>NC_141136.1:136547295-138024795 GCF_053477565.2 Lygodium microphyllum
GCAGTATGGAACATGTTGAAACATCTGATGGAAGAAACAATGTCCATGTATCAAACATTGTTTTGTGTACTCCCAATGCACGAATGAATGTGCGTAAAGCCAAAGACATGGCTAGGAGGAAGTCAGTACTGCGCACTCTCAAACATGTCAAAGGACACAACACTTCCGTTGTATCCCTAAAGCTCTTGCATCGGTTGGATACAATAGAGAAGCAAATCAAGAGTTTAAACAAACATCAAAGAGCTTCAAACTCCTTCTATCAAAACTTTGGCGATCGCCTTCAAAGGATCAAAAAAATCCTGGTAGAAAAATATGGAGGCCTGGCTGATGGGATAATGTTGAAAGACGAGATAGATGAAATAAAGGGCTATATAGGATAAATCTATGAGTTGGTTCGCAAGCACTGGCCAGGGTGTGCTTTGGAAGACCATGCAAAAAAGTTGTGAGACCTTGCTAAGAGCAATAATCATATAGAGGATGGAGTGTGTGAATTACTGGCTCAAAAGAATGCAAGCGTGCTTGCACCTGAGAGCATTTGCCTCGATGTGCATGTCACATCTCTAAAAGTTTGCCTCAATAGGTTCTCTGCAATGTTGAACCTATTGAATCATCACATGAGTTCATCATCCAATGCATAGTTCTCTTAGCATATCTAAGGATTTCAATAACTTTTTGTTAGATCCTTCGATAGATATGCCATTCTATTGTTGGGTTTGAGAATTTTCATGTGATTTGGACTTTTGTATCCCCCATGATAATGACATAATATGCTCTTTCAATTTATATTCTTGCACATGTAAGATTATATTGTTGCTTATGTGATGTTATAATCTTCAAATTTTATATTGAAATAGTGTTTAGAACAAATTTATCTTGAGGTATATCTTTGCTAAAGTCTTCCCTAAGAGATAGGAAGAAATTTTAGTACGCCCAGGTCATAAAAGTATGCAATTACTAATATCAAAGTACTTTTTTCTTTTTATCTCAGGTTTTTCTCGACAATGGTACTTCCAACACATTCTGTGCCTAGAGATCGTGTATTACATGTATGTAGGGAAATGCTCAAAATTACTAGACATAAATGTAGGCACATTGCAAGAGTTAGGACTGAATTACATGTCTGTGACCATGCAAGAGATATGTATGAACATCATCATGCAAATGGAAACTATATGGATGTTCAAATCCCAAATCAGCTATATCAAACCAATCAATTTCGCGCTGCATCTTGCTCTGCTGCTCATGATTTGGTATCCTTTCAAGTTCAGATGTCTACCACAACTCGACAATACAATCCTAATGGTGGCTTGAGTGTGTGTAGGCAAATGCTTAATGTTACGAGAGCTGAACGTATGCACATGGCAATAGTTAGAACATAATTACAATAATTGCATCATGCTACCATAGATAGAGATAGATACAATGGCATCCAAGCTACAAGTGTCCAAATGCCAGTTGCACCATTTTTACCATTGGAAGTTCAACCACCTCCTATTCGTTAAGGAGACAAAACTATCCACAATATAGATGTTGAGATGTTGGATAACCATGAATTGCTACCCTTCGGAGTGGGGGTACGTAGCACAAGTCGACAAAGAAATGGAAACACAAATAATCCAGATGGTGGATTAAGAAATTGTAGGCAAATGCTTGATGCTACTAGAGCTGAACGTAGACACAGGGCAAGAGCAAGAACGCAATTACAACAATTGCATCGCACTACAACAAATACAATTGATATAAGTGCTCAAAAGCTTGGTGCACCATTACTGTCCTTAGATGTTCAATTGCCTCGCATTATTCAAGAAGAGAATGAAGCTATCCATAATGCAGGTGCAAGTACTGAGATGGTACATGACCAGTACAGTATTCAAGCTCCTATATTTCTACCTCAAAATGGTGGATTTTGTTCAATTCAGGTGCAAGTACTGAGATGGTACATGACCAGTACAATATTCAAGCTCCTATATTTCTACCTCAAAATGGTGGATTTTGTTCAATTCTCCATGACATGCCACCTAATTTGGATATTCATTCATTAGTAACAATTTTTCTCTTCCAAAAACCAAAATTGCATGCAATTGATACCCTTTGCAAGGTTTGTCACCATTGCATGGCTAAGTTGTGGCACGATGAAACTAAAACAATGCATACAACTTCGATTGGAAAGCATTGCTGTGGAGAAGGGAAAGTAATTTTGCCACCTCTACAGCAGCCACCACAACCTCTATGTAATTTGCTTGATGGCACACATCCACAAAGCAAAGAGTTCAATATATATATATATGCTTATAATAGCGCATTGGCTTTTGTTTCAATGGGTGCAAAAATTGATGAGCTTTTGCCTCAAAATGGAAATGGTTATACTTTTCGAGTTCATGGATTAATATATCACCGGATGGGTTCCTTATTCCCAAGTGAGGATGGACAACAAATACCAAAGTTTGCACAACTTTATATTTATGACACTAATCATGAGTTATTGAATCGCATGGGGGTTTTACTTGGGCTTTTGCCAGACTTACTACAAGAGCTTCAACAAATGATGCATGATCACAATGCTTACGCATAGGCCTTTATAGCAATTGGTGCAAGCTTGCAACGCAATCCATCAGTAGAAATAAGAATGTCCATTTTTCAAAATCGATCCACCTCTAGATGATATTCAGTTCCCATTGCAAGTGAGGTTGCTGCGATCATGCCTGGACAAGGTGATGATGATAGGCCATTTGATTTATATTTCTAACTTACACAAGGCATATATGCCAATGTTATATGTTCTTATTTTTCCAAATTGAGAGGATGGATGGCATACTAAAGTTCCATATGCATTTATGGATGCTCATATTAATGCCAATAATCTTGCAAATAAAGATTGTGTCACTCAAATGCAGTATTACGCTTTTCGACTTCAGATTCGAGATGATACTAATGCATGTCTTTTGCGTGGTGGTCGCTTGCTACAACAATACATTGTCGATGCTTATTGTAGCACTGAACAATGTAGATTGGCTTGGTGTTGTCGTAATCAAGCAACATTGCGAGTTGAAATGTATAGGGGATTGGCTGATATGGTCAATGATTCGGATGCAGTTGATACTAATATTGCTAGGATTGGTGTGGGTAGGAGAATAGTATTGCCATCTAGCTTTATAGGTGGACTAAGATTCATGTACCAATTATATCAAGATGCTATGGCAATTGTGCGTAGCAAAGGCAAACCTGATTTGTTTATCACCACGACATGCAATCCTAAGTGGTCTGAAATTACAGATGCTTTGTTGCCTGGTCAAATTGCACATGATCGACCAGATTTAACTGCTAGAGTTTTTCATTTGAAACATAAGGACATGATGTAGTCGATAGTGAAAAAGGAGTTATTTGGTAAAGTTGTTGGATATGTGTCCGTCATAGAATTCCAAAAGAGAGGCTTGCCTCATTCACATACGCTCTTGATATTAGAACCACGCTTTAAGCCACTAGAAGCACATCATTATGATAGACTGGTGTGAGCTGAGCTACCTGATAAGGAAAGGTTTTCAGATTTGTATTGAATTATTACTAAATGTAACATACATGGTCCATGTGGTGAGTTCAATCCAAAAAGTGCTTGCATGGTGGACGGAAAGTGTATAAAGGATTATCCAAAAAAGTTTATACATACAACTACAGTTTATAAAATTGGTTATCCTTTATGTAGACGTCGAGAGGATGGAAGGACTCATAATGCTAATGGTAACCTCTTGGATAACCAATGGATAGTGCCTTACAATCCTTATTTGATTTCCAAGTATAGTGCTCATATAAATGTTGAGGTTTGCTCGACAATTGCAGCTGTCAAATATTTGTATAAATATGTATATAAGGGCCATGATCGAGCAACCATTCGGTTTACAAGTACCCGTGGTTCCGAATCCAATGATATTGACACAGAAAATATTGATGCACAAAATATTGATAAGATTAAGAGGTACTTAGATGCATTATATATTTTAGCTTCTGAAACATGTTAGCGAATATTTGAATTCAAACTTCATGATGAGAAACCTGATATTCAACGATTGCAAATACATTTACTTGGAGAGAATACTGTTTCCTTTCGTGACTCTGACAACATTTGTGATGTGGTGCAAAATGAAAATGCTCAAAAAACAACTCTCACAGAATGGTTTACATGCAATCGTTTGCACCCTGATGCGAACACAGTTCTCTATCAAGACTTTCCAATGTTTTGGGTTTGGAATGTACGCAAAAAAATGTGGACAAAGAGAAAGCAAGGAAACACATGTGGTTGAATATACTTTGTTTCACCTACGTGTGGAGAAAAATACTATTTGCGCCTACTACTCAATGTATGCAAGGGGTACACATCCTTTGAGGCATTGCATACGGTTGATAATGTGGTATATTCAACTTTTAAGGAGGCTTGCATTGCAAAAGAAATATTGGAAATAGATGATGAATTTCAAATGCGTTTGCATGAAGCTACATTGATGCAAACCGATGCTCAATTAAGAAATTTGTTCGCATCCATCTTGGTATTTTGTTTGCCTGCCCGACGTGGGGCTCTATGGGAAGAGTTCTTAGGTCCGCTATACAGAGGATATAAAACATCGACTCTCCTTGCAAAATAGGCGAAATGTTGATATGCAAGATGAGGCCAATAATCATGCATTGATGCATATTCAAAAACTTTTAGATCAACATGGGTGCAATTTGGCAGAGTATCACAAATCCTTTGATCCTTGATGAACAACTATATGATAAGGTAGAACAAAAGAATACCTTCTTAACAATGCAAGCTTTGTTGAATGATGGACAAAGAAATTGTTTTATGGCAATAATGAATGCTATTGATAGTGGTTTGGGTAAACCATTTTTCTTAGATGGCCCAGGCGGTTCTGGAAAAACATTCCTATACAAATGTTTGCTTGCAAAGTTTCGTAGTCAAAGGTCGCATTGCAATAGCTACAACATCCTCTGGTATTACTGCATTGCTTTTGCCACATGGTCGTACTGCCCATTCAAAGTTCAAAATTCCATTGCAGGCAGATAATAATTCTACATGCAATATACATGTTCAAAGTTACCTTGCAACACTGTTAAAAGAGGCAAGTCTTATTTTGTGGGATGAAGCTTCTATGTTGCATCGTAATACCTTTGAGGCACTAGACAAAACTTTAAAGGATATAATGTAGTGTGATATGCCATTTGGTGGTAAAGTTATTCTACTAGGTGGAGATTTTAGGCAAATATTACCTGTTATACCAAAGGGTACACGTGAGGATATTGTCGGTGCTGCTATATGTTGTTCCAATTTGTGTCAATATTTCAATGTTTTGAAACTTACACAGAATATGCGGGTCGCATTAGATCAGGATTAGTTTGTTGCATGGTTGCAAGACATTGGAGATGGAAAAGATTTGACACATACTAATAATATATTGCAAATTCCACCTGCATTGTTGTTAAAGGGAGGATCTATGCAAGACTTGATCAATTTTGTCTATTGTGAAATGAATTGTGTAATTGATTACAAAACGTTCTTTAGTGGACCTGCCATTCTTGCACCTCGAAACAGTGATGTGGAAATGATAAACAATCATGCATTGCAACTGATGCCAAGAGAGGTTAAACAATACTACAATGCTGATTCTATGGATAGAACCGAGGAGAACTCATTCCTCTATTCTTTGGAATATCTAAATTCCCTTGACCTCGGTGGAGGTATTCCTCCTCATATCTTGTTGCTAAAAGTAAATGCTCCAATAATATTGCTCAGGAACTTGAATCCTTCTAAAGGTTTAAGGAATGGTACTAGGCTGGTATGCAAGGCTTTCAATAACAAGGTCATTGATGTAAAGATAATTACAAGGACCAATATTGGTGACAGAGTTTTTATCCCAAGGATAACTTTCATCCCAACTACACTGAAACTTCATTTCTCAATGAAACGCTTGCAATTCCCAGTCCGTTTGGTGTTTGCAATGACAATCAACAAATCTCAAGGCCAAACGATATGATGTTTGGGGATATATCTAAAAACCCTAGTCTTTACTCATGGTCAACTCTATGTTGCTTTCTCAAGAGTAAAGTCTCCGGATAGATTGAAAGTCTTGATTAATGAGAAAGAGGACATGGTAAATGGTACCATCAATATTGTATATAATGAAGTTTTACAGAAAGTATTGTAACCTCTATTTTTTTAAAAGTGTAATGTTTGTTCTCTCATATTATATTTGCATAATGTTTTTATTTCAATACAATCAAAGCCTTTTTTTCTTCTTTGTTCACATATCTATAAAATGTAGCGTTGTACATTCTTATGCTCTTTTTCAGTAGTGAGTTCTTCGTCGATGAAAAGCAAGTTTGACTTATTTTCTTTGATTTAATACTTTAATGTTTTAATCATATCTCTCATGTAAGGATAGATATTCATGATTTTATGTGGAGTTAAACGTATGCTTGTTTTACTATATGAGAACATTGTGTTTAAATTATTTCTACCATAAAAAGTTATTTGAACTTTCTATCATATTATATTTGCATAAATTTTTTGGTGCAATATCATCAAAGTTTATTTATTATTTTTTAATCATATATTTTCAAGAAATGAACTATTTTACTGTCTCATGTTCTTTTTAAGTATTAAGGTTTTAAAAGAAAAGTAAGTTCAACTTTTTTCCTTTAACAAAAAATGAAATGTTTTAATCTCTCATGCTCTTTTGAAATATTATATTCCTTGAATAGAACCATGTTTGACTTATTTTCTATAAAATTTTGTTTGCATTTATACAAAAGTAAGTTTTGAGAAATTATAATGTATAAAGTTATTTTATACAATATGCATTACAAACTCTTTTTCTCTTCTAAATTGGTCTTCTAATTTCAATATTGTAAAGTCATTTTTTTAATTTTTTAAAATTTGATAAATATTACTAAATTTTATGCTTTTAAATTTTATTGATAGATGGCCCAAACAGTATTTGAATATTATCGTGCCTCTCCTTATCAAATGAGACTTCAAGAAGCATTGCGAACTATTGCTACGGATGATATTATCCATAGAACTTTGGCTAGGTAATCGAAAGATTACCCAATGATGGATTTACTAATAGAAACACTCCTTTATATGTAGAAATTTTATATTTTGGATGGATCCAATGCTACTATGTTGAACAAACAGATGTTGAGTACTTCATATCTCGGTCCCACACTAGACACATACCAAATGATTGGAGTAAATGGGAGTTTCAAGTTTTATCATGTTTTGTAACTTTGCATCAGTTTCGTCCAAATTCTACCGACTGCTCTACTAATGTTAGAGCCAGTCATATCACATCCCTAGGTAATACTTACTCACCATTTTCATTAATGTTTTGCTTTATAAATTTAATATTGTTATTTCTAAAGTCTTTATTTTTTTCGTTTTTAGATGTTGCAGCACAATCTGGGGTGGGGCGTGTCACAGCTTCGCCCACACATGTTCCCGGTGCTAGATCCACTGTTGATAATTCATCTAAGAAGAGAAAGCTTTCTGTTCGATAGTTGATTTTCGATAGTACAACTATATTTTTGAAAACATTATATACTTTCTTTTCCATTTACCTGTTGTTATAGTTGGAATTATTTCAATGATATTTAAAAATCACTTTTGCTTCAGTTATGTTTTCCAATTATTATGGTTGAGATAATCAATGTTATTGTATTGAATTGTTAGATTTTATAATGAAGTTAAAAAATTGCAAGGCTATTTGATTCATTACTAAGTGAAAGAATGTGTGAACGAATTAAAACATTTGTCATTCACGTCTCGACGCGAAAGCTGGCACGCCTCATTGTGGGGTTGTGAGTTTATTGGAGGGGCCATAAGAATTCGTAAACACTTTGGTCGTGGCGTGTCCTTCCTCGAGATCTTGAAGTAGTATAGTCGAGAAGAGTGAAAATGCTGCAAAATGCCACGCCTCAATGCCTCTCTTCCGTACCGTGGATTCCAAGAGGGTATGAGAGAACACGTGGAAGAAGAACGGGACGGGGTGTCTCTCTCGGCTCTCTCTCTCTCTCTCTCTCACACGCACACACAAAAACACACTTGTGTGTATGCTTTGACAGCTCATCTTTTCGTTCTCGGTTCGCATTCCCTTCCTGCGTCGTATCGGGGCATCGCATCCCATCCCGCCCTCGGCACTCATCGACATTTGGGTATCCTAGGGTTTTGGACCGACTATCCATATCGCTGTATCGATTGTTGTGATCCTCCATCAGGGGATCTCTTCGAGCACGGTGCATTTCCAAGGGGTTTTGCGTCACTTGCAGTACTCAGTTTGATTGACCTTTGCTTCAAGTATCAGCAGCAATCTGATTCGGGGTCTATCTGTTTATGATCCATAAGAAAATCCATTTTTCTTAGACATTCTTGCCTCTGTTGTCAGAGGAACCTTCTCCGTTGGTGCATAGTGGCACATGATCGTCATATCATTGTCGTCTTCCTCCTGCGCAAAGTAGTTTTGGCAGCGGTGCAGGAGGTCTTATTATCTGTTATTTCAAACGCAGGCTTTGGAAAGTGCGGAGAGCAGAATCCTCACTTGATTGTTGCTCTGTCCCTCTTGTTGTGACGATTCAAAGGCAGAGCGTCAAAGCGACATACCATTGTCTGCAGTAATATTCGTCTCAGATTTTAGTCGCTTCTGTTGCCCTTTGGCAATCTCTGAACCTACAAGCATCACCGTCAGAGGAGCTTCACGTTAGAAGCATTGCAGCAGTGCGGTCAAGCTGCTCTGTCCGACTTTCTCGTCGTGAGGTCTGGGCACATTTGTTGTGGTATATGGGGCTAAAAGGTCTAGAAAGATTCACTTGTATCCTCTCTGTGGGCTAGTATTGTCTCGTTCCTCTTGAATCGGAGAATTATCCTGCAGCAAGGGCTATGGAATACTGCCATCCAGAGGAACATGCTATACTGCATGATTCTCTAGAGCTAGTTCCAACTTGGCTGGAGACAGAAGCAAACAATACCAGCAAAATTGTATCTGGCATGGATTGGCATTGCATTCCCAGGGAAGTTTCCAGTCCCGTAGACAGTTTGGGTAAAGAAATCTGGAGTGGGGTGTGTGGAAGTCAAATGTGGCAAAATGGTTTGCTCCTTGACAAGGGGTATGTCAATAATTGGAATTACAGCTGCCAAGGCATACTGGAATCAAGTATCTTTGAAGAGTGGATGTCTAAAGAGGTCACTTTGCAAGAGCTCATGCATAGTGAGGGATCCGATACGGAGTCTGAAAAAGCAGATGCTTCTACTGATGAACATGAGTTAGATATCTTATCCACTTTGGCAGCTGCTGCTGCAATGTTTGGGGAATGGTGTGCTTTAGATGCGGAAGTGTCAGCTTCTCAATTTGAGGTGTTTGAAGCTCAAGTTGATTCTAAGATGCACAAAGATAAAACCTCTGCTTGTGACCTGGCATATAGGGTGAACGATTTAAGGGATGCATTTGGTAGGTTTTCTATTCAACCAGCTTCTATCGACTGGAGCATTAGAACAGGTTTAGATATTGATTGTCGAGGCTTTCACAACATGGGTGCCAGCAATGACTATCAAACACATACCAGTTTGAAAAGCTCTGCATTATCTGATGTGCAGCAGGGGGTTACCTTGAGTCTTGAATCTGTCAATATTCTGTGTAACGGTGGAAACAAACCACATGAGGCCTTCTGGTTTGTATTTCCTTACCTGAGCCTGCAAGACATTTTAAGGCTGGAATGTACTTGCAAAACTTTGAAGGACTGGCTTAGGAATGATTTGCCTTTATGGCAGCATGTTGAAATCAGACCTCCATTAAGTCATGATTTCACTGACCAGATGCTTGTGAACCTAACTTTGAGGGCAAATGGTCAACTTTCATCTCTCACATTGGTGGAGTGCCTTCACATCTCAGAAGAGGTTGTGGAAAGTATTGTCTACTCCAACCCTACAATCTCTAAGGTCAGTTGTAGAATCTATTATTCTAGGAATGTATATTAAAATTTTATGATTTTTAGTTAGTGTGTCTTTGGATTTTGTGGATTATGACTTTGAAATGCTATGATCATACTATTCCAAACATGGAAAGATTTAAAGGATGCTTTATAATAGAGGTATGTGCAAAAGGATGATGCTCCAAACCGCCCTCCCTCCCCCCCTTTTGAAATCCCCGTCTCTTTCAACAACCAAAAAAGAAAAGAAAAGAAAAAAACTCAAAACCACCACTACCACCAAAGAGAAAACCCTTTTCTGTTTTAGGAACAAAAACAAAATCCAAAAGGATAAGAAAAGAAAAGACCAACTCTGCTTCAATACCTCTCTTGATTGCAATTCCAAAGTGCACATTTGAACTTTAACCATTGGTACACTCACCATCTTAAGGTAGAATAAAACATTTATTCTTGTGATTTGTCATTCCATATGATGACAAGAATCTATTTTTTCACAAGAATGTACCCAATGTTGATAGTGACAACTTCTATTAAGATGGTTCATGCCTATTGGTAGTATGACAAGTGTATGCAATGCAAGGTTCATTTTCTATGACTAGGAAAGTTGTTTAGAGGATGAAGTTGTTTTTAAAGCTATCTATGTTTGCATGTCTTTTAGAGGTAGAAATGGGTATTTCTTCTTATGGATTATTGTCTTTAAAAAAAACATTGGTTGGTTGGCCTCTTGGAACTCTTTGAAATCCCTATATTTCAGCTGCTGAGTTTCAAGCTTGAATTCTAAGCACTCTTCCCAAGGTGGCTGGTAAATCCTAATTTTTGATGTATATTAGGGTTTAGCAGTAGAAATTCTTCAATTGCACCCACTTGGGATTGAATTTGGTTGAGATCTCTTGAGGAAAGCTGTGAATTAGCTGAGAGTGAAGAGAAAGTTGAAGAGAGAGAAGTTTTAGAGTTTCATCACCAAAATTGGTGAAATTTAATGTTGCCTTGCTGTGAATGGTTGATTGATTGCAATCCACCATCAATAGAAGTCCCACATGCAATCACTTGCCCTTGTGGGCCCTAAACTTGTTGTCACTTGCTTGTAGACAACTTAGAGGGGTTGTCACTTGCCTCCAATGGCCTCCTAACTAATTGGGGATAGTTCTTTGACAGTCTCCAATGGCTTGGTTGATTACCAATGACTGGAAAATTGCAGCAACAGTCATCATGTTGGAATGAGACTGGAATAATCTTTAATAGCGTTTCTCTCACTTGCACAGAAAGATTTCGTGTCACGAGGATGTGAAATTTTATTGCTTTGTCTAGCATTTGATTAAAAATCAAATGTGCTAATGTGACTTGCATATGCGAGACGCAAGTTAATTATTTCATAGTGTGGGTGTCAGAGTGCAGTGATGTGGAAGCGTAGGACCAAGCCTGAGAGAGAGTGAACACAGAGAGAAGAGAGAGAGGAGACGGTGAAATACAGAAAATCTGCAGTGTAGAATGTTGTATAGGAGTGCAGAAATATACACAGGTGTAGAGAGAATATCTGCGTATGTCTCCGCCTTGAGGACCTCGATCTTCGTCAGTCTGCGTGCTGTCAGTCTCAGTAAGCTGTCTTTGTCAGATCCAAGATGACCAAGTGCTTGATTGATTTGCTATAAATAGCAGAAAATAATACAAAAAAATGGCAAGAATTAGGTCGCGCCTTCGCGAACAAATCTACAAGATTATCCTCTGTCTTGCAATACTCCACGTCAATGGTCCCATCCAGAAGCTTCTCTCGAATGAAGTGATACTGGATCTCAATATGCTTCGTCCGGGCATGGAATACAGGATTCCGTACCAAGGTAATGGAACTCTCATTGTCGCACTGCAGAAGAGTAGGATGAGTTTGGGGGTAGCCTGTAAGAGAGAGGGATTCAATAATGGGGAAATATTAGCTACACTGGCTGGTATATAAGGTGTTAGGGACTTGATTTTTCACTATCAGATTATAATACAAGTCTCCTTTCATCTTCATCTCCTTCTCCAAGCTTTCATGGCTTCTTTTTTTTTTCGTAATGGATGTCTCATGGCTTCTTTCTCTCTCCTTTTCTAGTCTCTCTCCTCGTCACTCTCTTTCTCTCTCTTCCTGCAGTCTTTCTCTTCTGCACCCTTTCTCTCTCCTCTCCTCCCTCTCGTGCCTCCATTACATAGCCAAGCTCCTCTAACAATCTCCGAAGCCACACAACCTCACATATGGTGGAAGACGTGGCTCGATACTTCGTCTCAGTAGAAGAAAGGGCTACTGTGGGTTGCTTCTTGCTACTCCAAGAGATAACACCTGTATCCAAGGTAAAACGGTAGCTTGTAGTAGACTGCTGGTGGTCCACATCGCCAGCCCAATCTGAATCACTTCAACCTGCAAGAACAATATTTGAAGCATTTGTATCTGCTGGATAAGAAATCCATAAGTCAGAGGTCCCCCTTAAATAGCAAAGAATCCTCAGGGCAGCTTGCCAGTGCACCTGTTGGGGTTTACTCATGAACGCTGCCAAAAGACTCACAACAAAACAAAGATCAACACGAGTGTTGAGTAGCCAAATCAAGGATCCAATCAACTTATGGTAGTGGGAAGCATTCGTCAAGGGAGAATCTGAGTGTGAGGTGGCCTTCTAGCTCGGATCTATAGGAGTAGAAATGATCCGACAAGTCTCCATCTTAAAAGTCACCAAGAGCTCCTAAATATATCTTTGTTGAGAGAGAAAAATCCCCCTTTGAGACTGATAAATCTTGTGATCCAAGAAGAAATGAAAAAGCCCCAAATCTGTCATCTCGAACGTTTGATGTAAAGGTGTCTTGGTCGCTTGGACCTTTTGTGTATGATCACCTGTAAAAATCAAATCTTCAACATACAACATAAACAACAGATGACCAGCCTTGAAAGTGTGCACATAAAGCTGCGGATCGGCCTTGGAGTGCTGATATTGCAACTTTGATTGAAGAAACGAGTTAATCTTCTCGTTCTATGCACGCGGAGTCTGCCTGAGGCCATACAAGGCCTTCTTCAACCTGTAAACGTTCCCATCCAAGGATCCAAATCCAGGAGGCTCCTCTACATAGATCTCCTCCTGCAAGTCCTTAGTCACCATTGAGAAAGGCCGACTTTATATTCAACTGATAGACAGGCCATCTCCTATGGCTAGCCAAGGCAAGAACAACTCGAATAGTTGCCATACGAGTAGTGGGGGCAAAAGTATCATGGAAGTCAATGCTTGGGCGCTGAGCAAAACCTTTAGCAACAAGGCAAGCCTTGTGCTTGTCCAAAGAACCATTGCTAAGGTACTTGGGTCTTGAAGACCCACTTGACGCCAATCACCTTCTTGTGAGAGGGACGAGGCACAAGGGACTAAGTGCCATTCCTCTCAATAGCCTCCAACTCGGCTTCCATAGTCTTCCACCTATGGTCAGACTGCAAAGCCTCTTTCACTGAAGTGGGCTCTCAATCCTGCGTAACACGGGTCATCAAACAATAGTTAGAGCAAACAAGCTCCATAGAATGTGCTTGATTCCTCTGTGACCTCCGCAGTCCATCATGCGGTTCCCACTCTTCAGGGACCCCCTCGATCCTTGAATCTCAGTGTGTGTCACGGGCCCAATGAGGAGGAGGCCGGAGCTCTCCGTGGGACCTCTCTTTGTCGCTCTTCATTTGCTGAAGACTGGGTACATCCATCGGTGGAAGCTCCACTGGGGTGGCCGGTGGAAGGGAAGACTTTGAATCAGAAGAAGAATCTCTATCAAGAGGTGCTACCTCCAAAGGAACTGGCTCGGAAGCCCAACTCTCCCCTAGATCTCCAAGGACGGGGTACTCCTCACCCTCCTCTGTGTAGACTCGAACCACAGAGGTGCACAAGTTCAAGGTGGGCAACAGTCGCTGTCTCTCAGTGGAGCGGACTGGGTAGCCAAAGAAGAGGAAGGAGTCGAGCAGTCACTGTCTCTCGAAGGAGTGGACTGACGAGGAGATCGTATCAAACAATCATTGTCTCTCGGTGGAGTGGACTGCAGAGCCGTAGGTCATGGAAGCCATTGTATCTGAAAATAAGTGGGAGAAGATTGCCACTAGCATTGCGACGATCTCCAGGAGGTTGTAGCACCGATCGATTCTCCATGTGCTCGAAAGGACTTAGTGCGCATCGGATGCGTCTTAGTGCCTTGAGCATAGTACTCTGATAGCCGATGTAGAACAATCTCTGTGGCCCAGAAAGGAGAGGTGACACAAGGAGTGCCTGGTGGAAGACGCATATACTCTGGAGGGGTGGGGAGCAAAGGTCGAAGTCGGCAAGCATCGGTGGTGTGTCCAGTGATGCCACAGTAGGAGCACCCAGTAGTCTGGTTATCTGTTGGTAAAGAAGCCATGGAGACCAGTGTGCCTTGCTGAAGAAGGAAGAGATCAGCCATCATGAACCACGAACCGCAATGTCCGCCTCAAGGGATGGGAGGGCAGTGGAAGGGCTGAAAGTGAGTTGCCAGTGGGAGGATGCGACCAACAGTAAGAGGATTCAACTAGTAGAAAAACGCAGGCAGGACAGCTTGCAGGAGAGAGAAAGACTAAAAACGCGGGCAGTAGGTGAGAGAAAGACTAAAAACGCAGGCACAACAGCCTGCAGGAGAGAGAAATACTAAAAACGTAGGCAACATGTGGGAGAAAGACAAAAAATGCAAGAAAAAATAGCAGCAGCAGTCAATATGCTGAAATCAGCTTTGAAGAGTGTGTGATAGGTTGGAAACAGGCTCCAGATTGTTGTAGACAGCAATGGCCAGCTTGGACCGCGATGTCTTCCGTGTTTGGGGTGTGGGCAACAAGCTGAAATACCTGAAATCTGCAAAAACGAGATTGTTTTCTGAATGGAGAGTGATTAGTAACAGTCGTTCTGCTGTAAACAGCTGCAAACTGCGGGTGGAAGGCTGGAAACATGCGCTAGACTGTAGATGACAGCAAGGGACAGCTGAGATTGCGATGCCCTCTGCAAAAGGGGTGTGGGCAGCAAGCTGAAAACACCTGAAACTTGCAAAAACGAGATTTTGATGCAGCGGAAGAAGAAGAGAAGTGGATGCCGAACCCGCCACCGGTCTTTGCCTTCACTGGAGTGGAGGATCTTTGCTGCTGTTTGAGTAGATGTAGCTTTGATACCATGTCAAAAGATGATGTACCAGCGAGACAATAGGGTTTGCGGGGAGGAACATAGAGTGAACTCGGCAAACATGGAGAAGAGAAGAGAGAAGAAACTCTGATGAATGGAATGATGAAGTTTTGAATCATGGAGTGAATGTGATACAAGGGAACAAGGGTGCCGTAGCACAAGGAAGATGATGAAGACAGCTATGAACCACAAACCACAATGTTCTCCTGAAGGGGTATGAGGGTAGTGGAGAGGGTGGAGAGAAGAGGTGACGGATTGAATGAATCAGCCGTGAGGAATGAATGTGAATCAGCCGTGAGGAATGAATGAGAGAGTGGCCTATAAATAGGCATAGTCAGTCTAGGATGGCACCCCTTTTTGGAACTGCAAACCCTAAACGCAAAACACAGAAACCCAAAAAACGCAAACTACGGGTGAAGGGTTTCTAAACACAAAGATCCATAGATACAAGCTTCATAGGTGAAGTAGAGCATCGTGAAGCTTTGTTGGGAATCACATCCCGATGCAATTTCCCACGAATACAAGAGACACATGGTTGTTGGCTCACCACTATGTCCGGCAAACCTCGGACAAACGAGCCTCACGATGCCTACCGAAGGTACTCATAGTGTAGGTGGCCAAACTGAGCATGCCATAGCTCGGACTATGTCTAAGAGGTAAGAAGAAGATAGGTAAGAGCCGTAGAAGACTTCAATTTGTAGATGCTGTTCTCCTCATATCTTGAAGAAAGAATCTTCCTCGATCCACAATCAAGAACGCGAATAGCATCGCTATCAAACTCCACCAAGAGGCCAAGAGAACAAATCTTATGGACCGAAAGCAAATGATACCCCAAGCCTGGCATATGCAACACCTTGGAAGTGTGGGCACTACCACGTCCATGTGGAATCAGTTGCATCTCACTCCGTGCAGCAATAGACACAGAAGAGGTGTCTCTATTGAGAATTTGCCCATGCGAAGGTCGCAAATGGGCAATATCAACGGGAGGAGGAGTCATGTGCCGTGAGGCACCACTGTCTAGGATCCACTCTCGAGCTTGGGAGTTGTCATCGCAGCATCAAAAGTCTTCGGTGTAGGGTCCTCAATGACCACTAAATGTAGAAAAGCAGCTGATGAGGGTGCAGCCACCGCTCCAAAATCCTTCGGGTCCTTCCTCTTGGTGCCCTTGTCTTTGTCGGGGCAATCCTTCTTCCAATGACCGGTCTTACCACAAATATGGCAAGTCGATTCTTTCTCCTTGTCCTTCTTGGATTTGTTGTCCTCCTCCTTCTTCTTGTGGTCCTTCCCCTTCTTCTGAGAGGCTTAACCAACCAAAGCCTCCGATCTGGAAGCATTCTGTTCCTCCAGGTGTTCCTCTTGGTCTGAGACCATAGGAACCAATTCTTCCCACCGAAGAGTCGACTCCCGCCCTGATGCAATAAGAGCGGAATAAAAGGTACCGAATCGTGGCGGCAATTGGGAGAACAAAGTGATCGCCATGTCTTCGGGGGAAATAGGCTTCCATGCATTTTGAACCTGCATCTGAAGTTGTCGAAGCTTGTTGATGTGTTCTCGTTGAGCTTCAATCATATCTCTTGAGCCACCGTTAAGTGCTCGATGTGAGCTATCACGGCTGTAGTACAAGACAGAAAAAGAAAAGAACGAATCCTAGCATTCAGTTTGTCCCAATGAGATTGGGCCTTAGTCAACTCCTCACGAGCATTGGAAGAGAGTTTGGACTCATTCCTCAGCGAGGGCCGGTTAATCTCCTCCATCACAAGCTCTGCTAAATCATAAGACTCCAGAATGGCCAACATCATCATGCACCAGATGCAGTAATTGTCACCATCAAGCTTCTAATTTGATGGAAGAGCCGGTAGGACAGGCACCTTCCTGTCCATGATTGCCTGGAACTCCAAGTCAGTCTCTGTAGACATGTTCACCTGCAATTCCTTCTTCAGCCCCAATGGAGGCGATGAAAAGGTAAAATATGCAGTGGAAGACCTAAAACATAGCCTTCCTCTCCTTCAAACAACAATAACCTATAGCAAATTCACCAACTAGACTCCTTCCCTGCATGCCCACACTCACTTCAGCCTTGTTTCAATGCGCAGCCCTCCCGCTTGAATGCTGAAAACGTAGCCTTGTGTTGTGCTGAAATCTCCTCTTCAGGTAGATTCTTCAATTAGTCAATCCGATTTCACCGCTCTGATACCATGTTAGAGTGCAACGATGCGGAAGTGTAGAACCAAGACTGAGAGAGAGTGAACATAGAGAGAGGAGAGTGAAATGCAGAAAATCTGTAGTGTAGAATGCTGTGTAGGAATGCAGAAATATACATGGGTGTAGAGAAAATATTTGCGTGTGTCTCTGCCTTGAGGACCTTGATCTCTGTCAGCCTGCGTGCTGTCAGTCTCAGCAGGCTGTCTCTGTCAGATCCAAGAAGACCAAGTGCCGGACTGAACTGCTATAAATAGCAGAAAATAACACGAAAAAATGGCCAGAATCAGGTTGGCTGCATTTAATGCAGCCGACTGCACAAAAACCTGTCCGACTGGGCCATGTGGCAACTATCCGATTGTACTGACCTGGCACCTGCACTTGTTGACGTGGCTCCTTAGCGTTGTCCGTACTGCCTGCTGTCCAGGGAATGACTCTCTAAGAGTGGAATCCAAGACCTCGAAATATTAGTTGATACTAAAGGCAAATGCTGTAATAACTTATGTCTGATAGGTATTAGGTGGTGGTTGGTGTCAGATTTTGGCGTAGACCAATTTATTTGCTACTAATGTTACCAATTGGATGGTAATTTGGTCCAGTTAATTTAATTATTGGCTGGTATAACCATTTTTTTGGGCACTAGAATAATTATTAAATTAATTTTTAAACTTAATATTTTAAGAATAATTTAATAAGTTGAATAATGTTGGAAAATGGGATTAAAAGGCGTCCACTTAGCAAAACTTGCCAATACAAGTGAAAAACCATTTTTGGGGGTTGGTGGAAGTCTATTCCAGTCATTGTGAGAGAGAGGATGTTGTTAGAGAGCATGAAGATGTTGCTTATGTGATTTGCAGCCACTAGAGACTAGTCATACAGCAGGTGATAACAATTTGGAGCCCACTAGGTACATGTAATAGCAGCCCAAGGCCCTTTTGGTGTAGGTGACAGTATATAAGAGGGGGGCAACAGCCTTTTTGGTGGTCCTAAGCTGTAGATGACAACTTCCATGGCCGTTTGAGCAGGGCAGCAATAAAATTTCAACCTTCCTTGTGATGAAACTTAGAGATTTTTCTTTGTACAACCTTTTTGAGTAGGGCATGAATAAAATTTCAGCCTTTTCTTGTGATGAAATTCTGAAAATTTTCTTTTTATAGCATTTTTTCTCATCTTATAGCCATCTCTCAAGTCATCTCAACAAGATCGAGCCATTTGAGATTAGAGGTGGATATTGTTGAGCTAAAACATGCATTACTTGCTGATTAGCTTCTTAAACAACCCCAAAACACACTAAAAAATGCTCTTTTAGAGTAAAAACCCTAAAACAGGGAGCGGTATGAGAGAGTTCAGTGGAAACCCTAAAATGGGGAGTGGTTCGAGAGAGTTCAGTGGAAACCCTAATTTTTGGGGCGACCTTCCATATCTATAAATAGATAGGCTGCCTCCATTTAGTCTCATTCCGACTGTGCAGGTTTTTCACTCCACGTGCAAATTTCAGCCATGAGTCTCCTCCCATGTGGCTGTCCAGCCCTTGAGATTGCTGCCACTCCATCCGTGTTTGCGCCTGGTGTTGGCGCCTTCATCCATGCTGACTTTAACTGCTAGTGACATCATCATCTGTTGCGATCTGATCATCCAATCATCACTAGCCACATCAGACACTGTTTCAGCCTGCTGTTTGTAGGGACCGGTTAGGCACGGAGATCGAGACAGATTGTTGTTACGTGCAGTGAGAGAAAGAGAGAGTGAGAGTGAGCACGATTTTAGGTACAATAACGAGAGAGTACCTTTAGGTTTTTAGATAGATATATATGTGTAAGTATAAGTACTAAGGGTTTGTTCATGCCCAAGTACATTTAAAAGGCACAGTATTCTCAATAACCTCCCACCTAAAGGTAATGTGCCTTAAGAGGAGAAAAGAATCAGCTAAGTCTAGGTATGTACAAAGCTGAAATACATATATCTATTCAACTCCCATCATCTGTAGGCAATGAGCAAACCGCTCTGCTAGAAGACCCTTCGTGAGAAGGTGTATAGGGTTATCATCTGTATGCACTTTGATAAGCTCAATGCTCTTGTTGTCAAGTACAGCTCTAATGAAGTGGTACTTCACCTGTATGTGCTTTGTCTTTGTATGAAAGACAGGATTCTGTGCTAGCATGATAGCACTCTGACTATCACAATGGAGAACAGGTAACTTTGAGATGCCAAGCTCTCCCACCAAACGTGAAAGCCATAAAGCCTCCTTGCATGCCTCAGTGGCAACCACATACTCTGCCTCTGTAGTAGACAATGCAACACACTTTTGTAGCCTGGAGATCCAAGAGACTGCTCCTCCCGTGAAAGTAAACACATATCCAGAAGTGGACTTCCTGCAGTCCGCATGACCAGCATAGTCTGCATCTGTAAAGCCAACAATTGATGCCTTCTGCTTTCCAAAGCAGATGCACAACTCCTTTGTGCCTTTGAGGTATCTCATAATACCTTTCATTGCATCCCAATGCTTCTTGCTAGGGGTTGACATGTATCTGCTAACCACTTCCATTGCAAAGACAATGTCAGGACGTGTAGCAACCATAGCATATATCAAACTGCCAACAGCTGAAGCATATGGTATCTTGGCCGTTTCAGCCTTCTCATCATCAGATGTAGGGCTGCCCTCTACACTAAGTTTCACATATGGAGGCAATGAAATCCCAATTGTTTTCTCCCCCTCCATATTGAAACGCTTCAAAACTTTGGAGATATACTCCTGCTGAGATAAATAGAGTAAGTCTTTTGATTTATCTCTGAGTATTCGCATGCCTGCCATCTGCTGTCTTCTTGGTGTACAAGCAATGATCCACTTGACTTCTATGAAAGCCTTGGGACTGCATGAATGTATCAAACTTATGATACCATTCTCTTGGTGCTTGTTTCAGCCCATACAAACTCCTTTTGAGTTTACACATCAAATTTTCTTTCCCTTGTTCAACAAACCCTTAAGGCTGCTGCATATATATGTCTTCATGCAGATCACCGTGTAAAAACGCAGTCTTTACATCCATCTGTATAAGCTCCATATCCTCAATTGCAACCAAGCCCGAAATGGTTCTCAATGTAGTCATCTTGACTACAGGAGAGAAATTCTCAGCAAAGTCAATTCCATGCTTTTGCTTGTACCCCTTTGCAACCAATCTTGCTTTGTACTTCGGTGAGGAACCAGAAGTGACCTTCATCTTGTAAACCCATTTGCATGGAAGGGTTTTCTTCGCTTTAGGCAATTGCACCAAGTCCCAAGTGCCATTTTTTTCAAGAGATTCCATCTCTGACAACATGGCTTTATACCATTTCTTGCTGTCCTGTCTGTTCATTGCTTCCTTGAAGCAAGATGGTTCACCACAGTATGTCAACATGATATAATCAGCCACATTAATTGCACTAGGAATAAACGTGTCAGGTTATCTAGTAGCCCTAGATGATCTTCTAACCCAGTGGTCATTGTTTTCTGGCTGTTCCTGCAAATTTCCATTTTCAGTATGCTGTCCTGGCATTTCAGCTTGCAAATCAGCATTTACAGCTTGCTGTCTTGGCTATTCTTGCACATGTAATGGCTCATTTTCATGGGCAATAGCTGGCTGATCATTTCCAACATCATTTCCTGCATTCTTAGGTTCATTTACAGCAGGTATTTGCTGCTGTACAACGGATACATTTTGTTGTCCAAAAGGTATTTCTTCCCGGAATACAACCCTATGGACCTCCGTCTTTTCGGGCTGTTTGTGCATACGATCTTCCCGGAAGATAAGGTCATTGCTGCGTACTACTTTCCTTTTCTTGGGATTCCACAATTTATATCCCATTTCACCCTCGTCACCATATCCTAGGAAAATGCATTTATAGGACTTTGGCTTAAGTTTGCTGCGTTTTTCTTTATGAATGTGCACAAAACCCTCGCAGCCAAACACTTTCAGATGAGCATATGAAGGTGGCTTGCCCAACCACGCTTCTTGGGGAACACCCCCCAAAACACCTGTTTGGTGACCGATTAATTAAGTGAACAGCCGTCATAACAGCCTCTGTCCAAAAACCATGGGGTAATGCAGCATGAGACAGTATCGTACGGACCTCATCTTGTATGATCCGATTCATACGCTCTGCAACTCCATTTTGGGGCGGATTACGAGGGGTAGTGAGCTCTCTCTTTATCCCTTTGTTGTCACAAAACGCCTGAAAGGCCTTGGACACATATTTCCCACCATTGTCAGAGTGAAGACACTTAAGTGTCTTATCTGTCTGATTTTCAGCCAATGCCAATAATTTTTTAAACTTGTCAAGCACTTCATCCTTACTACGAATAGGGTAAACCCATACTTTCCGTGTAGCATTATTGACAAAGGTGAAAATATTTCTTTCCCCCTAAAGATAATCCTGGCATTTGACATACATCCGAATGTACTAACTCTAGAGGAGAAGATTTCAAAGAAGGAAAATTTTTGTGAGACGTCTGTGTATGTTTGCCATAAATACAATGATCACAGTGCTCAAAATCAGCATAACGAAGACAAGGCAAGTAACCCCAACGAGAAAGCACTTTCATTCGAGTTTAACTCATGTGTCCCAACCGGCCATGCCACAAAGAAACACTTGGTTGCTCGGTCAAGGCAACAACATGGTCACGCACACTAGATACATGAAGTGGATACAAAGTATCACTCTTGCAACCTCTGGCAATAACCCTAGATCCCTTACAGATATTCCATTTCCATCACCAAATGTGGTATGAAAATCATCATCATCTAGTTGCCCTGTGCTAATCAAGCTCTTCTTGAGCTGAGGTACATGCTGTACATGTTGGAGTGGAAAGACAGAGCCATGTTGAAACTGTAACTGCACACTGCACATTGCCAATACCTGCAATCTCACATGCATAGTTGTCCCCAAGATGGATAACACCATGTCGACCCCCTGTATAGACGGAGAATCACTCACGATGAGGGGTGACATGAAAGAAAGCACCTGAATCGAGAATCCAGGTATGCATGTCATCATCTGTATCTTCAAGTAAAGCATGTGTATCAAAGTGTGAAGAGACAAAGAGTACACCACTTCCACTGTCACTGTCATGAGTGACTACATTCACTGCTTCAATTTTTACACTGCTCTTCTTAGGCTGATTGCCCTTTTTCTCTTTCTTGCTATCATCTGTCTTCTTGCCTTTTCCTTTCTCTTTCTTCCATTTGTAGCAGTCACATTTAAAGTGATCCTTCTTGCCACAATGATGGCATTCAACATCTTTGCCATGTGGTTTATTGTGTCCCTTGCCATCATATTTGCCCTTTTGTTGTGATCTGCCCCTAGTATGCAAAGCTTTGGAAGACTTACTGGATGCATTGTTTTGCCGATTCATCTCTTCCATAAGTAGAGTACTCTCTACATCAGCATACAAAAGGATTACATTAGAATTGCTCATAGCAGTCTTGAATGTATCCCAACTCTTTGGTAGAGTGCAAAGCAAGAAAGTAGCCTTAAATTCCTCATCAATCATGAACTTCAAGGCAACCATCTGGTTGAAAATGGAGTTAAACTCCCTCAAGTGAGTAGACATTGCTGTACCCTCTTTCATACGCAAATCCATAAGCTTTTTCAGCCAATACACTTTGCTTGCAGCACTCTTTTGTGCACACAGTTCTTTCAGTCTAGTCCATATAGCATATGCAGGATCCAAACCTTCAATATTGAACAGCAAGGCATCAGAAATCGATAGCTCTATGGTTGAGCATGCAAGCTCATTTAACTCATTCCAATCGTCCTGTTCCATGTCCGCGGGCTTTGCTTGCTTCTTTTGCAACAAGATATTATAGCACTGCTTTTGCCAAACTGCAAAGTTATGTGCGCCTTTAAGCTTCTTTTGTGCATCAGATTACTGATGTCATAGCTGCCAGCCATGATTTTCAGCCCAAATCTGACAAAAAAACCAGCAAACGCAGGCCCAAACTGTTACCCAAGTGACCAAGGTACAAACAAGTACCAATCAGCAATAAATGACCACACAGAAGCACAGATTTCAAATCTGTAATTAAATTTTCAGAGGCACCAAACCATGTGTTACAGCATTATCCAACTGATTACAGCTGTTCCAAGGGCATATGCATCACATTACATGAGGAATCCCAAAATTTCAGCTGCAATTTTTGTTGTACATGTACCCACGAGCATAAAATTTGACACGAACGGTCAAAAGCCCCAAAATTTTGTGCTCAAAGCATCAGCCACACATCTGCATTTTCTCTGTCATGCATAGAACAGTCCAATTTTGCCAAAATAGAGCAATTTCAGCAAAACCCCCAAATTTTACCAAGTATCAATGTCCAAATTGTGTGGAATTCAACCTGCATGTACATAAAATTTTAAATGCTACACAGATTTTGCCCAAACTGCAAAAGCCCCAAATTGCATGGGGTCCAATGTGCATCAATGTCGAGAAATTGGGTAAATTTCAGCCCAATTTGCGCATGTAGATGAAAAGCCCCAAATGTCAAAGGCAAAATGTCACAAATTCCTGCAATTTCTGAGACAAATTTGCTTGTCATGTATCACAATCCCCAAGTTCGGGAAAAGCTTTAAATTTTATGGGTCCAATGTTGAGAAATTTCACTTAGATGAGCAAAATTTCAATAATTTTGGCGAAATTCCCAATTCAAATGCGCACAATGTTTGCAATTCCTGATGCAGATGCCTCAATTTTGCATCGATAGCACTCTTATCTGGAAAAGCCCTAAATTTCTTGGCCTAAGGCTGCATAGATTTGCACACAGTGCTTGTGCGCCCAAACACCCGGAGGAGAAGAGGCAAATTCAAAGGAGATTTAGAAGAAAAGATTTTTCCTTTTTGTGTAAGGTTGTGACGGGGTCTGTTGACCCCGTTCAATGGTCCCGCCACACACGAGACTTGTCCTGCCGTGCCGCGCGCCTGTTAGCTGCTGCCCGCCACTCGCCGGCTGCTGCCTCTACGTTGCCCAGTCCCGCCGACTGCTGCCCGCTACCCTGTTCGCTCGCTGGAGTTGCCCGTCAATTGTAGTCGCCGTTAGCTGTGTTGGCCGCCCGTCAGCTGGTCACCAGTCCACCATGCTGCGATACTGCAGGCTTGCACTTGTCGACTGTCTCTCTAGCACACGAGCTTGCCTATGACACTCCTGCTCGCCTTTGAGCTGTCTCGTCACCACACCGGTCTTCTATCTTAGCCTGACGATCGTCTGTAGCATCTTACGCTTTGATATCAGTTTGTAGGGACCGGCTAGGCACGGAGATTGAGACAAACTGTTGTTATGCGCAGTGAGAGACAGAGAGAGTGAGAGTGAGCACATCTTTAGGTATAATAACGAGAGTATCTTTAGGTTTTTAGATAGATATATATGTGTAAGTATAAGTGCTAAGGGTGTGTTCACACCCGAGCACATTTAAAAGTCACAAGGCCTTTATTCCCAACACTGTTTACAGCAGATTGTGCATAGCTATCGGTGGTACACTGTTGCGTTTACTAGTTTCCAGCCTCCAAACTACTGCGTTTTGGTGACCAGCCTGTTGCCATTCACTATTCAGCACTCCTACACTTCGACTAGTAGTCACAAACTCGGGATCCGTCTCCGGTGGACGTCACACTCTGACATTGCTCTGCCCTTGAGCACATTATACACTCTTACATTCATTTACAGCATTCATTCACTTCAGAGTTGTGTTCTCTCTCTCCCTTCTTCTGTTTGTGTTTCAGTTTTGAGTTTTGCGTTTAGAGTTTGAGTTTTGAGTTTTGCCCTTTGTGTCTGGGTCTGTCTCTTTGTTTTCTGTCGTGGTCGTACACTTTGCGTGTCCTTAGTGCAAACCCTAGCAGTTTTCTTTACATGGTATTAGAGCCGGTGCTCTTGTAAAGAGTATTCCGGGGATATTGTGGAGAGCTAGTCTTTGCGCGAGGCACACAATATGATTCGTAACCGAATCACAATGTCCCAAACACCTTCTTTTCTAGTTCCTATGATGTCTTATCAGGCTTATCCATCATTGGAGGCCTTGAGACGGCATTATGGACTCGGTGAGAAGGACGACACTTCACCTTCACCAGATTTCACTAACATGATAGAGGAGGACTTTGAGGAGTACTATCGCAACAAGTACGGTGATGCTTACACCCCTCCTACAAGTTTTGCTATCACATCGAGACCGGTTGGTGAGACTGGCTACCTCTTTGATCATGGAGGACATACAACATTTGGAACGTCTGGTGATCCATCTTCATTATCTCAGCCAGGTCGAATGCTAGGTTTTACAATTCTTTTGTGTTGAATGAATCAAAACCCTCGCTTGTTTCTTCTTTTGAGGTACAGAATCCTGATGGCTTTGTGCATGTGAACTTCAATAGAGGGGGCTCACGAAGCAAATGAAATTTAGGTACATCTATAGCTTCTGTTTCATTTGAGTAGATCACATACACTTTTCACTTCCCTCCCATCCCACCCTCTTCTATATCACACCTCTCATCGTATTTTTAAAACCTTGGATTAGACTCCACATCTGCATCACACACCCTAGGGGTTGGATCTTCCATCTCTGCTCCTAGCACCTTTTCCTTCTCCACCCCATTCTCTACCTCTTTGCACCATGGTACTTCGTTAAGGGTGTTAAAAGATGACGTACCAGCGAGACAGTAGGGTTGGCAAGAAGGAAAACAGAGTGAGCTCGGCAAACATGAAGAAGAGAGGAGAAGAGAGAAGAAACTTTGATGAATGGAATGATAAAGACTTGAATCATGGAGTGAATGTGATACAAGGGAACAAGGGTGCCGCAGCACAAGGAAGATGATGAAGACAGCCACGAACCACGAACCGCAATGTCCTCCTGAAGGGGTGTGAGGGTAGTGGAGAGGCTGAAGAGAAGAGATGACGGATTGAATGAATCAATCATGAGGAATGAATGAGAGTGGCCTATAAATAGGCATAGTCAGTCTAGGATGGTGTCTCTTTTTGGGGCTGCAAATCGTAAACGCAAACCCTAAACGCAAAACGCAAACTACAGGTGAAGGATTTCTCAACAACCCCTCTCAGGCCCAAAAAGGGGAACAATAGAAGAGTGAGGTGGAGATGCAATGCTACATGTTGAAGAATGCTCATGCAGCAGGTGCCACTTGGACAGTGTCCCTCGTGGAAAAATTGTTCGCTTGCCCAAGCGCCCTAGTACAAAGATGATGAAAACATGCAATGCATAGGAGGAATGTTGGACTTCGTGTGGTGTCGAGAACCATAAGGATATGCCCGTACTTGATCTCGGGAGGTGGCTCCATACTAACCAAGTGACCAAGGCAAGAAGAGAAGAGGAGGAAGAAGATGTAGAGGATCCCTAAGATCCAAGATTTCCACCGAAAAGGGAACCTGCAGTAAAGGCCAGTGAACAGAGTGAACTGGAGAACCCGAAACACCACCTCGGGAGAGAAGCCACTAGCTCTGTGCATCCATGCTGGAAGGAATACGAAGGCCTCGTCGCGGCTGAACCTTCGAGGTCCCGATCTAGGTGGTACCTGAAGATCCTGGGTATTAGTAGAAGGGATGACTGGTCGAAGATAGCCACCCCAAGAAAGTAGAGGATGGGTGAGGAATGTCATGGGGAATAGGTTTTCCCGCTGAGGTTGGAGGTAAAGGGCCCCCTGTTGAAGTCGAAGAAGAAGTAGATGCCCCCTCTAAGGGCAAAGAAATAACATTCCCCTTTGAATCCCCCTCTGAAGTAGATAGGGAATCCAAAAACACATGAATCACGGACTCTGAAATGTTTGATGACGAAGGAAGTGCTGCCGGTCATGCCAAAGAAGGTATCTAGGGTGTTGAAGAGCTCCCAGAGGTAGCATCTCGAACCTGAGTAGTCGAGGGTGGGGAAGGGTGGGGCTTAGAATGAGCAAGAGGTGGGCAACAGCCGTTGTCTCTCAATGGAGCAGACTGGGTAGCCAAAGAAGAGGAAGGAGTCGAGCAGGCACTGTCTCTCGAAGGTGCGTACTGACGAGGAGACGGTATCAAACAATCACTGTCTCTCGATGGAGTGGATTGCAAAACTGCGGGCCGTGGTAGCCACTATACCCGAAAATAGGTGAGAGAAGATTGCCGCTAGCATTGCGACGATCTCGAGGAGGTTGTAGTGCCAATCGATCCTCCATGTGCTTGAAAGGACTTAGTGCACATCGGATGTGTCTTATTGCCTTGAGCATAGTACTCTGATAGCCGATGTAGAACAATCTCTGTGGCCCAAAAAGGAGAGGTGGCACAAGAAGTGCCTGGTGGAAGAGGCATATACTCCAGAGGGGTGGGGAGCAAAGGTTGAAGTTGACGGTCTTCGGTGGGATGATTGTTCGTGCCGCACTAGGAATATCGAGTAGAAGGGTAATCTGTCGAGGGAGACGCCATGGATACCAGTGCACCTTGCTGAAGAAGGAAGAGGTCAGCCACCATGAACCACGAACTGCAATGTCCGCCTCAAGGGGTTAGGGCAGTGTGAAGCACGAACCGCAATGTCCGCCTCAAGGGGTGGGAGGGTAGTGGAAGGGCTGCTAGTGGGAGGAGGATGTGACCAGCAGTAAGAGGTTGCAACCAATAGAAAAATGCAAGTGAGGAGAGAGAAAGACTAAAAACGCAGGAAAAACAGCTTGCAGGAGAGAGAAAGACTAAAAACGTAGGCAGTAGGGGAGAGAGAGACTAAAAATGCAGGTAGGACAGCTTGCAAGAGAGAGAAATACTAAAAACGCAGGCAAGATAGCCTGCAAGAGAGAGAAAGACTAAAAACGGAGGCAGCAGGATTGTGATGACGTGGCAGGCTGTACGGCAGTAGGTCTGCACAGGAACAGCAGTCGCCTGGCTGGAATCAGCTCCAAACTGTGTGAAGAGGGCTGGAAATCAGGTGCCAACTGATAGAGACAGCAATGGACAGCTTCGGCTGAGATGTCCTTTGCGAACGGGGTGTGGGCAGCAAGCTGAAACACCCGAAATCTGCAAAAACGAGATTTTGGTGCACCGGAACAAGAAGAGAAGTGTATGCCGAACCCGCTACCAGTCTTTGCCTTTAGTGGAGTGAAGGATCTTCGCTGCTAGGTGAGCAGATCCAACTCTGATACCATGTCAAAAGATGATGTACCAGCGAGATAGTAGGGTTGGCGAGGAGGAACACAGAGTGAACTCGGCAAACATGGAGAAGAGAAGAGAGAAGAAACTCTGATGAATGGAATGATGAAGACCTGAATCATGGAGTGAATGTGATACAAGGAAACAAGGGTGCCATAGCACAAGGAAGATGATGAAGACAACCACAAACCACGAACCACAATGTCCTCTTGAAGGGGTGTGAGGGTAGTGGAGAGGCTGGAGAGAAGAGGTGACGGACTGAATGAATGAGCCGTGAGGAATGAATGAGAGAGTGGCTTATAAATAAGCATAGTTAGTCTAGGATGGTGTCTCTTTTTGGGGCTACAAACCCTAAACGCAAAACGCAAACTGTGGGCGAAGGGTTTCTCAACAAGAGGGAATGCCATCCTTTTAACACAGTGCCTCTCACCTTTCAGCAAATGAGCACACACATAATTCTTGGGTCGATTATGATGGGCATCCCTCTCACTATCCCCAGCTTCACATCTCCCATGACCACTCATACGTAGGGGTTTCCATCCTCAGCTTATGGTGCGTCTTCACACTCTCCTTGGGTTACACCTACGCAGAGATTCCCTTCTTCTGCTTCCCGTGTTTCCGTTCCACCTCCTTGGGTTCCTCATGTGGCTACCATGCCCATGCCTAGTCAACCCATCCCTATCTATGGATCCACCTTGCACACTACCCGCTTGCTTGGTGGGCACTCTTGGGCCCATTCCCAAGTGTACTCCACTCCCTCATCCTACCCCCACTACACTTTTTCACAGTTTCTTCTGTGAGCACTACCACTCCTATTGCAATGGCCAAGAATGCCTTCACGGAAAAGACACGTTTTAATGGGTCAAATTTCACCATTTGGTCTAATTTCATGCAACAAGTGCTTGAGTTTTAGAGTCTTTGGGTCCTGGTCATTGGTCTAGAGCCTATGCCGGACCCTCGACTAGCTCACCTTGATTACATCCGTCAATGGAGAGCTCGCAATGCCACAACCAATATTGAGCTGATGCAGGGATTGCTTCTTGAGTTTCACTCTCAAGTGTAGCACTTTCCGCTCGCATCATAGCGTCGGAGTCACCTTCTCGACCACTATGTGGCTCGTGATCGTACTTGGCTCATCAATCTCGACTTTGAGCTTCAAGAGTTCTCTATTAATGAAGGGGATGATCTAAAAGTCAAGCTAGCTGAATATAGGCGGTTACTTGCTGAGTTCGCCACTACTGGCTCTTCAAAGTCAGATGACAATCAGGTTATATTCTTCTTGAATAAGTTGCTCAAAAAGTACTTCAATTTCATTCAACACATCATCATCTCCCAATTTGGATTGCCAATCTTCTACCAGTTTGAGTGCCAGTTCTTGTGTTACACGAGGTTGCATGATCAAGTCCATAAGAAATCCTCATCATAGCCTTATTCAGAGTAGAGGGGGTTGGTTGCCTCTTCCTCGGGAGGGAAAACCACCAGTGGCAAGAACTCGCAAGATGCGAAGGCAAGCCAATCAAAGGTGACTCCTCTTCCTCAAATGGAACCAACGAATCTAGACCTATTTGGTAGCAACTCCCTAAGAAAAACCGGTTTTGCACACATTGCCAGAGAGCAGGCCATGTGGATGAGGAGTGCCCCTCCAAGGCCCAAGATCTTCCACCTAAAAAGCCTTTGCAGACCACTGCAATTGCACAGTCCTATGGGCTACGCCTTCCGCTCCTTCAGCACCCGTTGTTGCTGCTGTTGGACATGTGGCTCGAGTATAGTCTCAACAACCCATCTCTTTTACTACCCCCCCTGAGGGATTGGTTGATTGGTTTGCAAGTTTCAATCCCGTTGCACTTCATGCATCCATCTCACCTTCCTCCCCACCTCGTTAGGTGTTTCCTTGGCAGAGCCTTGCTAATGGACGTACACGATGGTGGCCATCTTCTTAGACTAGCATGTCTCTAGGTCCTTTCGGGTACCCTAGGTCAGTGTAGCATTCATTTTTCGTACTCTTAGAGTCGTGTCCATAGGATTCATTGTCCTTAGCTTTTCCCTTCTTTTGTCTTCCGCTGCATTTACTTACATATACACATTCATTGCATTTATTTTGAGTTAGATTTTCTTTTTGTTTTGTTTTCCTTTGGAGCATCTAATCACTAACCTTTGTGTTTGCAGATTCTCATCTCTTTTGTAGGGTTTTGTCTTTCAGTGTAGGGCTAACTTGCAGATTGCTTTGGTCCTACCTAGGTTAGAGACATGGGGATGTGCACTGTTCCTTTCATGGTTTCATCATCCTAGGAGTGCTTGCTCTTCTTCCAGCATGGCGGTTTCTTCTCTCGAGGCAAATCGTGCAGCATCTCTCTCGATGCTATCATGGCGGTGACTTCTGTTGGCGGAGTAGAGTGCATACAAATGAAGTAACCTTAGGATCTGATTGTAGGCATTGTTTTGATTTGATTTGAGGAATCTTCTTTAAAACATTTAATGCTTATTTATAGTATGGGTAAGGTCTACCTTGCTCTTCTAGCGGGGTGTTTCATCCACTTCCTCTTCTTTCATTCCTTATGGTTCTCGGCACCATCCAAAGACCGACATTAGGCTTCTCTTTCTTCTTCGGCATCTACATCCATGTTAAGAGGGGGTTCCTACCCTTCTTGGTATTCTATAGGCTTCAGCACTTTGTCTTTGACATCGGCTTTTCCCCCTTGTCGTACCTTACCCTTTGCATTGCATGATTTCATCATCTTTGTACTAGGGCGCTTGGGCAAGTGAACAATTTCCCCATGAGGGACACTGTCCAAGTGGCAGTTGTTGCATGAGCATTCTTTAGCATGTAGCATACTTTGCATCTCATTGTGCAGGGCACTACTTGAGCGGATCCTAAGCTGTTTCCACCGGCGGCTGTTGTTACCCCACCACCATCCTCCTCCCTCACATGGATACCTCATCACCTATTTTTCCTCGTTATCAACACTTTGAGTAGATGAGTTAGCTTGTTTTGTTTTGTGATGTGTTGGGTGTACCCTCTCTATTTCCGTCTTTTGGGTCACTATTACTCAATTGGCTGCATCCCATAAAATTTACCTCAACTTATTAAAAAAAAAAAGTTCCATGTAGTTCCATCCACCTTTGTAGGGCTTGGTAGGTCACTGGGTAGCCGACATGCATCCTTTGTTCGATGCCTCGTCCTCTCTGGGGTGACTACTTAGACTCCCTTGGTAAGATAACCATCGCCTCTATAGTCTTGGTAGGCCGCTATGCACCCGACGTGCACCCTTTGTTCGATGCGCTGGCTACTTTGGGGTGGGACGCCTTGGGTTAAGTAAACATCACAATGGCTGGCCTAACCTTTTGGCTCAGTTTTGGACTTGAGAGGGGGGTTTGAGCTAAAACATGCATTACTTGCTGATTAGCCTCTTAAACAGCCCCAAAACACACTAAAAAATGCTCTTTTAGAGTAAAAACCCTAAAACAGGGAGCGGTTTGAGAGAGTTCAGTGGAAACCCTAAAACGGGGAGCGGTTCGAGAGAGTTCGGTGGAAACCCTAATTTTTGGGGCGCCTTTCCATACCCATTCAGCCTCATTCCGTCTGTGCAGGTTTCTCACTCCACGTGCAGATTTCAGCCATGAGCCTCCTCCCACGTGGCTGTCCAGCCCTTGAGATTGCTGCCACTCCATCCGTGTTTGCTCCTGTTGCTGGCGCCTTCATCCATGTTGACGTTAGCTGCTGGTGACATCATCATTTGCTGCGATCTGATCATCCAGTCATCGCCAACCACACCAGACACTGTTTCAGCTTATTGTTTACATCAGAATGTGCACAGTTTCTAGCCTCTGATTGGTGGTACATTGCTGCATTTACCAGTTTGCAGCTGCTAGACTGCTGCGTTTTGGTGACCAGCCTGCTACCATTCACTATTTAGCACTCCTACACTCCGACTGGTGGTCACAGACTCCGGATCCATCTCCGATGGATGTCACACTTTGACATTGCTATGCCCTTGAGAACACTGTACACTCTTACATTCATTTACAACATTCATTCACTTTAGAGTTGTGTTCTCTCTCTTCCTTCTTCTGTTTGTGTTTGAATTTCTGTGTTTGAGTTTAGAGTTTGCGTTTAGGGTTTGAGTTTTGATTTCTGCATTTAGGGTTTGCGTTTTGCCCTCTGTGTCTGTGTCTGTCTCTTTGTGTTTCTGTCGTGGTCATATACTCTGTGTGTCCTCAGTACAAACCTTAGCAGTTTTCTTCACAGATATATTAAAAAATCTCTACTGTAAACTCTAATTTATAGTAGAAATTAGGGTTTGATAGCTACCTTGGGATGTGTGCTCAAAATTAAGGGCTAGGACTTTAATTTCAGCAATTGAAATTAAATAATTTCAAGGAGATTCAAGAGGCTAGCCAGCCCATATCAGATTTGGTGCTTAATTTGTCTTTCAAGGAGTAAAGTGAAGGCCAGTTCTCAAGCAAACCAAGGAGCATATTGGTTTGAAGGCTTATTGGTCCTTAACAGCAAGAAGCACCTCTGTTGTACTCCATTGGTTTGCAATAGAAGCTAAAGAAATATCACAAAAGGGCACCGGTTTTAGGGCCAATAGGTTGTCCATTACCCAAGATTAAATTGTTAAAGTGTGCATTTTTAGTTTATGTGAATTTTATGCTTGTTGTAATTGTTGATTAATCAGGTCATTACTACCCTCTACAAGGAGGAAGGCTGGTTTCAAGGTATAATTGTCGAGATACCATTAACTCCCTTGAATTGGTGGGCTCTAGACACTTGATTGAAGGTTAGAACCTTTGGTCTAGTATTGAAATTGTATTCAGCTGAGCATTGCAGCAAGGATGTTTTCAGATAGTGAGATGGGGTCAAGTAGGGATGATGTCTCTTAATTTGAAAATTCACAAAGTGTTGGGGGAAATGCAATGCTTGATCTTGTATAGGGACCACTTGCCTTGCATTGTAGGCAATCAAAATATGTGTGTGGCTACCCCATCATTGCGTGCATGTCCTACTATCCAAAAAGTATTGGATTGGCACTTTCAAGTTGGCCTTGTATATGCATCAATTGCTCCTTTGCTTATGCTCACTACCCACATTTGGAACATATTGCTATTGTATTAGTTCTTCCTTCAATGCATCTTGGTGTTCCAAAGCTCTTGAAGGCAATTTTATCTTTTTGCATTTTTTGCCATCCTTTAAGGAATTCAAAAAGCACATGAATTGAGGATCATTTGCCAATTGATTAGTGCACAAACATTTCAATTTCTATCCTTAGCTCATCTTTAGATTAGTCATCAAATTCCTCTTCCTCTTGTTGGCCATTAGCTAGAAAAAAACCCATATTTTCACCTAACCCAACATTATCAGCTTGCTGCTGATACTACGTGAAGGCCATTGTGCCTTTAGTACCCTTAAGCCTATTGGCATTAGAAGTCTTACTACTCCAAGAGAGAGTGCCAGTACCCAAAGTAAAGTAATAGCTTCTTGTTGACCTTCGATGGTCAATGCTCACGGCCCAGTCTAAATGAGTCTAGCCCTTTAGAACAAAGGCTATATCTCCTATACTTGCTAGATAATAAATGCCTAGGTCAAGGATCCCCCTTAGGAACTACAAAATCCTCATAGCAGCTTGCCAACGAACCATCTTGGGTACAATGAACTTTGCAAGCAAGCCAACAACAAAGCACAAATCCATGCGAGTATTTAGGAGCCGTATCTACGACCCAATCCACAAGATATCAAGTGTCATTCCACTCTATGGCCTTCAACTCTTGCTCTATAGCCTTGTGACAATGCTCTAACTACAAAGCCTCCTTCACGGAGGTGGGCTCCCTATCGTGTATGGTGCGAGTTATCAAATAGTAGTTAGTACAAACAAGCTTTGTGGAATGTACTTGGTTCCTTTGAGATTGTTGTGAGCTATCCTATGACTATCATTCCTTAGGAGCTCCTTCAATCTCTGCACACAGAGTACCTCATGTGCCCAACAAGGAGGAGGTTGGTGCTTCCCTTGTTACTTTAGCTCTGCTAAAGTCTTTGGAGCATCCACTAGCGCCGACTTTGTGAGTGAAACCGATGGTGAAGCAATCTCCTCCCTCACTGATGGTGGAGCCTTAAGAGGCATAAGCTCCAAAGGTACTAGCTTAAGTGCTCAACTATCATCTAGATCTCTTGCTCATCACCTCCCTTTGCACCTAAAAACTTCACGAACCAAACATCTTGACTCATATAGACCTCCTGTGAAATGGGATCATAAAGTTCGTATCCTTGGGACTGCAAGCTATATCCCACGAACACGTGTCTTTTGAGAGCCAACTTGAAGTTATCTCATCTTTAAAAGGTAGCTTGGACTTATTTGTTTCTTTGTTTGGAATGTGAACATAAGCATCACACTTGAACACCTTGAAATAAGTTGCATTTGGTTTTAGCCTAAAGTTAGTCTCAAAAGGTGTCATACCAACCCCGGCCAATGTGCATGACTGAGTAAGGATGTGGACAGTGGGGGCCATTGGCTTTGCCCATAGATACTGTTGTGTTTGCCAATGCTCCATCATAGTCCATGATATCTCAATCATGCTTTAATTCTTTCGCTCCAATATGCATTTGCTTGAGATGTATTCGTGTCGGTAAACTCCTAGTGAATGCCACGATTTGCACAAAATGTGGCAAGCTCATTGGAGACTAACTCTATTTGTTTGTTGGATGGCAGGTGTTTAGTTTCCAGCCAGACCACTTCTCCTTGAGGATCAACCAATCCTTTAAATTTGAGAATCATCTTGCTTAAATCATGAACAATTAGCATAAAATCCAAACTCCCCTTAAGAGACTTTATCTAGATTAGTTCATATAAGTTTGTTGAAACAAGCTCCAAGGGCTTCTTTGGTCTTCGTGAAGCCTTGCTAGAAATCGCATGTCTACGCTACTTGCCATGAATGCAAGACACATGGTGGAATCGACCTTCCTTCTTAGAGAGGGTGGTAATACTTGATTAAGCAATTAATTACAACAATCAATAAATAAACATAAATCGAAATGCATAAGATGAGATTGTATAATCTTCTTTGTTGATCCAAAAGCCCCTTGTTGTTGATACAATCAACAAACAAATCGGGCAAATCGTCCCTTGATTTTCACCTAGGACTTGCTGTAATGGAACTCCAATTGGCCAAATGTTGTCCCAAATTCACAATGGATGAGTTGGCATATGAAATTCTTGACAATCCCTTGAATTTCAGGTGCTGATTTTAGTGTTTGCTGCCCTGTTGCACATGGAGGTGCAAGCCAATTATTTCATAGTGTGGGACCTAGGATCCTAAGATATCAGTTGTTGCCAAAGGCAAAAGTTGTAATAAGTTATGTTTGATAAGCAGTAGGTGGTACCCGGTGTCTGATTTTCTGCTAGACTAATTTATTGGTTACTAATGTCAGTGGTGACATGAGAGACTAGGCATTAATTAATTAATATATGCTGGTGTAAAGGCTAATAACTGCTCAGGGATACTTGGAAGACAAATTGACCCAGCCAATTTAATTATTGATTGGTGAAAGTAAAATTTTGAGCACTAGAATAATTATTAGTTGCATGGGTATTTGTGCCAAGTGGCAGGCTTCTAAACCCATTTTCAGCATTATCTGACCAATAGATTAATTTTTTAGAATTATTTAATTCTGAAAATTAGTTTCAGCCCTTTTGACCTTGCCCAAAATTAAATATGCCCATCCATGAATAAAATGGCTAGGCCATTTGCAACTTGGAGTGGTCTCCAACCTCTGTTGACCCTCAGATTGTCATTAATTAATCAATGCCTAATCCGTAGTGTCATCACTGACACTTAAATGGCAAAACAACTATCCTAGGGTTCAAAGTGACACCAATTGACAACCAAAGCCCAGATGGCATAACTTGTCACAACTTTTGCCTTTGACATCCACTGCATCCGCGGGGTCCTTGGTGTGTTACCATGAAATAATTGCCATGTGCAACATGTGCTTAACAACATTGCACATTTGATTATTAACTTAACCAAATGTTACTAGCAAGATTAAAGCATCTTAAAAATTTCAGGTCCGTGTGACAAATCTCCCTCTCGAAATTCTTAAAATCGTCCTTGATTGCACTGTACTATGTCAAAAGCCAAAACATACTGCATTGGAACTTCCATAAGGCATCACAGTCACAGCATTGGCTACTTTTGTTTAACCATGCCGTATGCCCAGAACTTTTTGAAAAATTTCCAGCCAGCATAAACATGACATAAAACTGAAAATCAATTCAGAATTGTTGCTAGAAACCCATTGGATGCATCCACAACTGTTTTGATTTCACAACCACAAAAAAGCATAAACTCAGCATAAACCATGGCTCAAATAGCTAGTGGCATTCACTAACATGCTGCTGTCCATGGAGCAAATTGTAAACAATTGAAAACTAAACATTAATTGATCATAAACTGATCATTTGCTGATCTGAGGACTGATCCCAAACTGTTGCAAATGTGATGCCACGCTGATCAGAAGCTAAGTGCAAAATCTGATTAGTAATAACTGATAATTGATCCCAAAAGTAACTATAAATTGTTCTCAAACTGATCAAAAGCTGAGCTATAACTAATTAGAATTTAATCTCAAAACAGAGGCAGAAACTCATGCCAAACCAATGCAAATGTATACTTTTAGTGCTGCATATATCTCATAGTGGCTAGCACACTAAATAGTGACCTCATGGGAGACATATTGTCAGCATTGTACCTTGGATGCATATTGAATACACAGAGATTCACTATATACAAGAGTTGTCGAGAACTAGAGGAGTTGAAGTGCTACCTTCTCCTTGAGCATGAGGCACTACTTTGGACCCTTGCTTAGTTGAACTTAATTGAACCCAAACTGAAGTCGACTCTAATTAAAAGGCATCTAGGTAAAGTTGCAACAATTGATGATGGTTTGCCAAGTCATCCTCTTCAATCCATTTTGCATCCATTGGTGAGTAGTTCTAAAACTTCACCAAATATCTTGTAGAAACTTTATCCCTAACCTTTATTTCCTTATGTACCATAATTTGCTCGCATATCAAGATCTCATTTAGCTTCTCAACCTCAACTTGAATTTCTGCAGATACATCTTGCAGCATATCACCTCGAAGAGGCCTCAAGAAATTGATACGAAAGGCCATTATGTATTCGCCAATGTGGAGATAATTTCAACGGATATGCCATATTGCTGATCTTCTCCAATATTTGCAAGGGTCAATAGTATCTCATACTCAACTTTGGATACAATCTCTCTCTTCCTTCCATCTTTTTCAGCCTCATCTTTTCAAAACGCAGCAATACATTATATATAATTGCAGAGCAAATTTTCTAACTGCAAGCACGTTTATGGTGCTTAGCCATCTTATTTTACTTTTCATGTGATCTTTGAAGTGCATACTTTATCTTTGCATAGGTTGCATCCAAGTTTTCCACATAATGATGAGCCTCAAAGATCTTATCCTTAGTCTGCAAGATAGCTGGAACCTTCGTGCTACCCTCAACCACTTCAAAATAGAGCTTTGCCAATGAAACTGTGCACTGTGTTATTGTAAGCAAACTCAACCAATGGCAAATATTACTCCCATTGTGTCTTATGGTTTGAAACATAGCACCTCAAAAGATCCAACCCTATGGAATTTACCTCTTCGGATTGACCTTTTATCTACAATTGGAAGGATAATGAGAATTTTAGCATGGTATCTATATTCTCAAGCAATTCTTTCCAAAATAAACTGGTCATCCGAGGATATTGATCTCATTGACGATCGACTTTGGTATACCATGATACTTAAAGATGTGTTGCAAAAACAAACATGCTATATGATTAGCCTTTACTTTCTTCCTCATCGAAATGAAATGAGCATGTTTGCTAAGCTTTCAAATGATAGTCCATATCCCATTATTCCCTATAGGTGTCCTAGGAAGCTAAAAAATAAAATCCATTGCAATGCTCTGGCAAGGCTTGTCTGAAATAGGCAAGAGCTGCAATAAACCTGGTATCTTTTGCCTATCATGAAACCAGCCTTTCTTTAGTAATGGGTGGTAATTTCTTGATTACAACTTAATTACGACATTAAGCATTTATTGTAAAACTGAAAATACAAATTTACCTACTAATCTTTGGACAATGGACACTTGGTTGGCTACAAAACTGGCGCGCCTTTCGGTATTTCTTTAGCTTTAGTGAAGTAGAAGTTGATTTACAATGGGATTCTCCCAATCTTCTTTGCAATCCAAACTCCGCTTGCAGTCCAAAGTGACCAATAATTTTTCAATTTCGTTTGCCCCTTGATTCGGGCAGTCAATTGGTCTTCACTCACTTCGAGAAGAGTGCAAATGCCCCAAATTTGATGGCTGATTGGTCCTCCTAATGTCATATGAAAGTCACATTTAGCCTTGAATAATTTAGGTCTTGGCATTTTCAATTTTTGGCATGCTTCTTGAGGCAATTGCTAAACCCTAATTTCTGTTGTAAATTAGGGTTTACAGTAGAGAAGATTGAAATTCCTCAGCTTCAAGGGTCCAAGTGCTGAGACCTTCGAAGCAAGTTTGTGAAATGTTTGGGGAATGAGAGAGATTGTTGAAGAGAGAGGAAATTCAGAGTTTTGTTTGTGAGAAATGATTGAAAATTAGTCAAATGTAATTGCTGCCTTATCCGAATAGGAATAAATGTTGTTACCTGCACTTGGAGACCCAAAATTTGCTGATGCCTTCAGCTTGGGATTGTCACCTAGCGGCCTAGGATCTCGTGCAGCTCTCAATTGCTCCAAATCTGCAAACTCCTATTGATAATGAGACTCAGCTCACGATGGTTACTCTAGCTCCTTACGATGTGTTTCCAGCAAGAAGGGATGACTCACACACACTCTCTCTCTAAGCCTTTGTTTTTGCTCTCCCAACCTTACTCATGTTTTCCTAGCCTCCCTTCGAAAAATTCAATAAGTGGTAGTGTTTTTAAATGTATTTCGAGCATTATCCATAGTTATTGAAAATTAATATAATAATTATTTTGAGTACCTAGAGAAATAGTTTGGTCAACCAATAATTAGATTGACTAGGCTACTTCATCTTCCGAGTGTCCCCATGCTATTTTTGACCATTAGATCGGCGTTAAGTACCATTAAACGCCACATCTCTAGTATCACCAACTGACACTTATGGCTAAATAAATGACTTATGCCAATAATTGGCACTAGATACCACCCAGTATCTATGCGATATAACTAACTGCCGTTGACATCCGTTGATTCCCTTGGGTCTCGGCCCTTGGATTCATTAATTTGCTAACCTTAGTTGTACCTCACATGTGTAACATTTACCTAAATATGTGATTAAAAATCAATCCACATGTTAAGTAAGACTTGCAAAAATACATGTCCTCATGACAACCCTCCCTCTTAAAATCCTTGCAATTGTCCCCGATTGCATTGCTAGATGCATCATAAGCAAAATACTACACCGGAATTTCCACAAGACATCATAGTTAACATAACATTGTGCACCATTGTTCAACCACACATGCTGAAAATCACCAACCAACATAGCATAACATAAGACTCGCAAAGAATCTTAAAAACATTGGTAGATTATCATGTGATGGAACCATTAATCATGAGCTAAATTAATCTGACAAAACTAAACCATAGCATGGCATAAACCATGGTCGAAACATCAATGGCATCATAACATATGCTTCTGTCCATAAAATCAGCTAAATACCATTGAAAATTAATGGCCATACATTGAAAACCAGTATTTTGTAATTAGTACCTGATGATTATTAACTAATGCAAATGTACAATTTTTGAGTTGCAAATAATAAACCATATCATATACATACCAAACATAGTGCCTAGGACATTGAATAGCGATATCTTGGCAAACATGCTATCATGAGGACATGTATTTTTAAAACCTCACTTAATATGTGGATTAATATTTAATCACATAGTTAAGTAAATGTTGCTCATGTGAGGTGTAACTGGGATTAGGGTAAATTTACGAGTTCGAGATCCTAGGAAGTCACGGAATGTCAAAGGCAAAAGTTGCTATAAGTTTATGCTGCACAAGTACTTGGTGGTATTTGGTGTAAGTTGTTGGCCCATGTCATTCATTTGGCCATAAGTGTCAGTTGGTGACACTAGGAAAGCGGCGTTTAATGGTACCTAACGTCAATCTGATGGTCAAAGATGGCGCTGAGACACTCGGGAATGAAAGTTGCCCAGCCAATTTAATTATTGGCCAGTTAGATTATTTTTTAGGGTATCGAAATATTTATTAGATTAATTTTCAGTATCTAAAGACTAAAAACTAATATTTAATTATGAATTATGGTAGAAAAACCATTTGGGAAGGCTGTCACTTGTAAAAAATGCCCATGCAAGATTGAAAAACGTCTTTAGAGGCTGGAGAGAGGCATTCTTAGTGTATTCAACCTGCAGAGACAGGGAGGAGATGATGCTGGTCTGATTTGCAGCCATTGGAGAACCTTCTGAGGTAGTCGGGGGCAGGAGAAGACCAATCAACAACAGGTCACAGTATCTATAGGCTGTTGAGACAGGGCAACAAGAGTAAATGATTGATTTTCTTCTATTCTTTGCATCTACAAGCTGTTGAGAAAAGGTAGCAGCAATAAATGACAGATTTTCTTCAGCTCTTTGTGAAGAAAGTCTGAATTTTCTCTCTTCTCAGCATTCTCTCTCATCTCCCAACCTTTCTACAACCTTGCTCTGAAGATTACAGCATTGAGATCACCAGATTTTGAGAAATTTCAGATTTCTCTGCTATAAACCTTAATTTGCAATAGAAATTACGGTTTAGCAGCAACCTCGGAAAGTGTGCAAGAAATTGGAAGCTCCAAGACTTGGATTCAACAGGGCTGAAGCTGTTTTTAGCCTATTCACGTGGAGGAACCAGTAAATAATTGCATTTGGGGCATTTTCCATCTCCATCAAAGCGGGTGAAGGCCAATTGATTGCCCGAATCAAGGGGCAAATCAGATTGAAGACTTGCTGGTCATTTTGGACAGCAAGGGGAGTTGGAAAAGTGAAAGGGATTGGGAGAATCCCATTGTACATTAACTTATTCTTCAATTAAGTTAAAAAAATACCGAAAGGGGCTCCAGTTTTGGGGCCAACCGAGTGTCCAATGTCCAAGATTATATGGAAAGTGTGCATTTTAGTTTTGTGAATTTGTTAATTGTTGTAAATAGTGCTTAATCAGGTTATTTACCACCCTATCGGAGGAGAAAGGCTGGTTACACATACTGTCAGCTACAATCCCCTGAATGTATGCTGAATACATTCGAGATCCACTACATCTAGAGCTGTCCATCATTGAGGAGGAGAGGTGCTAGCTTCCTCATGAGCATTAGGTAATACTATGGACTCCTGCTCTACTAAACCTGACTGAGCTCTATCTAAAGTCAACTCTAACTGGGAAGCATCAAGGTAAAGCTACAACAATTGAGGGTGGTTTGCCAATTCATCCTCCTCTATTCATTGAGCATCCTTTGGTGAATCGTTCTAAAACTTCACCAAGTACTGTTTGGAAACCTTATCTTTGATCTTTCGCTTTATGTGTGCATTGTGGTACTAGTATCTCATCGAGCTCTTAATCCTCAAGCTCAATTTCAGTAGATACATCCTCTAGCACATCACCATGAAAAGGCCTAAGCAAGCTCACATGAAAGGTATTGTGTATCTACCAGTGTGGAGGCAATTTCAGTCTATAACATGCATTACTAATCCTCTCCAACAATTGAAATGGCCCATAGTATTGCACACACAACTTTGGATATAATCTCTCTTTGCTCTTTATCTTTTTCAGCTATGCCTTTTCAAAATGGAGTAACACATATCACCTTTTGTAAAGTGCAAAGTACGACTATGACGATCTCCTGTGATTTTTGTAAGATGCAACTTAACCTTTTGATAAGTTGCATCCATGCTCTCCACATAGCAATTAGCCTCAAAGATCTTATCTTTTGTGTGCAAAATAGGGGGTACTTTCTTACCACCCTCTACCACCTCAAAAGGAGCCTCACTAGTGGAACTATGCATCGTGTTGTTATATCCAAATTCAACCGGTGGCAAATATTGTTCCCACTATGCTTTGTGGTGTAATTCATAGCACTTCAGAAGGTCTTAAACTATAGAGTTAGCCTCATCGAACTGACTATTAGTTTGTGGATGAAAGGATGAAGAGAATTTCAGCGTTGTGCCAATATTCTCAAACAATCCTTTCCAAAACAAACTTGTCATCCATGGTCATGATCATTAATGATGGACTTTGGTATACCATGGTACTTAAACACATGTTGTATAAAAGGATGCGCCTATGATCAACCTTTATCTTTTTCCTCATTGGAATGAAGTGGGCTTGCTTACTAAATTTGCATATGATAGTCCTTATCCCATTATTCCTTATAGATGTACGTGGAAGCTGAAAGATAAATTCCATAGCAATGCTTTGCCAAGGCCTGTTAGACAAGGGCTATTCTAAACTTGACATCTGTTGCCCATCATACTTGACTTTTTGGCATACTATGCATGTCTTGATAAATTGCTCAATATCATGCCTTAAAGTTGGCCAATAAAAGAAGTGTTCAACTTCCTTAACTTTTGGCATCAATACCTCTATGACCCGCATAAGGATGAGCATGATTTTCACTCATCACCTTGGCCCTCAATAGCTTTGTCACACACAATCACTATTCATCATGAGAAAGCCCTCTCAAAGTTCAAAGTGATAATGGCTCTAGCCATTACCAAGCTGATCGCATACATTTCAAAGTTCGAATTAGTAAAATACTAATCCTTCATGACATCCAACTTAGTATGATAAATCATGTTGACACAGCTGATAATTGAGGCTTACAATCAGCCACTACATTTTTTTAACCATCTATGTGCACAATCTAAAAGTGAAACATAGACAAGCACATGCGCCATGGCCCATCCTTCTATTGCAGTAGAAGCACTAGAGAACAAAACAGAGATGAACTGGGCTGAATAAGCCCTTTCTCTTGGCTCATTAACTTATCTTATTATCTCCTCTTGCTAGGCTGTATTGACTCTATTAGGTGGCTTATTAGGAGGGCTATTATCGGGATCAAATCTATGCCATGATTCTTAGGCCTTTTAGGTGGCAAAGTGTCTTGGATGTGACTAAGAAAAGCAATCAGCATGCATTTGCAAAAATGACATGCGATCTTCATCCAAACAAGTCACATTCCCAACATTTTCATTATCACTCTTATCCTTAGTAAAAACCAAGTAAGCTAAAATATGTTTTTTCATTACTTTGGAAACAGCAGAAGCAAATACAATAGGGATAGATTCCCCTTTCAACTTTACATCCAAAGTATGAACTTTGCCTCTATGAAAGAGAGTCACAATAATCTTATCATGAGCATCAATCATTGCATGCACACAATTGCTCCAAGGCATACCAAGTAAGACATCACATCCTTCCAAAGGAGCAGTAAAGCACTCTTCGCTGTCTACATAACTTTGAGTGTACAAATAAAACTTTCCAATGATAGATTGATTGGGTCTTTGTGTTCCTTGTATGCCATGCCAATCTCACCTATAGGCCCAATCTCATCCTCTCTAATACTTAAACAGGAGATGAAATTTGATTGTGCCCCTGGATCAAGAAAAATCAATGCATGATGATCTCTAATTTTGCCCCATGTGCTACAAAGTTTAGTATGATCATCATTGGGCTGATCCGCCACTATATCGGATACCAAACTAGCAGTGGTTTTGCCTTTCTTTCCCGTGTGATAATCTTTTTTAGCTTGTTGCCTATTAGGACAACTCCTTGCCATGCGCCCTTTCTTGCTCACAAATAAAGCATTTATTTGTAGCCATCAATTCCTTACGTTGTGATCAAATTTCCCACTCTTTCTCTACCTTCTATTCTTCTTCCAAGCCCTATTTTCAGATCTGCCCTAATTTTCAGCCTTTATTTCAGATCTGCCCTTTTTCTCAGCCTTAGTCTTTTTGACATATGACTTGGCAGCAATGTCTTGGAACCTTGTATCTTTCCATGTAGCAAATTAGTTGTAGTAATAGTTTCTATGAGTTGAGACATGCTAGAGACAGTGGACTCTATGCAAAAACCCTTATATCCTTTGGCAAATCACAAATATACGTCTCCACTTGCTCATGGATGGGTATTGACCGATAAGAACTAATAGGTAGCAAAGCATCCTAAAACTTCTTATTGTACCGATCGAAGTTCTTGCAATCCAGCTAATTCCATGCTGCCATAATGTCTACTTTAAAGGTACTTGTGTAACCAACCTTCCTCCTTAGATAGGGTGGTAAATAACATGATTAAGCACAATTTACATCAATTAACAAATCCACAAATTTGAAAAGTACACTTTAACATATAATCTTGGACATTAGACACCCTGTTGGCCCCAAAACTCGCGTTCCTTTCGGTATTTCTTTAACTTAATTGAAGAAAAAGTTGATGTACAATGGGATTCTCCCAATCCCTTTCGGTATTCCAACTCCCCTTGTTGTTGAAAATTACCAGCACTTGACGCAGCTTGAACTAAAGTCGGCTCTAACTGAAAGGCATCTAGGTAAAGCTACAACAAGTGAGGATGGTCTACTAAGTCATTCTCTTCCATCCATTTAGCATACATTGGTGAATAATTTTGAAATTTCACCAAATATCTCCTGGAAGCTTTACCTTTAATCTTTCTTTCCTTACGTGCCAAAATCAGCTCAGGTACCAAAATCTCATCCAGCTCCTCAACCTCAAGCTGAATTCCAGCAGACGTATCCTCTGGCACATCACTATGAAAATGCCTCAATAAACTAACATGAAAGGCATTGTGTATCCGCCAATGTGGAGGTAATTTCAGTCGATATGCCACATGGCTGATCTTCTCCAACACATGGAAGAGCCCATAGTATCTTATACTCAACTTCGATTGCAAATCACGTTTGTGGCAATCAGCTACCCTCTTTTGCTTTTCTTGCGGTCTCTGAAGTGCATATTTTATCTTTGTATAAGTTACATCCAAGTTTTTCACATAATGATCAAGCTCAAAGATCTTATTCTTAGTTTGCAAAATAGGTGGTACCTTCTTGCCACCCTCAACCACCTCAAATGGAGCTTTGCCCATAGAACTATCAAACTCAACCAAGGGAAAATAGTGCTCCCACCGTGTCTTGTGGTTTGAAATATAGCATCTCAAAAGATCTAACATTGTGGAATTTGCTTCCTCAGGTTGACCATGTGTTTGCAGATGGAAGGATGATGAGAATTTCAGCGTGGTATCCATATTCTCAAACAAGCCCTTCCAAAATAAACTGGTCATCTGAGGGTCTCAATCACTAATGGTTGACTCTGGCATACCATAATACCTAAAGATGTGCTGCAAAAAAAATCGTACCATATGATCAACCTTTATTTTCTTCCTCACCGGAATGAAATGGGCTTGTTTGCTAAACCAACAAATGATAGTCCATATCCTATCATTCCCTGTAGGTGTCTTAGGAAGCTAAAAAATAAAGTCCATTAGAATGCTCTGCAAAGGCCTATCTAGAATAGGCAAGGGCTGCAACAAACTTGACATCTTTTGCCTATCATGCTTTACCTTATGGCATACGATGCACGTCTTAACAACCTATTTTACATCATGCCTCAAAGGTGGCAAATAATAGAAATGCTCCACTGCCTTGACCGTGGCATCAATACCTGTGTGTCCTGCATACGGAGGAGCATGACTTTCAGTGATAACTCTAGGTCTTAACTGCTTTGTGACACATAGTCGTCCATGCATAATGAAAAATCCATCTCTTAGCACAAAGTGTCCGTGCCTTTGGCCATTGCAAAGTTGATCACAAACATTAGCAAAGTCCGAATCAACAACATATTGCTCTTTCATGGCATCCAACTCAGTGTGATAAACCATGCTGACGGCTGAAATTCGTGGCTTATGTGACAGTGCATTAGCCACAACATTCTTTTTACCATCAATATGTACAATCTGAAAATGAAACATAGAGAGAAAATTTGCCTATCTCAAATGCTTCTCTGACAACTTTGTCTGCGTTAGAAAGTACCTCAAAGTTTGATGGTCTGTTGACACTGTAAAATCAACTCCCAACAAATAATGTTTCCACATAGATAGTGCATGAATTACAGGCAACAGCTCTTTCTCATAGACTTGCAAATTCTTTTTTGCACCGTGGAGAATTCGGCTCTCATAAGCGACAACTTAGCGGTCCTGCATAAGAACAACCCCAATGGTGTTACCACATGCATCTAATTGAACTATGAATGACTTCCTTAGATTGGACAATGCAAGTATAGGATTCGAAATCATCTTTTCCTTCAACTTTTCAAATGCTGAAATTTCCATTGCTATCAATCTAAATGGCACATCCTTCTTTTGCAAGGCATGCAATGGAGATGCAATTTCAGCAAACCTGCGTACATACTTCCTGTAGTAAGAATATATACCCAAGAAGTTGCGTATCTCATGCACATTCCTCAAAGGTGGCTAGCATATATATCACCTTTGCCATCTAAAAGGAAGCTAACATATCAATAATTATCATAATATGCAAGAGAAGGATGATGTTACTCTTGTGGAGAAAAATATTATATGGTTGGTCAATGTTCTAACAAGGTAAAGAGGAAAATCAGCCCCAAAGGCACTCCAAGCAAATACTGTATCTTAGGAAACCATTGCAATAGAATGAAACTTTATTAGAGAAAAGGCACCTCAAGCAACTGCTGTACCTTGGGAACCCTTGCAATAGAATGAAACTCTGTCAGAGAAAAGAAAGCTTTTTATGGCTTGGGTTAAGATTGCTAATCAACTTGTTCTCATTCATTTTGATATAGGGGCTATATATTATTATATCCATTTTTGGATTGTCAAAGCTATGTTGCCATTCAAGGAATGGAGTTTGAAGTCAGTCTCATTCTTGGGAACCACGAATTAAGATAGAAGATTATGTAGATCATGAGAGTTTTGTTATTAGAGATTTTGGTCATTGTGATGTTGTATTAGGAATATCTTGGTATAGTGATTAGGTAAAAGTGCATCTTTTAATGTGCGATTTGAAGAAAACTCTATTATCATCTTATATCATGTATAATTTTGCAAAGCAATGAAAAAGTCTATTTCCTTGTACTTGATATTTCCTCGTACTTGATATTTGTTAAAAGTCTAGAATTGAAGAGTGCATCTCAAATATGAACGAGGATTGGATGGGTTTCTTAAAGGAGTATGAAGATTGTTTTGCAAACACTTTACCTGACAAGTTACCATTAGAGAGACCAGAAGATCATAACATTGATCTCATTCTTGGTAGCTCACCTTTAAATAGGCCACTCTATCGTGTGAGTCTAACACATTAAGAGGAGATTACGAAGCAAGTGAATGAGCTCTTTGAGAAGGATCTAATAAGACTCGGTTCCTCACATTTTTGCTCTCAAGTTATCTTAGTATAGAAGAAAGATGGATCTTGGTATTTGTGTGTGGACTAGAAGGCCTTCAACCAAATTACAATTCGGAATAGGTTTCCATTCCAAGAATTGATAAGATCTTGGATAGATTGGATGGATCCAAAGTATTTAACTAGATTGACTTAAAGAGCGGCTACATCAGATAAGGATTGCTCCTTAAGGTATTCGTAAAACAACCTTCAATATAACTTTTGGTTTGTATGAGTTTCTTGTGCTACCATTTGGTCTCATTAACGTTCTTGCAACCCTTGAATAGAATGATGGAAAAAATCTTTAGAGTACATCGAAAGTTTACATATACTTTCTTTGATGATATTTTGGTTCATTCAAAAGATGAAAAAGAGCATAAGCATCACTTAAAAAGTCAAAGCTATTGTAGAATGGCCAAAATTAATTAGTGCTCATGAAGTTTGAAGTTTCTTGAGATTATGCTCTTATTACAAGAGAATCATTAAATGGTTTTCAGTGCTTATTGGATCATTGCATGATTTAACCAAGAAAGTGGTGGCATTTCGATGACGAAACTAGAGAAGGAAGCTTTTAAAGCTCTAAAGTTTTATATTAGCAAAGGGCGTGTTTTGATTATACCTAATTGTTGAAACCTTTCTTTGTGGAATGTGATGCTCTAGGAGTCTGCATTGGTGCAGTTTTAAACCAGGAAGGGTATGCATTTGCTTATACAAGCAAAAGGTTGCAAAATTTAGAAAAGAATTCTACTACCTATAAAAAAAAGTTAATGGCGATCATTTAAGCTTTAAACAATTGGAGATACTATCTTTTAGATGGAGAATTTATCATCAAAATGGACCATGGCAATCTGAGACATTTTCTTAACCAGCCAAAGATTTTTAAGAAGCATACTCAATGGACTAATTATTTAGCTCAATTTAACTTTCAAACACTGTACATTCTTGGGAAGTAAGACAAGATAGCTGACGCTGTGTTTAGAAGACCTTAGTTTTATATAGTGTCTATGATTCATCATATAAATTTTACTAGTACGAGGAATATCTATGCTTTTGATGAAGATTTTAAAATCATCTAGGAGAGTTTACAACTTGAAAAAAAGTGAATTCTTATGTTATTAAAGATGGATTTATTTTGATGGAGAATAAGATATCCATTACTAAGAATTTCAGACGTAAAGTAATGGAAGAATGTCATGCGTCTCCTTACATGGATCATCGTGGTATTTTGGCCACATCCAAAGAACTTGAAATGTATTTCTTTTGGCTAAGTCTTTGATGCACATTAAACAATTTGTGAAAGAATGTCTTGTGTGCCAAAAGATTAAGATCGCCAAAAGCGTGTAGAGCCTTTGCAACCATTATCGATTTTGAGCTAACCTTGAAAAAGCATTGCTATGGATTTTATTTTTGACTTGCTAAAATCAGTAAATGGCAATGATAACATATGGACTATTATTGACAGGTTTAGTAAACAAACTCATTTCAATACAGTCAAGAAGACTTTCGTCTCAACATATGGTTAGAATATTTATTCAACAAATCTTTAAGTATCATGAGTTACCACAATTCATTGTGAATGATAGAGATCCACGAACTACTAGTCTCTTTTGGCGATCTCTTTTTAAAAGTTTGGATACAAAGGTTACTTTTTTTTTTCTTGTCATGCTCAAATAGATTGTCAAAGTGAGATAGTCAATCTCACAATATTAGATATGTTGAAGTACTATTGCCATAAAACTAACCAACAATGAGAAAAATATTTATCTTTGGTAGATATAACTATAACAACACAGTTCATTCTCTACAGGTAAAGCACCATTTGAGATTATATATGGGAAACTACTCTTACTACCTATTCTCAAAACAAAGGAGGAGATATCTCATATCGATGAGTTCGTGCGTAATATGGATACAAATTTTTCCCAAGTTAGACGAGCTATCTAAAGATCTCAAGGAAAATAAAAAAAAGCAGCAGACAGGCATAGAAGACACTTGATTTTACAAAAATAAGATTGGGTGTGGTTGAAATTTGACAAAGCTCATGTAAGAAGCTCTAACAAGCCTTCATTTCAAGTCACTAAGCTCGCAGCAATAAATTATGGGTCATTTCAAGTTTGTGAAAAGATAATGATGCTTGTTATAAGCTACGACTTTGAGAGCATTGAAAAATTCGCAATGCTTTTCATATTCATATTTTAAAGCCTTATGAAGGGCCTTCGCCATCGGAATCTATAATAGAGGATCCATTTGAAGTAGATGAACATGAGGAGATACTTCAACTAGAGTAAATAGTCTCTTATATAATCAAGAAACAAGGAAAAAACATTTCTAGAAAATTAATTTTGAATTTTAAAAATTACTCTCATTTAGATTTTAAATGGATGTTCTGATTAGTCACGACGCATTGCTGCCCCCTGCCCTGACTGTTGATGCGCATCCCCCCCCCATTGATCGCGCCAATCCTCGCTTGCCCTCCACATTGATTAGTCGCCCCCCCCCCCCTTGCGTCTGACGTACCATCCCCGACTGCTCACCCCTGCTCTGATAGCTCGCGCTTGCCCCATCTGGCTGTTGCTGCTAGCGTGCCCTTCTGCCCTGCCCGTTGTCCTGGGACACACCGCCCCTTGCCTTCCCCCTCCCGCGCGGCGTTGCTATTTTCCCCGCGTTGCCTTCCCTCCTCTCCGCGTGCGCGTGCGTGCTATACCTTTTCTGTATAATCTTTAGCTCCATTCGGCAGACGTACCACCCCCCCTGCACGGTACCCATCGTAACCTGACATCCGCAGCGTCCAACTCCTCCCCCACTGCCAAAACAACTCCTATCTCTCGCCATTGTCCCACACCCCCTCCCCCCTCTTCCCCCCACCCTCCAGCTGCTCTCTCCATCCGCAACAACTTTCCCCCTTAGGTAGCACTGCAACGTGACTGGTAGCTTTTCAGAAGGGATGCGCAATGGAAACCTCTAGTCAGACGCTGGCGTACTCAGCGAGTGTCCCCCAGTCAAACACCTTACGCGTCGTCCTCTCTGAGGAGCAGCTATTAGCCGTCCAGGCTAAAGAGTTGGAGCTAAAGGAAACAACGATTTATCGAAGATAGCAGGACATTCCCCAGCCAGGGCCCAGCTTCGGAACTGGCTTCACTCCACGCTGTGCATCGGCACAGCGCAGATCGTGGAGGCGGTTCTAATGGACCAAGGGATCTTCATGGTTCGGCTCAGTTCGGCATACGCAACTCGGGAGTTACTTACCAGCTCACCCTATGCGTCCACGAAGGGGGTCATTTACATGGTCCCTTGGTACAATGGCTTCACTGTGGAGGCATTTGCACTTCACAACAAGTTTCTTCGGCACCCGGTCACCCTTCTCTTTGCCGACCTGGCGATAGAGTATCGCCAATTGATAGAAGACTTTGGACGGCTCTTTTGCACGGTCCTTCCCGTGTCCTTCGCGGATGCAGTGATAGTCGCAGGAGTTCCAAAGGTATGGGTGGTAGTGAAAGAGGTTAAGAATATCCCACAGTTCCTAGAGATTGAGGCGGGCAGACACTCCTTTAGGTAGTAGGTCATTGTGATTGGGAAGCCAGGGCAGTGCTTGTGCTGCCATGACTTTGGGCACCAGGCAGTAGAGCGTATGCGCTTCGGTGCTAGGTTGGCTCCACTGACAGGCCCATAGGTGGATGCGGACGGTTTCACACGAGTACATAGACGACAGAGAGGGAGACGGCAGGGGTGAGTGACGCAGGGAGCAGCTGGGCGAGTAACGCCCCTCGGTAGAGTACTCCATAGTCTCCTCTGCCCATCCCACCCGGTAGGATTGCAGCCCTCCACATCCACCACCCGCGCCACAGATTGCCTCGCCTGAGTTTCCACAGCCCCCACACCCACCCCTCTATACATCCCATGTCTTCCCCCCCCCCCCCCCCCCCCCCCCCCCAACTCCCCTTTCCAGGGCCACCAGTCTCCCTATATACCCGCCATGCATCCCTGTCCATCCCACCATCCCTCAATCCTCTTCCCCCCCACGACCTCCCCTACCGAGCACCCCCCTGATCCACACCCGGTTCAGGTGGTCCCATCCCCCATCATCCCATAGGAGGTGATGAGCCACACACACCTACTTTCTTCTCACACCAACAGTCCTCCCCCTTCCATACAACCACTAGCTCATCTGCCCCTGCCACTCGTCACACCTTCTCGAGACTAGCACAACTGTTGCCACAGGAGTTCTTCTGCAGTGGCCCATGATCCTACTACCTGAGAGTTGTAGAGCGCGGAGAGTTCCCACTACCTCTAGAGGTGGGGATCTTTGTGGTTCGTAAGTCAAGGAGGGGCAAGGTCCATCTACTAGCACCACCGGATGGACCAAACTACGCTTTTTTTCTGCAGTCCTCTCACTCAGGGGAGTGGACGACTACACAGATAGAGGAGTTGAAGAGTCAGGTAGCAGATCACATCTCCCAGTGGATGGGAGATGAAGGATTAGCATTGTTTGCACAGCAGTGGCCTGGGTGCATGATGGACATTAACTAGTGGGCTGGTGCCGAGGTTCCACACGAGCATTATCTTTTGAGCCCCTCCACAGTGGAGAGCTCCGAGGGACATGATCAAGGCGGCTCGTTTCTACTAGTGTACCGAGTCGTGATTCTTAGTATGACTGATAGAAGCTTTGATAGTACCACTTGGAGCATCTATCACCCTTATGGTCCGGCCCAGGGCCACCATGGGGGACTAGAGTTCGCCGTCCAGACGACGGCAAAGCGTACTTGCATGTCTCATAGTTTCTCCTCCTGATCAGGAGCCTCCACACCTTTGGTTAGTCATTGATGTCTCTATGAGTTTACACCTAGCATCCTGGAATGTGAACAGCCTCCGCTACAGTGGGGCACGTGGTTTCAGGAAGTTGATTGTTTGGCAGGAGCTACAGCCTGTCCTGGCCGGACGGATCGACATCTTGCTACTACAGGAGCACAAGCTCACCCCCACCCAAGCCCAGCATGTAGGGAAGGTGCTGTCGAGCAGCTCGCACACTTACTGGGAGCATGCCATAGATGCCCATGGCAGGAGTGGAGGCGTATACACCTCTATTGGCCCAAGTTTCACTGCTTTTGTACGAGACCATGGGACGATAGTGGCAGGGAGGGTTCTATGGGTCAGATTGGATATTGGGGACTCGTGCCTTGGGAGTCCTCAATGTCTATGCCCCTACGAGGTTAGGGCACGGAGTAGGTTCCGGGTGGAGATCGTGGATGGACTCCTAGAGGTGGACTCCTAGATTGTTGGAGGAGACTTCAACAATTTGGAGGCTCTGGAGGACTAGCAGGGCAGAGGCAATAACTACCAAGGCATGGCTGGGGAGGAGCAGGAGACATGGGAGGTCTTTTTGTTGGCAGTTGGAGTAGGTGATGCCTAGAGAGACCCTGTCTCCACAAGAGGGAGAGGTCGTTGGATTTCTCTTGGGGATATAGGTGGCTAGGTGGAGTTCTGTTGGAGCGGTTGGACAGGTTTTATGTGGGAGAGTGGGGAGGCTCTGGTGAAGGCCAGATTGAGCAGTTGGTAGGCGCCACGTTGTCCAATCATTGCCCGGTTCTCTTGACACTTGACCCCCCAACATCCTCCCTAGACACACGATCTTGTCGGGTCCCTGACTCAATCTATAGGAGGGAGGAGGTGACGAGACCGATAGAGCAGATTTGGACCAGAGAGTGGGGCAGGAGGGACCGAATAGCAGAGAAGGTTGTGGAGGTCCTAGCAGAGTCGAGCAAAATCTGCCAAGGGGCAGACATACAGGCCAAACAATAGAGCTGGGAGGAGGAGAGAGCACTCGGCGGGACTTTGCAGCCATGCAAAGATTATTGCAGGAGGCACCAAGGGACCCCACCCACTACGTACAGGAGGTGCGCACGCGAGTAGCCATTGCTGACTTAGAGGACAGGTGCTCGGAGTTCTCTTTCCGAGGAAGGGGGTCATGATGTGTAGAGAGTTCTTCCAGGTGCACCAGCCTTGCACCGCTGGAGAGCAGATACGCAGCCTCCGGGATCAGTATAGGATGATCCGTTCTAGCCCAGACGAGGTGATGGAGATTGCCACTGACTATTACGCGTGCCTTTTCTAGCAGGAGACAACTTCAGCTAAAGGACAGAGATGTAGACAGCAGGTATGGGATCACATCCCGTCCCTCATCACAGAAGAGATGGGACGCTTCCTCCTAGCCCCCTTCATAGAGAAGGAACTAGAGGAGGCTTTCCATACACGGGATGGGCAGAAATGCCCGGGGGAGGATGGACTCTCTAAGGCCTTCTTCACTACCTACTGATAAGTGGTGAAGGACCCTCTACTGATGGCCTTCGAGGAGGTTTTCACTTCAGGACAAATGCCAAGGAGTCTCTTGGCAGGCCTTATCAGTCTTCTCCTCAAAGGGGGAGACCGGTTGGAGCTTTCCCAGTGGAGACCGATCAGCTTATTGTGAGTGGGCTAAAAGGCATTGGCAAAGATGATTGGTAGGCCGCTATGCCCCGTGCTTCCAGATATCATCCATGACACTCAGATAGGCTTTGTCGAGGATAAGAGCATCCTAGACAATGTATTTACCTTCTTTGAGGTGACAGAGTGGACTTAGCACAGTGGACAGAGACTAGCCATACTACTCTTGGATTTCGAGAAAGCTTATGACAGGGTGGACTGGGATTTCCTAGAGGGCACTATGGTGAGGTTGGGTTTCCCCCAGGCTTGGATTAGTGGTGTCTCCGCCTTGTACAGATCGGCCACCAGCAGGGTTCTCATAAGCGGAAGGCGAGAGGAGGAGCTTCGGCTGGAGGGATCGGTTAGGCAGGGTTGCCCCCTGGTCCCATACCTGTTTCTACTCTCTGTAGAGGCGATGCCTCACTTTCCCAGGTCACGTGTGAGCGGATTACGCGTCCTTTGACTTCCAGTAAGAGAGGAGATTGAGTTGTTAGACTCAGAGTACGCAGATGATATAACCCTCTACATAGAGGACGATGAGTTGATGCTAGAGAGAGTGAGGTTGGCTCTTGATGTATTCTGTTCTGCAGTGGGAGCGAAGATCAATTGGCGAAAGTCAGTTGGTTTCCTTACAGACCTGGACTCTAGCACGGAGTGGGGCGTCCACCCGGGATTTAGATGGGTGTGTAGGGGTAGACCATTTGGTACCTAGGGTTCCAAGTTGGACTTGACATCACTCCTGCCCAACTGTTTCTTCCTGTCCTTGATTCTATTCGAAGGAAACTGACCTACTGGAGTACGGTCCGTGCCTCTCACTAGCCGGACGAGCTCTGGTGGTTAACCAGGTTCTCCTAGCGACGACTTTGTATATTGCCTCCTGTTGGTGCTTCTCCTTATCGTGCGTAGTGCAGCTTCGTCGCCTAGTGTGGAATTTCCTTTGGTCAGGGTTTGATGGTTCCAAGGATCCCAGGGCCAAGGTGGCGTGGGCGACCATCATACAACATAGGTTAGAGGGAGGGCTTGGGATCATAGACCCAGAGTATCAGAGTATGGCCCTCTTGGGCAAGCTAGTTGTTCGCGGTCTCACACTAGGAGGGCAGACCTGGAAGGTCTTATTGTAGGAGCCTTCAGGATTGTAGACCGAGGCTTGGCGGTGAGTGGAGGCCGTCCTTGAGGTGGATTCACGTTTCCCCCCCCCTTGCCAGATTACCTTTTCTTCACAGCTTACTCCGCGTGTGGCAAGGCCTCCGTAAGGCCCTAATCCAGAGTCCCCCAGGCTCTTAGGAGAAGATAGACTGTTGGCCGGTGATCTGGAACCCCCAGGTCAAAGATTGGGAAGGGGCACAGATAGGTGAGCGTTCCCACATCCAGCGGGCTGGGTGAGAGGCCGGCCCGGCTCGTACCATCAGGACATGGCGGGAGGTGTACAGGATGGTAGACGAGGAGGTGTTGCAATGATTATCAGGCTGCCAGAGAGGAGTGGAGTTGAGGAGAAGGGAGATAAACGCAGCAATACCTCCAGAGTGGCTTGCTCCCTCGATATGAGAGCCGATAGAGCCTGGAGAGGTATGGGCAGCTAGGTTTTCACTAGCAGGTATCCCCCTTTAAGTGGTAGGTAGAGTGGATGGCGCTCTGCAGTGGACTTTCTTCGCCGTTCAGGAGTGGGAACGTTTGGCCCTTGACAGAGGGCAGTAGGATGAGGGGATTGCCTTCCTTTCGTGGAGGAGGATTCGGGTGGTGGGCTTTCAGGGAAAGACATGGCGATTGGACCCCTATGTTTTCTGGAAGGAGTTCAGGGAGTGGCGCTTTTGGATCTGGGAGTGTAGACGAGTTGATGAGTTGGAGTGGGATTCAGGAGAGTGGCTATGGCCGGCCTTTGCGGTCGCCAAGAAGCCACCCAGGTTTCTAGAGTACATTGCCAGGATTGGCAGACATGTACTGATGCAGAAGGATATGGACTGGTCGCCGTCACATAGCAAGCACTAGGCGGAGCACAGCATCACGGAGCCCTTCCGACGGACCTTCTAGCGCCGCCTATGGGATAGTTGGAGGCCGAGGAAGGTGTCGTATTTCTTATGGCTGGTGGCACACAGAGGCTTGGCGGTGGGAAGTTGGCTTGCCTATATGCAGAAGGAGGAAGCTTGTAAGCACTTCACACAGCAGCCTCTAGAAACCCCAAAGCACTGCCTTTGGTCATGTGAGGAGGCACAGCTCATGTGGAGAGGAGCATGCCGCATCCTTAGCGGTATAGCACCCAGCCTTGGATGTATCTCATGGGGAGCTTTTTGTTGGCAGGCAATAAGCCAGGGCCGTCACCTTTTGTATGAGGTCGGGATGTAGGACATGATATTCATTATCGAGGCAGGGTCGTGCGCAGTGGTCGGTTCGGAGGCTCTACCCATCCCCTAGGTACTGGAGCCCACAACAGACTGCTTGGAGGTATGGGAGATCGTATGAAGTCTTACTGGATGGCATATTTGGAAGGCGCCGTGTCAAGAGGCTTTCGACGGAGAGAGACTTTTTGCACATGCGACCTTAATAGAGCTTTGAATCCCCATCATCCACTCCCTCTGCGGCCAATGGGATCAGGTGCAGGGCGAGTCCAGGGCTCGTCAGGAGCTCCGAGGTCACTTCATGCGCACTTGGGGTGGCCAAGGTCTATTCTTCGTGATGCAGGCAGACAGTCCCAGTTGGCGATATATCCCCTCCTCCCCCCATGGCTTCTTGCCGCCATCCCCCCTAGACCTCCTTGAGAGGCTTGTATGCATGATGTATTGGTGACTTTGCATCAGCTCTAGCTAGTTTGTTGAGCATGAGCACTTTGTTGTAATCAGTTTTTTGAGTAATATAATGAGCCACATTTTACTTGAAAAAAAAGAGATTTTAAATGGATGCCAAAAGAGTATCTTAAAAACTATTCAGATATACTTGCAGCTTATGGAGTTTGGATTGCGAAGGGGATCGGAAGAATCCCATTGTAAATCAACTTTTTCTTCAATAAAGTGAAAGAAATTACTGAAAGGGCCACCAATTTTTGGGCCAATCAGGTGTGCATTGTACAAGATCAGTAGATAAATTTGTATTTTCAGATTTGCATTTATTGTTTGCTGCTGTAATTAAGTTGCAATTGGGGTTTTACCACCCATCCACAAAGGAAGGTTGATTACAGGTGAAGTATCACTTTATCAAGGATGCACTTAATAACAAAAGCATTGAGCTTGTCGAGATACATACAAATGATAAACTTGCAGATCTTCTTACAAAGGATCTTCCACCAGAGCGGGATGGATGATGGGAGTTTGATAGTATATGTATTTGAACTTGTACATATTTGGACTTAGCTGATTCTTTTCTCAACCTTAAGGGATGCTGCCTTTTAGGTGGGAGGTAGTTGGGAATAAAGGGCCATCGTGTCTTTTATACGCACTCAGGTGTGAACACACCCTTAGCACTTGTACTTTAATACTTTACATATAACTATCACAAAAACCTAAAAGAAGTATAACTCTTTGTACCCATGCATCATGCATCTCATACTCTCTCACCCTCTATTGCTGCTCACTCTTTCTCTCTTTCTCTTTGCTATTGCCACTGCTGAATATTGAACCTTCACCAAGCCTTGGTTACCACAGTATCACCCTTTAACATTGTGCCTTTCACATTCCCACAAGTGAGCACTTCTTTTCACCTTGGGAGCTAAGATGGGCACGGATTTTTGTCCTCTGCTTATGGTTGTTTGCACTTTCTCTTTCTCCACACCATATTCCACCTACCCTCACTTCATTGCTAGTTTACACCACAATACATCTTTAGGGGAAGTACCATTCTTTAATATTGTGCCTTCCATATTCCCACAAGTGAGAACTTCTTTTCACCTTGGAAGTTGTGATGGGCATCCCCCTCACTATTACCAGATAGTCACTCCCCATTCATCGACGTTCCAAACGCAAGGATTTCTATACTTTGCTTATGGTGCGTCATCACACACTTCTTGGGTCACTCCTATGTGGGGATTTCCATCTTCCACTCGATGTGTTCCTATCTTTCCTCCATGGGCATGTGGTCACAATGCCCATACCTAGTCAATCCCATTCTCACCTTTGGATCCATTGTGCACACTTTCTACATGCATGGTGGACACTTTCAAGATTCATTCTCAAGTATACTCCACTCCCCCACCCTATCCCCCCTATACCTATTACCCACCTTTTCCATCTCCTAGCACTACCACTCTTGTTACGACAACCAAGAATGTAATAAGTGTTGAAATAGTGGGGTCTTGTTGAAAAACCACAACATTCTGTACAGTTTCTCTTTTTCATTCCCATTTTTAGCCCCAATAAGACTTTCTAGGGCCGTCCAAGAGAGTCAGAGTGCTACTCTAGAGACTTCAGTGAGCGAGACTCGACTGTTCATGCCTATTAATTCGCCACCTCCCATTCACTCTTCACCACTCTCACTCACTTCTTTTCATGAGACCTTAATCTCTCTCTCCTCTCCTTCCGCCATCTCCATTCCTTCTTGCTACTAGCATGCGCAAATCTCCATCGATAGGGCTATGTTCATGGTGATAGGATTTTTCTTCTCTGTTAGCATCATTATCCACAAGTGGTGATTGCTTTCTTAGGTTCCAAATGCTTGCATTTGGTAGTCTATGCTTCTTCTCCGTCTTGGCGTTACTTTCAGAGACTCCTCTTCGACAACAATCTTCTTGCTCTAGGCAACACCTCATCATTCCTATGTTTGCTGACTCAAAGGCTTCTTCGGCAGTCTCCCAACTCCAAGGCATTCTTTGTGCTATGGCACCCTTTAGAGGGGGCTCCTACTCCTCTAGTTTCAAAGGGGGACGATACTTCTCTTGAAGTTCTTCACAAACCATCTTTTACTTTCGAGGTTTGGAGCAGTTTTACCTCCACTAAAACCCAACATCTAGAGGATCTATCTTTGACTAGGGCCCTTGGATTTTCAGCAACAACTTTGTGATTAGGCCTTCGTATTCCTTCCAACATAGTGTAACGGAACTGGTGGCTTCTCACTCAAGGTTGTGTTTAAGGTTTTACCACTCATTTGGTCTCTTGACTATCTTTACAAGTCTCCTTTCAAGTGGCATTCTCGGATTACAGAGTGGATCTTCTTCTTTACCTCACCCCTCTTTTGTGCTCCTTTTTGGGCGAAAGTAGGGGTGTTGAGAAACCACATCAGTCCATACAGTTTTCATTCTTCATTCCCATTTTTGGTTTCCGTTTTCAATCCCAAAAAGGCTTTCTAGGTTCTTTTCGAGAGAGTCAAAGCGCTACCTAAGAGACTTTAGTGGTCGAGACTTGAGACTGTTCATGCCTATATATTCGGCACCTCCCATTCATTCTTCACCACTCTCACTTATTTTCGTGAGACCTTCATATCTCTCTCCTCTCCTTCCACCATCTCCACTCATTCATGCTGCCAAGCGCTAATCTCCTCCATCCATAGGGCGGCATTCATGATGACATGCCCTTCCTTCTCTGCTGGTGTCATCATCTACAGGTGGTGATTGCTTCTTTAGGCTCCTTGCGTTTGGCAGTCTATGCTTCTTCTTCAATCCTCTCCAAAGGTTGCCATGATTTGCATTTTTATGCTCTCCAAACTCCACCACGAGCGTCAGTCCCGAACAATTGGCGTCAGTTCTTAGGTTTGTGTTTGTAGACTTAGAGGCTCCTCACCCTTTGATGGATATCTTCCTACTCTAGGCATCACTAGTCATCATTCTTGTGTTGCAGATTTAGAGGCTCCCCTTCGATGGCAGTCTCCTTGCTCCAAGCGACATCTCGTCATTCGTGCCTTTGCAGACTTAAGAGGCTTCTTCAACAGTCTCCTTGCTCCAAGGCATCCTTTGTGCTATAGCATCCTTGTATCAGATTCACTTCATTATTTTATTCATTCATTTGAGTTTCTCTTCTTTTCTCTTCTTAGTGTTTGTCGTACACACACAGTGTTTTTCCCCGCAAGCCATACTCTCTCTCTCTCTCTCTCTCTAGTTCAGTCATTTCTTAATAGGTCCTCGAGACCTAGTTGGTCTAGAGCCTATGACCAACCCTCAATTGGCTCACCTTGATCACATCCGTCAATGGAGAGCCCACAATGCCACAACCCATGTTGAGTTAATGCAAGGGTTGCTTCCAGAGTTTCCACTTTTAATTACAGTATTTTCCCCTCGCATTTGAGCATTGGAGTCATCTCATTGACTATTATGCAACACAAGATTGCACTTGATGTATCAATCTTGCCTTTGAGCTTCAAAAGTTTTCCATTAAGAAAGGGGATGATCTGAAAGTCAAATTGGTTGAATATAGCTGATTACTTGCACTGAGTTTGCTACTACTAGCTTACCAAAATTAGATGAATCAAGTTACACTCTTTTTAAAGAAGCTTCTTGAAAAGTACTTCCACTTCATCCAACAAATTATCTCATTGCCTCGATTGCCAACCTTCTATGGGTTTGAATGTTAGTTCGTGTGTTACCAGAGCCTGCACTACACGATAAAGTCCACAAGAAGTCCTCCACTTACTCTTATTCAAAGAGAGGTCCAATTGCCTTTTCTTCACAAGGGAAAACTGGAGGTGGCGAGCCCTCACAAGATGTGAAGGCAAGCCAAACCAAGGGTGATATCTCTTCCTATGAGACAAAAACAAAGAATCAAAATCCATCTGACAACAACTCCCTAAGAAAAATAGGTTTTGCACACACTGCCAAAGATCGGGCCATGTGGACAAGGAGTGTCGTACCAAGGCCCACGGTCTTTCTCCTAAGAAACCTCAACAGACCGTTGTGACTACCCCCACTCTTGTTGGACAATCCAGTGGGGCTATACTTCCCATTATTGCCCCATCTGCTCCTCTCCCAGAGACCGTTGGACACGTGGCATGTGAACAGCCTCAACAACCTCCATCTTTCAGTACTATTGAAGGATTAGCTGATTGGTCTGCTAGCTCTTCACCTATTGCACTCTTTGCATCCATTCCTACATCATTCTCTGCACCTACATCTAAGACTACTTCTCCACCTTCCTACGCGTTTCATTGGTAGTGACTTGCTGATCGATGTATGCGATGGAGGCCACATCCTAAGTTTTTCCTTCTTCAATCTTCCTCCTTCTCGGCACCACACAAAGAATAGTAAAACTCGTTTAAATTTGTTAGCAATCTATGAAAAGTTCTTTGTTTGGTCCAGAAATAGCTTGCAAACTTGTTTTTTATAACAAAATTTTTAAAAATAATTGCAATATGCTGGTCATTCCACTAGTGCTTAGCTAGAATAATTGAGCATTGGCAAAGACTTTGCAAGAAATGCTTAGGCAACTATTCATTGTACTGTCTTGATCTTTAATCCATTTCTACTTCTATGCTAGCTATTACACATGAGTTTGTATTCCTTCACATCCATGAGATGGAGGAGCCTTCCTTGTCAGTTGTCTTGTCTATAGCAAGGCCTTAGCTTACTAATAGTGGCACTTTAAGTCATACGACTCCTCGAGGAGATTTGCTCTAGGATCTTTGTCCATATGAGGGTTTAGTCACTATTGGTGACATTTATTGAGTGCCTATTTGTGGCGTTGGCACTTTGCCATTATTGTGTGACTACCCATCAAGCTCCGTTTTGAAAGTCCTACATGTTTCAAACTTGGGCTTTCCACTCCTCTCTGTTTGTGGCCTTACTAAACTTGGTGGGAAGCCCATTCTCATTTTAGGAACTATTTTAGTGACAGATTGGTAGGTGAGAGAACTATATAGGCTTTATTCCAATTTTGTATCAAGTCCTACAAGGTTGTCTTGCATAGCTGCGTCCATTTCTGATTGTGCACCATCTATACGACATATTCCATCCCATCCCCAACCATCTCCTCTCATAGTTTCCTTATATTCCCCATCCCTTTTAGAAAGGGATGGTATCTGTGATGTGGTTGTGGTTTCCTTGGCCCCTTGTGTTTCAGAGGGGAATGCTCGGGATCATGAGGAGCTTCTTTGTCGATAGACTTCATCAGCTTCAGCACTTTTGCCACTCTTGGATTCACTTTGTCTTCATTGCTCTTCAACCACATCCAAGATCTAGGAGGTGGTGTTAGCAGTCATTCTGTCATGCAAAGTAATCCCTTGCTATGCCATGTATGGTAGGGCTGCCAGTTTTTTTGATGCCACCACTTGCTGTTGGTTGGCTAGTTTTGGCACGATTAGCTATATACAGCTGCCTCAACCTTGCTGGTTGGTCACTCCCTTTAGCCTTTGCAGGTCGGCCAATGTGAGTTGAGGGTGAAATTTGAGCATAGGATCTTACATCAACTCGACTATAACCATGGTCTTTTTGCTCTCACAAGAGTGAACTACCTCGTATGAGGACCAATGGGGGTTAGATGGAGGATTCTTGCCACTGAAGAAGTTTCTACAAGCCTTGGGAATCCAAGATATGCTGCATCAAATTTGTAAACGCATGCTTGGTTGATGCAAGAGAATGGATGGCTTGACGAGGAGAGGGATAAATGGGTGGCATAGGATAGAAAGGAGGGTAACTAGGTGCTACTTGAGACATTGAAGTGCTTGGCATGGTGACTCTAGAGATGTGCCCCAAAGGAGGTGATTGGTTGGTGTGTGAACTAGATTCCTAAAAGGTATAGGTTGGCCCACTAGTTAATGACATGTTGACAAATTGTATGGCCACCTTGGAGATCAGAGAGTAGGGTGGGGCTTGAGATGCGTGGGTGGGATATCCTTGCGTATAGGTCCCCATGAATGGTTGGATTGGGGAATAACCCTTACCACAGGTGCACCTCCCACCTGGGCATGCAAAGTAGAGGATCTAAAGGGATAGGATGCATCCATGTCTGAAGATCCTCTAGTGTGGCGTGTGGTTTGATAGGTGGAAAAGTGTAAATGTAGAGGTGGATGCAACGGAAGAGAAGAGTGGGATTTGAAATTGAGGTGTGGAAGAAATGGAAGTGAATGGAACTTCATTTTTAGGAATTTGAAAATTAGATGATGTTTGAAATGATGATGCACCGACTTCAGATTGACTTTGAGGTCCAAAATTTGAAGGGAAAACATGAGAAGGGAAACTTATATAAGGAAGTACAATTTTTTTTTTCTTATATGCACCTCTTATTGTGTTTACATATAAAAACCGGTCTTGTTCTCGAGACTTAGAATTGAATGAACATTTTGAATATTTCCTTGTTCTTCATGATTATCACCAAAATCTTACTTGGTAGTAGAAAGAATAGGAGCTAATAATTAAGTAAAAGTGGGCATACGTGACATAGGAATAGATGGAGGAGAAGAGAAGGTAGGGTTATACTTTGTGGTGGTTTCTCCAATAGGATGACCAGTTTTAAGTGGAGGTTGCGTCCTTCTTGCAAAACCAATAGATTGTGCATTGAAACCTAAAGGGGAATAATCAATATTGCCTTCCAGTAGTTGTTAGGGTTAGTACATAAGGATAAGGCCGCGAGATCTTATAGGGTTTGCAAATACCATAGTACTAGCCAAGAGTTTCAAAAAACGGCAAGGTAGGAAATGGGTTTCAAGCAAGTTTCCTATGGTTTTAATTTTTAGGGAACATTAGAAAAACATTTCTTACTAGTATACTAAAAATTACCAGTTTTAAGTGGAGGTTATGTCCTTCTTGCAAAACCAATAGATTGTGCATTGAACCTAAAGGGGAATAATCAATATTGCCTTCCAGTAGTTGTTGGGGTTAGTACATAAGGATAAGCCCGTGAGATCTTATAGGGTTTGCAAATACCATAGTACTAGCTAAGAGTTTCAAAAAATGGCAAGGTAGGAAATGGGTTTCAAGCAAGTTTCCTACGGTATTAATTTTTAGGAAACATTAGAAAAACGTTTCTTACCAATATACTAAAAATTATGGGTTATAGAATCCATATATATGAAATAATCAAAGAAATAATCCTACCTATCTATTATATACATGGCCAGTGATCAAGTTGTATACTATAAACATGCAAACGATGATAAACCTTTAAGAAAATAGGCGTTATTGGCCATTTTTAAATCACATTTCAATTTATAACTATTAACATCATGATCAATGATTGTCAACATAATATTTTAAAAGGAAACTTTAAATAGCATTTGAAAGCAAGGATGAAACTAGGAAACGTGAATAGAATTATAGAAGTAACAAAGTGTCAAGTGAGTCTCAAGCCTCATGAACCTTGTTAAATATTCAACACAAAAATGGATTATGGAAATTACTAAAAGTCAATCTTAACTTCTAGAGAATGTAAGATGAGTCATAAGTCATATTGAATGTCCTCCTCATTGTCCTCAATCTCTTCCTCCTCCTCCTCCTTATCACTCTCATTACTAGAGTTAGAGCTCTCAAGTAGATCCTCATCAGTAGTTGCAACGATACTTGTGCTAGGTGCATTATGGGTATGAGTTGCTAATATTGTAGCTTGAACATGCATCACAAGTTCCTCATAAGTTTGTTGAATGTAAACTCTCACAAACAGTTTGGAGGGGTTGTAGCTTGTCATGATTCACGAATACTAAGGTTTCAGGTAGAAGGCATGATTGCAAGTCTAAAAAAGACCACTTTGAGGCACTTGCAAAAGGGAAAAAGGCGCTTCAATGATAGGCCACACTTTTTTGGGCCAAAACCTCACTTTCCAGCCATTGATATTTTTCCAAGTGTATAAGAAACACCTCAAAAAGGTAAGAAACGTTTCTTACCTGTTTCGTACGTTTCCTACCTTGGGAAACATGTTTCCATGCAACTACGCTAGACATCATGATAGTGAAATGTTTGTCCACTAGTTTCAAAACCTTGTTGGGCAAGCTATGAAGCTCACTCTTGCTTAGTTTTCGGCATAGATTGCTCTAAGGATTGAAGGGATGAAGAAGTGTCCGAAGTCATCTTTCCCCTCATAGTTCTTGTTTTTGATGATGAGCTTTCTAATCAAGGGCCCAGATTTCGTCAAAGAGTACCTAGGTCTAAGACTATGTAAAGAAATACTTGAGCATAGAATGCAAACACAGTCATGCGACAAACATAGAGTGATAAAAGAACTCAATAGGGTTAGGGTAACTCAGAGACAATGAACATTGGAGATGATAGAATAAGTCCAATGCTCAATGCTCAGAGAAAATGAATGTTGGAGATGAATGAATAAATACAATGCTCAATGCAGCAAAAGGTGAATATTCAACCTCGAACTCTCATGTATCTGAAGCAATGAGGCAGAGGATATGAGCTGGAGAGTGTGTTGTGCAGATCCTTAGACGTACTAGACAGCCTTTGAATATGTACGGCAGCAGCAAACACAGATCTAGAGAGCTAGGATTGGACTAGAACATGTTTGGGACAGCTGAAACGGTTGGCAGCAGTGAAGGATGTCCAAAATAGGTAGGTGATAGCTGGCCGCTGCAAAATGCAGCAGTAAACTGCCCCTATAGGTGATGATATCAGCAGCAATGCAGCAAACACAGGCAGTAAACTATCTGGCAGCAGCAGACATAGGGCACAACAGCTCCTTTGATAGATGGCAAAGGTTGGAAACAGCTGCCAGCAGGCTGTAGACTGTTACCAGGCAGCAAACGCAAGGTCTAGAGGGCTGAGAACTGATTGCTAGAACGGAGGAGGACAAGATGCAAGCGTCAGCTCATGGACATTGAGTGGATCCTTCCAAATTAGCATTTGATCTATGGGATAAAGGAAAGCAGTCATTTAATGAATCTTTTGGTAATAAGCATGTTTTGGGGCTGTAATAAAGAGCTAATCAGTATATGTTACATCTTTTAGCTTAACAATTCTGTCACCACCATATTTTTATACCCTTCTTCACATTCCTTCATCATTGACATCCTAGTGGGCAACTTTGTACATACTCTTGTTTTGTAAGTTGTGAGCTAACCATCCCCCTTTCCAATAATGGGCACTGGTTCAAATCAAAGGAGGAAGAGAGAGAGGAAAAAGGTTCAATTTGGGGTTTCTCCGCTGGTACACTTTATGCCTAGCCCTGACACGAAGCGTTGGCAAGTGGTAAAATGTGTCTTTTACCATCTTAAAGGCACTCAATCATCCGGCCTCTTCTACCCTAGAGAGAATTTTTTTTCTTGCATGCATTCACAGACGATGATTGGATTGGTAGTTTTGACATGTGAGTATCCACTAGTGGTAGTTGTTTCACGCTTGGTGATTAATTCATCTCTTGGTTAACCAATGAACAATCTACATCGGCCATATCTAGTTGTGAGGTTGAATACAATGCAACATTGAATTGTGGATCACTCAATGCCTTTTGGTTGATCTCAGCGAGGGACAACATTCGCCCACTCCTATCTATACTGATAGTCAAAGTGCCATGGTAGTTGCAAGTGACCCAATGTTTCATGCTCACACTAAGCCATTGAGGTGCATTTTCACTATGAAACAGAGATGCTCCATGCACGCGAGATTGACTTGGTTTATGTCCCTAGCTATGGCATTGCGACCTTCCATTGGTGGGCAGATTGGGGTGCAAGTTGAGGACAAGGTATAGCCTCTAGACGAACAATAGATCTTAGAGACCATGAGACAAAAGCATTTTTTATATAAGGTTTGAGCAAATAGGATACATATGCAAAAGAAGATATGGAAAAAATACGCCTTTGAACACCTAATGCTAGATCCTAGGTGTGGCTGAAGACCATAAAAGTAGAGATAGAACACTAGAGGGAAACAACTTGTGGAGAAGAAAACTTGAAAGTTGTCATGCGGATGAATATCTTTAATGTTGTGCTTAGCATTTGGCTTGAGGATTAATCAATTGTGCACATGTGAGGTGTACATGTGATGTGTAAGTTAGTTAAGTCACAATAACTGATCAAGGACCCTAAGTTTGGAGTGGGTATCAAAGGCAAAAGTTGTAACAAGTTATACTAGCTAGATACTAGTGGGTCATAGTTACCTGGAACGGGGAACGTGAACGGGAACAAGGGCCCCTGGAACGGGGGGAATGTCCAAGGTCAGGAAACGGGAACGGGAACGGGGGGAACGGCACATGCCTTAAGTGCCCCAAATATGCCCTGCATGACCCAAATTGCCCCAAAGAATGTTCCTCTAATTGCCCCAATACTTGTCAATGCTTGAAATTGACCCAAATGTCCCAAAATTGACTCGATTATCCCCATAGCTTCAAATTGCCTTGAATTGCCCCAATTATCCCAATTTTCCTTAAAATTAGACAATATAAATGGATGAATACCTTGGAATTGAGGATCGGCTGAAATTTGATTTTGATTTGCAAGAGTTGATAATGTATCAAATTTGAACTTTGCATGGACTCCTAATTAGCTTGTGGGTTGTCTTGACACTTTGAATCTTCAACCCGAGAGAGAGAGAGAGAGAGAGAGAGAGAGAGAGAGAGAGAGAGAGATTAGTGTGTGCACATTAGGCAATGGAGATGGGTGAATATGTGGTAGGACTGTGACCCAAGCAAAAAAAAAAACGGAAAAAAACGTCAATTTTCAATCAACAGGCCTAGAACAACCGTTCCAAACAGGGAGTGGCAGGGGAAACGGTAGGGAACGGCCGGCCGTTTCACCTCCTTGGAGGGTTTGGAACGGGTTAGGCCGTTCCTACAGGCCGGAACGGCCGTTCCCTGTTTCTATGTAGTGGGTGCTTCACATGAGTTTGACCAGGTCACTTAATTGGTTAATAAATATCAGTGGTGACATCAGGAACTAGGTATTGATTAATTAATACCAGTATAGGGACCAATTAGTGCATTGGACCACTTGGGAGTTAGAATGATCTAGCCAATTTAATTGTGGATGGGCACTTTGAATTTTCGGGTAGGAACCAAGAGGTGAAATTGAATTTCAGAATTATTAAATCTGAAAATTAATAAAATTGTTGAAAATCTCATTTGGAACGTTGCCACTTGGCAAAACCTTCTCATGCACATAGTTGCATTCATACAATGTACGGATTAGTTCGTACCATACGGTTCATACCGTACTGTACAATATGTATCTGTACCATTTTGTACCCAAAAATAGGCTATTTTTGCCCTATGAAGACTAGACCACAGGATATCTTCCAACTCCTAAGCCTTATGTTTATTATCATAATTTCAAGTCTCTCCCTCACTCTCTCTCCCCCCCAACTTCCAAGATGAGTATGCAATTCCAAGAGCACACACACACACACACAAGAAAAAGAAAAGAAAAGAATGAAGAGTCTCTTTGTCCATCCACCCTACTCTTTACTTTGTTCTATGATGTATTACATATACACTCCCATCTGTCTTCTAGTAGTGCATTGTGCATGTTGTGCATGAGGTGTTACCTTGTTACCCTCATGTATTCATCCTATTAACTCAAGTGACATTGCTATTTTAGCTCTAAACATGTGTTCTATTATCTATAATCCAAAATAACCAAGTTTTGTTTTGTTTTTTTTTTCCCATACTAATATTGTACCATACCTTATAAAATCATAAGGTACCAATTAGTACCGTATTTTATTGTACCGTACCATATCATATGTTTCGTACTTGACAACCCTGCCCATGCAAGTGAGGGAAAGGATGTTGGGGGACTGGCCGAGCCTATTCTGGAAAGGCTGAAGGAAGCAAGAGGGAGACTGATCTGCTGTTGGCAGTTGTTTCAGAGTTGTTTCCAGCCATCAGGTAGCTCAATTTTTGCAGACGACAGCATTTTTGTACTGTACAGGGGCTGGTCTTGGGGACTGGATGGATTAGTTGCAAAAAACATTGGCTGACTGAACTTGTTCCACCTGAAGTTGTTTCCTTGTGATGTGCAGCCTACTCCAAAATCATTGAGACTAACTCCCCCCATGTGATGGATCATCGTATCGTGCACATGTGAGGTGAGGAGATTGGTGTGGAAAACATCATACTGTAAGGATAGAGGTTGTGATGAGTTCACAGCCATATCCTCGAGCTAGATGATCTTCCCAAGGGATGTCACCTTATCTCGAATCTCCCCACTTGATGTGATCCTTCATGATGGGGAATCTAAGACAAATAGTTGTCCTTGAGGGTCATTCAATGAGCAAATGTCTTGACTTGATACAAGGAAGATAATTGGGTTCAGAAATCTCTAGCGTGATCTTGCATGATCAAATGGTGTGATTGGTTCAATACAACTTTTGGTCAAGGGAAATAATGGGAAGGATAGGCATTTGCACATCGGATGCCAAAAGGGAGAGACAATGCAGAGATGTCTCCGAAGAAGAAGAGGAAAGGGTAGCATGAATCGATGGGGGCCAGGAAGGAGTCTGCTCACACTCCGCATCTCAATCTGTGCCATGATCACATCAATCTTCGTGTTGATTCCTATGATCATTATGCCCTTGTGATATGATCACAGTGGTTTTCATGATGGTCCTCTTGATCTCCGCAACCTACATGATCCTCATGGCCTTGGACAGTCTTCACAACGTTCCTTAAGGTCTCAATCTACACAATCCTTCTAGTCATAGCAGTTCGGCAAAGAAAGGGCCATGTTTGATGACCACGGCTGTCCATGATCCATGAGTTGATGCTTTGATGGAGTGTTTGCACAGAATGAGGACAAACAGGTGAGAAGAGTGTTGGAGGAGGGAAAACTAAAGAGAATGCAGCAGGTTGAAATCTCTTGGTGTCACACAGATGGCAAATGATATCCTGTGAGTGTGCAATACAGAAGCAAGCAAGAACACAGAGAGAGAGGAACACAAATGATGATGAATGACAAAGCCATGACTGGAATGAATTTAGAAAAGCTGAATACAACAGCCCCTACACGTGTGGTTGCTGCTACGTCAGTGAGGGCACCAGACTGCAGTGGCAGGACAAAATCTTAACTAAGGAGAGAGGAGAAACAAGATAATGATGGTGGCTGGAATATGGTGATGACAGCAGATAAGAAGGGATAGGCTTATCATAATACTGAAGCAGGAGGGTGAGGCTATAATTAGCTTGGAGATGAGAAACTGGCCTGGGAAAATGGCCAATAGGTATAGATGCTGTTAAAATGGCTGACTGGGCCAATAAAGTGGCTGTGTTGCACGGCTGTGTTGCCCAGCAAATGTCTGTCCTGCAGAAAACCACCTGCCCAGGTCTAAATGTGCTGCCCAGCATATATGGAATGCACGAAGAGGAGAACTTACTGCTGCCAATGTGCTACATGGGCTGCAGAACACTTTGCCTGCGATTTTTTTTTTTTTTTTTTTTTGGTGAGAGAGAGAGAGAGAGAGAGAGAGAGAGAGAGAGAGCACACTACTGAGGCTGCCACAGACAAGACAAAGAACCTGATCTCCACCTGATGTGCCTTCATCACGGTCATAAAGAGGACTGACAAACAGATCTCCAGTTATCCTAGCAAGACTTTGGCTGATGAGGCTGACAAATAGCAGGTGAACGCAGAAGAAGAGAGTGAAACATGTCTTCTAATAACTTTCCCCTTCTATAGAATGTTCTGCGATAGTTGTCCTAATGAATATTCTGGAGTCACATTTTAAGTAATTTAATGCTTTTTGGGACTATTTAAAGGCCAAAAAAATACCAGAAAAGTATGATTACTTAAGTGGCAATTTTAGGTGGGTTAACCACCTACCCTAGTGCAGTTGTGGTCACCAATCCCAACTAGGACTAGAGTATTGATATGGAGTTGAATCAAATTTTCACAAACACAAGTGGGTGTGAAATGATGCTGCAGAAATTAAGCAGAATTTGTAAACAACAGCTGCCTCATAATTGAGATGCATCATGAGAGAAGTCCCAAAAGACCAATGAGATCCAAACAAAAAATGAAATGGACCCTCATGGATACGATAACAGGGGATGGGGTATAACCATTATGCTAACAATCATAACACTAGGAAAGATGTATCATGTGATTGACACAAGCTCAGGGTTGAGAAAATTCTACCTGCCCTGTTCAGGCAATAGATAATTGGAGGATTGTGATGTTTGGAGTGGCCTCTAAAAAAGGAGTTACTTTATTTACTTGATTGCTTTCTTTGTTCAACAATGCTGTAGGCTCCTCAAATCTCTTATAATATGGAAGTGCATTGTTTAAACTGAAGCTAACTCGGTTTATTACTTACAGCTGTACATACCAGGTTGCATTGGAGTCAGTCCTGATGCTGTAGTTAGGATGGTGGCGTTCCTCTCTATAAACAAAGGCCCCAAGCTGAAGCAATTAAAGCTGGGAAGCATGTTTGATTTGAGAAGAGAGCACTATGAAAGCCTGTTGTACATGCTTGGTAGCAATACAGCTTCCCATCATGAATCACATGAGCCACAGTATTATCGCTTTGGATATCCTGTATCTTTTTGGACTGATCAGCGAGTGATAGATGTGGAGGAGTGCCCAAAATGCACGAGAGTTGGCCTGGTGTATGACTGCACTAGGACCAGCTGCCAACAAACCAAGAATTGCCGTGCATGCAGGGTGTGTGTATTACGCTGTGGGGAATGTGGTCAGTGCATTAGCGAAGATGATGAGTACATTGAGACTTTTTTCCTCGAGAACATGTGCTCTTCGTGCTATTTCAGGGTCCCAAAATGTGCTGGATGCCACAAGCCTGGCACATGTATTGTGGATGACTGATAAGCATGTGTGCTGGGTCCAAATTGCAGACTCCTTTAGAACTGCGGTGGAGTGTCAAAGTTTTGGCAACCTGTTTTGCTTGTTTCCTCCTTTAGTATAGGGCAAGCGTTCCCTTCACGAAAAGAAAAAAAAAGGAAAAAAGGAAGGAAAATACATCCTCAAAAGCACTCACTCATCTAAATAATTTTTTTGTATATATGATCAAAATTTTGCCTCAGGGAAAAATTATAAAAAAAGAAATTTATTATTTTTTAGTGCTCAGAAAAATGCTGGGCATGTATACATGTTTTCGAGCTGTTTTCCAAATTCCACCAAAAGAAAGAAAAAAGACAGAAGTTAAAAAGGATTTACTGAGTGTTACGAGCTATACATGGGCATGAGGTAGTTTCTTTGGTCACCTGTCATGTACATTAATGGCCATTGTGAACCTGTTGTAATAATGATTTCTATCATGTGCATCAACGTGTTCTTTGTGATACAATCAATTTTATCAGCCAGGTTTGTTTGTTAATATTATCTGATATCTGAAGCCATGGGACTATAGTAGTCACATGATATCCTGAGGAGTGACTAGCATAAATGTGTCAGTAGCTCTATGCAGAGGGGGGAAAATGTAGCTGTCGCTCTTGTTTTGGTCTATGTGAAGCCGCTGGGGTAAAGGGGCCAATAGACTGACACTTAATTGTTCTCTGCTTGTCTTATTTATCCTTGTTATCTGACTTTTTTTAAACAATCTCATTGTATGCATCACATGGCACCCAAAGAATGAAAGGTTCTTGAAAGAGTGACAAGGGGCCAATAGAGTGACAAGGATCCATTGTTTCAAGGTTTTCCAAATCTAGAATACAAAAAAGTTTGTGGCTCAATTGTTTGATTGACATTCGACCTTACATTTAATCCAACATATAAAAGAGTATACATGGGTCAATTGTTTGATTCACATTAAAACTTATATTTAATACGCAAAATTTGTGTCGTAGCTTCAAGTGGTTACAATTAGTGAAGTTAAAATTTGATAACTTGCTAACAAATTGTGCAAAATTGTCACTTAATTGGGGTGGGGTGTTTTGGTTTTCACATCTTAGGTTAGTAATAGAAATCCTTCTCAAAAGGGAAAGCATATAGATTGAGGTGGTTTACTAAAAAAGAAATGTGTGAATTTCTTGTTAGAGGCTTTCACTAGTGTGCTTTGCATATTTTGTTTAGCTTCAAACATTTAAAAACCACGTCTCTTCTAAGGGCATAGTGCATGTGTCTTGTTATCCATTTATAATCCTTGATTATCGGAGATGTGTCAAAAAGTTGTATTTAAAAGGTGGACTCTTGCATGTAATCAAATTGCATGTAATCAAAAGTTTAAGAATGTTTTAGTAAATACATTTTTTTCCTTGGGATAATTTATCTTGAGCTAAGACTATCCATCTCATCCCCTTATGCAACCAATTCTTATGAATGACTTATAAAAGTTTTATTGTTGGGGGTAAACACGCTTGTGCCTATACTGCCTTGTATGTACTTCACACAATGATCCTACACGTGCACTGTAGGTGGCGGGTGCTTATCATTGTCATTTTATTCCTTTTTCTTTAGTGACTATTGAATAAGAGCATGGCTATGGCTATGGAGGCTTGAATGAATTGACTAGAACCATGACAATGTAGGTAACTGTTACTCGGTTGAATTAGGTTTCAAGATAGACAACTTGGACTCATAAACACAATCTCGAGTAGGACATGACAGAGACTCACAGTGAAGTACAAAGTACAAAATAGCATATATTAAAAAAGTAAATTAAGTACATGTCTTTATAGCTTTTTAGGTTCTCTTCTCACTGTGCATATGGGATTCATGACCTCTCTTTTTAGAGCATACATCATTTGTTATTTTTCAACACTCCCTCTCAAATGATGAGTCGCTACACTCGTTGGCTTTTGTCCCCTCTACATGATAACATGGCTTGGGAGACTAGCTTATAGGCAGCCTAGTCAAGTTAAAGCTTGAGACTGTACATCTTTGGCAAGGGTTTTTGGAAAGCAAATCCACTAAGGGAAACATAGAGATCTACTATGGGAAAAAATTCCTTAGAATAATATATTAGAGTTGTTCATGGTAGCGGAAGTATCTTCTTCTTTTTCTTCTTCTTCTTCTTCATTCATGAATTGACTTTGGCAGTGGTCATTCTGCATTTGCTGTGCTCTTTTCTTGTGGAAACATTCACTGACAATATGGCTAGTCTTACCACAATAATGACATATCATCCAACTTTTGTTATTGGTGTTGAATCCTCGACCTCTTCCCTTGGGTCCAGTAGCTCCTCTGGTGTATAAGAGATTTTTTCTTGAGCTAGTCTCTTTTATATCTTTGCTTTTAAGTTTGCTTTCTCCATCAAGCAGTAAGTACTCAATGTCTTTGAGTGAGAGATTGAGAACATTACTTGGTGTTGAAACAAGGTTCTCATATAGTTCATGATTAATACTAGCAAGTAGCACTGCTATGGCCTCATCTTCATCAATGTTCTTTTTAAGATTTGCTAACTGAGTTTTAAGGCTCTTGAACTTATTGATGTGTACAATCATAGATGAATTGTCTTTTACATCCAATTTATAAAACTGCATAAGTAATTTTACCTTCGAGTTCTTTGCTTGTGTACCAAAGATATTGTCAAGTTCTTTGCATAAGTTTGAGTCAAGCTATGACTGTTCTTTGTTAGGGTTATGCATGTGCTTGATTTCTAGCTCATATTTGCACGATCCTTGGTCCATTTGCGCCAAAAATCGGTGAGAAGGTAGCTTGTATGATAGGCTAAGAAAGCCCTATGCTCGCATAGTATTTCGCTTTGTGTGCTGGATGATTCGACGGTATGACCATTGATAGGCAACACAGATCCACAATCGATGATGAATTTCAGGAATATCTCTTGCTACGATGAACAATGTTGGGCTTTATCATGCCTGGCAAGTGCACCCTAACCAGAGGAGTGTTTTCCTTGAAAAAATCACAGACAAATATGGGGTGTGTAGAGAGATCCAGGAGCTCCAAGGCAGGTAGGTGAAGCTTGGCTATGGCAAACAGCATGAAGAAGAAGTGTAACTTAAGAGATGAGATTAAATGCTTAAGCTAGATTGACTAGAGATTGTGAGGAGCTTAGGGAGCAGTGAGAAGAGCTTGACCATGCTCACCACGGCTCTGATACCATGAAAGAAATCATGGATCTTGAGCAAGGCTGTAGCTATGGAGGTTTGAATGTATTGACTAGAACCATGACAATGTAGGTAATTGTTACTCGGTTGAATTAGGTTCTAGGATAGACAACTTGGACTCATATACACAATTGCAAGTAGGACATGACAGAGACTCACAGTGAAGTACAAAGTAAAAAATAGCATATATTAAAAAAGTGAACCAAGTACATGTCTTTATAGCTTTTCAGTTTCTCTCTCCTCACTGTGCATATGGGATTCATGACATCTCTTCCTGGAGCATACATCATTTGTTATTTCTCAACACATCTCAAGTTTTTATAGCAATCATTGTTTCTTCCTCTCAAGGTATGCATTGAGTTTTCCCTTCTTTTGGCTTCTCTTCTTTTGGCTTGCTGTTGAGGATTGAATTGACTTGTTTTTTGGGTTGATTTTTGTTGTTTTTGTGAGATAAATGGTTGACTTTAAGGGTTTATTGATTGATTTTGGATGTTTTGAAAGTGTTTTGGAGTGTGTTGGGATGGGTTGAATATGTTTGAGAAGGTCATGATGGTTTCTGGTTGAGATATGATGTTCTGATAGGTTCTGCAATATGTATGTTTAGTTTTGATAGTCTGTTTTGTCTCTGTTTGGATCTATTTTCTTTTTGTTTGAGAGGTTGGGATTGTGAATGAGTCTTTTAAGGAGTGATTGAGAGTGTGTTGGATGGTTTGAAGTGGTTTTGGTTTGAGTTGTATGGTTTTTATGCCTTCTGTAGATCCTCTGTAGTGTTTTGTAGAGCTTCTGTCTCTATTTTGTAAGCCTTTGTTTGCTTTTGTATCTGTTCTGATGGATGGATGTTTAGCTTGGGGAATGTTTTGCAATCTTGAAAGAGGAAGAATAAAAGCTCGAAATATATTGAAGAAGGAGAAAAAGTAGCTGAAGAAGACTTGAAGTGGACTGTAGTGATAGTGATTATAGTGATCTCTCAAGGGACAATGTAATTGCTTTGGTGACTTCATATCGAAGATACCTCTTGGGAGGGGTATCCACGACCAAGACATGATTATTGAGAGTTATTCATTGTTATTTCAATGTACTATTGAGAGAGAGCATATGAGAGAGAGAGAGAGAGAGAGAGAGAGAGAGAGAGAGAGAGAGAGAGAGAGAGAGAGAGAGAGAGAGAGAGAGAGCCAATTTTCTATGAGAAACATTGTATCTACATGAGAAAGACTATGAAGTCTATGAAGGTAATGGAAGATGAATACTATGTGATAAATTCCATTCAAAGTTGATATTTCCTTTGTGTCATTGTGGTTCTTTGATGATTTCTATGCAGAATATATTAAAGATTTGTTGTGATAAATCCATAGGAGATTTGCTATATGATGGTGCATGAGAATTTGCGAAGATTGGTGTTGTTTTTCTTCTTATGGTTGATCAAATTATGAAGAACATATTTGTTAATGTGACAATATAGATTTTCTTGCACTAGATTCTTCGTTTTCTTAGTGTTTCTCATGGGGCTTTATTTTTTGTGCATAGACGGGAATAATTGCCATCAATAAGCACTAACAGAGGTTGAAAATGGAAGAAATGACACTGTTGAAGAGAAATATAAGCATTGGAAGATTGTGGAATTCTGCTATTGTTGAAGAATTGGAGATCTTCATTTTCAAAGCCACTTTTTACAAGAAGTGCATCTCTCAATGGTGGGAGCATGTCACTATCATGTTGTAGACTCTATGTGATAGACTGATCCCATTGTCTTGTGAAGTTACATAAAGTTGTATTACTATACCCAATTGTTTTCCACAAAATTGGAAAGCAAAGCAAAAACAGATAGAGTGACCATCCATGGGAGATTTGGCCTTCATTGAAGAATCTCTAGACATCATCAAGTGGGAGATTGTGAAAAATCTTCAGGAGTTGTGATCAGTCAATGCTTACAAGAATAAGAAGGAAAAGAGTTGAGGTTTATTTGTGGATGCTCAACAGCAAGATATGTGGAATACTTGGTGCACTGACAACCTTCTGCTTGTCTAATTAGTAACTCATTGAAAGCTAGTAGATTGAGTGTTCTTCACAACCTATGCTGCTATTAAAACCCTCCAAACTTGGTATTATAAAGACAATGGCACTATGGAAATCCTAAGAAGAATGAGTTTTGATACCTTCAAAATTGAATATCTTCCTCTCTATAGTGGAATGAAAGCTGAATTTAGAGACATTGAAAAGAAAGAAGTGAATATTGGCAAGAGAGTCCTCTAGAGATTGAAGCCCTTCTGATTCAATTCTGTCGAATATAGATAAATTGGATGGAGCTAATAACTCTTGGACGAATGATCCGATCAGAGACAAGCATTAGAACGAATCCAGAGGTATGTGAGAAGAGAGAATGTAAAAATCAAAGCTAAGAACAAGCTAGTAGCAGAAGCCTCCTTTGACGCCCTTGTGACACTCTTTAAAAAAGTCCCAATGATGGATCAAGATTCCCTTATCTAGCCAGATCTGTCCTGAAAATATTGATGATGATATGCCATCAAATGTAGTCCCGTCGCCAATCTTTAAGGGATAATATAATGAAGATCTCAATCTTCATGTAGCTGAGTTCATGGTAGTGCGTGTAGCCAACAATGCAAGAACCCCAGAGTATTGGTTGGCGATATTCCTCACCACTTTCAAAGGCATGGAGTTTCAATGATATAAGAGAAGCAATAGGAACTTTTGGCACATAGAATGACGTGAAGATGGCCTTTCTCACCAAGTTCAGGTGTGAAGGTTTTTAGGAGCGGATGTGAGAGGAGTTCATGAACGTAAGTCAATCCTTTGGTGAACGGGTGGAAGCATATATATCTAGAATTGAATCTTACTTAAAAGATAGACCAACCATCACTTGGATGAAGGCATTCAGAAGGGAGTTTTTGTGAGAGGCCTACAACCAAAAGTTTGTAAGTTTGTGGAGCTAAGAAGATCACTCAACCTGCAAGCTGCAATGGAAGGGGAAGCAAGGCCGTCGATGACCTTAGGAAGAGGAGTCTTACTTTCTCCCATGCTAGGAATGGTATACCCACCAAATGCAATACAGTGCACCGAATCCACAGTGGCCGCCGCCGCAGATAGTAGTACCTCAAATGATGGTTCAACCATAATAGTGGCCTAAAAAAGTTTCCCCAATGGTAACTCAACAACAATAATGGAATACTACATACTGGAACCAACAACAACTAGTCTCAATAGGAGCTCTAAATCAAAATAAGAAGAGAGGATCCTCTGGACCAACCCAACCAATCTATGCAGTGATTACAAAGACTGCTAAAAATCCTACTGCGAGTACTCTAGGAGAAGAAAATTTGAATGACTATTTGTCCAATTCAGTTGTAAGAATTAAGAAAGAGTTGATGGATGTGATTACAGAATAGTTGTGTAGACACTAAAGGTGAATACCGCCACAACATATCTAGTATTGCAAGAGGTGGAAGAGATGTGATGTGATCAAATACATGGTATAGAAAGTGCCATAAGGCAGGACATGTAGCCATTGAATGTACATGGAAACCAACTATCCTTGGAGTCTTATATTCATATTGTTTAAGGAAGAACCACGTAGAGGACATCTACTCTTTGAAGGAGATGCATGAACGAAGGAAGAAAGATGAGGAAGCAAGATTCAATTTGTTGGAATCCAAGATGAAAACCCAGGATATTGGACCAAAGCCTAGAGAGTTCGGTTCTAATTTCGGCCCAAAGAGGTTCCCCTCTCAAAGTTATAGAGAGGACAACATTCTGGTGTTGGTTAGAGATTAGAACTGGAGTGTTACATATATAGAGAATGGGGACATCTCTCACTAGATTGTCAAAACCCTAGAAGGCCCATTGATTACAAGCCCTTATGTAGTTGATGTAAAGGAGAATGCCACACTACAAAAGATTATCCCAGTTTAGCTCCTATGAAAGCTAGTACTAGTGATAATTAATAGAAGATCCAAGAATTTGCCTCTAATTTGGTGGAATTGGAAGTTTCCGCAATAATGCGTGTCGAGAAAAGAGAACCCATAGTTCCGAAAGAGAACATTCCCTTGTCCAAAACTATGAAGTTCCATCTTTGAAAAGAGAAAAAAAACACTACATAATAGAATAGTGTAGTACAGAGTAGTCCAGTGACACTGCAGGATACAAAGACAATTATAGAAGCAAGATTAAAGGTCCAAGAGAGATAGAGGATGCAGAAGTACCCCCAATAATAGAAAAAGGTCTAATGTTATCATTACTAAAAGAAAGAGGAAAGATGAAAGTGAGTGTTGCTCCATTCTCTAGCCAACAAGAGAAGCTCGTGGATCCTATCAAGGAGTATGACTTGGTCAAAGACATAGACACCTTCAAACCAAACCTAACATTCCAATAGTTGCTTATGTTGTCCCCCAATTTTTGAAAGAAATTTAAAAGCATACTGATGAGAATACATGGTCTAAGGATTCAATAGTTGCCACTAAGCCTAATAAAGCCCTAGAGCCTGTGAAAGAAGTGGATGTAGCTAACGCCTTCCTGGATCGTGGTATTTGAGAGATTGGTGTTTGGATTGAAGGATCTTTTATTGCGGATTCATTGATTGATGGCAACTCATCAGTGAACATAATGACATATGTGACAATGAAGGATCTAGGCATGCAAGACATATAGTCTACAGAGTGGCTTATTAGATTAGTAGACCAAAGTAGAACTAAGCCTTTGGGCATTCTCCCATATGCGAAGGCAACCTTGGCAGGAAGAGATTATTGGTTGACCTATCTGGTGGTAAAACCAAATTACTATGGGACCTCATATCCTCTACTCTGCTAGGAAGACCATGGCTTTTTGAAGTAAGAGTACAAACGGATTGGTTCAAGGAAACCTTGACTCTGGGTAGTAGAGACCCGACAAGGTGGTAGTAAAGTTGTATGACTCACAAAAAGGTAATGGATCCACTTCAATTGAAGTCTTAATAGACTCCTCCAATGAAGTTATAGATGGTACATTATCGGCAGAGGAAGAAGCTATCAAATATATCTTTTCCAAGAAAACAAGGGCAGTCCCTTGATAGTAGGCATTGTAAACCAACTCCCAAAAGAGTCAAGTCCTTGTAAATGGGTGAATATCTTCTACCTAAATTAGAAATGATTTTTGAAATTACATTCGAATGTGAGATAGAGGCACGGATGTAATGTTCTCCCTCTTTCTCCAGATACAAACAAAAGTCGATATAGAAGCAGAGTTTGAGGCAGAAGCAAAAGCAGAAGATACAACATAGAGTCTACTTTTCTCCTACAAAGCCCCTATAGATATAGAGACAAAGTTTCAAGAAGAAGAAGATGAAAGTTAAGATGAAGATTATGAAAGTGAGGTGGAGGAATCTATTCATCTTGAAGAGAATACTAATGAAGAGAAACTCCGAGAAGCATTTGAAGTTGAACCTCCCATGTTATTGGACAGAATGACTCTAGTATCCTTTGGACTAGTAAATAAATAATATCATATGAAAAATATTTATAAGAAATGATTAAGCAAAATAAGCCTTCAACAATGACTCTTGTCACTCGAATTTACTCTTCTCAAGAAAGGATGATGATGATGTACCTTGTCAATAAACACCAGTCTTGTAGTCCGGGAAGAACTTAGATGGTTCCTGTTATGTGACGTTCTTGGAGGCTTCCTTAGAAGATGAGTCACCGAGTCAAGAGATAATTACCTCTCCCATAAAATCCGAAACAACCATGATACCATTTCAATATCCCAAAGAGCTAGCCGAGTCCCCATGAAAGGAAGAAGTCACTTCCAATGGAGCATCATACGAGGAGGCCACTCCCTTGAAGGAGTCAGATCTATACCTAGAAGCCGTTTGCAAGATCTTCATCCGCGAAGTAGGAGGTGAAAAGCAATTAAATTTTGTGGATATAGAGGGCACAAAATTTAATTGCTTAGGAGAAGTTTTGTGGTATTTGCCTAGGAGAAGTTTTGTCACTATCTATGTATCGATGCACTTCAAGTCTCATGTGGATTATGAGGCACTGTCTTTTCTGATGAATAAGGTAGATGTTAAAGGCTAAATGATGAGATGACTCCTTCTATTTTAGGAGTTTGATTTTGAAGTGGTTACCAAGCCTAGTTGCTTCTATGTTTTGGCTGATCATCTGTCATGGATCCCTAAGACAAAGGAGTAGGGTGATCCAGACCTCCCTAATACTATGTTGTTTTTGGTGGTCAAAACAATATGCATACATTGGCAACCTCTTGATCACACAACAGTGTTCCCCTGACACCTCTTGCAAATAAAAGAAGAAGCTTCTATTGGAATCAACCCCCTATGCTCTGCTAGGCGGTGCTTTGTACAAGAGAGACAAAGATGAAGTACTACATAGAGATGTGTTGCAGGAGATGAGATCGGGATAGTGCTAAAAGCATACCATGACGAGTTGTGTGGCGGACACTTTGTGGGAGAAGTAACAACCAAAAAGACCATGCTCGTAAGATATCATTGGTCTACATTGCTTAAAGATGCATATGACTACTGCAATTGTTGTGATGCTTGTCAATGGATGGGAAAGCCTACCAAATCTAGTGCTATGCCACTACAACCCATCCTTCCCTTGAAACCATTCGAGAAGTGGGGCATCAATTTCGTGGGCCCTATCGATTCTCCCACAAGACCGAAGTAGAACCGATACATCTTGGTATGTACGCATTATGTGACAAAGTGGTGTGAAGCCAAAGCTCTATAAGATGATGGTAATAGTGTAGCCCTGTTTTTGTATGAGAATATCATCACATGCTTTGGTAGTCCCTTAGATTGGTTAGCGTGACATAGGCAGTCACTTCCTACACAAGATTATGGAAGAGCTGACAGAGCTTTATAAGATTCACCATTGCAAGTCCACACTCTACTATCCCAGAGCCAATGGCCAAGTCGAAGTTACCAATCGCATCATTTGCTTGGTTTTGATGATGAGGATGATTGCTACACATTGCCGTGATTGGAATGATCGACTTATAGAAGCCCTCTGGGTGTACAAATCTTCCCCATAAGGCTGATATATGACAAACACCTTTTCAATTTTGTGTACAACACAAAAACCGTCTTCCCCATCGAGTTCGAACTACCCTCTTTACGAGTGGCTATCACAGAGCGCTTGGGAGATGTTGAGTCCTTGCAGCACTGCCTCCTATACTTGGAATGTTTGGAAAAAATATGACGGATGGCGTTATAGTGTAATGGAAGCCACATAGGCTTGACGAAAGGCTTACCATGATAGCTTCGTCAAGCACAAAGAATTTAAGGAAGGTGGCCTTGTCCTCGCCTATGATTCATGCTTTGACAAGATTTTAGGGAAGCTCCAACAATGTTGGATGGGCCCCTACAAGGTACTCACTATCAACCAACTCCCTTGATACCTCTGATGATCCCTTCTTGATTTATGGTTACCGCTTTGAAGAAGTATTATCCTCCCTATAGGGATCCTAACAATCACAACCAACAATCCCTCTCCCTTTAAGGCATTGCTCCTTACTACTTCTCATGCTATTATTGATATCCATCATTCTCATCTTGGGTGGGGTGACACCATTCTTTTAGTCTCTCACCTCCGCCTCTTATCTTTGTGCAGTTATCCTCCAATTCAATCCAATCGGTGTGGCGAGGTTGGTTCTAATTTATGGTGTTCTATTATTTACTTAAAGAGAAAAAATAAAAAAAGGAATAAAGAAAAAAAAAGAAAAAAAAGGACATTGGTCCCTATCATGTCGACCTCCTCTTTGAAAAAAGGTGGAAACACCCTCGAGAGTAGGATTTTAAAAAAAGAAAAAAAAGTCAAAAAACATAAAAGATTTTGCACCATTTTCCTCGTTAATTTCTCAATCGGGTGCAAGATATGGGTTCTTCCTTCCTCTCTAAGTGATGTGAGTTGTGGGGCTATTGAGCTAAGTGCTATATTCTTCATCACACTGATAACTTATTGGTTCTTCGTCAGCAACACTACCTCTCTGGATACTACTCCATGGTCCTTGACATGTTGGATGCTTGTTGTGGTGAGTTGTGGTACCTTCTACACATGTTAGGCGATTCTGACTCATAGAATGTTGACAATCTCAACCAATTGAATGGGTCAAGTATTTCTAACCCTACCTCTTGCATTTATAGATACATGTGTCATGTTTTAAGTGTGGGAATGCAAAGGTTCGGGTCATGATCAAGTGCTAGGTCACCGATCCATTAAAGTTTTAAGTGTGAGGATGTGTCCCTACGCGTCTTGTTTGCATATATTCATGGACACATCACTATTTGACCTTTAAAAAATATCATGTTTTATTTAGGATTTGTTGATGTTCCTTCCCCACCCAACTATCTTGTTCTACCCTGTTTCCGAGGTCTTTTCTTTCTCTTTAGCCTTTTTTTTTCTCATTTTGCTGATCTTCCATGGAAACACATCCTACGTTCACCAAAATTGAAATTTGATCTTATAATCCAGCTTGTCCCTTAAAACTTGATGCTTTTTCTTTTTATTGTTCTTTATTCTGAGCATCGGTTTCTCAGTTATTAATTTTTGAAGACTTTTATGCGGATTGGATATGTTTCTATGCGAACATACCTTTCTTGCCCCAGAACTGTAGTTTGATATGCTAGTCATGATCTTTTCCTTCTCTTGGATAAATTTTCTTTTTATGGCCTGCCTATTTGACGCATGGATTGACCTTATTCATTTTTGAGCGTTTGCGGGTATCTTCTCACGTGATTTTTACTATTTTTTCATATAAACATGCTCTCTTCTCGTCTAGAATGATGTCTCACTTGGATAATCTTGAGTTGCTCGTCAAACCAAATATTTTTACTTTGTCCTCTCCTTTGTTTCAGCTCACGGATTTTGTGCTATTAATTTTTGATTGCGTTTTCATATACATTTTTGACATGTTTTCATGTGTAAATGTGCCTTTCTTACCCCAAAATCGAGTTCTAACCTAACAACCATGTCAAACACCACTCTTTGACACTTTTCCTTTTTGTTGTCTCTTGTTTTGACTAATGGATGGTCTAAAATTATTTTTAATGACGATTTTCATTTGTTTTTAATATTTTCTCTATACGGTTGCCCTTGTTTCTCACCAAATCTATGTTTTGATTTGATGACTGTGCCCATCTTATCTAACTAAACAATTTTTTTTTCTTGCACTCCGTTTCAGAAAATTGATTTTTCATTTTTAATTTTTGATTTGGTTTTTGAGTAATGTTTTTCATTTTTTTCATATGTGAATGCTTGTTTTCCTTGTTGGCCTTCTTTTTCGTGTTGTTCATCCAATTTCTACTTTCTCCTTGCCCAGTTTTCCTTTTTACTGCATGTCAATTTGAGGCTCCGATCTTTTCAAAATAAAATTTTCATGAATTTTCCGTATTGTTGTGTCTGTGTGTTTGTATGAATGCCTGGTTTTCGCCTTGAATTGCATGCTGTTGGGTGTAATGTGCCTGCCTATCGGTTGTCCAGGCACGTTTTTAGTGGTCCATCGAGAGACAAGTCTAAGCGACACCGCCTGACACTCCCATGGAATGTCACAAGGTTTGTTGCCTAGGGTTTCTCGAGTCCGCTTTGCAACGGAACATCTAGGGCCGAGAACCCACTGGGATTGACTTGAAATTTGGGGTTTCTAGTGGCCAAGGTATCTTAATAGCATTATAGCATCGGATCTTGGACATCCTACTTTATGCAGAGATACCCAAGCCGAAGCAGACCCATGCCGCACTTGATTTAAAGAGAATAGGAAACGAGAGGGATGCACCGCTCAACCTCTCTACCTGTAGGGCATAGTCCCATTCCGGTCCCCTAAAACGGCATGAATTGGGTTTTAATCTATCAATACTTAAAGGTCAAACGATGGTAAAACCTTGTGAAAAGCCTCCAAGTTCACTGGGACCACCTAGCCGTAGGACAGACCTGATGTGGTTCTACCCACCTGCTTCCCTTGATAGCTTTAGTTTTCTAATTAGGTCCTATCACATTTATGTGTGACATTCAAAATTAGCTTCCTTAATTAAGCCTTTTAAGGAACAGGGTTCATTTGCATAATTTACGGCACAACACAAAAACATAGCAAGTAGTTCTTTTGCCAAACAAGTTCAAAACAAGTTCTTTAACTTATCTTCAAGTTAATCTTTGTCTCGTGCCCATACAAGAGAAATTATATATCCCCTTTTGTCCAACAGAAGTACCCCTTTTGCTCTACAGAAGTAATTGGTCCAAATCACATGGCATCATAAATTCCATCCTTTATTTAGAATAGAATCTTCCAATGCCATAGACATTGGGCTCATGGCAGTCTCTAGCTCTGTCTCGGACTCGTCAAGGGATGTTTAGAGCTCCATTGACCCCAAGTGATCTAGATGTGAGACACAATTTCCGTGGATGGCCTTTTTACCACTCGATCTTCGACCCGGAATTGAGTAGTGTCCTCTCGGGTTGAAACGTGGCGTGACCTTGGAGATGATCCACCCATGCAAAATATCCTTCCTTAATTGATCCAATTAAGAATCAAGCACAATCAAGGCAATCAGCCTAATATCGTCTTCTAAGAAAAAAATCATTTATTTCCCATGGTAATTTGTCATCATAGACCCCCACCATGAATTTACCATCAATCACAAGTACTTGGAGTAATCATCCAAACCAAAATCCAACAATTAGTTGAATGTACAAGCATTTAGGAAGTTGTTCGATCAACCAACAAAAACCAATTGTATTTTTCCCAAACAATACAAGAATAGACACGATAACAATTCCATCGCATATTTGCTCTCCCCCTTAGGATCAAGGAGAGATTCTATGCAAAATTTACTTAGCATTTGTCACAATTTTTAATATTGTTCTTTTTACGATTATGCTATTCATAACCCCTGACTGATTCTTCCTTGTAATTGCTCTATCAATGAATAAGCCATATGCAACTGGGTGCAATTAACTTCCCTTGATACATGTGCTTTGCAAGCTCCATCTTTCGAATATGTGAGATGAAATTTATCCTTTCAGATGACCTATACTCGTGCATCATAGTATGGGGCCTAATGTATCTCATACGAGAATCAAAGCAAGCATATATCAATTTGGAGATACATTACTTACGATTGGTACCATAGTTAGATTGACAATGATGCCTTCACTTGAAGCTTCCTTGCTGGTTGTAGGATAGCCATCTGCACGTGACATTCTTCGCTTGGGGGCTATTGTCCGCAAGTAGATTCGAGAGATAAGGAAGGAATGGATTTTGAGATGGAAAAGCGTAAGAGAAAATGGCTTAGTCGAAGACCGCGATAGGGGAAATTGAGCTAAATCTCTTCCTTGTAGCCTCTCGGGGTAACTTCTCTCTCTCTCTCTCTCTCTCTCTCTCTCTCTCTCTCTCTCTTGTAGCCTCTCAGGGTCTCCTTGTGCTTCCTTGTGCCTCCCCATGCCTCATATTTATAGTGAATTAGAGAAGAGGGGATATGGCTTTGATGAGAAAAAGAGCTCTTAGTGGAGGGGATCTTGGAAAAATTAGTGATCTGATGCTCAAATCATAAAGATGATGGTTCCATTGGCTCCAAAAGGGAGGTAGAACCTCAAGATACTTGTACAAGACACTTGGTTAGAAATTTTTCAGATCACTCATTTTTCTCCCTATTCGAAGTGCTGTCTATTGCTTGTAAACTGTGAGTGCGGCGCACGCAATTTCACCAATCTCTCTTTTGGTTTTCTTTTTATAAAATCTCCAAAACTAACTAAAACATCACTTGCCTTTTTTTAAAATGACATCCACTTCTAGAAATCTCCATATCTTTTTAGGATAATATCTAAAATATGCTAGTTTTTTGCCCAAAAATCTAATATTTTTGGACCATCCATACTATACACATTAATACTAGTGATTAATATGGCTCATAACTCTTGTTCACGATGTAACTTCCATGAAGGGTGGCTACAGTTCTTGTTAATCCGAGAAAAATATCGGATTACAACTCTCGATTTTTAAAAAATATATATTTTTAATTAAATAAAAATTATTAGTTATTAATGTTAGTTAGTCTTTAGTTAGTAATCTTACTAACTTATTAATTGACTAACTAAATTTTAATTGCGTGGAAATATTACATTGGGTCTGCCGTCTGGTGTCCAATCGACACGTCCTCTTCCTTTACTATTCATTCCTGTTACTACAAAATTTCTTACCTTGCCCCACACTTGTGTGCAGGACGGGGGGGAGCAATGATTGTGTTTTCTTTTATTTTTATTTTTTAACAAAAAAAGCAAACAAAGAAAAAAAACTTCATTGATTTTAAAAACACAAAAAAACCTCTCCATCTCCCACCTGTTCATACTCCCCTCATTTCCTTCTTCTTTCTCTCTCTCTCTCTCTATTTCTTTCTCTCTCATCTCTCTTTGTCTCTCATCACCCCATCTCCCTCCCGCCCTAGCTGGCCATTCTTTCCCCCCTACCTCCCTCGCTCTCATCTCTCTTATCCCTCTCGCCCTAGCCGGCCATTCTTCCCCCGCCTACCTCCCTCGCTCTCCAACCCTCAATCCAGCCTCTCACCCCCTCCCTTCTCCTTCACCTCTCCTCCTCCTTCCTCTCCTCCCCTTTCTCGTCCCCCTCCTTGCTGCTCTGTTGGCTCCTCCGGTCGTGCCGTCACTGCCTTCGTTAGCTTCAGGTGCCCCTATTGTCGCTGCCTTCACCTAGTCGATGTCGCCATCATCATGGCTCTGCCTATGGTCACTTTGCCTCAGCCTACCATGTGCTTGTTGTCATGCCTCGTGATGCGCTCTTCCCCTTGCCCTAACCCTCACCCCCACTACCCGCCCAACCGCCCTTCTCTCCCCACTAATCCCCATTCCCCCCATCCATTTTACCCCCTCGTAAATCCACCATTTTACCCCTCAGTCATCCCCCATTAAAATCCTCATCAAACCCTTGGAAAGCCTCTCAACATGCCCTCGCCATCCTTACCCTCGGTTTATGCATTACCCGTCCACGACTCCTGCCTTGACTTTGTCTCAAACGTGCGTGACTAGGGGCCTCGCAGGGTGTATTGCTTAAGGTTTGGTTCATGTGCGAGGATGTATGTGTGGTCTTAGCCATGCCAAGGCATTGCTCTCCTTCTTATATGGAGTGTCGTGGATCTTGGTAAACACATTATCTATAATTTTAAATTGCTAAAGCATTAAAAAAACTAAAAAAATCTAAATAAAAATATGAAAATTTGAATAAAATCAACAAAAATTATAATTTTTAAAAAAAATTCAATAGAAAAAATTAAAAAATCTAGTAAAAATCTAAAAAATTCAATTAAAATCCCTAAAATTAAAAAAAAAAACTTGAAAAAGTATTTTAAAAATTGTGGAAAATCTAAAAAGTTTCCATGATACATTTTCAATATTTTGATTATTGTGTGCACAATCATAAAATGTAAACACTTAGTAAAATCAAATATAAATTAAAAAATCTAAAAAATTAAAATTAAAATAAATAAAAAATACATGTGACATTTTTGGTATTTTTTCATCATGATGTAAATCTTTAGCTTGGTGAAATTGCCTTTTCGATTGCTTGGAGGCTGTGATTTTCTCTTTATCAATCGATTTTCATATTCCAGTTCAGATTAGGGTACATTTACGGATTGTACAGATATCTAAAATTTGATTTTCTTTTTGATACACCACAAACCACATTAAATTGCTAAAAGAAATCCAATGATCACTTTACCACACGCATCCATGCTTAATACATATCAATTTTAAATAAAATAAAATAAATCCACTGTTCACATTGCACATGCTTTATGTACTAAACACACATATTTTTAATTGGTAATAAAATGAATCGATCGTCACTCTTACATGCGCTAGCAAAAAAGTGCTACACACAATAATTGATAAACAATGGATATGCATTTAGAGATCCATGGAGTTGGTATCGAAGTCTAGGTTCCTTTAATGCATCATAAAACATAATAATTTTTCTTAAAGAATAAAATGAATAACTATTTTCTTTTTAAGGTTAATCACCTAATTAAAATATCATCCATTGATAATAATTGGTAAAATCCACCTTCCCATTAAATCTAAATTCATCTTCATTGCACATTTCTCATCTAATTAATAAACACAAAACATGGGAATGAGGGAGATGTAGTCTATTATTTAGTCTATGTTTGACAAGTTTCAGTCTAGACTTGGTTCAGTTGTATCAAGAGTAGTGTAGTTTGTGGCATTTCTTCTACTTTAATGGTCATCTTAATGTGGTTTGGGATATGGTGTGTATATTTCTTTTTATTTTTTTGCTTGATACGGGGATCAATATGTTTGTTTGTTTACATTTCACAAAGCTATCGGTCACATGTGTGGGTAGGTCATGCCGAGTTTTTTCTAGGATGTGGTTTACTTGGGATGGCCTTGTATATTGTGGATGAACTGATTCTCTGTCAAGATCTTATTTGGTTTTTGTTTTACTATCTTGCAGGCCTCCTTTGTGTTTGTTTGTTTGTGTGGTGTGTGTTTTTGTTTTTTATTTGCATGGTGGCACATCACACTCCTCCACTAGTCCAATATGTTCCATTGATCAATCGTCGGGATTATTCTTAGTTTACAGAATCAGATCTTATTACTAAGGCTTGGGCTTTCCCAGTTTGTGGCTCACTCATTGCTACTCATTCAAGATGATCCTACCCTATGTGATGAAGTTTTAACCTCTTACAACAAGCAATCTGGTTTTGTTTATGGTAACACTATTATTGTTGGGGTAAAGGGCGACTGGGCCTACCCATGTACATAGACCGCCCATTCTTTATTCATATATAATATGAAAGTGCAATAAGGCTGTCAATATCATTCTTGACAGCACCTACATTGTGTGTGCTCTTCTCTCCCGCATCCTCGTCTTCTCCTTCTCCACTGCCATTGCATCCCCTTCAACTGGTATCAAAGCGGGTCCTTCACGAGCGCTTCCCAGCCTCTTCTCGACCTTTCCCACACGAGGTATTAGATATTCACTTCAGCCATTTTTATGGACAATAGGGTTTTGAAGAGGGTAGCCATTGTTGAGCTTGCCCATGAAGCTTGAAGCTTCCCCTCCACCTTTGGCTTGATTAGTGGCCTTCTTTGGCCCCTTGGGGACCCCCCCACCACTTGCAACCTTCATAGCAGCCCCCCAGTCCCATATCTACAGCTGGCGCAATCAGGCCATGTTGATAGACGTTTTTTCCAGCATGATAGAGATCGACAGTAGCTCCTCACCCACGTGGCACTTGTTTATGATCTATTGAGACCCCTTGGCAGTTGATATTGAGCTTGGGCACTTATACCTGACTTGGGGCTTTGATCTTGAGCTCCTCTTGGTGCATAAACAGCAACAGACCTAATTTCAGCTTGATTTCAGCCTGTCCCGGACATTTAGAGCAACCCCCAACTCATTTACTTTATTTGGCACTTTGTTATGGCTTGTTGAAGCCTCCTGACACTTGGCTTTGGGTTTGGGCACTGATATTTATGGTTGGCATTGAGCTTGGAGCTGATTTAGCTTAGCGATGGACTGTTTGAACAGTCCCTGAATTTATCTAGAATAGGGCAGCAACCAACATTTCATGCCTATGCTTATTTACCCATAGCATTTGATACCCAATCATGCCCAGATAGTGCCTACATATCACGAAATGTATGCCTATGATGTGAAATGCTTTTGGGGCTAAATTTGCTCAGCCATTGAATGTTTTACAGAGTCCATAGATAGCCCAAAACAGGGCAGCCCCTTGTCATTACATTTTGTGCTTATATTACATGGTCATTTGATGCCCGATTATGCTCGGTTAGTGCCTATACATATGAAAAAGTACATTTATTTACTATTGGAAACTTCAGGGCTGAAGCTATTTATGCTACAATTGGGTTATGCCTATCAGCACAACGGGGTGCTCCTAGCTATTTGGGGTTATGGACTGATGTATTTGGATGATGCCACATGGTTCTTTTTGCTCCTGAAATGCTTTTAAGCAAGAAGTAGAGCTCAATTTTATGGTTCATTGTCATTTTTTATTTGCAGCTGGCATTCCACTTATGATTGGTTATGCATAGGCTACCCATGTGGGTTTATGTTTTGGTGGATGCTTTTGGGTATGGTAGATGTTTGGGCTTGACAAGACTTGCATTTGAGGACTTTTGTGGAGTAGTTGGACATTGATTTGGACTTTTTCTGTTATGACCTTGGATGCTACTTGGCCTTATGCTCGATGTTATGGATCCTTGGATGTTTAATTGATGCAGACATGTATTGAGCAGAGTTGCTTCATTGTCTTGGCAAAGTTTAATTGAGCTTTGTATGCTCATTGGTGCTTGGATTTATTGCGGGTTATTTGGTCGATTAGTGGAATTTATAGTGCTTGGGATGCAGTTATGGCTTTCTTGCTTCTTTGTTGCCTAGCCTTTATGCATAGCATTTGCTCTCTGACATGCTACCCACTGTGTTTGGGCTTTTCCCTTAGTACGGATTGAGGATGCCCTAGTTATGCTTGACAGGTTTATGGATTCTACTGGTTGCAGGCCTAGGTGCTTGCAGATGGATTATGAGAGTCATGCTATCTCTCCTAGTTTTCAGACCTATTGTCAGCAGTCTCGCATTGATTTCTAATGCCTAGGATATTATGGGATTGCTCATGGCATGTGCCTGACTCTATAGGCAAAGGTTGCTTCTATGCTTACCACAGATAGGTTATCTTATGGCTTTTGGGGTGAGGCCTTATGATGGGTCTACTTGCTTACTAGGACGCTGTGTCTAACTTTGGATGGTATTACACCATACGAGGCATGGAGTGGCATGAGACCCTCCTATGATTACTTGAGGATGTTTGGTTTGCTAGGCATTTGTATGTATGCCAGATATGCCTTTGTCACGCAGATGTATCCTCCTTGGTTATGGAGATGGTGACTTTAAGGCTTACAAGTTATGGGATTTGGATGTCCAACAGGTTATATGCAGCCGTCATGCAGTCTTTTATGAGACACAGATCTCTCTCAAGCCTCGATGCATGTTCAGTGCGCTTTATGGTTGATGCTACAATCGTATGCTAGTCTTCCGCTTTGCTGAGGCCGCATATGCTCTGAGTTGTCTCATATGCGCCACGTTGATGCTATGTGCTACTCTGATGCTTGTGCAATACAACCTTGCACTCGTGAGTTATGCTTGCTTCATGAGAAGCATTCTTGGACTGCTCCGCTGTATGGAACTGTGGGATCTCTTGTCTCCTAGATGTCATGGACTTGGGGATGCTTCACTCTTCTATAGAGGTTCCCGATGATTATTGCATAGCTCGCTTTTTGATTGGGCATTGGGTGAGATGTCATGATTCCTCACCTTGTATATTTTTCCTTTTTTTTTTCTTTCACTCCCTAGCCCATTGGCCTTTTAGTGGGAGGTTGTTGGGGTAAAAGGCCACTAGGCCTACCCATGTACATAGACTGCCCATTCTTTATTCATATATAATATAAAAGTGCATTAAGGCTATCAATATCATTCTTGACAACACCTACATTGTGTGTGCGCTTCTCTCGTGCATCTTCCTCTTCTCCTTCTCCACTGCCATTGCATCCCCTTCAACTATTCTGATGACACCTCGAGGATGTTGAGATATCGAGCTCCACTCGTGATACGCCAGGGTGACCGTTGTGTATTTATGTCACTGACTTGTCAGTTGTAGACGCGGTTGGCACACTGCCCATGAATAATAGCTACATGACAGCTATCCTTATCTACTCTAGTTCGTGGCTCAGTTAGTATGCCACCTTAGTTAGTTGAGTTTGGTTTGAGACCCATATATAGGGTTTTTCTATTTCTTTGTATGTGAGTTCTTTTGGCTTACACAACTAAGAAGAGGAAAACTGTTTTCAACCTCCATCTTTGTGTGTATTCCCCCATTGTGCAAGCAAGAAAGCTACAAGTGAGACTCCTTCCTTCTCTCCCACAATCTTGACATGGTTTCAGAGCCTTGTTTGTGGTAAGGAGCTCAAGAAAGCAAGCCAAGCTCGCGGTGTTCTGGTAAGAGGAGCATTGTTGCTTTCATTTTCTGTTTTGGGAGCAGATCTCTGCAGGTAGCATAGCCGAAAAGTGCAGGAGTGCATTGTCTCAGGTTGAGACGCCCTTCGCGGTGAAGTAAGAGGACAGTATATGCTGCGGGGAAGGGGTTTAGCCCTTGGCGACCTTGTTTTTTTTAATTTGAGGCCATTTCGGGGCTTGTTTTGGAGGCGGAAGTTTTCTGCACGCACTCAGGAAAAAGCCCTGTTTTATGTTGTGCGACCACTGTTCTACAGGTCGGTGAATAGTTACCACAGAAATTGCATCGTATGCTTGTGTGCAGAGACATTGGGAGTTATAGAATCATCCTTGGTTCCTGGTTATGCAAAATCGTTACTAGGAAGTGACTATATGGTCAAATACCACTTTCGCCAGTTTTGCAGATTTTCCCTTGTGAGGGTGAAGCTGTGTTTTTTGCAGTGACAAAATTTTTTGCAGTGTTCTGTAATGGCGTATGATTCTCTTTCACAGATTGTCACTGAAAAGCTTAACAAGAACAACTTCCAAGCATGGAAGTTTAGAATGACGAATTTCCTAATGGGAAAATGATATTGGAAATTTGTTGCAGGAAATGAAGAAGAACCAGTTCTTCCTGATGTTCCCAATCAACAGCAAATGCAGGCATTTAAAGCATGGCATGAGAGAGCCAGGAAAGTTATGTATTGGCTCTCTATCAGCATTTCAGACTCTATGATTGTGCATATTCAGGATGTACGCCAAAGGAGGCATGGGATACTTTGTCAAAAATGTATAGCACAAATACGCAAGCCAGGAAAATGTAGCTCAAGCAAGAGTTGCATAATGTGCAAAGAGAAAGTATGAGGATCAATGACTACCACATGAAGGTGAAGAAGATTGCAGATGCACTTGCTTCCATTGGGTCGCCAGTGGAAGATGATGATTTAGTGTCAGTGACCTTGAATGGTCTAGGAAAGGATTATGCACAGTTTCGAACATCCATTTCCATCCGTGAAAGATTTCCTGATTTTGAGGAGTTGATTGCTCTTCTAATTTCTGAGGAGCAGAGAAATGGTGGTGCATCTTCTTTAGGAGGAACTTCAAAAGAAGCTGTCTTCTACTCAAATGTTAGAAGAGGTAGAGGCAGAGGTAGAGGAGGCCGATTTGGAGGCCGTGGTAGAAATCAGAATATGTAGCAAACTCAAGAAAACCAGTCCTATGGAGGAGGACGTGGTAACTCTAGAGGCAGGGGGAGCCAAAGAGGTCGTGGTGGATGGCAAAGAGGCCAAAATGCAAATAGTAATGTTGAATGCTACTACTGTGGTAAAATGGGTCATATGGCTAAAGACTGCTATAAAAAGCAGAATGACATCATGAATGGAAAACTGCAACAAGGGAATTATGCATCTTCTAGTAGACAGGGTGATGACAGAAATGAGCATTTGTTTATGGTGCAACACATGAACAATTCTGTGACAAGTGCAGAAGAAAGCAATGATATATGGTATGTTGACTCAGGTGCATCAAACCACATGATAGGTCATGCAGAATGGATGGAGGATGCAAGGAAAATGGAAAAACCAGGATTTGTGGAGACTGGTGATGATATTGCACATCCTATTGTGCAGATTGGAAAAATTCCTTTGTCTATGTAGGATGGGAAAAAGAAATACCTGTCCGATGTATTTCATGTCCCGAATATCACGAAGAATCTGGTTTCTGTTGGCCAAATGGTTGAGCAAGGCTTGTAGGGCAGATTTAATCCTCATGGATGCTTTGTTGAGGATATGAAAAATAAAGGTCGCTTGATAGCAAAAGGAAAGAAGAAGGGCAGAATGTATACGTTGGATGCAGACATGCCTGAATTGAGTGCAGCAATGTTTGCACATGGGACCGATGTAGTTGCACATATTGATATCTGGCATAAACGCATTGGTCATGTTAATGTACAACGACTTAAATCAATGCAGGCCCAAAATATTGTTGCAGGATTGCCCAAATTCAAGGTTGCAGAAATGCATAAGGTATGTGAAGCCTGTCAGTTTGGAAAACAGGCAAGGAAACCATTTCCTAGACATGTTCAAGAGAGTGAGAAGCCATTGGAATTAATCCACTCTGATGTGTGGACTACTAAAGCTGCATCTCTTGGAGGCTGTCATTATTTTGTCACTTTTATTGATGACTATAGCAGAAAAGTTTGGGTGTATTTTATGAAAAAGAAAAGTGAAGTTTTTGGGCATTTCAAAACTCTTAAAGCTATGGTTGAAAAAGAAACAGGCCTACAGATAAAATGCCTAAGGTCAGATGGAGGGGGAGAGTACCTCTCAAATGAGTTTGCAAGGTTCTTGCAGGAGCATGGCATAAAGCAGCCATATTCATGCAGTCATACCCCACAAAAAAATGGAATTCCAGAAAGGAAAAACGGGCATATAGGAGAGGTATCTCGTGCCATGCTCAATGAAAAAGACCTGCCAGATTTTTATTGGGCTGAAGTAGTTGCTACAGCAGTCTACATAATGAACAGGACTCCCACTGCAGCAATACATGGGATGACTCCAGAGGAGAGGTATACTGGTAGGAAACCAGATATTTCTCATTTGAAAATTTTTGGTTGCATTGCCTATGTACATGTGCCAGATGAGTTGAGATCCAAGTTGGATCCAAAAGCTAAGAAGTGCATCTTTATTGGTTACTCTCTGCAGCAAAAAGGGTATAGATGCTATAACCCTTCTACTCGTAAGTTTACAGTGAGCAGAGATGTTATTTTTGATGAGATGAGTTGCTGGTATAAACCAGTAAATGTGATTGATGATGTAGATGCACAAAATGGTAATGCTGCACAGAATTCACAGCAGCAGTCACAAAATATTAGTGGACCTGGAGTGTCCTCTAGCAGTGGTTCACATTCTTCGCCATGGACAGGCAGATTGAGATCAAGAGAATCTTCTCAAAGTAATGCATATAGTGGTATGCAGGTATCACGAAAAGGAAAAGAGAAGATTGATCAGCCCATGTTTGATGTGAATGGAGGTCACTCTTATGTGGATGGTGAATCCAGTGGCTCAGAACAGAGCATTGATGATGAGTTGGGTATTCCTTCTATTGTTACACTTGGAGTAAGGAAGACCAGGGATGTTTTGAGAGCACCTGGGAGTGAACCTACCAGAGCTAGGTATCCTGTGGATAGGCTCAAATATGATGGATTTACAGCCATTCACTATGCTTATATGGTTAAAGTGATACAAGAACCAGAACCCACTTCTTTTGAGGAAGCCATGGGAAAAGAAAAATGGGAGAAAGCCATGGATGAAGAAATGGATGCCTTGGAAGCAAATGCTACATGGGAATTGGTACCTTTGCCTAAAGATAAGAATGCAATTGGCTGTAAGTGGGTTTATAAGGTGAAGCACAATGCAGATGGTTCTGTGAATAGATACAAGGCAAGATTAGTAGTCAAGGGGTATGCACAAACATATGGCATTGACTATGAAGAAACATTCAGTCCGGTTGCAAGGATGGCAACCGTAAGAGCGGTCATTGCTATGGCTGCATCAAAGGGATGGTCTTTACATTAGATGGATGTAAAGAGTGCCTTCTTGCATGGTGATTTGCAAGAAGAGGTCTATATGGAGCAGCCACCAGGTTATGTGCATGCTATTCATCCTGAGTTTGTTTGCAGGTTGAAGAAAGCCTTGTATGGCTTGAAGCAAGCACCTAGAGCATGGTCTGACAAGATAGAACAGTATCTTGTCACTATTGGCTTTCAGATTTCCAAGGCAGATTTCTCACTTTATGTGAGAAAAACAAAGAAAGGTATTATGCTACTTGTCATTTATGTTGATGATTTGATTATGACAGGTGACAGTGATGAAGATATCCTTCATGTGAAAATGCTATTGAAGCAGAAGTTTGAGATGAAGGATTTGGGAGAGCTGCGTTATTTCTTGGGCATTGAGGTGATGAGATCACCAAGTGGGATACAGCTCTTGCAGAGGTAGTATGGATTGGACATGCTGTCCAAATATGGGATGACAGGCTGTAAGCCTATTTCAGTTCCTTTGGAGCAGAATGTGAAGCTGAGCGCAGATGTAGGTGAGCTTCTAGAAGACCCTACTATGTACAGACGCATAGTAGGAAGCTTGATTTATATGACTATTACCAGGCCAAATTTGAGCTATGTTGTTGGATTGGTAAGTCAGTTTATGCAAGCTCCAAGGAAACCGCATTTGGATGCGGCTAGATGCATACTCAGGTATGTGAAGTCCACATTGCAGTATGGAGTATTTTATGTGACTGGGGTTCAGATACAGTTGCATGGATACACTGATGCTGATTGGGCTGGTAGTATTTCTGATAGACAATCTACCAGTGGATATGTGTTCTCTTTTGGGAGTGCTGCAGTCACTTGGAGCAGCAAGAAACAGCCTACAGTTGCCTTGTCGAGGATAGAGGCTGAGTACAGGGGTGCAGCAATGGTTGCATGTGAGGTAGCTTGGTTGCATAAGCTACTTTATGATATGCATCAGTCTACAAATGGGCCAGTTGTCATTTATTGTGACAACATGAGTAGTATACACTTGGCAAATAACCCAGTCTATTATGCTAGAACAAAGCACATTGAGGTGCATTATCACTATGTGTGAGAGAGGGTTTTACTAGGTCTTATTGATCTAGTTTATGTCAGCACAGAGGATCAGGTAGCTGACATATTCACGAAGGCATTGGGTGCAGAGAAGCTGCGCAAGTTCAGAGACCTGCTTGGTATGCAGGAATTGGGATTGAGCTCGAGGGGGAGTGTTGAGATATCGAGCTCCACTCGTGATACGCCAGGGTGACCGTTGTGTATTTATGTCACCGACTTATCAGTTGCAGACGTGGTTGGTACACTGCCCATGAATAATAGCTACATGACAGCTATCCTTATCTACTCTAGTTCGTGGCTCAGTTAGTATGCCACCTTAGTTAGTTGAGTTTGGTTTGAGACCCATATATAGGGTTTTTCTATTTCTTTGTATGTGAGTTCTTTTGGCTTACACAACTAAGAAGAGGAAAACTGTTTTCAGCCTCCATCTTTGTGTGTATTCCCCCATTGTGCAAGCAAGAAAGCTACAAGTGAGACTCCTTCCTTCTCTCCCACAATCTTGACAAAGGATTGGGGAAGGCTTTGTCTATTCCCTATCATGAGGAACCCTTTCTAGCAACCCGCCAGCTCTTTTCCAATGCTGATATTTTTGAAGCTCTTATGAGAGACATACCAAATAATTATTGGATGCCAAATGGGTCATTGCTATACATCTAAGTCTGTGTCTCTACGATCTTTGATCCTTTTTGGAAACAATTGTGTCAGTTCCTTTAGAATAGATTTATGCCTACTAAGACTCCATCTAATTATATGCCAAATGAATTATTAACAGCTTCCAGAATGGTACTTAAGGGCATAACCATTGATTGGAGTTTCTATCTTCTGGCTAAAATGAATCAACACTTTATTAGGGTGACTACGGGTAATGTGACTAATGTCACATATGGCTCTTATTTATATGTTTTCCTGATATAATCTACCCCTGCAAAGGAAATCCCATCATCTCTTGAAAATCCTCCAATGGTTCCCCCTCCTCTTGAGGATTCTGAACCTATCCCTAAAGATCATGACTCTCCTCCTCCTCTTGTCATTCAGAGAAAGCGCTTAAAGCGAGTGGTAAAAACAGTTCCTACTTTTGTTCCTCTAGTGTTGATCCCTACTACATCAAGTAATACCCTTCTTGCACGCCTCACATCTCTAAATTTATTTAGGACATACAAAGATGGTAGTTTGGACATGCCAATTCCTTCTCTACATCTCCTAGTTTTAGGAGGTGCCATTCCTTTCCTCTGCAAGGACATTCAAAGTTCTATAGAGATATCAATTACAGCTTGTGTTCAACAATTGTACTCTTCTTTCCACGAGGAGATGCAACACTCCAAGGAAGAGTTACATTAGGCTAACATTGAGCTTACCTCAGCTAAGAAAACTCTTTCCAGTCTTTTCAAACAAATGGAGTCATAGACTAAGTTGCCCAGAAAGTGAAAATCTCCTCTTTGTAGGCTCAATTGATTGAAGTAAGGGTTCAAGTAGCTACTGCTAACATCTTCAATTCTTTTCCAGTTTCTTGAACCATATCTCCAAATAAACACCGATCAAATACACCCACACACTAACACACAACACAAAAAAAGCGGAATAATATCCCAATAAGGGAGAATAAAAATAGTGATTCCGTTAAAACTCAATCCACCGATTACATCCATAAAGAAATAATCAATGAACATGTTTCCTTTAAAAGACCTAATGATTTCAGAACCTATCCATATAAAGGGATTTATCTACAAATATCTTGGGAGGATTTTGAAAGAATTGCAAAGAGCACATCCTCTCCACAAGGATAGGATATCTACTCGGAAGACAAAGAGCATAAAAATACAAGATATCTAATTGAGGAGGATCAATATCAACATTGGCATTCAAGCACAACTTTGGGACATGCTTCTGATCATTATGAGAATGTCGATGCATGTACACTAGGTACCAAGAAAAATTAGTTAATCTAACTGAAGGATTAGTAGATTGATGATGGATATAGGCAAACAGTAAATAATTCTGATAAGCTTGGATAGGAGTCAGTCAATCCCTTGGAATCACAAGCTAATTAATTTGAGGTCATGTCAATGAACCAGTCTAACTCCACCCTCTTCATCTTTATATCTGCCAGATCAAAGCTAGAGTGGCTATTAACCAACTGAATGGGGCTAGAAATAAAAGAGGTAGATGGAGAAAGTGGAACAATACCAAGGGATGAAGTGATGGATAGGCAAAGTCATTTTTAAAAAAAGGGTTAAAGATGGAGATTTTGGTAATTTTATGAAATCAGATGCAAAAGGGGTTAGAAAATACACTGAAAAAGTGGAAAGGAGTGTGATAGATGGTGTTGGGTGGACAAGGAGGAGTAGGAGAGAAAAGACAATAAATAGGCAATGAGTAAATATAGGAATTTGTGGAGCACCTTGTGGTTGGAAAAAAGAGGAGAAATAACATGGGGAGTTGTTTTAGGTATGGATAGATAAGAATCCAATCTACGGACCATCTGTTTTGATAATAAGTAAGCGAAGGCACTGATGTACCTACAATAGAGCGGAAATTATAAGCTTCAAAGAAGGAGGTATCAAAAGGGAATTGATTAGAAATATAGACTAAAAAGAATTTCCCTCACTTGGTTAGCAATTTGTAATCATGCAGGAGCTTCCAACTGTCTCTGATTCAATACCATAGACTCAATCATGGAATGCCAAGACATCTCAGGACATGTGTCCACTTTGGAACGATATGGTTGAAAAATCCCATCCATCTGCAACTCTATCTCACATAAAAAATAGCTTGCAAGATCACATCCCCCACATACCAAGACATATCATCATCATCATCAGGGATTAGGAGATCACCTCTAAGATATATGTAAGACATCAACATGGTGTCAAGTATAATTGTATCCACAAAAACCATTTGGGCAGTTTCTACTAGGAGATCCGAGGACCAAGTAGTAGCACTCCATCCATCCTCTAGAGGATGCAAATACATAGTGGAGAGCTTCATATAAAAGGCCAGGTTTTGTTGTTGATGGTGAACAAAAAAGGAATAACCTGACGGGATGTATTCCAAAAACTGCTCAAAACAAGACCACAAAAGATCCATTCTAGACTGAAGCCTCTCCACCTTAGCTTGGAACAAATGACACAAGGTAGCATTATGTTGAAGAGCGGCCAAGTTTGCTAGCTGATAAAGATAGTAATGATGGTACATTAGGACTTGGAGGAATGGTAGTTGAGCCAATTGTTCTTTTAATTCCTCCATCTTGGATTTTTTATGCTCAATTGTTAATTTTCTAATTGTAACTCCATAGTTTAGACAGCAATTAAAGATTTAAGCTCTTGGTTCTCTTGAAAAAGTTGATCCTTATTGGATTTATGGATTTGGCTAAAGTTTTGAAGACTTGTGATGGAATGGAAGAACCTTTTATATCCTTTACTAATTTGTTTAGTCAAAGTTTGAATAATAAAAAAATTGGTTTATGCTTTAAGGTGTTTTCCTTTTGTTAATCTTTTTGATATATCCATGTTATTTTGGAGATTGATGGGGTGGAGGTTTTTTTGTGGATACTCATTGATGGCTGTTCAAGAAAGAAATATTGAGCTAGTATTTTATCTTAGTATTCTTCCTTGTTTCAAGGTCACGAGGATGCTCCTTGATTAAGTGTGGGGATATATTGAGGGATGAATTGACTTGTTTTTTGGGATGATTTTTGTTGTTTTTGTGAGCTAAATGATCAATTTTAAGAATTTACTGATTGATTTTGGATGTGTTAGAAGTATTTTGAAGTGTGTTGGGATGGGTTGGATATTTTTTAGAAGCTCATGATAGTTTTTTGTTGAGATGTGATGTTCTAATAGGTTCTATAATGTGTTTGTTTGGTTTCGTTAGGGTTTGTTTTGTCTCTATTTTGATATGTTTTCTTTCTGTTTGAGAGGTTGCGATTGTGAATGAGTCTTTTAAGGAATTATTGAGAGTGTGTTGGGTGGTTTGAAGAGGTTTTGATTTGAGATTTATGGTTTTTATACCTTATGTAGATCTTCTCTCTGTTTTGTAAGCCTCTATTTGATTTTGTATCTCGTTTTGATGGATAGATGTTTACGAGAGGGAATGTTTTGCAAGATTGGAAGAGGAAGAATACAAGCTTGAAATAGCTTGAAGAAGTAAAACAATTAGTTGAAGAAAACTTGAAGTGAAGACTATAGTGACGACAATGATTGTAGTGAGCTCTCAAGGGACACTGTAGTGGCTTTGTTGACTCTTCATATCAGACATACCTCTTGGGAGGGGTATCCACACAACCAAGAGAGGATTATTGAGAGTTATTAATTGTTATTCCAATATACTATTGATAGAGAGCATATGTGAGAGAGATAGAGTAATAGAGAGCCACTTTTCTATGATAAACATTATATCTAGATGAGAAAGACTGTGAAGACTATGAAGATGATGAAAGATGAATAGTGTGTGATGAATTCCATTCAAAATTGATGTTTCCTTTGTGTCATTGTGGTTATTTGATGGTTTGTATAAAGAATATGTTAAATATTTGCTGTAATAAATCTGTGTGAGATTTGCTATATGATGCTGCATGGAAATTTGTGAAGATTGGTGTTGTTTTTTTTCTTGTAATTGATTAAACATGCTTGTTGATGTGATAAGATAGATTTTCTTGCAGTAGATTCTCCAGTTTTCTTGGTGTTCCTCTTGGGGTTCCAGTTCCAACTTGCTCCCTATTTGTGGAGGAGCTTTCCAGAGATTAGTTGAGCCTTATTGAGTACTTATTGAGCTAAGGAAAAGCTATTCTATTCATTTTGAGTGGATACATAGCATACTATAGAAGTCATTGATAGTTATGATAGGTTAACAACACTTTCATATTTTAGCCATAACATTTGAAAATGACATTGGATTCATGTGTTGTATAGAAATCATGGATAGCTATGATAGCTTAACATCACTTTTGTATTTTGGCCATAACTTTTGCATACGACATCTGATTCAAGTGTTCAATAGCTAGAAATAAAGAGTATGACAAGAGATACAAATGTAAGCATTTGTAAGCATTCATAGAGTTAATTTTGTCTAGTTTACAATGCTTTATTTTAGAGAGAATGTAACAATTCTAGTTTGGATAGCAAGCAATAAGTTTCATAATGTATGATTGATGCTTTGTGGTTGTTATTTTGATGTCCATAGGATATGGTTATGATTTGTGATAGTATTTGGATTGTTTAGATCTTGATTAGCTCAATTTTGTAGATATTTATTGCTGTTGTAATAGTTTGGACAACAAGCATACAACAAAGAACAACATGCTTTGAATGCTTTGTGAATATATATGTATTTTGGATATGCTATATGTCTACGATGATGCCTAGCATTGATGTATGAGCTCGAATATGATTTTGACATGCTTTGAGACTTGGATTTGAGCCATATTTAATGTACTTGTGCCTTGGTCAATTTCTTTGAGCCTTTATGCTTACTCACTTATAGGTATTAAAGCTTCATTAGACACTTATTCTCCTGGATGTATTTGTGATGTGATTGGGCTTCTCAGATGCATTGATATGTGTGTTGAGTTTTGCTTGCTCACTTTGTAGTTCAAGTTTGCTTCCAGTAGGAGATGCTTATACTTAGTTAGTAGAGCTGGGTTCTTTGAGACAATGGGACTCTTGGTTCATTTGTATGTTCTCTTGTATGCTATTGGATGCAGCTACCTCTACTTGTGAGTTGATTCTATTTCGTATGCTTTGAACATTGATGCTTACCTATGCGAACAATTTGTTAGTGATGTATACGATTATGGAATTTATAGTGTACTGACAATTTGAGATTGTGACAGTCTTTGATACCGATGGTCTATGCTTAGTCATTGGTAGTTACATTCTTTGTATTCTACTTTGCTACTCAGATATCCATGGTAGTGGGAGCTTGCTTTCTTGGCTATTTTCCCATGGTTGGATTGACATATACAACTACATTTATCTCAACATTGTTATACTTATAGTTCTTTTGGAGAGCAAACACTGCTAGTTCTTTTGGAGAGCAAACATTGTACTTTGGTAGTATGTTGCTTGCAGTTTGTGGATAGCTCTATATTTTGGTATTTCCTCTTGTTTTTCCCTAATTTTGGATGTGTTTTATGGATTGATTTGTTGTCATTAACGATATCCCATTCTCTTGGATTTTACATTAGTATACTATCATTATGGTTGGTTCTTCAAATGACAATGCTATTTTTAATATTGAAGAACTTGATGTCACAAATTTCACCTATTGGAAGACACAAATATGGCAAGTACAGGTTCAAAAGAAGCAGGTTAGGCCTTTGAAAACTAAGAGTGTTAAGCCCAAATGCATTGATTAGGATATTTTGGATGAGTTGGATGAGCTATGTAGATCCACTGTCATTATCAAAATAAGTTTATTTTCATGTTGTGGCACCTAATAATAATACTTGGTAGCTATGAAAAAAGATATGTAATCTTTATGATAAGCAAAGTCCTACTTCACAAATGTATTGGTTGAAACATCTCATGGATCTTCGCATGAAGGGACTAGTATATATGAACATTGGAATGAATTTCATTTTATTTTGAGTCAATTGACTTTGCAGAGCATTGAGTTTAAGGATAATCTTTCTCCCTTGTTCTTGCTTGTGATACTTCATGAGTCATGAAACACTTTCTGTACTACCAGGTGTACTAATATACCTAAGGATAGTTTGAAACTCCAAGATGTTGAGGGTGTCTTATTCATAGAGGAGATAAATAGAAAAAATGTGGATGTAGCCCATACTTCTCATGCATTGACTGTTAGGGGCAAACATGATGGTAAGAATAGTAATGACCATTTTGGTAGATACTTAAAGATGTCTCAATCTTGTGGGCAGTCTTGTAATAAGTCTTGTAGTCGTAAGGTCTCTCTTACATGTCATTATTGTGGAAAGTAGGATCATATTTAGCACTTGCAATGCCATAAGATGCATGATTATAAGCATAAAGACAAAGGCAATGTCAAAGTGTAGGAAAAGTGTGATGATCATGACATTATTCTTAGTAAGTCTTGCATGAAAATTGAGGAGATAAATGCCTTGGAGCTTGCGTCTAATGATGGTTACATCTTAATAGCTTCTTCTCTTGATGCTAGTTAGTTGATTGATGCCTCGCTCACTTTTCTCAATGTTGGTTGCTTGATTCAAGGGCTTCTTTTCCATGTTACCCCCACATAGGGATTGGTTTCATTCCTATTATAGCATGACAGTTTCTATGAGATTAAGAAATGACTTTACATTGAATATTATTTGCATTGGTGATATTAGATTGCAATTAGCTTTAGGCAGCACTTTTGTTTTGCATCATGTACGCCATGTTCCGGATTTGACCAAATGCCCACTCTCTGTTGGATAGTTGGATGATGTAGGATATCATGTATCTTTTGGTGATTCTGTGCGAAAGATTACTCATAGGATTCTTGTCTTTGCTCAAGGTGCCAAGGCTAGCAATCTCTATCCCTTGCTTGTATTTGGATCTATTGACCATGTTTTGGCTATGGCGGCTGACATACCACATGTATCTTTATAACATTGTTGCCTTAAGCACATGTCCTTAAAATGAATAAAAATGATTTCTTGTTTGTAATATCTTCTCTCTCTTGACTACAAATATTTTGATTCATGTGATCATTGTCTTTATGGCAAGCAGATACATAGTTCTCATAAGAAGTCTCGCATTACATGCAAGGATAAGCCTCTAGCCCTTATTCACTGTAATATATGTAGTCCCATGCCTTGTTAGTCTCAATAGGTGACATAAAGTACTTTGTGACTTTCATTAATGATTATTCTCATAAGGTCTAGGCATATCCCATAAAGCATAAATCAAATGTACTGGCTATCTTTCTATGTTGGCATACTCTTGTTGAGAACTAGTATGGGAATAGGCTGAAATACCTAAGGTTAAATAATGGGGGTGAATATGTCTCTAAAGCATTTGAGTATTTTTATAATAAGTGGGGTATTAAGTGTTTGTTGATAGCCCCTTACATCCCACCCCAGAGTGGTTTTATAGAGCACATGAATATGATGATTGAGAAGAGAGTCCGTAGTATATTTAGTAAGGCAAGTTCACACTAGTATTTTTAGGCTAAGGCAACTATTATTGTTGTATGCTTGATAAATAGATCCCCATGCATTGCTATTGGTTGTTAGGTTGCAGAGAAGGTATGGTATGGAAAACCTCCATCATATGCTCATTTGCATGCCTTTGGATGTGGGGCTTTTTGCCATGTTCGCAAGGACAAACACAATAAGCTGGATTCTAGATCAATGAAATGTATCTTTCTTAGTTATGGGGATGGAGGTGTAATGGGCTATTACCTATGGGTTCCGCAAGCTAGGAAGGTCATCTGTAGCCATGATATTGTTTTCCATGAGGAGAAAATGCATAAGTAGCATGAGTAGATAGTTGAGGTACATAGGGTGATATTTTAGGAGGAGCCTCTGAATAGCCCAAGGACATCACCTAATATACCAAGAGAGTAGGCCTCATGGTGGCATTTACAATGCCTGTGCCCTTAAAAACTTGCAAGAAACACCCTTCCTCTCAACAAGAAACCATGCTCACACACACAAGAATTTGGAACACAAGAAATATGACCATCATCTTCATCCTCACTCTCTCCTTCTTCCATGGAAGAGATAAAGCAAGAGAGCACAAGAAAGGAAAGAGAGTAAGAGTTGTACCAATGCAAGAGAAAAGAAGATATGTGTAAGAAGCTAGATAAAGGAGAGGAAGAGAAGTTGTAACTCCCCAAACCACCATTTCCCACAAATTTCATGGCTCTTCATTTCCACCTTTTCATATTCCTTTAAGGGTTTGTTTTATATGAGCATTCTTAGACCTTAGAAAGGAGGTCTATGAACATTGAAACATTAAAACCTTTCAACTTTTGCAAAACACACACACTACTTCTCATGCTCATGGCTTTACAATGCGGACCCACTAAAATACCATAGCAAATTACAAAGAATATTGTCAATGATAGCTGCTTGATTTTTTTTTTTGCCAATGTAGACCACATTTTGTGCCTTTTTCTTGCATAAATTTTGGGTTATTAGCTTCCTACTACCATACAACTAGCTAGACAGTATGCAATTGATGTTTTAGTGGCCCATGATCATGATATTAGATAAGATGTACATGCCCTATGGCCTATTTTGTGACACTCTACTAGAGATAGGTGTTAGCTTGATCCGTTTAAGCCCTCCATGTACTATATTATGGTGACAAATTCTAGTGAGCCTCTTATTATGATGAGGAGGCCATACACAAAGGTGATAGTCACTCTTAGGAGAGGATCATGCAGTCATAGTATGACTCATTGAATAAAAACCATACATGGGATTTGATTTCTTTGCTCAATGGAAAGTATCCATTTCTATGTAAGTGAATATACAAGTTGAAGAGTATCCCTAGATGTCCCAAGCCAGCATATAAGGTGAGATTGGTTGCTAAGAATTTTATGATGAGGTATTTTCACTTGCAGTCAATATTACTACCGTATGCTCAATATTGACATTGGTTACTCACTTAGTTTTGGATCTCTATCAAATGGATGTTAAGATGACTTTCTCACATTGGGACTTGAATGATGAGATTTATATGCAACAATCTAAGGGCCTTTAGAAAAAGGGCAAGGAACACCTAGTGTGTAAGTTGAGAAAGAGCCTTTATGGTCTAAAGAAGGTATCAAGAGAATGACAACATAAGTTAGATGCATTTATGCAGTCACAGTCTTACTCTTGTAGTAGTGATATGGATACGTGTCTCTATGTGAAGAAGGCTCGTGATGATAGTCTTATTATTTTGGTATTTTATATGGATGATATGTTGATTACTAGAAAAGATCATGAATGATGAATTGGATGCTTTGAAAACTCAACCCAAGATTAAGGACATGGGGTAGACCTTACATATTCTTATGATGCCCAACACACATGATCTCTCTCATTGGCTCCTTTACTTGTTACAGAAGGAGTATATATAAAAGATCCTTGACCGCTTTCATAAGCATCATACATTGATGTATTTATCTCTCCAATTGTGAACTTATATGATTAGATCAAAGTAGCTAGAAGGATGCCTTTCTTCTATTGGTACTATTTATACGTTGTATGTTGTTTCGAGATCATTCAGTTGAGATTAAGTAATGAATTTAGAACTATCTAGTATACTTAATAATCTTTACTCTCACTAATAATCTTTATTTGTAAACAAACTTTGGTTCATGTGCAAGTTAGTTAGGTAGATTTTCCCCAGTCAAGTGAGCAAAATACCGACATGGCCAAGATTCCTTATATGCATTTGCAGTGGGTAGTTTGATATATGCCATGATAGCCACTCATCCAAACATAGCATTTTTAGTGGGAGTTGCGACATGCTATATGACTACACTTTGTTGATGACATTGGGATGTCATAAAGGGTATCATGAGGTACTTGAAAGACATTGTAGATATGAGCATTTTCTATGGTGGTCAAGATACTATAGTTGTGGGTTATTTTGACTCTAACTATGTAGGACATGTAGATAGTAGGAAGTCCACCTCTAGATATGTCCTTACTTTTGCTAGATGTACTTTTTCATGATGTATAGGGTGCGAAAATGCATAGTCTTATCTAGTACTGAGGCAGAGTATTGTAGCCAGTGAGGTTTGCAAGAAGACCCTATGGTTAGGGTCTCTAGTGAGACAAAGCTTGGCATTATTGCTACTCCTACACTACATTCAGATTTTATGAGTGTTACTTACTTGGCTAAGAATCAGATCTTCCATGCAAAGACAAAGCACATTGAGGTGTGCTATTACATTATCAGCCAGGAAGGTCGTAGAGGACAAATCTATTGAGCTTGTCAAGATCTCGAGGGCTCATGAGAATCATGTAGATCTGCTCATTAAAAGTTTCTCAATGAAACATTTTGTATTTATTAGGAAGACGATGGGTGTAGGATGAGACAATGTCTATTCCTCATCTTGTTGTACTTTATGTACATTTGTACTTCGTTACTTTCTCTTGTTCTCTCCTCACTAGAGGCACATTTACCTTTAAGTGGGAGGTTGTTAGGAGTAAAGGTGCATGTGCCTATGCCACCCTATATTTACTTCATATACCATGACCACAGACATGTACACTATAGGTAGCAGGCACCTATCACTATCACTTCTTCATTCTTTATTCTTTCAATTACTATCGAATAAGGGAAGGCTGGTTACACATTACGAATGTTGAAGTTCCTACATCTTGACTCTCTCTCTCTCTCTCTCTCTCTCTCTCTCTCTCTCTCTCATTCTGCATTTGCCATAGCGCTCGTTTTGCTCTTAATTCCACTTGTGTGCTTCCACTTGGGCTCTACCTTTCATTTATTACCTTGTAGAGATGAAGGATATATTAGGGTCAATATGGGAAAGAAGGACCTTATAAGGCTAACACAATCATTAGCTTCTACATTAGGGGTGTTTGATTGGTGAAAGCCAACAAGAAGCAAATGGCCTCAATGAACTAGGATGAGATAATCTTAACTACTAGATGCAATCCATTCCATGATGTGATGCATTTGAATACACACCTTAATGAACCAATGGGTTGCCATGCTTTATTACCAAGTTGAGTCACAATGCTTCTAGTCATGATATGTGTTTGGAGGGGCTTTAGGAATGAAGTTTAATATTAGAAATTCATGAAAATTTGAAAAGACACTATGTTGAGGTACTACAAAGCAAGAGAATGAAGAAAGGAAAATGGTAGGTAAAGGTGATTGGGACAACACATATTGTTGTATCCATTAAAATGTCAGACACAGCTCAAATTACCCAGATTGTTGGAGATAAATTGACCAAGGATAACTATAGTGTCTAGCCATACAGGATGGAGAATTTTTTGGGGAGAGGTCTTTGGGACCTCATTACAGGTGATGATGCATGTCCAGAGCTTCTTGAGGAGCCCATGGAAGAGGAAAAAAGGCATACAAGGATTGGATTGGAAAGAACAGGAAGGTTTTGCATTGGATCTCTATATGCGTATCAGAGACTTTGATTCCATATCAAGAAGGAAAATACTTGTAAAGAGGCATGGGAGATCATTGAGAAAATGTATGGGATATGTAGGAGGCAAGGAAGATACAACTTAAGCAAAGATTGCATAGAGCATGGAGAGGAAACTACACTAGCAGTGACTACATTGTAGAAATCAAACAGGTTGCAGAAGATCTTGCATTTATAAATGTACTAGTGGATGATATGACTTGGTTTTAGTCACACTTAATGGACTTGGCCCAACATATAAATCTTTGGATACCTCTATTTTAGTTAGAGGAGGCTCTATGCCAAACTTTGAAGAATTGATTGCTTTGCTACTCATAGAAGAAATAAAGTTGGGCTTGAATGCATCTAGCATTAGTAAGAATGCAAGTGGAGATAGTGTTTTTTATCATCAGAGAGGGCATGGAAACCCATTTAGAGCTAGAGGCTCATCTTATGGCCATGTTGGTGATAGCTTTGCATGTGGTCGAGGTACCTTTCGTCATGGTGATTTCATGCCTAGAGGCAGGGGGAGAGCTTAGTCTAGAGGTAGATGATGGTCTACTCCTCCACATAGAGATGGTGCATGTAATTATTGTGGACAGCATGGACATTTTGAAAGAATGTTATCACAAGCAAAATGTTATGTCTAGGGGTCGAGGAAGGACTCAATATAACCATTATGCAAGTGGTTATGGAGGTGCAAATCATGGACCTAGAGGTGGCTCTGCTAGAGGCCATTTATTTGCCATGGAACATGTACTAGGGAGTATGACACACCCTCCCAGTGAGGATAATTGGTCTTTGGACTTAGGGGCTACAAATCACATGACTCATCATGTTGAGTGGTTTGACACAAAGCAACAAATGCAGAATGAAGAATATGTGGCTACTGGGGATGACACTTTGCATAAAATTACTTATAGTGGTAGTGTGGCACTTATCACTAGAGATGGAGTTGAAAATAAGCTCAGGGATGTACTTTATGTACCTACAATCACTGCCAGACCAAGGAATGCAGGTGAGATTCAATAGATATGGATGTTTCATTGAGGAATTTCAAAATGGAAGGCTTGGCAGATTGATTGCAAAAGGGAAGAAGAAAGGTTATTTGCCTTTGATGCAAGTACAACTGTCATTCAGAATTCTATGTATGTTGGAAGTGTACATGGATCAGCTTGAAGGGTATGTGAATCCTAAATATCTGCATTATGTACGTGAGTTAAACAAGGCATTGTATAGATTGAAGCAAGCACCAAGAGCTTGGGGTGAGAGGATTGGTAGATTCTTGTGCATCATGGGATTTCAGCAGAGTATGGATGATTACTCACTCTATGTGAAACATACAAAGGATGGCATGGTTGTGGTTGTCATCTATGTTGATGACCTCATTATTACAAGTACACTTGAGAGGGAGATTGTTGAAGTTAAGCATTGTCTTCATAAAGAATTCGACATAAAGGAACTTGGTCCATTGAGGTATTTTTTGGGCATTGAGGTCATTGATACACCCCATGGTATTTTGTTGATACAAAGATAGTATTCTTTGGAGATGTTGGAGAAGTATGGCATGACAAGATGTAAGCTAGTGGATACTCCCTTGGATCAAAACATCAAAATGATTGATGATGGGCAATATGTGGAAGATGTGACTATGTTTAGAAAGATGGTTGGTAGTCTTATCTACTTAACCATTACAAGACCAGACTTGAGTTATGCTATTGGATTGATTAGCAAATTTATGCAAACACCTTGTAAATCACATTTGGATGTAGTGAGGAGAGTTCTAAGATATGTGAAGAAGACAGTTGGATTTGGCTTATTCTATGAGAAGGGAATAAAGTCTACCTTGTTTGGGTATACTGATGCAGAGACTGGGCATGTAATCTTATGGATAGGAGATCTACTAGTGGTTATGCATTTTCATTTGGATCAGCCATGGTAAGTTGGAGTAGCAGAAAGCAATCTAGAGTTACTTTATCAAGTACAAAAGCTGAGTACTGAGGTATTGCATTGGCAGCATGTGAGCAACCTTGTCTGAGATTGGTTTTATGTGACATGGGGATTGAAATTGATGGTGGAGTCATCATATATTATGATAACATTGGTAGCATTATGTTGGCAAAGAACCCGGTCTACCATGCTAGGACAAAACACGTAGAAATGCACTATCATTTCATTAGAGAGAAGGTCATTGATGGAGAGGTTGACTTAGTCCATGTCAAAACAAATGACCAAGTTGTTGATATCTTTACCAAAGCATTAGGTAAATATAAGTTTGAGTATTTTAGGAGTGCACTTGGAGTATTACCTTTGCAAGCTCATTCTGAGCTTGAAGGGGAGTATTGAAAAATAAGGCATAGCGTAAGCCTCATCCTATGGTTGGTGTGTGAGAGGCTGTGTAAAGTGTCCTAAATGTCAAAGGGTCTATCTCTTGTGAGAGACTTGGAAAAGTAGACTGTAGAGAAGATAGAATGAGAAGAATGAAGAAAGCTTGAGCCTCCATATTCGTGTCTCAACCACCTTCCATTGTGCATCCCCATCAAATCTCTCATCTATTCTCAAAAGGCACGACCCCCATGTGCTAGAGAGATTAGATCTTGCATTATCTCCACATGATTAGCTTCACTAAAACAAGCTATCACTATCCAAGAATCTATTGGCAGCCCACAAGGATAGATGATCTTATGAGCCGATGTCCAAGATGGGCATGGTACTCCTTACGCAAGAACCCATTGAGTAAACATTGAGATGGAGCGTTTTACCAAGTGAGGGTTAGGGTGATCCTTTCTCAAGTCCCAAGTTACATGGGCACTTGAATCTTGGTCTCCTTGGCACTATCAACCAAAGGGAGTGAAAATAGGAATCATAGTCAGACGAAATGAGAGGTGGGGAGGCATGGGAGATATGCATACAATCTCCACATCAATCTCGATTGTAGATATGAACTCGTCAGTTTAAAAAAAACATATACCTTTGTCTTTTGATTTTAAAGAAATGCGTAGGTCATAAGGGGAATAAGTTGAAAACAATATGCTTTCTTTGGGTTTTTTGGAGATAAAGTGCCTATTTATTGGATGTTTGCTTATGGAAAGGTTTTGCTACATGAGAAAAAAGTCTATCTAGATCATCAATGAGTAGAGAATGAGAGAATATCAGAGGCACTAGGCTTTGGACACAAACATAAAGAAGAGTGGGATTTAGCAAGGGATGTCAATTTTTAGAGCCTATGTATGTATTACATGTGTAGTGCAAGGATGCTTGTGAGAAGAACTAGAACACGACACTAGATAGACACCTTAAAGACTTGAATTTCTAGACCATTCTAGATATTTCATAACAGAGAGTCCATATTTGCACAATATAGAGTCCATGTAGATAATTACAAAACAACGACTCCAATACATTGCTTTGGATAGTCATTATTGCCTAACTTGGGAAATGTTAAGGCAATCATGTCACTAGAAAAAAATCCATTGTTAGACTTTGGGTGTTTCGTGGAAATATAAAGATTGAATGAGGTAAGGGAAGATCGAAGGATGGTTGGAAGTTACCGAAGAAGCCTTTTACTGAAAGTGTGAAAGCAAGAAGATGTCTATGTATGCTAGCATTAGATAATAGCACTCATTATTGAAGATACATGTAAACTCCCTTGAGGTTGATGCGACTTAGGTATGAGAAGGTTCTATGTCCTCTTGGCATATCACACACAAAGAAATAGGGGATTATGGAGACTTCACTCATTGGACCTAAAGGGAAGATCACAAATGCCATTGAGCATTTGGCTCCATACCTACATATGCCATCTCGTTTAGAGAGAGAGAGAGAGAGAGAGAGAGAGAGAGAGAGAGAGAGAGAGAGAGAGAGGCAAATATTGGGCCCCATTTTCTGCTAATCATTTCATTGGGCACATTTTGGCGACTATAACGATTTCTTAGCGGAGGCTTTTTTTGGGGCACATGCCCGAAATTCCAATAATTTGCTTATCTTTTGTCACCGGGTGCCCTCATATGGCAACAAATACTTATTTCATGCACCTTTCCAAACCTCTCTTTCCCCCCTTCATTCACACGTCGTGGATTCATTTATACTGGGCATTTTTGTTGACATTTGTATGCGGTGGAAGAATTGCCATGACTACTACCCTTCCTTGCAGATAAATGGGTTTTTTTAAGGCCCTCAAGAACTACTAGACTATCGATTCTCACTTGCATCGATCTTTTGCTTTGAAGGATTTGGAACACAACAACATGTAGGTTGAGGGTTTTTAGTAGTTTATAGACCAAGACCCTACCTAGACTACCTAGGATTTCACTTGCAAAACTAAGTTTAGATCCCCCCCCATGGAGGCTTCACTAAACCCTCTTCACTCTGTGATACTGTGAGCACTTACTTGTTTCTTCAAACTTGTTCCATACCATCTCATCGAACCGCACCAAAAAGATTTCATGCATAGAAAATGTAGTTTACCAACATCTCATTGTCATCAAGCCTACACTGATCTGCTCTACTGCTTGGATGCTAACAGTTTTCATAGTGGGAAGTATGACTTTCAAGGTGAATTGTCCCAACAAAGCTGAAATGTTCTTAATTCATGAAATTATTCTTCTTATCATTTGTGTTGCAAGCGTTGTTGACCAAGTCAACATTGAACCCACTGTGAAATTAGACTATAGTCTAGTTATGTGTTGGTGCTGAGCCTGTATTTTGTTTTTCTTGCATGGATGAAGTTAAGCTCATACAAGTATTCTTGCCAAGTATAAAATTTGATAGAAGAACATGCATACCAAATTTTTCTCCATATAATAGTATTAAAGAATAACATGCATAATCTTGAAATTTCCTATCAGTTCTTGAAAATAGTAGGACAACAATCTTGGTCAAACAAACCATATTTTTGAGCAACTCTATGGAGCAAAGCTTTCATAAGGATGATTATGCAATAGACATGCAAAAATAGTATATAATCATCTCATGCACCTACAAAAACAAAAAAGCTTTCATAAGGGATGGTGAACATTCAAAGTGATTTAAAACTATGGCCTTGTAGGAATCAAACCGCATCATATTTGTGTTGTACCATGAAGTTGGCCTACCTAGACTACAAACACATCAACACAAGCAAATGCATAAAGCACACCACACATCCTAGGTAAGCCATATGCATGAAAAAGGATCACACACAAGTCCAAGAAAAAAAAACATTGACTCAAAAAGCACCCTAAAAATTCACACATGCAATCCCATAAACACACATATGCTAAAGTAAAACACTCACCAAATGGAGCTCAAAATTAGGTTGCTCCACACTTGCAAGGAACAAAGAATACTAATTTAAACCAATGTATGTTTAAACTTCAGTTTACAAAATATGTCACCCCCCACTATTCCTCCTCTACCTCCTCACATCCTACATTCTCATCTCTGTGTTGTGTAACCTTTTCTCTAACTTGCACTCCCGTTTGTCAAAATATGAAGTCTCTAAATAAAGCTCCTCAAACTCTAGTGGTAGCATCCGTGTGGCTATCTCCACCATTATGAGAAGCTACCTCTCTATTGTTAGGATGTGGATGAACAACCATATGGTTTAACCTCTCCTCTCATTTTCACAAAGTTATGTAGCACACAACATGCCAAAGCAACACAATGGGCAAATTGTACATCTACATTCATCTCCCTCAAGATGCACCGCCTATTTTTCAATATGTTGAATGCATTCTCTACCACTAATCTTCCCTTTCATATATGTTTATCAAACAATTTTTTGTCTTTGTAATATGGCCATTGGCACTATTGAATGGCTTTATTACAAATGCCTTTGCTTTGTATGTTGATTTTGCAACAATATAGGCTTTAAACTCTCACCTTGTACATGTAGCACAAGCTCTTCCAACATAGGCCTTTCTTTCCATTTGCGATACAATTTGCACTCTCTAAAATGAGTTGAGTCAAGTGTATCACCAGATGCACTACATCCTACACTCCATAACATCTTCCTTGCATCCACCACTCCTTGAACAATTATGCTAGGGAGCCAATATCTAGACATATATTGCTCTAGTTGGGTTTCATAAATAGGCAAGTGTTGCAATCAAATGTGTGTATCATCTATAGCTCCACACATGGCATTGGGTAATGAAGTCGACTTTCTAAATTCATCGTGATTGTTCTTTGCAGTCATTCATTACTCAAAATAGACAACCCATATCTTACTAATATGTTTCTTGAACACAAAATGCTCACAATGGCTTGAGTGTACCTTTTATAGTTGAACTCCCTATTCCAAATGCCTTAGTTATTGTGCATGTAGAATGACTAAGAACAAAGGGCCATAAGGTGCATGTAAGAGCTTTCTCACTAGAAATAAGTTGTCTAATAAACCTCATGATTTTTGTTGATGGGAGGTGTGGTTCTATCAGTCTTTAGCATATGGAAAGATTCACATCCCATCATATGGAAGGTCACATACCTATGCTCATATCTTACTAATATGTTTCTTGAACACAAAATGCTCACAATGGCTTCAATCTACCTTTTATAGTTGAACTCCCTATTCCAAATGCCTTAGTTATTGTGCATGTAGAATGACTAAGCACAAAGGGCCATAAGGTGCATGCAAAAGCTTTCTCACTAGAAATAAGTTGTCTAATAAACTTCATGATTTTTGTTGATGGGAGGTGTGGTTCTATCAGTCTTTAGCATATGGAAAGATTCACATCCCATCATATGGAAGGTCACATACCTATGCTCAAAATATCCCACTGTATAGAAGGTCACACACCTATGATCATTTTCCAATTGTGCCTCTCTCCAAACACCAAGATGGGTTCCTTGCCAGAATGTCACTTAACGATGAAATACCCACCATTTCCAACTAGCATAATGAGAAGAGATTGCAAATTCAATTAACAATGTTGCCAGTGAATTGTAACACGTGTGTACATATAGTTATGTGCCTATAATCTCTTATTGCTTGCTACTCCTCCTTACCCATGGGACCCTAGACATAATAGTTAATGGTTTACATGTCATTATCAACCACTATCAGCCTTTTGTTCTCTCTCCCTCACTCTTTATCAAAACATATCTTACTACAATATCTTACTATTAACAATGAACATAAGCAAATAGTTTTAAAGTTAAAAGGCGTTATATCTCCTCGCATTATCATAGCAAGTTGAAGTTGCATCCTTGCCAAGACCTCTAGTATCTTTGTTTCCTCCTCTTAGCAAATTTTGAATAGTCCTTCCTTCAAGCTAGCATGTTTGTCTTCAACCGACTCCATCGTCAAACACACCTTGTCAATTACTTTGGTAAATACTTGTGATAAAGTAACCCTTGTGTTCTCTCATTTTGCAGGATTTTTGCTCTTCACTCTTTGGCCCTCAACCCCATCATGAAAATTAGGTTTTGCCCAAGATTGAGGCCAACAGAGTGAGAGAGGACAAAAGCCAAAGGAGTCAAGGATCCTTGAGTGCCCCATACCCAACAAAGAAGCGTACCAACAATGGGACATTGGATCATCACACACCTTGCATCGATAACTTAAAAGGTATTTTCCAAATTTTGATGTATTGCAAAGTGTCATAATCAATCTCCAATAAGCTTAACTCAAGAAGGAAGAAGTAACGATGTTATCATCAAGGATGTTGATCAGGTTGGTGATAAAGAAGATAAGCTTTGTGTTCACCTTCACAAAGATCCTTGCAATATTTGAAGCCTTGTAATTGATTTTAACTGCCATAAGATGTGAATAACCTTAGTTAGTATATCGACAATGACTAAGATTGAATTATATCCTTCTTGGACACAGGATAATCCAACTACAAAATCCATGCTAATAAATTTTCACTTCGTTTGTAGGATGTTAAGTGGTTGGAGCTTTCCTGGAATCTTAACTCACTCAGCATTTACCTGTTGGCAGCTGAGGCATTGAATGAAATATTTAAGTATATCTCCTTTGAGATTTTTGCAATGAAAGCTTCTTCTAATTTTGTTGAGAGTCTTTGCATAGCCTGAATACCATGAGAAAGGAGAATCATGGGCTTCCCAAAGTATTTTCTTCTTGAGGTCTTGGCTTCTTAGGATACACAACCTTGTCTTGAAGTAGATAAGTCCACCTTCTATAGAGAATTTCAAATACTTGATCTTGAACTTAGGGTCTATCTCCTTGGATAGGACTTCTTTTATCATCTTTTGATACCTTTGGTTCTTACTTGCTTCCTCCTTAGCCATTTATATGATTTGATTATTAGACATTAACATCATTGTTGTTAGAGAGCTTGACTTGGAGGGTTCTTCTGAGATAAGGGTGTTGAGAAATGATTTTTAGCTTAGGGAATCCACAACATAATTTTTCTTACCTTACCTATTCTTAATCTCGAAGTCATACTCTTGCAAGACTTCAATCCATTGTCATTGCCTCATGTTTAGGTCTACTTGAGTAAAGATCCATTTGAAAGTCTTATGGTTGGTGACTAAGGCAAACTTTGTGCCAATCAAATAGTGTCTCCATAGGTTGAGAGCATGAATTATAGCAAGTAGCTCCAGATCATGGGTAGCATAGTTCTTCTCATGAATCTTTAGCTTCCTAGAAGACTAGGCTATCGGATGGCCTTCTTGTATGAGCACACAACCTTATGCAAGAGAGCTTGCATCAGTGACAACTTCAAATTCTTTGTAGTTGGGTAGTTTAGAATAGGAGCTCGGATCAAACTTTGTTTAAGCTTCTCAAAGCTAGATTGTTCAATGGGAGTCCATACAATGGTAGTTTGCATCTTAAGTAAATCAGTTAAGGGCGTGTAAATCAAGGCATAGTACTTAACAAAAATCATGTACCATCTTGTCAAGCCCAAAAAACTTCGAACTTCCTTCACTATGATTGGGAATGGCCATTCTTGTACATCTTTAACCTTGGAAGGGTCTACCGCAATCCCTTTGTCAAAGACTATAAATCCAATGTTCTCAATCTGCCTCTTAAAAAAGGCACATTTTTTTTTTCTTGGCATAAATCTTGTAGATCCTCATTGTTTCAAGGAAAAATTGGAGTTGCAATTCATGATCTTCATCCTTTGAGTAGGTCAATTGAAGAAGATAAGAACAAAGTTATCAATATAGGACCAAAAGATGTCTTATATTAGCCTGTTAAAGGTTGCAGGTGCATTGGTTAATCCAAAAGACATCATAATGAATTCGTAATGGTTGTGCCTTATGTTAAATGCAATTTTTGAAATGTTTTGTTCTTTTCTTCTTATCTGATAATAGCCTAATCATAGATCAATCTTTGAGAAGATATTTGGACTTTGGAGACGATCAAGTAATTTATATATCCTTGGAATTGGATATTTGTTATTGATCGTCTCCGAACCAGTTTAATCCATGGTAGTTGATCAAAGATGGAGGGTTTTGTCTGTCTTCATTTACATAGCACTAGGGCTCCCCATGGTGAATTACTTGGTATGATGTATCCTTGGTCCAAAAGTTTCTTGAGTTATTCTTTCATCTCAATGGCTTCTGGAATGGACATATGATAGGGTCACTTTCTACTAGCATAGCTTTTGGTGTTAGCTTAATCGCATGATCAACTTCTCTTGGTGGGGGAAGTTTTGTCAGCTCTTTAAGGAACACATCTACATATTCCTTTAGCCAAATCAGTTTCTTTCCTTGCTCAAACTTATTAAGTTTGATTAGGTAGATATCCCTTCATGATTAAATAAGCTTTTGTTAGCTAGATTCTAGGGTTTCCAACATTTCCTTGAGTTGTTACTAACTCTTCTTTTTTATCTAGGAACATGATTTGACCATTTTCACAATGAATGTGAGAGTAATTAGGAATTAGCTAATCCATTCCTAGCAAGCACTTTTAAGATCCTAAATTCATAACTTTGAAACTCATGTTGGAAAGATTGCCTCCTAAGTTAAATTTTACTCTTCTAGTTTGTTGAGTAGAAATTGTCTCTTTCTCATTTACTAACAACTTAGATGTAGGTTTAGTGTTTATCCTCAACCTTTTTGTATACTTCAATGAGATAAATGAATGGGTGCTTCCATAATCGATCAAAATCTTAAAGGTTTTACCTTGATAGGTTGCTAGGGTTTGGATTACTAACAATTGGCATTTGGGACCCCTCTTATTGAGAGCAATATGTAACATTGCTCATTGCATGTCTACTTTTAAAATGGAATCTTCAGCTTCATATATTCCTTTGTTCTTCCCTTTGAAGGTTATTCTAGCAACTTTCCCTTTGGTGGTTGAAACTACTCGATTCTGGCTGTGAAATTATCCTTAGTGGATTTGTTGATCTAACTTTGGGCATTGTCTTTTGACTTGCTTCCCTCGATTGGGTAGTTTTAGTTGTCTACTTACCTAACGTATTTAAGTTGTAGACATAATCAGTTTCCTTAATTATTCTTTTTAATCATAGTGTTCATTCATGTAACTTAAATCACGACAAACAAACAATGAAAAAATCATTTGGAAAAAACTTTCTTATTTGATACAGATTCTTATACAAGTATTCACATTCCATCCACATGGAAGAATGGCACGAAGACCTTTTTTTTCCAAGATTTTCGTCCCTATCTAGTATCATGATCTTAGGAAGTTAATCTTGAGTCGCATAGGGGTTTGGATGATTCTTAGGAATCTAGGAGTTTATTGGTCAGAGCCCACTAGCACCCTTAACTCCTCTTGTCCAAGGAACTCCCTACGGAGTGACCTCTTACCATCGGGGTTGGTCCAAACTCTCCAAGGTGGCAAACTAATCGCCCTTGGAAAAGGGACCCACAACTAGCCTTGGGGGAGGTCTAGTGTGCTTTTTCCTTTTTATCTTGTTGCAACTTAGTCTGTTACAAGTACAAGCAATATTTCTATAGAAATAGGGAGATAATCAGAGCAAGATCTTAACTTAGTGGCAATTCTTTCCAACTTGGTAATCTTTCTAGCTCCTTAGATTTCTCTTGATTTCCCTTTGGATTTTTATTTTCTAAGTCCCCTATTCTAAGATTTAAATTTTGATTAGTCTTCCTTCATTGGATCTTTCATTGGTTATCATTAGTCTTTGTTCACAGTCTTTTTTGTAACCCTTATTAAAGGTTGGTCACATGACCTTATTATACGAGTCCTAACTATTTTCTAGGCTTCTACAGGTTGGAAAATAATTAAAATTTATCCTAATTTTTGGAATTAAATTGGAACCTTGGAATCACAACTTTTCCTTAGAAACTACGTGAGTCAATAAGGTGAGTACTTTCCCTTGGAATTTTAGATTTTCTTTTCTATTTTTCTCAAGGAGAATTATATCATCATTTTGGTTATCTCATGACCTAGGACTCGTATTTCATTTTGTCATGTTGGCAAAGTGAATTGGTTCGACCATCTTAGGTTTAAAATGAGCTACATATTTGATTTAAGAATGGTCAATTAAAGCAAGTACTTCTAATCAATAATTTTAATCACTTACCTTAATTATTTTGATTCACCTTAAATGAATTAGAAATACAAAAAATTACTAAATTTATATCCTTATATGATTTATAAGTACTAAAGAAATAATTATTGATATTTAAGTAATTCTAAATGCTAAAAGAAATATTCTTGGTGTAATTTTCACTTTTTCTTACATTTACATAATTCATAAATGCTAAAAGAAATATTTGTAATGAAATTTTCACTTTTCTCTACAGTTATATCATTTATAAATGCTTTAAAAAATTATAAATACAATTATTTAATTCCTAATCATTACTAAATTTATTGTGGATCTTTTAAATGATCATCCATGAATTAAAAATTGATTTCCTTGATGCACTTTGTTTATATTTAGCTGGAACTAATTTATTCAATGCTTTGCAATATCCTACATTTTATTCCACCTTTCAAAATTTAAAACTCTAATTTAATAACCCCTACTTATTCTAACATTTCCTTCCTGTTGAATTTTCCATTAAGCTATAACTCCTTTAACCGAATAATAAAAATATATTTTACTTAGGTTCTTCTTCATGTATTAATAAATGGTCATTAATCTACGAAGAACCTAGTCTTATGTTGAGTGTGATGACATGTTGATCACAGTGTGGCTGTATTCGTAGCTCTTATGCTTTTTGCTCTAGAATATTGTCTCTTTAGGGGCATTGCAAGTAGGGAGTTCACTTATGATAGCTTTGAACTTGGTCTTGATTAGAACTCCAAACGGTTAGGTAGGCTCCTTGCGAGATAGAGACTTTGTAGAGAGGGGAAGGGCTTGTTCCATGGGAACTAGAGGCATGAAGGGTAGATGAGTCTTTTGTGATTCAGAGCGGTGCTTTCTTTCACAGTTGATGATGACCTCCTCTTGTTTTTCTTAGTCTCGCTCACTCACTCCTTTACTCTCTTCCTCTCTATTCTTCTCTTTTGTTTATCTACCTCTTCCTTGCTTCTTCTCTTCTCCTCCCCTATCCTCTTATTTTATTTTCCTCCTCTTCTCATCTCCTCTTCTTTTCCTCCTCCTCTTTCTTGTTTCTCCACCTATCCTCTCCTCCTTTTCTTCTCTTCTCTTCTTCTCCACCTCTTCTCCTCTCTCTCTCTCTCTCTCTCTCTCTCTCTCTCTCTCTCTCTCTCTCTCTCTCTCTCTCTCTCTCTCTCTCTCTCTCTCTCTCTCTCTCTCTCTCTCTCTCAACTCATAAGTTAAAGAAAAGCCTTTAGACTAAGCAAAGGCTAAGGCTTTATAGCCATTTTGTGGAGCTCTCCTTCCCTTTGGTTGATGCCACTAAGGTAGTTTGCTGATCTCTCACTTATGAGGTATACACTAGCTTCAGAGGTAACTAATGGCAACGATGTTGATATCGATGAGTAAAATGGCAATGTGCATGAGAGGAGTTGGTAGCATTTTTGCTAATGTCGATGGGTCGATTAGTTCATTTTATTTTCCTTTTTAGTAATGATACTTTCCTTAAGGTTATAAACCTTAAGAGTATGCCCCCCTTCACACACCAGTCTTTCTGAAAGGCCAAGGGCATTACAGTTCTGGTTTAATCATCTTCAAGAGGTGATCCTTGAAAGCTGGGACATGATTTAAGAGGTCACCTAGTGGTACAATGATATATACGGGTCCCTATCTAGTGGATCCTTTGGATGAGTTTGAAGTAGCCAAAGTGCTTGGCATGCTCCCATCCATTGTTGTGGGCTTAGCATTAGTCTACTAGCTTCTACTTCCTCAAAGTTTAGCATCCAAGGTTTTAGTTTGGGATTATTCTTTTGAATTCTTACTATAACCTTTTTTGAGGTTATCATTCGATAACTAGCTCTTTTTCTAGCTAGGATAAGCTTCTAGCTACTTCCCTTTCTGAATCCCAGGGCAACCACTTGGATTCTTCACTCCACTTAGTTGTGGATACTCTCTCACAACTCACTTGTTTTTCCCATGTGTCGAGTAGGTTGAGCCTCGTGTACATTCATGCTTTGGTTTGAACTTCACAGACTCTGGGCCTATGACCAATTTGGGGTTTAAGTGACTCCATGCTAGGTGTGGGCGTGTCTTCCCATTATGTTGCATTCCTTGAGTGGATAGGGGTATACGTTAAGCTTGTGGTTGCTTCCATGTGCACAAGTTGTCGACTAGGTTTAACCTTTGGATATTGGAGCTTGGGGCCAAATATTCTTAGTGCTTTCTGACGTTTTCTTGCCTTATCCTTCTTCTTACTCTTGGTTGGATTTTTTTTGCTTCCTCCTCTTTGGAGTCAAATTCTTCACTATTGGATTCTGCTTCTAGGTCAAAATTATAGGTGGAATCATTATTTTCATCATTTTGACGCTTTAAAGTGGACTTATTGGATTTTTTTTCTTTTCTCAACTTTTTTTAAGACAAAAACTAATCTAACCTAAGAGCTTTCTTATAGAATGGGTTGATGCTATTACCCAATAAAAAATCAAAAGCAAATGTTTTCTAGATAGGCTTATTGAAACCTTGAAATAAAGGCATTTGGATCCTCATTGGAAGATTAAGAGAACTTTGAAAAGGAGATATTGGGTGGGTGAGCCATTAGAATCAAAAGTAAGGGTGGGGTTGGGGCTATTGAGGGGACACCAACCAGATTGAGCAAAGCCAAGAAATGACTTGTTGGACTGAGTGGTATAGTGGGAGCAAATAGGAAAGGGTCAAATTCGCTACTAATTGAAGGAGTGGAATGCGAACGACACTTTCGAAACAATTGAGAAGATTGTTGCACTCAAGATACATCATCATTGAGGATCGAAAAAGCCTTAGGAGATGGTATCATTTGGCACTTTTTAGGACTTGGACCACTATGCATGACTTAGGGCTGGAATTGCATTGGGCAGACCATGCAAATGCATATGCATTTAGGTTAGCATGTGGAGGAATGATATTTGTGGTCACCATGTGTAATTGTGTTTGAGCACTATTGCCATGACAAAGAGTGTGGTCATACTCAGAATCAATACATGTGGATACCAACAACATACTTTATAGTCAATATCTAGTGTTCAGAGCTCGACATAGTCACAACAATGAAATCAAATAACAATGTATACTCAAACGATCAACCCAAAATATATTGCTATATGAAAGGAAAATACTATTGTCTCAACAGAGAGAGAAAGTACTAGCAGCACAGTACTTAGGGAACAACTAGTACGGAATCATAGTACCATCATGGATATAAGACAACTATGGAATACAAGATAATGGAAATACTACTACCAAATGTTGTGACTATAAATAGTACAAGGACTAGCTCTATTGATGGAGAGCACTTAGGATGCTAGTCAAGGGGATTGACCGAAGGGACTCATAAAAGTTGAGCATATGAGCTATTTCTCCTTCAAATCCTAATTTCCCTTGGGTACTTGAACCTTAAACTCTTCGAGTGTGCAACCCTTGATCACTTTACTCACTTCCTTATATAGCTTGCTACCTACTGCAACATTCTCTTTGCCCATGTGCCATGCCAAATGGTCTTCATAGCTCTTGTACCTGTCAACTCATTAATGTGCTGCTAGCGGCTCTTTGCTTTAAAGGCTGCTAACTACCACCACCTTTAACATTGATTAGCTAAAGAGGTTGGTGGTAGGGGTATGTGAAAGATTTGATTGAATTTAGATGAGATTATTCACACCATCAAAATCTCACATTTTATTACGTCAATATATACATCATGCAAGCTTTAGAAAGAGCATTTTGATACATTGAGTAAGGCATTAGTCATATAACTTGGCAACATGTTTTTTAATATATATGAGGGAATCTTCATGAACTTTAAGAAGTTGATAATGATTTGGCAATTTAGAGAATTCCTTGACAATAATCGTTTCATTTTTGCTTGCCTAAGAGAGCTATTCTATCAAGGGGTAGGATATTAGTAACTTGATCATAAATGTATTGATCTTGATAAATACTTTGATCATTTAGAGTTATTATGCTTTTGAGTTTTGGTTCTTCGAACAAGAATATCTTGACAAGTTTGAGTTCCTTTATCCATTGGATTCTTTTAAGATTTGTTTCAAGGTAGACTAGCCTCTCAATATGAATGAAGTAGTAGATGCCATGCTGAGTCCATCACCTCACTGCATAATATATGAGAGGAAAATAAATACTTTCCAAGTTGTTCATGAAGTCTTTCCACCAAGAATAATCCAATGAGTGCAAGGCAAATTGGTATATAGTATGAAAGATGAGGTAATTATCCCATGGTTCGCTTTGGATCTATATATGAAAAAATAGGTCAATTTAAATTCAATACTTTTTAAAGACAAAACATTCATATATAAAGAAAGAAAGCCAAATGTATTATTCCATTTATATACAAGGGCTTTACTCAAAATTCATAAGAGATGCAAGATCTTGACCATGGAACTCCTCAAGGAAAATAGTTTTATATTTGGGTGGCTCACTCATGATGTCCAAGGGTAAGTAGTTAGTGGGGAGATTCGGGAATCCCTACACCTTATACCTAGAGGCATGGGATCTATGAGTGAATATAGATCGGTTGGGTCAGATGACTTGAATAATCCTACTCTAAACCTATTGGGCTAGTGTCATAGCCGTGAGGGTACTCTACAAGATCTAGAGGACTAGGGTAAAAAGTGAAGAGTTGAACAATGTTGAGCCTCTTGACCCAAAAAATCCTCCATAGTTCATACTTGAGGTTACCGATACAATCCATGTGCATAGAGTACTTGGTAGAAGTCTTGTATGAACCCACATATTGTGTCCATTGGCGAGTGTGAAAGAATCGGTAAAGGGCTAGAGCAAAGAATCGATGATCCATCAATTGAAAATGTACTCCCACAAGGGTAGATTGCACTATGAACCTACCTAGTATACTAAGGGAAACATTAAGAAAAATTCCTCTTGCATAGGATATCAAAACATAAGAGAAGGTCTATATCTTTTTCTATAGGTTTAAGTACTAAGTTTCTTTTGGGCTTAGTGATATTAAACACATGAATTAATCTGTATGCTTTTCTTGAATTACTTCCTTGTCCATCTCTCAATTCTTTGGAATGCCCATTCCAAATGTATAGACGCTTCAAACATTAAAATTGAAGATCATACATGACATTCATAGGCCATTGAAATTTGGGAGAGCTTCAAGATTAGTGGTTCTTTCAATGTTTGTGCCAATTTATATTTTTAATTATATTTTCAAAACCACTAATACACATTAATGTCCCAGCAGGATCATTTGTAAGGATATAAGTGAGGACTTTCTTAATTTTAATTTTGGAAAAGGATAGAATAAGATGGGTTAGTGCATAAAGGTGACCTATTTTCATGTAGAGTGGTGATCCCTAGTATCACCTTCCGTTACTTGATTGCATGCTTATCATTTTACATGTGCTTCTATTATTGATGTTAGATAAAGAAAGTAGGCCAATGGATTCCCTTGGGGACTACTAAAGACATGGGATAAGGATTTGATATTCAAATTCATATGCTAGGTAGAATGATTGAGATAGTCATCACAATGAGTGATTGTTGGAGTCTCCTAAATCTATGAGACCATCTTATATCAATGGGAAACATTTGTATGGAGAGCATTAACTTTCATATTGGTGGTGGAAAGGTAAGCTTGTTTAATATTAGAATTATTTATCATTAATTTTGTTTCTTTCAGATGGACAAAAATATAGAGAAGAATTATATGGTATCAAGTGCTTTGCAACAAGTCAGAATTTGTGTGGAGACAGATGATATATAAAAAATTTACAGACAATAGATTGAGATATTTTATTTTTTGATTTTGTATATATATTTTAGATTTACTAAAATTTCATACTTTAGTTGTCTTGTAAGTTTTTTTTAAAAAATCTATTTAAAAATTAACGAATTAAAGAAAATAAGTACATTTCCTATAAAGACCATTCAATGGTCTATTTTCAGTTTCTAACTCTCTAATCACTTCTCCTCTTCCAAACATCCTTGCACTTGCCTTCTACATCTCTTCTCCCACAATGGATCATGCTTTTACTAGCTTTATGTAGTTCCTTCAAGGCATAGACTTTGCCATCTCTACAAAATTTTTAATTTCAATATCAAATATTATGATATAGTATTGTGGCATGGTCCAAGCCTACTATACCCTATTGAGTACATGAGTACATACCTTTGAGAGTCCACCATTAGCTTCAAGGAATTCATTGAGAAATGGGTACCTTATAGTCTCTTGAAGTACATCAATGGCACATAGGCATTTTGCAAATGACTAGGTCATTTTTGTGCAAATTTGACCCCCAACTACTTGAAGCACCTCGCTCCTCTTGGTAGGCCAAGGAATATGGCATTGATCAACATGGCACCAACTACCTCTCTTGGATTTCCACCTTCATTTTGTTACTCAATGAAGATGAAGACTCCATTACAATCATAGTGAGTGTGCTGAAGAGCATGTAAGAGGATTGTTGAAAGATGTCCTTGACCCAAAGTAGTCACCAATGGACAATGCCAAAAGGGGAAGATGCGGCTCTGCAATAGAGGTAAAAACTCTGGATCTTATAGCTGATAGAGATATAGTTGATGTGGATAGCACCATGGGGGGACTCATGTGGGCAAGAGGACACACCATCTTGTTGGGGGTAAAGGTGCCTCTGCCTAGCCACCTGTGTATTACTACATTGACAGTACCCGCCGCTGCACACTGTAGGTGGTGGGCACCCATTACCATCACTTTATTCTTTACTCTTTTAGTGATAGTTTGAATAAAGGAAGGCCCGATCACACATTGTGACTGTTGGAGTTCCCGTTTGTGTCTCTTTCTCTTCTTGCTCTTTCTCTCCAACATAGCTCACTTCCAAGCAAGCTTTGATCCTTCTCACCTTTGAACTGATATCAGAGCTTTGAATTAGACCTTGATCATGGAGCTTGGCTCAGCATTACTTCAGCCTGAATTGAAGACCTAGAGCTTGGAGCTTCAATGCTAGCCATGGCTTCTTCCCCCCGAGGTAAGATTTCATCTCCCGCCTCTCCCCGGCCCTCATAGGCTCTTTGTAGGTGTTCCTTGGCTTCATTGGGCACCTTGTATGCCCCCATTTTCCCCCTTATCCTCAGCATAACCAGCAAGCCCCATAGTCAACTCACATTTTTTTGCGCATGTTTCAAAATTTGGCTCAAAAATCTCATTTTTTCTCATATCTCGGGCATCTGGAACCTGATTTAGGCAACGTAAGAGTCTAACTTGGGGTTTTGGCATGCTCTGGATGTGATGGTGATGTCAGATCTACCAAATTTTGGTCACAGTATTTTTTGCAACAGGTTTGAGTTGATTTACAACAAGAAAATGTCATGCTCTTAGCTTATGTGATGCTCCCGAGGCTTGGTATTTGATGCCTAGATACTTTGGGGATGTTTGCCCAATGTTTTGAGATGCTTTGGGACTTGGTTTGAGCTTCCATAGCTCGATTTATGCAGGGATTTACTACTGTACATTGTTTAGGCATCAAGGTTTTATCAAGGAGGACGGCTTATGCATAATGCTCTTTGTTGACATTCGGGTGTCCTATTGGATGTATTGATGCTTGGTCATCATGGTTTATGCCTGGATATGCTATTTGAGAGCTATTGAGCCTTGATTTGGATGCGGACACTTCGTTGTTGGTTGGGATTTATGCTACCTTGGTTGATAGGTTATTTTACCTCCAGTTTGGTTATGCCTATTGGTTTCGAGCTATGTCTTTGGGATATGCAATTAAGTATTGACCTTCGGGGTATGATGTTGAGCTTGTCTTTGGTTCCAAATCTTCATTTGAGCTTGAGATTGGCTCTGGAATGCATTTGATGCTTCATCTTGGATGTACATATGGCATGTATGTTACCTATGTCTAACCGGTCTTGACATGCTTGGCCTATGCCACTACTACATGCTACTTACATTGTTTGGAGCCGATTGCTACTAGTGCCTTGTCTTGACATGCTTGGCCTATGCCACTACTACATGCTACTTACATTGTTTGGAGCTTATTGCTACTAGTGCCTTGTCTGGGCTTGCATCTGGCTTCCGGGAACTTACTTGGGACATTTCTTGGCTCGCCAAAGTTGTATTTATGGATGCTCTAATTGGAGGCTACAGAGCCTATATGCTCATGATGTCTAGTCTTGGATCTTTCGTCCTGGTGCTCTCATATGCCCTTCTTGAGCTTCTTGACTTGATCCATACGGCTTTTGTGCTAGTGGAAACATCGTTGGATGTTTGAGAGACATTGAGCAGGTGGTTTATGCTATTGAGCTTTGAGTCTTTTGAGACTAGGATATTCTTCACTTGGATGTTGCATGGTTGATATGCCGTGGTCCGCATACATGTACTTGGGCTAATTTGGGCTTCGCACTCCCTGAGCATACACCTCTTTGTGTGAGGTCTTGCCAGTGTTGTGTACACTTTGCCCTATTACATAGGGGATGTGCCGGCTTACTGACGGATTCGTTTGACATGCTTGGGTGTTTGCTCAATGTCCGTATGACTGTCATATGCTGATTTATGCACGATTGATGTTGGTTCCGCTTTGACAGTCCGTGGTTGACTTGGTGCATTGATTTTGCCTACAATTTGCTCTCATTATACCTGGCTGTAATTTATTACATCAAGTAGTTATGCATGGACTGATGTGGAATTTTCATGCTGAATCATCTTGATTTTATGTACTTTTGATGGTACTTGGTTGGCAGCATCATTAGCTATCAGTTCGTGCTCATTTTGCCTTGGTTTTTATGGGATTTTTTGGCTGTTTACAGTAGAAAACAGCAAGCAGTTTTGAAATGTCTGCACTGTTTTGGACTGCATTATGGGTTCTTCTTCCAATGACAGTGCTATCTTCAACATCACTAAGCTTGATGGTACGAATTATGCCTATTGGAAGAGCCAAGTTTGGCAGTTATTGGTGCAGAAATTGCAGATAAAGCCACCAAGTATGCATGGCAAGTAGCCTCAAACTATGACTGATGATGAATGGGATGAGCTTGATGGGTTCTGCAAGTCCACCTTCATCTTGTCTCTCACTGAACAGGTGCATTACAATGTGGTTGAGGAAGCACAGAGTGGTTGGCAGCTTTGGATAAAATTAAGAACCTCTATGACAAGAAAAGTCCAGCAAGTCAGATGTATTGGCTAAAGCACCTTATGGACCTGCACATGCAGGATAATATGACAATGTCTACTCTGAGCCAATTCCATGCTATTCTCAAGAACTTGACTTCGTAGGATATTACCTTTAATGATGAGGTTACTCCATTTTTTTTTCTTGGGACTCTAAGTGAGTCATGGGATGTATTGCGCATTGCCTTATGTGCTCATGCTACTATTTTGAACTTGCTTGATGTAGAGAGTGCTCTTTTGCAGGAAGAGATCAATCGTAAAAACTTGGATGCCTCTCGTGTGTCGCATGCTTTGACTATTAGAGGTAGAGATGGTAATGGCAAGAATGACCATGGCATAGACTCACAGAAGTCTAGGTCTAAGTCGTGTGGTACATCGCGCAGCAAGTCTCGTGCGAGAAATGCTAATGTGACATGTCATAATTGTGGCAAAAAGGGTCATATACGCCCACAGTGTCATGAGTTGCGCAATGAGAAGCGCAAAGAGAAGGGAAAATACAAAGTATAAGAAAAGTCCTCTAATCATAGCATTATGCCTGCGAAATCCAATGTGAAAATTGAGGAGATAAATGCCATGCAGATTGATGACTTTGAAGAGGAGTACATACTTGTAGCTAGTTCTTGTGATGCTACGTCGTTGATCGATGTTCACTCTATGCATGTGCAGTGTTGCCTTTTGGATTATGGTGCTTCATTTCATGTTACACCATGTCGTGAGTGGTTCCACTCCTACCGCATTGTCTCTAGTTTAGTTCGCTTGGGTGATGACAAGTCACTTGCTATTGTTGGCATTGGGGATATACGGCTGTAGCTCTCTACTGACAGTACTTTTTTGTTACAGGATGTACGTCATGTACCTGCGCTTACACGTAGTCTTCAGCCTCTATCCTCTTGTAGTTGATGGGTCCTCTGTTGACCATGTTTTTTCAGTGGGTTCCATCCTACATGTATCTCTTTGGCATGCCCGTTTGGGCCATATATCCTTGAAGGGAATGAAATTGCTTTCTGGTTTTTGTAGTACTTATCACCCCTTGACTATGCATGTTTTGATTCATGTGAGCATTGCCTTTATGGCAAACAAACAAGGAATACACATAAGAAGTATGGTAGGACACACATGAGTGAGCCCTTGGCATTGGTACATTCGGATGTCTGTGGGCCCATGCCCTGTCAATATATGGGTGGTGGAAAGTATTTTGTGATATTCATTGACGATTTTTCGCATAAAGTTTGGGCTTACCCCATTAAGCTTAAGTCTGATGTCTTGGCTATATTTCAAAGATGGCTTGCATTTGTTGAAAACCAGACAGGGCATAGGCTGAAATGCCTTAGGACTGACAATGGGGGAGAATATCTGTCACGTGCTTTTGAGCAACTATGTGACGAGAGGGGTATTAAGCGTCAATTGACCACCCCTTATACCCCACCCCAGAATGGTTTGGATGAGCGAATGAATAGAACCATCCAGGAGCATGCATGTAGTATGCTTAGCCATGCAGGCTTACCACAGAGCTTTTGGGCTGAACCAGTCAGTACAACTGTGCATTTCATAAATAAATCACCTTCTGGTGGTTTGGATTTCCAAGTTTGTAGAGGAGATATGGATTGGAAAACCTCCATCTTATGTGCATCTACGTGTCTTTGGATGTGAGGCGTTCTACCATGTGCCCAAAGACAAGCGTACTAAGTTGGATCCTAAGAGTCTCAAATGCATTTTCCTTAGCTATGGGGATATAGGCGAGATGGGTTATTGGCTCTGGGATCCACAAGTGCGGAAAGTCATCCGCAGCCATGATATAGTCTTCCATGAAGACAAGATGCATAGGCAACCTGAGAAGGTGGTAGAGATATGCAGGGTTATATTCTAGGAGAGGAACCACGTGCTCTTGCACAGCTAGTTGGATAGCCTGCAACAACAGTTGGTACACATGGCCAGGCTATTAGACCAGCCGCCACCGCAGATAGATGTCCACCTGATAGATTTAGGCCCTCAATGCATTATGTCCTGGTTACAAATGCAGGAGAGCCTCTCACCTATGATGAGGCTATGCATAGGGGTGACAGTCACTCGTGGGAGAGGGCTATGCTGTCAGAGATAGACTCCCTATATAAGAATATGACTTGGGATTTGGTTGCATTGCCTCAGGGAAGGATTTGCCATGCAAATGGGTGTACAAGCTAAAAAGTACCCCTGGAAACCCCAAGCCAGCTTATAAGGCAATACTTGTTGCTAAGGGTTTTAAATAGGAGCATGGAGTTGACTTTGATAAAGTTTTTTCTCCTGTGGTCAAGATGACCACCCTATGCTTGGTTTTGGCCTTAGTCGCGTAGCTTGACTTGGACTTGTACTAGATGGATGTCAAGATTGCATTCTTGCATGGGGATTTGCATGATGAGATATACATGGACCACCCTAAGGGCTTTACAGAACGTCGTAGGGAGCACCTAGTGTGCAAGTTGAAGAAAAGTCTTTATGGCTTGAAGCATGCACCTAGGGAGTGGTATCATAAGTTTGATGCCTTTATGCAATCACATGACTACAACAGAAGTGCTATGGATCCGTGTCTTTACACGAAGAAAGCCCGTGATGGCTCATTGCTTATTTTGATACTTTATGTGTATGATATGCTGATAGCAGGGAAAGCTCATGATGAGCTGGATGCTCTTAAATCTCAGCTAAAGAAGAGCTTTGAGATGAAGGATTTGGGACAGGCCTCTCACATTCTTGGTATGTGCATTAAGTGTGACAGGCATCAGGGACTACTCTACCTCTCATAGAGGGACTCTCACAGAGAGAGTACATTCATAAATTCCTTGAGTGTTTTCGCATGCAGGACTAAAGCCTATTGGTTATCCATTACCTTCTTATGTGAAGGTTTCACAGGTCAATCGTCCGTAGATAGATGAGCAGAGGGCCAAAATGGCCAAGATCCCTTACGCATCAGCCATGGGCAGTTTGATGTATGCCATGATAGCCACTCGTCTAGATATTGCCTTTGTAGTTGGTGTTGTGGCATGCTATATGGTTACACTTGGCAAAAAGCATTGGGATGTCATAAAGGGTATCATGAGATACTTAAAGGGCACATTCGATATGTGTATTTGCTATGGCAACCAAGATACAAGAGTTGTAGGCTACAAAGACTCCGATTATGCAAGACATGCAGATAATAGGAAGTCCACTTCCGGGTATGTCTTTACCTATGTTGGAGGTGTTGTTTCTTGGATGTCCAGGGTTCAGAAATATATGACCCTCTCTACCAATGAGGCCAAGTATGTTGCAATCACTGAGTCTTGCAAGGAGGCCATATGGTTGGGCCATTTGGTTCATGACCTTGGAATTGATACTATCCCTACATTGCATTTGGATTCTATGAGTGCTATTCAGTAGATGCATTCAAATCACAAAGTAAATACCTACACTACTCTATCTCACAACATAAATCTCAAAAAATCAAAAAACCTACTTGCCAAGGAGATCGAATACCATCTTCAACCCCCTCACTTCCTACATATCTCAAGCACCGGTTCGGGGAAAACCCTTACTTCAATGCTCGATTTGAAGAGCGCAAGCGCTCAAGGCTTGAATCCATTGGTCCCGGCAATGGAACCAAAATGTGGGAGCTTTTGCTCAACCGCCAAGACCCACGGACCGCTTATTGCTTCAAGTGTTCCAAGCCGAGCACTAATGGCTACCTCTCACATAGCTGACGCACCATCCATATCTACGGGTGTAGTGAGCTTACCTCCATGCCGATCGAGTTACCTCCTCTCCCGTGCACTCCGATAGCTCCACAATCCAAGTGCAAGCCTCAAGAAAGCTCCATCCTCAAGCTCCAAGCTCCAAGCTCCATTGCTGCGAGCAAGACAAGAGAAGAGAAGAGAAGAGAAGAAGAGAGGAGAAGATGGAGAGCTTCTCCTCCCCACGGTTCCTCACCCTTACACACTCACTCCCTCACACTCTCAAACTCCCTCTCTCAAGCACAAGCTCAAGCAAGCAAGAAGAAGAAGAAGAAGAAGAAGAGGAGAGCCACTTTTGGCCACACACAAGAATGAGCTTCTCATTCACTTTTCAACTTTATATACAAAACCCTAAATCCCTTTTGGGCGGTCATCCCCTTTTCCCCTTTTTTACATGGCCGTCCGTAGCCTAGGCCATTTTTCCCATTGTCCTTCCATCTTCCTAGCTTCCTTTCCACCGCCCCTCTACATTTACAAATTGCATGGGTGAGAGCTCGGCGCTCCTTGAATTAAACCATGATGCACTTGCACTCTTTTACAAAAGTTTGACTTGCGCTTTTCCTTTTGCGCTTTTCCTTTTGCGCCTTTGTCTTCCGTCTCTCTTTGCCTTGGCCTTTGTCTTTGTCTTCTGTTTTAGCTTTCCGGATTTTCCACCGCCTGGCACTCTTTTACAAGATTTTAGGGTGTCCCTTTGTATTTTAAAATGCACATTTCCCCTTTTGCATTTGCCTTGGATTTTTAAAGGTTTCCCTTGCACTTTTGGCCTTTTCTCCTCTTCTTTCTTCAGTCGAGCTACCTTTTTTCTGCCTTTGCCCTGCTTCTTTTTTATTTCCTTTTGCTTTCTTTGTGTTGGGATTAACAGTCTAGCTCTAGCACGTAGGTACCAGAAGTCGCGCCGCCCGCTGTCCTGGAAGGCAAAGGCAAGGCCCTCCTCCATCCTATCCCCACCCTCATAGCACCCTCCACCGAACCAACTATACTCACCCCTAGCATCCCCGCCAGCATGGAAGTTTCTAACTTCGTGGCCTGGATGCAATACTTCATTAGTAAAGAAATGGCCCAGGGGAAGAGCATGAAAACCATGGCCATGGGGCAAAAGAGGCCATCTACAGATGATGAGTCGAGGCAAGACCAGAAGCATCCACGAGTGGAGGCCTCGACCACCCCAACCCACACAACAATGATGCCACCAACCAGTTATGATGAGTACATCGCCAAGCTGCTCTCCCAATTGGAGAGGGCAAAGGAGGAAAAGAGAATGGCTGTGGCTGAGTTGGTGGCGGAAAAGGAGTCGGTAGTCGCCTTCCAGTTGGAGAAAACCCACATAATAGCCCTGCAACAATGACAAATCTTTGACCTCAAGCAGGAATTAAAAGCCAATGAAGACATGGAAGAAAGCTACAGACAGCGGCTCGAGGAGGAAAATCAAGAACTGGTGCAGATGCAGCGGGAATACAAGCTCCTCTTGATGCAACATGGAGAACTGGAGGCGAAAACCGCCAACATCGAGCAAATGATGGTGGAACTAAATGCCAAAGAAGAGGAGAGAAGACAAGAGAGGAAGCAATAGCGAAAAGAGATCAAGTCTATGACCGATCAACTGCACCTCGAAAGGAAAGAGCACGAGAATATGAACAGAGATCTAAGAGCCTAGGAGCAGAAGCTCATAACCCTAGCACAGAAGCAAGGGGAGAGCATTGAAGGAATGAACAAAAGGGTAGAGGAATGGGCCGCGCGGAACGAGAAACGGGTGAAAGCACTAGCGCGGCGCCTCGTTTTGGTGGAAAAAGAAAAAATCATGGCAGAAAGTAAAGCAGATGCCACCCAGACAGTCTTCAGTGCCCAGCAACAGACCTTCCTCAACACATTACTGGACACGACCCATCCAGAGGGAAAGGAGTCGTTGGAGGTGGTGCAGAAGAAATTGAGCATTGCACGCAAGGCCCTGCATGCAGGGCTACAGATACCACCCCAACATGCGGAGGTTAGGCTAGGCTTAGAAGAATAACGAAAGTACCTACTATTGGCCGCCCTAACCCCCCCACGAGTTGGATGCACTCGACTTTGAGGAAGAAGCACAACTAGAAGACCGGCAGGGGAGGAGGCTGACATTGAATTCGTCATAAGGAGAACCATTGAAGAGATAATCTCACAACCCCCCTCGCCGCATGATCAAGAACAGCAATAAATTGACCTGTCCTCGGATAGATAAACCGCGCTTAGGGAGCGATGGAGGAAATTAGTTGAAGAAACCAAGAGGCAGTTAAGAGCCAAACTAGTCGTGCGGCCGTCTGCACCCCTCCCACCATGCCCCGATGACCTCCCTGCTGCGGGATTCCACGCGGAGCTGGTGATTTGGGAACGGTAAAAAAACAAAAAGAACCCTTTTACCTTCAGCTTCCTCATGCCTAATAGCCTGAGGAGGGTCCTACCAATTAAGGTAATGGAGGAGGTGATCACGACTGGCGCCGACTGGGTAAAAAATGACTAGAAGAAAGAGAGAAGACCCCCACTCTGTGGGGCATGGAGGAAGCAGAGTTTTGGCAAGACAAGGTGTTCGAAATACCACATACTGTATAGGGCTACAACAGCCAAACTCTTTGGAGGAGGCGAGTGTGCGATATTAACATGCTTACCTGGATGGCGTTTTGCAACACCCTACCCTACGAGAGGAACGACCCCACATTCATGGCGTATCCTCATAGGGTAGGTGTGGATTTTGTTGCCACCCTCCATGGGCAGCATGATTTCCCCATCATCTACAACTCCAACGCCGCCTCCTTCGAGCATGCCCTCCTTTTTGACTTAGGAAGCCTAAATGATTCCATGACGTGCTTTCTCACGGACTTCTCCTCCTGTCCCGATCTCGCATTTATAACTACCTGTAATTACCTTAGGCTACTTAAGCTATTGCTCAAGCAAGACCCGACCCCACAAGAGCATGGCTTGCCTCCCCTCTTTTTTGACCCCAACGCTATTGATAGTTGTGCCATGGCATACCTAATGATGAGAGCTAGCCTTCTTCCCTCCTTTTGCCTAGCTCTCCTAGAAGATATGAACAACATCCAGTTTACTAGATGCAACCATCCCTTCCTCTCCACCACCTCCCTCCACATCTGCATGAACCTCAAAGGGTACATGCAAAACCATCAATTTTTTAGCAAGTCCATCCGACCTCCTTCTACGCCTCAATCAGACAAGGAAGATTAGGTACATGCTGTCGTTCTCCTAGTGTAATACAAAAAAAAAAGCACACCACGTAGGCGAATCCTTATGCATGGAATAAACAAAACAACTCACTTCCACAAGCACTTAGCACCACATAAAGCACAATCACCGCACCTAGGGGTCCTCAAGTTAGGCGTGCCCGGTGGCTTCGGTCGGCCGGCTCTGCTCCTAACCCCCTAGCCCTTTTTGCTCCCCCACTTCATGCTTAGGGCCTATCAAGGGCAGGACATACCTAGGGAGGCCACTCGCCTATGGTTAGACCTGTCACCCTGAGCCACTTGCACTGCACACTATGATAGATACCCCCCTCCTTAGGTGGAGCACCACCCCCTGTCCTTCCAAGCACCACCAACGCACCCACCGGCCGACTTTGGAGGCCCCCGTCAACCACTAGCTATCCGTTATTTCTCCAATCAACCTTACTATCATGCTTCCATGAGCACCCGAGTCTACATGCTGCCCTACCCTCACATGACTGCTCTGCTAACTGCCTCTTAAAACACCAACAGTCGACAAGAGTGCCATGGGACTGGCACCCGTCTCGGAGGGGGGTAATGTTAACCCCAAGCCGAGAAGGCAGAAGGATGAATGAAAAAGCAGAAAGAAGATGGAAAAGGAGCAAGGACACGCATGCGGTCTCCAAAGCTAAGGCGAGGCCAAAAGCGTAGCTTTAAATAAAAGGCACCTCAAAAACTCCAAAAACTCTTGTAAAAGAGTGCCAGGCTCCCTCCTGTGCCACCTATAAAATAATAGTCGAATATAGGCCTAGGGCATGAAGCAAAAAGAGGGAATTAGAAAAAGGGACCTTGCCACAATGGTCGGTCATGTAAAAAAGGATTGGTGCCCATGGGGTTTTAGGGTTTGTATATATAAAGTTCAAAAAGTGAATGGAAGCTCATTCTTTGGTGTGTGCCCAACAAGAGCTCTTCTCTTCTTCTCTTCTTCTCCTCTCCTTGCTTGTGTGTGCTCTTGAGAGAGGGAGTGATTGTGAGTGTGAGGGAGTGAGTGAGTGGGAGTGAGGGATCAAGGGTGTGAAGCTCTTCACCATCTCCTCTTCTCTTCTCTTCTCTTTCCTTCTCTTGTGCACGCGGCTATGGCGGTTGGAGCTTGGAGATGGATGAGGCTTGAGCATGCTTGAGCTAGCATCTAAGGTCGTGGAGCTACTGGAGTGCAAAAGAGAGGAGGCAACTCATATCGGCATCATAAGCTCACTACACTCGTAGGATCGAGGGCACATTGGCTATGTGAGAGGTAGCCATTAGAGCTCGCTTGGAATGCTTGAAACAATAAGCAGTCCGTGAGTCTTGGCAATTGAGCAAAAGCTCCCACATTTTGGTTCCGTTGCCGGGACCACGGATTCAAGCTTGAGCGCTTGTGCGCCCCATATCAAGCATCGAAGTAAGGGATTCTCCCTCGAAACGGAGCTTGAGGTAGGTAGGAAAGTTGGGTGTTTTGATCTTCGAAACAAGTAAGTATTCTGGGTTAGTTAGTTTGTTTGATGATTGGAAAATAGGGAGAAATCATGTCAGTTTGTTGCTTTCGATTCTTGTTGCATTTAGTGTAGGATAGCATTAAGAAATCGAACCTGGAAAGGGTAGGGTTTACTGTTGCAAACATGGCAAAACAAGGCATAAAATATGCAAAAAATGGCAAAAAGCTAGCTTGGGATGCTTAATGTCGGCAAGTGACTGATTGAGAGTGTCAAAGCCCTGCCCGAGAAGGGGTTTAAGGGCCAGGAGGCCAAGGGAGAGCTCATTTGCAACCGTTGCAGTGTGTGTGAGAGAGAGAGAGAGAGACCCCGCAAAGATTCAATTCAATTGTGTTGTCGGAGAGCCTACCGCTCACCCCAGGTATACCAATCACTTCCCTTGGTGCCTTAGCCAGGATCTGAAAGTTTATGCATGGGATGATTGCCTGACTAGGGAGATGCGATCGAAATAGTCATTTCGCGGTATTTGTCGCGTCGCGTTCGGACCCGCCCATTTGGACCTCGACTCGAAAACCCTAATCGGCCCTTGGACCCGATACTCCACTTGGCCCAAGACCCGACTCGGCCCGAGGTCCACTCAGCCCAAGACCTAACTCGGCCCTCGGCCCATCATCTGGCTCGGCCTGTCCGAGTCACTCCACTTGGACCTCGGCCTACTAAAAAAACTTTTTGCACTCAGACAGGTGCGATTCGGCCCGTCCGAGTCACTCGCTCGGCCCCTGCAATTCGAACCAGTTGGGCTGAGTGTGTGCCTAACTCAATCTCAGAGATTTGACTTGACCCAACTCAAGCTCAACAGTGTAACCTATTGTGAGCCCCCATTTAATCCTCGCAAGGTTCGGGGTTGTGAAACAGCTACTGGATTTGGAAGTCGGGAAGAGCGTGTCGGGGCCCAGCTTTGTAGATTTCGATGCCGCGGAACCACCTGTCTAGACGGATCTCGAATCCAATGTCGTTTGCCCCTCCAAAAGTGAAAAAGCCACTTGTTGGAAGTGTGAAAGCAAAATGCATGAAATAGATAATTGGGGATTAAGCCTTAAAGCTCTAATTAAGAGCCAAAAAAACACACGAAATGAAACGATGGGGGTGGGGGGCATCATTTTTTTGTGCCCCATTTTTCTCCCCCTTCATCATGATTTTCTGACCGGCTGAGGCAAGAGGAATGCTCTTGGCCCTGAGATGCTTCTATTCTTCACCCTCCATCGCCACAAACGGATCGAGGAATGATGCACTGAGTCAAGATATAAAAAACCACTCTTTCTCTTTCCTCCCTCTCTCTCCTGCATAGAGGCAATTTGTGTGCAAGAAATCAAGAAGAAGAGGGGCTGAAGGATGCTTGTCCGGTTGTGATCGGATTGCTTCAAGATGAAGAGGAGGCTAAGGAAAGAGGTTCAGCACTGAAGAATGGTTGTTGGTCGGTCTGTGGGCTACTCAGAATAATTATTAAAAACCCCACAACATGCAAGACACGCGGTATGCTTCAATTTTATGAAGAAATTTACTTGTTTTTGTTGTTTCATGGTCCAAATGTTGCTCATATGCAATGAATTTTTGTTTGAACCTTGTTTTCATCATGTTTGAGGGCTGTAACTACAAAAATGCAGAACCCGTAATGATTTAGAGTTGTTATTAATTTGTTTAAAACCCGCAAAATGTCATTTTTAATGAAAATTAGTGGGTTTTTTCGATTTTGAGTTGGAGAAAAGAAATGGAAATGGAACAAAATCAGAGAAAATGTTAAGTTTCAGTCAAAATAATAAGCCAATACAAATAAATAAGAAAATGCCTATTTTTTATGAATAATAAATAGAAAAAAATAGCAAAATTTGGGGTTTTCGTGCTAAAAAAATATGAAAAAATAAGATTTATGTGTATGAATGTTTGGCGAGATTAAAGCATGGGGTCAAGCATTAGCTTGGCCTTGTCCTTTGTGTTATAGTCCGTGTTTATTGTTTTTTAACATACAAAAATGATACGAAACAACCATTTACACCTATGCACTGCAGCAATACCTAAACGGTAAGGGGGGGAACGAAGGTTGTGTGACAATCTAATTGCTTAGAAGATACAAATTTTGATTTCCCTCTTTGTGCATAGCATTTAGGGATTGTTCCATAATCAAATATAGGTGATTAGTAGCATGAAAGTTCCTATGCTAGTCCCTAAAGCAGCGCAACACGTAACACTTAGTTAAAATTCATGAAAGGGATGTTTTTCGCACCTCACATGGCTGGTTTTTTAATCATAAAATGATTGTGCACAACTGTCATACGCCTTCCATCAAGCATGCTATGTGGTATCTCCTGGAATGCATTGCAATTGATTGATAAACTTTGACCAACGCTGAGAGGATAGGAAACCTAAGCTGTAGGTTAGACGGGCGCTTCCGTTGGGGAAAGTTTTGTGAGGCAAATCAAAATCTCTTGGAATGCTAAATTATGAAAGAGTGGAGTTTGTGCGTTATGTTTTATATGTGTTAGCGACGCATCGAGAGGCCAATTCCTGAGGTGTAGGAGAGCCGCAATGGAGCCGCGACAATCAGCCGAGAGGTGCTTCCCTATGTGTGTATTATGAGGCATTATGCCTATATGTCATGGGATCTCCCTCGGAGGAGAAGGGAAGATGAACGTTGGACTACATATTGGATACAAATGCAAAATCGTCATAAGCATGTAGTACAAAGTGAGTTTTAGATGCTCCTGGCCCACGAGGCTATATGGTGGGGTTGTCTGTCGTATGCATGAGGTTCGACTAGTGCTATAGGCAGTGCTGGCCCATTTTAGGTCCCATTAGTGGTGCGTTTTCAGGGAGCTGCCTATAAGTGGAGGTTTTCGAATCTTGGTCTTATAAGGGATCTGTTAACTTTATTATATAGTTGATAGCCACCTTGAAGTGGTGGATGCTAAAATAGGCGGATTAAAGTTTCAGCCATGAGCATGGTGATGAAACCAAGGAATCTCCATAACCCTAAAGATACCTTGTCCATTCTAAATGGTTTAGTGGGATCTTTGGCTAGAAATGTGGCCGATTACTTTACCCTTTGCCCTAAAAGTGACACCATGCTGGAGTTTGGGTCACTATGGGAAAATACTCATGGAGTAATCATGAGAGACAGTCCATGGGAGCTAGAGGAAAGATTAGGGAGCAAAAGTGATGTTAGGATGGCACAGTTGTTTGTGATCCTCAAAAGCGATAAGTTTTTAAAGGAAAAGACCGTGATGCCATTAGTCAAAGTAATATATGCTTATGAGCAGGAGATACCTTCGATGCTAGGGCCTGATGCAATTGGGTTCCAAAGCGCAATTTTCCAGATCCATGAAGCATTAGATGATATCTACATGTGGAAAACCCTTATCAGAAAAGAAGGTTCTATTAGGACCTACCTCCGATTCTAGGGAAACAATAGCAGGTGAGGATAGAATTACTAAAACACCAACATCAAGCGATGGAGTAGACTCCTTATTGCGTAACATAGGACTCCCTAGACCACGTGTGTTGGCAGAAAGGGATAGCAAGGATGATATTAACCTTCCTACACCAGTAAAGGTGGAAATGGAAGAGGTTGGAGACCCCAAGATACTAGAGTTAGGTCATGAATATGAGGATTTTAATGGCCCAATGATGATCCCGAAGGAAAGGACTAAATGCCCTCCTCCTTATAGGGATCTCCTAATGTTTCATGGGCTGGTTAATGAGGATCCGATGGTGCATTTACGATAATACGACCTAACTTGCCTTGCAAGAGGGTTCAATGATATTCATAGGATGCTCGTATTCTCAAGTACCCTAAAAGGAGAGGCTAGAAAATGATACTGGAGCCTCCCAAGGGGGTCTATTAAATCCTTTAAGGAGTTGAGTGATCGATTTTTAGATGAATATGAGAAGAAGGTGCTTATGACCTAAGTTTTAGGGCAGCTAATGCAGATCAGGCAAGAGTCCTATCCTTCTTGTTAAAGAATACGCTAGAGCCTTTGATGATATTCTGAGGCTTTGGCCAACAAGAGCTATTGCGTTGCCAGGTGATGTGCTATGTGAGCTCTTTTTGAATGGCTTAGAGATTAACATGCAAATCCAAGTGGGGCTGCGGAATCCTAAGTCGTTAATAAGAGAAGCAAAGATGCATGCCATTGATTATGAGGGACATAGTCAGAGATGTTGGGAAAACTTTTGGAGTTTTCCTCGCTCAGTACAAGTGCATCCTAGCTTTCAACCATTTCTACAAGGAGAGAGCTTACTTGTTGATACCAAGGCACCCTATGAGAGGAACCTTGGTAGCCAAAATATCCAAGCAGAAAATGGCAATAGTAGGGATAATATACCCCCTTGGGATAAAAAGATTACAAGCCCAGTAAGTCCCATCAAGGCTTGCGACACTTCCATGAGAGGTAGTTGTGACGATGGAATTGATAGAACCATTAGGTCTACAAGCTTAGATGAGCATTCTATGAGTGGTTCTAGTTGTGCTTCTAGTAAGGCTCTTGAGAGACCTTTCCAATTTATAGATGAATCATGCTTTCGAGTAGATGCTATTCCTTTTAGTAAAAGCATGGTTCCTATGGCTAAGCAGTTGTTGTAGAGTGGACAAATGCAAGTAAAGACATCTCTCTAGAGAAGATGCGGCATGCCAAAGGTCCACTTGTACTAAATAGAAGCCATAAGGCTGTGAGGCCATTTGGTAATGGTGATAAATCCACAATAAGTCCATTGGACCAATGTGGTAGATGAGGCAATCTAAGAAGATGAAAAAGAATATGAGATGGGTTTGGAGGCCCAAAACCCCTAAAAATATTGTTGGTGTGTCAGATGAAGGGCCAGGAATTGCATGTGGACATGCTTTGATGGATTCCCAAGAGGATGCGACTAAAGGCCATAATGCGACATCTGACAATAGGGACCGCTGCCTTGAGATGCATCTATGTGATGGGTCTAGACTTGAAGCCCTGTCTAGTTTGGATCGTATCATTGACATATGTAATGGTCCAATTAGAGAAGAGTTGAATGATCATAAATCCATGATTCTCCCTGTAGGAGGAGTTACTGGAAAGATGGGACAAGCGATCCGTTTGAATGATGACCAAGGGGATGAGATATATCAACCTAATGATGCCATTTATTCAGCTCATAGTACCCAAGAAGAGATGGCCATTATTACTGAGATATCAGTAGAAAGACTTGGGCTAGTGAATCTACAAAGAGCGTAGATCAAGCTTTTAGCTGACTCGCGTAAGTAGCATGAGGCTAGTCCTCCTATTTTATGCTATCCTGATTAGTTTGATAGGATATGTTGTATATGCCAAGGAGATCATATATTACATGGATTAGAATGAACTATCCATTTTAGGCCAAGAGGTCTAGTAGCTTTAAGTAGTTAACGTTTGATTTCTTTAGGCCAAGAGTGAAATGCTTTATTTCTTTAGGCCAAGAGGGCCAATTGTCTATTTAGTATGGGTGCAGTTAATGGTTTCTTGTTTTAGTCCTGTGCTAGACAGGTTCAAAGAAGCGCTTGGAAGGAGCCTTTGTCACGTGGAAGCTTCTCGTGGCCCTCTCTAGGTGATATCTCTCCTTTACGAGTGCATGTTCTTTCACGTTATATGTATTTGTGTACTTGAAGGGGGTTTTCTTTCTTGTTGGGGACCGGCAATCAAGGCATAAAGTCCCAGGTTTAGGTTAGGTATGTCTGGGGGAGGTCTGAGTGTCAAGATTGTGGGAGAGAAGGAAGGAGTCTCACTTGTAGCTTTCTTGCTTGCACAATGGGGGAATACACACAAGGGTGGAGGCTGAAAATAGTTTTTCTCTTCTTAGTTGTGTAAGCCAAAAGAACTCTAATACAAAGAAATAGAAGAACCCTATATATGGGTCTCAAACCAAACTTAACTGACTAAGGTAGCATACTAACTGAGCCACGAACTAGAGTAGATAAGGATAGCTGTCATCTAGCTATTATTCATGGGCGGTGTACCAACTGCATCTGCACTGACACGTTGATGACATAAATGCACAACGGTCACCCTGGCATATCACGAGTGGAGCTCGATATCTCAACACTCCTCCTCGAGCTCAATCCCAATTCTTGCACACCAAGCAAGCCTCTGAACTTGCGCAGCTTCTCTGCGCCCAATGCCTTTGTAAATATATCAGCTACCTGATCCTCTGCTGACATAAACTAGATCAATAAGACCTAGTAAAACCCTCTCCCGTACATAGTGATAATGCACCTCAATGTGCTTTATTCTAGCATGATAGACTGGATTATTTTCCAAGTGTATACTACTCATGTTGTCACAATAAATGACAACTGGCCCATCTGTAGACTGATGCATATCATAAAGTAGCTTATGCAACCAAGCTACCTCACATGCAGCCATTGCTGCGCCCCTGTACTCAGCCTCTGTGCTGGATAAGGCAACTGTAGGCTGTTTCTTACTGCTCCAAGTGACTCCAGCACTCCCAAAAGAGAACACATATCCACTGGTAGATCATCTATCAGAAATGCTACCAGCCCAATCAGCATCAGTGTATCCATGCAACTGTATCTGAACCCCAGTCTCATAAAATAGTCCATACTGCAATGTGGACTTCACATACCTGAGTATGCGTCTACCTGCATCCAAATGCGGTTTCCTTGGAGCTTGCATAAACTGACTTGCCAATCCAACAACATAGCTCAAATCTGGCCTGGTAATAGTCATATAAATCAAGCTTCCTACTATGCATCTGTACATAGTAGGGTCTTCTAGAAGCTCACCTACATCTGCGCTCAGCTTCACATTCTGCTCCAAAGGAACTGAAATAGGCTTACAGCCTGTCATCCCATATTTGGACAGCATGTCTAATCCATACTACCTCTGCAAGAGCTGTATCCCACTTGGTGATCTCATCACCTCAATGCCCAAGAAATAACGCAGCTCTCCCAAATCCTTCATCTCAAACTTCTGCTTCAATAGTATTTTCACATGAAAAATATTTTCATCACTATCACCTGTCATAATTAAATCATCAACATAAATGACAAGTAGCATAATACCTTTCTCCGTTTTTCTCACATAAAGTGAGAAATCTGCCTTGAAAATCTGAAAGTCAATAGTGACAAGATACTGTCCTATATTATCAGACCATGCTCTAGGTGCTTGCTTCAAGCCATACAAGGCTTTCTTCAACCTGCAAACAAACTCAGGATGAACAGCATACACATAACCTAGCGGTTGCTCCATATAGACCTCTTCTTGCAAATCACCATGCAAGAAGGCATTCTTTACATCCATCTAATGTAAAGACCATCCCTTTGATGCAGCCATAGCAATGACTGCTCTTATGGTTGCCATCCTTGCAACCGGACTGAATGTTTCTTCATAGTCAATGCCATATGTTTGTGCATACCCCTTGACTACTAATCTTGCATTGTATCTGTTCACAGAACCATCTGCATTGTGCTTCACCTTATAAACCAACTTACAGCCAATTGCATTCTTACCTTTAGGCAAAGGTACCAATTCCCATGTAGCATTTTCTTCCAAGGCATCCATTTCTTCATCCATGGCTTTCTCCCATTTTTCTTTTCCCATGGCTTGCTCAAAAGAAGTGGGTTCTGGTTCATGTATCACTTTGACCATATATGCATAGTGAATGGCTGTAAATCCATCATATTACAACCTATCCACATGATACCTAGCTCTCGTAGACCTGTGCAAAATAGGTTCACTCCCGGGTGCTCTCAAAACATCCCTGGTCTTCCTTACTCTAGGTGTAACAATAGAAGGAATACCCAACTCATCATCAATGCTCTGTTCTGAGCCACTGGATTCACCATTCACATAAGAGTGACCTGCATTCACATCAAACATAGGCTGATCAACCTTCTCTTTTCCTTTTTGTATTACCTGCATACCACTATTTGCATTGCTTTGAGAAGATTCTCCTGATCTCAATCTGCATGTCCATGGTGAAGAATGTGAACCACTGCTAGAGGACGTTCCAAGTCCACTAATATTTTGTGACTGCTGCTGTGAATTCTGTGCAACATTACCATTTTGTGCATCTACGTCATCAATCACATTTACTAGTTTATACCAGCTACTCATCTCATAAAAAACAACATCTTTGCTCATTGTAAACTTACGAGTAGAAGGGTTATAGCATCTATGCCCTTTTTGCTGCAGAGAGTAACCAATAAAGATGCACTTCTCAGCTTTTGGATCCAACTTGGATCTCAACTCATCTGGCACATGTACATAGGCAATGCAACCAAAAATTTTCAAATGAGAAATATCTGGTTTCCTACCAGTATACCTCTCCTCTGGAGTCATCCCATGTATTGTTGTAGTGGGAGTCCTGTTCATTATATACACTGCTGTAGCAACTACTTCAGCCCAGTAAAAATCTGGCAAGTCTTTTTCGTTGAGCATGGCACGAGATACCTTTCCAATATGCATGTTTTTCCTTTCTGCAATTCCATTTTGTTGTGGGGTATGACTGCATGAATATTGCTGCTTTATGCCATGCTCCTGCAGAAACCTTGCAAACTCATTTGAGAGGTACTCTCCCCCTCCATCTGACCTTAGGCATTTTATTTGTAGGCCTGTTTCTTTTTCAACCATAGCTTTAAGAGTTTTGAAATGCCCAAAAACTTCACTTTTTTTTTTCATAAAATACACCCAAACTTTTCTGCTATAGTCATCAATAAAACTGACAAAATAATGACAGCCTCCAAGAGATGCAGCTTTAGTAGTCCACACATCAGAGTGGATTAATTCCAATGGCTTCTTACTCTCTTGAACATGTCTAGGAAATGGTTTCCTTGCATGTTTTTCAAACTGACAGTCTTCACATACCTTATGCATTTCTGCAACCTTGAATTTAGGCAATCCTGCAATAATATTTTGGGCTTGCATTGATTTAAGTCGATGTACATTAACATGACCAATGCATTTATGCCAGATATCAATATCTGCAACTACACCGGTCCCATGTGCAAACATTGCTGCACTCAATTCAGACATGTCTGCATCCAACGTAAACATTCTGCCCTTCTTCTTTCATTTTGCTATCAAGCGACCTTTATTTTTCATATCCTCAACAAAGCATCCATGAGGATTAAATCTGACCTGCAAGCCCTGCTCAACCATTTGACCAACAGAAACCAGATTCTTGGTGATATTCGGGACATGAAATACATCGGACAGGTATTTCTTTTTCCCATCCTGCATAGACAAAGGAATTTTTTCAATCTGCATAATAGGATGTGCAGTATCATCACCAGTCTCCACAAATCCTGGTTTTTCCATCTTCCTTGCATTCTCCATCCATTCTGCATGACCTGTCATGTGGTTTGATGCACCTGAGTCAACATACCATGCATCGTTGCTTTCTTCTACACTTGTCACAGAATTGTTCATGTGCTGCACCATAAACAAATGCTCATTTCTGTCATCACCCTGTCTACTAGAAGATGCATAATTCCCTTGTTGCAATTTTCCATTCATGATGTCATTCTGCTTTTTATAGCAGTCTTTAGCCATATGACCCATTTTACCATAGTAGTAGCATTCAACATTGTTGTTTGCATTTTGGCCTCTTTGCCATCCACCACAACCTCTTTAGCTCCCCCTGCCTCTAGAGTTACCACGTCCTCCTCCATAGGACTAGTTTTCTTGAGTTTGCTGCATATTCTGATTTCTACCACGGCCTCCAAATCGACCTCCTCTACCTCTGCCTCTACCTCTTCCAGCATTTGAGTAGAAGACAGTTTCTTTTGAAGTTCCTCCTGAAGAAGATGCACCACCATTTCTCTGCTCCTCAGAAATTAGAAGACCAATCAACTCCTCAAAATTAGGAAATCTTTCACGAACTGAAATGGATGTCCGAAACTGTGCATAATCCTTGCCTAGACCATTCAAGGTCACAGAAACTAAATCATCATCTTCCACTGGCGACCCAATGGAAGCAAGTGCATCTGCAATCTTCTTCACCTTCATGTGGTAGTCATTGATGCTCATACTTTCTCTTTGCACATTATGCAACTCTTGCTTGAGCTGCATTTTCCTGGCTTGTGTATTTGTGCTATACATTTTTGACAAAGTATCCCATGCCTCCTTTGGCGTACTTGCATCCTGAATATGCACAATCATAGAGTTTGAAATACTGATAGACAACCAGTACATAACTTTCCTGGCTCTCTTATGCCATGCTTTGAATGCCTGCATTTGCTATTGATTGGGAACATCAGGAAGAACTGGTTCTTCTTCATTTCCTGCAACAAATTCCCAATATCATTTTCCCATAAGGAAATTCGTCATTCTAAACTTCCATGCTTGGAAGTTGTTCTTGTCAAGCTTTTCAGTTACAATCTGTGAAAGAGAATCAGATGCCATTATAGAACACTGCAAAAAGTTCTGTCACTGCAAAAAACACAGCTTCACCCTCACAAGGGCAAATCTGCAAAACTAGCAAAAGTGGTATTTGACCACACAGTCACTTCCTAGTGACGATTTTGCATAAACAGGAACCAAGCATGATTCTGTAACTCCCAATGTCTCTGCACATAAGCATACGATGCAATTTCTGTGGTAACTTTTCACCGACCTGTAGAACAGTGGTCGCACAGCATAAAACTGGGCCTTTTCCTGAGTGCATGCAAAAAACTTCCGCCTCCAAAACAGGCCCCGAAATGGCCTCAAATTAAAAAAACAGGGTCACCAGGAGCTAAAGCCTTCCCCCCAGTATATACTGCCCTCTTGCTTCACCGCGAAGGGCATCTCAACCTGAGACAATGCACTCTTGCAATTTTTGGCTGTACTACCTGCAGAGATTTGCTCCCAAAATAGAAAATGAAAGCAGCACTGCTCCTCTTACCAAAACACCGCGAGCTTGGCTTGCTTTCTTGAGCTCCTTACCATGAACAAGGCTCTGATACCATGTCAAGATTGTGGGAGAGAAGGAAGGGGTTTCACTTGTAGCTTTCTTGCTTGCACAATGGGGGAATACACACAAGGGTGGAGGCTGAAAACAGTTTTTCTCTTCTTAGTTGTATAAGCCAAAAGAACTCTAATACAAAGAAATAGAAGAACCCTATATATGGGTCTCAAACCAAACTCAACTAACTAAGGTAGCATACTAACTGAGCCATGAACTAGAGTAGACATAAATGCACAACAGTCACCCTGGCATATCACGAGTGGAGCTCGATATCTCAACACTGAGTAGTTGTTGGCTTCTGTAAAGACATTGTCAGGCATTGAAAGACCTGTTTTAGATGGAAGTTCTCGTGACCCTGTTATATTGACCGGCTAGGCGGCCATTCTAGGAGTTCCTGTTAGTTGTGAGGCAGTTAGAGAAGCCTATTAAAATAATGATGAAAAGAGACAAAACCTTGAATATCTGAAAGAAAGTATATATATACAGATGTGTGTAAAAAGGGGTTTGACCCCTATAAAAATAGAAAAGGAAAAAAAGAAAAACACTTGAGCTGTTGTTTATCGCCTTACGGAGGCTTGGTAGGTTCTTGGGGATGAGACAAGACCCGAGGCCGATGCCTTGTCTTCCTTGGGGTGATATCTTGCCATAAAAAAAGAAAATAAAAGAAGGTTGGAGCGAAAATAAAAGTGAGCATTAGAAAAGGATTAAGTGTCGCCTTGTGAGGGTTTGATAGGTTCTTGGGTATCGAGACAGGACTTGAGGCCGATGCCCTATTCTCCTTGGGTCATTACGCTCGGCTCCCTCCTTTTTACATGCCCAAGTATAGAGAAATAAAAACCTTTTAAAAAAAGAATTATGCTAAAAGAAAATATTTCTTAATCAAGCTACAGGAGTTCTTGCCTAGTAGAAGCTCCTGGTTGAGTTGTCCTTAGTTAGGTAGGTAGTTCAGATCACCACTTAGGGCGACCTCTTTGATAGTTCTTTTTAGCTTGGATGTGTTGGAGCAGTTGGTTAGTCAGCTTCAGACTTTCTGTCAGATTATGCTGGGCCTACTTCTCGTGGATTTTATGCCTTGGTTTTGTCAAGGGGTAGGGTATGCATTGTGATGTGTTGTATTGTGCATTTTTTGTATCACCTTAATGCTCATTTTTGTTGTTTATGTGCAGATCTATTCGTGGGATTCGACGGGTTGACTGCCTATCACATGATCGCCAATGATAGATGATTTTTTATGTCGAGAAATACTTAAAAACAGCCAAAAATTATGAATATCAGGGGAAAAATAATCTTCGTCGAAGGGGGCGATGGCAATCAGTACGATTTTAAGCGGCAAGTCCCTAAAGCGTTAGTGTTAATTTGCATGGAAAATCAAATGATGGCGGATGGCCGAGCTAGAGTTTTTCTAGATGCAAAATGATGTCATGAATCCAACGTACGTCTCAGATCTCAATTCCGAGGTTGTTTGATCCCCCATTTAATCCCCGCAAGTTTCGGGGTTGTGAAGCAGCTACTGGATTTGGAAGCCAAGGAAAGCATGATGGGGCCCAGCTTTGTAGATTTCGATGCCATGGAACCACCGTCCAGATGGATCTCGAATACGATGCCGTTTGCCCCTTCAAAAGCGAAAAAGCCACTTGCCGAAAGTGTGAAAGCAAAATGCATGAACTAGATAATTGGGAATTAAGCCTTAAAGCTCTAATTAAGAGCCAAAAAAACACACAAAATGAAACGATGGAGGGGAGGAGGCATCAGTTTTTTGCGCCCCATTTTTTCCCTCCATCATGATTTTCTGATCAGCTAAGGCAGGAGGAATGCTCCTGGCCCTAAGATGCTTCTATCATTCGCCCTCCATCGCCACAAACGGATCGAGGAATGATGCACTGAGTCAAGAGATAAAAAATCAGTCTCTCTTTCCTCCCTCTCTCTCCTGCATAGAGGCAATTCATGTGCAAGAAATCAAGAAAAATAAAGACTGAAGGATGCTTGTCCAGCTGTGATCGGATTGCTTCAAGATGAAGAGAAGGCTGAGGAAAGAGGTTCAGCATTGAAAAATGTTTGCTGGTCGATTTGTGGGTTGCTCAGAATAATTATTAAAAAACCCGCAACACACAAGACACGCGATATGCTCCAATTTTATGAAGAAATTTACTTGTTTTTGTTGTTTCATGGTCCAAATGTTGTTCATATGCCATGAATTTTTGTTTGAACCTTGTTTGCATTATGTTTGAGGACTGTACCTATAGAAATGCAGAACCCGTAATGATTTAAAGTCGTTATTAATTTATTTAAAACCCGCCAAATGTCATTTTTAATGAAAATTAGTGAGTTTTTTCGAATTTGAGTTGGAAAAAATGAATGAAAATAAAACAAAATCAGAGAAATGTTAAGTTTTAGTCAAAATAATAAGCCAATACAAATAAATCAAAAAATACCTATTTTTCATGAATAATAAATAGTAAAAAATAGCTCTCGTGGTTAAACTTCTATAGCTCTTACTTCCTTTTGCTTCTACTCATGCTCTCGCTTTTGCTCCACCTTTCATAAACAATGTCTCAAAAAAAACATAAACACAAATAAAATCCCTAAATATGTACAAAGTCCAAAATCACATTATAGAAAATTTGTACAAACAATGCATTTATCTGTAACTTCACCATTTAAAGTATAGAATAGTCCACGTTTATGACACATTTATAACAAATATTTACACCATATATATGGTCACATGTACAATAAATATTTATACTATATTTATGCTCACATTTATACCAAATGTTTATACTATATATAGAGACTTTAAAAAAAAACCTTGCTAAAATTTTTTAGTAAAAGCCTTAAACATTAATAGAAATCCTAAAGGGTAATCAAAACTTTAAATAAGCAAAATATATTATGCAAACCATGGATTCTTACAACATAAAAAGTGAAGAAAGGGATCTTCTTAATGTTGTGAAGGCCTTGTAGCTTGAATGCAAGTTCCAACACCTTGCAACATCTCTCTCTCTCTCTCTCTCTCTCTCTCTCTCTCTCTCTCTCTCTCTCTCTCTCCACGCATATCTATTTACTGTGTTTGAACTAAATTCACACTTTCATACTTTTTAGTATGTGTAAATTCAATACAATAGATGTTTTGAAACATAACCGTGTCAAAGAGCATTATTCGGAGTTTAAAGATGTGTTGTGTTTATTAGTCATGACTTAAAAGTCCATTTTAAATGCTTTTTTAAAGAAACCTCACTAATGAACAAATGTTAATTGCATCCATGCTTCCATTTTATAATAGTGTTCTCACGAGATCAACCCTGGAACACTCATTTTGGGATGGTGGTTTAACTACAAACTTGTGGAGAAGTATCCTCGCTAGGTTGAATTTGCAAAGTGCTGACAAAGCTAACCTGAGGTTTTGTGCCTTGGAAACAATCTGAGATTTAAAAGAGAGACGCCGATTAGGGTCATGCCACACGTAAAAAATAACTCGGTTATTCAAGTGCCTTGTAAGTACAGTAATCCCCATTTATATGCAGAATCTGAAAACATGAAATGTTAGAACTTTCAGAATACCGGTAAAAAAAGGATAGAAGGCCCCGAGGCTCGAGCCGACCAAGGAAACTAGTTTAACGGAAAAGCACATAATAATAATATTAGGCAAAGGCAGTTCTGAAGCAAGACTTGGGTTTCTCCGTGCTACCGGGAGCTTCGCAGATTGGATCAAGATGTACGACAACTACAACAATGGTTCATTCGTACTCCGAAGAAGGTCCATGCTGCTTAAGGGATGTACAAGGCCAAAATTGATCGAGTAGGAGAGTAATGGTAGATTCTTTGATCAACTGCCGCTGATAATTAGCTGTTGAAGCTTCCTTTGCCACCCTTCACTACTGATCTTCTATAGACGCAGGAAGATTAAGATCAAGAAACAGCTTCGCACAGCGTCCGATCAAAAGGTGAGGCGAAGACGTGGATTCTGCGTCAAGCATGGTCAAGGAAGAAGAAGCACTGTCGCTGTTGGAGTCGGGAGAATCCCGGGGCACCATTGCCTGAGACAAGCTCGACCCTTTACCAATCCCATTAGACGCCGCGTCCTTGCCTCCCGCCAGTGAACGCATCATCTCCCCCTCCTGCTTCCCCATCTGCTTCATCCAAAAGCCTGGCTCGCGCTGCTCAAATGATGACGCTGCTCCAATGACCTTCTCTGAATCCTGCATCGATAAGCCTTGAATAACATCCGCGGCCGGAGAAGCAATCTTCAGCTCTAGCTTCAGCGTCCTCTCTTCCACCAGCTTATTCGAAAAGAAGCTTCGAGACGAGTCCAGGGATGGACAAATCCTTGTAGGACCGTTCCGTGGTTGTAACTTGCCATTGTCTGGAATCTTGCTCCAAACGTTATGCCAAATACAAGCTGGCGCAGAAACAGGCAGACGTTGAGGCAATGAACTGCTGCCAGAATGATCAGCCAAATCGATCATCATGATATGGTGACGTTCCTGGCTATGGCTGTTAATGTTCTGGTTGGCAATCATCTCCACGGGGAAGGGGAAATTAGTCTTGGCTTTGTGGCCGCGTAAGCTGCGAGCTGCATTGTCGTAGGCATGCGCAGCCTCCTCTGCGGTGTCGAAGGTGCCCAGCCATACCCTAGTCTTCCTCCAAGGGTCCCGAATCTCTGCAGCATATCGGCCCCATGGCCGTCTGCGGACTCCGCGGTATCGCTTGCAGGAGGCTGCAGCATGATCCACCATGACTTGATCACCTGCAGGAATCAGAGGCGAGGGAACAAAGGAGATTATACTACTCGTTTCTGGATGAAGCTGATGGCTGACATCTGAAGCTTTGAGGAGAAGCTTGCGAAGAGAGAAGCTGGCAAAGACGGAGGTGACATTAATGGGACATTATTGAAGTGAGGCTGATACCTAACATCTAAAGCTTCGGGCACAAGTTTTCTTTTTCCATGGCGGAAACGGCTGAGAAAAAGAAGCTGTGAAAGAGAGCTGGAATTAATGAAGGTGGGCTAATAGCTCGGCAATGGCGCCGGAAGCGGCGAAGATAGAAGCTGTCAAATTTGATGGAGTTAAGCGAATAGAATTACGTTCAAAGCTTCGGGGAGAAGCTTTCTTCGTCTTCTGCGGGAAGAATTGTTGCCATGGAGGGAAAGTATGGGAAGGATTGCAGCCATGGCGGAGGAGAATGCTTGAAGAAGCGTCGAGAGAGAGAGAGAGAGAGAGAGACGTGATAGGCAAGACTCAGATAAATGTCACAAAAGAAGACGGCAGCAGGAGGTTCAAGACAGGAAAGGTCGGTAGTTGACGACACATATTGTAAATAATCGGAAAATAAATACAAATTTTCAGTTTTGGGGAAGTTAAAAAATTTATTTCGAGGGAGATTTTATTTCGTGAAAAACTGCGGCGCGGGTGGGTGGTGAAAAGTTGGAAACTGATTTACCTCAGAGAAGCGAATTCAGCTTTCAGTTTTGCCTTAAATGCTGGTTTTGCCGCTCCGTCTTAATAGTGCAGTTAAAACCAAAAAAATAAATTTAATAAAAATCCCGGGCTCCTCGTGCCCTCGTAACGGCGACTCACGGTCAGCGACCACCCCATCTGTTTTGACGCTCTGCCGCCGGCCGCCGTCAACTTGGCGTCAGAAATGCCGTCGGTCTCTCTGGCCCCCGCCGCCCACGACTCTTGCCTCGGCCGTATCACGCGACATAACGGCAGCCCCGCTAATTTTCTATTCTCAGAATTGTTTTTTAAATTAGCCCTCCCTCGGCCCTCGCACAGAAACCCTCGCCCGCTCTCGCCCGCTCGCAACTTGCCACGCGGCGAGACACGTGTCGCCAGCTTCTGTACTCACTTTTTGGCTGGCTTCGCCGTCACCCCAGGACCCTCACGCACTTCTTTGCTCGCTGCCACGTGTTACTCTGCCACACACGAAAGGCTATGCATGATGCAAGCGCGCACGTGCCATCCTAGGGTCTGTTCCTTGCAAGCGGTGGTCAAGACTCGAGAGAGAACCTTTATCTATCTATCTCTATATACATATATATATATATATACATATATATATATATATATCTATATATATCTTCTACTGTTATTAATAGAAGGTTTTGCAGGGGTCACATGGCGCATATGGAGGCCTCCTGTAGACACACTCCACCTGTTCAAAGTTTTGCTCTTCCTTCGTTCGTCCAATGTTGTGCTATCGGCTTAATTTTAGATTTTTTGTTACACTGACTGAGAGGTCTTTGTCAAACCCTCTATCATTGAACTCATTCTTCTATTTAAAAGATTGTGCACAAAAAAATTTAATCAATAGCATTCCATGAACCAGCTTCTCCTCCTCCATTTATCCCATGGGCAAAAAGGCAGTCAAGACAAACCATAGGAGCGAGTATAAAATAAAGCCTAAGGCATCTCAATTTCACACCCTCTCGGAATTTTGATTTCATGAAAAAGAAGGCAAAAATGAAAATGACAAGGGAGGATGAGGATTTTCATTTCAATTTACGAGGGAATTGAAAATCCAAAATGAATGATAATGTATAATCGTTAGAAGGAATGAATATATTAATTTACAATATAATTGCATTGATAAATTGTATAACTACATTAAAAACAAATAACATTATTTATAATTTGTTAAATATCATTACAAGAATAATAATAAATTATATTGATTGGAGAATGATTCTTTGCAAAAGAAATATGGGATCAAGTGCATACTAAGCTTCATGGTGAGGATAATGTTTTATGGGCATGAGCTTTAAAACCCCCTTTGGTTGTTTTGCTTAGGAGGAGGGGCCAATTTCTAGCAAAGAAAGCTCCTTTCAAAGTTAGGCAATATTTCAACATGCTGATTGTTGGAGGTAAAGGCACATGTGCCTACACCGCCCATGTTTTACTACATTGAAAATATTCACACACATGTATACTACATAGTGGCACATGCCCCCACACACCTGTACACTACATGTGGCGAGCACCCACCATTGTCACTTCATTCTTTATTCTTTCAATAACATTTGAATAAGGAAAGACAGTCACATATTGTGACTATTGGAGTTCCCACATCTTGAGTCTCTCTCTCTCTCTCTTGCTCTCCTTTTCCATCCATCATAGCTCACTCCTCCATCACTTTCGCTTGCTCATGCTCTCACTCGGGCTTCTCCCTTCAATTGGTATGAAAGCATTGGTTCAAGGAGCTTCTCTTCACTATGCTTTAGTCTAGATTTGAAATGTATATCTCAAGGTTTAATTGTTGGCCCTGAAGAAGGTACGCATAAATCCTATGCCTCATAGCTTGTATGGGCTCCTTTTTTACTTGATTGAGCATCAGTAAGTACTCCGGTGTGTCTAACAATAGTAACAAATAGGACATACTTGCTACTTACTCTATGTAAGAAAAACTTGTGAAGGATGGACATGCTATTTACTCGGTGCAAGATAGCAGACCTGCTATTCACTGTGTTGCAAGATAGACCTACTATTCATTATTTTATAAGATAGACTTGCTATTTCACCGAGTTCCTGACAAACCTACTGTTCACTAAATTGGACCTATTGTTTATCGTGTTCAAGACAGACTTATTGTTAACTACTATTTAGGACATACCTACTATATATTATCACAACAAGCTAATTGATTGTGAAAGTCTATGCCTATTGCCATCTGATGATATTCGAGTACTTCAGCGGATGTATTAATGTATGATATTGATGCTATATACTTGGATATGCATATGGAATGTCTTGAGCTTCACATTTGAGCTTGATCACATGTATTGGAGCTTTGGCCAATAGCTACAATGATCATTGACATTATAGGCTTGAAGATTCTCTTGGATTTTATACTCCCGACTCTACACTTGATGTATCTAGGATTTTGGATGGCCATCTACTTGATATTTTGGGCTTGCATTGCTCATTTGGAATTTGATTTTATTCTAGTGGGAGTCACTTGAGCTGCGTAGCTATTTTCTATTTGAGTAGAGCTTTGGGTTTATGCAGTTGAGCTTACTTCAATTGTAGTTGTTGTCTAATGGGCTGATTTGATTCATGCTTTGAGCTAGTATTTATCTTTGTCAAGTTGTTGTCAATGATATATCCATTCTGCTTGTATATGTATTGAGCTTCTTTACACTTGCTCAATCAGTTGTGTATCAAGCAGTTCTCTTCCATTATCTCAAGTCCTACTATATGCATGACAAGTATCCCTATTGGATGTATCCCACTTTGATGCATTGAGTTTGTGAGTTATCGGTACTAGTTGCATGCTCACTAATTTCTAGTGGTTTATGCATTCTCTATGAGGGCATATGCTTTTTGACTTGACTGCTTTGATAGTTAATGAACAACTCTCCTCTTTACTGTATCATCTATTTAGATACTATTTTGGTCTCAAATTTGACATGTTTTGGTGGCATTTATAGCACACCTTTCTTGAATTATGCTTTCATTCATTACATTATAGCTAGTGGCATTTATAGCACACCTTTCTTGAATTATGCTTTCATTCATTACATTATAGCTGGTGGGTTAAATGATAGTACTATCTTCAACATTGACAAGTTGGATGGCACAAATTACAACTATTAGAAGGCACAAATTTGGTTGAATGATAATACTATCTTCCACATTGACGAATTTGATTAAATGATAGTACTAACTTCAACAAATTTGGTTATATGATAATACTATCTTCAACATTGACAAGTTGGATGGCACAAATTACAGCTATTAGAAAGCACAAATTTGATAGGTTCTAGTGCATAAATTGCATAATAAGCCATTGAGACATGAGGGTGTAAAGTTTGAATGATTTGATACAAAGGATTGGGCTAAATTAGATGAGTTGTGTATATCTACGATCATTTTATTACTCTTAGTAGGTTTTCTATAATGTTATCTCCGAAGGGCAGACCACTTGGCAGTTATGGGAGAAGATTCATGATATCTATGACAAGTAAACTATTAAGGCCCATGCAAGACAAAATGACTTCTTCTTCTCCCAATATATTCTTCCAATAGTTCAGTCCAAGGGACCTCAAATTCCGATAACTTCTTTAAGTGCATAGCTTTTTCCTATAAGGATTCTTTGCCAATGTCTATTATCTTCAAGCCCCCAAGCTCCTTTTCCTTTTTGAGATTCTCTATAACCAAAGGATTTAAGTATTTTTTGGGACCTTTCTTACACCAAAAAAACTTCCCCATTGGGGGTCCCACTACTTTTCCATCTCCTTGCTCCATGTAGATAAAATCAAAGCTTGGGGAAGATGAAGAGGTCTAGCATTTGATCTTGAAATTTTCCAATAGGATACCAGTGACTAAAACCATAGCTTTGCCTCACTACCTAGGAGGAAGGGAATGTTAATAAATTTCTCAGAGAAGCCCATGTGCAATATCACCTTCTTCAATTAGTTCCAGTTAAGTTTATAAAACCTTTTTCTACATGCATCTAAAGAAAAACTATCTCTTATTCCAACAAGTTGGCCCATTCAATAGCCATATTTACATTCAGAACATTTTCTAATAGAGATATACCCTTTATGAAGCCATGCCGATTTTTGTTGATGTACCTTTCCAAAATTGGAGGTAGTTCAGATGCCAAGGCTTTGGTAAATAAGTTGTATACTGTCCCTATAAGTGAAATTGACATTAGGAAAAAAATGAACTCACAAATGGGCCTTTTAGCCCCCCCTCTCTCCTCATTCAAGAAGTCTTTTTCAACCAAATTTTATATTAAAAAATAGTTAGTTACGGGAGTGTGGTGCTTCGTTTCAATGCAAAATGATTAGTAGATACGAGGTAATTGATTTTTTAATCGAGAACAAGGAAAATAAAAATTTGAAAGTTCCTTTTAAGATAGTTTGGGGATTTTTTAGTGTTTATTGCAAAGCAAAGGAAGCAAAAGACGAGGCATCAAGAGGAAAAGCGCAAGGCAGAAAAAAAGGAAAATGCACCCTACAAGAGAGTGGGCCCGGAAGAAATCTAAAAGCATGGGAATAACCACCAGGATTACAAGACGCATGGAAGCCACAAGAAGCCAAAAGCAAGAAGGTGCACCTTTAAATACAAAGGTGCAGCCAAAACCTCTGGAGTGCAATTTGTAACCATGAATGGGCGATAGGACTAAGCAGAAAGAGAGGAGGACAATGGGAAAAAGGGCCTAGCTGGCCATGTAAAAAAGGGGACATGGGGATGACCACCCAAAAGGGATTTAGGGTTTTGTATATAAAGTTCAAAAAGTGAATGAAAGCTCATTCTTGGGTGTGTGACAAAGTAGACTCTTCTTCTTCTCTTCTTCTCTTATTTTGCTTGCTTGTGAGTGCTTGAAGGGGGAGGGAGTGTGAGTGAGTGAGGGAGTGAGTGTGTGAGGGATCTTGGACGTGAAGCCCTCCACCATCTCCTCTCTTCTTCTTCTTCTCTTCTCTCGTCTCATCTCGTGCGTGGCTATGAAGGATGGAGCTTGAAGGAAGAGGCTTGAGGATGCTTGAGCGTGCATCACCAATCGTGGAGCTATTAGAGTGCTTGAGAGAGGAAGTAACTCAATCGAGCATTAAAGTAAGCTCACTACACTCGTAGAGAGGGATAGCGCATCGGCTATGTGAGAGGTAGCCATTAGTGCTTGCTTGAACTGCTTGAATAATAAGCAGTTCATGGGCCTTGGCAGTTGAGCATGAGCTCACCTCTACATTTTGGTTCCGTTGCCGTGACCAACGAATTCAAGCTTGAGCGCTTACAAACTTCAATTTGAGCATTGAAGTATGTTGAGATATTTGCAATCACACCTACTTTAGTTCCTTTGTGAGGAGTAGTGAGGGCTCAGGACAAGAATTCCATATGCACAGTAGGAGAAGGTACTACCACTCAATTCCTATAAAGCATTGTACTTGCACTCTTTTTCTAATGCAATGATAGTACTCACTTCTTTCCAGTAAAGTGTCATGTCACTGTCAATATACAAAATTGTGTTTATGAGTCAAAGTCTCAATCTTGGAACCTAATTCACTTGTGTAACAATTTGTCCTAGTCAGGGTTAATGTCTTCATGAGTTTCCTTTTCCTCTTTCAACCTCCATAGCTTCCGGATTTGCCATGCTCTAGATCCCATGTATTTTACATGGTATCAAAGCTCAGCTAAGCATGCCTTAGCTCATTTTAGTAGATCTTCATCTTTGGTCCATCTCTACTTAGCTCAGTCTCAGTGTATGAACTCACTTTCCATCTCCACCTTCAAGCTTGCCTTCATGGCTGCCATAGCTAGTAGCACCCTATCAGATTGAAGCTCTTGTATCTCACTCCACAGGCCAAACCTTACCAAGCTTCCTTCTGGAGAAGTGTTCCCTCGATACTGATACTTCTCTGTATCATTTCAGAACTTGACATTGCCCCATCCAATACTCACCATTGTCAATTTTCTCAAGTTTTGTTCTGTGGCCTCCTTAGCCAGGCAATACATAGGCATCTTGGAGCTTGTGGATCTCTCATTACATGATACCATTGATCATGATATCTTCTAGGAAAATCTTCCTTAACATCAGTACTCTATCCTATTACAACAAACATCAGGATTGATGAAGAATTCAATCAGTACTAATGAAATCGTGAAAAACCGACGAAATTTGCACTTGCTGCTACTGTCGTCTTAAATCATGCATCAATCTTGAGGAGCATCATGGGGTTTTGGTAGAGCATCAAGAGAGCTACATTTCCATAAAAAAAGTTTTCAAAATGATCAAGTGTAGCTCTTGCAATGTCAAAAAAACCAAGCTACTCTCAGAAACCCTAATTGTGACTCCATACCAAACACTTATGTCTCTTAACACATCTCAACCAACTCTTTTGTTGCTTAAATTTGATAAGTCTAAAGATAATTTGTTGATGGTCCCTCAAGTCGAACATGGGCAAAGATTCTCCAACTGCCCGTTTCAAAGGAGTTAGGTTTCATACCTGGCAGACCCGCATCAAACTGATCTTGATGAAGAAGGGCCTTCGGGCCATTACCACTGGAAAAGAAAAGAAGCCTCGTGATGCGGATCTAGCCATCACTTGGCAAAAGAACGATGATAAGGCTCGGGGCATTATCAAACTGGAGCTAGACGACGATAGCTATATCCGCCATGTGGATAACTGTGAGACTTCACAGGATACATGGAAGAGACTTGACAATTTGTTTAGTGCACAGTCTAAATCATCAAAGTATGGTCTCCTGATTGAGTTTTTCAGGCTTGAAATGAAGTCTAGCACATCACTTGCCACACATCTAAATTACATGGAAGGACTTCTAACCCAACTTGCAAGAATCAACATTAAAATGGAAGAAGATGTTTGCATCGATGTTCTACTTAAGAGTTTGCCTCCTAAATATAATAATGTATCAACAACTCTAATTAATATGCCAAACCCTGAACTTGTTGATATCTAGGCATCACTGTTAGAGGAGGAAAAGAAGCTAAAAACTAAGGAAGAACCAAGTACCTCTAGAGATGAGCATGCATTATATGTTGGCAAACATGTACAAAGTCAAGAAGGATCAGCTCTTCTGTGATTTTTGCAAAAGGACCGGACACACCAATAAGTTCTACCACTCCCAAAAGGCCTATCTATTTGTAGTCAAATAAGAAGAAGAAAATGGAGAAAAGGAAGAAGAAGAAGAAGACTACTAGGAGAAGGACAAACATCATAAGTCCTTCTATTCAGACATATTTTTTAAGCTGTGTATTTCCTAGCCCTAATGCCTTAGACATAAACTTGTAAACTCCTTAGTTAGCCTTGTACTACAGCCTTTGTACACTTTGTGAGGCCCTGCTACATCCTTGGGATGTCCATCATGTTTATGGTACCCACACTTAGTCTTTTCTGCGATAGCCTTTGGTGTTTTGCCATGTTTATGGTATGCACACACTTTGCAGGTGTTGCTTTCACTAAAGCCTCTAGACACTTTGTACTTTTGGTTGTGATTGAGGAGGGGTATTTAGATATTTGCAATCACACCCACTTCAGTCCCTTTGTGAGGAGCAGTGAGGGTTTAGGACAAGAATCCCATATGCATAGTAGAAGAAAGTACTACCACTCAATTCCTATAAAGCATTGTACTTGCACTCTTTTTCTAATGCAATGATAGTACTCTTTTCTTTCCATTAAAGTATCATGTCACTGTCAATACACAAGATTGTGTTTATGAATCCAAGTCTCAATCTTGGAACCTAATTCACTTGTGTGACAATTTGTCCTAATCAGGGTCAATGTCTTCATGATTTTCTTTTTCCTCTTTCAACCTCCATAGCTTTTGCATCTGCCATGCTCTAGATCTTGTGTATTTTACAAAGTAAGGGTTTCATCCCCAAATCATAGCTTGAGATAGATAGGAGGTTTTGGGTCTTTAATCCATGCTACAAGTAGTATTTTTGGTTTTTGATGGTTAGTGGGTAAGAGAAATCAATTCACTATTTTGCTTTTGATTGTTGTTGCATTTAGAGTAGGTTAAGGTTAAGAGATCGATTGGAAAAGCATAGGGTTTGCTATTGTAAAACATGCCAAATAGGGCACAGATCTATGGAAAATGGGAAGAAGGAGTGCTGAAGGGGGTTGAGATTGACAAGTGAGGATGTAGGAGTGGCAAGAATCTTGCAAACGAGGGGTTTAATAGCCAGGTGACCAAGGGGGAGCTCATTTGAAACCCTGGCTGTGAGAGAGAGAGTGTGTGTGTGAGCTCCAATGCGTGGATCCGCTTCAATCACGTTGCCAACAAGTTTATTGCCCACAAGTTTGTTGCCAACAAGTTTGTTGCCCCTCATGCATAGGTAGGATCTCAAGGTGCTCAACTAGTGTGAAGCCCACAATCGCTTGGCCTGATGAAGTTTTCATCACTTCGGGAAAAACGTGTCGTTTTTGGCATGTTCGAGTTACGCTGACTCTAGGCCGAGTCCCAAAATCAACCCTCGACCCTCTTGTATTCGGCCATTTGGCCCACTCGACTCAGACTCGTGGAAATTTGGCCCTTGGCCCTTCTATATTCGGCCATTTGACCCATTCGAATTAGCCACTCAGACCACGATGACCCAGGCACATTTAAACATTAGGCACTCGGCCAACCCATACTCGGCCCCTATATCCAAGTCACCCACTCGTCCCATCCGAATCAGCCACTCGGCCCCTGCAATTTAGACCTGTTGGGCCGAGTCTGATTTTTCCCAGAATTTTTAAAGTGTAGAACATACTACCTAGACACTAGCCATACGAACATTCGAAGACCATACAGATGCTTGAGACGCCTTTCTAGCATAAGGAACAAAGGAATCAGCGAGACACAGACATAGAGATAACACTAGTCAACCATCTAGTGATGCAGGTCGTCAACAATATTAAGCAGCATCGTAGAGCCCAAATAAATTGTGACTGAGTAGAGGGCATAACAAAAAACCTTATGAACCAATGGGGACGGCTAGAAATCGAGCGTATAAGCCTATTAGACTAAACCCATGACGAGAGCACTAAAGCCATCTATACACTTGTTTTCCCACTCACTCTAATTTCCAACCCTCAAAACACACTTGGGAAGAGATAAAAGCCTGATTTCGCACAATACATAAAAAGAACACACACATGTACACACGCACAGAGTGAGGGTAAGTTGAGGACTGGTTTTAATTAACAAGGAATTCACCCAGACTTAAGAATTTGAAAGAATCCACTGGTAAGAGAAGACCCAAGGACATAGAAGGGTGATTGAATCCCCAAAGGTAGGACCAAGCAAAGAACACAACTAAAAATCCGGACGCAATGAGGACAGATACTATCATGGAAGTGGATCTACCCGACCTTATCAACTTGATCAACAACTTGGAAAAACATGAAGCTTTGGACATGGAAGAGGGCAGCTCAGGCTATAGAAGCAACAAAGAACTTGACCTAGGGAATTTTCCTGAGGTCGTCCAGCAGTTAGTGAACAAATACAATGCTCAAACTCAGCTAGAACACCGCGGTAGACTGGTAGAGGACATCATAACGGACCTTGAGGAGGAGAGGTAGATGGCATGTAGGGTTTTGCATGGAGCTTATGCCAGAGTATGGAAATGCGAGAGATTCAGAGAGTGCTAGCCCTAGCAAGCAGGAATCTGTCAAAGAGCGAGAGAGCGCTAGGAGATCTCACACTGAGCGAGCTTCCAAAGCGGCTACTAGATAACACGACAATAGAGCAAAGCGCTGCAGTATTAGCCACATCGCTACTAGTGGGGTTAGGAGTCAACCAAGGCTTTAACATCTAATAAAAAATTCATGTGGTGGTGAAGCAGCTAGATAAATAAAGCAAATGACAACCCATGCAACTTTGTGGAACAATTTGAGTAGGTCTGCAAGGCCAACGGCCTCATCGATCCTACTCAACACTCCCAAGCCTTTGGATTGTGCTTAGGTGACAAGGGCCAGATGACCTGGTACACAAGTTTGGATGCTATAGAGCATGCCGATCTCAATGGTTTGAAAAATATCTTCATTAAGATATTTTCAAACTTGGGTACTCCGATAACCTACTAGTGCGACTCATGAATGTCAAGCAGAGAGAGAAACATGATATTCAAGATTATGTGACCCATGTGAGGAGCCTCTTCAAGAGAATCCCCATGGGCAAGAGACCAACCAAAAGAGCGGTATCCACGGTATTCATTAATAGAATATGAAGTGAAGAGCTCTACAAAGCCTTGTTCGGCAATTGGAGCTTACATCAAGACACACTGGCAAGGGTCTTTGAAGAAGCTATTAGAGTGGATGACCAGCTCAAGGAAAGAGGTTCTAGGGGCTCAAATCAAGAAGAGTCTAGTAGCAGGAGTTTTGAGAGGGCCTCGACGCTGAGTGAAAGAGTAGACCCAAGGGCATAAGACAAAGGGAAGGGCACTGATTCTGGACAAGAGCTATCAGATATTAGAATGGACATAGCCAAACTGCAGGAGATGATGAGACAACCAACAAGAAAGAGAATTGTAGACATGTGGGCACGAGTGAGTGTGCTAAGCCATGCAGTACTCCAAACTTGGGGTAACCCACCAGTCAAGACTGCTAGGTAGGTTCAACGTCACACTAGCTAATGGAATGAAGGTGAAACCATTTAGAGTATTGAAAAATTGGCTAGTGAAGATCGTAGGAAACCATTTGTTGACTTTATAGTCATAAAGGGAGTGGACTATGACATCATGCTAGGCCGACCTTGGATGCGCAAAGCGAGAGTTGTAGAAGATTGGGGAAATGGTCTCATCTTCTTAAGGAATCAAATGGAGGCTGTAAGAGTAGAGATGGACACTTGGAAAACTACGCCGATTGACCTAGATGCCATCTCTACCATGTTGACAAGTGATGGCTTGATTAGGAGATCCTATGGGGCTATTACCAAGTATATCACGTGTCCTGAGAATGAACAAGACTGGATGCATGTTCTTGCTACCATCGACCTTCCATTCTCAGACACAAAGGAGTATGAACAAGTCATCAAGGCAATTGGCAAGCTCAAGGACACACCCTCAGTGGCAATCTTCATGATGACTAGAAGTCTACATGGAAGACCTAACCTTGTTACATGAGTCTCGAACAATATATGAGAGCTCCTAGAGATTTTAGGGTACTTGACCGACAAGTTGGTTGGAAATCCAACAACAAATCTTAAGCCACTCCAAGATCTCTTAGACAAGCCTGAATGGCGATGGTCCAAGGTACACGATTTAAACTTGAGGTACAATTGGGCCTTAATCCTTGACCAACATGAAGAGATACGTCTAAATCTGGAGAATGATGAGCAACTGGACAAAGACAACTTTGACAATGAATATGAGGACTACTGTTCCTTCATTGATGAGAGCGAAAGGGAAATCGATACCCTAGAATATGACACTCGGGGATGTATAATCAAACAAATGCGAGTAATCCCCCCAGACCATGTAAGTAGAGTGCCCTTAGAGTAGAGAAAGGAGTTAGGCACAAGAATTGTGATTGAAATTGGTTGGAGCACATAGGCACAATCGATTATGAGCAGGCATGCCTAATCCAACCGAGTGACGAACCACTGTTGCAAATGGACTCACCCTCTAAGCTGCGACCACCCAAAGAGAGCCCCTATTCTAGCAAAGATAAAGAGTTCAATTTTGAGTCGGAAGTTAGATCAGATAGTGATCTTGAAATATCTCGATCTCCCAAGACTAGAAACACCAAGGGGGACCTACCTGACCACCTAAGACGCCGACAATTAAGAGAGGAATGATGGAAGCTGCCTAAAGAAACGTAGATAAAAGAGCAACAAAAACTACAAGACCTACTAAAGCAATTTACGAAGTTCAAAAGGGAGATAGGGTGGTGATCTTGATGGGAGCCAAACAACAGGGGCAAGCAAGCGAACCAATCTAGGGACCCACCAAGGTCAAAAGCGGTTAATTTAGCCAGGGAAGGGGACACCCCACGACTTGTCTTTATAGCTGATGACTTGGCTGAGCAAGATGAAGCAAGTCTCATTACTCTCTTGCTAGAGTATATAGATGTCTTTGCTTGGTCTCTAGAAGAGCTCAAGGGGGTAGACTCAAGTGTGGTGACTCACAACATACCCATGACACCTGACATAACACCTGCCAAGCAACTCCAAAGCACGCTCCGCTATTAAGGGAGAAATTAACAAACTAATGAGAGTGGGATTCATCTACGAAATTGAATACACGGACTGGGTATTGGCCATAGCCATCGTGCTAAAGAAGAATGGAACGATTAGAGTGTGTGTCAATTACAAGAAGGTGAACGTGGCAACAAAGAGGGATAATTATCCATTAATGTACACCGAGCACATGCACGAGAGAGGCAAAGAGGCCTATAGTTTCTTAGATGGATTCTCTAGATACAATTAGGTGCAAGTGTATCCTAATGATAGGTATAAGACCACATTTGCCACTAAATGGGGAATCTTCGCCTAAATAGTTATGCCTTTTGGGTTGACTAATGCGCCAACTACCTTTCAACGATTGATGTGCACTATATTCAAGGACATGATTAGGAAGGAGCTAGAGGTTTTTGTGGATGACCTATGTGTTCACTCTACATGGAGGGAACACTTAGACAGGCTCAAAGCACGGTCTTTGCATGGTGTTGACTATATCGCCTCTCATTGAATCCCTTGAAGTGCAAGTTTTGGGTAAAGCATGGATGCATCCTAGGACACGTAGTATCGAAGAATGGCATTGCCACATATTTCTCAAAGATCAAGGTCATTTTCGACCTTCCATCCCCTACTGATTACAAGAGTGTTCAGTGCTTCTTAGGACATACAAGGTATTATCAACAGTTTGTGTTGAACTATGCATTGATTTCTAGACCTCTACACAAGTTGTTGATCATATTCAAATGGACCGGGGAATGTCAACGCACATATGAGAAATTTAAAAAGGATCTGACCACAGCACCAATCCTACGAGCCCCAGATTGGACACTCACGTTTCATGTGCACAACATTGACACTTCGAAATTCGTCTTAGGAGATGTGATGTGCCAACCTAGTGAACACAACCTGGATTACCCAATGAGCTTTGCTATAGGCAAATGATTGAGACCGAAATAAATTCCTCAACAACTGAGAGAGAGGGCTTGGCCATGGTGTTTGCTGTAAAGAAATTTTGGCATTATCTTTTGGCTACGTCTTTGTTGTATCTTGTTAACAAACCATGCGCAACATGACACATCGCTAGATGGCTTCTTCTGCTTTTGGAGTTTGACTTCTCCGTGGTGGTGTGTAAAGGAAAGCAGCATTACACGGCTGACCATTTGTCTTGTATTCCCATGGGGAGAAGCTACTGGACAAGGCATTATGGATGAACTGCCAGATGCACATCTATTCCACTTATCTAGCGAAAGGGATTTGTTTAGAGCTGACATGATGCTATATTGGGTAGATAACATAGTTCAAGTGCTTGAGAACAAACTACCAGAGTGACCAATAGAAAAGGCTTGACTTAGATGGTTCATCCTTAAGATCCAACCCTATCAATTGATAGTCGACCAACTTTACAAGTTGGGACAAGACAGGTTACTACGCAGATGCGTGTGTGAGCATGAGATGCATGACATATTGATAGAGGCACACGATGGAATCGCAAGAGGACATTTCAACAGAGATGTGATAGCCTGCAAAATGTTGCAGTCCCAATTGTGGTGGCCTACCCTCTTCCGAGATGTGGCATGATTTGTCAAGCATTGTGATGAGTGCCAATGAGCTAAAGTCCCTATTCATAAGGATCACATGGAGCTAACCCCAATTATCACACGACAACCCTTTGAGAAATGGGAGATTGACTTCATCAGTCCCATTAGTCATGCAGCATAATATTCACAAGCCAAATACATCATTGTGACCATTGACTATCTAAAAAAATGGGCAGAAGCATGAGCTACGAGAAAGAATGACGCTAGGACCACTGCTAAGTTCCTATGGGAGCAAGTGATCTCACGGTTCTTCGGCTGCCCCATTGAACTAGTTAGTGACCATGACACACACTTCATCAACGAAGTGATAGCTCACCTCCTGCCCTCCTTCCTAATCATCCATCGGAAATCTTTGCCTTATTACCCTCAGGAAAATGGTCAAGCTGAATCCACAAATAAAATCTTAGTAAACATCCTTACCAAAGTCATCTCTCCTTTGCACAGTGATTGGGATAACAAGTTGATGGTGGTCTTGTGGGCCTACTGCACAACTTACAAGATGGCTATTGTATAGACCCCCTTTAGATTAACCTATGGTACAGAGGCAATTCTACCCATAGAATTCTTCATACCCAGCCTCAAGTTAGCCTTCAAGAGAGATGGGATGGGAAGGAGGCATGGATAGAATGCTTAATTTAGCTCGAGCGCTTATCAAAAACCCGGCTTCTAGCCACCTATGCACTAATATGCGAGAATGCAAGACGCAAACGCTGGTTTGAAAAGCATGTTAATCAGTGCAACTTTGAATAGGGTGACTTAGTACTACTGTATTCGGTTAAAGGACATAAGCAAAAGCTAAAGTTTCAAGGGCTAGGACCTTTTAGGGTTCGAACCATCAGTCGAACTCGCAATGTAGAGCTCAAAACCTTGGAAGGTGAGGGCATAGGCTTCTTCAATGGCTAGGACCTTTTAGGGCTAGGACCTTTTAGGGTTTGAACCATTAGCCGAACTGGCAATGTAAAGCTCAAAACCTTGGAAGGTGAGGGCATAGGCTTCTCCAATGGTAGCCGCATAAAGAAGTACTTCCCTCCCATGCACCCATTGCATGAGCCTCCAATGCTAACACCCCCTGTCCAAGTATGAGTAGCCACTATCATTGAGATGGACAATGAGGATGAGGAAGCCGTAGAACCAGCCTACCTAAGCATGACGGTCACTACCAAGCACACATGCACCATCAAGGCATTGATCGATGAGGGAGCTGATTTTAATATCTTAACCCATGACCATTGGACCCAAATTGGCAAAGTGAAGTTGCAGTCTACTAATGTTAAGCTCAGTCCTTATGGATGCTAACCCTACACACTTTTGGGAAAGTGCCGGGTTGCAGTTTTTATCGAGTCTGAAAGCATGCATATGATCTTGTATGTGTTGCCCAACACTAAATATGCAGGCATTGAATCGCTATTAGGACAAACCTTTAATAAGTGAGCTCATTGTATTGTCGACTATGAGTCGCAACATATCCACCTAGTCATAGGCAACTTTCAAACAGTTACATCTTTCAACAAGGGCAGCGTGACTCCTTCCAAGTCTGCAAGGCCACCGGTAGGAAACCCTACCGTCAAGTCTAAGGAGGGGGTTGTGACTCATCACGACCCGCCAGACCTCAATACTACTGACAACTCACTGAACCCAACACTGAAGCCAAGAAACCCCAGTTCAAATGGGTACCTAAACAATGAGGACTGCAAATGAACAAAAACCCACAGCCTCGCAGGGCTAATGACCCACACTCAAAACCTAGGAAGCCAAGGCAAAACTATAAACATTGACATACGGTCAACAAGCCACGATGGGACCCCAAGTCCTTATTGCAAGCACAAGGCTACTATGCGGGTAACACTTGGATTTGGCTACCTAAAGCCAACACAACCAAACACCCTACTCAAACGCCACCCTCAAGCTTGACCACATGAAACATCATGCAAGAGACACTCAAACCACAAGAGAATCACGAAACTAAGTCTATAGAACCTCCAAATCCTAGCTTAGTAGGGCATGAACCAATCTATCATCTGAAACTGTTGCCTCTACTGCTAACAAACCGTCCAAATCTAGTCCCGATGGTGCCCCTCAGATCTTAGAAGTGCCTAGTAGCGTGTCAACCATAGCTACAACCAAACCCATTGAACATAAGGGCAAGCTACAACCTTAGGAGCAAACCAAGCAACAAAAATTAGCTACTAAACTCTCTAGTGATGTCAAACCTCAACCACCTGCCGGGCTTAGACCCTATGAATAACAATCATTCTAACCTTGGCCGCAGACTTAGCTGAAAATACTAGGGATGACTTGGTTGCTTGCCTAAGATGCTTGGATGCTACTTTCATAACATTGGCTAAAAGCTATGATTAACTAGACTTAGGTCTCTTGGAAGAACCTCTGGCAATGAAAGTATGAACACTCCCTTGCTCTTGGGAGTAGTCATAATTTTCATTCATTAAGGCTTCTGAAGTAGCCGAGGAGTTAATTGCAACTGAGATATCCAAGGAACAAGCAATCAAACAATGTCTCATTATGTCATATAACAAAACCACAGTGGCCACAAACCAAGAAATCACGTGGTTGCAATAGCTTGCCGACCACACATCCTCCTTCTTGCGAAAATAGTACACTCTTTGATGAAGGATACCAAATCATGACCAATGCTGAGTAGCGATGTGCAATCAAGTCATCGAAATATGACCCAACATATGTAGCCCCAACTTCCTATAGGGTGTTAACTACCATTCGTAACCGACCCCTATAAGAACACATTAAGGAATATCCTTATTTAGATTGCATCCTCACTGAGGAAGAGCTGCACATCACTAGCCAAATGGACTTTGGCGACTTCTTTCTTGATGCCCTCACTTATATTATGCATGTGGGCATACACCCTTTAGACATGGACAGCTATGTTGCTCTAGAATATAACCTGAATTTCTATGCTTGGCTAGTGCGACAATAAAAAACTAAGATTATGTGCTACAAGACCTTCATCCTCTAAACCCTTAATCCTATGAAGTATTCTTATCAATTCAAAGGGGGGGAGGAGGTAAGGTGAATCAAACCAAACACATAAGGAAAACAATAAAGGAAAAGCACACATGAGGGACCTCAAGGGTAGGATGAAACAACTTGTGATTGAGGAAATGTCAATAAAATTTGAAATCAACAAACTACTTGGAGAAAGAAGTTTAATTTTGTACTTAAAACATTTTAATCTGCCAAGCATGAAGTTTTTTCTTGCAGCAAGTGACTATTTGGAAAAGCACTAATGACAAGCCATGGCTTATGATAGGACTTGAAGATGTCGCAGCAAGATTGAGCCCATCGCATACCCTTCACAGAAGAGGAAAGAGCAAAGTACAACCTCTCCCTTGAGAACCGGGTGTATAGCCAGCTCAGGTTTAGGAGGCATCCACAACATCAAAGGGGTAGTGACTAGTGAGGAGGCCATCAGGAGGATCATGGACTAGTGCAACCTTGCCATGTGCATCAAAAAATTCAGACAAAAACCTAACCACACTAAGTGTGTGGAATTCCTAAGGACATATGACCCTGATAAAGAGAGTGGGACAGTGTCCTTGGCAAAGCAGAGAAGGAAACAAGCAAGTGCAAGTCCCGCTCAGTAAGGCCTTAGTAGAAGAGGCATTGGGATTGGAACCAAAGGTGGGAAGAGGCATAAAAGAGATGTCTATGCCATGATGGGGATGAGGAAGGAGAATGTCTTGACAAATAATGGCATAAGCATCCATGACATTCCCAATGCAGAGGTTAGGCTGCTACAAGCCAAGATGATCCACTCCCTCTTCTCTAGCCAAAGATACAACTCACTCATGCATAGGATCAACCTACCCGTGCTAGAGAGCGTGGCGGCTCATTTGCTACATGAAGTGGATTGGAACTTGCTGCATGAAGTGGATTGGAACTTGCTGCATGAAGTGGATTGGAACGGTCACATAAGGAAAACCATAGATCAATCAATCACATCACTAGCCCTTGGAAGTAGACCGCAACAGGTGGAGAATCCCTAGCATCAAAGGGAACTGACAGGAAGAAGCCCTCAGCCAAGGCCTCATTCATAGGGTATGGAGGAGTCTTGATCACCCTTATCCAAGAGGTGATAAAAGAGGCACAAGACGGAGAAGAGGGATTAGATGAAACACCTTATAGGTCACCTCCTCATCACGACAAGAATAATCAAGTGAGAGGACGATTAGTGAAGAAGAGGGAGAGCAACAAGCTCAATCCAACAAGAGGAAGGCAAAGATGCCTAAAAAGAAGACGACAGAGAAGAAGCAAGAGGAAGAGAGGAAGAGAAAGGAGGAAGTGGACCTACTAAAAGCCAATGATGAGTCAAAAAGAGCCGAGGAAGAGAGGAGGAGAAAAGCCGCCAAACAGGAGGAGGAGTTGAGAAGAAAAGAAGAAGAGGAATTAGCACAAGTTGTGCACATGTCCATAGAGCAACAGTGCAGGTAGGAGGAACTAGCAGCAATGAGCTTGCCTAGGCAGGACAGGCCGGGAACTAGTGGCCAAGCATTAGAAGACTTACCTCCACCCGCCATCCCAAAAGGAAAGGGCAAGGCCGTACTCCACCGAACCTTGCCTACCCTCTTGCCAAATACCCCAACCATCATAGCAACACTAGGCACTCCAACCACAGTGGATGCCATGCATGGGTGCACCTCTTGGTCGATAAGGCACATACCCCAATGCCCACCTCCAGTGCAAGAACCCCAACAAGAAAGAAAAGATTGGTAGCTACAGACGACGAATCTCAACAGGGGCCCAACCCGACCAAGAATAGGTACTACTACCACAGAGCCATAGCCCATTGATCACCAAGAAGAGTATGCCAGGGAGCTTTACGCTCAATTGGAAAGGGCAAAGGAGGAGAAGAGAGTACCAGTGACAAAGCTGAAAATGGAAAGGGAAATTTCAAATACCTTCCAGCTAGAAAAGACACCCAAGTGGCCTTGCAACAAAAAGAAATCCATGCGCTAAAAGCAGAGCTAAGGGCCAAGGAAGATGAAGAATAACTGTGGCGAAAAAGACTGTAAGAAGAGAACCAGGAGCTGGTCGAAATGCAAAGGGAGTACAAACTTCTGGTTCTATAGCAGGCAGAGCTCGAAACACAGATGAGAAAACTCCAAGAGGTCATGGAAGAGCTTGCTGCACTAAAAGCAGAGAGAGCACATGAACAAGAGGAACACAAAAAAGAGAGGGAAGAAGCAGAGTGTGGAATGCAAAGACAAAGGGAAGAACAAGCAAGACTAGAAAAGGAGATTGGGCACCTAACTGAAGAGAAAGAGAAACTTATACAAAAATGGAAAAGGCAAGAGCCGGTGATAGTGGCCCTGTCACAAAGGCAAGGTGAGGGCTTGGAAGAGATGAACAAGAGGGCAGAAGAATGGGCTGACCAGAACGAGAGAAGAATCAAAGCCTTGGCACGTCATCTTACTCAAGTTGAAAAAGAAAAAATACTTGCTAAAAGTAGAGTGGAAGCTGCTCAAGTGAGCTTCCAAACCCAACAACATGCCTTCTTAGATACCCTATTGGATGTCACCTAGGCAGAGGAGGGAGAGTCCATAGAGGCAATGATAAAGAAACTGGGAATGACTCATAGAGCACTAAAAGCAGGACTATAGATGCTGCCACAACTTAGTGGAGTTGGTCCAAGCCTGGAAGAGCAACACCATTATCTCCTATTGGCAGGACTAACCTCGTAGGAAGTGGACGCACTTGGGTTCATCGAAGAAGAGTAGTAGGAGCCAAGCCAGGAGAGGGAGGTGGATGTAAACTTTGAAATGGAACCACACGAAGAAGAGCTTGTCCCACCATCTCCTTCTCTGCGACCTGAAGAGCAGCAACATGCAGACACCTCCGTAGAAAGAAAGGGGGCATTGAAGGAAAGAAGAAAACAAATGGTCGAGGAGACAAGGAGAAAATGGAATGCCAAGGGAGTGAGGGCACCCCAGGCACCTATCCCACCATGCAAGGATGATGCCCTAGCAAGCTTCCACTCTGACCTCGTAATCTAGGAGAGGCAAGAAACGTCCAAGATCCCCTTTGACTTTAACTTCAAGTTCCCCACCACCTTGTATAGGTCTTGCTCATCAAGGTGGTGGAAGAGGTGATTAATATCGAAAGCAAGACCGGACACAAATGGCTGGAGGAGAGAGAGCAGAATCCCACCTTATGGGCCACTGAAGATGTTGAATTTTGGCAAAATAAGGTTTTTGAAGTGCCAAGGTGTGTGATTGGCTACGAATGTCCTAAATAGAGAAGAAGGGTCTGCGACTCTAACTTGGACACTTGGATGGCCTTTTGCAACACTCAATCCTTCGAGCGGAATGACCCAATCTTTATGCCTCACCCTCGAAGGGTGGGAGTGGATTTTGACTTCAGTGTCCAGAGCCACTACGACTTCCCAATAATCTATAATCCTCATCATACTACATATGAAGAGGCCCTCTTCTTCACATCAGAGAACTTGTATGATACCCTAATCCAATTGATAATGAATTCTCTTCATGCCGTGAACTTGCCTTTATTACTACTTGTAATTACCTTAGATTTCCTAGGATACTCTTTAGGCAAGACCCCACCCCGTAGGAGCGTGGCCTTCCAATACTCTATTTTGATCCTAATGCTATAGATAGTTGCACGATGGCTCGACTAATGATGCGGGCGGCTATCAGAGTGCTTGAAAGAGGAAGCAACTCAAGCTGGCATTGAGGTAAGCTCACTACACTCGTAGAAAGGGATAGCGCATTGGCTATGTGAGAGGTAGCCATTAGTGATTGCTTGAAACACTTGAATAATAAGCGGTCCGTGGGTCCTGGGCTGAGCGTGAGCTCGCCTCTACATTTATATTCTAGCTTTTGGTTTTTAAAAAAACCAGTTGGTCAAATTTCATGTTTTTTGTAAATGTTTTGGAGGTAAAATAAAAATTTCTAAAATACAGAAAGCCTTGGATATCCCTACTCTACAAGCTATTTTTCCCCATATGTATACTCTCTCATGGCTCTATTGTGACCTCTTCTCCGTGTTTATGCAACCTTCATTAACAGAGTGAATTACTCACACCCTCCTTTCCCTTGGCACCTTTGTGTGCCTCTCTGTGCATCTCAACTCTACCTCGTGTGGTAGCTAAGTAGGCTTCCTATTTCTATTAATAGTAAAGTGAATACATGAAAGAAGAAGTTGCATATTGAGGTAGAGATTGAATGTGCCCCATCATTCAAAAGAACCCAACATACCAGTGTTCACCCTTAGGTTCTGCAAAGTTATAAGCAAATGGGATTGAAACATGTGGACTTGTGGGTTGATAGGGGAATCTACCCAATTGACCCCTTAAACAATAGACCTCCAACTTTCTCACGAATCACACATTTACTAAAGTATGTGTGCGAGAGTGAAAATGGGTTGCTCGGTTACACTAGGTGGCTCAATGATCAAGTATTGAAAGTATTTACAACTTGCCAAGAAACCATAAAAAATTGTCATGATGTGATCATTGACATCAATTTCATATACAACAGCTCATAGGACAAGTGGTACAACTGAGTGACACTATAATTCAACAAAATAATCAAATTATTTCAATATAGGACACTATCCATGACATTGATATCTCATATGAGGAGGCGAAGGCACAATTGGATGACTTGAGAAAGATCAACAACAAGCTAACACACGAGCACAAATGAAAGAAGAGGTCAATCAATGAGTTAATTGTGAATAGCGGCCGGTGGAAGTGATGTATCAAAGCATGCAAGATAGCTGAGAATGAGAACCTAGGTGAGGGTGAGATTGGATCGTATATTAGTAGATTGTTGAAGGAAAGTACATTGGAAAATGCTTTGAGCAATCCTAAGTTTAAGGCTATGAAGGAAAAGGTGATTGAGTGTACATTAAAAGATGTGTCAAATGAGTTCTCAGCTGTGGATGCACAATCCATTTGTGATAGGGCTAGTATTAGCATAGTGACTTACTCAAAGATATTCAAAGGTGTGAAGGTTAGGTTTGGTCGTGTACTAAAGATGGTGTTTAACAATGTAAGAATTTATCGATATTATGCATAGCTTCTATGAAAATATGGTGGAAACATGGGGCAAAATCTCTATCACACATTACATGGTGCGTACTAAGTCAATATTTTAAAATTATATGAATTGTATAAACTATTGAGCATAGTTTTACTCATGCATGATATGTGTCTTTGTAGCATATCATTGAGGCACATGGGCCATAATTTACCGAAAAAGGAAGCATCAGAGTTTGGTCTACACAAGGAATGGAAAATTCACATTGGATAGCACGTGGTGCATACCAAAGAAAAAGTAATCATGGTGGAGGGGCACATGGGCCATGATTTGCCGAAAAGGGAAGCATCAAAGTTTGGTCCACACAAGGAATGGAAAATTCACATTGGATAGCACATGGTGCATACCAAAGAAAAATTGATCACGGTGGAGGGATGAATGTTAGCAATCCAATGATCCAATTGCTATCTTCGTGGTATAGGATTATAGTAGCGGATGAAGCTAAACTCTCACAAAAGAGAGCAAATGAAAGTGCTAATGAATTGGCTACACACATGATGGAATCACGTCGTGTCACTAAAAGAGTGCATTATGAAGCCTCAAGTGCCAAAGAAAACCATGCCAAGTGGCTAGAAACAAGGCTTCAACAAGGCAACAAATGGGTTCAAAGAGAGCTAAGATAGTAAGATGAACAATGTGTTTAGCGTGAATGCAATTCATAGTTTAAGAGAGAGTGTGCATCTATGTGAATGAGTCTTTCAGTTTAGGGTTATATAAAAGAGGGTTTCACTTTCTATCTTATTCATTGAGTTCTCACATCTCTTGTGCAAGAAATATGGCTAGGCCTAAGGTAGTTGTAAATAAGCTTCTACTCAAAGCCCCATATCCTGTTTAGCCCCTTGGAGCATCTACTAGCTTAGATGCACCCCCTTCTCAACCTAACCCAACTTCCTCAAGCTGCTCTCACAAGGATCCTCCTCAGCATCCCCACAAGAAACGCAAATGGAAGCCAGGTATAGTGGCCCTAAGAGAAATCTGAAGGTATTAGCACTCTTTTAATCTCATCATTCCAAAGTCGAGCTTCTCGAGACTTGTTCAAGAGACTGTGCAAAACCTCTACCGCATAGAAAGTAGGAGGTGGTTTTTGGCACAAGGTCAGGATAGACTTGATCACTTCACAAAATAATGTCTTCATGCTCTACAATGTGTTGCAAAGGTCTTTTTAGTTGACTTGATGAGATCAATACTCGACGTTGTGCAATACATGCAAAGCACATTATTGTAACTCCCAAGGACTTTCAACTTGTAAGAAATCTTCAAGCAGTGAAGGATGCATTCGTTCCAATGGAATGAACACAGTTTGTAATGTTATCTTTTTTGGCATAGCGTTCTCCTCGTGCATTGGACATATGACTATGTCCCAGTGCAAAGTTGTTATATGTGCCCTTAAAATATGAATTAATTTTTTACTCTTATCCTTTGTTCTCAACTTTGACTGTGTATCTTCGATGTATTTTCAACTCTTACTTATAGTTTTTGCTAGCACTATCAATTTCAATAGGAAAAACATGCAAAAATTTACCATTTCTTGTTGCAGACTTTACTCCTAATGCCTTTGTATAGTCTATGTGGTGCGAAGTTTCTAAGGGCCAATAGTCATCGGCGTGATGTTGATTTCTCGATTATCAATCCATTCATAATTTTGGTGTGGGATAATTTTAAAAATACTAAACTATATCGGAATGCAACGAAACTTCAAAGGTGCACTCGTTAGGTGGCCAAGAGCCCTTTTTTTTTTTGGAAAAAAAAAGCATGCAGATCCCTTGTCCAAAGTCTGGCATCCAAAGCCACTTTCTTGGTCTGCATGCATTTTTTTTCCACTTTTTTTTTGGGCTCTTAGCCACCTAACGAGTGCATTTGTGAAGTTTCGTTGCATTCCGATAAAAGGTTATGGATTTACGATCACATGATGGATAGTGCGTATGAAGCTGCATTAACTCGATTTCAGGGTTTAAATGGGTTAAAAGTTCATTCTTCTTCTCATTTTCACATCTTGCTTTCTTTGCTTCCTCCATTTTCACACCCCCAACATCTATCTCTTCTCCATCTTGCCCTCCCCGAGCTTGCATGGTATGCACTAGCAAGCATGTTGTCGTTTCGACCATAGGAAGGCCTTATGCCAAGGCCCACCACTTGGAGCACAAGGTGGAGGCTCCTCTAGTGCAGCAACAGGTGCTCCCCATAGAGCACAACGACCAGCACAGAAGAAAACGAGATGGAAACCAGGCATTGTTGCCCTTTGAGAGATAATGAGAATCTAGATCTTTTCATAAGGTTGTTTGGGAAGTTATGCAATACTTGGAGCTGAAAGGGATGGGAAGATTTTGGGCGCAAGTGTGGGATGGCCCACCAGCAGAAAAGTGGATTGCTGGAGTGACTGCAGCTATGGAGGCCTTGCAAATGGATGTTGAGGGGTTTCTCATCGACTTATTTGATGATACACATCTAGCGGCCATCCATGCAAAGCACGTCACAATCACAGATAAAGACATGAACTTTACGTTCGGCTTCGACACGACAAGGAGACTCCTCCATAGGTTATGAGATTAATGATGCAAGGTTCTGTAATGAGTGTTATATCACCATAGCATCTTGGAAGGTCAAAATATTTTGTGTACTTTGCCACATTGGAATATATATATATATATATATATATATCTCATGCGATGTGTACTAAATTCAAATAATTGAGTAAAGTTGTTTTGTTTTGTTTCTTGAAATGCACGACTCTTAATTTTTGTTTAACATACGCACACATTGAAAGTAGTAATACATACGGATACGAGTTACGTTATTACCTATGCACAATCGCAAGTGCAGTACTACATGTTGATATAATTAAATTGAATCATGTTAACGTATACAAATGCGTCATTCACGTACCACACATTATTGTCACACTTACACGAACCACATATTTATTCAATAAATATTTTTTTTAAGGAACAAAGTAAAATATCTTATATTCATTAAGAAAAATATATGTGATGATTGATAGTGATGGCAGATACAAAAAGTCGATAGCCAACAAGAACTCTCATTTGTTCCATAGCTTTTTCATCGATGGAGAGGAGAGGCTAGCTTGCGATGAAAATATAAGTTCATTCTTTGCTTCAAAACTGGCATGCTCCCCCTTCAGCTCTTTCTCCAGGAGAAGTAGATTTGACACTTTAGCAAGGTCACCTAATGTAGCAAGCACACACGTTGCTCCACCACGCATTGGTCAAACAAGTAAAGAAGCTTTGATTGCTTGATTAGCATCACTTTCTCCAAGCTAGATGTCACATGTATCCCTAAAAAAGTCCAAACTTGGTCAAAGCTTGAATTTTCATGATTGTTTCTTACCCTTGTGGCGAGCACTTATTATGAAAGACCACCAAGTTTGCAACAAGGTTCCAATGTACTCCTTCAAAGTTGAATCCTTTTGTTGATCCGTATGCCTGCCTTGATGCAAACTCATCTATATATAGTATATCCTCAATGACAAAGTCAAATCAAACAATATAATTAGTAACTAACCTAGAATTATCAGAAAGTGACGAAACTTGACGCTAGGGTGCATCGGGTCCCCTGGAGTCCACCAGTGAAATCTTGGCAAAAAATGATGCTTGTAGTTGACCTGGGCATCTAAGGCCACTTTCTTGCCATCGGGTCCCTCGGTGAAATCTTCAATAAAAATGATGCCTGCAACTGCCCAAAGTCTGGCATATGGGGCCACGCACCAAGAAAGTGGACGTAGATGCTAGACTTCATGCAACTGCAGGCATCATTGCACCAAAAAGTGGCCCTAGATGCCAGACTTCTGACAGGGCAGTTGCAGGCATCATTTTTGGCAAAGATTTCACCGGTGGACTTTGGGGGACCTTGTGCACCCTACCATCACGTTTTGTCACATAAAAATATATGGTAGTTAGAAATCTCACCTTCTCTAGATCATCTTGTATCTTCATTTTCTCGTGTGTTAATGCACCTCTTTGGGCAAAAGTATCTACAAACTCCTTGGTAGGAAGTTGGGACCTTGGTTCGAATAGATCATGCTATAGTGCTTCAAATTCAGCATCTAGCACAAGGTAATCTTTTTCAATCGAGGTAATCTGCTCTTGTGCTGTTATGATGGCACTCACTGTATCTAAGCTTGTTTCATCATATCTTGCATCGTGAGATGCACATCTATGTAATCATAATCGATCAGGTCTTCCATCGAATCCCTGACTAGGACGGAAAACAACTCTTCTTCCTTTATTTCCAAGTATTGTAGCACATCCTACAGAAGCAAGTATTGTACATCATCTACTTCAATGGTGTCAAAATATGTGGAATCTAGAGAATGGCAGATGCGGAAGCTATGGAGGTTGAAAGAGAAAGAAGAAACTCATGAAGACATTGACCCTGACAAAGACAAATTGTCACACAAGTGAATTAGGTTCCAAGATTGAGACTTGGAATCATAAACACAATCTTGTGTATTGATAGTGACAAGACACTTTACTGGTAAGAAAAGAGTATTATCATTGCATTAGAAAAAGTGTGCAAGTACAATGATGTATAGGAATTGAGTGGTAGTACTTTCTCCTACTGTGCATATGGGATTCTGGTCTTGAGCCCTCCCTGCTCCTTACAAAGGGACTGAAGTAGGTGTGATTGTAAATATCTCAACACCCCTCCTCAATCACAACCAGAAGTACAAAGTGTGTAGAGGCTTTAATGAAAGCAATACTTGCAAAGTGCGGGCACACCATAAACATGGCAAAAAATCCAGAGACTATTGTAGAAAGGCTAAGTGTGGGTACCACAAACATAATGAACATCTAGAGGCTGTAGCAGGGGCCTCACAAAGTGTACAGAGGTTATAGTACAAGGCTTATTTGAGGAGTTTATAAGTTTATGTTTGAAGCACTAGGGCTAGGAAATACAAAGCTAAAAAAGTCTATCTGAATAGAAGGACTGATGAGGTTTTTCATTCTCCTAGTGGTCTTCTTCTTCTTCTTCTTCCTTTGCTCTGTTTTCTTCTTCTTCTTTGACTGCAACTAGATAGGCCTTTTGGGACCTATTTTTGGCATGGTAGAACTTCTCGGTGTGTCCTGTCCTTTTGCAGAAGTCACAGAAGAGCTAATCCCTCTTGCCTTTGTACATGTTGCCAACATATAATGCATGTTCATCTTGAGAGGTGCTTGGTTCTTCCTTAGTTTTTAGCTTTTTTTCCTCCTCTAACACTGATGCATTGATATCAACAAGTTCAAGATTTGGCATGTTGATTAAAGCTGTTGATACATTATTATATTCAAGAAGCGAACTCTTAATAAGTAGAACACCAATGCAAACATCTTTTTCCATTTTAATGTTAATTCCTGCAAGTTGGATTAGAAGTCCTTCCATGTAATTTAGAAGTGTGGCAAGTGATGTGCTGGACTTCATTTCAAGCCTGAAAAACTCAATCAAGAGACCATACTTTGATGATTTAGATTGTGCACGAAACAAGGTGTCAAGTCTCTTCCATGTATCTTGTGAAGTCTCATAGTTATCCACATGGTGGATATAGCTGTCATCTAGTTTCAGTTTGATAATGGCTTGAGCCTTATCATCGTTCTTTTGCCAAGTGACAGCAAGGTCCACATCACAAGGCTTATTTTCTTTTCGGGTGGTAATGGCCCAAAGGTCTTTCTTCATCAGGATGAGTTTGATGCGGGTCTACCAGGTATGAAACCTGACTCCTTTGAAATGGGCAGTTGGAGAATCTTTGCCCATGTTAGACTTGTGGAAATAGTAGAAAATCAACTTCAAAATTATCAGATTTAAGTAGTAGAAGAGTTGATTGAGATGTGTCAAAAGATACAAGTGCTAAGAGCACTAAATGAGTGTCAATGGACACTATGTTTCTTCCTTGAGTCTTCCAAATCTGCAAAATCCTTCAAGTTCTTTCAGATCCAAATATTTTCCTTCTTGATTTGATGTTGGGACCTTCAAACCTGAGTCACAATGGGTTGTTCCAGGTGGCAGGAGAGAGAAAATGATGAGATTTTTGAGCTTGGTGAATTTTGGCTATGGAGTCACAGTTAGGGTTTTTGAGGGCACCCTAGTTTTTCTGACATTGTAGGAGCTACACTTGATCATTTTGAAAAAATTTTAAATGGAAATGAAGCTCTCTTCATGTTTTACCAAAGCCCCATGATGATGGTCATGATTGATGCTGGATTTAGGCACTCAAGGCAGACGACAGCAACATGAGCATTTTTGTCAGTTTTCCACATTTTCTACAATGCTGGTCTTAGCATGCATCAATCTCGACATTTTTTGTGATAGGATGGAGCAACTAATGTTGAGGAAGATTTTCCTAGAAGACATCATGATCAATGCTGGCATGTACTGTGAGATCCATAAGCTCCAAGATGCCTAGGTACTGCCTGGCAATTGAGGCCATAGAACAGAACTTGAGAAAATTGACAATGTTGAGTAGTGGATGGGGTGATCTCAAGTTCTGAGATGATACAAAGAAGCATCAATAGCGGGGGAACACTTATTCAGAAGGAACCTTGGTAAGATTTGGCATGTCGAGTGAGATACAAGAGCTTCAATCTGACAGGGTATTGTTGGCTATGGCAGCCATGAAGGCACGCTTGAAGATGGACATGGAAAGTGAGTTCATAGGCTAAGACTGAGCTGGGTAGAGATTGACCAGAGGTGAAGAGCTACTAAAATGACCTAAGCCATGCTTAGCCGCACTCTGATACCATGTCAAAATATGCGGGATCTAGAGCATGGCAGATGCAGAATCTATGGAGGTTGAAAGAGAAAGAAGAAACTCATGAAGACATTGACCCTAACAAAGACATTGACCCTAATAAAGACATACTGTCACACAAGTGAATTAGGTTCCAAGATTGAGACTTGGAATCATAAACACAATCTTATGTATTGACAGTAACAAGACACTTTATTGGTAAGAAAAGAGTACTACCATTGCATTAGAAAAAGAGTGCAAGTACAATGCTTTATAGGAATTTAGTGGTAGTACTTTCTCCTACTATGCATATGGGATTCTAGTCATGAGCCCTCATTGCTCCTTACAAAGGGACTAAAGTAGGTGTGATTGTAAATATCTCAACAAATGGGCATCAAGGAGGCAAGGTTGGGTCTGTTGACTTGTGGCTGTTTTGAAGAAGATGGCACCATGAGAGCCAACCCTTGCTCTACCACCACCCGATATTCCTCTTCAACATTTATGAGCTCTTCAATAGGCTCTTCTCCCGTGTACATGATAGCAACAATCTATGGACTTGTATCTTCATCGCTCTCCTCATCTAAGGGTGTATTTAATGCAAGGAGGTAAATTGCCAATGTGCAATCACACTCCACAAGATCCAAAGGTGTTGAACTTGGTACATTACCTATGGGAACAATGCATACTCTATGTGAAGGATCCACGTGGACCAGACACCTATTCACCACTTTTTGGTAATTGTTCCCTACCTGAAATACCATGAGGTGCTTTAGAGGCACCCAAGTTATGTTAAATCTCTCGATGGAGTATGTCCAGGTAGCAATGGTGCTCAGGAAGTCTTCCAAAACCTGAAGGGGGGGATCGAGCGATGAGAGAATGCTTTCAAGGTTGAAGTTCTTGGAAAAAACTTAAAATATCTCGTCACCCTGGCTAACAAAGATATTCTCGTGGATCCACTCATCAAAGTGTGCACGAGCATCCATCGTAGTAGATAGGAGGGATGTGGTGGATGTAAAGAGATGAAGAGAGAAAGGGTGAAATGAAACAATGAAACAAGAACTAAAGTAGTTCTACCTTAAAAACCTTAAGTTTTAGACCATTAAGGGCTATTCGCATACGGTATTTAGTTATGGCTTTACTTAATGTATTTGTAAAGTTCACATGCACATGTAAATGTGTCAATGTGAAAAGTGTATAGCAAGTGTACGATTTTGCATAAATACTATAATTTTTAAATATTATAAGTTTACAAGTGACAATATTCTATTGGCAAAAATTTACAAGTGTTGGATATTACAACTTGTGATGTTGGGATTTTTAGGGAGACTCTACAATTTCTAAAATATGTGGAGCCACACACTTTCCACTGGTAACAGTATCCTCGGCTCGGCTTTGAATTTTCCTACCATCTAGTTTAAAATAGAAAATAACAGGTGGATTATTCATTAACATTGTAATTTCCTGACACATTATACTCAAGGGTCAGTCATCCTCCATTTGCAACAGTTGGGGCTTGTGGCCCTCACAAATGATAGTAACATCCATAGATGCATTTTGAAATGTGTCTTGATCAAGGCACAATGATTTATCCTTGAGCATCCTCCATTTACGATACTTGAACACTAGGCATAGAGTCTGTCGTGTGACAAAGTGCTTGTAATTGGAAAGGAAAGTTAGTTGATTCATCCCAAAGTAAGATAATAATCAACTAAGAGAGAAATTTTTTATCTGAAAGCCATGTCCCTTGTTGTGACTCGACACTCCACTATGTCAGGACTATGAGTCATTTTTTATGCCCAAGTTTTGCCTAGAATCCTTGTTATATAATCCTCCGATGTACTTTTTATGACATGCATGCTTTTTGTATGTCTCAAATCTTTACATTCCTTGAACATATGTGCAAAAATTTCAATTGGTACGAACCAGCTTAGATGTACATTCATTGAGTCAGTGCTTGGCTTCATAGAGTTCAATATGTCTATTGAAATTTTTGTGCTATACATGAGCAAAATGTCGTTACTACACAATGGCTATTCTATGCTATTGAGATTTGGTATGTGCATACACCTAAGGGTTCCATATTCTTGACCCCCCTTGGGCAATATGTACTTGGAATCATAGAAAAAAACAAGGTCCTCTCTACGAGCTGCTTAGCTGTACACCCCTTAAAGAGCAATCTACCAATTTCGATGTGGTAACATTTAAAAGAACATGTGAAACTCTTGAAATTTTGCCATTCACAACAATCCAAAGGGTATACTTTTGTAAATATGAGACAAGTAGTTACATAGATATCATGAAATTTCTCATATGAGTTGCAAATACTTACTATTTGCAATGTTTCATTGAAAGGGCATAGTGGGAACAATCTGTATTTGTTTTTACATGAATACATGTTGTACCAACGCCTTTGTTACAAGGTGAGAATCAATATTCCTTTGTCTAAGAGCTAAAATTTTACCCTTCCAGTGCTTTGATACATTTGTAATTGCTGATGCTTTCACCTTGAAAGCTCCCTTCATACTTGGATGCATATGTACCTAAGACAAGAAATGATACATATCACTAATCCAATTCCCTTCTTCATCTTTTTGTTACGTACTTCTATCAAGAGAATGCTTGTTCTTCTCCTCTTAGGCATTATAACCTAGGCATTAGATGTAAAGAAGTATGTATTAACTCCTAAATAATAAGCATTTTAAGTATGTCTAGTAATTACCAATATGCCATACAAATCAACATGGCATTAAGAGATGTTTACACTTTTGTAAATAGACACAAAATTTGATATCGAAATGCATGTGGAGATGTACATCAACACAAAGTATAGACTCAATTTCAAGGCATCACTTTAATCATACCATTTATATGAAATATAATAAAAATAATAGCACAAGAATACTCAGAGAATTTTGCCAAAATAAATTTCATTATAATGAATAGGAGTTTGATTTGAATCAATACATTGTATGAAAGTGGGTATTACAGAATAGTTGTTACAAGGATAGCATTCAGATGGCATGGAAATCTTAATAGACATTGGATATGTACATCAACACAAAGTATAGACTCAATTTCAAGGCATCACTTTAATCGTACCATTTACATGAAATATAATGAAAAGAATAGCACAAGAATACTCAGAGATTTTTTCCAAAATAAATTTCATTATAATAAATAGGGGTTTGATTGAATCAATACATTGTATGAAAGTGGGTATTACAGAGTACTTGTTACAAGGATAATAGCCAGATGGTATGCAAATCTTAATAGGCACATTGGATTAACACTTGAGATATTCTATGACTCAACACATTGTGCATTATATGGATGATATGATACAAGAGTTTCATGGATCATTGACAATTGGCATGGAGATCCGAATAGACACACATGACCAATAAAGCAGAGGATTTTTGAACCATCAACTTCCAACAGATCCATATCATCCAACACAAAGGAATCACTCACCACAACAAAATAGTTGATCAAGAATTATGTGCTTCACCTAAACCTTGTACAATACCTGCATGTACAAAAATACTTGAAAGAATCCCTTTTAACAAAAAATATCCAGATAACTGCATGAATAGAAGCAATACAAAATAGGGCCAATTTACCTATAAGTTGATTTGCTGAAGATAATATTGAATCGTTGCTAATCAAATTCCATTTCAAATAATGGACAAAAGAAAACATCAATCCCATCAAACATAAAAGTCACTAATCAAATGAATAAATTTTGGTACCACAAAATATAGTAGATTTACCTGTAAATCGAGCTACAGAATCTCTACTCTATCTTGTGTTAAGTGCTTTAACAACAATTGATCCTTAAGTTAGAACTAGCATCAAACCCTATTGTAAAGATAGTAAAAAAGGGAAAACACAGAGAGGAAGAAAGAGAGAGTGTGTGAGAATGCGGGAGAGAGAAATAAATAAGCACCTATCCAATCTTGCCCAAATTGATCTTTGTAAAATACAATAGCAAGTGTTAGTATTTACATGAAGGTATACTAAAAAAACAATAGAAAAGAGGAGACATAGAGAGAGAAAGAGAGAGGGAGAGAGAGATGAGCACTTATACGATGTCACAAAAAATGATCTCCGCAATAAAACAACAACAAGGGTTAGAACTAACATCATGTTGTATTGAAAAGATAACAACAAAAAAAAACCAGAGAGAGAGAGAGAGAGAGAGAGAGAGAGAGAGAGAGAGAGAGAGAGAGAGAGAGAGAGAGAGAGAGAGAGAGAGAGAGAGAGAGAGAGAGAGAGAGAGAGAGAGAGACAGAGAGAGATGAGCACATGTGTCTCCTATCCAAAACAACCTCTGCAACAATAATAGTAAGAAATGATATCAAACCCTATTGAAAAAATAGCAAAGGTAAGCAGAATGCTCAAAACCCTAATTACTCTCACCAAGGAGCTTCAATGGAGATGAAAATTCATAAGTATAGAGAAGAGAGGGAAAGTGGTCTGTTGCTCAATTTTTGGGTCAAACTGATTTCGTGAGAGGAAAAAAAACTAAAATTGAAATTTCTCCAAAAAAGGGGGAGAAATACATAGTGAGAGAAACTCAAATTTTGTGTACTATTCATTCTCCTTTTTTTAAAATCCCCCACTTAAAAACCCCAAGATTTGGAGAGAGAAGATTTACCCTCCATGGATGTCAAAATCTAGCCTTCTTATTGGATAATCCAAAAGGCCCGCATCTTAAACTATATTCTTTTTAAGGGCCCATTTCTGATACTTTCATTTTTTTCCCTAATGCCTACAATGCTTAATTAAGCTCAATGCATTGGCTTTGTTTTGGAAGAATAGAATTTAATATCATTTTCTAAGAAAGAGGTAGGTCATCCATCCACCAACATTGATTCACAAGAGTAATGATCTAGGGTTTTTTTTCTGACCAAAAGTGCAAAAAAAACTTTGTAGACATTCCATCAAACCTCTCGAAGCTTTTTTTGTGCCCAAGCTTTTTAAGGCCTTGAATAATTCCTATTCCAAAAATTCATTAACTAACAATGTATTTTGATCTTTAGATGTCACATTGTTGACATACTTTAAAAGCGTATCCACCACAACCTCATGATCGCAACCCCCCTCCTAGCGATATAGCTCTCCAAAATAGCTTTTGCAATGGCCAATAATTACTATTTGGTCTATTATTGGTCCCCTGTTTTGATCCTTCATGACAACCAAGCTCTCCTTGTGCCTTTTTTTCTTCAAATGTGCAAAAAGACTAAAGATACACAAGTAGGATCAAGGATCAATCTCCAATTAAAGAGAATACCTACTTTTTCAACATTGCTTGCATGGGCATCTTGCCTTATTTCCACCAATGCTCTCTGTAAAGACATGATTACTCTGTCACTTAGTCTTCTTTCTTTTTCTCCCAATTCCAAGGCTCGAAAAATATTATTTTCCCAATCCAATTCACAACTCTCTCCCTACCACCACAGAGCTAGATCTCTTGAAGCCTAATGTAGTGTTAGACTATATTGATAAAGTTCTCTCATGCTCTTGAAGCCTAATGTAGTGTTAGATTATATTGATAAAGTTCTCTCATGCTCCTATTGCACACAGTACAATTTGCGCATAAATTTTCAATTGTGCCTTCTATGAGGTACTTGAATTCAATCCCTAAGTGTCTCACATTGGCCACCAAAAGTTTTTAATTCAACTCTACCCTAAGAAGCTCAACAAAACACAATCCAAGTATAACAGGGGAATGGTTGAAGAGAAGAATATCCAAAATCTATCTCAAGAGAAATCATTAAAGGAAGACACACACCATTATTGGAGAAATATCACTTTTCTAGCCTATCTCAATAGCTCACATGGCTAGGGGATTTGAAGTTAAGACTTGGATTGGGAACATTCAAATAGTCACAAATATCAACTAGACCTAATTGCAATGAAACCATTCCCAAGTTGCAATGCTATGTGCTAAGGACGAATTTGTTGCAGCATCAAAGGCCTTTGTACCCATATTGAAGTCACCACCAAGAAGGCACTTATCCAAATTCAATTGGCCTAGTACATCCCATAAGAATGTCCTTCCTCAAGCATCATTTCAACCATATACGTTGACCACATCTAGAATAGCTTCTTTTGAAGTCATGGAGACTTGAAGAATTCTTCCATCACTTGAGCTAAATTTCAAGAAAGGGTTCTTATTACTCTTGATGATTGTCATGCAACCTGATTCCATACCTATGGCCCCTCCCACAAGACAAGCATAATCTTTATAAGTAAAAATAGAACCATTTCTATCTTGAAGTTTATATTCTTCAACTAGAACGACATCAAATTGGTGTGTATATACCCATTTCTAAAATAAGGACCTCTTCACATATCCATTAAGGCCCTTGACATTGAAAGAAACTAGCTTAAGTTATTCCCCTAGCATGATGGTGAGAGCCTTGAATTTCTTCTTTGTGTTTATATCCCTCATTGTGATTTTCATCTCTAATTTGATCCTTGAACCATGTATGCCATTGAGGACTAGACTTACTGTAGAGGTGAGCTCACACTCAACTGCCAAGACCCATGAACCGCTTATTATTCACGTGTTTCAAGCAAGCACTAATGGCTACCTCTCACATAGCTGATGCGCTATCCCTCTCTATGAGTGTAGTGAGCTTACCTTGATGCCCAAACTAGTTGTCTCCTTCCTCAAGTACACCCGTAGCTCCATGATTCATGATCCAAGCTCAAGCATCCTCAAACCTCTTCCTACAAGCTCCATCCTCCATAGCTACGTGGGATATGAGAGAAGAGAAGAGAAGAAGAAGAGACGAGATAGTGGAGAGCTTTGCCTCCTTGATCCTTCACCCTCACATACTCATTCCCTCACACTCTCACACTCCCTCTCTCAAGCACACACACAAACAAGCAAAGAGAAGAGAAGAAGAGAAGAAGAAGAGTCCACTTTGCCACAAATGAGCTTTCATTCAATTTTTGAACTTTATATACATGCCCTAAAATCCCATGGGCATCCATCCTCTTTTTACATGGCCGACCGTGGCCTAGGCTCTTTTTTCCATTGTCCTTCTATCTTCCTAGCTTCCTTCCTACCACCCATCTAACTTTACAATGTGCATGGGTGAGAGCCTGGTGCTTTCAAAATAAATCATGATGCACCTTGTGCTTTTTCACAAAAGTATTGACTTGCTTTTTTCTTGTGCACCTTTCTCCTTGATTTAGGAATTTTTTGTGCTTCTTGTGTTTTCATATTTTTCTTGGCACACCTTTGTCTTCTGTTTTACTTTTGCCTTGGCCTTGTCTTCTTCTTTAAACATTCTGGATTTTCCACCTTGTTTGTTTAAGGGTTAACAATACCCCCCTCCTAGATGAGTGCAAGTCCCATGGCATTGACGTGGAGTAGTTGGAAGGGGTGATGGGTGTAGCCAGATGGCTTTTTTGAGTTTGTATACAAGCCCTAGTTGAGGGTGTGTTGGAGGGATTTATACCTTTGAAATTGAATATCGTGTTGGACGGATCCTTGCTGGAGAGAGGCGGATGTGTGGATCCATCTTTGAAATTGAAGATAAATGTGGATGGATCCATCGTTTGGCCCTTTGTGGGGGCTACCTTATCCTGCACTATTCCAAATGAGCTTCTTCATTCAATTTTTAAGTGGGACTGCCTCGATCTACCTCTACCTTGGTTTGCCTTCATGGAAACATTGTTGCATAAAATGGCTCCTCACGTAGGTGGTTGCTAGTCTCAAAACATTGTGGTTTTGAGGTGATGAGGGTTCGATGAGGAAGGGCGGACGTGTGAGTTGATGGTGACAGGGTTGCAGAGGAAGTGAGCTTGGAAAGAAACAAATCACTCAGCTAATGCGGTGGGGACTCGGGGCATATTGCATCGATGATGGGGCCATTGAAGTCGGTGGTTGAGGCCTTTGTTTGTACCTAGAAAGAAAAGAAGGTGCACTCCCTTGGGGTGTCTCTACCTTACCATTGAGTGCAAGGTGCATGTGGGTGTGGAACTAGGAGATGGGTCTAACCTTGGGAAAAGCCCTCGGTGGTGTCCCACACTCGAGGACCCAGTTTGTGCATAAGGGAGATGCGATGCAGGGGGCTTAGGGTGACGAGTCTAACCATAGGCAAGAATTACCTTCCTAGGTATGTCGTGCCCTTGATGTGTTGAGATATCGAGCTCCACTCGTGATATGCCAGGGTGACCGTTGTGTATTTATATCATCGACTTGTCAGTTGTAGATGCGGTTGATACACTGCTCATGAATAATAACTAGATGACAGCTATCCTTATCTACTCTAGTTCGTGGCTCAGTTAGTATGCCACCTTAGTTAGTTGAGTTTGGTTTGAGACCCATATATAGGGTTCTTCTATTTCTTTGTACTTGAGTTCTTTTGGCTTACACAACTAAGAAGAGGAAAACTATTTTCAGCCTCCATCTCTATGTGTATTCCCCCATTGTGCAAGCAAGAATGCTTCAAGTGAGACTCCTTCCTTCTCTCCCACAATCTTGACATGGTATCAGAGCCTTGTTCGTGGTAAGGAGCTTAAGAAAGCGAGCCAAGCTCGCGATGTTCTGGTAAGAGGAGCAGTGTTGCTTTCATTTTCTATTTTGGGAGGAGATCTCTGCAGGTAGCACAGCCGAAAATTGCAAGAGTGCATTGTCTCAGGTTGAGACGCCCTTCACGGTGAAGCAAGAGGGCAATATATGTTGCGGGAAAGGCTTTAGCCCTTGGCGACCTTGTTTTTTTGATTTGAGGCCATTTTGGGGCCTGTTTTGGAGGTGGAAGTTTTCTGCACGCACTCAGAAAAAAGCTTTGTTTTATGCTGTGCGACCACTGTTCTACAGGTCGGTGAAAAGTTACCACAGATATTGCATCGTATGCTCGTGTGCAGAGACATTGGGAGTTACAGAATCATCCTTGGTTCCTGTATATGCAAAATCGTCACTAGGAAGTGACTGTGTGGTCAAATACCACTTTCGCCAGTTTTGCAGGTTTGCCCTTGTGAGGCTAAAGCTGTGTTCTTTGTAGTGACAGAATTTTTTTGCAATGTTTTGTAATGGCATCTGATTCTCTTTCACAGATTGTCACTGAAAAGCTTGACAAGAACAACTTCCAAGCATGGAAGTTTAGAATGACAAATTTCCTTATGGGAAAAGGATATTGGGAATTTGTTGCAGGAAATGAAGAAGAACCAGTTCTTCCTGATGTTCCCAATCAACAGCAAATGTAGGCATTCAAAGCATGGCATGAGAGAGCCAGGAAAGTTATGTACTGACTGTCTATCAGCATTTCAGACTCTATGATTGTGTATATTCAAGATGCAAGTACGCTAAAGGAGGCATGGGATACTTTGTCAAAAATGTATAGCACAAATATGCAAGCTAGGAAAATGCAGCTCAAGCAAGAGTTGCATAATGTGCAAAGAGAAAGTATGAGCATCAATGACTACCACATGAAGGTGAAGAAGATTGCAGATGCACTTGCTTCCATTGGGTCGCCAGTGGAAGATGATGATTTAGTTTCTGTGACCTTGAATAGTCTAGGAAAGGATTATGCACAGTTTCAGACATCCATTTCAGTTCGTGAAAGATTTTTTGATTTTGAGGAGTTGATTGCTCTTCTAATTTCTGAGGAGCAGAGAAATGGTGGTGCATCTTCTTCAGGAGGAACTTCAAAAGAAGCTATCTTCTACTCAAATGCTGGAAGAGGTAGAGGCAGAGGTAGAGGAGGCTGTTTTGGAGGCCGTGGTAGAAATCAGAATATGCAGCAAACTCAAGAAAACCAGTCCTATGGAGGAGGACGTGGTAACTCTAGAGGCAGGGGGAGCCAAAGAGGTCGTGGTGGATGGCAAAGAGGCCAAAATGCAAACATTAATGTTGAATGCTACTATTGTGGTAAAATGGGTCATATGGCTAAAGACTGCTATAAAAAGCAGAATGACATCATGAATGGAAAACTGCAACAAGGAAATTATTCATCTTCTAGTAGATAGGGTGATGACAGAAATGAGCATTTGTTTATGGTGCAGCATATAAACAATTCTGTGATAAGTACAAGAGAGAGCAATGATGTATGGTATGTTGACTCAGGTGCATCAAACCACATGACAGGTCATGCAGAATGGATGGAGGATGCAAGGAAAATGGAAAAACTAGGATTTGTGGAGACTGGTGATGATACTACACATCCTATTGTGCAGATTGGAAAAATTCCTTTGTCTATACAGGATGGGAAAAAGAAATACCTGTCCGATATATTTCATGTCCCCAATATCACCAAGAATCTGGTTTCTGTTGGTCAAATGGTTGAGTAGGGCTTGCAGGTCAGATTTAATCCTCATGGATGCTTTGTTGAGGATATGAAAAATAAAGGTCGCTTGATAGCAAAAGGAAAGAAGAAGGGCAGAATGTTTACGTTGGATGCAGACATGTCTGAATTGAGTGCAGCAATGTTTGCACATGGGACAGGTGTAGTTGCAGATATTGATATCTGGCATAAACGCATTGGTCATGTTAATATACAGTGACTTAAATCAATGCATGCCCAAAATATTGTTGCAGGTTTGCCTAAATTCAAGGTTGCAGAAATGCATAAGGTATGTGAAGCCTGCCAATTTGGAAAACAGGTAAGGAAACCATTTCCTAGACATGTTCAAGAGAGTGAGAAGCCATTGGAATTAATCCACTCTGATGTGTGGACTACTAAAGCTGCATCTGTTGGAGGCTGCCATTATTTTGTCACTTTTATTGATGACTATAGCAGAAAAGTTTGGGTGTATTTTATGAAAAAGAAAAGTGAAGTTTTTGGGCATTTCAAAACTCTTAAAGCTATGGCTGAAAACGAAACAGGTCTACAAATAAAATGCCTAAGGTCAGATGCAGGGGGAGAGTATCTCTCAAATGAGTTTGCAAGGTTCCTGCAGGAGCATGGCATAAAGCAGCAATATTCATGCAGTCATACCCCATAACAAAATGGAATTGCAGAAAGGGAAAACATGCATATTGGAGAGGTATCTCGTGCCATGCTCAATGAAAAAGACTTGCCAGATTTTTATTGGGCTGAAGCAATTGCTATAGCAGTTTACATAATGAACAGGACTCCCACTGCAGCAATACATGGGATGACTCCAGAGGAGAGGTATACTGGTAGGAAACCAGATATTTCTCATTTGAAAATTTTTGGTTGCATTGCCTATGTACATGTGCCAGATGAGTTGAGATCCAAGTTGGATCCAAAAGCTGAGAAGTGCATCTTTATTGGTTACTCTCTGCAGCAAAAAGGGTATAGATGCTATAACCCTTCTACTCATAAGTTTACAGTGAACAGAGATGTTGTTTTTGATGAGATGAGTAGCTGGTATAATCCAGTAAATGTGATTGATGATGTAGATGCACAAAATGGTAATGTTGCACAGAATTCACAGCAGCAATCACAAAATATTAGTGGACTTGGAGCGTCCTCTAGCAGTGGTTCACATTCTTCGCCATGGACAGGCAGATTGAGATCAGGAGAATCTTCTCAAAGCAATGCAAATAGTGGTATGCAGGTATCACAAAAAGGAAAATAGAAGGTTGATCAGCCCATGTTTGATGTGAATGCAAGTCACTCTTATGTGGATGGTGAATCCAGTGGCTCAGAACAGAGCATTGATGATGAGTTGGGTATTCCTTCTATTGTTATACCTGGAGTAAGGAAGACCAGGGATGTTTTGAGAGCACCTGGGAGTGAACCTATTTTGTGTAGGTCTACGAGAGCTAGGCATCCTGTGGATAGGCTGAAATATGATGGATTTACAGCCATTCACTATGCATATATGGTCAAAGTGATGCAGGAACCAGAACCCACTTCTTTTGAGCAAGCCATGGGAAAAGAAAAATGGGAGAAAGCCATGGATGAAGAAATGGATGCCTTGGAAGCAAATGCTACATGGGAATTGGTACCTTTGCCTAAAGGTAAAAATGCAATTGGCTGTAAGTGGGTCTATAAGGTGAAGCACAGTGCAGATGGTTCTGTGAACAGATACAAGGCAAGATTAGTAGTCAAGGGGTATGCACAAACATATGGCATTGACTATGAAGAAACATTCAGTCCGGTTGCAAGGATGGCAATCGTAAGAGAAGTCATTGCTATGGCTGCATCAAAGGGATGGTCTTTACATCAGATGGATGTAAAGAATGCCTTCTTGCATGGTGATTTGCAAGAAGAGGTCTATATGGAGTAGCCACTAGGTTATGTGCATGCTGTTCATCCTGAATTTGTTTGCAGGTTGAAGAAAGCCTTGTATGGCTTGAAGCAAGCACCTAAAGCATGGTCTGACAAGATAGGAGAGCATCTTGTCACTATTGGCTTTCAGATTTCCAAGGCAGATTTCTCACTTTATGTGAGAAAAACATAGAAAGGTATTATGCTACTTGTCATTTATGTTGATGATTTGATTATGACAGGTGACAGTGATGAAGATATCCTTCATGTGAAAATGCTATTGAAGCAGAAGTTTGAGATGAAGGATTTGGGAGAGCTGTGTTATTTCTTGGGCATTGAGGTGATTAGATCACCAAGTGGGATACAACTCTTGCAAAGGCAGTATGGATTGGACATGCTGTCCAAATATGGGATGACAGGCTGTAAGCCTATTTCAGTTCCTTTGGAGCAGAATGTGAAGCTGAGTGCAGATGCAGGTGAGCTTCTAGAAGACCCTACTATGTACAGACGCATAGTAGGAAGCTTGATTTATATGACTATTACCAGGCCAGATTTGAGCTATGTTGTTGGATTGGTAAGTCAGTTTATGCAGGCTCCAAGGAAACCGCATTTGGATGCGGCTAGACACATACTCAGGTATGTGAAGTCCACATTGCAGTATGAACTATTTTATGAGACTGGGGTTCAAATACAATTGCATGGATACACTAATGGTGATTGGGCTGGTAGCATTTATGATAGACGATCTACCAGTGGATATGTGTTCTCTTTTGGGAGTGTTGCAGTCACTTGTAGCAGCAAGTAATAGCCTACAGTTGCCTTGTCGAGCACAGAGGCTGAGTACAGGGGTGTAGCAATGGCTGCATGTGAGGTAGCTTGGTTGCATAAGCTACTTTATGATATGCATCAGTCTACAGATGGGCCAGTTGTCATTTATTGTGACAACATGAGCAGTATACACTTGGCAAATAACCCAGTCTATCATGCTAGAACAAAGCACATTGAGGTGCATTATCACTATGTGCGAGAGAGGGTTTTACTAGGTCTTATTGATCTAGTTTATGTCAACACAGAGGATCAGGTAGCTGGCATATTCACGAAGGCATTGGGCGTAGAGAAGCTACGCAAGTTCAGAGACCTGCTTGGTGTGCAGGAATTGGGATTGAGCTCGAGGGGGAGTGTTGAGATATCGAGCTCCACTCGTGATATGCCAGGGTGACCGTTGTGTATTTATGTCAACGACTTGTCAGTTGTAGATGCGGTTGGTACACCGCTCATGAATAATAGCTAGATGACAGCAATCCTTATCTACTCTAGTTCGTGGCTCAGTTAGTATGCCACCTTAGTTAGTTGAGTTTGGTTTGAGACCCATATATAGGGATCTTCTATTTCTTTGTACTTGAGTTCTTTTGGCTTACACAACTAAGAAGAGGAAAACTATTTTCAGCCTCCATCTCTGTGTGTATTCCCCCATTGTGCAAGCAAGAAAGCTTCAAGTGAGACTCCTTCCTTCTCTCCCACAATCTTGACATGATGTGCCCTAATCATGTGTAGTGGGGAATAAAAAAGGTCTAGGGTATTAGACACGGAGCCGGCCGACCAAAGCTACTGGATGCATCTAACTTGAGAACCCCTAGGTGCAGTGACTGTGACCCTTGTGTATCTTACTATGTCTACGTGTGATATCTCTTTTTGTTTTGATGTTCTGTGATTGCCTTTTTGCTTTATACATCGTCTTTGCTTTTCTTATTATTATTCTTCTTTCTCTTTTTCTTTTGATTTTGCTTTTCTTTTTCTTTTTCTTTTCCTTTTGCTCTTTTTTTCTGGGTGTCCAAGATACGTTGTTGTAATAGAAGTTAGTCTTCATCATCGAAGTGGGGTGGATAAGGGGGCCTAATAGATTTGTTAATGAATTGGTGGCTTTGGAGGTACCCCTAAAGGTTTAGGTGGACCTGAAGGGTGGTGGTGAAGAGGAATGGATGATTGCAACGGGTGAAGTAGCTATCATTCATATCCTCTAGAAGAGCTAAGCAAAATGAAGGTAATAGAGTAGCTCGCATTCTTATCGATTCATCGCTCAACTATCTATAGCATTAGGATCAAAATGGAGTACTGGGAGGCCGCACTCCTATGGGGTGGGGTCTTGCCTAAGGAGTATCCTAAGCAATCTAAGGTAATTACAAGTAGTAATAAAAGCAGGGTTAGGGCATGAAGAGAATTCATTGGTGAAGTGGATTAGGGTATCATACAAGTTCTTTGATATGAGGACGAGGGCATCTTCATATGTAGTACAATGAGGATTATAATTTATAGGGAAATCATAGTGACTATGGACATTGGAGTCAAAATCCAGTCCCACCCTTCGAGGGTAGGGCGTAAAGGTTGGGTCATTCCGCTCGAAGGGTTGAGTGTTGTAAAAGGCCATCCAAGTGTCTAGGTTGGCGTCACAAACTTTATTCTCCATTTAGGTTGGCATTCGTAGGCACAGACCTTGGCACTTCAAAAACCTTATTCTACCAAGATTTGACATCTTTAGTGGCCCATAATGTGGGGTTCCGCTCTTTCTTATCCAGCCATTTTTGTCCGAGCCTACTTTCGACGTTAATCACTTCCTCCACCACCTTGATGGGAAAAACCCTAATCAAGGTGGTGGAGAAATAGAAGTTAAAGTCAAAGGGGCTCCTGGACATTTCTTGCCTCTCCCAGATTACAAGGTCAGCATGGAAGCTTGCTAGGGCATCATCCTCGCATGGTGGTATAGGTGCTGGGGTTCCCTCACTCCCTTGGCATTCCATTTTCTCCTTGTCTCCTCCACCATTTTTTTTCTTCTTTCCCTCAATGCCACCTTTCTTTCTGCGGAGGTGTCCGCGTATTGCTGCTCTTCAGGCTGCGGGGAAGGAGGTGGTGGGACAAGCTCTTCTTCGTCTGGTCCCATTCCAAAGTTCACAGCCACCTCCCTCTCTTGTCTTGGCTCCTGCTGCTCTTCTTCGTTGAGGGCATCCACTTCTTGCGAGGTTAGGCCTGCCAATAGGAGGTATTGACATTGCTCTTCTAGTCTTGGGCCAACTCCCCTACGTTGTGGCAACATCTACACCCTTGCTTTCAGTGCTCTACTAGCCATTCCCAGTTTCCTTTTCATGGCCTCTATGGACTCTCCCTCCTCTGCTGGGTGACGTTCAATAAAGTGTCCAAGAAGGCGCGTTGCTGCATTTGGAAGCTCACTTGGTTCAACAAGTATTTTTTCTTTTTCTACTTGAGTGAGACTGTGTGCCAAGGCTTTAACTCTTTGTTCATTCCGATTAGCCCATTCTTCTGCTCTCCTTTCCATGTCTTCGAGGCTCTCCCCCTACCTTTGAGCTAGCACTATCAGCCTTCATTTTTAATATTCCATTTTTGTCCTTAGTTTTTGCTACTCTTCCTGTGTTGAGGCAGCCTCTTGGGTTAATCTTTTCACCCTCAGCTCCTCTAGTTCTTCTGTGGCTTTAGTGATTTTCTCCATTTCAGCTTGCAGATACTCGTAGTGTGCCACAATCTCTTAATTGTTCCCTTGTAGGCGTCGTATGACTTGGGTTTTTTTGTTCAATCACACGTGCCATTCCGCTTATGTCTCTTCCTTAGCTTGTAGCTCCTACTTCAGTGCGTGAACTTCCCTTTAGACCATGGCTATTTGGCATGTTTTCTCCAACCGGGATGCAACCATGGCCTCTTTTTCGGCTTTGAGCTTTGCTATTGCAAATTTTTTCTCCTCCTTGGCTTTCTCTAATTGAGAGAGAAGCTCCTTGACATACTCGTCATATTCTTCAGGTGGCCTCTTTGTTGCGGGGACGGAGGTTGTGGAGCCTGCCACCTTTTGCCTCTTAAGGTCTTGCCTTGACTCGGTGTCTGCCGCGTAGTCGGCCTTTTGGTTCCTACTAGGGAGGTTCCTTCTCCTAATCCTTGTCCCATTTCTTTATTCATGAAGTACTGGACCTAGTACGCTGGCATTCACCTGGGTTGTAGAATTGGGTGTGGATATGGCGGTGGGTATCAGGAGAGTGGGAATGGGAGTGATTGGGGCCTTGACCTTGCCTTCTCGCATCGTAGGTGGCATGAAATCTGGCACATGGGAACTTGAGCTCGGCCCTTCATCTCTAATTGGGATCGTGGGTTTCAGCTTGTCCTGCTACCTCGACTGCTGCTCAATGGACTTGCACATGGCGAGGGCCATGTCTTCCTCCTCCTTTTTTCTCAACTCATCCTCCTCCTCTTCGTGCTTTCTCCTTCTTTCCTCCTTGGCCTTTTTGGACTCCTTGTGAGTCTTTTGCAAGTCCACCTTTTCTTGTTTCCTCCTCTCCCCTTCTTGCTTTTCTAGTGTAATCTTCTTCTTCATCTTCTTAGCCTTTCCTCGACTAGTTTGCTCTTCTTGTTCCCTGTTTTCTTCTTCCTCACTCAGTGTCCTTTCATTGGACTGCACTTCTTGATCCTGGTGAGGTGGCGACCTACTTGGTGTTTCATCCACTTTTTCTCCTGCTTCTTCCTTCCAAAAGGCATTAACGTGCAAGGATTTAGGCATGGAGTATTGTGTCAAACTCGGTATTCACATTTCTGCATCATGCTTAGGCAAGTCTATGGTAACTGGCTCATCTAATTCCTCAATCCACTATTTCAGCTCCTGCCATAGTGTTGGATGTTGCCTAAGCAAGTCACCTAAGCTTAGAGTCATAGGGGTGGTCACCAGTGTATTAAGGAGGTTGCTAGTAGCTCACCTTTCTCCCAACTCTATGGTTCTTGGCCAATGGCCCTGACTAGTTTGCTTGCTCGGAGCATTTAGACTTTGTTTAGGTGGCCCTACTTGTGGTGCCATTGCCTCCCTTGATTTTGGTCATGGGAAAGAGACTAGCGTGCTCATGCTTGAGAGATCATTGATCTCATCTTCTAGTATGGACTCGACGTCTTTTAGGTGCTCTTGGGCCTCCTTCACCCACTCTTTCACCTTCTTGATGGCTTCAAGTTGGCGCTTTGGGTTGGGGTACTCCCCAACCTTAGGACTTCCCTTTTCAGTCGTGCGTGGAGCTAACGTTTCTTTCTCTGCATCAATAATTTTCCTTCCAACAGGCAGTGTTGTGGTAGTTTTGGTTTTGAGGGCGACCTTAGCATCTAGCCTTTTCTTCCTCCATCTTTGACTCTTCTTTCCAATTGAGATTGCATCAAGATTGCTATGCCCTAGCAATATGCCGGCCTACTTCGTCTGCATGCAGGTCATGACATGCAATGGGATAGGCATGGCCTCCCCATTGAGTGTCTCAACATTGAACAACCCCAATGGGGACCAATGGCTCATTTTTCTAACTAGAGGATGGCCTTCGTCTAGGGAAATTGACAAAGAGATGAGTTATTCCACGCTTATCGCATCTCAGGTTAGCCTTATCTCTATTTGCTTGCTCCCTCTTGGGGCAACGTGAAGAAATGTGTCCTGGGTGACCATGGCTCTTGGGTCTACCCTCCTAGGCCTCTGCCTCTCCCTCTACCTAAAGCCATCATCGGTACTGGTCAGTAGTCCATAAGGACCGTGTTTCCTTCTTCATCATATGATACATATGGGTTTACATAAGGCTCGTCACCGCTAGGCTCATCCACATAGTGGACTGGAGTATCACTTGGTGGATGGGTCACATAGGGTCTAGGTGGTCTAGGGATACCTGTAGGATTTATTTCCATCCTAGGGATGGATGGCTTAGTGTCATTAGGTGCCAAGAGAGCAATGGGGCTCCCCTTCCAAGGAAGTTCAGTGGCCTATTCACAAGGTAGGGTTGATCGTAAGGCTGTGGGTAAGGGAGTTTCCGAGGTAGTCAACAATGCATGGTGTCATTGCCGAACATACCACAATTAGCGCAAGGTCGTGACCTAGGGTCCTGACACTTGGTTGGCAAGTGGTTTCTGCCACAATGCATGTATTGGACGTGTGGGCACATTGGCCATCTCATTATCTTCTACAATTTGGCTATGTCCATCCTAATCTATGCTAACTCTTGTCTCGAATCAGTGCCCTTCCCTTTGTCTTGCATGCTTGGGCTTGCTCTCTCACTCGGTGTTGAGGGCCTCTCAGAGCTTCTGGCACTGGACTCTTCTCGATTTGAGCATGGAGCTTCTTTCCTTGAGCTAGTCATCCACTCTAATAGCTACTTCAAGGACCCTTGCCAGTGCGTCTCGTTGTAAGCTTGAGTTGCCGGCCAAGACTTTGTAGAGCTCTTCGCTACATATTTTGTTGATGAATACCATGGATACCACTCTTTCGATTGATTTCTCACCCATAAGGATTCTCTTGAAGAGGCTCCTCACATAGGTCACATAATCTCGAATATCCTCTTTCTCTCTTTGCTTGATGTTCATGAGTTGCACTAGCACATTATCGAAGTACACAGGTTTCGGAAAATCTCTTAATGAAGAGAATTTTCAAGCCATTGAAATTGGCATGCTCTGTAGCATCCAAACTTGTGTACCAGGTCACAGCCCTTGTCACCTAAGCATAGTCCAAAATATTGGGAGCATTGAGTAGGATTGGTGAGGCTGTTGGCCTTGTAGACCTGCTCAAACTACTCCACAATGCTATACGGGTTGTCATTTGGTTGGTATTCATCCAGTTGCTTCACCACCATAGGAAATTTTTATTGACTCTTAGAGCCTTGGTTGACTCCTAACCCCACTAATAGCGATGTTGTTAATGCTGCAACGCTTTGCTCTAGTGCCGTGTTATCTAGCAACCGCTTCCCATCAGAAGCTCGCTCAGTGTGAGGTCTCCTTCTAGCGCTCTCTCGCTCACCGACTGATTTGTGCCTGCTAGGGATAGCACTCTCTGGATCTCTCACATTTTCATGCTTTGGTGCAAGCTTCTAGTTTGTGATCCTGGTTGTACATGGCTAGGCCTTGCAGAGCCCTATGTGCCAGCTTCCTCTCCTTATCAAGATCTTCCATGATGTTTTCTACAGGTCTACCGCAATGTTCTAGCTGGGTTTGAGTATTATATTTATTCACTAATTGCTGCACAACCTCGGGAAAATCTCCTAGGTCAAATTCTTTGTTGCTTCTATGGCTTGAGCTACCCTCCTCCATGTCTAAGACTTCCTACTCTTTCAAGTTGTCAATCAAGTTGATGAGGTAGCATAGATCCACTTCTTTGATAGTGTCAATCCTCACTGTGTTTGGCTCTTCAGTCGCATTCCTCACCTAGTCCTACTTTTGGGGATTTGATTTCAATCGCATTTCTCACCTGGTCCTACTTTTGGGGATTTGATTACCCATCTATGTCTTGGGTTTTTCTCTTATTAGTGGGTTCCTTCAAGTTCTTATGTCTAGGTTAGTTTCTTGTTAATTACAACCAGTTCTCAACTTACCCTCACTGTGTGTGTGTGAGGGTGTATTCTTTTCAGTGCACTTTGCGCAACCAGGCTCTTTGCTCTCTTTAAGTGTGTTTAGGGTGTTGGAAATCAAAGTGAGTGAGAAAACAAAGTGTCTACATAGCTCTAGTGCTCTTGTCTATGGGTTGGCCTGATAGGGTTATGTGTTTGGTTTCTTGTTGTCCTCACCAGCTTATAGGGTTTTTTGTCGTGCTATTCTGTTCAGTTCGTTCAAGGTCAAGTTGGGGTCTTACAACTAGCCCATAACACTAGACATGTCAAGCTTGTGGAAACATGCTATTGCACGATTCGAGACTGTTCGGACACAATTTCTAGGTCTATAACTACCTATGAGGTGTTTGGCAGATTCTTCTAGTGTGGGTCATGGTTCTCGTTAGCTGGGATTTGTCAAATTTCTAGATTCTCTTTGTCATGTTGTGTTCGATTTACAAGAGTTCCATTTTGAAAATCAGACGTTTGATTTACCAGTGTCCGATTTTAGGAATCGGACAGGGTTAGGTTTGATTGTCACAAGTGGACAAGGTGTGTCTAATCGGACAGCATGAGTTGTTCCGATTGTGATATGTCCGATTCTCGAAATCAAACACGGGTCCTTGGTCTGATTCAAATGTATGTCCGATTGGACAGGTCATTGGGTTCGATTGTTTCGATTTCTTCTCATCCAATTCTTAGAATCGGATGGAAGTGGTGCATCCAATTCTATGCGTCCGATTGTATGCATCCAATTCTTGGAATCGCACAAGCTCTTTGGTCCGAGCATCCGATTCCATGGAATTTGACATCCGATTCTGGGAATCGGGCACTAGGAAGAGTGTTTGATTTCACTGTCCAAAAACGTGGCCAAAAACGTGCGTCGATCACAATTTGCTAAAAATCTCCATCATAATGCTGCCACTACCTCCAAGAACCTCCAAAAACCAAGCAAGGGTGTAGGCCAAGGGCATCCTATACCTGAATCTCGTAGAAAGCTCCGACATGCTGTTAACCCCAACACGAAGAAAGCAAAAGGAAGTGGAAGTGGAAAAGATGCAGGGCAAAGGCGGAAAAAAGGTAGCCCGACTGAAGAAAGAAAAGGAGAAAATGCCAAAAGCGCAAGGGCAACCTTAAAAGTCCAAGGCAAAGGCAAAAGGGGAAAGGCGCATTTTAAAATAAAAAGGCGCACCCTGAAATCTTGTAAAAGAGCACCGAGCTCTCACCCGTGCAATTTGTAAATGTAGACGGGCGGTGGACAGGAAGCTAGAAGATAGAAGGACAATGGGAAAAAGGGCCTAGGCTATGGCCGGCCATGTAAAAAGGGGATGACCGCCCAAAAGGGATTTAGGGTTTTGTATATAAAGTGGAAAAGTGAATGAGAAGCTCATTCTTGTATGTGGCCAAAAGTGGCTCTCCTCTTCTTCTTCTTCTCCTTCTTCTTGCTTGCTTGAGCTTGTGCTTGAGAGAGGGAGTGTGAGAGTGTGAGGGAGTGAGTGTGTGAGGGTGAGGGACCGAGGAGGAGAAGCTCTCCATCTTCTCCTCTCTTCTTCTCTTCTCTTCTCTTCTCTTGTCTTGCTCGTGGCAATGGAGCTTGGAGCGTGGAGCTTGAGGATGGAGCTTGCTTGAATCTTGCACTTGGATCGTGGAGCTACCGGAGTGCGCGGGAGAGGAGGTAACTCGAACGGCACGGAGGTAAGCTCACTACACCCGTAGATATGGATGGCGCGTCGGTTATGTGAGAGGTAGCCATTAGTGCTCGGCTTGGAACGCTTGAATCAATAAGCGGTCCGTGGGTCTTGGCGGTTGAGTGAAAGCTCCCACATTTTGGTTCCGTTGCCGGGACCAACGGATTCAAGCCTTGAGCGCTTGCGCGCTTCGAATTGAGCACTGGAGTAGGGTTTTCCCCGAACCGGTGCTTGAGGTAGATAGGTAGGAAGCGAGGGGGTTGAAGATGGTATTCGATCTCCTTGGCAAGTAGGTGTTTTGCTTTCTTGAGATTTATGTTGTGGAATGAAGTAGTGTAGGAATTTACTTTGTGATTGGATGCATTAGGATAGGAAAAAACAAAGAAAAAGAAACAAACAGTAGGGTTCTCTATTGCTGTATAACAGGCTAAAACAGGGAAATAGGGGCATAGATCCTTGGAGTGCCTCTATTGCTGTATAACAGGCTAAAACAGGGAAATAGGGGCATAGATCCTTGGAGTGCCGTTCGATTCGAGCACCACAGTGGTTCTAGGCATGTCTGGCATTCCCTTGTAGTGTCCTGCACCTATTTGGAAGGCCCTGGACAATTCGGTGTAGTAGACGTCAGCCTAGAGGCATCGCGTGCAACTCGCAGGCCGTCATCCGCGCCATTGGACCAGGCCGTCCGAGTCCCAGAATCGGACGTCCGATTTTGAGAATCGGACGCTCGGACCACTCGGACACTCGGACCAGTCAGAATCGGACCAGTCAAAATCGGACCACCCTGTCCGATCCAATTCCCAGAATCGGACCACTTTAAAATCAGACCACTGCTCCGATCGGACCCACCCAAAATCGGACGTCTGATTCTGATAATCGGACTCCTGAAAATCGGACATCTGAGAATCGGACAAAAAACTGTCAAAATCGGACACGTGTCTAGAACACAAATTTTGATACATCTAAACCCCGAGATTGACCCCAAAGGCTACGTAGAGCTAAAGGCACAACACAGATCCATCACTAGGCTAAAATTTAGAGCATGTAGTTCAAAATTTGGCTATAAACGGTCCTCCAAATTGTGTATGGATTTTACCGTAATGGCTCTGCGGACCCCCCCCCCCCCCCCCGGACCCCCGCAGAGGGGGCTCTGCCCCCTCCGCACCTCCCCCGAGTAGGTTGGAGAGAAAACACACGCCGTGGAGAGGCCTTCCAAATTGGACCCTAGTGAAGCAATGGCTCTACACGAGCATGGATTCTCACTTGCAAAAGAGCAGCCGAAAGCCCATACCCGCACAGAGAGAAACAGAGACCCTAGAACATCAATGGGCCAATCTAGCCATCAAGGGTAAAAAGGCCACACCACGAGAACACAAAGACATTGTGTTCAAACCGTGTCTAGTCAGAGCAAAATGCAACTTCAGCAAGCTACAAATGCGAAGATGACTAGACATGACACTCTTGACGAGAGATGTACCTTGAATAGCACTACACTGATGATCCAAGACAGTAGTGGAGAATCCACATCTGGTCGTGCAGTCGAGAACTCAAGGGCATCTGCCAGAAGGCTTAAATTTACAAGCCAGGACCTGGAAGATGAAGACATAGTACCACCTGCTTATCTTAGGGTCAAACTCACCGCGAAAAGAGAGCATACTATTGATGCTCTGCTTGATGAAGGAGCAGATTTTAACATCTTGACCTATGAATCATGGACCCTACTAGGCCAACCAGAGCTCACACCGACTAGTGCAACTCTTAGCCCTTATGGGTGACACCCACAAGCACTCATAGGGAAGTGCAAAATCCTTGCGACAATTGAAACGGAAAGCTTGCCTATCCTATTTCATGTTCCTCCAAAAAGTGCTAGTTGCAGGAAAGAAACCCTCCTAGGAAGACCCTTCAAAAGGGCGACCAAGTGTGAGGCTCACTATGTAGCATAGAGTATACACCTGACACTACTGGGTGTGAGGATAGTCACCACCTTTAGCAAGGGTGGCCTCATCAAACCTCAAGGGAAAGGCAAGGAAGCTGCTGACATAATAGTCAAGCCTACTAACGAGAGCAAGGACTTGTTAGAAAAACTGATGCAAGCACAGGTCGAACAGCGAGAACCAGTGAGTGAGGCCATGCTTGAAACAAAAGGGTCAAGAGACAAGGCCAAGGACAAGGTTTGGACTCACAAAAACCGTAGAAGACCACGAAAGAAGCCCAAGCCTTATAGGCGAAGGCATTGATGGAGAGCTAACACAACGCTGCGATGGATATCCAAAGCGTTGCTATGTGCTCAAGGATACTACGCAGATAACCAATGGATTTGGGTACCAAAATCCCCTGCTAAACTGCTTCCATCAACTGAAGGCCAGAGTGCCTCAAAAGCATGGCACAGGAGGAAATCTAAGAGAAAATCTAGGTCTCAAGGAAAGAAACTAGACATGACTGTTCGAAGGAAAGAGCCCTAGCCTAGCATGCTAAATAGAAGATGTCATATGTAGCCATTGAGCAGGCACAAAAATCGTTAGCGCCCAAGGAGCCTTTGATTCCCTAAGGGGAGAACAAGCATCATAGGCACAACATTGCTCAAGGCAAGGCTGATCGCTCAACAAAGCAAAGGGCACAATCGTCTAGTAACCTCAAGCAGATCATTCAGCGAGTGCCAAGTCCACCTAAGAGTCCTGGATCTCCTACATCCTCGTTTTTCAAAAGGACATAGGAAGCACAACATTGGTTGTCAAGGGAAACGACTCAATTCCAATCTCTATCTCCATCTAAGTTTCCAAATGTCCAAGAGGTGGGACATGACACTATCTATAGCTCTCGACTCAAGGATATGCATGAGCAACCTAATGTGAATAAATCAACTCATGCTCAATCTACACAGGTGAGTGCTCAAAGGCCAACAAAAGACATGACCACTTTTGATCGCCCTAGGGACTTGACACCGCAATCCACCAAGGGTAGCCAGCCTGCTAAACTAGCTGCTACTACTTCCAATCAGGGATCACAGCAGTCACAACCCTCGGCCGTGACAATACCCTATGTGGAACGTGTCCTTAGAAGTTCACCTGTGGAGGAGGTGTTGCAACCAAAACCCTTGGCAACTCCAGCACTTTCAAAGTGCCTAAAGCCTAGGATGGAGGAGTCAAACGCAAGGGAGTTGGTTGAAAAGCTAGACTCTCCGAAAAGGGCGGCAGTTGTGCCCTCACAACCGGACAAGGCTATTCAGCAAACCACGGCTATGTCCCATAAGGACACACTAGAGAAGGGAAATGCTGAGGCCCGACCAAGCACATCAACGGTCGATATAGCCCAGGGTCCTGAGTTGTCGAGAGAGGCACCTTCATTGACCAAGAAAAAGAGGAGAAAGCAAAGAAATTGGCAACAGTTGCAGGTGGTTGTGGACCCCAAGAACATTGAGACGAAGGGCGCGAGAGAGCTGATGAATAAAGCATCGAGTACATCCACCAATGAACCCACTGATGCCTCTCCTAATAGCGGTGAAACCTCAGACACATCTGTGTGTTCTGAAAAACCAAAGCAACCATTGCCATCAACAGTTGCTTGCAACACTCTATCCACTGACAATAGAACTCACATTGATCAATCAAGGGTGGATACAATGTCATCACAACACGGTGACAAATCTATACCAGTCACATCAGAGAAGAACCATGATGAAATAACAGCAAAACCTCAGGAGAAATGTGAGAACCCCAAGAGCATAAGAAAACCTAGTGTTGACCAAACTTGCTCATCTAGGCCTGAGCCCCCAGCTATGCTAAAGCCTAAGGAAACTCTTAGAACTTTGCATGAGATAGCAACCGAGCAAGCCCTCGTTGAACATAGAAGTGTCGCACAATGCTTAACTGAGTTGGAGGCTAAGCTCAAAGTGGTCGCGCGTGTCTACGTCCTTGCGGACATGGGCACGATCCCCAAGGAGCAGCTTGAAGATTACTTGACATTTCCTCTATCATGGGAAGAACAAGAACATCTTAACGGGCACTACGATAGGCTCCTGCATGAAGAGATGCGACTCATCCCTGACGAGGAGGGTGACAAACTACGCTTAACCATCACGTTCAATGAAGTGCTCTGCCGACTGAATCTCGTAGACATAGAGCTACTAAAGCGACTGTCAACAGGCCAGCGTCAATTTGAGCAGCGTTGGTGCGAAAGCCGCGTTGTAATGGCCGAACTAGGGGCTCAGATCATGACAATCTCTGAGGAGCGATTGGCCAAACGGCGATCCCAAAGGGACCCAACCTATGTGGCACCAACGTTCCTTCGAGTACTCACTGACATTCAGGGTATGGACTTAGCTGGGACTAGGCTTCAGGGCCCTTTGATTGACAAGGTTCTCATTGAGGAGGAGTTACATATTGCCAGTAGACTCGGTCAAGGTTCCATGCTACTCGACGTGGCAAAATATATATCAGTATTATATCAGCTGCCACGAATGCTAGATGCGTGTGCCACACTCCGGTACAACCCCGAGTTCTACACTTGGTTCTTATCCTCGTGATGTGACATGGACTCATAGATATGTATATAAATAAACACTGATTTTTGTGTCACCATGTATAAACAATATCAACACACACAAGCAATGATAGTCTAGCGCAGGTAGAAGAGTCGGGTTGGACAGGCTAAGCTCCTCATGTCCTCATCTCATCACACTTTTGAAAGTCGTGTGACCAGCCCCACCTCCAAGTGAAGGGCATGCAACCCATATTGCCGCCATAGGGGGCCCTGACCAACAACTCTGATGGTGTAGACAGGGTGTAGTCCCTTCCTATACACCTTCTTCCCTTTTTGGTGTATCCTTACGAGGATGTACCCTGTCCCACTCCACGACAACCAGTCCACGCGACTTAGCATAAACTAAGATCCGCTAATGACTGGAGGCAACGCGAACATCAGCATGGGGGCTATTCCTCTACAACAATCACCGCATGCCTCACCTCTCCCCATCTTGTCATAGGCGCTTGATAAACCACACTAAAATCCCTTCCATGCGAATAGTTGTATCCTGTATCAAGGTCTAACCCTTGGATTGCATCTTGCAGGCTTCCAGACGGAACACATGGAGAACCATGGACATCTGGCATTCAAAGACGCTCTTCATAGATGATGGGAGCACGTGGCACGCGCCCCTCCACCGGAGCGCTATGTGCCCACCATCAAGAGATACTAAGCGCCACTGTCCAGGGCGAAGGCCGAAGAATCCTCGAGTCAAGAAGGCCAAGACTCAAAACACACAACAGGTGGCAGCGCTAGTGGCCCGAACCCCCAGCTCACGCCCAGGCCCCAGATGCTCAAGGGCAGAAAGGGCAGCTCGGGAAAGAGAAGAATTTAATGAATTATTTGAAGACATCCTGGAGACGGTAGCAGGCCGAGATTACACCATTCATGTCCCGGCCGACATGTTCCTTGCTCACCCCCACGGGAGTCCCACAACAGCAGAGCCCCAATCACCCGGCCATCCAGACTCGCCCCGCCTCGTACAAATCGAGTAGCCCATAATGCACAAGGGGCTTATCAAATGATAACTAGCCAGGACTTTTTGTTTTTAAATGGTTAAGTGTTCCCGACTTGTTAAGTGTTGACATGTTCCTGACTTGTACGAACTTATCATATCTGCGTTTAATATATGCTACGCCTTTAGCAAAAGAAAAAGCTAATCAAGCGCAGGGGATAAATATCTAGTCAACACCATAGAATTCAAATAAGTGATGTCACCTTGCATTGCACTGGTTTATTATAGTTGCGGCATACACAATGCATATGCTCTCATGAAGCGGCAAGTGGATGTAGGATAATACAGGTCCTTGTGTGAAAATGCTCAATGCCCAATTACCACAACACCCACAACCCCACAACGAGCCGCGGCAAAGCCACGCTGCCGAAAGCACCCTTGCCAATCGCCCACATTGCATGGCCCACAAAACATTCCTGGGCCACGCCCCCTTTCTGGGTCAGGCTCTATAGTTGGCTCACGGCAGTCGTTACCTCAATTGTATCAACATCGCATGTGCCACAAGGAGGGTTGCAATATCTCAAGTGTATCTCCCCCTTTCGCCAACTGCTTCTCTAATAGCGAGGCTAGGGCACCATCATCATTGTACTATTCATTTTTTGAGCCTTCGAAGCTTGACATTTTCCAACCCATTGAAAGGCTGATAGCCTCAACATATTGTAATGGTTGTACTCAGGCAAAAAAAAAAAAAAAAAAAGAAGAAAAGAAAAGAAAAGAAAAGAAAAAGAAGTGAATCACAGCACAGCACCTAGGGGTCCTCAATTTAGGTACGTCTGGTGACCTTGGTCGATCGGCTTCGTCCCTAGTTCCCTAGTCCTTTATAATCACCCACAATTGTTCAGGGCACATCAAGGGCAGGACATACCTGAGGAGCTTGTCTCGCCTAGGGTTAGACCTATCACCCTGACCCACTTGCACAATTTTCTTTTGCACTCTGCCTTAGTACCATTGCAATCAGTGGTGATAAGCACTGCATGATTGGCCATGAAAAGTACACTGTACTCATCAAGCAAGTCCAATAGTTTCCAGCTACTACTGAAAGTGTGGTGTCCTTGTATTCCATTATGCTCCATTGTGCAATCACAGTGTAAAGGATGTCTCATATACCTTCACATATATTCCTTCTCCACATGGACAACTTTGCTTCATCCACGCATTGTTATGAGAAACTAGCCTACGGCCTTCTAACTAGGTAATATCTAAGTATGCACGAGCACTCACATAATATCTGCACCGAAATATATCCACAGTTTGAGTCCTCAAGTATAGGACAATACTCTAGGCTTGCTTAGAGTTCGACCTGTCTCCCAAACTAATCAAAATATGTCTTGTGCATGATGAGAAGCCTAGCACTACCCCTTAAGGAGAGACCGCATGTGAGGTTTTCCAATTGCATGTATAAGGTGTTGTTCGCTCTTCATCAACACTCAACTTTGAATGCTTATCCCTTACTATCCGACAAGCCTGCAAAAGATCATCATGTGCCGAATCCCCAACAAACCAACCCTTGTACTGGCCATCAATGCAATCCCCAACACAAAATTGCTCTACCGCCAACTCCAACAACCTTCCACCAGCCACCTTGGCCACCAACAGGCCCCCAAAACCTTCTACCACACCACCACCAGCACTCCTCCACGGAAACCACCGGCGTCCTTGTCACCCACGTCTTCGGTGCCTGCTACAACTTGCTACCTACGATGGTGAGTGCCATGGGACTGGCACTCGTCTAGGAGGGGGTAATGTTAACCCCAACACGAAGAAAGCAAAAGGAAGTGGAAGTGGAAAAGATGCAGGGCAAAGGCGAAAAAAAGGTAGCCCGACTGAAGAAAGAAAAGGAGAAAATGCCAAAAGCGCAAGGGCAACCTTAAAAGTCCAAGGCAAAGGCAAAAGGGGAAAGGCACATTTTAAAATAAAAAGGCGCACCCTGAAATCTTGTAAAAGAGCGCCGGGCTCTCACCCGTGCAATTTGTAAATGTAGACGGGCGGTGGACAGGAAGCTAGGAAGATAGAAGGAAAATGGGAAAAAGGGCCTAGGCTATGGCCGGCCATGTAAAAAGGGGAAAAGGGGATGACCGCCCAAAAGGGATTTAGGGTTTTGTATATAAAGTGGAAAAGTGAATGAGAAGCTCATTCTTGTGTGTGGCCAAAAGTGGCTCTCCTCTTCTTCTTCTTCTCCTTCTTCTTGCTTGCTTGAGCTTGTGCTTGAGAGAGGGAGTGTGAGAGTGTGAGGGAGTGAGTGTGTGAGGGTGAGGGACCGAGGAGGAGAAGCTCTCCATCTTCTCCTCTCTTCTTCTCTTCTCTTCTCTTCTCTTGTCTTGCTCGTGGCAATGGAGCTTGGAGCGTGGAGCTTGAGGATGGAGCTTGCTTGAAGCTTGCACTTGGCGGTAGAGGAGGTAACTCGAACGGCACAGAGGTAAGCTCACTACACCCGTAGATATGGATGGTGCGTCGGTTATGTGAGAGGTAGCCATTAGTACTCGGCTTGGAACGCTTGAATCAATAAGCGGTCCGTGGGTCTTGGCGGTTGAGTGAAAGCTCCCACACATGCTTTGATCGATCTGATGTGGACTCGTGACCTACAAGCTCTCTCACACAAAGCCATGGTTGCAAATGATTCTTTCCCTCATTACCCAAGATCTTAAACCATTGTTGAGTACCACCTTAGCCTTCCTGCTCACTCCCCTTGTGACCCCGACTCATCTGAGGACTCTTTTTCTCCATTTTTTTCCCTATTAGTGCATTGTCCAAGCCTGTTTTAAAACAATGAACCCTAAGCTTTCCACTCCGATTTCTCCCTCCTATCCTACTCTAAATGCAACAAAAATTAAAAGCAAAGTACTGAAATTATTTCTCCTACTCAATTAATCATCAAAAACAAAAAATACTTACTTGTAGCAAGGATTAAAAACCCAAAACCTCCTATCTATCTCAAGCTCTGTTCGAGGATGAAACCTTTACTTTGATGCTCGATTTGAAGCATACAAGTGCTCAAGCTTGAATCTGTTGGTCTTGGTAATGGAACCAAAATGTAGAGGAGAGCTCACGGTCAACCGCCAAGACCCAGGGACCGCTTATTGTTCAAGCATTTCAAGCGAGCAGCACTGATGGTTAACTCTCACATATCCAATGTGCTATTCTTCTCTACAAGTGTAGTGAGCTTACCTTGATGCTCGAACGAGTTGTCTCCTCCCTCAAGCACACCCGTAGCTCCACAATTCATGATGCAAGCTCAAGAATCCTCAAACCTCTTCCTCCAATATGCATCCTTCATAGCCACGTGTGAGACAAGAGAAGAGAAGAGAAAAAGAAGAGAGGAGATGGTGGAGAGCTTCACCTCCTTGATCCACCCTTACACACTCACTCCCTCACACTCTCACACTCCCTCTCTCAAGCACACACACAAGCAAGCAAAGAGAAGAGCAGAAGAGAAGAAGAAGAGTACTTTGTAACACACCAAAGAATGAGCTCTCATTCACTTTTTTTACTTTATATACATGCCCTAAAATCCCATGGGCATCCATCCCCTTTCTACATGGCCGGCTATGGCCAAGGCCCTTTTTTCCATTGTCCTCCTATATTCCTAGCTTCCTTCCTATCTCCCATCTACCTTTACAATTTGCATGGGCGCTCTCAAAATAAATCATGATATGCCTTGTGTTCTTTTACAAAAGTATTGACTTGCACTTTTTCTTGTGTGCCTTTCTCCTTGATTTAGGACTTTTTTGCGCTTCTTGTATTTCCATATTTTTCTTGGCTTGCCTTCGTCTTCCGTTTCACTTTTGCCTTGCCCTTGTCTTCTGCTTTAGATTATCCGAATTTTCCACCTTGTTCATTTGAGGGTTACCACTTATTGAGAGAATTATCTATGCATATCTGGGTGGAGAACTATCCACTTTACTTGGCACCATGTAATCTAGCACTTTCATATATTGAAAGCATGTGCCGCTTTGCATCAAGGCATGGATACTCTTACTCTAGGTGTTCCACAAGGATTCGGTTGACATTAGTGAAGGCATTTGCTTTTCCATGGCTAGCCTCGAGAATAGTAGCAGCTCAATTCTTTGTAGAAATCACATGGCACAATTGACAGAATTTGAGCAAGGAGTAAAGGAATACAAAACAAATATGAGAAGAACAAAAATTACTTTAATTTTAAATGAGCTGATAAAAAGATGGCTCTATCCATGCGTGTGCTTCTAGTGTGAAGCTTAAATGGCGATGCAGATAGATGATAGGCAAAGAGCTTAAGGGTAGCTAGAAGAACTCTAATTGGGTGAAAGATAGATTGACAATGGATTTAGAAGGGTCTTTCTTTTATAGCCCAACAAGGTAGTCTGTTCAGCATGTTTGACCATATTATGAATCTTTCTTAGTCGTCCAAGGAATATTCCATTTACCTTTGGGCCAAGGGCAGTGCCCCTAGACTCTTGTCAAGGAGGCCGCTAGCCCCCTTGAGATCCCCCAATCAAGGGCTACTTTTACGGCCCCCAAACCCCAAAATAGGGGTCCATGATAACTCCCATACCCTGCAACTTGATGTATTATGCCTTAAGTTGCTACTAGCATAACTACTCTATCTAACCCAAAGACTAAATCTACAAAGGTCACCTTTTTGCCATGCAATCACATAGACCTCATCTGACATACAAGTCAGCACCCACCCAATGTTCATGTTCACACATGGCTTCTCCTCATAATGGGGGCCTTACAACTTAGAGCACCATGGATCATTGGTGGTACCTCACAAGGGTGGGGAATCGAGCATATCTAATAGTCCCTCCCCCCCCAAAAAAAAAATCCACCCACAAGTGAACTACATTCTTGGCCCAATGTCGAGTCCTTGAAGATGAATTAGAAGGAGATCCTTCATAAGAGAATTGGTGAAGATATTTGCTCCATTCTTCTCTGTTTGGACAGTAGACCAATTGTACTATCCCATTCTCGATCTAGTCCATGCACACAATGATATGTTTAGTGCATACATGAAAAATTGGATTTTTGGTAATGGAAATTTAACTCTTATTATCACATCTTAGCACTTTGGATCTTCATCATGTACTCCCATATGCCAAACAATCCTCCTTAACCATATTGCTTCGCATGCAGCAAAGTAAGTTGCCTTGTACTCTACTTTGGTAGAAGGCAAAGCCACAATTGGTTGCTTCTTACTAATCCAAGAAAAAATTCTTGAACCTAAAGAGAAACAATATCCAAAAATTGATTTTCTAGAATAATTGTCATCTACCCAATCTAAGTCACAATTCCCCATAAGAGCATTTTCAAAATTATATGTGATACCATAATTAAAAGTTCCCTTCAAGTATTTGAGCACCCACATCCAAGCTTTCCAATGACTTTCTCGTGGTTTGTTTGAGAACTTGCTTAAAAAACCAAAAATAAAACTAATATATGGCCTTGTGTTACACAAGTAGATGAGGCTGCTACAACCAACCTCCTATACCTTCTAATGTCTACTAGAGCTTATGTATCCTCAATGGATAACTTCACATTGACCTCCATAGGTGTAGATATCTCCTTACACTCGGTCATGCCAAATGCTTTTAAGATCTACCATACATACTTATTTTGAGAGATGAATATTTTACCAAGACTTCAATCCCTAAACAATAGTGCAACCAGTAACTATGGGGAGTAGAGAAGGAGCCAAGAAATTATAGATTCCACTCAATAAGGCCTTGGTAGAGTGTCATGTAGGAAATTTTTCCTCCCTATTTTGCCTTTGTAAATACCTTTATGAGTCAAGGGATACATGTGTAAGGAAACCCTAATTAGGGTTAGCTAGGGATTAGTTATAGTTTACCTATAAAATGGCAGCCAGCCAAATGTAGCATTATCGAGGCACATCTTTTGAAATTTAAACCTAGAAATAATTCATCTATCCATTGTTGATACCATGCTCTAAGGGCTTGTTTCAGGCCATACAATGCCTTCTTTAGCTTACAAACTTTTTTCTCTGAATGGGAGACCTCAAACCCTAGTGACTGAGCCACATGCACCTCCTCTTTGAGGTCACCATTCAAGAATGCTGGTTTAACATTCATTTGGTAAATTGGATACTTCTTATGAGTAGCCATTGCAAAAATATTGTGTAAATAGTAGTCATTCTAGCAGTTGGAGCAAATGATTCTTGAAAATAAAAACCTTCAACTTGTGAAAATACCTATGAAAGTAATCTAGCTTTGTACTTTTTTAAGCTACCATCAACCTTGTACTTTACCTTCCAAACCCTGTTGAGTGTTGAAATGACTTGTTTTTTGGCTGATTTTTGTTGTTTTTGAGAGCTGAATGGTTGATTTTATGAGATGATTGATTGATTTGGAAGTGGTTTGAGAGTGTTTTGGATGATAATGATTGTGTTTTGGAAAGTTCATGATGTTTGTTGGTGGTTCTGTGATGTTCTAATATGTTCTGAAAGGTTCTGTATACCTTCTGTTTTGCTCTGTTTTGGTCTGTTTTGTTCTAATTGTCTTCTGTAAAGAGGGATGGAGTATTGATTGATGAAGATTGAGATTTTGTGAAAGTTTATTGAATGGTTTGTGAGAGTTTGGAATGGTTTGAGAGTGAGTTATGTGATTTTGATAACCTTCTGTAGATCTTCTGTAGAGCCTCTGTCTCTGTCTCTGTTCTGTTCTGTTCTGTACTGTAGCTGTTCTGGTACTGTTCTGTATGCTTCTGTAAGTGTTCTGTGGAATGTATGTGTGACTTTGGGAAAGTTTTCTAACCTTGGAAAGTGGTGAATACAAGTGCAAAAGAGCTGAAAGAAGTGGAAGAAGTAGCTGCTGAAGACTCAAGTGAAGACTAGAGTGAAGTGACAGTAGTGAGCTATGAAAGGACACTGTAGTGGCTCTGGTGACCCTTCATATCAGACATACCTCTTGGGAGGGGTATCCACGACCTAAGAGTGATTATTGAGAGTGATTTTGAGAGATTGTAGTGAGGATATGATGTATTATTGATGGAGAGAGAGAGAGAGAGAGTCAGAGATAGCCAATTCTATTGAAACAGAGTGATTGTATATGAGAGATTGAGAGAGAAGACTATGAAGATATTGAAGATGAATACTATGTGATGTATTTCCATTCAAAGATGGTGTATTCCTTTGCTTTCTTTGTTCTATTGATGGATTTTGTGAAGATGTTGAAGAATATGGTTGATTCTATTAAAAACCGTGGGAGAACTACATGATGTTGTATGAAGATTTGTTGTGCCTGGTGTTCTTTTCTTCATTGTGATCATATGAAACATGATAAAAAAGCTTGTTGATGTTACAAGATAGACTTTCTTGCAAGAGAATTCCCTTTTCCTTGGTGTTCCTCTCGGGGCTCCAAACCCATTTGGTGCCAATAATCTTTCTCTCTTCTGGTCAATCCACTAGCTCCCAAGAGTCGTTTTTCATGATGCTGTCATACTCAGCTTGCATAGCTACTCTTCATGTTGGATTGGCACATACATCTTCCAAGTCTGCTAGCTCCTTTATTTCTCTCATAATCTTAGCCACCCATCAAGGCCATATTGACTATGTGAGTAGAAGCGATTCTTTTCTCCTCTATTCTCAAATACCTCCTTGGTCCATTTTCCTTTCCCTCAACTGTGGTAGGCATATGATTACTGTGATCATAGAGCTGCCTCATCCATTGAATGGATTTTTCAGTGGTGTGATTGTAGGTTGGTGAAATTTTTCCTCATCATCCAAAGGTGATGCTTCCTCCTCCTTGAGAGTAGGGATAACTCTTGGGATAGGTTCATAGTGGACTACTTCTTTGCTTGATGACAAAGTAAAAGAACTTCTATTATCCTCCTCCACCATATGTGGCTGCTCCTTAAACATCACATCATGGCTTGCCATGATCTTCTTTGCCTCTTGGTCATATAATTTGTAAGTATTTTTCTCATCACTATTACACTTTATGCTTTTTGGATTTAACCTATTTCTCTTATCCTTTAGAACATGTGCATAACATTTACATCCAAAAGTTTTAGAATATGAGATAGGTGGTTTCTTACTAGAATAGATATCATGAAGAGTTTTTTCCTTAGGAGCCTTTGTGCAACTCTGATTGAGAATGTAGACTACAGTATTAATAGCTTTTGTACCCAAAACTGGTTAGGTAATCCCTTACCTTAAGCATTCACCTTGCCATATTCACAATGATGCAATTTTAACATTCAACGATGGTGCAATTTTCGACGTTCAACAATGCCATTTTGTTGAGGTGTATGAGATGTCCTCAATTAATGCTCAGTCCCTTTGCTATTGCAAAAGTCTTTAGATTCTTTTGAGTTTTCCTTTCTCCTTTATAGACAACTTTGCCATCACTATCAATAATTTTTGCACTTGTCTTAGTGAACCTCACCTCATGGCCAAGATTAGATTATAGAAGCAATGGATAGTAGTTTTCTCTTAATCTTTTGAACATACAACACATTTAAAAGATTCTTAATTTTACCATTTGCAATAACAAAGAAGATAGTATTTATGCCCTTAGTAAGGCATTTTGCATCATTCCCAACCATCACAACGATAGATTCTTGCAAAGGCTTCATAGAACTATACAGACCTTTCTTGTTGGTCATGTGATGAAAGGCACCACTATCCAATACCCATGAGTTAGTGGTAGATATTTCTTGCATTGAGGAACACACTTCCTCAAGGGTAGCCATGAATAGCTCTAACTTTGCTTCAATCGTATTGGTTATTTCCTTCTCTTTAGTCTTCATAGTGCCATTCTTTTCATTTGTCTTCTTGACACAACAATCTGAAATTACATGCCCTTTCTTCTTGTAGTAGAAGCACTTTCATTGGAACTTTTTCTTACTGCCCTTCTTCTTTTTGTCACCATTGGTAGAGGAACCGACTTTGTCTTTCACGTTGGTAGAGAATGTAGCATCTCCACTATTGCTACCTTCTCGAGCTTTAAGCCTCAACTCCTTCTCCATTAGTAGTGCACAAAAGCCCTCAAATGTCAAAGCTTGGGGTCTCACTTGAGTGTTTAGGGCAATTACCAATCCATCAAACTTTGGTGGACAAATTCAAAGGCACCTCTGAGCTAGCTCCTCGCTAGTCTTTTGTATCCCACTGCTAGCCATCTGGTTTTGTAGATTCTTGATCCGAGTGATGAATGCTTCATTTGTCTCTCTTTCACCAAAATTCTCTACTGCTAGTTGATTCTCCAAGTTCTAAATCCTAGTTTGATTTTGCATTTCTACTGACTCCTTAGTATGTTTCAAACCTTTGATGCCTTGGTTGTTTGCTGAATCAATGTCAAATGAACATCTTGTAACTCAGACACACAGTGCATTTGCATTCCTTCATTTTCAAGCTCGTAGAAGATCTACATTTGGAGGAATCGTAATACTCAAATTTTATAGCTTGAGGGTGGGTTGTGATTCTAGGTCTGTCCCCAGTAGTGTCTCCAGAAGCTCATAGGTTGTGATTTTAAACTTCCACAAAGTATAATTTTTGTACCATCTAACTTGCCTTCGTTGAAGGTTGGTGGATGAATCCTCAATGTTTGAATTATCGGTATAGCAGCATCACCACTACTTGATGTAGCAGACAACGTTTCTCCTCTTCATTGTTGAAGCCCTTGCCTCTCGTGTACTATTCACTCCTCAAAGCCCCCTAGGCTTTGATACAATGTAAAATTTACATGGCACAACATACAAAATCTGAGTAAGGAGTAGAGAATACACAAAAAATATGAGAAGAATAGAGATTTCTTTAATTTCAAATGAACTGATACAAAGATGGCTCTATCCACCCACACACTTCCACTCTGAAGCTTACATGGCGATCCAAACATATGATAGGCGAAGAGCTTAAGGGTACCTGAAAGAACTTTGAATGGGTGAAAGGTAGATTGGCAATGGATTTAGAGGAGTCTTCCTTTTATAGCATGAGAAGGTAGTCTAGTCAGCATGTCCAACCATATTATGAATCTTTCCTAATCATCTAAGGAATATTTACTTTATTTTCAGTCAAAGACCCCCCAGCCTGGACCCCAAAATAGGAGTCCTTGATAACTCCCACACCCCAAACCCCAAAGTAGGAGTCCATGATAACTCCCACACCCCAAACCCCAAAGTAGGAGTCCCTGATAACTCCCACACCCTGAAACTTGATGCATTGTGCCTTAAGTTGCTACCACCATAACTAGTCTATCTATACCCAAAGGCTAGATCCACAAAGGTCACCTTTTTTCCTAATCGCATAGACCTCATTTGATATACAAGTCAAGACCCACCCAGTGTCTGCACTCACACATGGCTTCTTCTCATAATGGGGGCCTTACAACTTCAAGCACCATGGATCATTGGTTGCACCTTATGAGAGTGGGGCATTGAGCATATCTAACATTCTTGACCAAAGGGGCCTCTCAACTCAAAGCTCCTAATAAGTTGCCAACCTTCTTCATTAGCAACAATACTATCTTTTGTAGGCTCCTTTTGTTGTGCTTTGCCTTTGGTGTGCCTCTGCAACCTCCACCCCAAAGGATTTTGATTGTGGAGTCTAGAGATCCCAATTTTTCTACCTTATTATCAGCTTTCATGATCAAATAATCCATGTAAAAATGACTGCACTTGCCATAGTTAAAACAAGTATTAGCAAACTTGATCCGTATGAGCTTCATGCAAAGATTGCCAACATAGGGAATATCTACATCCATGAGATTTGGTTTTCCTTCATTGGTATCCCAAAGTAGACACAATCTATTTTAGAAATGATTAGTGAGTGATGGGACACTATCTAGTGCTTAAAGGATTAGTGAGTGGTGGGACATAGAAAGGTTGATTGAACCATTTGGTGATACGTGGAAGAAGATTCTAGAGGTGTGCATGTATGTTTGGGATGTCCACATAGATTCTTGATGTATCGAGTATCCAGTCCCCTAAAATATATTCCTTGGTCCAAGACTTTTTAGAAGCATCCACACTACTAAACACCACATCAAAGAAACCCCTTCCTTCATTATAGATTTTCTCAATTGCATTCTCACAATTCAATATAGTATTGAACTGGTGGCCATATCAAAGGCCTTAGGAGGTTTGCCTATGAAGAAGGTAAGAAAATCCCTTGCATTGAAATGTGAGACCTTAGCACACACTTTCTTAGAGTCAAGCACGACCTTTTTTGCCTTTCTTTCAAGTTTATCTTCCATATGTTTGTGTAGAGAGTCAACCAAGATGTCCACAACCAGCTATAGATTGACCTCAAGACAAAGGCTACAATCTCTTTAGAAGTGTCCTGAGGTTCATCATTCTAGATAGGCTACTGGCACCATTGCTCTATTGATTGGTTGCTCTCCTCCTCACATTCTACATCACTTCTTTTTCATTTCAACATCATAGCTGCTAAATCTAAATAGTGGATGTGCTTGGGTTAGCTTCCATGTAGAGAGTTGCATAGGAACCTAGTGATTAGTTGGCAATAAGTGCCATGTTAGGAAAGTTAATAAGTTGCAATAATGATAGACTTATACTCACTTGAACATGCCCATGCAAAAATCTTGAACTTGAAATTTGGCATGGATATGCAAATGACATGTGTTTGTCATTTTTAGATACAAATAGATAGTAACTATAGTATTAAAATAAAAAATGCCCAGAGCATACATCATTAAAGGCATTGACCAATTCAAAAGGGTGTCTAGCTTGACCAAGCCTTTTTCTTTTCAATCTCACCTATAATGCTAGTTATTCCAAGCTTTACCTCTAATCACCCTCTCCCCCAACCTCTTGGTTGACCCCTTGAAATGGGAAATTATTTCTTGCATCCCAAATTTCTCACAAAGTTAAGATCTTGAGTGTATAGTGTTGCAAAGCCCTTTTCTTTTGGAGAATCTTACCCACGATACTAGCTATTCTAGGCTTTACCTTTGATCACCCCTCTACTCAACCTCATAGCTAACTCCTTCAGACCTAACTTTTTCCCTTGATGTTTGTAAGAAGCTAGGAAGAATAAGGATTTAGTGTGTAAATAATATTGATGCCATGCCATGTCACATTGACATTGGTATAAAAAGAGAGGACATGTAATTTTTCTCATCTTTTGATACATCAATACATTACTGTCCTTCTCTTCACCTTGCTCTCAGCTTCAATGGCTTCTTTCTCTTTCATGTATTTCTCTCTCCTATTTTAGTATTTCTCTCTCCTTGTCACTCTATTTCTCTCTCTTCTACACTCTTTCTTCTCTCTTTTGCAGTTTTATCTCTCCTCTTTCTCTCTCTCTCTAGTTCACTTCTTGACAAGTGGCTCGAGGAAGTTACTATATGTATATTCTCTACATCACGTGCATTCAAAGCCTATTTATGAATATTCTTATATGCAAATTTTTCTTGAATAAAACATAACCCTTTTCTATTCAAACTGTAAATAACACCTTTATATTACACCCTTCTGTATGTAAAAAATGTTTAAAAATGGTATTTTAAAAATACATTTTTTTGAACCCACGTGATACACACATATATTCATGAGTAACTTACCCAAGACAAGGGGTATCATAGCATTGCTCTTTGATCCATTTTTCCTTCTATTTCAGTCCAAATTTTCTCCATAAAAATCAATTTCAGACAAGTACTATAGGTACTTGACAAAGACAGTGACTAGTAGCAGAGGTTTGCATACCATCTACAATTAGCAAGAAACTACATCTAGAGATCTTCAGGGTCAGATATGGCGGTGGAAGGTTAAAATAGAAGGTTGTCATAAAATTTTTATGCAATTTGGAGGTAACTAGGTCAAATGGGAGTTAATCATGCTTAGTTGGGAGTTAAATTGTGGTTACTTTTCAAGTCGAGCTTCTCTTTCTCTCTCTTCTAAGCTTTTGACTGAAGCTTCAATGATGGCTACCAAGAAATCCTTCAAGATCTTTCTCCTACTGACCATTTCTCTCAACCAAACTATGGGACAAAGTTTCCTTATCTCTTGCTCATCAGATGGAGTACCATTATCAAGCAGTTGATGCAGAAGATGGATCAACAATCTGCCAAAATTTGCATCGCAAATTGCGATGATTTCCTTGGTTTGATTCCATCCTTCTTCTGCAGCTCATCTCTTCCAGATTTGATCACTTATTCATTGGCATACTCAGAGCAAGTTCCTTCAGCAACTTTTAGCAAGATTGAGGCTCTGATCTTCATCTTCTTTGCTGAAAACTCTAAAACATAGAAGGGCAACCATGGCCACAGACCTAGAAGCTCAAATTTCTTCAATATTTGGATCTTCTCGACCTCCAAGGCTCCTCTACCATCATTTTACAGCTGAATGGACTCCAAGATTGAAGACATTGCAAGGATCTCAACTCATCGAGGACGTTACAAATCATATTGAAGGTTTATTTTGGGGCTTTCCTTCAAGAGACTTAAATATTTGGTATTCAAGTATTCAAGCAAGCTTAGGCCATTGATTCTTCACGGATTTGATTATATTGGAGCTTATATGGACTAATTTTATGAATATTTCAAGCCTTATGATGGATTTATGTTGGATTATGGAGGATTCTTCCATTATTTGGATTGGAGTTGACATTTACTATCTTCTTTAAGCTTAATGAAGGTATCTTTCTTGCTTGATCTTTGAAATCTCTCAATTATCCACTTGCTTATGCTTTTCCACTTGTTGGCGAGAGATTATTGATCAATTAAGTCTCTGAATTGATCAATAGATTAGAGATTAGTGCTTCCTATTAATCAGAGCCCATTTCATTGAATTTCAACATTGATTCAATCATATTTCACCATAGATATCATTTACAAAGTTTGATGCATAACCTTGATTTGATTGGTCGAATTCTTTTACCAAAACTTGAAATATTGTAAAAGGATAAGTACTAGCAATTAGTGAGTCATTGAATTGCATTGGTAAGACCCTCTTCCTATCCAATTTTTAAAGATTCCATCCAATTGCATTTCATGAAAGGGGCTGAATGAATATTTCAAAAATACATTTCATGCTGATTGATTAGAGTAGCATACTACTACCATGTTGATATACCCATCAAGGAAAAAGGTAGATCGGGGGAGATAGTGGGACAAAAGAGAGGTGACCCTCCCTCACTGTTGAAGATCCCAAAGGGGTGCAACCAACTGACCCGGGGGGAACTTTGCCCACCTCTCCATGATTCGAAGCCTGTGTAGGGAGCCTGTCCTGCCATTTTATCCCTCACACAGGTACATCAAGTGGAGAATTGAAGATTGAAATGTTTTCAAAGACTCAAGTACCTTTAGGAGCAAAACAAGGTAAAACAAGGACTTTATAAGACAATGCGGGGTATTTACAGGTCCTTACAGGTACAAACTTCAATAGTGAAGTATAGGTGCAAGTACTACAAGGTGTCCATAGGTCCTACTTAGCCTTTTACAGGGTTTGGTAGCCATTGGGACTACTATTTTACCTTACAGGGTGGAAACATGGCATTCACTAGTTGAAACAGGGTGTAGGTTTGGATAGTTCAGACTCAAATATTGAATTGCAGAATTTTCCATCCTAAACTTGTTATAGTGTGCTATAGCCCATCTTAAAGAGGGCATCCTTCTCTTTGATTTGAATCAAAAAATTTGGAATTGGATTTTCCTAGCTCAAGTTATAGCCATTTTTCTCACAGGGGGTATGCAAGATTACACTATTATGGTAGGGCATAAAGGAAAAAATAAGGTCTACGATGGTTACGCTCAGCAAATTAGAGATTCTATGCTAGATAATATACCCCAAGAGAGCCCTAAAGATCCCCAATAGCATGGAGAAATCAATGCACTTAATAATGCCTTCTTGTGTGTGCATGAACAAAGGCATACCCAACGTCATGAGGACCTATTATCAAGAATGGAGCAAATGGTTTTGTGTGATGATTTAAAAAAAAATCTTCTATTGAGAAATTAGTGGATTCAATCACTCAAACAAAGGCTTCTATTGACAAATTGGTAGAATCTAATGCTAAAATAATGGCTCAATTCTCCCAATGGATGCAAATGAAAATGGGATCTAAAGAAGCAAAGGAGAAAGCTTATTCAAACAATGGGCCCTCATTCCCACTTCATCCACCTAACAAAAATGGTCAAGGTCATGAAATTATCAGACAAAGAGGTATCCCAAATAGCTAAAATGAAGTAGGTGAGACTTCACAAAGACATGATGACTATTTGGGCAGTTTGAATGGTGCCAACTCCCAAGTTTTTGGGCTGAACACCCAACTTCCTAGAGGTCCTCTACCGATGAGAAGGTTTCATATTGGTTCTCAGCCACCTATTGGGAGAGTTCCATCACATTTTTGGGGTTCAACACCTAGTACTCGCGACCATTCTATTTTGGGACAGCAATCCTTCCATGAAAGAGAGCTAAAAGATAAGATCATTTTGGCCAAGTTCAATGGCCAGCCATCTTCACCATCTGATCCAGAGGAGTGGACTTCCAAATTGGAATCTTACTTTGACATATTTCCTAAAACTAATGATATGAAGATTCATGTTGCTTCCTTACATTTGGGGGGATTTGTGCATACTTAGTGGAGGTATATGAAGAAAAAAAAATACTTGTAGAGAATTGAGAATCTTTCAAGTCACTTATGGCTGAAGTCTTTGTCTCCCCTCTTGAAAAAGAGAAATTAGCATGGAGATGGTATGGTTTAGAGAAAAAAGGCTTAAGTGTAAGAGAGTATACTAACCAATTTCTCAATCTAACCATATATGTAGAGAGCATCAGTGATGAGGCTAAGCTCCACAAGTATATATATGGCTTAGAGCCATCCTTTTCTCTATCATTTCTTATTGATGCCATTTGGGCTTACAAATGCTCCAGCTACCTTCCAAAGCCTGATGAACAAGATTTTGCGGCCTTTTCTCTTTTAGTTTGTCCTAGTCTTCTTTGATGACATTCTGATTTACAGTAAGACCCTTCAGGATTACTTATCACACATGAGGAAGGTGTTTGACGTATTGAGACATCACAGACTCATTGCTAAGGAGAAAAAATGTTCTTTCATTGTTAGTGAAAAAGGGATACACGATGACCCCAAGAAGGTGCAATGTATTAAAGATTGGTCAACACCTACTATTACTACTTCTCTTAGAGGATTTCTTGGTCTATCTTCATTCTATTACCAATTCATCAAGCATTATGTGGCTATTGCAGCTCCTTTGATTGACATGTTGAAGAAATAAGCTTTCTTTTGGGATGCTCTCAGATAGTAGCTTCAACTAGTTAAAGAAACTCCTAACTTCCGCTCCTATTTTAGTATGCTCAGATTTCTCGAAAGAATTTACCATACAGTGTGATGCTAGTGGCTGAGGCATTAGGGTTATTTTGTTATAGGAGCATGGAGTGATTGCCTTTGAAAGTTGTAAGCTTACAAATAAAGAAATGTCCATGAATATTTATGACCGAGAGATGTTGTCTATCTTGCATGCAATAAATAAATGGCACCATTATTTGTATGGCAACCGATTCAGAGTTCAGAGTGATCACAGGGTCCTTAAGTATTTCCTTACTCAGTCCAGTCTTACTCCTAAGCAGCACAGGTGGGTAGCTACACTGTAGAATTATGATTTTGACATCACTCATACAAGGGGTAAAGACAATATAGTGGCTAATTCTCTTTCTCGTATGTGAACTTTCAGCAATGACTAATAAGTTGCATAGTGATTGGATTGAAGAACTATAGAAGGCTTATCTTTTGGATGAAGAGCTCAGCCATATTTTTTATAAATTACAGTAAGGTCTCGTGGAAGATAACTCACATTATCAACTTTAAAATAGCCTTATTTGGTTAAATGGCAAGATTTTCATTCCTTCTACCTCTTCTTTTACATGAAAAATTATGGAGGAATTACATTCTTTGTCTTTAGTTGGACATCTTGGAATTTTCAAGACTTATGATAGGATCATCAAAAGTTTCTATTGGAAAGGGTTGTGAAAATATGTCAAGGACTTTTTCATGAAGTGTATGCCTTGTCAACAGAATAAGGACAACACCCATAAGCTAGGTTGTTTGTTGCAACCATTACCCATTCCTACAAGTAAATGGAGGCACATTACCATGGACTTCATTATTGGCTTGCCTACTACCAAAAAGGGATGGAATAGTATATATGTGGTGGTGGATAGACTCACCAAGGCAGTCCATTTCATTCCAACCAAGAACCAGTGTACTACTTCTTAAGTGGCTTGTCAGTTCATGGAGTAGATTTTTAGACTACATGGATTACCACAGATGATTGTTTATGATAGAGACTCAAAGTTCATGAGTAACTTTTGGTAGGTGGTATTCACACCCATGGGCACTAAATTGGCTCCTTCTACAGCCTATCATCCACAGATTGATGGACTGATAGAAAGGGTAAATAAATGGTTGGAGACTTATCTTTGCCATTTCTATTATGATATCCAAAATTCAAGGGATTCTTGGTTACATTTGACTGAGTTTTCCTACAACAGCTCTACCCATGATAGCATTGGAGTTTCACCCTTTGAGGCTATGTATGGCTATAAGGTGCCCTTACCCATAGTCATCTTTAATGAAAGAATCAAACCTCATGGGAAAGAAGAGTTGGAAAGAATGCGAACCCTTCTTCAGTAGTGTAAGATGAATCTTAGGAAAGCTCAAGACCAAATAAAGATGTATGTTGATGAGAAGAGGCAACCTTTATGATTCCAAGAAGGAGAATTGGTTTTATTGAAGGTGCCCAAGTCTAGGTACTCTACTTTGAAAGATGGATCTAGTAACAAGCTTGCTTACATATTTTATGGCCCCTATAAGATCCTGAAGCCCATTAGAGACTTGGCATATAGATTGGAGATACATTCTTCCACTAAGATTCATAATGTATTCCATGTTAGTCAGCTCAAGCCTTTCTATGGCGATCCTATTGATACAGTTGATGAGATGTCACCTATTGATGAAGAAGATCTTTTAACGTACATCCCAGAGGTTGTCATAGGTCAGGGTGAGAAGAAGCTTCAATCTCGTTCCATCATTGAATATCTGATCAAATGGAGAGGTTTACCACCTGAGGAAGCTTCTTGGAGGCATTATTCTATATTAGATGAGTTTCCTTTCCTAAGGGACACATTGGTGGCTGAAGCCTATTGACTATGGAGCTAGTTATGGTGTAGACATGGACATGACATCACATTGTTTTAGAGCAGTTTTTATTGTGCTTGATTTTTAGAATCAAGCCACTTACATAGGGTCAAATTACTCTTTAAGAGCTACGTTTTCATATGTGGCATGCCTCATTTGGACACTTCTAGTAGAAGTTATGGCAGATTTGGTCTAACAGGGTGTGTTTACACAGCAAGCCATCTACTTCGTTTTGAGCTCATCAGTTGTGCAGATTTTATGGCTCCATATACTTTTGAAGAATTCATGATCTTGTATATAGCTAAGCCCTACTTTTTTTCTTCCATTTTAGTCCATATGTCTATCATCTTTCATTTATTTTCCCATTTGTAAAGTGTAAGGTGAGAAGGATCGAAGCTTGCTTGGATGTGAGCTATGGCGGAGAGCAAGAGCAAGAAGAGAGAGAGACACAAATGGGAACTCCAACAGTCACAATGTGTGATCGGGCCTTCCTTTATTCAAACTGTCACTAAAAGAATAAAGAATAAGGTGACGAATAAAGAATAAAGTAACGATGACGGGCGCCCACCACCTGGAGTGTGCAGTGGCGAGTACTGTTAGTGTAGTAATACACGGGCGGCTAGGCAAAGGCGCCTTTACCCCCAATAACCTCCCACTTAAAGGTGAATCTACCCCAGTGAGGAGTGAAAAGAAAAAGAAAAGACATTACAATGTACACATGTACAACAAGATGAGAAAAAACGTCATCTCATCCAACACCCATCAATCTCGCGAGTGGAGCATGCCATAACGAGTCTTTCAAGAACATAATCGGAGCAAAATCTATGCCGAGAATTGATCTCTCGCCCATAGAACATAAGATAAACAATTATCCTCCTCTTCTTCATCACGCTCCATAGCGATCCTTAAGAAAACACACGAGATAGAGAGAGAGAGAGAGAGAGAGAGAGAGAGAGAGAGAGAGAGAGAGAGAGAGAGAGAGAGAGAGAGAGAGAGAGAGAGAGAGAGAGAGAGAGAGAGATCCTTTGACACCACAAATGCTCTCGAAGTACATGCGAGAGAGAGAGGGGCATATTGAAGAAGCCCACATGCACCCCTTCGTGCAAGAGTTTATTAATGAATAATATTTTCTTTTACATTGGCCTTAGGCACCATTGCTTTTGGGCTTTCAAAATTTATGCCCCTTTTTTGAAAATTTATCATTTTACAAAATATAATAAGGCTATTATGATATAGGATATGCTTGATACAGATGTGTTAGGGTGCTAGATTTTGAGCATCCATGGGCATCATCATTCTCCCCAAACACAATTGTGAAGCCATCCTCGGCAAGCACAAGGAAGAAGAACCACAAAACCATTGAACTTGTATTTAGTGTCGATGATGAAGCCAAGCCATAGGAGACCTGGAGCCCCAAGAGGAACACCAAGGAAAAGGGAATTCTCTTGCAAGAAAATCTATCTTGTAACATTAACAAGCTTGTTTATCATGTTTCATATGATCACAATGAAGAAAAGAACACCAGGCACAACAAATCTTCATGCAGCATCATGTAAATCTCCCACGGTTTTAATAGAATCAACCATATTCTTCAACATCTTCACAAAATCCATCAATAGAACAAAGAAAGCAAAGAAGTACACCATCTTAGAATGGAAATACATCACATAGTATTCATCTTCAATATCTTCATAGTCTTCTCTCTCAATCTCTCATATACAATCACTCTATTTGAGTAGAATTGGCTATCTCTGACTCTCTCTCTCTCACTCCATCAATAATACATCATATCCTCACTACAATATCTCAAAAATTACTCTCAATAATCACTCTTAGGTCGTGGATACCCCTCCCAAGAGGTATGTCTGATATGAAGGGTCACCAGAGCCACTACAATGTCTCTTCACAGCTCACTACTATCACTTCACTCTAGTCTTCTCTTGAGTCTTCAGTAGCTACTTCTTCCACTTCTTTCAGCTCTTTTGCACTTGTATTCACCTCTTTCCAAGGCTAGAAAACTTTCCCAAAGTCACACATACATTCCACAGAACACTTACAGAAGCATACAGAACAGTCTACAGAACAGTACCAGAACAGCTACAGAACAGAACATAACAGAAGCAGAACAGAAGCAGAAGCTCTACAGAAGACCTACAGAAGGTTACAGAAGGTCATCAAAACCTCATAACTCACTCTCAAACCATTTCAAACTCTCACAAACCATTCAATAAACTTTCACAATATCTCATTCTTCATCAATCAATACTCCTTCCCTCCTTACAGAAGACAATCAGAACAAAACAGACCAAAACAGAGCAAAACAGAAGGTATACAGAACCATTCAGAACCTATCAGAACATCACAGAACCATCAACAAACATCATGAACTTCCAAAACACAATCAATATCATCCAAAACACTCTCAATCCACTTCTAAATCAACCAATCATCCCATAAAATCAACCATTCAGCTCTCAAAAACAACAAAAATCAGCCAAAAAACAAGTCATTTCAACACTCAACATATCCCCACACTTAATAAGGAAGCGTCCTCGCGACCCAGGAAAAAGGGAATACAAGTTCAGGGAAAAGCTCAACTTTGATCTTCAATAGCTTTTCAGAAAGAATCCATCCACCACGACCCCAACTTATAACATGTTTCTGATATAAAAATACAAAGAAAGGAAAACTCTTGATACATTAACACCTCTTATTAAACAAGAAAATCACCACAAATTTGTAAAGGATATAAAAGTTTTCTTCTTCTTCATCTGCATCTTCTGCAATTCTCCATCCACGAACCCAGCACCACAAATTTCCAAAACGTAGCTCGTACACGAAATCCAATAGAAAACCACCACGTTCGTTTGACATAAATGAACTCACAACACAAACACTAATACACAACACAACCATCTGAATGACTCCTTCAAAAAGAAAGATTTTCATTAAAAGCTTCCACCATACATTGGAAAGGTATCAATGAAGATGATCCCTCTTAAAAGATTGATGTTGTCGGAATCGATCCATAGATAAGGATTCATCTACAAAGTTTTTGGGAGGATTTTGAAAAAATTGGAGACAGCACATCCTTTCCAACAGGACCAAGTATCTGCTAGGCAAACAGAGGGCATGAAAATACAGTATCTCCAGCTGCTGAGAATCAATGCTAACATTGACATTCATGCACAACTTTGGAATAGGCTTTGAATCAGTATGAGAGTGCCTATGCATATACGCCAGGTACCAAGCAAAGTGAGCAGTTAATCTCACTGAGGGATCTGCAGACTGTGAATATTGTTGGGCAAAATGAACATAGTTTTGATAAGCTTGACTGGAAGCTGTCCATTCTCCTGGAATTACTGGCCAATTAATCTGCAGTCCTGTAAGGCAATCATCCGAACTCCATCCCCTTCTTCTGGAAATCTGATTATCAAAACCGTCACAGTCACTAACCAACTGAGGTGGTTGAGATATGGAAGTGTTAGGAGAGGGTAGTGGAATAAGGGAAAGTGGATGTAGGGAAGGATAGGAAAAATCATAAAAGGAAGAAAAGGTTAAAGAAGGAGTGGCAGAAATTTGGAAGGAATCACTAAGGAACGGTGTTAACTGATAAATAGGAAATGTGGAGGGTACATTTATGAGGGGTGAAGGACAGGGTGGAGAAGGGGAAAATACCCTATCCTCAATAAAGGAACAGTAAGTGAAAATAGGAATTTGAGGGAAAGATGAAGGTTGGAAAAGAAGGGGTAAAATTATTGTGGAATTAGTTTGACAAAGGGAAATATATATAGCATAGCGGTGAGCCAATTGTTGGTAATAGAGGAGGGTAGGAACAGAAGGTCCTAAGAGAGATCGTCTATGATAGGCATCAAAGAAGGTAGCATCAAATGGATTATGTTTGGAAAGATAGGTTAAGAGATCCATCCTCAGTTGGTTAGTACTCTGGGCAAAGGTAGGAGCTGTGTTTTGTCTTTGATTGAGGACCACCGAATCAATCATGGGATGCCACGAATTATCCTGACAATCAGCTACTTTGGAGGAATAACTTTGAAACATATCAGCTATGCGCAACTCCAAATGATTGACATATAAAACAGCCTGCAAGACCATATCCCCCACATACCATGCCATATCTACCTCATCTGGGATTAACAAATCTCCTCGTAGATACATGTATGACATCAACATGGTATCTGGCGTGACAGAATCTTCAAAGACCATTCTGACTACCTCTGTCAACAACTCAGCAGACCAAGCCCCACTCCAGCCATCCTTTGGAAAAGGTAAATCCATCGTGGAAAGCTTCATATAGAATACCAACTTCTGTAAGTGGTAGTGGACAAAGAAAGAATGGTCTGGTAGGACATATTCCTGAAACTGTTCAAAGGTAGACCATAACAAGTCCATTCTGGACTGCAATCTTTCCACTTTATCTTGGAATAGAGGGCACAAAGTAGCATGTCTCTGTAGGGCAGCCAAGTCCTGCTGTGAAAGAAAAGGAATCAATGGAACAGGAGGGCTTGGAGGAACAGAGCGGGACTTTGCAAGCTGATCTTGCAACTGCTGGATTTGGGAGGCTTGGTTGGCCACTGTGTCATTAGCCATCTGTAAAGCTGAAAGCTTGTCATCTAAAAGAACTTGGAATTCGTTCGCTTCGCTGGACATCCTCTCCTTCTCTGCTGAAAGGCTAGTAACCTGTGACTGAGCCTCGAATAACTGGGTCTTCAATGAAGAAATCTCATCGCTTTGAGTGGCAACCAGTTGTGTTTGCTGTTCCATTTGCTTAAATAGATCTGCTAGGGTATCCTTAGCAGAAGCTAACTCAAATGTTGCCTTATGCAACTGGTCCTTGGACTGCATGAGCTCCTCATAGAAAGATGCGTACAGCTGTTGAACACAGGCTGTCACTGACAACTCAATGGAACTTTGAATATCCTTGCAAAGGAAAGGAATAGCATCTCCTGAAACGAGACTGTTCAGGGAGGGAACTGAGATCTCCAATGATCCTTCTCGATGTGCTCTGAACAGGTTATTGCAAGTGAGATACCCAGGGAGTTCACTACCAGAAGTAGCAGGGATAGGCACTGAGGGAAGTACAGCAGGGGCTTTATCCGCTACCCTCTTCAAGCGTTTGCGCTGTATGACCAGGGGAGGCGGAGAATCATCATCCTCAATGTCAATAGGTGCTGACTCTTCTGAAGGTGGAGGAGGAGGTACTGGATCTGATGGAGGAAGTGGAGGTACAGTCTTCTGTAAACCTGAATAGGTCAAGAAGGCAGACAAATATGATCCATAGGTAACATTGGTAACATTACCCCTCGCGACTTTAACAAAATGCTGATCCATTTTAGTGAGGAGGTATGTGCTCCAATCAATAGCAACTCCTTTCAGCACCATCCTGGAAGCTGTGAAAAGCTCTTTGGACAAATAGTGGGATGGCGTTTTGGCAGGCATGAACCTGTCCTGAAGGAACTGACACATCATCTTCCATACGGGATCAGTAATCATAGAAAACGAAACTCCTGAAGAGTTTATCACTTTCTTAACATCAAGGACTTCCCTTGTCTGCTTCTGCAACAGCTTGAGAATCTCTTCATTAGAGAAGAGCTGACGAGTGGTTACAAAAGGTTCTCCTTTGGAGGGTAAAGATAGAGCCTTCCCTAAGCCTCGAGATGTCAATGTCATAGACATGCCTTGGACTATGCCTGTCTTCTTGCTGTAAGAGGCCAGGAACTCATCACATAAGGACGGATCCTCTGGAAGTAATGGAAAAGGAGTGGCCACAAAAGCAGCAAGTCCTGCCTTCGTGAGGGGCTCAAAAGTAAGTAGGGACGAGTAATCCCTACTAACTAATGGGACGTACTGGATAGGGGGAGGAGCATGAGAAGGCGCCATTCAGATGGTTACACACACACCACAAACACAGACAATCAAGGAGAATGCCTGCAAAGCAACAGACAAAAACCAAGGATAAGAGAATTACAAATCAAACGTGACACGACCTACTAACCCCAAGCAAACCACATCCTAGAAAAAATTTGACATGACCTTGAGACAAATGCGACCGAAAGCTTCATGCGATGCATTAGACAAACACCCTGAACCCCGTATCAGGCAAAAAAAGAAAAAACTGCATACCGTACCCGTAACCGTAACTAAGACATGAAACCAAAACCATACCATATCCGACACATATCAATACGACATCTGTGATAGAACCAAGACTGGACCATGGAAAATAACACTAATGACTGCGCATACCCATCCCACGAAACACTTCATTAAAAAGGGAATTAAGTGCAGTGAGGGGGGAATTAATTTAATGAAGGGTTGATTTTAATCAATTATTAAAAATGGGTGAATTTTTATTAGGTGATAAACCTTAGCAAGAAAATGGCGGTTCCTTATTATAAATTTATTTACCAATTATTAGGTTAAAACGGTGCAGTTATTCGATTCCCGGACTTCGATTCCCGACTGGGTCTCTAAATGCAATTCATTGATTACAAATTAAGGTGATATGGAGCGCTTTTTTGCCAGCGCGTGCTCTTGTGACGGCTGGTTCTTTTTAATTAAAAAATTAAAGTGTCTCTTTAGCGCACGTAGCGCGTGCTAAGTGAACGGCTGGTTGATTTTAATTAAAAAGAATGTGTGTTTAGCGCGAATGCGCGTGGAAACTGTGGGTGAATTAAAGGGTTCATTTTAACAATTAATTTGTGATTAAGGGGAAAAATAAAAATAAATAAAGCACATAAAATAAATACCTGGAAGGGGTGTGTATGTAATGCAGGAATGCGCACGGAAGAGTTCCAGTAAAGGAAAAGTAAAGAGCACTGATGAAACAACAATGACAACACCTTAGCAGATGTGTTGATTTGGTTTGTGTTGGTTTTTTATTTTTATTTATTTTTTTATTTTTAGTTGTGATTAGTTATGGTTGAATAAATGGAAAATGAGCAAGGGAGGTGAGGGGAATTTTTAAGAATGTTTTTAGAAATTTTTACAATTTTTTAAATGAATTTTCTACATTTATTGGCAATTTAGGGGTAAATTTAGGAAATGTGGAATTTTCAGAAATTATAGGGTAGGCAATTTCCAGCAGAAAAATTCCCAAAAATTGACAAAAGGCAAAAGGAATTTTTAGAAATTTTTCTGAAAGTTTTTTTTATGGAAAAATTAATGTAGTGATTAATTAAGTCACCTAAATCACATTAATAAGATAAGTCAGTTAGGCATAAGTCAATTAAGTCTGGTTAGTGGGGTAAGTCATGTTAGTCTACCTAAAGCAAGTCAGGTTAGTCTAGGTTGCTTAGGTTAGTCAACTAGGCTAGGTTAGTCAACTAGGTAGGTGAATCAACTAAGTTAAATTAACTAAGTTGGGGTTAGTTAATTAAGTTGACTATGGTGAGGTTAGTCTAGGTTAACTATAGTTAGGTTAACACGGTTAACTATGGTTAGGTTAACACTAACCTAGCTAGGGGTAAGTCAGGGTTAGGGTTAGGGTTAGTGTTAGTACTCTAGTTAGGATTAGGTTTAGTTAGGGTTAGGGCTCTAGTTAGGTTTAGGTTTAGTTAGAGTTAGGGCTCTAGTTAGGGTTAGGTTTAGTTAGAGTTAGGGCTCTAGTTAGGGTTAGGTTTAGTTAGAGTTAGGGCTCTAGTTAGGGTTAGGTTTAGTTAGAGACCTAACTAAGGTTAATTATACCTAACCTAACTATGGTGAAGGGTAACTAACCGAACTAAGGTGAATTAGGGGGTTAGGGGAAATTAGTTAACCTAACTAATGTGAATTAGGGTAACTAATGTTAGGTTAGTTAGATGACTGGTAGGTTAGTGAAACTAACCTAGGTTAGGAAGGGAAGAGGAGGGTGGTGGCAGCATCCGGCGGCGAGCTGGCGGCTGCAGCGGCGACTTCCGACGGGAGGCGGCATTTCGGCGGCCGGACGGCGGCGATTCGACGACCCGACGGCCTGCGTGGCGCGGCAACCGGCGGCGGGGGGAGGGGAGAAGAACGGCGGGGGAGGGACGGGCTGGGGGAGGAGCAGGCTGGGGGAGGAGCGGGCTGGGGCATGCCGCCGGGGGGGCGCGAGGAGCAGGAGGGCGGCAGAAGGGCGGGGGGGGGAGTACGGGGAGGAGCAGAATGGCGGGGGGGCGTTGGAGGGGTAGGGAGGAGAAGGCGACGAGGGAGGCGCTGGGGGGGCGCTGGGGGGGTAGGGAGGAGAAGGCGAGGAGGCGCTGGGGGGGCGCTGGGGGGGTAGGGAGGAGAAGGCGAGGAGGCGCTGGGGGGGCGCTGGGGGCGAGGGAGGCGCTGGAGGGGTAGGGAGGAGAAGGCGACGAGGGAGGCTCTGGGGGGGCGCTAGGGGCGAGGGAGGCGCTGGAGGGGTAGGGAGGAGAAGGCGAGGAGGCGCTGGGGGGGCGCTGGGGGGGTAGGGAGGAGAAGGCGAGGAGGCGCTGGGGGCGAGGGAGGAGAGCTGCACGGGGGGGTAGGAGGCGAAGGAGGAGAGCTGCACGCAGGAAGAGAGAAAGAAAGAAAGGGAGAGAGAAAGAGAGAGGGAAGGGCGGTTGGGGGGAAGGGGTGGGCAGTTGGGGGGGAAGGGGTGGGGTTATGGGCGGGGTAGGGGAAGGGGTATGGGCAGGGTAGGGGTCCAAGGGGGATAGGGGGTGCCCAAAGGAAGGGGAAGGGTGGGAAGGGATGGGTGCGTACCCCCGTCCCGCGCACGTGCGCGGGGCGGGGTAAAAAAATTTACCGTGACGGGATTGAAATGGCGCGGGGAAGACTGTACGGGTTACGCGGACACGACCGGGGCACGTGGAGACGCGTAAAATCGAAAAAGGGCGCGTTCACGCGCAAAACGGGCGCGAGAAAAAACGTAAAAATAAAGAAAAATTAATAACTCCCAATCCGGACGTCAAAACGAAATAGCGTAAAAACAAAAAGTGGGCAGGACGACAGGGGGAAAACAAGGAAAATACGGGACAGGGGTTCCGGGAGGGGTAAAGGGCGGTCACGTGCAAAAAACACAAAAAACGAACCAAAAACGCAATTTAAAAATTAATATCGAAAAATCCGTGCATCGGAATGAGGTGCAAAAAAAAGGAAAACTGTGCAAAAAGATGTGCCCGACAATCCTATCACATCAAAACATAATCCTGACTGAGATAAGACGCGTTCACATGGGAAAAACCCAAAAAATAAACCCGAAAATGGGATCGGAAATTAATATCGAACAAACCATTCACCGGAATGACATGCAGTAAGAAGGAAAAATGTCCGCAGTAAGGGGTGGCACAGGGTTATCATGTTAAACCGCAGTTCCGGCGGAAATAGGAGGGATTCACATGTGAAAAACTCCAAAAATACTCCCGAAAACTCATTTAAAATTTAATAAGTAAAAATCCACAAGTCGAAAAAGGGTGGAGGAAAAAGGAAAAAGGTGGGGGAAGGCACAGGGGACACGGCTGTCAAATCAAATTGGAATTCCGATGCAAATAGGGTAGGTTCACATGGAAAAATGTCAAAAAGGAAAACTGTGCAAAAAGATGTGCCCGACAATCCTATCACATCAAAACATAATCCCGACTGAGATAAGACGTGTTCACATGGGAAAAACCCAAAAAATAAACCCGAAAATGGGATCGGAAATTAATATCGAACAAACCATTCACCGGAATGACATGCAGTAAGAAGGAAAAATGTCCGCAGTAAGGGGTGGCACAGGGTTATCATGTTAAACCGCAGTTCCGGCGGAAATAGGAGGGATTCACATGTGAAAAACTCCAAAAATACTCCCGAAAACTCATTTAAAATTTAATAAGTAAAAATCCACAAGTCGAAAAAGGGTGGAGGAAAAAGGAAAAAGGTGGGGGAAGGCACAGGGGACACGGCTGTCAAATCAAATTGGAATTCCGATGCAAATAGGGTAGGTTCACATGGAAAAATGTCAAAAATACACACGAAAAAGTCGTGAAAACCCGGAAAATTAATAACGGACAAACCATGTATCGAAATGATGCGGAATAAAAAGGAAAAATGTCAGCGAAAAAGCGCTAGTCAAGGCTATGACGTCAGAGCACGGTTCCGAAGCAAGAAAAGCGCGTTCACATGGAAAATCGGCTAAATTGCATAATTAATAACTCAAAAACCGTGCACCGGAATAGGGGTAGGTAAAAAGGAAAAATGGACCGTTCAATGGGAGGAACAGGGCTATAAGGTTGGATGGGGACTTTGGTGAACGTAGGGTGCATTCACATGGCAGGACCTCAAAATCAGGGAATGAAGGAAAACTGCAAGGAAACAGCCCCAAGGGTGGGTGGAACATAACTGGAAGGGTGGGAAGGGATCCCATTAGGGTAAAAGCAAGGCAAGGCATTCATGCATGAACAAGATAAGGCATATGCAAAGGGGTATGCAACATAGACGCGCAGGGACGCGTCCCCACACTTAAGACCTTAACAGATAGGGTTAACCGAACAACAGGGACCTAAGACCACGCCACAGACCATCCACTAACTTCCCCACACTTAAAACATGACCGGCACGAAGAACCCAAAGTGTAGGGTTAGAAAAACTTGGCCTGTTTCGTCAAGAATCAAGGTTGAGTGTCGACGGCACGTCCAGTGTTGTTGTCGGCGATGGAGGGACCAAGGCATCTTCTCGGCACACGTTCGTCATGGCAGGGACCACGCGGCAGCACCTAGGGAGGTAGCTAATGGAAGGAATCGCAGGAAATTTGTCGATGATGAGGGATATTACACTCAACTCACAATCACTCAATTGGAATGAAAGATCAGTCACTCGCCCCATGACTAATTCACTTGAGGAAGAATGATTAAACCCATATCGCATACCCGGTTTAGAAATCGACAAGGGGGAATGGTGCAGAAGGAGTATGCCAGGGTACATGGTTGATGGTGCATTAGTGCGTCCAACCCGTCTGGCATAGGTGCAAGGAGGAAGGCAAGGGAGCCTTACAGTGCCGTGTACAGAACAGGGTCACGTGTCTTGTGTTGACGGTAAAAACCCATCCCGTGGGTGCATCGGGAAACGGGAACATACCTAACTCCAAGTGTCGTAACGTCCCTCAATCTCACCTCTCGGTAATTGATTGAAGAAACTCCAGTCACACTCAGCCCACCCGCTGTTTCACACTCTGTTGAGAGATACAAGAGGGCAGCCTTTCCTGAAACCCATTGATGTAATCCTCACAGTCACTTGTGCAAAGGGTGTATGCCTTGTGCGCAGTTGATGGTGCAACAGTGCATCCCGCCCTGTGCCGGCATACGGTGCAAGAAGGAAGGCAAGGGAGCCTTATGGTGCAGTGCACAGAAACAAATTGTGCTTTGTGCATTGAGAGGCCCATCCCGTGCGTGCAACTCTTCATTCACACTTCTCACCTCTCATTTGATTTGAAGGGAAAAGATTGGTCTCTCGCCCCACCCTCTGTCTCACTCTCTGTTGATAGATACAGAGGGCAACCGTACTCACTTCCCCATCCGGTTAGGATGAAAGCTCACATCACTCAAGGGGTTGTCGATGAAGATCGCGTCATCAGTTGTTGAAGAGGCGTACCCAGGGAGGTAGCCATCAAATCGATTATTGTGTTGGATAGGAACATGTCGTCTGCTAGAGGACAGTTAGTCACTTTGCAAAGAGACCCAGGACACAGCGTACCAAGGGAGGCAGCGTCGGAATTGGATCCTAGGGATATCAATTAATGAATCCACTTTCTTGACTGCTGGGTGTTACCACCTTTTCCACAGCCATCTTCTCGCCCAAGGGTGTTTACCACCTTTTCTTGGAACGAGGCCCGCTATGACAGGAAATTGCTTCCTTTTCTCTCATAACAAATTTGTTTATTTGTTTTTTTTTTCTTTCTTCTTTGGCTTTTTTTCTTTTCTTTTTCTTATTTTCCCCTATTCGCGAGGGTGTTTCCACCTTTTCTCGAAGAATAGGTCGGCATGACAGGGACCTTAGTCCTTTTCTCCCATAACCGATATATTTTGTTTTGTTATGTTGTTCTCTTTTTTTTTTCTCTTCCAGTTGAGCAAGGGAATGGTAGAAAAACCATGTCTCAAGACCAACCTCGCCACTGTCGCTGGTGGAAAATAGAGGATAAGAAATCAAGACTGGAAGGGGGTTTGGAGGGGACAGAGGGTTGCACCCTCTTCATCAGAAGTGATTGAAGAACGGCTATCAAAAGTAGCATCATAAGAAGTACAGTGCCGTGCCAACGAGGGGAAGGATCAAGTGTCCGTAATTGTCAAGATCCCCAAGGAGGGAAGTACTTCTTCAGGCGATATCCATTGATCAGAAAGGGATCATCAGAGGCATCCAAGGTCTGTACTTGGACAGAGCCATTAGGGTTGACTGCAAGTACCTTATAGGGGCCCATCCACCGCTGTTGAAGCTTGCCAGGAAACTTGCCAAAGCGTGAATCATAGGCTAGGACCAAATCACCTTCTTTGAACTCTTTGTGCTTGATGAAACTGTCATGGTAAGCCTTACGTCGGGCTTGCGTGGCTTCCATGCACTGTAGAGCCATCCGACGAATTTCATCCAAACATTCCAAGTGCAGGAGACGGCGTTGCAGTGAATCATCATCCCCCAAACGCTCTTTGATAGCCACTCTCAAAGAGGGTAGTTCCAGTTCAACAGGAAAAACAGCTTATGTACCATACACCAACTGGAAAGGTGTCTGTCCCGTTGCTGCTTTATGGGAGGTTCTGTACGCCCAGAGGGCCTCTGTAAGTCGATCGTCCCAATCACGACGATGTGTGGCAATTGTTCTTGTCAGAATCGAGCAGAGGATGCGATTCGTGACTTCGACTTGGCCGTTGGCCCTAGGGTAATAGGGAGTGGACTTACGATGGCGGATCTTATACAACTCTGTCAACTCTTCCATGACTTTGTTAAGGAAATGAGTGCCTCTGTCACTTACCAGCTCCAAGGGACTGCCAAAACGGGTGATGATATTCTCGTACATGAACAGGGCCACGCTGTTACCATCGTCCCGCTTTAGGGCTTTAGCTTCACACCACTTTGTGACATAATCCGTACATACAAGGATGTATTGGTTCTGTTTCCTTCTGGTGGGAGGGTCGATCGGACCTACGAAGTCGATACCCCACTTCTCAAACGGCTTCAAAGGAAGGATAGGTTGCAGTGGCATGGCACTTGTCTTCGTGGGTTTCCCCATTCTTTAACAAGCATCACATCTTTTACAATAATCATAGGAATCTTTGTGAATTGCAGGCCACCAATAACCTGCTAGCAGAGCCTTCCTGGCCGTAGCTTCTCCTGCAAAGTGACCTCCACATGGCTCGTCGTGGCAAGCCTTCAGAACAATCCCAATCTCATCCCCTGCAACACATCTTCTGAGCATTTCATCTTTGCCTTTCTTGTACAATGCACCGCCTAGCAAGGTGTATGGGGCTGATTCTAGCATGAGCTTCTTCCTTTCCCGACTAGAGATACCAGGAGGGTACTGTTGGGTTGCCAGCAGATTGGCAATGTCCGCATACCAGGGAGTGACAGTTTCTACTAAGAATAAGGAAGCATCAGGGAGGTCTGGATCATCCTGCTCCTCGTCTGCAGTTTGTGGGATACGCGACAGATGATCAGCCAGAACATGGGAACGACCAGGCTTAGTAATCACCTCAAAGTCGAACTCCTGGAATAAAAGGAGCCATCTTATCAATCGTCCTTTCACATCTGCTTTGTTCATCAAGAAGGACAGGGCCTCATGATCCACATAAAATTTAAAGTGGGTGGATAGGAGGTAATGGCGAAACTTTTCCAAGGCAAACACCATTGCCAAGCACTCCAACTCGGTCACTGTATAGTTCCGTTCCCTATCAGTGACTTTTCGGCTTGCATAATAGATCGGTTGATCCAACTTCGAGGAGCCCTTCTGGCAGAGGACAGCACCTAAGCCTTCAATTGATGCATCAATGTGTACATGGAACTCTTTCGTCCAATCAGGAGGTTGCAGAATGGGTGCCTCTATCAGACACTGCTTCAGAGTGTGGAAGGCTTTGTCACATTCTTCCGTCCAAGTAAACTCTGCATCTTTCCTCAGAAGCTTGTGCAAGGAAGTTGCCTTTGTTGCAAAATGAGCTATGAACCTTCTGTAGTAACCCACATGGCCTAGGAATCCCCTCAATTGTTTGAGGTTGGTGGGTGCTGCCAGAGCTGCGATCTTTTCGATCTTTGCAGGGTCTGTTGATATCCCTTGTGCTGAGACAATGTGGCCCAACAGAACTCCAGAAGAAACCCCAAAGATGCATTTGTCGGGGTTGAGGGAAATCCCATACTCCCGGCATCGGTCAAAGCATTGTTCCAAATGTCCCCAATGTTCACTGATCAAACTATAGACACAGAAGTCATCCAAATATACCTCAATAAAGTCATGCAGATGATTTTGAAATGCAGCCATCATGACTCGTTGGAAAGTAGCAGGGGCATTGCAGAGCCCAAATGGCATCACTCGGTAAGCGTAGGTCCCCCATTCTGTGGTGAAGGTTGTTTTGGATTGGTCTTCTTCTGCGATTTGGACTTGGTTGTATTCGCTGAATCCATCCAAAAGAGAATAAAGTTCATGTCCTGCCACTGTGTCCAACAGTTGGTCTGTGAAAGGGATAGGAAAGTGATCCTTCTTTGTCTTGGAATTAAGCTTTCGAAAATCCACACATATTCGCAATTTGCCATTCTTCTTGGGTACAACCACGATGGGTGAAACCCATTCACTATTTGCCACTGGATAGATAAACTCGGCTTCCAGAAGCTTCAGCAGCTCCGCTTTCACCAATGTGGAATAATTCGGGTTCATTCGCCTCTGTCGTTGCCGTACTGGCTTGGCATCAGGCTCCAAGTCAATATGATGTTGACATATTGTGGGATCAATCCCCTTTAGGTCTTTGTAAGACCATGCAAACACGTCCAAATTTTCTTTCAACAAGTTGTACAAGGTTAACCATTCCTCTTCTGGAAGACTGCTACCCACCTTCAAGTGGCGTTCAGTGCCTTCTGAATCCACAAAGGTTAACTGCCTTTCACCTTCTACTTCACGAATGAAGGTCCCGCGGACTGCTTCTGGGTACAGATCCGACTCCTTCAAGGGAGTGGTGTCCTCTTCTGATGTCCCACTAGAACCAACTTCTTCTTTTGGTGGAGACTTAGGTTGCTCCTTAAGACGTTGGAATGGGATAAGAGCTGTTTCGGGTTTGGTTTCAAAATTAATTACCTCTTGGCTTGAAGACTCATCTTCTGATGATACATCCAGGAACGTCACATAACAGGGACCCTCTGATGCCTGTTGGGTTGGTGGGACTGGTGCTTGTTGGCACGGTGCATCATCATCATCTTTCTTTGGCAAGGATGGGTTAGGACGGAAGGAGCCACTCTTGAAAGACGGCTTGTTCTTCTTAATCCATCCCTTATAAAAGTTTTGCATATGAGAAGATCCATTTACCAGACCAAATGGTACCATCGCCATTCTGTCCCATAGCATGAGCTCATCGGCTTCTGATTCTTCTGGAACTTCTTCTTCAAATGTATCCTCTTCAGGTGGGATAGACTCTTCCATTTCACTTTCATCACCTTCTTCGTCCATATCATATTCATCCTCTTCTGTCTATGTCTCTGTCTCTGCTTCTGCTTCTGACTCTGCTTCTGCTTCTGCTTCTGTCTCTGCTTCTGCTTCTGTCTCTACTTCTGCTTCTGCTGTGACCATGTAACAGGGAGACCAGTACATCCATGCTTCTATCTCACTGTCAAAAGTGATTTCCGAAGTCATTTCTGGTTCAGGCAGGAAGTATTCACCCATTGATAATGGCTTTGCATCTTTTGGAGGTCGGCTTACAGTATCCACTGTTAAGGAATGTGCCATTATTTTCGTGGAAAGGATCTGTTTGACAGCATCTTCGTCTGCTGATGTTCCATCTGTAGCCTCATTAGGGGAATCAGAAGATAATTCCAAGGAGGTGGATCCATGTCCTTTTTGAGAACCATACAGTTTCAGCACCACTTTGTTGGGTCCTCTACCCAAGGTCAAAGTTCCTTTAAACCAATCCGTCCTTGCTCGGGCTTCAAAAAGCCATGGTCTGCCTAGTAACAGAGGATAGGATGTACCATAAGAGTTTGGCTTCACCACCAAATAGGTCAGCCAATAATCTTTTCCAGCCACAGTAGTCTTCACATATGGAAGAATGCCCAAAGGCTTGATTCTACTCTGATCTGCCAGTCTGATGAGCCATTGGGTTGGTTGCACACCTTGTAGGCCTAGATCCTTCATTGTCACATCCGTCATAATGTTCATTGATGAACCACCATCAATCAGTGCATTTGAAATAAAGCAACCTTCTATCCATACGCCAGTCTCTAGAGTACCCGGATCTAGAAAAGCATTAGCCACATCCACTTCTTTTACAGGCTCTGGAGCCTTGTTGGACTTTGTCACTGTTGAGGGAGCAATCCTTAAACCACATCTTTTTGTCAGTATACTTTTGAATCTTTTCCGGCAACTGGGAGACAACATCAATAATTGTCGAAATGTGAGGTTTGGTCTAAAGGTATCTAGATCTCTAACTAGATCGTATTCCTTAATAGGATCCACTGGCTTCTCTAACCGGTTAGGGAATGGAGCAACACCCATTTTCATTTTCCCTCTTTCTTCCATCAGAGGAATTACAGGAACTTCTTCTGCCACTTGTGGCACTTCCTCCTCTTCTGTATCCTGGACCTCTGGTCCTGTCTCTGTAACTGTCTCTGTAACTCTCTATGGCACTGTAGGGCTCTGTACGGTACTGTTAGGCTCTGTTCTGTTCTGTTCTTCTGGTGGAAGATTGAACTTCACTGTTCTGGCTGGGGGGTTATTTTCTTTCTGGATAGGTGGTTCCTTCTGCTTTGCACGCGTGATGGCAGCAACTTCCAATTCTACCAAATTGGAGGTAGGCTCTTGGGCCTTGGACGGACTATCAGTAGCACTGTTTTTCACTGGGGCTGGGCTTGGACAGTCTTTTTGCAGTATGGCCTTCTCCTTTGCATCGACTGCATAAGGGCTTGTAATCCACTGACCTTCGAGGATTTGGACAATTTGGTGAGATGTGTCCCTTTTCTCCGCATCTGTAACACTCCACTTCTGATCTCTGACCACCGCCAGACTGTCTTCCTCTGTAACTTTGAGAGGGAAATCTTCTGGGTCCGAAATTAGGACCAAACTCTCTAGGCTTGGGTCCAATATCTTGTGTTTTCATTTTGGATTCCAACAAGTTAAATCTTGCGTCTTCTTCCTTTCTTCTCCTATCATGCATCTCCTTCACAGACCAAATGTCCTCTGTATGATTCTTCCGCAAACAGTAGGAACAGAAGGCCCCAGGAATGGTTGGTTTTCGTGTACATTCAGTGGCTAAATGGCCTGCTTGATGACACTTACCACACCAAGTATTTGACCGCATCACATCTCTTCCTGCTCCCGCAACATTGGATATGCTTGCGGTATTCACTTTCAACGTCTGTAGTTGTTCTGTAATCACATCCATGAACTCCTTTTTAATGTTTGCAACTGAGTTGGATAAATAATCCTTCAAGCTTTCTCCTCCGGACGTACTGGCAGGAGGGTTTTGAGGAGTCTCTGTAATTACTGCATAAACGGGTTGGGCTGGTACAGAGGGGTCTCTGTTCTGGTTCTGATTCAGAGCTCCTGTTTGAACTGTTGGCTGTTGACTCCAGTTGGTAGGGTTCCACTGTTGCTGCTGATTTTGCATTGAGGAAATTGGTTGGGACCATTGTTGTTGTGGTTGAACCATCATTTGAGGCATGGATTGTGGCCACTGTGGATTTGGTGCACTGTACTGTGATACCGGGGGCATCTGTTGGCAGGGATAGGGAACAGTCCCTGGAACTGCATTTGGTGGATACATCATTCCTGGCATCAGAGGAGGTAGGACTCCTCTTCCTGTATTCATCGCTAATCTAGCTTCCACTTCATCGTACAGTCTTGCACCTTCTGTTGCAGCTTGCAGGGTGGCTGGTCTTTGTAGCTCCACAAACTTACGGACTTCTGGTTGTAATCCTCTGAGAAATACCCCCTTTTGAATGCCATCATCTAGATTATGGTTAGTCCATCTCTTCAGGATGGATTCCATTCGTGAGACATAAGCTTCTACTCTTTCTCCAGAGGACTGACTTAGGTTTATAAATTCCTCTCTCATCCGCTCTTCAAAACCTTCACGCCTGAATTTAGTGAGGAAGGCCAACTTCAGGTCGTCCCATGTGCCAAAAGTTCCTGCTGCTTGTCTCTCATACCACTGAAACGCTGCGCCCTTGAAAGTGGCGGGGAATATCGCTAACCAATGCTCAGGGGTTCTGGCATTGTTAGCCACACACGCTACCATAAACTCTGCTACATGAAGATCGGGGTCTTCATTGTACTCTCCCTTAAAAACTGGCAATGGGACTACATTCGTTGGCCTGTCATCAATATTTTCAGGACGGATCTGGCTTGGAAGTGGACCTCCAGCAGGAGGAGGAAGGGCTTGATGTGCCATTGGGACTTCTGTAAAGAGTTCCGCAAGGGCGTCAAATGCGACTTCTGCTGCGAGCTCACTCTCGGCTCTGATTCTTGCTTTCTCTCTTCTCACGTACCTCTGGACTCGTTCTAACACTTGCCTTTTTATTGCATCATTCATCAGGGGGTTGGCTCCACTATGTTGTTAGTGCTCCACAGAGGGTTAACAGAAGACTTCAGTCTCTGGAGGACTCTCTTGCCAACATTTCTTCTACTTCTTTCTTTTCAACGTCCCTGAATTCGGCTTTCATGCCACTGCACAGAGGAAGGTATTCGGTTCTGAAGGTGTCAAAATGCATACGTCTGAGCATTGTGGTGGTGCCATCATCATAGTAATGCCAGCTTCTGATGGTTTCAACAGTGTATGTTGTGAAAAACACTTTGTCTACCAACTTCCAGTGGGTTGCTAATTGAACAAACAGAAGATTATCAGTACACCAAGCATCCCATGTATCTTGCTGTTGAGCATCCACGAACAAATTCCAACTCTTTTCCTTCTTGTCTTTGTGAATCTCTACAGACCAAGACTCCTGAAGCTTCTTCACAATCTCCCACTTGATGTTGTCTGGAAACTTTTCAATGAATGCCAAATCTTCCATGGATGGTCATTCTCTCTATTTCTGCCCTTCAGTCCGTTCCCAAATAGTTTGCCACCAAGATGCAAGTTTCTGCTGCTTCAATAGGAAGAGGAAACTGTCCACCACATAGAGCATGCATCATGATGGTGATGTGTTTCCGCCATTGTGGGATGAACTTCTTGTGGAAAGTGGCTTTGATTATGAGAAATTCCAACTCTTCATTGGAAGAAGGAACTTTACAAACATCCATTGAATTCTTCTCTTCTTGGCAATGTCATTTCCTTCATTTTCAGCCTCTTTTGGTGCTTGTTGATGGCAAGTTTCCCCGGCTGCGCACCAAAAACATGGAGCCCCAAGAGGAACACCAAGGAAAAGGGAATTCTCTTGCAAGAAAATCTATCTTGTAACATCAACAAGCTTGTTTATCATGTTTCATATGATCACAATGAAGAAAAGAACACCAGGCACAACAAATCTTCATGCAGCATCATGTAAATCTCCCACGGTTTTAATAGAATCAACCATATTCTTCAACATCTTCACAAAATCCATCAATAGAACAAAGAAAGCAAAGAAGTACACCATCTTAGAATGGAAATACATCACATAGTATTCATCTTCAATATCTTCATAGTCTTCTCTCTCAATCTCTCATATACAATCACTCTATTTGAGTAGAATTGGCTATCTCTGACTCTCTCTCTCTCACTCCATCAATAATACATCATATCCTCACTACAATCTCTCAAAAATTACTCTCAATAATCACTCTTAGGTCGTGGATACCCCTCCCAAGAGGTATGTCTAATATGAAGGGTCACCAGAGCCACTACAGTGTCTCTTCACAGCTCACTACTATCACTTCACTCTAGTCTTCTCTTGAGTCTTCAGCAGCTACTTCTTCCACTTCTTTCAGCTCTTTTGCACTTGTATTCACCTCTTTCCAAGGCTAGAAAACTTTCCCAAAGTCACACATACATTCCACAGAACACTTACAGAAGCATACAGAACAGTCTATAGAACAGTACCAGAACATCTACAGAACAGAACAGAACAGAAGCAGAACAGAAGCAGAAGCTCTACAGAAGACCTACAGAAGGTTACAGAAGGTCATCAAAACCTCATAACTCACTCTCAAACCATTTCAAACTCTCACAAACCATTCAATAAACTTTCACAATATCTCATTCTTCATCAATCAATACTCCTTCCCTCCTTACAGAAGACAATCAGAACAAAATAGAGCAAAACAGAGCAAAACAGAAGGTATACAGAACCATTCAGAACCTATCAGAACATCACAGAACCATCAACAAACATCATGAACTTCCAAAACACAATCAATATCATCCAAAACACTCTCAATCCACTTCTAAATCGACCAATCATCCCATAAAATCAACCATTCAGCTCTCAAAAACAACAAAAATCAGCCAAAAAACAAGTCATTTCAACACTCAACAAGACCACCTAGGGACCACCACACCAAGGATGCTATCCCCTACTTTGTCATGAGCTTGCACACTCAAAAATCTCAAATGAACACCATCTTCTTCATGCCATTGAGGATGCTTCAAGAGTGTTTTGAGAAAGATCCGCATAGAAACACCCCATCAACACCTTCTAATGTATATGTAACAAACATAATAATAATTATGAATTCTTGAGAAAAAGGGAATATCCCAAAGAATTGAAATCGATTAATCAAATCGATAGCCTGTTGCGCCTCGACTCCTCATGGAAGAATGACGATGAGCAGAAGAATGACGATGAGAAGGAATCGATCACTCTGCTTGTTGCCAATATCGTACTCAGGATAGCTGATGCAAATGCGACGATGATCAGAGATTTGTTCAGCGATGATGCCAGTGAAGAATGAAAGCTTTTCGTTTTCTCTCTCTTTTCTGTTTCATGAATGGCCTGCTGTTGAAAATGATCCAATAGTACCTGCCACCATCAGTGTCATAAAAAGCTTCACCATGAGCGACCGAATTCCCGGCCAATGCACCAAAAAATGGAGCATGCCATAACAAGTCTTCCAGGAACATAATCGGAGCAAAATCTATGCCAAGAATTGATCTCTCGCCCACAGAACATAATAGAAACAATTATCCTCCTCTTCTTCATCACCCTCCATGGCGATCCTTAAGAAAACACATGAGAGAGAGAGAGAGAGATAGATCCTTTGACACCACAAATGCTCTCGAAGTACATGCAAGAGAGAGAGGTGTATATTGAAGAAGCACACCCCAATCTTCCCCCACATGCATCCCTTCGTGCAAGAGTTTATTAATGAATAATATTTTCTTTTACATTGGCCTTAGGCACCATTGCTTTTGGGCCTTTAAAAGTTATGCCCCTTTTTGAAAATTTATCATTTTACAAAATATAATAAGGCTATTGTGATATAGGATATGCTTGATACAGATGTGTTAGGGTGCTAGATTTTGAGCATCCATGGGCATCATCAATGAGGAAGGCAAAGTGCTCAATAGTGAGGCTTTTCGTGAGCCAGGATACAAGAGTTGTGGGCATTGGGATATCCTTTACAACATTGGGATACCAAGATACAAGCATTGGGATGCCATAGCAAATATCTCATGATACCCTTTACGGCATCCCAATGCTTTTTGCCAGGTGTAGCCATATAGCGTGCCACAACACTTATTGCAAAGGCAATATCTAAATGAGTGGCTATCATGGCATACATCAAACTGCCCATGGTTGATGCATAAGGGATCTTGGCCATCTCGGCCCTCTGCTCATCCGTCTGCGGACAATCGGTGTGTGAAACCTTCACATAAGAAGGTAATGGACATCCAATAGGCTTTACGTCCTACATGCGGAAATGCTCAAGGACTTTATGAATGTACTCCCTCTGTGAGAGGTAGAGTAGTCCCTAATGCGCCTGTCGCGCTTAATGCGCATACCAAGAATGTGAGAGGCATGTCCCAAATCCTTCATCTCAAAGCTCTTCTTCAGCTGAGATTTAAGAGCATCCAGGTCATCATGAGCTTTCCCTGCTATCAGCATATCATCCATATAAAGTACCAAAATAAGCAATGAGCCATCACGAGCTTTCTTCGTATAAAGACACGGATCCATAGCACTTTTGTTGTAGCCATGTGACTGCATAAAGGCATCAAACTTATCATACCACTCCTTAGGTGCCTACTTCAAGCCATAAAGACTTTTCTTCAACTTCCACACCTAGGTGCTCCCTGCTAGGTTCTGCAAAGCCCTTAGGCTACTCTATGTATATCTCATCATGCAAATCCCCATGCAAAAATGCAGTCTTGATATCCATCTGGTACAATTCCAAGTCAAGCTACGCGATTAAGGCCAAAACCAAGCATAGGGTGGTCATCTTGACCACAGGAGAAAAGACTTCATCAAAGTCAACTCCATGCTCATGTTTAAAACCCTTAGCGACAAGTCTTGCCTTATAAGCTGCCTTGGGGTTTCCAGGGGTACTTTCATCTTGTATACCCATTTTCATGGCAAAGCCTTCTTGCCCTAAGGTAGTGCAACCAAATCCCAAGCCATATTCTAATGCTTGTAGGGAGTCTATCTCAGACTGCATAGCCTCTCCCAGGAGTGGCTATCACCCCTGCGCATAGCCTCATCATAGGTGAGAAGCTCTCTTGCATTTGTAACCAAGACATAATGCATCAAGGGCTCAAATCTATCAGGTGGACGTCTATCTCTAGTAGACCATCTCACGGTAGGCTCTGCGGCTGGTCCAATACCCTGGCCATGTGTACCAACTACTATTGTAGGCTGTTCAGCTAGTTGCGCTGGAGCACGTGGCTCCTCCTGGAATATAACCCTACGTATCTCTACCACCTTCTCAGGCTGCCTATACATCTTGTCTTCATGGAAGAATACATCATGGCTACAGATGACTTTCCGCGCTTGCGGATCCCAGATGTAGTAACCCATCTCGCCTACATCCCCATAGCCAAGGAAAATGCATCTGACACTCTTAGGATCCAACTTAGTACGCTTGTCTTTGGGCACATGGCAAAATGCCTCACATCCAAAGATACGTAGATGTGCATAAGATGGAGGTTTCCCAGTCCATACCTTCTCTACAACCTATAAATCCAAACCACTAGAAGGTGATCTATTTATGACATGCACAGCTATATTGACTTCCTCAATCCAAAAGCTCTGTGGTTAGCTTGCATGGCTAAGCATACTATGTACACGCTCCTGGATGGTTCTATTCATCTGCTTAGCCAAACCATTCTAGGGTGGGGTAGAGGGGGCGGTCAATTGATGCTTAATACCCCTCTCATCACATAGTTGCTCAAAAGAACGTGACACATATTCTCCCCCATTGTCAGTCCTAATGCATTTCAACCTATGCCCAATCTGATTTTCAACAAATGCAAGCCATCTCTGAAATACAACCAAGACATCAAACTTAAGCTTAATGGGGTAAGCTTAGACTTTACACGAAAAATCATCAATGAAATTCATAAAATACTTTGCACCACCCATAGACTGACAGGGCATGGACCCACGGACATTCGAATGTACCAATGCCAAGGTTTCACTCATGCGTGTCCTACCAGATGTCTTATGTGTATTCCTAGTCTGTCTGCCATAAAGACAATGCTCACATGAATCAAAACATGTGTAGTCAAGGGGCGGTAAGTACTGCAAAACAAAAAACATTTTCATTCCCTTTAAGGACATATGGCCCAAACGGGCACGCCAAAGAGATACATGTGGGATGGAACCCACTGACAAAACATGGTCAATAGAGGATCTCTAGCATTCGTAGTAGCTTTATCCCAAAGCTGCCAAGCACTCTATGCTTCCTCAACCACATTATAATGCATCTCCTTAGTGAGAGACAAGATGAGGGTGGACTTGCATAACTCATCAAGCTCATCCCATTCATAATCAAACATAGTTTCATGTTGCTCGCCATACATTCGTAGTAGCTTTATCTGCGATTTTTGCATCAATACCTGCAAAACTTGTCTCTTCGAAATAGGCATAATTCATACCATCAAGCTTAATGATGTTGAAGATAGCATTCTCAGTGGAAGAAGAACCCATAATGCAGTCCAAAACAGTGTAGATAGTTCAAAACTACTTGCTATTTTCTATTGTAAATAGTCAAAAATACCACCAAAACAAAGGCAAAATGATCACGAACTGATAGCTAATGATGCTACCCACTAAGTACCATCAAAAGTACATAAAATCAAGATGATTCAGCATGAAAATTCCACATCAGTCCATACATAAATTATAGCCAGGTACAATGAGAGCAAACTGTAGGTAAAATCAATGCACCAAGTCAACCATTGACTGTCAAATCATAACCAGCATCAAACATGCATAAATTAGCATATGACAGTCATATGGATATCGATAAAACACCCAAGCATGTCAAATGAATCCGTCAGTAAGCCGGCACACCCCCTGTATTGTAATAGGGCAAAGTGTACACAACACTGGCAAGACCAGACACAAAGAGGTGTATGCTCAAGGAGTGCGAAGCCCAAATCAACCCAAGTACATGTATGCAGACCACAGAATATCGACCATGCAACATCCAAGTGAAGAAGATCCTAGTCTCATAAGATTCAAAGCTCAATACCATAAACCACCTGTTCAATGTCTATCAAACATCCAACAATTCTCCCACTAGCACAAAAGCCATATGGATATAGCCTCCAATTAGAGCATCCATAGGCATCAACTGTATCACAAATACAACTTTGGAAAGCCAAGAAATATCCCAAGTAAGTTCCTTGAAGCCAGATGCAAGCCAAGACAAGGCACTACTAGCAATCGGCTCCAAACAATGTAAGTAGTATGTAGTAGTGGCATGGGCCAAGCATGTCAAGACCGGTCAAACATAGGTAACATACATGCCATATGTACATCCAAGACTGAGCATCAAATGTATTCCAAAGCCAAGCTCAAGCTCAAGTGAAGATCCAGAATCAAAGACAAGCTCGATGTCGTACCCCAAAGGTCAATAATTCATTGCATATCCCAAAGACATAGCTTGAAATCAATAGGTATAACCAAACTAGAGGTAAAATAACCTGTCAACCAAGCTAGCATAAATCCCAACCAACAACAAAGTGTCCGCATCCAAATCAAGGCTCAATAGCTCTCAAATAGCATATCCGAGCATAAACCATGATGACCAAGCATCAATACATCCAACAGGACACCCGAATGTCAACAAAGAGCATTATACATAGCCGTCCTTGAAAAAATCTTGCTGCCCAAACAATGTACAACAGTAAATCACTGCATAAATTGAGCTATGGAAGCTCAAACCAAGTCCCAAAGCATCTCAAAACATTGGGCAAACATCTCCAAAGTATCTGGGCATCAAATACCAAGCCTCGGGAGCATCACATAAGCTAAGAGCATAGAATTTTCTTACTGTAAAATCAACTTAGATTTGTTGCAGTAAATGCTGTTATTAGAATTTTTTTAATCTAACATCGCCATCGCATCTGGGGCATGCTAAAACCCCAAGTTAGACTCTTATCTTACCTAAATTAGGTTCTGGATGCTCGAGATATGAGAAAAAATGGGATTTTTGAACTAGATTTTGAAACATGCGCAAAAAAAATGTGAGCTGATTGTGGGGCCTACTGGTTATGCTAAGGATAAGGGGGCAAATGGGGGCATACAAGGTGCCCAATGAAGCCAATGAACACCTGCAAAGAGCCTATGAGGGCCGGGGAGAGGTGGGAGATGAAATCTTACCTCAGGGGGAAGAAGCCATGGCTGGCATTAAAGCTCCAAGCTCTAGGTCTTCAATTTAGGCTGAAGTAATGCAGGGCCAAGATCCATGATCAAACCCTAATCCAAAGATCTAATACCAGTTGAAAGGTGAGAAGGATCGAAGCTTTCTTAGAAGTGAGCTATGGCGGAGAGCAAGAGCAAGAATAAAGAGACACACAAATGGAAACTCCAATAGTCACAATGTGTGACCGGGCCTTCCTTTATTCAAACTGTCACTAAAAGAATAAAGAATAAAGTGACGAATAAAAAATAAAGTGACGGTGATGGGCGCCCGCCACCTGTAGTGTGCAGTGGCAAGTACTGTCAGTGCAGTAACACACGAGTGGCTAGGCATATGCGTATTTACCCCCATTATAAAGCTATAAAAAATAGAGTAGTACTCTGTTCTATCCATCCTTTTCTTGTCTTTATAAGTTTTTTTTTAGGGCAAAAACCTTTGAGACGGGATGGATTATAAGAAGCTGGGAAGAATAAAGATTTAGTGCGTAAATAATATTGATGCCATGCCATGTCACACTGACACTAGTATAAAAAGAGAGGACATGTAATTTTTCTTATCTTTTGACACATCAATACATTATTGTTCTTCTTCTCTTCACCTTACACTCAGCTTCAATGGCTTCTTTCTCTTTCTTTTCTTTCTCTCTCCTATTTTAGTCTTCCTCTCTCCTTATCACTCTATTTCTCTCTCTTCTATAGTCTTATCTCTCCTCTTTTCTTCTCTACAGTTCACTTCTTAACAATGTTACATTCACCAAAAATACAAATCATTAAGCCAAAGCTATAAGCATTCCCAAAAGCTCCTTCATACATTGGTGGCAATGCATCTCTCCGACAGTGAGTGCTTGACTTTGTAGTCTTGCCACATAGGCAATTCCCATCAAATATTCTGCACTTCTTTAGCAAATGAGTAGTTAATATAGTCATGTGATCACTCTCTAGGAAATAACCCAATCTTTTAGAGGGACCTTGAGAAACCACAACTTATCCGGTACAAGCTCTAATCTTCTAGGAGTAAGATAACTCCACAAAGCCTTTTAATCCTATTGACCAATAAATCTTTAAGATGCAAGACCTTCTTGATCATGTCCATTATCATCATATCCAAGAAATTCTTTCCTAATAGCTTGAGAGTAAGTAGCTCTCCTTTTATCTACATAGGAAAATTTATTCCCACATGAGCTTAGAAGCTTTCAAGAGATTGGTGTCTCTTAGGCCTTGCAAGACATGCTTGAGAGCATTGTTACTATCTAGCCAATCCTCAACTTTGTTAATTCCTTTTGAGCTATCAAAGATCTTCTCTTACCTAAAACCACACCTAGTGGAGGGTTATAACCCCACAACCAAAATACACTATCTTGCATATTCAATTCAAGCAATGGAATGAGAGGTATCTACGTTAGATTAGCAATGGAACATTGACTATCACAATGCAATGTAGGTACCTCTCCTACAATATCTAAGTCTCCCACAAGACAAGTGAGCCATATAGTTTCCTTGCAGGCCTCAGTGTCTATAACATACTCTACCTCAGAGATAGATAAATATGTACATGGTTGCAATCAAGAGACCCACGGGACTGCACCCCCTATGAAATTGATGATAAAACCTATATTAGACCTCCTAGAGTCTATACTCCCTGCAAAATCAACAAGTAAATATCCAAGAATAGATGCATCATTCATTTTGAAGCATATGCACCTAGACTAAGTGTTGTTCAAGTATCTCATGATACTCTTTATTACTTCCCAATGCTTATTGGTAGGGTTTTTCATATATGTGCTAAACACTTCCCTTTATAGGGAATGCCTAGGTATGTCACAACCATGGTGTATATCAAACTACCAATTGCATCTCTAGTCATGGCATCAACATAACAAGAAGACTCATTACAGTCTGTGAACCATGGCATAGTCTAGAGACAGAATATATATAACTTGTGATCTAGAACCCTTGTAGACCTACGTAAAATTGGCTCAACAAGATTCTTTGGGTATCCCACAATTTCAATCTAAAATCCATTAGTTAGACTAGCATTAGAGAACATACCATGGATACTTTCTTGAATGGTCCTATTCATCTCACAAGGAGGTCACTTATAAATATGTAAGCATATCACGTGGGTTCAAAATAATTTATTTTTAAATTATCATGTGTGTGTGTGCGCGCGTGCGCACGTGCACGCGTGCGTGTGCGTGTGCGTGTGCGTGTGCGTGTGCGTGTGCGTGTGCGTGTGCGTGTGTGTGTGCATGTGTGTATGTGTGTGTGTGTGATGTACTATTGTCTAACTAATTCTCTGCACAAATGCCGAGACTTTTGAAATGCATCCAACACATCACTCTTCTTTTGAAGAGGATAAGCCCAAGCATTCCTTGTGGCATCATCTATAAAAGTGAGAAATATAATGCTACACCCAATGAAACCATGGGTATTGGCCCACAAAAATCTCTATATAAACCAAATCAAGACATGCCAATCTTCTACTCCAACATTTTTATAAAGATTTTAGCATGTCTTGATTTTTATATAGAGATTGGCATGATAAACCAAATCAAGCACATAAAGCTATCCAAATATCAACATAAAGCTTATGAAAAAATGATATTTTAGCACTCCCAAAGGCATATGAATTTTATGCAAGCTTTCACAAGTATTAGAGTTCCTTATCCATAGAGGAGGATGAAGCCATTTCCAGAAATTGCAACGAATTGTCAAGGAGAAGCAATCAGCAATTCAAAAAATAGCTCAAAAAAGTTGGCAAAGTTTCTACAACAACTACTCTCATGGTGCATTAGTGCATCCCACCCATTTGACATAGATGCAAGCCGAAAAAAAAAGGGAGCCTTGTAGTGCAATGTACAAAACACAGTGACGTGTCCTAGGGTGTTGGTGGCAGAGACCCATCCTATGTGTGCATAGGGAAATGAGAATGTGCTTGATGTCAAGTGTCATAACCTCCCTCAATCTGCACCTCTCAATAAGTGTTTGAGGAAACATCAATCATGCTCAGCCCCCCTCTGTCTCATGCTCGATTGATAGATACAAGAGGGCAGTCGTTCCTAAAACCCATTGATGTTATCCTCATTGTCACATGTGCAGAGGGTGTATACCTTGTGCACAATTGATGGTGCAATTGTGCATCCTACCTTATGCTGGCATACCGTGCAAGAAGGAAGGCCAAGGAGCCGTATGGTGTTGCGCATAGAAATAAGTTTGTGCTTTGTACATTGAGAGGCCCATCCCATGCATGCAACTCTCCATTCACACATCGCACCTCTCTATTGGATATAAAGGGCAAGTACTAGTCACTCACCCCACCTTATGTCCCTCACTCTGTTGATGACTACAGAGCGCAGCCCATAGTCACATCCCCATTTGGTTAGGATGAAAGCTCACATCGCTCTAGGTTTGTTGATGAAGATCGATGTCAACAAGTTGATAATGTCACTTGGATCGGTTGATGAAGAGGCTTACCCAGGTAGGTAGCCAACAAGGTGGCTACTTGAATTGCAGGTTAGAAACTTAGTCTATTTTGTAGGAATCAGAAGCACTGATGAGGTCATAGAATTCAGTGCACCAAGAGAGGCAGCTCGAAAACTTCTTATGCAAGAGTTCGGCTAGAGATTCGGTGATCCTCAATTGTGGGGTGTTATCACCTTTTCCACAGCCAGCCTCCCGTCCAAGGGTGTGTGCCACCTTTTCTTGGAACGAGACCTATTATGACAAGGAATTTCTTCCTTTTCTCCCATAATTGTTTTATTTTTATGTGTTTTCTTTTCTTTTCTTTTGCTCTACTCCTGATGGTGTTTCCACATTTTCTCGAAGAATAGGTCGGCATGATAGGGACTGAAGTCCTTTTCTCCCATGACTGATATATTTTGATTTTTTTTTGTTATTTTTGAAGAGTAGAATGGTAGGAATGCCATGTATGAGAACCAACCTTGCCACCTTTGTTGCATCAGACAGAAAGGAAGCCAAGGAGGAGGGGAAGGTGGCTGCAAGGGGCTATTAAAACGAAACTACATCATTAGGATCAACAATAGGGTTATCAAGATCATTAGGCAAAGCCATCTTGACCATCATGCAAGGAATGAAGAAGCTATCGACGGTGATTGTCAAGATCCCTAGGGAGGGTAATATGTCTTGAGGCGATAGCCATTAATCAAGAAGGGATCATCCGAAATGTCAACTGTTTGAACTTAGACAGAGCCATTAGGATTGACGGCAAGTATCTTATAAGGGCCCATCGAGCATTTTTGAAGCTTGCTTGGAAACTTGCCAAATCGCGAATCATAGGCTAGGACTAAGTCGCCTTTCTTGAACTCTTGCTTGACGAAGCTTTCATGGTAGGCCTTTCTAGGGGTTTGCGTGGATTCCATACACTATAGAGCCATTCTATGAGTATCATCGAGACATTCTAGATGCAAGAGATGGCATTGCAAGGACTCGTCATCACTCAAGCGTTCTTTGATAGTCACGTGCAAAGAGGGTAGCTCGAGTTCAACAAGAAAGACGGCTTCTGTTCTGTACACCAGTTTGAAAATGGTTTGTCCTATAGTAGCCTTATGGGAGGTTCTATAGGCCTAGAGGGCCTCTGTAAGTCGGTTGTCCCAATCACGATGATGTGCAACTATCGTTCTTGTCAAATCAAGCAGAGGATGCGATTGGTAACTTTGACTTGGCGGTTGGCTCTAGGGTAATAGGGTGTGGAGTTACAATGACAGATCTTGTACAATTCTGTCAAATTTTCCATGATCTTGTTAAGGAAGTGAGTACTTTGGTCACTAATGAGCTCTAGGGGACTGCTAAATTAGGTGATGATGTTCTCGTATAGGAACAAGGCCATGCTATTACCATTGTCCCGCTTTAGAGATTTAGCTTCACACACCACTTGGTTACGTAGTCTGTACAGACCAAGATATATCTATTCTACTTCCTTTTGGTTAGCGAATCAATGGGCCCATGAAATCAAACAGCTTGAGGGGAAGGATTGGTTGCAGGGGCATGGCACTGAACTTGGTAGGCTTTCCCATTCATCTCGCTGACAAGCATCACACTATTTGCAGTAATCATAGGAATCCTTGTGGAGGGTTGGCCACCAATATCCTGCAAGGCCTTTCTAGTTGTCGCTTCTCCCGCGAAGTATCCGCCACAAGGCTCGTCATGACATGCTTTAAGAACAATTCCAATCTCTTCTCCTGTGATACATCTTCGCAAGACTTCATCCTTGCCTTTCTTGTATAGAGCACCTCCTAACAGAGTGTAGGGGGTTGATTCCAATAGAAGGTTCTTCTTCTCACAGCTCGAGATGCCAAGGGGATACCGTTGGGTTGCAAGGAGGTTGGCTATGTCTGCATACCATGGGGTAACCATTTCGACTAGAAACAAGGAAGCATTAGGAAGGTCTAGATCATCTTGCTCTTTTTCATCATCACTTTGAGGGATTTGCAAAAGATGATCAACCAGGACGTGAGAGCGATCGGGTTTGGTAACTGCTTCAAAGTCGAACTCCTGAAATAGAAGGAGACATCTCATCCTTCTTCCCTTCACATCGGCCTTGTTCATCAGGAAGGACAAGGCCTCATGATCCACATAAAATTTGAAGTTCGTCAACAGAGATAGTGTCAGAATTTCTCCAAGGCAAACACCATTGCTAGGCACTCAAACTCTATCACTGTATAGTTTCATTCTCTATCGGCTACTTTCCAACTTGCATAATAGATAGGTTGATCCAACTTCGAGGCACCTTTTTGGCACAAGACTGCACCTGGGCCTTCAAGGGATGCATCAGTGTGCACATGAAACTCCTTCATCCAATCAAGAGGCTATAGGATGGGTGCTTCAATCAAACATTGCTTCAGGGTGTTGATGAATGCCTTATCACAATCATTGGTCCATGTGAACTCTATATCTTTTCTTAGTAGTTTATGTAAAGGGGCTTCCTTTGTTGCAAAGTCCACAATGAATCTTCTGTAATAGCACACATGGCCAAGGAATCCCCTCAATTGTTCAAGGTTGGTTTGGGGATGTTAAAGCGGCAGTCTTCTCAATCTTGGGATGACTTTTTGCTATCCCTTGTGCAGAGACAATGTGGCCTAGAAAAACTCCTGATGAAATGCCAAAGGCACATTTGTTGGGGTTGAGAGAAATCCCATACTATTGACATCTCTCAAATCACTGCTCTAGGTGTCCCCAATGCTCACAAATTAGGCTATAGACACAAAAGTCATCGAGGTACACCTCAATGAAGTCATTCAAATGGTTCTAGAAGGCAGCCATCATCACTTGTTGGAAGGTAGCAGGAGTGTTATAGAGCCCAAACGGCATCACTCTGTAAGCATAGGTTCCCCATTTTGTTGTGAAGGTCGTTTTGGATTGATCTTCTTCTACGATTTGGACTTCATTGTATCCATTGAATCTATCCAAGAGGGAATAAAGCTCATGGCCTACCCCTATGTCCAATTGTTGGTCCATGAAAGGGATAGGAAAATTATCATTCTTTGTCTTGGAATTTAGCTTTCGGAAGTCCACATATATTCATAGCTTTCTATTCTTCTTGGATACTACCATAATGGGTGAAACCCATTCAGTGTTAGCCACTAGACAGATAAACTCAGCTTCAAGGAGCTTCAGTAATTTGCCCTTCACTAGGGTAGAGTAATTTGGATTCATACACCTCTATCTTTGCCTTATAGGTTTGGCATCAAGCTCTAGGTCGATGTAATGTTGGCATAGTGTGGGACCAATCCCCTTTAGATCTTTGTATGACCATGCAAACATGTCTAAGTTCTCTTTTAGTAGGTCAGGCAAGACCAATAGTTCTTATTTTGGAAGATTTAGACCCACCTTCAGGTGACATCCAGTCCCTTCAGTATCCACAAATGTTAGTTGCTTTTCACCTTCCACTTCAGAGATGAATGTCCCATGGATTGTTTATCAATAGAGATCTGACTCCTTCAAGAGAGTGGTCTCCTCTTCTGATGATTCATTGGAACTGATGTTCTCTTTTAATGGAGGCTTAGCTCACTCTTCGGGAAGATGAAAGGGCATCATTGTGGTTTTTGGTTTGGTTTGAGGGTGAGTTATTTCTCGACTCAAGGACTCGTCTTCTAAGGATGCATCCAAGAACGTCATATAACAGGAATCTTCTATGTTCTATTTGAGCTGCCGAACTAGGGGTTGCTGCCGAGGTGCATTGTCATCATCTTCTCTTAGGAAAGGTAACTTTGGGTGACAATAGCCATTGGTGAAGGAAATCCTATTCTTCTTAATCCATTTCTTATAGAGGCTTTTCTTATGACGTGACTCATTAATCAATTCAAAGGGTACCATAATCATTTTGTTGAACAGAAAGGGATCTTCTACTTCTGAGGCTTCAAAAACTTCAAGAATTTCTTCATTGTCTCTACCTTCTATGAGTAGGATAGACTCTTCTAGCCCGCTTTCATAATCTTCTTTTGCATTATCACCTTCGTCCTCTTCAGATTCTGTTTCTACCTATGTGGATACTCTATAAGAGAAAAACAAACTCTCTGTTATGTCCTGTGCTTCTACATCTGGCTCTGGTTTTGTCTCTGTCTCCATCTATTTTGGCTTTACTTCTAGCTCTATTTCTACTTTTGTCTTTGGCTCTACTATGGCCATGTAACAGGGATAATAGTACATCCATGTTTCTATCTCATTGTTAGAGGTAATTTTGGAAGTCAATTTGGGTTCAAGTAGGAGGTATTCACCCATTGACAAAGACTTTGCTTCCTTCGGCAGTAGTGGGCTTATAGTGCCCACTGTCAAGGACTATGCCTGTGCTTTCTTGGGAAAGATCTATTTGAAAGCTTCTTCATCTCCTGATGTGCCATATGTTACTTCATTGAAGGAGTTTTTTGTGACTTCGATGGACATGGATGCATTTCCTTTTTGCAATCCATATAGCTTCAACATTACCTTGTTGGGTCCTCTACCTAGGGTTAAGGTTCCTTTGAACCAATCCGTCCTTGATCTTGCTTCAAAAAGCCAAGGTCTTCCCAACAATTGAGGATATGAGATTCCATAGGAATTTGGTTTGACCACCAGATATTTCAACCAATAATCTTTTACTGCAAGGTTTGACTTTACATATGGGAGAATTCTCAACGGTTTGATTCTGCTTTGGTATACTAATCTGATAAGCCACTGTGTAGACTGCATTCCTTACAAGCCCAAATCCTTCATTGTCACATCTGTCATTATGTTCACTTATGAGCCTCCATCAATCAATGTATCTACTATAAAGATTCCTTCAATCCATATGCCAATCTCTAGGGTTCCAAGGTCCACGAAGGCATTAGTCACATCCACTTCCTTCGGGTTTTGGGGATCTGTTGGCCTTGGTTTCCACGGAGAGAGCAATCCTTAGGCCTCTTCTTCTTGTCAGTATGCTTTTGAATTTCTTTTGATAGCTAGGAGACAACATCAGCAAACTGTCAGAATGTTAAGTTTGGTTTAAAAGTGTCTAGGTCCTTGGCCAAATCATATTCTTTGATAGGATCCACAGTCTTCTCCAATCGGCTAGGGAATGGGGCCACACCCACTTTTATCTTCCCTTTTTCCTCTATGAGCAGCAACATCTACACTTCCTCTACCTAAGGAGGTACTTCAGCATCCTCTATCTTCTGGACCTCTGGTCCTGTCTCTGCAACTGTCTCTGTAGCTCTCTGTGTCTTTGTCGTGCTCTGTACTACATTATTTTGTACTGAAGTGTTTTTTTCCCTAGGAAGGTTGAATTTCATGGTCTTAGTAGAGGGAACGTTCTCTTTTGGAACTATGGTTATCCTTTCTTTGCACACGTTATTGTGGCCACTTTCAATACCACCAAATTAGAAGCAGGTACTTGGGCCTTTTGTTGGGTATCAAAAGTAGCTTTCACAAGAGTGGGACTCGGATAGTCTTTTGCATTGTGGCCTTCTCCTTTGCATCGACTGCATAAGGGCTTGTAGTCCACTAATCACAACTCCTGAAACTTCTTCTTCGCAATCTCCCACTTTTTTTTGAGTATTTTTGGAAAGAAAGGAAGGAAGGAAAAGAGGAAAGGAAAGACGGAAGAGAAGGAGAGAAGGAAAAATAAGCAAGAAGAAGAAGGGGAAAAAAAGAACAAAAAAAGGAAAAGAAAGAAAGAATTAAAAACAAATAAATAAGAAATTTTAAAAATCAAAGAAAAGAAAGTAAGGGTTGAGATAAGGGGAGAGAAGAGAAGAAGAGGAAGAAAAAGAAGAGGAAGGAGGCGACTGCAACAAGGGTGTGTGTGTGTGTGTGTGCGCGCGCGTGCGCGCGCATGCACCCTCCCCTTCCTCTTCCTTAGAAGTCACCCCAGTCACACAAGGCACCCTTTGCCCCTACCATGTAGGGCATTGTCGCTCCCCCCAGCCATGCAAGACACTACTGTCATTGTCATATATATACCCACATAGACATGCACGAGATACACTCGACACTCACACACACACACATATAGAACAAACAAACACACCCTCATACACTCATGACCATACACACTAAGCACTACACTCACACATAAACACACACACATGCATTCAAGACATTAATAATATCCTTGCACACGTGCACATAAACCCCCACACATATGCACATGCACACATTCACACGCACATGCGTACTTGTTAATAGATCCATGCACACAGTCACTTGCACATAGACTTGTACACACGTATGCAAATTTTTTCCTAACTAATGTGCAAGCATTTTGATGTTGGCATTGGCACATCAGCCGATTTTGCAATACACAAACACATGAGTGACTTTGAGCTCGATAGGTCCTTAGTCTCAGCAATGGAACCAAAGTGTTACGCATCATGTCCTCATTGTCTTGGGACCATTGGTCATAGTCCTATTACATTAGGAGCTTCAATGCATGAAATCCTTCGCCTAGTCACTTGCATATGGATCAAAACCTGGTTGTAGTGATCATTGTGTAACATACCACCAACCATGATGGGTGTACATGCAAGATCCACAATCCAAGTGAGTGCTCCTTCATCCCTCAAGCCTCTATGGTCTCCACATGTGAAAGAATGAGCATGGGCATGGCAAGAGAGAGTGCTTGGAGAGAAGAATAGTAGAGCTTCACCCTCTTGGTCCCTCACTCTCACTTTCTCACTCTCTTGTTTTGGATCTCTCACTCTCACCCTCACTCTCTCTCACAAAGAAAGCAAGAAGGCCAGTGCACAAAGTTTGCACACATATGAATTGACTGTCATATTCATTCTCATTCTTTTTATACACTTGTTTAGGATTAGGATTTCCCCATCCCTCTTGGGTTTCCAACCCATCTTTTGGGTCAAAAGACCGATTATCTCTTATTGCATGCTTTTCCTATGGTGAGAATAAACTAGAACCTTTGCGGCTTTTCCTCAAGAGCCTACTCTAATATTATAAATTGCATGGGATGTGGGATTAAGCCTGTCAGCTTTGTATTTTCATGATACGTTAATACAATGGTGTAACCACTTAGTCATTTAATTGTGCAGTTGCCTTATGCACATTATTGCAAGCAATTAATCCTTGATTGTTCATTGCATGATTCTAATCCAAAAAATGTGATCTAGTCAACAAAACAATCACCAACCTGCCAACTGATCAAGGGAATCTTAGCAACTAATCGACACAAACAATCACCAACTCATCAAGGGAATCTTAGCAATTGGTTAACACAAACAATCAACTCTTAAACTTGTTAGCCTATCAACATGCTAACAAACTTGTCAATAAACCTATCAATAAGGGAGATTAGTGACCAATTAACTTATTGAAACAAATATTGTCATCTTAAGACTCAAACTCGTCAAGTTGAAACTTGTCTATTGCAAATTCATCAAAAACTTGTAATTGGCTGGCTAGGTGTTAACCCTTTTTGCAAAGAAAAACTTCAACTTGTTAATTTGACAAGTGAAACTAGGGGTATAATCCTTTGTCAACCTATCAGGCATCTACAGTTAATATGTTAAGTGTTAGGGCTTCAACCCATTGGTACTTAAAACTATCAAGTGTCAACACCCAAACTATAGTTAATATGTTAAGTGTTAGTGCTTCAACCCATTGGTACTTAAAACTATCAAGTGTCAACACCCAAACTTAGCTAATCCTCTACACAAGACTGGTCTATTCATCAAAATATGAAATTTTCAAGCCCTCATAGCAAGAATTCATTAATATTTGAGCAAATATTGTCACCTCATCAAGCCTTGGAACTTGTGACGTATAATCCAATTGCCTACCCGCTAAGATGAGTCACATGTCAAGATGTTGACATGGGATTTTCCAATTTGCCAAGAAGAAAAGTTTAAGTTTATGGGAATTGGATCTTGAATTTCCTTACTAGTCTACATGCATTTGATAAAGGCTTGCTTGGGTTGGAAAATTGCATTATCTTAAAAGTTGTGAGAGGATTCCATCTACAATCATTGATTATGTGAGTGAAAGTGAGTTGTAGTGTTCATTGCTTATCTTTGAAATCACACTTGTTTTAGAAAGAAAAGTAAATAGCTTGATTGAGCACAAGCACTCATTGAAAAACTTATGTTGCACCAGCCATATTGCCCACAAAAAGTATGAAATCCTAGTTGAGCACAAGGCATAGCTAGGGTTTAAATTATTAATTGAAGTTGAAATGAGCTTTGTGATTGAGATTAAAAAATCTAAGTTGACCCTTGATGACTAAAGTAACCCAATGCACAAGGACCAAGCATAGGGATAAGACATAAAAAATAAACTTCAAAAGATAACAATTCATCAAGACAAAGTTTTTGAATTGCATTTGCTAGAATCATAGTTAAGACAACCCTTGTTAAGATCTAGCATGATGGGAAAAGAAGCATTGTTGGGAGATATACCTGAAGAGTTGGGGGAAACACTCAAAAAATTTTGAGCTACTACCAATAAGGACATTAGTGAAGCATCATCAATAGCATTAGAGGACCAATATAGCACCTTGATTGTACAAAGCAAGGACTCACTAGATATAACACTTTGGCTTGACAAAGCAAGAACACATTAGATAAGTAGTTGGATCTAATCTTAGCTACTTAATTTGAGAAAAAGGGCATGCAATGAGATAGATGGATGACATAAAATGGCTATTGCAAAATGTGAATGTCATTGGACAACAGAGGTTGTTAGATAGCTTTTATGCTCTCCATATTTGGACACATGTGGCCAACATGTTATTTGTGGGCCTTGGCACTCCACTAAGATCCAAGGAACCAAAAATCTCATTAGTTGCTAAGAAAATAGATAAGTACATAGAATCTAATGACCCATATAGCTTCATAGAGTAATTTGAGCACGTTTGTGAGACGCACAACCTTACTATCAGATGATGAGAAGGCCTGGGCCTTCAGCCTTTCCTTGAGTGACAAGGGAATAATGTGGCTCATATGACTAGATGCAAATGAAAAAGTGCACTTTTCCAACCTCAAGGACCTATTCATCATGTGGTTTGGTGAAGCTAAATATAGAGACAACCTCATCGTATGGTTCATGAACCTATAACAACAAGAGAAAGAAATCATGCATGAATATATCTCCAAAGTGTGAAGCTTGTAGTATAAACGAATACCTCATGTTGAGAGGCCAAATCCCACAGTTGTCTCAAAGTGTTTGTTAAGGGAATTCAAGACAAATGCATATACAAGACCATGGTGAGTAATTTAACATGAGATAGACATAACTTACACAAGTTTAGATGAGACATGTCCATGGATGATCGACATAGAGAAAGGAATAGAGACAAGAAGGATAGAATTGAAAGCGATGCTACATCATCAAGAAGCAAATAAAAATTGAATGTAGCATATGACCTCCTCACTACATTCAACAACACCAGACTAAACTAGTGAATTTAACAAATTCCTTGAAGCAACCCCTCCTTATCAACCAAATATTTCAATGCATGCATTATGTGGGTGACCATCTCCCATCTGAGTGTTCCCAACCTTCATGAGTTTTCATGAATTGTGGAAAATTTGCACAAGTTGTGGCTTATTGCTAAGCTTATAGACACTTACCCTATGCAAATTCATCCAATAATAATCTTTATCCATAGAAAAACTTGGCACCATATTAACTTAGCTCTCAGTAGTTAGCTTTGATATCCTCCTAATGAGCAAAACTTGGTAGAATAATGAGCAGATATCAACTCATTAGGAATACTTGACCCCCAGCTCCAATAGTCACTCACCCTCCAAGCAATGCTTCCACCACTACATGGAGGAGCCAATTGAGGAAGAGGAATACTCAAACCCATATGTGATGATAAGGAGGGTAACATAGTTTTTATGGACTACCAACTTGTATTAGTCATGATGTTAGGGTGAGGAAGAGGAAGAGTGCCAACTCAATATAAAGTTACCATCCACCAATCACTACAAAGTTTGACTACTTGGCATACTAAAGGATTGACCAATGAAAATTGTGGGGATTAACTTCATAGAGAACTTTGTGGTGGTGAAGGGAGTGGATTATGATTTGCTTTTAGACCGCACTTGGATGCAAAATAATCAATTCATTGAGAACTAGGGTAATGTATGGTCTTCTTATAGGGAATCAACAAGATGCAGTGAGGGTAGATATGGAAAAGCTAGAAAACCATGCATGTTGATCTCGATGCCATATCTAGTGTGCTTAAAGGTGATACAAACTACATCGTCACTATGAAGTTCCTAAAAATATATATCACGTGCCTTGATGAGACAAGAAATAATAAATGCACATGCTCGACTTACTGTTTGTAGAGGAAGAAGAGTACAGAAAAGACAATGAAACATTGAGCCAAGTAGATGAAGATAAAATTATCACACGTAATCGAGCCCAATACGACTAAATTGATGATACCTATACTCATTATGAATCCATGTCCAAACCACAAACCAAATGTTATAGGATTCAATATTCTTGCAAACCATTGGGAGTTGATAAAAATTATTGCTTAGTGGAAGTGGTGCCTAAAGGAAAACCCAAGGTCAACTTATTAATATTCAAAGAATTACTTTAATAGCATGAGTGGAAATGGACAAGCTTGCATTTGTCATTATTCGACTATCATGCCGATTTAGTCACATCCTTGATGAAGATCAACGAGGTTGAAGAAGAGGATGTAAGTAATTCTAAAGAAGGTTTCATTGATGAGGAAATCAAAGATCACAAGGACAATGAGTCAAGGGAATATGATTCAAATGGCAAAACCATCAAATAGATCATGGTAGATTCCAAACCTAAAAAGGGAGACAAACTACTTGTAAGTGGTGAGTTAGAATGATTGGAATATTTGAAGGTGCTTTAATCTTGAGCTAATAGGATTTCAACCCTTAGACCTGATCTTGGCTCCCAACACTCTCAAAATCATAGAAGGACAAGATGGAAATGAATATTTACTTCAAGAAACTAATAATACAAGCTCAGATTAGGCATGGATTTTTATATGAAAATTGCACAACCAACTCTAGCCAAGCAATCTGACATAAAATTACCTGTGCAATTTGAGGTGAAAAAAACTGAATGAAAATTAAAAAATAGAGACTTTGACAACAACAACAATTAGAAAAAGCCCTAGGATCTCCTGAAGAGGTTCACTTGATTCAAAAAGGGCAATCATGTAGTCATTCTATTGGGAGCAAAACACAAAGGAAAATCCAATGAGTCAATTGAGGGACCGACAAAGGTCAAGGAGGGAAATCTTACTGGGAAAGGAAAACCTCCTAAACCCACATATGTTGCCAACAACCTTGTGGAAGAGGACAAGGAAAAACTTATTGCACTTAGGGTCATTGATTCATGTTGGGAATTTAGGGTCAATCATCTTTATAGGAGGAGTTTCCATTTGCACATTTACTGCAACAAGTTATGAGATTTATGAGACAAAAAGAAAACCATTGAAAATAATAATTTCTCATTAAAACACTATTTTTCACAATTCAACACAATTAAAGTAATGTATTTGCTTTCTCCCTCTTTTATTTAAGGGATACAATTTCCTATCTATAATGGTGGCTAGGTTTTACATGTATGTGTGAGATTTTGTTGTTTTTGTTTTTATTTTTGGTTGATTGTTGTGGTTGTAAGTTGTTATTGTTTATTTGTTTTTTTCATTTGTGATTTTTTTTTTGGTAAATTAGGAGTATGTACAAAATTTGATGTTCCCTAAGGAGAGTAGTTTTTGACATGGTGCTTTGAGAAAGACACAAATAAAAAAATTGGGTTAAATTGAAGCTCGACAAGCACATCCAAATTGAATGTCTGACATGGAAGTTTACAAAGATGGGTGTGTAACTTTAGGGTGCTGCTTTAATTTAGAGGGGTATTGTAAATTACGAGCGATGCAAATTTTGTGGAGCAAAATTGCACTACAATGCATTGTGTTATGTTGTAGGGTTTTAACAATGTGTCATTATTCTGCATTGGTCATTAATCAACTACCATTACATGCAATGTCGAGGTGGTGATTGTACCAGATCTTGAGGAATGGATGCTTAGATTCACACTTTTATTGGATTTTAGTTACTTCAACAAGGTTAATTGCCTTTGTGATTGGGGGCCAATTTGTAACAAAGTGCATGGATTGGCATTCATTTTAGGAAGCATTGCTAGGATATCCTTTTGGGCTACTTCACTTTTGCAAAAAATGTGTTTGCTATCCTCCCATGAGGTTTTCCAATGAGAGACGAGTTGAGTGGAACAATCCACGACTAGAAGATTGATCTTATTAATAATTTTGTGGCCATTTGGTAGATTGATTGTCAGTGAGTGGAAGGGAATTTTAGTCCAACTAACTACTAGTTGTTGCTTTATGACACTCATCAAGGAAACTACAATAATGATTTCTAGTTTCCCATTGGTCTTTCCATTTTTTTAGGACATGCGAGACTCATGATCATAGCTACACTTTGGGTGGTCTTGGGTCTATATACCTAGATAGTTTGTCAAGGCATTGTTTTGGTAGCATGGATTTTAGGCCCACTGCCAACATGGCTTCATTTAGGCTATAATCTACATGGTATTGTTGGTTAGGTGCAGTGATCATGATAGGCTCATTTCACAATCCATATGAAGTGATTTTCCTTGTATTAGCATTGCATGGTTAGTTGGACGTTAAGTACCCAAAGTGGGATTGATGTGATATTTAGGCCTAATTTGTTAAACAATTTTTCTACGAATGACTGGTAGTAGTTGTCCATGTTGAGCCAACAAAAGTTTCATAAAATAGAACTTCTTTTTGTCTCATGGCTATCATTGGTTGGTTAGGTTTGGCTGGATATTGTTATCTATTGGTCAACTCCTCCTTGTTGAAGGCATGGATTATTCTAGCCTTGGGGAGATTTAGGTGGATACATTGATCGACATGATCAACTTGACATTGTGTTTTGTACTTGAATGAGCATCCCAACAATATTTCTCATCCCACATCCTCTCGATTTGGGAGAACATAGAAAAGCATAAGGATGCTTTCTGTCTCAATGGATACCATCAACTTACACTTGCCTAATATTGAGTATGGCAAGCCTCCATACAAATTCAGCTTTGGGTCAGATGATATCAATGAAGGATATCCAATTTGATGCTAGAACTTGTACGACAAGATGTTGAAGTCTAAGCCTTTGTTAATGAGAGTATTAACTAGAAATTCTCTAAAGGAAGTGAGCTTGAGCCAACTCTTCCTCTTCATCCAAGTTACTGGTTGTTGTTAACCCCAACACGAAGAAAGCAAAAGAAAATAAAAAAGACGCAGGGCAAAGGCGGAAAAAAGGTAGCCCAATTGAAGAAAGAAGAGGAGAAAAGGTCAAAAGCGCAAGGGCAACCTTAAAAGTCCAAGACAAATGCAAAAGGGGAAAGGTACATTTTAAAATACAAAGGCGCACCCTGAAATCTTGTAAAAGAGTGCCAGGCTCTCTTCTGTGCATTTATTGTAAAGATAGACGGGCGGTGGAGAAGAAGCAAGAAGGATAGGAAGGAAATAGGAAAAGAGGACCTAGGCCAATGGCCGATCATGTAAAAAGGGGAAGGCCGCCCAAGGAGGAGTAGGGCATGTATAAAAGCCAAAACTGGAATGAGAAGCTCATTCTTGTGTGTGGCCAAAAGTGGCTCTCCTCTTCTTCTTCTTCTTCTTCTTCTTGCTTGCTTGAGCTTGTGCTTGAGAGAGGGAGTGTGAGAGTGTGAGGGAGTGAGTGTGTGAGGGTGAGGGACCGAGGAGAAGCTCTCCATCTTCTCCTCTCTTCTTCTCTTCTCTTCTCTTCCCTTCCCTTCTCTTCTCTTCTCTTCTCTTCTCTTCTCTTCTCTTCTCTTCTCTTCTCTTCTCTTCTCTTCTCTTGCTCGCAGCAATGGAGCTTGGAGCGTGGAGCTTGAGGATGGAGCTTGCTTGAAGCTTGCACTTGGATCGTGGAGCTACCAGAGTGCGTGGGAGAGGCGGTAACTCGATCGGCATGGAGGTAAGCTCACTACACCCAAAGATATGGATGGCGTGTCGGCTATATGAGAGGTAGCCATTAGTGCTCGGCTTGGAACGCTTGAAACAATAAGCGGTCCGAGGGTCTTGGCGGTTGAGTGAAAGCTCCCAACATTTTGGTTCCATTTTACCGAGACCAACAAATTCAAGCCTTGAGCGCTTGTGCGCTTCGAATCAAGTATTGAAGTAGGGTTTTCCCTGAACCGGTGCTTGAGGTAGATAGGTAGGAAGCGAGGGAGTTTGAAGAGGTATTCGATCTCCTTAGCAAGTAGGTTTTTGGTTTTTTGGATTTGGAAAAGCATGTTGGAGTAGTGTAGGTGATTGCTTTGTGATTTGTATGCATTTAGGGTAGGAAAAAATAAAGAAAAAGAAGCAAACAGTAGGGTTTTCTGTTGTTGTATAATAGGCTAAGACAGGGAAATAGGGGCACAGATCCTTGGAGTGCCTTTTGATTCAAGCACCACAATGATTCCAAGCATGTCTGGCATTTCCTTGTAGTGTTTTGCACCTATCTGAAAGGCGCTGGATGATTTGGTGGAGTAGACGTTGACCTAGAGGCATCGCGCGCAACTCGCAGGCCGTCATCCGCGCCGTCAAACCAGGTCGTCCAAGTCCCAGAATCGGACCACTCCGAAAATCGGACCACTTTTTTTATCTGATTCCTAGAATCCGACCAGTCCCAGAATCGGACCGTCCGACTACTAGAATCGGACCAGTCCCAAAATCAGACCGTCCGACTACTAGAATCGGACCACCCTGTTCGATCCGATTCCTAGAATCGGATCACTTTTTCGATCCGACTCCCAGAGTCGGACCGTCCGACTATTAGAATCGGACCACCCTGTTCGATCCAATTCCTAGAATCGAACCACTCCAAAAATCGAACGTGACCAAAATCGGACCACTAGGCCGATCGAACCAACCCAAAATTGGACGTCCGATTCTGATAATCGGACTCCTGAAAATCAAACATCTGAGAATCGGCGGAGAGAAAACTGTCAAAATCGGACAGGTATCTAGGATACAAATTTTGATGCATCTAAACCCCGAAATTGACCCCAAAGGCTACGTAGAGCTAAAGGTACATCACAAATCCATCATTGGGCTGAAACTTAGAGCAAGTAGTTCAAAATTTGGCTGTAAACGGTCCTCCAAATTGCGTACCTCCCCCAAGTAGGTTGGAGAGAAAACGCGCATTGTGACAGATCCTCCAAATTGGACCCTAGTGTAGTAATGACTCTACATGAGTATGGATTCTCACTTGCAAAAGAGCAACCAAAAGCCCATACTCGAACAGAGAGAAACAGAGACCCTAGAACATCAATGGGTCAATCTAGTCAACAAGGGCAAAAAGGCCACATTGCAAAAACACATACGTGTTGCATTAGGACTACATCTAGTCAAAGCGGAAAGCAGCAACATCAAGCTAAAACAGCGAGAATGACTAGATATGATAGTCCTGACGATAGATGCTCCTTGAATAGTACTGCACTGATGATCCAAGACATCAGTGGAGAATCCACATCTGGTCGTGTAGTTGCGGACTAAAGGGCATTTATCAAAAGGCTTAAATTTACAAGACAAGACCCGGAAGACAAAGACATAGTACCACTTGCTTATCTTAGGGTCAAACTCACCGCGAAAAGAGAGCATACTATCGATGCTCTGATTGATGAAGGAGTAGATTTTAATATCTTGACCCATGAATCATGGACCCTACTAGGCCAACTAGAGCTCACACCGACTAATGCAACTCTTAGCCCGTATGGGGGACACCCACAAGCACTCATAGGGAAGTGCCAAATCCTTGCGACAATTGAAACTAAAAGCTTGCCTATCCTATTTCATGTTCCTCCAAATAGTGCTAATTACGGGAAGGAAACCCTCCTTGGAAGACCCTTCAAAAAGGCGACCAAGTGTGAGGCTGACTATGTAGCACAGAGGATACACCTGACACTACTAGGTGTGAGGATAGTCACAACCTTTAGCAAGGGTGACCTCATCGAACCTCGAGGGAAAGGCAAGAAAGGTACTGACATAACAGTCAAGCCTACTAACGAGAGCAAGGACATGTTGGAAGAGTTGATATAAGCACAGGTCGAACAACGAGAACCAGTGAGTGAGGCCATGCCTGAAACAAGAAGGTCAAGAGACAATGTGAAGGATGGGCTTTGGACTTACAAATATCATAGAAGACCCCAAAAGAAGCCCAATCATTATAGACAAAGGCATCGATGGAGGGTCAGCACAATGCCACGATGGGTGTCCAAAGCATTGCTACTTGCTCAAGGGTATTACGTAGGTAACCCATGGATTTGGGTGCCAAAACCCCTTGCTAAACCTTCCTAGTCGACTGAAGGCTAGATCGTATCAAGAGCAAAGAAGTGTAGGAGGATATCTAAACGAAAAACCAAGTCTCGAGTCAACAACAGTGGAGTGACCGATCCCCTCACGGTCAAAATCAAGAAACCAAACAGGACCAATCGGAGGGTAGTTCCTCAGCCTAGCGTGCTTGACAAGCAAATGCCATATGTAATCGTTGAGGATACGCAGAAGCCGCTAGTGCCCAAGGAGCCTTTGATTCCCCAAGAGGATAGCAGACATCATAGGCACAACATTGCTCATGGTAAGGTTAAATTCTCAACAAAGCAAATAGCAAAATTATCTAGCAGCCCACGAGCAAATCTCCCAACCAGAGTCAAAACCACTTAGGAGTCCCAAGTCTCCTACACCCTCTTCCCCTAAACAGACACAGGAAGCACAACAGTCGTCAAGTGCGACTACTCGATCCCAATCTCTACCTACATCCGAGCTTCCAAATGTCCAAGAGGCAAGACACGACACCACCCTTAGCTCTCAACCTAAAGATATGCCTATGCAATCCACCGTGGCTAGCTCAACTGATACTCAAGTGAATGCTCTAAGGGCAACAAAAGACATGACCACTTCCAATCAACCTAAGGACTTTACACTGCAATCCACCAAGAGTAGCTAGCCCACTGGACTAGCCGCTACTACTTCCAATCAGGGATCACAGCAATCACAACCCTTGGCCGTGACAATTCCCCTTGCGCAATGTGTCCTTAGTGGTTTACCTGTGGAGGAGGTGTCACAACCAACTTCATTGACAACTCTAGCACTTCCCAAGCACCTAAAGTCTAGACTGGAGGAGTTAAATAGAAGGGAAGGGCTAGACTCTCCAAAAAGGGAGGCAGTCGTACCCTCACACCCTAGCAAGGATATTCAGTAGGCCACGGCTATGTCCCATAAGGACACACTAGAGAAAGAGAATGCTAAGGCCCAACCAAGCACATCAAAAGGTGACCTAGTCCAAGGTCCTGAGTTGTTGAGAGATGCACCTTCACTGACCAAGAAAAAGAGGAGAAAACAACGAAAACAAGAGCACTTACAGGTGGTTGTGGACCCCAAGAACATTGACAGTGTGAAAACCGCGTTGCAATGGCAGAACTAGGAGCCCAGATCATGATAGTCTCAGAGGAGCGATTGGCCAAATGGCGGTCTCAAAGAGACCCAACCTATGTGGCACCAACTTCCTTTCGAGTGCCAATTGCTATTCGGGGTACGAACTTAGTTGAAACTAGCCAAGAGAACTCTCTGTTTGATAAGGTTCTCACTGAGGAGGAGTTACATATTGCCAGTAGACTCAGACAAGGTTCCATGCTACTCGATGTTGCAAAATATCTATCGGTATTGAGTAAGCTACCACGAGTACTAGATGCATGTGCCACACTCCAGTACAATTCGGAGTTCTACAATTGGCTTTTATCCTCGTGAAGTGACATGGTTTCATGAACATGTACATAAATAAACAACGTGTTTTGTGACTGTGTAAATAATACCAAAAGAAGCAAAGGCCAACACACCCCATGAGCAATGATGACCAAGTGCAGGTGATACGCATCAAGTCAAAACTAAGGGATTCAGGTTGGCGATGTATTGTTTAGCTGGACATTTTCATTATGGTTGAAGCATGTGACTTGCATGTTCTCTCACGCCTTTCCAAGTGAATGCAGAATGACACAGGTCAATGTCTAGAAGTGTTAAATATCCAAGTCACCACAAGACCACCAACCCCACAAAGAACCATTATGGAGGAAGTGACAGGAATACCAAGAAACAAAAGCCATGACAGAAGCACCACTAGATGAGAACCCAAGGACACCTCTGCAGAAAGCACATACTGTAATTGAGCATGGCCAAAGCATAATCATCGATTACCTCCTCCTTCTTAGCCAGACTCTATGTTCGGGCAGGAGCCACGCTCTCAACAATGGCGAACATCTCTTCATCATCCAGGATTCAATTCCCAAGATGCTCTGCCCTTGTCCTACATAGCTCACTTCAAGTGCTACCTCAATTGTTCAATGTCTCACATGTTACAAAGAGGTTTGTAAAATCTCAAGTGTATCTCTTCATCTCAACAATGGTTCCTCTAGCATCAAGGCTGGTGACACAATCATCTCTGTAACATCCATTCTTTTCATAGCCTTTGGATCCCAACATTTCTCAATCCAAATGAAAGGCTAACAGCCTCAATGTATGGCATTGATTGTATTCATTTTTTTAACCAAAAAAAAAGAAAAAAAAAGAAAGAGAGAAAGAAAGAAAATAAAATAAAATAAAAGGAAAAAAAAAGCACACACGATCACAGCACCGCACCTAGGGGCCCTCAAATTAGGTACGTCCAGTGACCTTGGTCGACTGGCTCCGTCCCTAATCCCTAGCCCTTTGTACATCCCCCACAATTGTTCAGGGCACATCAAGGGCAGGACATACCTAGGGAGCTCGCCTCGCCTATGGTTAGACCTATCACCCTGAACCACTTGCACAATTCTTTTGCACTCCATCTCAATGCCATTACAATCAACAGTGGTAAGTAAGGCATGAAAGACAATGGAAAAGTACACCATACTTTTCAAGCACTACAAGTAGCCACTAGCTACCAGAAGCTAAGACATCAAGGAGCTCAGTTATGCTACATTGCCTTGACAAGACCATATGTCTCAAGCAATCTCCAAGTGTATACATCTTCATCGACAAATTTTTCCATCAACTTAGCCCCTTGCTTCACTGACCCATTGCTATACAAGAAACCAGGCCGACAGTCTTCTAACTAAGTAATACCTAAATACGCATGTATATTCACTTAATATTCACACTATAACTTATACACGGTTTGGGTCCTCAAGTGTAGGACAATACTCCAGGCTTGCTTAGAGTTTGACCTGTCTCCCAAACTAATCAAAATATGTCTTGTGCACGATAAGAAGACTAGCACTACCCCTTAGGGAGAGACCACATGAGAGGTTTTCCAATTGCAGGTATTAAAGACTCCAACGAAAGCACAGTTAGCTCTACATCAACACTCAACTCTGAACTCTTGTCCTTTACTTCATCATGCAAGACCACCAGAGAATCATCAAGAGCAAAATCCACCATGAGCATCCCGAGAACACCAACACCCATGCCAGCTATGAGTAACCATTCCCAACAAAGAGTAGCCCTATCGCCACCTACAACAATCATATCACTAGCCAATCAGAACAGCAAAGTGCCACCAACAACCTTCATCTGCACCAACATTAGAACTCCTCCAAGGCAAATCAAAACAGTCCCTTCCACCCACGTCTTCGGTGCAAGCTCCGCATGCTACCTTCGATGAAGAGTGCCATGGGACTGGCACTCCTCTAGGAGGGGGGTAATTTTAACCCCAACACGAAGAAAGAAAAAGAAAATAAAAAAGACACAGGGAAAAGGCGGAAAAAAGGTAGCCCAATTGAAGAAAGAAGAGGAGAAAAGGCCAAAAGCGCAAGGGCAACCTTAAAAGTCCAAGGCAAATGCAAAAGGGGAAAGTTGCATTTTAAAATACAAAGGCGCACCCTGAAATCTTGTAAAAGAGTGCCAGGCTCTCTCCTATGCATTTATTGTAAAGATAGACGGGCGGTGGAGAAGAAGCAAGAAGGATAGGAAGGAAATAGGAAAAGAGGACCTAGGCCAATGGCCGGTCATGTAAAAAGGGGAAGACCGCCCAAGGAGGAGTAGGGCATGTATAAAAGCCAAAACTGGAATGAGAAGCTCATTCTTGTGTGTGGCCAAAAGTGGCTCTCCTCTTCTTCTTGTTCTTGCTTGCTTGAGCTTGTGCTTGAGAGAGGGAGTGTGAGAGTGTGAGGGAGTGAGTGTGTGAGGGTGAGGGACCGGGGAGGAGAAGCTCTCCATCTTCTCCTCTCTTTTTCTTTTCTCTTCTCTTCTCTTCTCTTCTCTTCTCTTCTCTTGCTCGCGGCAATGGAACTTGGAGCATGGAGCTTGAGGATGGAGCTTGCTTGAAGCTTGCACTTGGATCGTGGAGCTATCAGAGTGCGCGGGAGAGGATGTAACTCAATCAGCATGGAGGTAAGCTCACTACACCCATAGATATGGATGGCGCGTCAGCTATGTGAGAGGTAGCCATTAGTGCTCGGCATGGAACACTTGAAACAATAAGCGGTCCGAGGGTCTTGGCGGTTAAGCGAAAGCTCCCAACAATTGCAATTGCTCAAACTTGAAGATTATGTTGGTCAATGATCTTGCATTTTTGTAGCAAGGGTCCTATTGTTTTGTTTCTAGTCTTTGCACCATTGGGAGGTATCACAAGTTTCTTGTATTGATTATGTCCACAAGGGTAGTATCTCTTGATTTATCGTCCATTAAATTGGTTTATTTTCTCCCTATTAAGGGTTTTGACCTCTACATTTCCAAATCGACTAATGGTGGTGGCAAGAGTGTGATAGGTCCCTAATCCTCTAAATTTTAACTTTTTTTTATATCCCTTGAACAAATAAATGAGTACTATTCTCCTTGCTAGAATGATATTTGATGTTGATGTTTATCAAACCAAGCTTTCCTATGGGATAAGCACATGAGTGCCTATGAGGTGAGTTTTTCTCAACCGTTCTAACTTAGAGAGATGCTTTGTCTAGGCCTTATTTCCTTCCCACTATCCTTGTATTGCAATATGTAGACTAGGGGTTGAGAAATCTATACGCATGATAGTGTCTATGCCATAGGGTAACCTAAAGGGGGTTTGTCCTATGGATGTTTTATAAGCAATGCGATAAGCCCATAGTATTTCCATTAATCTATCCCAAGGTTAGGGTATGTATGTGTCAAGTTAGAGGAAGTGTGTATGTATGGAGTTAGAGGTAGTGTATATTTATGGAATTAGAGATAGTGTAATCTTGCCTAAATGCATATGTGCCAGTGTGTGTACGAGTGTGCACCTATGTATGTGAGGGTGTGTTTATGTGCATGATGGGCATTGGTGCAACTACCAAAATGTGAGTGGAACTAGTGTTATTATCATGTGTGTACATAGTGAAAGCCATGTGTGTGTGTGTGTGTGTGTGTGTGTGTGTGTGTGTGTGTGTGTGTGTGTGTGTGTGTGTGTGTGTGTGTGTGTGTGTGTGTGTGTGTGTGTGTGTGTGTGTGTGTGTGTGTGTGTGTGTGTGTGTGTGTGTGTGTGTGTGTGTGTGTGTGTGTGTGTGTGTGTGTGTGTGTGTGTGTGTGTGTGTGTGTGTGTGTGTGTGTGTGTCACACATAGTGTAGTATCCAAGTGCATGTGCCTCTAGTCTAGTGTACATGATTGAGTTTGTGAATTTGTGTCCACTAGCGTATATGGATATGATCACATGACTTCACATGATTGCCTTAATTATGTGCTTATTAGAGGTCACATGTTTGTGTAGATTACAAGTTGAGTTCATGTGGATGGGGGTTATCGCCAATCAAATCACAAGCGTAAGGCTCGATTTTTAGGTGGAGTTGAGAGAGAGGCACACATTAATTTTGATTTTTCCTTGACTATGGAGCTAAGTACCAAACCCTACTCCCTCTCTTTTAGGACTTCAAGTTGTTCTCTTCTTCTTTCACTATCCTTCCCCTATTTGATTAGGCTAGCACAACTAAGTTTATTCTTCTTCCATCTCTCACATTGCAATCAAAAGTGCAATTGACTATTGCCAATGTAGCCACTAGTTGTGTGATTACGTTGTAGAGAGTAGTTAGGTTTATAAGTGCCAAATCAACAACTTGTGATGATGTTAGTAGAGGAGGGGGTTGCAATGTGCAAATGATCAATGGCTTAGCATCAACGTCATTGGACATCAAGTGGATTGGATAAAGGTTTTAGGGTTGGCACAATGACTCGAAGGCTAGTGGTTGAGGGTGGGTACTTGAGAGAATATTGGTATGTTGAGGCAGCTATGATTACATGGATGGTTGGTTTCTTAGGTAGAAGAGAGACAATGGCATGCGAGGTCCATGGCTAGAGGCATGTTGGTGTATGTGTGGATACTTGGGCATTGATTGTCAAGGTCAACATGAGTCAACTACTAGGAAGTGATAGCTACACTTGATAGCTAGGAATCAAAACAATGGGTAAAATCAATTGGCCACCACAATTGAGATTGCAAAATGTTGTATGCCATAGTTAGGGTGTCAAAGTGGCCTCCAACTATTCTTTCATGCACTTCTTGCAACACATTTTCAATTGCATGCTCGCATATGCATCTTCTCAATAATCCATATTGCCCTAGCCTATACAATTGTGTTGTGATCATCTGATGATAAATTTTTTTGAAATAAGAAAGTGTGCAAGTTGATTTTTCTATATTGGGTGTTTAGGCAATCCATTTGTTAATACATCAATAATATCATCAGTCCAAGAGGGTGTTAGGTCAACTTTAAAAAGTTGAGCCTCTTGCTCTAGAATAAACAATTGTGGACTTGGGCTGTCATCATTGATTCTAGTTTCCTTCTATCCACTCGTTAATATTGACGTGTGGTTGGAAATATAGTACTACTTTCCTTTTCTCACAACAACATTGAAATCAAATTCTAGCAGCAACAACAATAGCCATCTTGCAATGCATAATGTGGCACATGATTTGTTTATCAAACACAACAAGGCTTGATGGTTGACAAAGAAGGTGAAAGGGGTGGCAAGGAGACAATGTAAGATTTTCTTCACATCATCCACCATGCCAAGCCCCTTTCATTCCATGATTAAGTAGTTCATTTTGGTTTCAGTGAGCTGTAGACTAGTGAAGCTCATAGGAAAACCATGTTGTGTCCTCTCGATTGGCAAAGGATAGCTCCAATAGTAATTTTGGATTCATCAAGATGTACATGGAATATCAGCTTCCAGTTAGGGGCTTGTAAGATAGGTGCATTGATTAGACCCTTTTTTAGGGCTTCATAAGCCAGTTGTATTCATCACGGTCCACTCCATGTTTACCAAGAGCCTATACAATGGTCTCACAATGGATGTGTAGTTAAGCACAAAGTGTCTATAGTAATTGGTGTGTTCGATAAAACATTGAACTCTAACATTTTTTGGTTGGTTGACAACAATTTCACAATAACGTGAATCTTTGATTTATCAATTGCAATCTTGTTCTTGGACATGACGTGCCCTAGAATTATGCCACAATTTACCTAAAATTGGCATTTCAATGGATTTAGAAATAGTTTATATTTCTTGCACCATTGGAAGATATCTGGAAGTTTTTCTAGGTGCTTGTCCCATGAGGAGTTGACACAAAGATAATCGACAAACACTTCAAGATGTTTACAAAGCATATCTTTGAAGCTAGAGCACATTAGCCATTGGAAAGTTGTTGACACATTTCTCAAACCAAAAGGCATGACCATGTATGCAAACACCCCCATTCATTGGCAAAAGTGGTTCTATGCCACTTATTAGGGTGAAATTACACATGATTATATCCTAAAAATGCATCAAGAAATCTATAAACTTCCTTGCTTGCCACATGCTCATCCAAACCCTACAACATGTTAGCCTACTAGCAAAATATAAATAGGTAATTGTTAAAATGGTGCTTGCACCACAGCTTGTAGATATTGTTGTAGGAATAAAAAATAAACAAGAAAAATACAAAGGATCCATTATATTTGCATTGTTCTACAAAGATGGAAAAAATCACTTAACCTTATGCAACACAATGTAAAATTTAATGCCTCTGCAAAGGAAGAATTATGCACAATGACCGAAGTTTTCCACCACATGCTCACTAATAATGAACCTTATTCTTACAAAATCAGGATTTTGAAACACTTCATGGAACACATACTCACAAAAAAACTTGTGGTGGCTAGAGATCTAAATTACTTTTGGATAGAAGGAGTTTATGATACTATTATGAAGTTCCAAAAGGCACTAGTCTAGACTTCTAATGCGAGCTCCTCAGAGCCTAAGGGCATAGTTATAGGATTTACAAGCACACTCACTAGGGTGATCAATGTGTGATTAGAGCTCTCTCTTGATGCACAAGCAGCCCTAGGAATTGTCACACTTTTGGGAGGAGCTGATGTTACACAAGAGTAGTTGTACATAAAAGGATCTAGGGAATAGGAGAGAGAAAGAGGAAGGGAGGAAAAAGAACAAGTTGAAAGAAGACAAAGAGAGAAAGAAGAAGTCAAACTTCTATGAGAGAATAGAGTAGCCAATGAGAGAAAAAGAGGAGTAGAGAGGAGAATGATAGGAGTTTATCTAATCTCAAGCTCTAATGACGGAGGCACCTCTAAGGAACAAGGGATAGCCCATGCTAATAATCAAAGGAGTAAGAAGGAAGCAAGAAAGCTTATTTTACAATCACTTGTTGAGAAAAGATAGGAAATCAATCATACATTTATTCAACAAATTCAAGCAATTATAATAGAGAAGGAGGAAGGTAGTTGGAGCAAGGGAAAAGAAAAGGTTGTTGGGTGTTTACAAAGCCTTGACCCAAAAGTTCTTCGACAATTACTATATCAAATACAAGTCCTATAGAACAAAAACATTAGTTTGGAGAAGATTTGGAGAATATCAAAATTGCTAAAGAAGCTACACCCACTTTGTAAGGTGATAGGCATCATAAGGCAATGTCCATGTCGGGCTCATAAGAATGTGGCTTGATACTAAGCACACTATTTGAGAAACTTAGAAGGGATAAAATGTAAGTGCTTCAAGGAAAACATGAGCTTACACAGCATGACTATGATCCGCAATACCATGGCTTGTACAACTTTCCAAAGATCCCTAGTGTTAATGCCACAGAACATGAAATGTTGTTTCAACCCCAAGAGCTTTGACCCTCGTTCAATAGGTTTCTCAATCACATCACTAATTGCCCTTGCCTTGCCTTCATCACCATATGTAATTACCTTCACCTCCTAGTCATGCTACTAGAACAAGCCCATGTCCCTTATATGAATATGGATAGCCCCACCATTTTTTGACATTAACACTGGCATAGACAAACTAGCCATGATATGTCTATATGTGCATGCCACACTCTTACCATCCTATTGTATCACACTACTAGAAGAAGTTTTGCATAGTTGGTTTACTTTTTCACCCACCCCTTCTACCTAGAATCCTTCGTTGAGCTATGGGGAGTAGTAAAGGATTACATGCTTAGCAAGGGATGTCTTAGTTGTACCTTATATAGCTGGAGGAGTAAAGATTATATTTGTTTTCAAAAGTTTTGAAAAAAGGAAGAAAATACAAAGAAAAAAAACTCCAATTTAGGTAGATGCATAGCACGAACATTGCACCTAGGGACCCGTAAGTTAGACATGCATGGTGACCTTGGTCAGCTAGAACCACTTCTGAACCCCTATCCCTTCTCCCTCGCAAGGGGCACATCAAGGGCAAGGCACCTTGAGCTCATTCACATGGCCTATTACCCTGAGATTTCACTGTATAATAAAGCCATCCACCAATTGGGTCCTCAAGTACGATACAATTTTCTAAGCTTTCTTGGAGCTTGACCATCTCCCACAGTCACATGCATACACACAAGAACTCCATAGTCATTTAGAGACACCCCTAGGGAGAGAATGTTAATTGTAGGTTGTAAAAGATCTATATTCATCAAAGACCTAACAACATCAATGGCCAATCATCCTTTACAATAACACTACATCCAATAAGCTTTATTCTACATCCTAGAGTACCATTACCAAAGCTAGGATGACAACATGAACACCTCTCAACAACAACCACCAATTCCCAAAATAACCACCTTGCATCACTGTCCCTTAGTATGATGCTCCACATTGGTACATGCCATGGGACATGCACAGATCTAGGAGGGGGTAATGTTGACCTACTCAATAAAGCAAGTGCAAGAATAGAAAATCATTAGTAGGAAACCTTTCCAACATGTTGTAATTATTTTTTGGGTACTTTTGTCAATGAGAATCAAGATTTGAGCTCACTTTTGCACGAATTGTAATTAATATATTTGAAAAACCAATTGAGTTTCATGTGAATACTTAAGTGCATGCAACGTTTGGGTGGCAAAGAGGTTGCAAGTGTAGGCCGAATGCCCAAAAAGGGTAGGGAACCCTAAAACTTTTGTATAAAAAGGGCAAGAGAGAATGGAAAAGGCCTAGACTTTATGCTTGTGTTATTTTGTCTTACAAGTGAGAGAGTTGAAATGAGGGAGGGAGTGAATATGAGAGTGAGAGGACACTGAGTGAGAAGCCGACACACCCTTCTCTTATTCTCCATCCCATCTCTTTGGAACATTTCTTGTGGTAGTTAGAGCATGTGAGGTAAGGAGAGTGAGGAAGCAAGGGACGTGGCAAGTGAACTTTCCTTCATATTTATTTATTCCCTTGAGCTACCCTTGTGGTTCGTGCAAGTGCCACAATGACATGCGATGAAGAACATGTAGGTAGACAATCAAATCATGGATTGATGCTAGTCAACGTGTTGTGCAACTATGATATGATAAGTGTTGGTAACATGATAAGTATGCTCAATACAACCACCTCAAATCAATCTATCAATGCCTAGGTTAGTTCATTATGTCTTATCCATGAGTAGGCTATGTGAGAGGTAGCAATGACATCGTTAGTCAAACCCTTGAAAAAATAAGGGTATGTATGTGGTCCCATTGTTGGTGTGTGAATGTAACTTTGAGCCTCTTTATTTTGGAGGAAGGCTTGTCATGCTTAATTTTGTGGAGGTCTCAGCTATTGATTTTGTGGTAGTCCTATTTGCCTTCAACCTTACATGTTTGGAGAAGTCCTTTAGGGCCTTTTATGCTTTCATGGAGAGGGACACAAATGGCATGCTATTGCTTAGAAAATCTTTTAAAGGGAGGTTTGAGTGTCAAATCCCTCAAAGATGAGACCAACACCCTTGTCTTTTATTCACTTAAAAGGATGTTGCTAAGGTATTGGATGGCTAACAAGGTACCAAGGAGATATTGAGATCTGATCTTAGTTGAGATGAATACTTTGCTTAGCATCAAAACTACTCCAAAGATACATGCTTTTGAACTAGTCTAGAGACTAGTAGGTGTGTGGAAGGCTAGAGTAAGAGAATTTTGCATTTCCAAAAATGGAATTTAACTAAAAAGAGAAAATTGTGGATTTGAGAATTTCTTGAAAGGAGGAAGGATTGGCCAATTTTATACATAGTTAAAATTGTTCGTTCGCTTAAATGTCTCAAAATTGAGAAAGGTAAAGTCCTTATGGATTGCTCTAAGAGGAGTGATTTTTGTGGATTTTAAGGTTGAAATATTTATGGCTTTGGTCTTATTTAGTGTTGGGGCTAAAGGCACCTATGCCAATGCCATCATGTAATTACTTCACACACCATGACCATATACTTGTACAGTCTAGGTGGTGGGTGCCCATCACTATCACTTTATTATTTATTCTTTTAGTGACTATTGAATAAGGGAAGGTCAATCACACATTGTGATTGTTGGAGTTCCCACATATGGTTTCTCTCTCTCTTTCTCTCTTGCTCCATCTACCATAACTCTTGCTTCTGCTTGTGTGCTTCCACTCAAGCTCTACCTTTCAACTAGTATCAGAGCCAACCATTTGATGAGATTCTTTATCCTTTGCTTTAGCCCAGATTCAAAGCTTTAGCTCAAGGTTTTAGAATAGCCATTGTTTCTTCCTCTCTAGGTATACATTGAGTCTTCTCCTCTCTTGACTGGCTTATTCCAACTTACTCTCAGCTTGTCAAGGAGTTCTTCGTGGCTTAGTTGAGCCTTGTTGAGTGCTTATTAAGCTAAGAAGTAGCCATTCTATCAATTTTGAGTGGATATAGAGCATGCTATAATAGTCATGGATACTATGGTAGCTTGATAGTACTTTTGTATTTTGTCCATAACTTTTGCATACGACATCAGATTTAAGTGTTTTATACCTAGAAATGAAGAGTGTAACAAGAACTATAGATATGAGTACTCATAAAGTTGATTTTGTCTAGGTTTCAATTCTCTATTTCACATCAAATAGAATAATTCTAGTTTTGATAATAAATAATAAATTACATAATACATGTTTGATGCTTCAAGGATGCTATTTTGGAGCCAGGATGGTATGGTTATGCTTTGAGATGCTATTTGGACTATTTAGAGTTTGATTAGCTCAATTTTATAGAGCTTTATTGCTATCATAACAGTTTGGATAGCAAGTATACAATAGTGAACTTCATGTGTTGGTATATGAGCCTAAATATGGTTATGACATGCTTTGGTACTTGGATTTAAGCTACATTTGATAGACTTGGGCTTTGGTCAATTGCTTTTGTCAAAAATCGCGTGGTGGGGGGACTTGCTTGAGTTGTTGTGCCAAACACACACTGTATACACAAGAGAAAGCTCACTCAAGAATACAAGAAGAGAGATGGAGGCCAAAATTTTTTCTTGCTAATTTCTTCTTCTTCTTTCACACACTATACAATGTACACAAAGTATAGATAAGATACAACATAAAGGAAAGTGGCCTACTAAGTCAAATAGTGCATAACAGACTACACTAATCAACTGGTGCTATATCTTTGCTATCTGTAGGTAGGTGTAACAAACTAAATATAATAAGTGATAAGTAGGTGGCCATGTGAGTATCATAATAACCACCAACATGCTAAGTGTAGATGTGCAGACTTATCTAGCTAGGCGGTCCATCATCAATGTCCGCACATGTTGAGCTTGCCATCTCAACACTCCCCCTCAAGCTCAACTCTATCTCTACAAATCCAAGTAAGCTTCGGAACTTTCAAAGCTTCTCTACACCCAATGCATTTGTGAAAATTTTAGCTATCTGATCTTATATGCTGACATATACCAAGTCAATCTCTCCTGCAAGTACCTTCTCTCTCACAAAGTGGTAGTGCACCTCAATGTGTTTTGTCCTAGCATGGAACACTGGATTCCTAGCTAGTTGTATGTTGCTCATGTTGTCACAATCAATGACAATTGGACCACCTACATGCACATCCAAATCACCTAATAAATTTTGTAGCCATACCACCTCACATGCTACCATAGCAGCACCTCTATACTCAACCTCTGTACTCGATAAAGCAACAATAGGTTGCTTTTTTATGCTCCATGTAATTATTGCACTACCAAGGGAAAACATGAATCCACTAGTAGATCTTCTGTCTAACATGCTACTATCCCAATCTGCATCTATGTGTCCAAAAAGCTATATATCCTTACCTGCCTCATAAAAAAGTCCATAATGTAAAGTGGAATTCACATACCTCAATATACGTCTAACTGCATCCAAATGAGACTTTCTAGGCATCTGCATAAATTGACTCGCAAGGCCAATAGCATAGCTCAAGTCTGGCCTTGTGATGCTCCCTACTATCCTCCTAAACATAGTAGGGTCTTCTATCTAATCCCCAACGTTAGCACTCAACTTCACATTTTACTCCAATGGTACTGAAAGAGGCTTACATGTTGTCATACCATATTTGGATAACATATCCAAGCCATACTGCATTTGGGATAGCCATATACCATCATCACATCTGATCACCTCAATACAAAGAAAGTATCTCAACTCACCCAAATCCTTCATCTCAAACTTCTTCTTCAAGAATTCCTTAACTTCAGGAATCCCATTGTCATTGTCACCTGTAATAATCAAGTCATCCACATAAATGATTATGATGACCAAACTTGCATCTCCCTTTCTCACATAAAGCGAGTGATCAATATCAGAAATACAAAATCCAATATTAAAAAGATACTCTCCAATCTTGTCAAACCATGTTGTAGGTGCTTGTTGTAGCCCATAGAGCACCTTCTTTAGCATGCACACATATGTGGGATGCTCTAAATCCTCATAACCTACTGACTGCTCCATATACACTTCTTCTTGAAATTCACCATGCAAGAAGATATTCTTAACATCCATTTGCTACAAACTCAAACTTTTGGCTGCTGCCAAGGCAATCACGCATCTAATAGTTGCCATCCTAGCAATTGGACTGAATGTCTCTTCATAATTTATGCCATATTTTTTAGGATAGCCTTTTGCAACCAGCCTAGCACCATACCTGCTAATGGAACCACATCTGCATTATGCTTGACTTTGTAAACCCACTTACAACAAATAGCTTTCTTACCCTTAGGCAAGGGTACCAAATCCCAAGTCTTATTGGCTTCTATTGTAGCCATCTCCTCATCCATTGTTGCATCCCAATGAGCATGACCAATAGCATCCTCAAAACAAGTGGGCTCAACATCTTCAACTATTTTCACTATATAAGCATAATGGTGAGCTGCATAACCTTCAAAACCAAATCTTTTAACAGGATATCTAACCTTGCTAGACTTGCGTACCACTGGATCACTCAATGAAGCCTTTACATTACTATGAGCTCTCTGTACACATGTTGTTCTAACTAAAGCAATACCAAGCTCATCATTCAAACTCTCTAAACCACTAGAATATCCATCAAATCCCAAATGACTAGTAGATGCATCATTACCATCCAACACTTTCTTCTTTCCTTTTTCTTTGCCTGCAACACTTATAGACCCACTTGAAGATGTGGGGCTACTCAGTCTCCCAAACCAAGGGCTCACTATAGATGTAGTACCAAATGATATTTCTGATCCACTACAACTCTGTGATTCTTGGTTTTCTTTCTGCACATAGCTATCATGATCATTATCATAATCTAATACATCACCAACATGTGCATACCAACTGCTCATCTCATAAAAAATAATATCCTTGCTCACTCTAAACTCACTTGTGACAGGTTATAACAACGGTACCCTTTTTGCTCTAAAGAGTATCCAATAAAAATACATTTTTCGGTCCTTGGATCAAGCTTCTTTTGTAGCTCATCTCGCACATGAACATATGCAATGCAGCCAAATACCTTCAAGTGTGATACATCAAGGGCTTCTTGCCAGTAAAGCATTCTTTGGGAGTCATTCCATGAACTGCAGTTGTGGGGGTTCTATTCATAATATAGATAGCTATATGGACAACTTCAGACCAAAAATATTTTGGTATATTCTTTTTAACCATTAATGCCCGTGCAACTTCTGCAATATGTCTATTTTTTTCTTTTTGCAACCCCATTTGGTTGTGGGGTATACCTGTAAGTAAATTACCTCTTTATCCCATGAGTCCTCAAGAAGCCACTAAACTCATTAGATAGATACTCTCCCCCTCCATCTAATCTCAGCAAGCACTTCACTTTCATGCCTCTTTTTGTTTTAATAGCTTCCTTGAAAGATTTGAAGTGCTCAAATACATCACTCTTTACCTTCATGAAATATACCCATAGCTTCCTTGAACAGTCATCAATAAATGTAACAAAGTATTTGTTGCCACCAAGAGATACATTCTACGTAGGTCCCCAAACATATGTATGCACTACATCAAGTATATTTCTGCTCAATTCTCTATCATGCGAGAAGGATTGTCTCTCCTACTTACCAAACTGGCATGCTTCACAGAGTTTATGAAATTCTGCAACTATATACATGTGGGATGGAACCAACTAACAAAACATGGTCAACTGAGGACCCATCAACTACAAGAGGATAGAAGCTGCAAGCCTTGGCACCTCCAGCAAGCACAAGTCTGCCATGTGTGATCTTCCAGGTAGAATCCCCAAAAGAGACATAAATCCCAGCATCATCAAGCTGCCTTGCAGACATAAGACTGTGTGTAAGTGTAGGTACATGACGTACATCTTGTAACAAAAAAGTACTGCTAGAAGAGAACTGTAGTTGTACATCCCCAATAACCACCAATAGCAAGTAACCTGGCATCACCCAAGTAAACTGAACCAGAGACAATGCAGTAGGAGTGGAACCAATCACGGCATGGTGTAACATGAAATGAAGCACTAAAATCCAAAATCTAGTACTGTGCATACATAGAGTGAACCTCAGTCAACAGCATAGCATCACAAGAACTAGCTGTAAGTATGTACTCCCCATCGGAGTCCTCAGTATTCTACATGACATTTATTTCCTCGATTTTCACACTGGATTTTGCAAGTACTATACTACGATCAAAGGACTTTTCCTATGCTTTGTCTTTTCCCTTCTCATTGCGCAACTCATGACATTATGGGTGTATATGACCCTTTTTTCTGCAATGATGACATGTCACATTAGCATTTATCCCACAAGACTTGCTATGCAACTTACCACGCAACTTAGTCCTAGACTTTTGTGAGTCTCTACCACAGCCATTCCCATGGTTATTCTTTCCATTACCATCTCTGCCTCTAATAGTCAAAGCATGTGACAACATGAGAGGCATCCAAGTTCTTATGGTTGACCTCTTCCTGCAAAAGAGCACTCTCTACATTAGGCAAGTTCAAAATAGTAGCATGAGCACATAAGGCAGTGCGGAATACATCCCATTACTCACTCAGAGTCCCAAGCAAAAACAACGAAGTAACTTTATCATTGAAGGTAATGCTATGCAAAGTCAAGTTCTTGAGGATAGCATGGAACTAGTCAAATGAGCAGACATCATCATATTCTCCTTTATCATGCGTAGATCCATACATTGCTTCAACTAATACATCTAACTTGATGGACTTTTCTTGTCATGGAGGTTCTTGATCTTATCCCAAAGCTGCCAAGCACTCTGTGTTTCCTCAACCGCATTGTAATGCACCTGTTTAGTGAGAGACAAGATGAGGGTGGACTTGCATAACTCATCAAGCTCCATCCATCCATCATCAATCACAGTTTCAGGCTGCTCTCCATGCAACTTTAGTGATTTTATCTGTGATTTTTGCACTATTGAATGCTGAAATGACTAGATTTTTTGGTTGATTTTTGTTGTTTTCGAGGCCTGAATGGTTGATTTTTTATGGATTTTGAGTGATGTTTAGTTCTTTTGGAAGTGTTTGAAAGTGTTTTTGGATGATATTGATTATATTTTGGAAGCTCATGATAATTCTCATTAGAAATATGAGGCTATGTGATGTTCTAATAGGTTCTGTTGAGATTCTGATTGGTTCTGATACCTTCTGTTTAGCTTCTGTTTTGTTTTGATTTTCTTCTGTATGAAGCATGGATTGACGATTGATTAAGGTTGAAATCTTTTGAAAGCTTATTGAATAGTTTTTTATAGTTTGGGATGGTTTTAGTATGAGTTATGAGGATTTGATATTTTCTGATTACCTTTTGTTAACCCTCTATAGACCTTGTGTAGACCCTATGTCTCTACTCTATTCATGTTCTGTTCTATTATGTAGATCTTCTGTAAGTGTTTTGTGGAATGTATATGTGACTTTGGAAAATTTTTCTAACGTTTGGAAAGGATGAATCTAAGTTCAAAAGAGCTAAAACAAATGGAAGAAATAGCTGCTGAAGACTAAAAAGAAGACTGAAGTGAAGTGACAGTAGTGAGCTATGAAGAGACACTATAGTGACTCTGGTACTCTTTCATAACTCCCATACCTCTTGGGAGGTGCATCCACGACCTAAGAAGGATTATTGAGAGTGATTATTGAGTATTTTAGTAAGGAGATGATGTACTATTGATTGAGAGAGAAAGAGAGAGTTCGAGATAGCAAATTCTATCAAAACAATATATCTATCTATGAGAGATTGAGAGAGAGAACTATGAAGACAATGAAGATGAATTATATATAATTATTTCCATTCAAAAATGGTATATTCTTTTTTGTTTCTTTTTCTATTGATGGATTCTATGAAGATGTGGAAGATTATGGTTGATTCTATTAAATCCATGGGAGATATCTACTATGATGCTACGTGAAGATTTGTTATTTTCCTTGTTGTGGTTCTCAAAAGAATGAAATAAAAGCTTGTTGATGTTCCAAGATAGATTTTCTTGCAGTAGAAACCCCTTTTTCCTGGTGTTCCTCTTGGGGCTCCATTTTTTTAGTGTGGAACTAGGGAAACCTGCCATCAAAAAGCATCAAAAGAGGTTGAAAATGAAGAAAATGGCATTGCCAAGAATAGGAGAATTCAATGGATGTTTGCAAAGTTCCCTCTTCCACTAAAGAGTTGGAGATTCTTATTGCCAAAGCCTCTTTCTACAAGAAGTTCATCTCACAATGGCGAAAATATATTACCATCATGATGCAAGCTCTAGGACTATTTCCTCTTCCTGTTGAAGCAACAGAGACATGAATCTTGGTGGCAAATTGTTTTAGAATGAACTAAAGTGTAAAAACAGAGAGAATGACCATCCATGGAAGATTTTGCATTCATTAAGAAATTTCCATACATCATCAAGTGGGAGATAGTCAAGAAGCTTCAGGAGTCGTGGTTAGTGGAGGTTCACGAAAACAAGAAAGAAAAGAGTTAGAATTTGTTTGTGGATGCTCAACAGCAAGATACGTGGCATGCTTGGTGTTTTGATAGTTTGTCCAATTAGCAACCCACTGGAAGTTGGTAGACAATGTTCTTTACAACATACACTATTGAAACCATCAGAAGCTGGCATTATTATGATGATGGCACAACAATGATCCTAAGAAGAATGAGTTTTGATACTTTCAGAATGGAATATCTCCCTCTCAATAGTGGTTTGAAAGCTGAATTCAAAGATGTTGAAAAGAAGGAAGTAGAAGAAATGTTGGCCAAAGAGTCCTCTAGAGATTGAAGCCCCTCTAATTCTATTCTATTGAGTACAGACTAACTAATTGGAGCCAACCCCCTGATGAATGATGCAATCAAGAGGCAAGCACTAAAATGAGTCTAGAGGTACATGAGAAGAGATAAGCAAAGAATCAAAGCTGAGAACGAGCTTGCAGCAGAAGCCTCCTTTGATGCCTTAAAAGCACTATTTACAAAAGTCCCCATGGTGAGTCAAGATCCCCTTCCTAGTCAGATTCGTCCTAGAAATATTGATGACATGCCAGCAAATGTAGTACCATTGCCAATTTTTAAGGGAGAGTACAATGAAGACCCCAATCTTCATGTAGCAGAGTTTATGCTAGCATGTGTGGTTAACAATGCCAGAACCCTCGAGCATTGGTTAGCAATCTTCCCCCCCACTTTCAAGGGTGTGGCATTTCAATGGTATGAGATATAAGAAGCAAGAACTTTTGGCATATGGGATGACCTGAAGTTGGCCTTCCTCACTAAATTCAAGCGTGAAGGTTTTGAAGAGCGGATGCGAGAGGAGTTCATGAACCTAAGTCAGTTCTTTAGAGAAAGAGTAGAAGCTTATGTCTCGCAAATAGAATCCATCCTGAAGAGATGGACCAATCATCATTTGGATGAAGGCATCTAGAAAGGAGTATTCCTCATAGGCCTACAACCAGAAGTTCGCAAGTTTGTGGAATTGAGAATACTAGTTAATCTGCAAGAGCTACAGTGGAAGGTGCAAGACTATATGACGAAGTTGAAGCAAGGCTATCAATGACCCCAGGAAGAGGAGATAAGTGGAAGGTGCAAGACTGTATGACGAAGTTGAAGCAAGGCTATCAATGACCCCAGGAAGAGGAGTCTTATCTCCTCCCATGCCAAGAATGATATACCCACCAAATGCAATTCCAGGGACAGTTCCCTACCCCTATCCCTAGATGCAAACAGTGTCATAGTACAATGCACCTAATCCACTGTGGTTGCAAACGATAATGCCTCAAATGATGGTTCAACCACAACAACAATGGCCTCAAACAGTTCCTCCAATGGTGACTCAACAATAGTGGAATCCTACCCACTAGAATCAACAACCCCAAGTCTCAACAGGAGCTCTGAATTAGAACTAGAATAGAGGACCTCTTAGATCAACCCAACCCGTATATGCAGCAATTATAGAAGCTTTCCAAAACCCTACTACAAGTACATTAGAAGGTGAAAATTTGAAGGACTGCCTCTCTAACTCAGTCACTAGTATTAAGAAAGAGATTATGGATGTGATTATAGAACAACTACAAACACTAAAGGTGAATACCACCAATATATCCACTCTTGTGGGAGGTGGGAGAGATGTGATGTGTTCAAATACATGGTGCGGAAAGTGCCATAGAATGGAACACTTAGGCATTGAATGTACCCAAAAACCAACCAACCCTGGAGCCTTCTCTTCATTTTATTTAAGGAAGAACCATACATAGGATATCTACTCTCTAAAAGAGATGCACAAACAAAGACAAAAAGATGAAAATGTAAGATTCAACTTACTAAAATCCTAAATGATAGCGCATGACATTGGACCAAAGCCTAAGGAGTTTGGTCCTAATTTCAATCCAAGGAGGTTTCCCTCTCAAAGTTACAGAGGACGACAATCTGGCGGTGGTCAGAGATCAAAGGTGGAATGTTACAAATGTGGAGAAAATGGTCATATCTCACCGAATTGTCCAAACCCTAGAAGATATGTGGATTACAAGCCCTTATGCAGTCGATGCAAAGGAGAAGGCCATACTGCAAAAGATTGTTCAAGTCCAGCCCCTGTGAGATCTAATTCTGATACCCAACAAAAGACCCAAGAACCTACTTCCAATTTGGTGGAATTGGAAGTGGCCGCAATAACGCGAGCAAAGAAAGGAGAACCTGTAGTTTCAAAAGAGAATGTTCCTTCTACCAAGACTATGAATTTCAACATTCCTTGGGAAAAATAGAACAATGCAATCCAAAATAAGGAAGTACATAGCACTACAGAGCCACAGAGAGCCAAAATATGGAAGTACAGAGCACTATAGAGACATAGAGAGCTACAGAGACAATTGTAGAGACATGACCAATGGTACAGGAAATAGAGGACGCGAAAGTCCCTCCTCATGAAGAAGAAGCGCATATGTTGTCACTCTTGGAAGAAAAAGGAAAGATAAAAGTGGGTGTGGCCCCATTTCCCAGTCGATTGAAAAAGCTTGTGGATCCCATTAAAGAGTATGATTTGGTCAAAGACATAGACACCTTTAAACTGAACCTAACATTTCAAAAGTTGCTAATATTGTCTCCCAGTTTCTGAAAAAGATTCAAAAGTATCTTGACAAGAAGAAGTGGCCTAAGGATTATGACCCCAACAATAACAAAGTCCAACAAAGCCTCAGACCCTGTGAAGGAAGTGGATGTGGCTAACACCTTCCCAGATCCTGGAACCCCAAAGATTAGTGTATGGATAGAATGATGCTTTATTTCAGATGCATTGATTGATGGAGGCTCATTAGTAAACATAACAACGGATGTGACAATGAAGGATCTAGATTTGCAAGGGATTCAACCTACTTATCAGATTTATAGACCAAAGCAGAATCAAACCATTAGGCATCCTCCCATACATGAAAACAACCCTTGCAGGAAGAGACTATTGGTTGACATATTTTGTGGTTAAACTAGATTCTTACGAGACCTCATATCCTCTATTGTGTTGGAAAGACCTTGGCTTTTTGAAGCAAGAGCAAGGATGGACTGGTTCAAAGGAACCCTAACCCTAGGCAGAGGACCCAATATAGTGGTGTTGAAATTGTATGATCCGCAAAAAGGCAATGGATCTACATCCATCAAAGTCATAACAAACTCTTCCAATGAAGTAACAGATGGTACATTAGGAGATAAAGAGGCTGTCAAACATATCTTTCCCAAGAAAACAGAGGCACAGTGCCTAGCAGTGGGCACTATAAACCAACTACCGAAAGAAGCAAAGTCTTTGTCCATGGGAGAATACCTCCTGCCTCAACCCAAATTGACTTCTGAAATCACCTCTGACAGCTAAACAAAAGCATGGATATACTGTTCTCCCTATTACATGTTAGTCTTGCAGAGTCAAAGACAGAGACAAAAGCAAAGATAGAGGCAGAAGCAGAAGCTGTCATAGATACGGAGGACCTATTATTCTCCTACAGAGCCTCTATAGAAGCAGAGACATAGCCTCTAGAGGAAGAGAATGAAAATGATGAGGAAGAAAAAGAAGCAGGTTATGAAAGTGTAGTTGAAGAAGATCCTCTGATAGCAGACTATCTTGTTGATGTCCCTACAGAGACCTCAGAGGCTGAGGATCTCGGGGTGTTGGATGGAATGACCATGGTTCCATTTGGGTTGACCAATGGACCACAAAGTATGCAGAATCCGCATAAGCAATGGAATAAAGGTATAAAAATTAAGTTTACTAGTGGCTCATGTCACCCTAACCATTTATTCTGGAGAAAAGATGATGATGATGCCCCTTGTCAATAAAAGCCAAAGCCATCAAAGCCACGGCTTATAGAAGGTCCGTGCTATGTGACATTTTTGGATGCATCCTCTGAAGATGAATCCCTAAGTCCAAAAGAAATCACCACTCACACAGAAGCAAACAAAGCTCTAATACCCTTCTAGTAATCCCAATAGACAAATGAGTCATCTGTTCAGAAGGAGAACACTAGTTCTAGTGGAACATCAGACGATGACACTACTCCCTTGAAGGAGTCAGATCTCTATCTAGAAACAATTCATGGGACTTTTATCTGCGAAGTGAAAGGTGAAAGGCAATTAATGTTCTTGGATGCTAATGGTACTGAATGTCACCTAAAAGTGGGTCTAAATCTTCTAGAAGAAGAACTAGTGGTCTTGCTAGACCTACTAAGGGAGAACTTAGATGTGTTTGCTTGGTCATACAAAGATCTCAAGGGGATTGACCCTACAGTCTATCAACATCACATTGACCTTGAACCAGATGCCAAACCTATGAGGTAGAGACAGAGGTGTATGAATCCCAATTATTTGACTCTGGTGAAGGCTAAATTATTGAAGCTCCTTGAAGCTGAGTTCACTTATCTCGTGGCTAACAATAAATGGGTTTTGCCCATTGTGGTCATACCCAAGAAGAACAGGAAACTTCGAATATGTGTGGACTTTCAAAAGCTAAACTCCAAGACGAAGAAGAATCATTTCTCTATCCCTTTCACAGACCAACTATTGGACACAATGGCAGGCCATGATCTCTATTCCCTCTTGGATGGATTCAGCCTAATACAACCAAGTCCAAATCGCTGAAGAGGACCAATCCAAAGCAACCTTCACCACAGAATGGGGGACCCTGTGCCTACAGAGTGATGCCATTTAGGCTCTGCAACGCCCCAACTACTTTTCAAAGAGTGATGATGGCTGCCTTCCAAAACCATCTGCATGATTTCATTGAGGTGTATCTCGATGACTTCTGTGTCTATAGCCTAATCCGAGAGCATTGGGGACACTTAGAGCAATGTTTTGATAGATGCCCAGAGTATGGGATTTCTCTCAACCCCGACAAATGTGTCTTTGGCGTCTCATAAGGAGTTCTTATGGGCCATATTATCTCTGCACAAGGGATTGCAACAGACCCGGAGAAGATTGAGAAGATTGCAGCACTGACAACACCAACAAACCTCAAGCAATTGAGAGGATTTCTTGGCCATGTGGGCTACTACAGAATATTCATTGCACATTTTGCAACCAAGGCAGCCCCTCTACACAAGCTCCTTAGGAAAGATGTGGATTTCCTTTGGACTGATGACTATGAAGAAGCCTTTAATACCCTAAAATAGTACCTCATCAAAGCACCCATCCTAAAGCCTCCTGACTGGACAAACGAGTTCCATGTGCACACAAATGCATCGGTCGAAGGGCTAGGCATTGTCTTATGCCAGAAGGGCTCTTCCAAGTTGGATCAACCAATATATTATGCAAGCCAAAAGGTCACTGATAGAGAACAAAACTACACAGTGGCATAGCTTGAGTGCTTAGCAATGGTGTTTGCATTGAAAAAGTCAAGGCATTTCAAGTTCTACGTGGACCATGAAGCCATGTCCTTCTTGATGAACAAAGTAGATGTCAAAGGACAAATGATGACATGGTTGCTCCTATTCTAGGAGTTTGATTTTGAAGTGGTCACTAAGCCTAGCCATTCCCATGTCCTAGCTGATCATCTATCACGAATCCCTCAAACTGCAGAAGAGGAACAGGATGATCCAGACCTTCCTTGATGCTTCCTTGTTTCTAGTCAAAATAGTTACCCCATGGTACACAGACATAGCCAACCTCCTGGTAACTCAACAGTATCCCCCTAGCATCTCAAGCTGTGAGAGGAAGAAGCTTCTGTTAGAATCAGCACCCTACACCCTATAAGGCGGCACATTGTACAAGAAAGGTAAAGATGAAGTGCTCAGAAGTTGTGTTACAGGAGACAAGATTGGGATTATTCTAAAGGCTTGCCATGATTAGCCATGTGGAGGCCACTTTGTAGGAGAAGCAATAGCCAGAAAGGCTCTGCTCACAAGATACTGGTGGCTGACCCTCCACAAGGATGCCTATGACTATTGCAAGAGATGCGATGCTTGTCAATGAATGGAAAAACCCACCAAGACTAGTGCCATGCCGATGTAACCTATCCTTTCCCTAAAACCATTCGAGAAGTGGAGGATTAATTTCATGGGTCCTACTGATCCGCCCACCAGACGAAAGCAAAATAGATACATCCTAGTATGTACGGATTATGTCACCAAGTGGTGTGAAGCTAAAGGGGACAATGGTAATAGCATTGCCTTGTTCCTGTATGAGAATATCATTGTTCGTTTTGGCAGTCCCCTAGAGCTAGTAAGTGATAAAGGTACTCATTTCCTTAACAAAATCATGGAAGAATTGACAGAGCTGTACAAGATCCACCATCGCAAGTCCATCCCCTATTATCCCAGAGTCGAAGGCCAAGTTGAAGTTACCAATCGTATCCTCTGCTTGATCCTGACCAGGATAATTGCCACATATCGTCGCGATTGGGATGATCGACTTACAAAGGCCCTCTGGGCATACATAACCTCTTATAAGGTAGCTACATGACAAACTCCCTTCCAGTTGGAGTATGGCAATAAATCCTTCTTCCCTGTTGAGCTGGAGTAGCCCTCTTTGCGAGTGCCAGTTAAAGAATGCCTCGAAGATGATGAGTCTCTCCAGCGCCGCTTGTTGCATTTGGTATGTTTGGATGAGATTCGGTAGATGGCCCTAGTGCATGGAAACCACTCAAGCGCGACGCAAGGCCTATCATGACAGCTTTATCAAGCACAAGGAGTTCAAAGAAGGTGATCTTGTCCTAGTTTATGATTCTCGATTTTGCAAGTTTCCTAGCAAGCTTCAACAACGTTGGATGGATCCCTATAAGATACTTACTATCAATCCTAATGGTTCTGTCCAAGTGCAAGCCACCGGCGCTTCTAAGGATCCCTTTCTGATCAATGGCTATCACCTGAAGAAGTATCTCCCTCCCCGGGGATCTTGACAATCATAGTCGGCCCACCCTTTCCCTTTTGGGCATCACACTGTCCTTCTCTTCATGCTCATGATAGCCCTTATGATCTTCCTCATGAGGCAGTCTCGTTCTGCTAGCCCCTCCCACTCACCTCCCATCCTTACTCTGTTCTCCTCTCATTTGATTCAGCAACAGTGGCGAGGTTGGTCCTAACACATGATATTTCTACCATTATCTTTATTAACGAAAAAAAAAGAAAGAAAGAAAGAAAAGAAAAGAAAAGAAACAAACAAAAACAAAACAAACTGCTATGGAAAAAAAGGAAGCAATTCTCTGTCATAGCAGGCCTCGTCTCGAGACAAGGTGGAAACACCCTTGGATGGGAAGCTGGATGTGGAAAAGGTGGTAACACCCCATAGTCCAGGCTAGCCGAATCATCAGCAAACACTTTTCCAGAAGAAATTCCAAATCCATCTTCCTTGGTGTGATGTCTATGTACTCCGCGCAGAACATGTGATTCCCTCACATAGACGACATGACCTTCAGAAAATCTATCGTACCAGATATATGGGCTGTCTTCTTGGGTACACCTCATCTTCAACACCTTGTTGACAATAATAGACAAAGCGATCTTCATCGTCAAGCCCTTGAGTGCTGCGAGCTTTCATCCTAACCAGATGGGAATGTAAGATGGTCTACCCTCTGTATCTATCAATGAGTGTGAGATAGAGGGTGGGGTGAGTGACCAATCCTTTCCTTCCATTCAAGTGAGAGGTGTGATGTGTGAATGGAGTGTTGCACACATGAGTTGGGCTTTTCAATACACAAAGCACGATCTGTTCCTGTGCACCACACTATAAGGCTCCCTAGCCTTCCTTCTTGCATCATATGCCAGCACAAGGTGGGATGCACAATTGCACCATCAAATGCGCACAAGGCATACAACCTCTACACAAGTGATTGTGAGGCTTATCTCAATAGGCGTAAGGAATGGGCTACCCTCCTATATTCTCCAACGGAGTGTCAATCATAGGGGGGTTGAGTGTGACTAGTGTGTCCTCAAAACAATCATTGAGAGGTGCGGATTGAGGGACGTTATGACATTGGAGTCAAGTACGTTATCGTTTTCCTATGCACCCACGGGATGGGTCTCTGCCACCATCACAAGCCACGTCACTTTGTTCTGTACATTGCATGATAAGGCTCCCTAGAATTTCTACTTACACCTATGCCAGATGGGTGGAACGCATGAATGCACCATCAATTGTGCACACTGGCATACTCCCTCCCAATCATTTTTTCCTTGTTCAATTCTACACAGAGCATGAGTTATGGGATTTCATGCTTATTCATTGAGCGATGTGAGTCATGAGGCGAGTGACTACTCTATCATCCTCCTGTGTGCCCGTGCGCTGACAATTATATTCTTCTTCATCGACACTTGAATCAATGGACTCTACCGACAAAACTATATCCCTGGGTGTTACTGCATGGTCCCTGTCCTATTGGATGTGTTCTGTGGCGTGTCCTAGTCCCTCTTGCGGACAATGGCTCCGATCTTCTTGCATCAACAACGATGGTTCCCTTCAACCATCTACGAAATAGGCCAAGTGTTCCTAACCCTACCTTTCTATTTGTTAGTACATGTTATGTTTTAAGTGCGGAGACATCTGCATCCATTTGGTTGACAAGTCCTCGGCTGTGTCGATCAATCTACTCTAACCGGTAAGGTCTTCAGTGTGGGGATGCGTCCCTACGCGTCTGATGTGCATACCTCCTGCATTTATCATTAACCAATCACACATGTCTACCCCATCCTAGCTCTACCCTGATGGGGTCCCTTTTCCACCCTCCACCCTCCACCCTCGTACCCCTGTCGTCGAGGCCGTTTCCCTTGCAGTTGCTTTTCTTACGTAATTTTTTCACTTTTCTCTGTGAACCCACCCTGCATTCTCCCAATCCAACCTCGTATCCCTATTCGTCCCTTCACATGACACACTTTTTCTTTTTCCATCCCTCTATTCTGACTTCCTGTTTTTTAGTTATTCATTTTTTAAGCTTTTCCTGTACAATTGGATGGATGTATTTCCATGTGAACATGTCCTTATCGCTTCGGAACAGTGATCTGGCGTACCAACCATGTCCTACACCTTCCCTTGGACATTTTTCCTTTTACCTGTCTATTATTTCACTGTACAATTTGTCTGTTATTAAATTTTGTGTGGTTTTGTGCCTTTTTCACGTCCGTTTTTTATCTTTTTCCATATGAACCTGCCCTATTATCTTCACAATTCCATTCTAAATGGTTAGCCTTGTCCGGCCACCCTTCCTGCACAATTCTCCCTTTTTCTCCACCCTATTTTGCCCTCTGTATTTTTTGTTATTAATTTTTATTGGTATTTTCAAGCTCCATTTCCTTGTTTTTTTCATGTGAACACCTCCTAATCCCATCTGAACTGAGATTTGATGTGCCAGCCCTGAAGATTATATGTGTCCTGATATTTTTTATTTTTACTACCCTTCATTCCGATGCACAAATCCTTCAATGTTAATTTTCAAATCCTTTTTCAGGAAAGATTTTTGGGTTTTTTTCCATGTGAACGGATCTTATCTTCATCGGAACTGTGTTCTAACATAATAGGCCTGTCAAGCATGCCTTTTTGCACATTTTTCCTTTTTCTCGCGTCTCATTTTGGCCCATGGATTTTTTGCTATTAATTTTCATATATGTTTTCGAGCTCGATTTTTGCATTTTTCCCATGTGACTGCCAAGAATTGTTCCTGGACACCCCATTGCCTTCTTCCACTGTCTCCTCCTCGCCTTCCAACACAATTTTCCTTTTTCTCGCCTTTCGTTCTGGTGCACGATTAGGGTTTTATGAAATTTTCTGGCTAATTTGCACTCATCGTGCCTCTCATGTCGCACGTGACCGTCTTTTTTTTCGCTTGTTCCTCCTAACATCTCTGTCGTCGGGTCATCCCACACCCGTGCCATCGTCTTGACCCATGTTGCTTCCCAACACTGCAAATATTTTTACATTGCCCCACACTGTGCACGGGATGAGGGGGTGGATTCCCTTGATTTAATTTTTTCTAATCTTATTATTATTATTATTATTATTTGTTTATTTCAATTATTATTATTATTATTAACTCACTTTCCCTTCCCCCTCAACAGTTTCCCTCCCTTCTCCTTCCTCTTCTCTCTTCTCTTCTTTCTCTCTCTCTTTCTTCTTCTCTCTCCCTGACCCCTTCCTCTCCCTCCCCTCTCTCCCTTCTTCTTCCCCCATCTCCTCCTCCTCCTTCCTTCTTCCCTCCTTTCTCCCCTTATTTTCCCTCCTCCACCTCCCCTCTCCTCCTCCTCCCCTTCCTCCTCGCTGCCGCCCCCGTCTGTGGATGCCGCCGCACCCCTGATCACCGATGTTGCGCCGTCGTCGCCGTCTCCATCCCTATTCACCGGTGCCGCACGCCACCTGCATACCCCTTGCCCGCTAATGTCCTTCCCACCCCCCCACCCGACCTTTCCCCCGCCGCTGGTCCCTTCCCACACCCACCCACCCTCCCCCCCCCCCCCACCCGATGTTCCTACCCCACCCCCCTGCCCAACCCACCCTGCCTGCCCGTCCCCCTCCATTAACCCCCCTCCCATTGATCCCTACCTACCCCCTCCTGTCCACCCATCCCATTAACCCAACCCCCCATCTAACTAAACCCCACCCTCATTCCCCTCCAATTAAGTCGCCCCTTCCCACCCTCTCACCCCACCCCTCTTAGTCCCCTTCGTTTGTGGGCGTTCGCATGTCTTGCGAGAGTTGTAAGTAGTTGTTCGTGTGCCGAAACGTGTTTGTGTTCATCAGACATTCGTGTGTTGTTTCACGGGTATTCAAGCGCAAAAACGTGTGTTGGCCTCGTTCATAGGTGTGCATAAGTAGTTGTTCACACACAGTCTAGGTACCTCCTAATATTTTCCAGAAACTCACAAAAAATACCTAAACACACTTAAAAATATTTTAAATTTCATGAAAATTTACGTTAATCCAAGAGAAAACCCAAAACATTAACTAAAATATTTGGATTATTTTCTTAGTCATAATTGCAGGAAAATTAATTGTAAACAATTAAGAATCTTTAAAATCCTTCAAAATTCATTGAAATTTGAGAAAATTTCACTAAAAATCAATACAAATCAAAATAAAATTCAAATAAATCACACAAAATTCCATCAATGCATTTGACTATTTTTGGAATATTTTATAAGTTGAAGAATCCTTGAAATATGATCATCCTATTATTTTAAGGTCAAAATGCTAAAACTATTACCTAAATTCATTGAAATTTTATTTTAAATTCCAAAAATAGGCTGAAAAAAATACTAAAAAATATAGATCCATTGTTGAAGCCTGATGATTCAATTTTTACTCAAGGTTGATTGCCGAAAGCTAGTTATTATATATTTTTTAAAATAAACCATAATAAATCAAACATTAAAAAATCAAATCAACACAAATAACAAGAAAAAAAAACAACACATATATAACAATAAAAATAATAACAACACCCAAACACTAATTCAAATTAACTAAACCAAATACAGCCCAACTAACCTTGCTTTCATATTTCTTTTTTTTTAATAAGGTGTTTCATTTTTTTTCAGTAGTGGCTTTTGCTTTTTTGTTGGACCCATTGCGTCTTGGGTTCCATCCGTGCGTCCTCTATCTCTTGCATACACACCCTTGGAGGTATTTATGTTTCCTACTTTATTTATTTTTTCTCACCCCTTAACCATGATTAATTGTTAAAATGAACTTTAATCACTCACTTTTCCACGCGCACTCGCGCCAAACACACATTTTTCTTAATAAATAAAATGAATTAGCCATTCACTTAGCATGCACTTCGTGCACTACAGACACATCTAAGTTTGTTTAAAAATGATCCTGCCATCACAAGTCATGCACTACACAAAAAGTGCTAAACACACACTTAATTTCTAATCAGTGAATATGCATTTAGAGACTTGAGTTTGGGTATTGAAGTCCGGGATCCGTTTAAAGCAGCGTTTCATCCTAATAATTTGTAATTAATATTTTAAGAAGGAACCGTCGTTTTCTTATTAAGGTTTACAACCTAATAAAATTTCATCCATTTTTTATAATTTATTAAAATGAACCCTTCACTAAAATCATTCCCCTCACTGCACTTTTTTTCATTTTCAATAAATGCGCTTCGTGGGATGGGCACATGCAGTCTTTTGAGCTATCATTGCTTACAGACGTCTAGCTATGTCCTGAGTTTGTTATTGATATATTATGGTTTGATTGTATAATACGATTACGGGTGCGGTCTGTGGTTTTCTTTTCTGTCTGATACAGAGTCTCGAGTGCATGTCTATTGCATAGCATGAAGCTTTTAGTCGCATATGTGTAGAGCTCATGCCGATGTGGATTGTTTGGGGTGATTAGTCAGTTAGTCACGTTTATATGTGCTTATTCTAGTCGATTTTTTTTAATGGATATTCTGTTGTTTTGCAGGCATTCACTGTGATTGTCTATGTATATGGTGTGTGTGTGTGTATGTGTAATCTATCTGAATGGCGCCTCAAGCTCCCCCTCCAGTCCAGTACGTCCCATTGGTATCTCATGAATATTCTTTATTACTGGAGTCCGAACTTATTGGCAAAGTAGGCTTAGCCAAGTTCATCGCACTCTCATTACCACTCATCCTAGAGGATACTGATACTTGTGATCAGTTTCTAGCCTCTTACAGTAAGAGGTCTAGTCCTGCCAGAGGAACAGTTGTCCAATTGACACCTAAAAGTTTGGGCAAGGCTCTGCCTTTACCCTATCGGGGAGACTCTTTCCATACTGCTAGACAACTATTCTCAAATGAGGATATCCTTAAATTGTTGCAAAAGCAAACCCACGATATGTTGGATCCCAAGAAGGTTCTTACCACTTCTAGCATCAGTGTCTCCATGATCTCCAATCCTGTGTGGAAGCAGCTATGCCACTTCCTTCAGGATAGGTTTATGCCTACCAAGACACCCTCTAATTACCTTTTAAAGGAGTTGTTTACAGCTTCTAGAATAGTGTTAAAAGGCATAATGATTGATTGGAGTTCCTACCTTCTGTCCAAAATGGATCAACACTTTGTTAGAGCCACCAGGGGAAATGTAACTAACGTTACATTTGGTTCCTACCTTTCTGTCTTTTTGGCATATGTCGACCCTTCGAAGGAAGTTCCTACCTTGATAGTTGATCCACTAGATTCTCTTCCCCCTACTGAACACTCTAATGTCATCATTGAGGATGTTGATCCTATCCCTCCTGTGGTAGTTTAGAGGAAACCCTTAAAATGAGTGGCTGAATCAACCCCAGCTCCTCCTGTAGTCTCCGTTCTTGATGAATCTAGCAGTCACCTCTACTAGTTTTCCTCACAATGTCGAATCTTTTCAAAGCACATCATGAGAATACTCTAGACATTTCCATCCCTTCACTGCAACGCTTGGTAACTCGAGATGCAATTCCCTTCCTATGTCAAGATATTCAACGTTCTATTGAGCTCTCAGTGACTACATGTATCCAACAGCTCTATTTCTCTTGCTATGATGAAGTCCAACAGACCAAAGAAGAGCTGACAAAAGGAAATGTCGAGCTAGCTTCTACATATGAATGCTTTTCTGATCTTTATACCCAAATGGAGCAACAGACTAAGATCATTGATGCTTAGAAAATGGAAATTTCGAGTTTGCACACTCGGTTGGCTAACACTAACACTCAAGTGCTTAATGTAACTGAGGAACGAGATAGATTGTTGAAGGAATCTCTGTTGAGATATCAAGCTCCACTCGTGATACGCCAGGGTGACCGTTGTGTATTTATGTCACCGACTTGTCAGTTGCAAACGCGGTTGGTACACCACCCATGAATAATAGCTACATGATAGCTATCCTTATCTACTCTAGTTCGTGGCTCAGTTAGTATGCCACCTTAGTTAGTTGAGTTTGGTTTGAGACCCATACATAGGGTTCTTCTATTTCTTTGTACTTGAGTTCTTTTGGCTTCCACAACTAAGAAGAGGAAAACTGTTTTTCAGCCTCCACCCTTGTGTGTATTCCCCCATTGTGCAAGCAAGAAAGCTTCAAGTGAGACTCCTTCCTTCTCTCCCACAATCTTGACATGGTATCAGAGCCTTGTTCGTGGTAAGGAGCTCAAGAAAGCAAGCCAAGCTCGCAGTGTTCTGGTAAGAGGAGCAGTGTTGCTTTCATTTTCTGTTTTGGGAGCAGATCTCTGCAGGTAGCACAGCCAGAAAGTGCAGGATTGCATTGTCTCAGGTTGAGACGCCCTTCGCGGTGAAGCAAGAGGGCAGTATATGCTACGGGGCCATTTCGGGGCCTGTTTTGGAGGTGGAAGTTTTCTGCACGCACTCAGGAAAAGGCCCAGTTTTATGCTGTGCAGCCACTGTTCTACAGGTCGGTGAAAAGTTACTGTAGAAATTGCATCATATGCTTGTGCGCAGAGACATTGGGAGTTATAGAATCATCCCTTTTGCCTGTTGATGCAAAATCGTCACTAGGAAGTGACTGTGTGGTCAAATACCACTTTCGTCAGTTTTGCAGATTTGCCTTTGTGAGGCGGAAGCTGTGTTCTTTGCAGTGACAGAATTTTTTGCAGTGTTCTGTAATGGCGTTTGATTCTCTCTCACAGATTGTCACTGAAAAGCTTGACAAGAACAACTTCCAAGCATGGAAGTTTAGAATGACGAATTTCCTTATGGGAAAAGGATATTGGGAATTTGTTGCAGAAAATGAAGAAGAACCAGTTCTTCCTGATGTTCCCAATCAACAGCAAATGCAGGCGTTTAAAGCATGGCATGAGAGAGCCAGGAAAGTTATGTACTGGCTGTCTATCAACATTTCAGACTCTATGATTGTGCATATTCAAGATGCAAGTATGCCAAAGGAGGCATGGGATACTTTGTCAAAAATGTATAGCACAAATGCGCAAGCCAGGAAAATGCAGCTCAAGCAAGAGTTGCATAATGTGCAAAGAGAAAATATGAGCATCAATGACTACCACATGAAGGTGAAGAAGATTGCAGATGCACTTGCTTCCATTGGGTCGCTAGTGGAAGATGATGTTTTAGTTTCTGTGACCTTGAATGGTCTAGGAAAGGATTATACACAGTTCCGAACATCCATTTCTGTCCGTGAAAGATTTCCTGATTTTGAGGAGTCGATTGCTCTTCTAATTTCTGAGGAGCAGAGAAATGGTGGTGCATTTTCTTCAGGAGGAACTTCAAAAGAAGCTGTCTTCTACTCAAATGCTAGAAGAGATAGAGGCAGATGTAGAGGAGGCCGATATGGAGGCCGTGGTAGAAATCAGAATATGCAGCAAACTCAAGAAAACCAGTCCTATGGAGGAGAACGTGGTAACTCTAGAGGCAGGGGGAGCCAAAGAGGTCGTGGTGGATGGCAAAGAGGCCAAAATGCAAACAGTAATGTTGAATGCTACTATTGTGGTAAAATGGGTCATATGGCTAAAGACTATTATAAAAAGCAGAATGACATCATGAATGAAAAACTGCAACAAGGAAATTATGCATCCTCTAGTAGACAGGGTGATGACAGAAATGAGCATCTGTTTATGGTGCAGCACATGAACAATTCTGTGACAAGTGCAGAAGAAAGCAACGATGTATGGTATGTTGACTCAGGTGCATCAAACCACATGACAGGTCATGCAGAATGGATGGAGAATGTAAGGAAAATGGAAAAACCAGGATTTGTGGAAACTGGTGATGATACTGCACATCCTATTGTGCAGATTGGAAAATTTCCTTTGTCTATGCAGGATGGGAAAAAGAAATACATGTCCGATGAATTTCATGTCCCGAATATCACCAAGAATCTGGTTTCTGTTGGTCAAATGGTTGAGCAGGGCTTGCAGGTCAGATTTAATCCTCATGGATGCTTTGTTGAGGATATGAAAAATAAAGGTCGCTTGATAGCAAAAGGAAAGAAGAAGGGCAGAATGTTTACATTGGATGCAGACATGTCTGAATTGAGTGCAGCAATGTTTGCACATGGGACCGGTGTAGTTGCAGATATTGATATCTGGCATAAACGCATTGGTCATGTTAATGTACAGCGACTTAAATCAATGCAGGCCCAAAATATTGTTGCAGGTTTGCCTAAATTCAAGGTTGCAGAAATGCATAAGGTATGTGAAGCCTGTCAGTTTGGAAAACAGGCAAGGAAACCATTTCCTAGACATGTTCAAGAGAGTGAGAAGCCATTGGAATTAATCCACTCTGATGTGTGGACTACTAAAGCTGCATCTCTTGGAGGCTGTCATTATTTTGTCACTTTTATTGATGACTATAGCAGAAAAGTTTGGATGTATTTTATGAAAAAGAAAAGTGAAGTTTTTGGGCATTTCAAAACTCTTAAAGCTATGGTTGAAAAAGAAACAGGCCTGCAGATAAAATGCCTAAGGTCAGATGGAGGGGGAGAGTACCTCTCAAATGAGTTTGCAAGGTTCCTGCAAGAGCATGGCATAAAGCAGCAATATTCATGCAGTCATACCCCACAACAAAATGGAATTGCAGAAAGAAAAAACAGGCATATTGGAGAGGTATCTCGTGCCATGCTCAATGAAAAAGACTTGCAAGATTTTTATTGGGTTGAAGCAGTTGCTACAGCAGTCTACATAATGAATAGGACTCCCACTGCAGCAATACAAGGAATGACTCCAGAGGAGAGGTATACTGGTAGGAAACCAGATATTTCTCATTTGAAAATTTTTGGTTGCATTGCTTATGTACATATGCCACATGAGTTGAGATCCAAGTTGGATCCAAAAGCTGAGAAGTGCATCTTTATTGGTTACTCTCTGCAGCAAAAAGGGTATAGATGCTATAACCCTTCTACTCGTAAGTTTACAGTGAGCAGAGATGTTTTTTATGAGATGAGTAGCTGGTATAAACCAGTAAATGTGATTGATGATGTAGATGCACAAAATGGTAATGCTGCACAGAATTCACAGCAGCAGTCACAAAATATTAGTGGACCTAGAGCGTCCTCTAGCAGTGGTTCACATTCTTCACCATGGACAGGCAGATTGAGATCAGGAGAATCTTCTCAAAGTAATGCAGATAGTGGTATGCAAGTATCACGAAAAGGAAAAGAGAAGGTTGAACAGCCCATGTTTGATGTGAATGCAGGTCACTCTTATGTGGATGGTGAATCCAGTGGCTCAGAACAGAGCATTGATGATGAGTTGGGTATTCCTTCTATTGTTACACCTGGAGTAAGGAAGACCAGGGATGTTTTGAGAGCACCTGGGAGTGAATCTACTTTGCGCAAGTCTACGAGAGCTAGGTATCCTGTGGATAGGCTGAAATATAATGGATTTACAGCCATTCACTATGCATATATGGTCAAAGTGATACAGGAACCAGAACCCACTTCTTTTGAGCAAGCCATGGGAAAAGAAAAATGGGAGAAAGCCATGGATGAAGAAATGGATGCCTTGGAAGCAAATGCTACATGGAAATTGGTACCTTTGCCTAAAGGTAAAAATGCAATTGGCTGTAAGTGGGTTTATAAGGTGAAGCACAATGCAGATGGTTCTGTGAACAGATACAAGGCAAGATTAGTAGTCAAGGGGTATGCACAAACATATGGCATTGACTATGAAGAAACATTCAGTCCAGTTGCAAGGATGGCAACTGTAAGAGTAGTCATTGCTATGGCTGCATCAAAGGGATGGTCTTTACATCAGATGGATGTAAAGAATGCCTTCTTGCATGGTGATTTGCAAGAAGAGGTCTATATGGAGCAGCCACCAGGTTATGTGCATGTTGTTCATCCTGAGTTTGTTTTCAGGTTGAAGAAAGCCTTGTATGGCTTGAAGCAAGCACCTAGAGCATAGTCTGACAAGATAGGACAGTATCTTGTCACTATTGGCTTTCAGATTTCCAAGGTAGATTTCTCACTTTATGTGAGAAAAACAGAGAAAGATATTATGCTACTTGTCATTTATGTTGATGATTTGATTATGACAGGTGACAGTGATGAAGATATCCTTCATGTGAAAATGCTATTGAAGAAGAAGTTTGAGATGAAGGATTTGGGAGAGCTGCGTTATTTCTTGGGCATTGAGGTGATTAGATCACCAAGTGGGATACAGCTCTTGCAGAGGCAGTATGGATTGGACATGCTATCCAAATATGGGATGACAGGTTGTAAGCCTATTTCAGTTCCTTTGGAGCAGAATGTGAAGCTAAGCACAGATGCAGGTGAGCTTCTAGAAGACCCTACTATGTACAGACGCATAGTAGGAAGTTTGATTTATATGAGTATTACCAGGCCAAATTTGAGCTATGCTGTTGGATTGGTAAGTTAGTTTATGCAGGCTCCAAGGAAACCACATTTGGATGCGGCTAGACGCATACTCAGGTATGTGAAGTCCACATTGCAGTATGGACTATTTTATGAGACTGGGGTTCAGATATAGTTGCATGGATACACTGATGCTGATTGGGCTGGTAGTATTTCTAATAGACGATCTACCAGTGGATATGTGTTCTCTTTTGGGAGTGCTGTAGTCACTTAGAGTAGCAAGAAACAGCCTACAGTTGCCATTCGAGCACAGAGGCTGAGTACAAGGGTGCAGCAATGGCTGCATGTGAGGTAGCTTGGTTGCATAAGCTACTTTATGATATGCATCAGTCTACAGATGGGCCAGTTGTCATTTATTGTGACAACATGAGTAGTATACACTTGGCAAATAACCCAGTCTATCATGCTAGAACAAAGCATATTGAGGTGCATTATCACTATGTGCGAGAGAGGGTTTTACTAGGTCTTATTGATCTAGTTTATGTCAGCACAAAGGATCAGGTAGCTAACATATTCACGAAGGCATTGGGCGCAGAGAAGCTGCGCAAGTTCAGAGACCTGCTTGGTGTGCAAGAATTGGGATTGAGCTCGAGGGGGAGTGTTGAGATATCGAGCTCCACTCGTGATACGCCAGGGTGACCGTTGTGTATTTATGTCACCGACTTGTCAGTTGCAGACGCGGTTGGTACACCGCCCATGAATAATAGCTACATGATAGCTATCCTTATCTACTCTAGTTCGTGGCTCAATTAGTATGCCACCTTAGTTAGTTGAGTTTGGTTTGAGACCCATACATAGGGTTCTTCTATTTCTTTGTACTTGAGTTCTTTTGGCTTCCACAACTAAGAAGAGGAAAACTGTTTTTCAACCTCCACCCTTGTGTGTATTCCCCCATTGTGCAAGCAAGAAAGCTTCAAGTGAGACTCCTTCCTTCTCTCCCACAATCTTGATAATCTCATGAGCTTCAGGCTTTGCTAGCCACCCAGACAGAGGAGCTTAAGATAACAAATACCACCTTAGACCAAAGCAAAAACCAAATTCAATACCTTAACAAGCAACTAGTCTAGTCATGTTCTTCTTCACAGAGCCCTATTGTGCAACCAGTTCATTATTTGACCCTTGTGGACTTGGCAATTCTCTAGAGATAGGCCACATTATGTCCGTTGTTCCAAGATAAAGTGAAAAGATTGCAGTACAGGATGGATTTATTATGGCCTATATTTGAGCAATTTCAGAAGTATGTTCCTCCTAACCATTCCTTTTTTGTCCACTATCAGCTGCAGAAATTGGCCTTCTATATTAAGCTCTCAATGATGGATCTACCTCTTCCAGAGGATGGTTGGAGTGGAGCATGGTCTTCTGATTTGCTGACAAAAGTTGTTCGTATGGTCTTTGAAGATTCTGTGACTTTGGATACAATGTTGATGTCTTATATGTATCTAAGAGGTGATTTGTTAATTCTAAATGATGTAGATCTGGCTTGGTATGTCGAGAATATAGTCTTACAAGCTGCCTTATATGTCAACCATTTGGAGTTGAGGATAGATGAAATGTTCCAGTGCTATTCTTCTAAAGTGGTTGCTTTCCCTGACACTTTATGGCGTTCAATTATTGATTTATAGTTCTGAACCAATGACCGAATAAAGCCTCTACTCATGTGCAGAACACTAACCAACTGAGGGTGGATCTTTTAGCTTATCTTTCCAAGAACCATCCATTTGATTCATCCTTCTTTGATGCCTACCATTGACAATCTGTTTTAGGTCCTTCTGTTCCTAGCTTATTTTATTATCAACAAATGGCCCATCGCTATGATGCTTATTTTTCCCTTTATCAATCCAACTCAGCAGCCATCTTACCTCTCCTTTTCCAACCTCAGGGTGCTCCTCAAATTCCAATCTTTACCTATTGTTCTTTCATTAAAGATTGAGTTTTTTTCCCTTCTCCACCTTGTCCTTCCCCATCTATCCATATACCTTTCACTTTTCGTGCTTATCAATTAACACCTTTCTTAACTAATTCGCCTAAATTCTCAGCTAATCCTTCTTTAGCTTATTCCTCATTTTATGATTTTGGCTACCCATCTCTTCATCCTCTTTTACTCATTCCTCTTCCATCTCCTACCACTTCTATTTCTCAATCCCCTTAGTTGGTTAGTGGGTATGAAGGATTTGATCAGCAGATTTCCAAAAGAAGAGGATGGAGCTCAACTCATTCTCTTATGAGACCACAGATTAATTGGCTATTAATTCCAGGGATTGGACAACTGCTAGTCAATCGTACCAAAATTATCTCCATTTTGCCCAACAATATTCACAATCTCCAGATCCTTCAGTGAGATTGATAGCCCATTTTGTTTAGTACCTAGCATATATGTGTAGGCATTTCCATAATGATCAAAAGGCCATTCCGAAGCTTTGTAAGAATATCAATGTGAACATTGATTCCCCACAACTGGACATCCTATATTTTCATGCCCTTAGTCTCCCTAGCAGATTCTTTGTTTTGCTAGAAGGGATGTGCTGCCTTCAATTCTTTCAAAATCCTCCAAAATCTTTTGTAGATGAATCATTATCCATGGATCACTTTCGTAATCATCAAGCTTTTAAGAGGGATCATCTTCACTGCCCTTGAATATATCTTCTATGCTTCTTAATGATATATCTCTCTTTTGGAGGTGCCATTCATATGGTTGTTTTGTGTTTGTGTTGTATTAATTTTTATGTGATGAATTCGTGATGGTTGAATAATGGATTTGTTCGAGATCTCTCTTTTCGACTATTGAAATTGATGGGATGGTGGATGGATATCCTAGGATGCAACGCTGACAGGACCTCTTATATCCATTACAAATTTGTCATGACTTTCTATTGTTTATAAGATGTGTTACTAAATAACGGTGTTTTCCTTTAGTTGTATTCTTTCTTAGACACAGGTGATATGTTGGGGTCGTGGTTGGGTGATTATTGAAGACCAAAGATCAAATTGAGATTTTTTCTGAAATTATATTCATTTTTTCCTTAGGTCGTGAGTACTCTTCCTTTCTAAGTGTGGGGATATGTTGAATGCTGAAATGACTAGATTTTTTTGTTGATTTTTGTTGTTTTTTAGGCTTGAATGGTTGATTTTTTATGGATTTTGAGTGATGTTTAGTTATTTTGGAAGTGTTTGAAAGTTTTTTTGGATGATATTGATTATGTTTTGAAAGCTTATGATAATTATCAGTAGAAATATGAGGCTCTGTGATGTTCTGATAGGTTCTGTTGAGGTTCTAATTGATTCTGATACCTTCTGTTTAGCTTCTGTTTGTGTTCTGGTTTTCTTCTATATAAAGCATGGATTGATGATTGATGAAGGTTAAAATCTTTTGAAAGCTTATTGAATAGTTTTTTACAGTTTGTGATAGTTTTAGTATGAGTTATGAGGATCTAATGTTCTCTTATAACCTTTTGTTAACCCTCTGTAGACCTTGTGTAGAGCCTCTATCTCTGCTCTGTTCTCATGTTATGTTCTATTTTGTAGATCTTCTGTAAGTGTTTTGTGGAATGTATATGTGACTTTAGGAAAGTTTTCTAACTTTTGGAAAGGATGAATCTAATTTCAAAATAGCTAAAACAAATGGAAGAAATAGTTATTGAAGACTGAAAAGAAGACTGAAGTGAAGTGATAGTAGTGAGCTATGAAGAGACACTGTATTGACTCTGGTGCCCTCTCATACCTCCCATACCTCTTGGGAGGTGCATCCACGACCTAAGAAGGATTATTGAGAGTGATTATTGAGTATTGTAGTAAGGAGATGATGTACTATTGATTGAGAGAGAAAGAGAGAGTCCGAGATAGCAAATTCTATCAAAACAATGTATCTATCTATGAGAGATTGAGAGAGAGAGCTATGAAGACAATGAAGATAAATCATATGTGATTATTTCCATTCAAAAATGGTGTATTCTTTTTTGTTTCTTGTCCTATTGATGGATTCTATGAAGATGTTGAAGATTATGGTTGATTCTATTAAATCCGTGGGATATATCTACTATGATGCTGTGTGAAGATTTGTTCTTTTCCTTGTTGTGGTTCTCAAAAGAATGAAATAAAAGCTTGTTGATGTTACAATATATATTTTCTTGCAGTAGAACCCATTTTCCTTGGTGTTCCTCTTGGGGCTCCATGCACCAATACCTGCCAAACTTGGCTCTTCCAAATAGGCATAATTCATACCATCAAGCTGAATGATGTTTAAGATAGCATTGTCAGTGGAAGAAGAAGCCGTACTGCAGTCCAAAATGGTACATACAGTTCAAAACTACTTGTTGTTTTCTATTCTAAACAGCCAAAATACTACCAAAACCAAGGTAAAATGACCATGAACGAATAGCTAATGATATTGCCTCACTGAGTACCATCAAAAGTACATAAAAGAAAGATGATTTAGCGTGAAAATTTCATCACAGTCCATGCATAACTCCTTGCTGTAATAAATTACAACCATGTACAATGAGAGCAAACTATAGGCAAAATGAATGCACCAAGTCAACCACTGACTGTCAAAGCATAACCAACATCAAGTGAGAATAAATCAGCATGTGTCAGTCATATGGACATTGAGCAAACACCCAAGCAACCTTAGTGATTTTATTTGTGATTTCTGCACCAATACCTACCAAACTTGGCTCTTCCAATAGGCATAATTCATACCATCAAGCTTAATGATGTTGAAGATAGCACTCTCAGTGGAAGAAGAAGCCATACTACAATCCAAAATGGTACATACAATTCAAAATTGCTTGTCGTTTTCTATTGTAAACAACCAAAATGCCACCAAACCAAGGCAAAATGAGCACGAACTAATAGCTAATGATATTTCCCACTAAGTACCATCAAAAGTACATAAAAGCAGGATGATTCAGCATGAAAAATACATCACAATCCATGCATAACTCCTTGCTGTAATAAATTACAGCTGGGTACAATGAGAGCAAACTATAGGCAAAATGAATGTACCAAGTCAACCATTGATTATCAAAGCATAACCAGCATCAAGCGGGCATAAATCAACATGTGACAGTCATATGGACATTGAGCAAACACCCAAGCATGTCAAATGAATGCACCAATAAGCCGGCACACCCCCTATGTAATAGGGCAAAGTGTACACAACACTAGCAAGACCTAGCACAAATAGGTGTATGCTCAAGGAGTGCAAAGTCCAAATCAGTCCAAGTACATCTGTGAGGACCACGGGATATCAAACATGCAACATCCAGGTGAAGATCCCAATCTCAAGTGTTTGAATGCTCAAGTAGCATAAACCCACCTGCTATATGTCTGTCAAGCGTACCAAGATGCTCCCACTAGTACAAAATTCGTAAATGTCAAGCAAGAAAGCTCGAACAAAGCATGTAAGATTGAACCATTGACAAGTGTCCAAGATCAAGCATCAATGAGACATCCCAAGCGCATATAGGCTCGATAGCATCCATAGACATCAAATACATCCAAAATGTAACTCTGGCAAGCCAAGAAATAGCCAAAGTAAAATCTGGGCAATCAAGCCCAAGTATGCCGCAATAGCAATCAACTCCAAGATAATGTAACTAGCATGTATAGAGATGGCATCAGCCAAGCATGTCAAGACTGGTTAGACATAAGAAAAATACATGCCATAAGTACATCAAAGATGGAGATCCAAATGCTATGTGAAGCAATCTCAAGCTCAACCAATGATCCGAGAGCAAATCCAAGCTCTATGTTGATCCTCTAGAGTCACTATATCAATGTATACATCCAAGACATAGCCCAAATCCAATAGGCATATCCAAACATAAGCAAATGAGCTTCAACCCTGAATATTCCAGCAGCAAATAAATGTCCAAAACTAAGCAAACAATGGCTCAATCTAAGCTCAAAACCATAGGCAAACCATAGGCATACTTTTCCATATGTATAGGCACCAACCGGGCATAATCGGGCATCAAATAACCATGTAGCATAAGCATAAAAAGTGATGACAAGGGGCTACCCTATTTTGGGCTACCTGTGGACTGTGTAAAATAGTCCCAAACCTAAAGTAAATCACATCAATGCTCAATGCCAAGGCTCAAGATCAAATGCCAAGCATAAACCAAGTGTATAGTGCCCAAATGAGGCTGCCATGAACTGGCGCAAATTCACACCGATTTATCTGGGTTGTTGCTCACGTTTTTGGGTGTGGCTTAGGTGGTAGGAAGCTCAAGGGGATGCCAAAGAAGGCACACAACAAGCCTCAAGTAGCCACAAGAGGTCTATGATATGATATGAAGTACATGAGCTTCAATGGTGCTGCCCCCTTTCTCTTCTCAAACTTGTAGACCTATAAACTCAATGAAACCCTGAAACAAATAAAGAAATTCCTTTGATGCAATGACCTGAGGGTTCCCAAAGGGACTGATAGGTGCTCGGGAAGCCGAGGAGTGACGGAAGGTTGAGAGAGTCGCCTATGGTTGCCGGGAAGGAGACCCAGTGAATACAGAGATTCAATAGGAAGCTAAAGACGCCACGAACCAAGCTCGAGTAGTCATGAATCCATGCTCTGATAACAGTTGAAAGGTGAGAAGGATTGAAGCTTGCACTTGGAGAGCTATGGTGGGAAAGCAAGAGCAAGAAAGAGAAAGAGACAAAATGGGAACTCCAACAGTCACAATGTGTGACCGGGCCTTACTTTATTCAAAATGTCACTAAAAGAATAAAGAATAAAGTGACGGTGATGGGCACCCACCACCTGCAATGTGCAGTGGCAGGTACTGTCAGTGTAGTAATACACGGGCGGCTAGGCAAAGGTGCCTTTACCCCCAAAGTATAGATAAGATACAACATAAAGGAAAGTGGCCTACGAAGTCAAATAGTGCATAACAGACTACACTAATCGACTGGCACTATATCTTTGCCAGCTATAGGTAGGTGTAACAAACTAAATATAATAAGTGATAAGTCGGTAGCAATGTGAGTATCATAATGACCACCAACATGCTAAGTATAAACATGCGAACTCATCTAGCCAGGCGGTCCATCATCAATGTCCACACGTGTTGAGCTTGCCATCTTAATAGCTTTGAGATTTTATGCTTATTCATTTATGGCTATTGAAGCTTCATTGAATACTTATGATCTTAAATGTATTCGTGATGCACTTGGGCTTCCTAGATGATTTGATGTACATGTCTTGGTCTTTCATTGCTCATTTTGCATTCCACATTTTCTTCTAGTTGGAGATCTTGTACTTACGTGGCAAAGCTTGGTTCTTTGAGATAGTGTGACATGTATGTGCTCTCTTCTATGCTAATAATGGAAGCAGTTACCTCGGTTGTGGTCTAATTTGATTTCGTATGCTTTGGAAATTGACACTTATTTCTATTAGTTGTTTATTAGTGATGTATATGCTTATGGGATGTATGGCCTATTGATAATTTGAGTTTGTGATAGTCTTTGATACCAATGGTATATGCTTAGTCACAACTAATTGCATTCTTTGTATCGTGGTTGCTACTCGGATATCATTGGCAACTTGCATTCTTGGCTATTTGCCCATAGTTGGATTGACATATACTAATGTCTTGATTTCAACATTTCTATAATTACAGTTTTCAACATTCTTTTTGACAGTACACAATGTACTTTGGTTGTCTATTTCTTGTAGTTGGTGGGCAGCTCTATACTTTGGTGGTCCCTCCTATTTTTCCCTTGTTTTGGCTAGGTTTTGCGGGCTGATTTGTAGTCATTTATAACAACCCATTTTCTTGAGCTACCCTTGTCATATGCTCATCTGCATATCTTTGGATGTGAGGTTTTTTGCCATGTTCCCAAGGATAACACAATAAGCTAAATTCTAAATCAATGAATGACAGAATGTACATGTCCCATAGCCTGCTTTGAGGTGGTCTACTAGATATAGATAGTCTAATCAGTTTTGAGTCCTCTAAAGACTATGTTATGGTGACAAATTCTAGTGAGTCTCTTACTTTTATGAGGAGGCCATGCGCAGAGGTGATAGTCACTCCTGGATGAGGGCCATGCACTCAAAGTATGACTCATTTTGCAAAAAAACCATACATGGGATTTGGTTCCTTTGCCCAATACGAAACATGCGTTTTCGTGCAAGTGGGTATCTAAGTTGAAGAGTACCCCTAGACACCCCAAGCCATCATATAAGGCTAGTAGTCAAGATAACTACCCTATGCTTAGTATTGCCCTTGGTTGATTAGTTAGATTTGGATCTCTATCAGATGGATATTAAGACAGCTTTCTTATATGGGGACTTGCATGATGAGATTTATATGTAGCAGCCTAAGGGCTTTCACGAAAAGGGCAAGGAACACCTAATGTGTAAGTTGAGAGAAAGAGTCTTTCTGTTCTTAAACAAGTACCTAGGGAATAGGATCATAAGTTTGATGTATTCATGTGGTCATAGTCCTACTCTTGTAGTGATATGGATCTGAGTCTCTACACGAAGAAGGCTTGTGATGGTAGTCTTATTATCTTAGTACTTTATGTGGATGATAAGTGCATTGCTGGGAGAGCTCATGATGAGTTGGATACTTTGGAATTTCAATTCAAGAAGATATTTGAGATAAAGGACATGGAGCATGCCTCACATATTCTGGGATGTACATTACGCGCAATTGCTCTAAGGGGCTCCTTTGCTTGTCATGAAAGGAATACATACAAAAGGTCCTTGCGCGCTTCCATATGCAAGATGTTAAGCCTATTGGATGTCCTTTACCTTCCCATATGAACGTCATTAAGGTAGATTATTCCTAGTTAGATGAGCAAAAGGTTGAGATGGCCAAGATCCCTTATGCATCCACAATGGGGGCAGTTTGATGTATGCCATAGCCACTTGTCTAGACATAGCATTAGTAATGGGGTTGTGGCACGCTATATGGCTACATCTGGCCGTTGACATTGGGACACCATTGAGGGTATAATGAAGTACCTAAAAGGCATTGCAAATATGAGCATTTTCTATGGTGGTTAAGATACTACAGTTGTGGGTTACATAAACTCCAACTATGTAGGGCATATAGATAGTAGGAAGTCTACCTTTGTTTATATCTTCACTTTTATTAGAGATGTTGTTTCTTGGATACCTAGGGTGCAAAAATACATGACCTTATCCGCTATTGACGCAGAGTATGTTACAGCCATAGGATGTTAAGCCTATTGGCTACCCTTTATCTTCCCATGTGAAGGTCACTCTGCAGATTATTCCTAGTTAGATGAGTAAAAGGTTGGGATGGTCAAGGTTCCTTATGCATCCGCAAGGGGAAATTCAATGTATGCGATGATAGCTACTCGCTCAGACATAGCATTAGCAGTGAGGTTGTGGCAGGCTATATGGTTACACCTACCTGTCAACATTGGGACACCATGAAGGGTAGCATGAGGTACCTAAAAGGAATTATGAATATGAGCATTTGCTATGGTGGTTAGGATTCTATAGTTGTGGGTTACACTAACTCCGACTATGTAGGAGCTAGTGTACCTTTGGTTGTACCTTTAGTTTTGTTAGAGGTATTGTTTCTTGGATGCCCGGGGTGTAGAAATGCATGGCCTTATCTACTACTAAGGCAGAGTATGTTGTAGACCACTGAGGCTTGTAAGGATGCTGACCCTATGGTCAAGCAAGACCTTCGTATTATTGTAACTCCTACATTATATTTGAATTCTATAAGTGCTATTCAGTTGGCTGGTCTTCCATGCAAATACAAAGCACATTAAGGTGTGCTATCACTTCATCAAGGAGATGGTAGAGGACAAGTTTATTGAGCTTGTCAATATCTCAATTGACGAGAATCTTACATAGTAACTCACCAAAAGTCTCTTCGTGGAACATTTTGCCTTCCTTAGAAAGATGATAGTCATAGAATGAAACTATCTATTCCCTATTCCGTTATATATTTTCTATACATTTCTACTTTATCTCTTTTTCTTATTCTTCTCTCCTTACTAGAGACACACTTGCCTTTAAGTGAGAGGTTGTTAGTGGTAAAGGCACGTGTATATGCCGCCCTATAATTACTTTACACACAGTGACCGTACACTTATATACCACAGGTGGCAAGCACCCATCACTTTCACTTTATTCTTTATTCTTTGAGTGACTATTAAATAAGGGAAGGCCAATCACACATTGTGACTGTTGGACATTGGAGTTCCCACATACGATGTCTCTCTCTCATGCTCTCTTGCTTCATCCACCATAGATTTTGCTACCACTTGTGTGTTTCCACTTGGGATCTATCTTTCATTTAGAAAAGTGGGTGCAACATGCACTTCTCTCTGAACATGCATTCTTGTAAAAAGGACATTTTCACAATCTTGAAGGGACTAGGAAAGAACTTTAGAGCTATTGATAAGACTCTTAGAAAATGTTGCTAAGTCCTTTTAGTCTCTTGCTATGAATTACAGTAACCCCACCATTAATGCGAGTTGATGTAAATAACTCTCTTCTAATATGTATTTGCATTGCTTCATCAAACAATCTTCTTTCTTTCACCATGAGGAATATTTAAGGTAAGAGGGTTGATAAAGTGATGACCCCTTGTATAATAACACCAATACACCCCTGTCAAGAAACACTTGTTAGGTGCCTTGCTTTTACTACACTAGAAAAGATTCCTAAGCTTCAATCTCACCATAAGAGTAGAGTAGGGAATGTCTATAATTGTTAGAAGGCATGCTTTTACTACACTAGAAAAGATTCCTAAGCTGCAAGCTCACCAATAAGAGTAAAGGAAACTTTTTTTTTTCCCTCACCTTATCCTTCCCAACCTTTCTTTGCACATAAGGGTTTCTCCATATCCGTGCTACGACAAATTCCTGATAGGGGGGCTCCATATCCGTGCTATGACAAATTCATTCAAGCTCACCAATAAGAGCAAAGTAAGGAAACTTTATTATTTTTTGCCCTCACCTTATCCTTCCCAACCTTTCTTTGCACATAAGGGTTTCTCCATATCTATGCTACGACAATTTCCTAATAGGGGGCTCCATATCCATGCTATGACAAAATCCTAATAGGGGGCTAGTTAGTTGAAACGACAATTTCCTGATAGGGGGCTCCATATCCGTGCTACGACAAGTTCCTAATAGGGGGCTTGTTAGTTGAAACTTTTTTTTTTTTTTTGCCCTCACCTTATCCTTCCCAACCTTTCTTTGCACATAAGGGTTTCTCCATATCCATGCTACGACAAATTCCTAATAGGGGGACTCCATATCCGTGCTATGACAAATTCTTTCAAGCTCACCAATAAGAGTAGAGTAGGGAAGGTCTACAATTGTTAGAAGGCATGCTTTTACTACACTAGAAAAGATTCCTAAGCTTCAAGCTCACCAATAAGAGTAGAGTAAGGAAACTTTTTTTTTTTTGGGCCCTCACCTTATCCTTCCCAACCTTTCTTGTCACATAAGGGTTTCTCCATATCCGTGCTACGACAAATTCTTGATAGGGGGGCTCCATATCCGTGCTATGACAAATTCCTTCAAGCTCACCAATAAGAGTCGAGTAAGGAAACATTATTATTTTTTGCCCTCACCTTATCCTTCCCAACCTTTCTTTGCACATAAGGATTTCTCCATATCTGTGCTATGACAATTTCCTGATAGGGGGCTCCATATCCGTGCTACGAAAAATTCCTAATAGGGGGCTAGTTAGTTATCACTATACTAGGCCCCTTACCCTAAGGTCACCCCAACAAATAATAGGGGTTTGTGGGGGGGAGGGTGTAAGGGCTTTGTAGCTATACCATGTTGTTGCTACCGAATGCACTTATATAGGGAGTAGTAGTGACTCAAAGCCCTGCCTTGTTTCCACACTATGTGTGATTCCCTATACCTAGTGGTGAACCCTCTTATGTGTGGCGTCACAAGGGTGTAGTCCTGGGATGTGTCTATGTTGTCCCGCTTTTCGGATTGAATAATACAAGAGTATACCTTGAACTCATATATCGTGTTACCTTTTTGTGCCATGTTGAGTGTGTAACGAGTGCAGGTTCATCACACTTAGTATCAAAGGAACTCTTGCTCGGAGTGGAGTGCTCATGGTAGCAAGAGAGAAGATCCAGTGCCCCGAAGAGAATGAAGTCGTAACGACGCATAGCGCAACGCCCCACATCACATCACCCCACGTCACATCGCCCACGTCACGTCGACCCCCGTTGCATCGATCCTCGTCGCGATGCCCCGGTGCGTCGACCCCGGTGTGACACCCCAACCCCAACACCCCACCTTCTGAAGACATGACGTGGCTTCCCCACGGCACGACCACTTCCACCACAGGCGAGACACAGCTTCCCCGCGGTGACATCACCACCAACCACATGGAGGACGAAAGGGAGAATGTCACCCTTCCAACAATGGAGGAGAGGAAAAAGAGTAGAGGGCAAGAATGGAGAGTGGCCCAAGAGGAGAAGGTGGCCGAACTGGAAAGGCAATTAGATGGCATGTCAAGCATGCTGGAGTCAATATGGAGGAACATGCAGATGAAGGAAGAGGAAGAGGAAAGGAAGAAAAAACTAGAAGTGGAGCAGGGCTATAGAGAATGGGTGATACAACAAAAAGAGGAGGAGAAAAGACACAAAATGCAAGAGGAGATGGGTAGAATGGGTAGAGAGGAGACATCTAGGAGGGTAAAAGATACAAGGAAAGAGAAGGAGAAGGTAGTAGAATCAGGAAGCAATAAGAAAGACAAGAAGAAGGAGAAGAAGACCACCCCAGAGAAGAGGAAGATAGTGACAGTTCACAAGACAACTATGGAAAATTCAAGATGCACTTGAAGTATTCACGAATAACTGAAGACAGGAAGGTGGAAGTGGCAGCCATTTACTTAGAGGAGGACGCTGCTAGTTGGTACCTGCTAGAGCAAGAGCAAGGCCACACCATCTTTTTGTGGGAAGAGCTCCAGGAAGAACTGAAAGACTACTTCATTCCAAAGATGGAAAAATTCAAAGTGAGAGATGAATGGAGGAACCTCAAACAAACACAAGGGAAGATGCAAGAATACGTCAGCAAATATAGGCAGATTATGCTGCAGCTACCAAACGTGGATACAGACACTAAATTACATGGATTTTTGTTTGGGATGCAAGAATGGGCTAGAAGATATGTGGAGAGACAGGAGCCAACAAGCTTAGCAAAAGCCATGAGAATGGCCGAAAGACTAGTGGACCTGGAAGGCAGAAGAACGGCCCAAGGGAACCAAAGCAGGTTCAACAACAACTCATGGAACCAAAGGCCCAATGCCCCTAGAGGGCCATTCACAAATACAAGGAGCCAAAACACCACCACCACAATGGCCGTGTCACAAACCGCATTGGTACCAAGAGGAGCAGTAGGAAGATGGGAAAACAACCATTATAGGCCAACCCCTAGCACATCGTATGGACCTGCAAGATCAAATACATCATGGTGGAGACCCCCAGGCCCTTCCATCGAGATCAGATGCTTCAGATGCGGGGGACCACACTACCAAGAAATCCCAAGCGGAAGTGAGGAAAGCATGGATCACCCAAGGGTAGGGACAATCAACGCCCAACCCCAATGCATGGCAGCAAGAGTAGCGGCAGTCCACCACCTATACATCAAAGGCCGAGTGAGCGAAGGAAACCAACCCATCATGATCGATACAAGGGCCACGCACAACTTCATGACATCATAGTGCGCAGCAAAACATGGATTGAAATTATTTAAGGCCCCAGAAGGATTAACAGTAACATTCGCCCAAGGAGAAGCCAGGGAAGTGAAACAAGTCTTTGGAATCCAAGTAGAAGCTAACAAGTGGAAAGCAAAACTCAACGTCTTAGTAATCCCCATGGATGATTTTGAAGTGATACTGGGCTTGGAATTCTATGACAAATATGTCATTGCGATGTTCGGTAAAGGTGTAAATGAAATGATGCTAGATATGCAAGGAGAAGGCGTCAGAGTACCCTGCAAAAGAATGCAACTGCCTGGTAGGACCCCAATCAAAGTGCAAATGAAGGAGAATAAGCTAGGAGTGTCATGCCAAATAGTGAAGCCAACTGCTACCCAACCAAGAGGCCAAACCCAAACTACACTGGTCCAAGGGACCGTTATCAGGCCACGTATCATGACATGTAGTGCCAACCAGGTAGAAAAATCAGTCAAACAAGGAGATATGGTCTACTTATGTATGATCCTTTATGTATGATCCAACCAATTGAAGAAGAAGATGGCAAGAAGCCCAAGCACCAAAGCAGGAACACAGAAGTGGCAGAGATACTTGAAGAATTCAAGGATGTAGAGCTACCCAAGGGTCTACCACCCAGACGAGATGTGGAGCATAAGATTGAGTTGATTCCAGGGTCTGTCCCACCGGCCTGAGCTCCCTACTGCATAAACCACGTCAAGCTCATGGAATTGAAGAAGCAGCTACATGAACTAGAAGAACAAGGGTTCATCCACCCTAGTAAATCCCCCTTTGGTGCCCCAGTGTTATTTGTCAAAAAGAAGGATAGGGGACTTAGACTCTGTGTAGATTATAGGGCCCTTAATAAAATCACCATAAAAAACAAATACCCAATGCCCCTAGTGGAGGACCTCTTAGATAGATTGCATGGGGCCAAGTACTTTAGCCATATTGATCTTAGATCAGGGTACTTTAGCAGAAGAAGATATCCCAAAAACAGCCTTCCGCACCCGCTATGGTAGTTTTGAGTGGTTATTATTAGGATTCGGCCTAAGCAATGGGCCAGGCACATTTTGTGGCCTCATGGATGGAGTCTTTAGACCTGAGATAGATATCTTTGTCATTATCTACATAGATGACCTCCTAGTCTATAGCAAAAACTTATAGGAGCACAAGCAACACTTACGCTGAGTTTTTGAGAAACTGCGGCAACATCAGTTATATACCAAGCCTAAAAAATGTGAATTCGCACTGAAAGAGTTGGAGTTCTTAGGCTTTATTGTAGGAGCAGCTAGAATCAAAGTGGATCCTAAGAAAGTGGAAGCTGTCCAAAGATGGCTTGTACTGAAAACTGTAAGAGAAGTGCGGGAGTTCCTCGGCTTCACAGTATTATGCAGAAGGTTAATCAAAGATTACAGCCTCATCGCAGCCCCCCTCTCCCATCTTACCAAAGAAGATCACTCTTTTACATGGGGGAATGCGCAACAAGAAGCTTTTGAGCAGATGAAGAAATGCATGAGCCAAACTCCCGTCTTAAGGGTGCCGAATTTCACCAAGCCCTTTGAAATTTCTACAGATGCCTTTGACTACGGCATAGGAGGTGTACTAGTGCAAGAAGGTCACCGCATTGCTTATGAGTCCAAGAAATTTACCGATGCTAAAACAAGTTGGTGTACACATGAGAAGGAAATGTTGGCAGTCATCCACTGCCTTAGGACATGGAAGCACTATGTTCAATACAAGCACGCAATAGTCTTCACCGACAATATCTCCCTCAAATACTTCCAATCACAACCCAAGTTATCGGCAAAGCAAGCTCGCTGGATAGACTTCCTAGCAGAATTCGACTTGGAGATCAAACACAAGCCCGGATCCACTAACAAAATAGCAGATGCCTTGAGCCAAAAAGCTAACCTGAAAGCTGTTAGTGTGGTCAGCAACAACTTCATAGAACTAGTCAAGGAGGCCCTAGAGCAAGATCAAGAGATGCACAACATAATCAAAGTTGTGGAAGTAGAGAAGACCTTGCATGGAATGTACACCCTAGATGAGGGTATCCTATTTTTAGGCAAAAGATTGTATATCCCCAACAACTTGGAGTTGAAGAAACTCATCCTGCATGAGATACACGATAGCAAACTTGGAGGACACAAAGGGCAAAGCAAAACCTTGGAGGCCCTTAGGAAGCAGTTCTTTTGGCCGAATATGAAGGAAGAAGTAATAGACTATATCAAAACCTGCCCCACTTGCCAATTGGTCAAAGCACCACGTTCAAAACCAACAAGATTACTACAACCATTACCTATACCCAACCGCCCATGGGATGTCATCAGCATGGATTTCATTGTGGAACTACCCGAGTCCCATGGGTACACAATCATCTTTGTAGTGGTGGACTATTTTTCCAAGCAGGCCCACTTCATCCCGGCCAAGCCACCACTAAATGCCAAGGAGGTAGCACGCCTCTTCTTCACACATGTATTCAAATTCCATGGCTTACCACTGGCCATAGTATCAGATAGAGATGGAAGATTCATGAGCGACATGTGGAAGGAACTCTTTAAGACCCTAGAAACACAGTTGAGATTCTCATCATCCTTCCACCCGGAGATAGATGGACAGACAGAACGAGTCAACTAAGGCATCGAAGACTATCTCCGGAGCTATGCCCGAGTGGACCAGAAAGACTGGGCCTTGTACCTTGATGTCTTGGAATTTCACTACAACAACTCCATCCACTCGGCAACGGGGTACACCCACCCCCTTTGAGTTAGGCACAGGAAAAGAAGTCACCACACCACTAGCCTTAGCATCCGGAACATAGCGAAAGATCAGGATGCAAAAGAGTTCCTGAAGAAATAAAGAGATCGAAATGCAGCGGCTAAGCAGAGCCTCGACCAGAGCAAAATCACCATGACCGAGCAAGCCAACAAGAAGAGGAAGGCCATACTATTCACCAAAGGAGACATGGTCCTAGTCAGCTCTAAGAATATGTCACTTCCCAAGAACATGACTCCCAAGTTCAATCACCGCTACTATGGACCCTACCGAATCACTCAAGTGCTGAACGAAGTCACCTGCAAACTGGACCTGCCAGACAGTATTTGTGTTCATGATGCGATGCGTTTCATGCTCGTCTTCTACGCAAGTTCTATCCAGACAATCAATGGGGATGGCGCGTACCAATGCTCCATTCCAACGGTCCCTCGAAGTAGAAGCATTCCTCCGACGCCGGGAACAAAGAGGCTTCCCTGAATATCTTACCAAGTGACGCAGGCGTCCACTCAAGGAGGCCACTTGGATCTCAAAAGCGAAGGCTCGCGAACGCGACAAAGAAGCCTTCGCCCTTTGGCTCGAGGAGAACCCCTGCTCCTTCCAACGACCCTTGAGCCTCTCCAACCCAAACAAAGCGCGGTTCTCAATCATAGACCCCAATATACCTCTACTCCTCAAATGTAATTGAGTCAAGGGTGAACCTGCATTGTGATAAACATCAATAAATCCAACAAAGCCCCAGTAATCCAGTATAGATGGGCAGACATTGACCAGCAGGCTGTGTTAAGACCCCCAAGTCCTAGTGCGGCAGACACTGGCCTGTCTGATAGTATAGATTGTGTTAAGACCCGGGTGAACCTGCATTGTGATAAACATCAATAAATCCAACAAAGCCCCAGTAATCCAGTCTAGATGGGCAGACATTGACCAGCAGGCTGTGTTAAGACCCCCAAGTCCTAGTGCGGCAGACACTGGCCTGTCTGATAGTATAGATTGTGTTAAGACCCCCAAGTCCTAGTGTGGCAGACACTAGCCTGTCTGATAGTATAGACTATGCTAAGACCCCGCGGTCACATAGACCGACAGACACTGACTAGCTTGATAGGAAAAGCTGTGTTAAGACCCCAGATGAGTCAATAACACGCACAACCCTTAGATTGATGAGGATAGCAATCCAATAAGCGAGGGTGAGTGTAAGGGCGTTGTAGCTATACCATGCCATTGCTACCGAATGCACCTATATAGAGAGGAGTAGTGACTCAAAGCCCTGCCTTGTTTCCATACTACGTGTGATTCCCTATACCCAGTGGTGAACCCTCTTATGTGCGGCGTCACGAGGGTGTAGTCCTGGGATGTGTCTATGTTGTCTTGCTTTTTGGACTGAATAATACAAGAGTATATACCTTGAACTCCAAACCCTCTTACCCTAAGGTAACCCCCAACAAATACCTAACAGGGATCGGATAGCGGGCTAGTTAGTTGCCACTATACTTCACCCCAACAAATTCCTAATAGGGAAATAGGGGGAACTCCAAACCCTCTTACCCTAAGGTAACCCCAACAAATTCCTAATAGGGGGATAGGGGGCTAGTTAGTTGCCACTATACTTCACCCCAACAAATTCCTAATAGGGGGATAGGGGGCGGGGGGGGGGGGGGGGCGCTAGTCAGTTCCCTCTGTACTAGCCCCTTACCCTAAGGTAACCTAGTTAATTGCCACTATACTAGCCCCCTTACCCTAAGGTCACCCATATTTTCTTTGAATAGGCATTATGTTAAAAGGGAGATTACGTTGGCCCCTTACCCTAAGGTCACCCATGTTCTCCTTGAATAGGCATTATGTTAAAAGGGACATTGTTGGCCTCTTACCCTAATATCACCAAGAATACGCATTGTTGTAAGAAATCTCACATCCCCTTATCCTAAGGTCACCCATGTTTTCTTTGAATAGGCTTTGAATAGGCTAATATGTTAAAAGGAAGATTACGTTGGCCCCTTACCCTAAGGTCACCCATGTTTTCTTTGAATAGGCTAATATGTTAAAAGGGAGATTACGTTGGCCCCTTACCCTAAGGTCACCCATGTTCTCCTTGAATAGGCATTATATTAAAAGGGAGATTATGTTGGCCTCTTACCCTACCAAGAATACGCATTGTTGTAAGAAATCTCACACTCCCATTAAGAGAAGCTTCATCAAGTTACATCTTTTGTTTTCATATTGTTAGCTTGGGTTTACAATCAACTTTCTTTACTTTGTTTGCTACAAGCGTTTACAATTGGGGAGATTATGTTGGCCTCTTACCCTACCAAGAATACGCATTGTTGTAAGAAATCTCACACTCCCATTAGTTACATCTTTTATTTTCATATTGTTAGCTTGGGTACAATCAACTTCCTTTACTTTGTTTGCTACAAGCGTTTACAATTGTTAGCTTGGGTACAATCAACTTCCTTTACTTTGCTACAAGCGTTTACACAACTCTGCTTGAATGACACCAACACTTCCTTTGATTTTGAATTGAAGCTAGTCATTGTTGACAAATAAAAACATTAAAATTACTTTAAACATTGGGATGGAATTGTTGCATGATTCTTGTCACAATCGAAGTAGACACCTTTCACTTCGCCATTATCAAATCCTTAGCGTTATGGAAGGAGCCAAATAAAGTTTTTTGCTTAGCTTTGTGGAATCTTTTGCTTAGCTTTATGAAAGTTTTTTGCCTCTGTTATTTGCTAGATTGAAAATCTAGGCACTTCTACTAAAGCGCCTTGGTGTGGCACCGTCCTTATATTTGCAAGAAAGACTTTGGATTGACAATGGCATGATCTAGTCTGTGTATTCATGATTCCCAACATTAATTGGCATGAACACTATAAGATAGTGGTGTTGTTTCTAAATTACTTCTGCGCCAACTTTTCTGCTGAGAACAATCATGGATGATTTGATTATCTGGGACACAGTTTGGATCAAGGCACATGCTTTTCTTCCAAACATTTAAAGAATAAAGAATATCCCTTCAGAACTGGACATGAAGGGGTGGAGCTCTCACAGGTTGAGCTTCCATACTATGCCCTTGATCACTTGGGAAACAGAAGCCAAAAGACATCTACTTGCACAACTGCAGCTCTGTTACCAGAGAGAGAAGGGTGCGTGCATGCTTGTTTTTTGAGGAGCTTCAATTCCAAAGCTTGCTCAATCAAGATCTAGGTTGGAGGTGGCTTGGAAAGGGCATACATGCTCTGCACTTTCACAAAAAAGGCTGTGTCAAAGATAACTCTCAGGTCACTGAATATTCTTGCGAGCCCAGTCTTGGCAAGATGTAGAAAGCCATGGAACACCCCACTGAAGCCTTGAGAGAGTGGGGTTTTTGAGTATTCTAACAGCCATGTGTTGCCATCGAGGAGTATAGCTGATGCAGTCCAACTGGGCATGGTCCAAGTACTACCCTCTGTGTGGACAACATGTTCTATTTGTCCCTCTCGCCACTGCACATACATGTAGCCATCTCATTAGTTGTATCCAAAGAGCACATGCAAAGCCATTTTTGTCTAGGGGACATGTGCTTGGAAACACAAAAACACTTCCTGTGCATATGCACACATGAAGGTATCACATTTCTTTCATATCCAATCAGCTTTCATGCAGTAAAAGGAATGTTTGCATACTTCAGGCTCTTCCAAAACAATCACAATGTGCGAACAGGTAAACTGAATTCCTTTTACCTCGATAACTCTACCACACAGAACCATAAATGTGCGCTCCACCATAGAGCGGCCCAGAATTCCTGCCGTTTTGGCTGTGTAACCCCATACAGAAACTTTTTCCATGGGTGTACCGTATAGGTTACAAGACGAATGCAGGAAATGCCCCTCCTGCATATTAAAGTATACACAAGATTGAGCAAATCGGCATCATGAGATTTAGGCATAGGAACAGGACATGGTAAGAGCATGGGCAGTAGAATAATCAGAATTCAGACAAGGTTTGAGTATAAGAAAGGTGCAGGTACTGACAAGGCTTACAAAAATGAGAACGTTTATGACAAGGAAGACAAGTGACTTCTGAACTGAAATCAAGTACTCCAAATGGGAATGATTGGAGTAAGGATTCTTCTTGATTTCAGGAATAGGCGCGATTATGGTTAAAGATACTGCATGATTTCAAGAACAATTGATACCAATGCTACAAATGCATTCAATTTCCCTCAGATGTCATATGAGAAGAAATGGCGAACATTCATTCATGCAAGGGGTATGGACCAACAGCATATGCAAATGCGGTTGAATCAAATGCAAAATACAAAGGCATAAGTGGAAAGTTACTCTCACCTCAGACAATCTCAATCCAATGTGAAATACAAAAATGTAGAATGAAACATTACTCTCACCTCAGACAATCTCCACCGAGACCCGGGCCCTGTGCAGTTAGACACATAAGACTGTTTATCCATTCTCGAGACCTGATGTTGGACAAAATCGAGCTTATCCAAGAGCCGTCTTCGGGCCATGGAAGCGCGAGCAAGCTGGGCGAAATCTTGGCCACTGAGCTTTGATTCCCAAAAGAAAGATGCGACCCGGGGCAAGCAGAGGCCCAGGAGAAGCCCCAGCGAAAGGAGCTGCAGAAACAGGGCCGTTCGGGGGCGGAGGGGGGTGGGTTGGGGGCCGGGGCGGAGGCTGAGCTTGTCGTGGGCCGCGCGGCGAGAGGAGGGAGGGTAGGGGGATGGGCGGTTCTCCTTGTCAGAGGCCTGAGAGGAGGGGGCAGAGGCCAGCCTGTTGGTGAGAGACGAGACTAGGGTTCCGGACGATGAGGGCCGCAGGTCTAAGGTAGCATGGATGCTGGCCTTGCACATGTTGCAGTCGCACTGCGCGTCCTTCCGGCACTCCAGGAAGTAGCCATCGCTGACCATCGCCTTCTTCTTGTTGTTGCTGTTGATGATGGTATTGTTGCTCGTCAGCACAGACGGTGTTCTGTCTTTCAAACCCATTTCTATCACTTGTGTGTCACAACGAAGACCAGAGAGAGAGAGAGAGAGAGAGAGAGAGAGTTGCCCCTTCTGATGAGAGAATTTCTGTGTTCCAGAGAAGCGGTAAAGAACAAATTCAGCACATACACAGAGACAGAACAGTTCTTCAGAGACAGAACAACTGTCTGTTCTGTCTGTCTCCTCTTCTTAAGACGCCCCTCTCCCTTCCAACGGTCTGCTCGAGGACCCGTTTTGGACCTAAGATTTAACGAAATATAAACCTTTGCACAACGCTTGCACATGGGTACCCTTAGGCCTGTTACACATCGGGGAGGGGCCGCCTGGTTAAGGGTGAACTAGCCAAACGAAAAAAAAGGCACTTCCCCCTTACCCATAGGGGCGCCCGGTCACAGGAGTCGCGGGGGGTATTGAACGCCTCCCTCGCCCTGTTTCCTTGTTCCACAGGGTAGGGGAGCTCCCCCGTCCGATCTCGTCCGTGGGTGAGGTGGGCCCCTCCATCACTTACCTATTGGTCAACCAAGAAGTCCGTTACGCCTGGAGCCATTGTTGATTGCTGCTTGTTGTTGTTCGCTACTCCCTGGGTGATGATCGTCATTGTTTGTTGATTGCCGTCGTTGTATATAAACGTGAACAAGAGAGACGCCATGCTTGCACAAAGGACGTCTTGCAACGGATCAAGGTATGCTTCTCTCTCTCTCTCTCTCTCTCTCTCTCTCTCTCTCTCTCTCCCCACAAGAGAGCAATGCATCATGCATCATCTTCTTCATTGCTCACAGCATGTCCTTCATTGCTTCGATTGGTTCAATTTCTGATTTAATTTCATGTCCTTCATTTTGCCACTTCCGATTGGTTTAATTTCTGGTTTAAGTAACCTGTGAATTCTAAATTTCTGGTTTAATTAACCTGTGGACTCCAATCAGAAGGGCAAAAATGAAAAAAAGGGCACCCCCCGTTACACATCATTTGAATTTCTAGTTTAATTAAACATGCATCATCTTCTTCATTGCTCAGCATGTCCTTCATTGCTCTGATTGGTTTAATTTCATGTCCTTCATTTTGGCCTTTCCAATTGGTTTAAGTAACTTGTGAACTCTAAGTTTTTTGTTTAATTAACCTGTGAACTCCAATCAGAATGGCAAAAATGAAAAAAAGGGTGCCCCCGTTACACATCATCTGAATTTCTAATTTAATTAAACATGCATCATCTTCTTCATTGGTCAGCATGTCCTTCATTGCTCCGATTGGTTTAATTTCCGGTTTAGTTTCATGTCCTTCATTTTGGCCTTTTCGATTGGTTAAATTTTAGGTTTAAGTAACCTGTGAACTCTGAATTTTTTATTTAATTTACTTGTGAACTCCAATCAAAAGGGCCAAAATGAAAAAAAGGGGCGCTCCCCCATTACACATCATCTGAATTTCTGGTTTAATTAAACATGCATCATCTTCTTCATTGCTCAGCATGTCCTTCATTGCTCCTTATGTCTGTAACCTATGAACTCTGAATTTCTGGTTGTTTAATTAATCATGCACCATGATGCATCATGATAATCGTGCTTTAATTATGTTTTTGGAATGATGCATCATATTTCAGATTTTCTGAAATGATGATAATCTGAATTTATGGACTGGTTAAACCTGTATTGCTAGCGCCATAATCATTAAATATGCATCATGCATGAATGCTCTCTCTCTCTCTCTCTCTCTCTCTCTCTCTCTCTCTCTCTCTCTCTCTCTCTCTCTCTCTCACAAGAGAGCAATGCATCATAATTTCTGGTTTAATTAAATGTCCACTATGATGCATCATGATAATCGTGCCGTAATTGTATTTCTAGAATGATGCATCATGGTCTAAATTTCTAGAATGAAGATAATTTGAATTTCTAGAACGATTAAACATGTATTGCCCATGCCATGAATGTGAACTATGCATCATGCATCAATGGTGTCTCTCGCTCTCTCTTTTCTGCACAAGAGAGCAATGCATCATGCATCATTCATGAATGGAATGTAACCGGTCTAGGGTTTTTGGATATCGATACAATGCCACTCCATAACTTCAACATATTTGAAAGGTTTTCATGAGAATGTTGTTAGCCCATTGAGCCATGAATGATTATTTGGTGCACTAAGCTTACAAGACAACTTATTATCACTTACAATTAAATTTGTTGGTACACAGTGGCTATCACAATAGCATATTTTTGTAGGATTACGCATTGGCTCTTGTTTTGAATTTAAAGTAGGCAAAAATTTCATAAGGCCTCTTTTGGTGGGGCCTATGACAACATTGGCTCTTGTTTTGAATTTAAGCTAGGAAAAATTTGACATTTCAAAACAGCCATTATGTAAGTGCTCTAAATTGAGGTCAAGCAATATAGATAATCTTATATTTTATACATAAAAGATGTTTTAGAAGGCATTGAACAACATGGCATACATATCAAGAGAAGAGGTGCAACCTTGGTGGAAACTATGGGTTAAGGAAAATGGCACCCATGACAAACCTTTTCAAATGATGACTCTAAGCAATAATAGATGAAACCTTAGGCATGTGTTCATAAGCATGTGCTAACAACATTCTTAAGAATATGTGTCTCGTAAAGTTATGCAAGAATATTAGATAGGTGGCATCATGGTTTAGCCAAGCTCATAAAACATATTTGCAAAGTAAATTATGTTTTTGTAAAAACCTAAGTACATTCTACTTGCTTGATAAGTTTTGACATATTGTAGTTAGTTTTCATTAAAGCTATTTTAACTTTGCAGTTCATAGTTATGGATAGAATAAAGTTATTGAACAATAAACCTATTTGTCCATTTACATATTGTAAATTATGGATAATTTTCATGTATAAGGTGGAGCTCGATGGATTCTCCAGAGAGCACTCCCATGGAGGAGTTTCATCAGTTCATGTCTCAAATGAGCCAAGATGCAATATGCAATAATGGCTTTATGTGATTTTCAAGCCAAAGTTTGGGTGTTCCAAGCCACATTCCAAGCCATAGTGTGGTTGGCAGTATTCCTGTAAATGTGTTTCCAAACCACCCTCCTTTGATCAATCCTCGTCCTCCTCAATTCGCACCATTCCAACAACCAAGACATTCAAGTGTAGAGGGACCCACAACAATACACAATCATATAATTCATCGTCCAATGCGCATAGTCCTCAACATCGGCCCTTGACACCACCACAACAAGAACCACAAGCAATAAGTTCATGTGATGCAATCCAGGACACATGTGAAGAGGTTGACTTGGTTCAGACTCAAAAACCAATGGTGCCATCTTTCAAGAATGCCAACAAGCAACATCCACGGCGAATCTCATCTGAGTCCAATCTGCCAAAACCTCCTAAAGCAAAGAGGGTGCGGAAAGGAAAGAATCAGGATGACGAACCTAAGACACAAGATCATTCAACAACCACAAAAAAACCATTTGCGCAGTGGAAGGACACATGGACAGTACAACTCATTCACATCCGAGGATCCATGAGTATGGAGTTCTCAAAGCCACCGAAGCAAGGAGTGGATATATGGTCGAAGGTAGCCACATAGCTAGCATCACTATTTCTAGAGTTCGACAAAGATTGTGAGGCATGTAGAAAATGTTGGGGACATGTTTATGAGTCATATAGAAAGGATAAGGCCCTCAATGCCATATTAGGGAATGATCACAAGATCATTTGTCAATGGTATGATCTTGTGGATGAATATATGTGGAATCGTGTGAAAGTTGTCAGCGATGCATATTCCTCATCTATTGGTGGGTTGTCTTCTCCAGAAGACAACACTACATCAGTCTCCAATGATCCATGTGACCACACCTAGGAAGACATTAGATCCAATGAGCCTTCAAAGATCGGGCAAGATCAAACAACCAGCCAAGGAGCACGCAATAAGAAGGGTAGAAAGATAGAGGAATCTCTTAGTGACATGGCTACCACCGCTCGATCTATGTTAGCCAACCAGAAATCAAACATAGAGGAAAAGAAAGCATTTGAAGAGCGCAAGCTCATTATCATGGATACACTTTCCTCCTTCGTATCTGGTTTGTTAGATGTAATCAAAAGTCTTAAAAAAGAATGATGGCTTGAACTATAGATGAATTTGGAACTTTTTTTTTAAATTACTCTACCTATACATCTCTCTTCAATTGTCTCATAGAGTTTCATCAAATCTTTTGACAGGTGAATGGACGATGAAAGTCTTTTGATAATGTGTGTCATTGGTGTTATAGTTGTTGTCATGGCAATGTTTCAGCTATTGTTAAGTGATTTGGATGACGAGGACGATGACAGTATGCAATTGCATACTTTGATGGAGTGCATGGCTCATGGTTACATTGCACGTCGAGCTAGGATAGGTCAGTGAAGGCACGATTGACGGTCATGCTAGGCCTATCCAAGACCACAAACTTTTATGGAGCAGAGGCTTCTGGGAGTTATTAAAAGCGAATGTTCAAAACCAGATTACGAGTTAGCAAGAGTACATTTGAATATCTCGTCGCGAAGTTAGCACCACAAATGCGATGCAAGAACACGAACTATAGAAGCACAATACCTATAGAGAAGCGGGTCTATGTGGCTCTGCATCACTTAGTGAGTGGCTCAAATTTGGGACTCATAGCTGATTTGTATGGAGTCACAACTTCATTTACACAAATGGTTGTTCTAGACTTTTGCGATGCACTGGCCGCATGTGGATTGCATGGTATGTACTTAAAGTAGCCAACATCACAACTAATGCAAAAAAATACAGATGCATTTTAGGTCCTTCGAGGTATACCTTATGTTGTTGATGCAATAGATGGTAGTCATATTCCCATCATTGCCCCAAGAGAGAACCATAAAGATTATTTTAATAGGAAGGGCTTCCACTCAATTACAATTCATAAACCTTTCAAGGGTGGTAAGGATGGACTATCTTCAGAACGTTATCATTGGAATTACATACAATCAAGTACTCATATGCTAGTTGAAAGGGCATTTGGCATCCTTAAAGTGTGATTTCGCATTTTTTTGAAGAGATGTGACATGCTTTTACAAAATGTCCCGAAGATGGTGGCAGCATGCCTTGTTCTACATAATATATGCATTGTGCATGGAGATAGTTTTGATGATGCATGGATACGTGAAGTGAAAGTGGAACTTGAGAGAGAAAGTAATGCACCTCATCAAGATAAGGACCAGCAAAATAGTTTAAGGAATGGATTAGCAGAGGTTGCTACACTAACTAACACAAGCACCACACAAGCAATATAAAGAGCTCGAGCAGTAGAGCCAACACTGGAGGCAAGCCATCCTGAGGGGGCATCTCGGAGAGACAACATTTCTCAAGCCATGTTTTGAGAGAGGGAGAACACAAATGTGAAAACAGTCTTTGGCGATTCTGACTTTGTGGAGGAAATTGACAACAAAGACAATAGTGAGTAAACTTCAATAGCGTTTGCAATGCAGGTGGAAAGGTGGAAAGAGGGGTGGTGTGCTTTAAAAAAAATTCTCTTTCCACCTTTTTGCAAAGAGCTGGGTAGAGGCATGCCTCAATAGCATGGTGAAGGGATTCAACTCCCTTGCTCTCTTTTTCATCACTAATTTGCATTAGTATTATAAGCCATTTTTTTAAAGTTTGTAATGCTTTTAGTTTTATCAGTCGCATTTTTATAGTTTTGTAAGAAGAAGAAGAAGAGGAAGAAGAAGGGGTTATAGTAGTAGTAGTAGCAGCAGCAGCAGCAGTAGCAGAAGAAGAAGAAGAAGAAGAAGAAGAAGAAGAAGAAGAAGAAGAAGAAGAAGAAGAAGAAGAAGAAGAAGAAGAAGAACTACTACTACTACTGTTGCTGCTGCTGCTGCTGTTGCTCCTACTACTGCTCCCGCTACTGCTACTACTACTACTACCTCATGCTCTATATTTTGTTAGTGGAATGATTTGCTCTATATTTTGATTGTGCTTAATAGAGCAAATCACATCATGCTCTAAATTGGTAGAATTGAAAGGGGAAGACACTTGAATATGCATTGAAGAACCATGCTCATGAATGAAGCACAACATAGGCAAAATATAATATTAGATTATCAAATGAGAGTGGCCTCGAACTTGCTTGAGGCTTCACATGGCCATGGTATGCTCAAAAGTTGAATCATGCTTGAGGGATTGAAGGGCAAAGTGTAAACTGCTTTTCAACCTCCATAATCAATGGAGGTTGAAAAGTAGCAAATCAAAGACAGAGTCAAAGATTAAAGAAAAAGAAACAAGGACAAAAAAAGGCTACTAATAATAGCAGTTGGTCAACCAAGATAGAAAAAGGCAATAAATGGAGTAAAGAGTCAAGAAAATCACTAAAAGAATCTTGAACTACTAAAGGTCCCAACCTTGCTCAAACTATAAAGTAGGTATTTGTTTTTCCAGTCCCATAGCACACAAAGAAATTAATTTTGTAAAATGTGACCTCCATGCTCACCCCCACACAAGTTATAATTTAATTGTGGAATTATCTTAAACTCCAAGGTTTGACAATTATTAAATTCAATCCTACATGCATACTATGAAGGCCTATGGATAGTGTAAAAGGCCAAAAGTCATGAGAGAGGAATATGGTATGCATACACTAGCTCACAAAAACCCTAGTGTGTATAAACTCAAAAATCAATGTAAAATTCATTCTCATGTATGCTAAAGCAAGACCTTGGCATTTCAAACTCTTGCTTTTAGCCTTTGAGAAGAAACCGACAACGGTTTTAGCTTTTCTATAAGACAATTGGTAGAGAAGAAAATAATTTAGAGAATCATGAGAAGGATTAGAGAGAGAAGATTTTGGAGGCTTCAAGTCCCATTTCCACCATCATAACAATCATGTTCTTCATCAACTTCATCGTCTTTTCCCCTTCTTGTCCTTCACTTAGTGTTGCTCATGTATTTAAGGAGGGGTTTCTTCAATCAAAATCTTCTTTCTCACCCTCCCCTCACCCTCTTGAGCACTTGACGAGTGAATTGTAGGGAAGTAAGAGTATCATCAAGAGTTTGAGATGGCCTCACAAGAGCATAAGTGGATTAAAGGAGAGCTTCAAAAGCTATGCGAAGGCCATGCTTAGATCAATGAACACAAGAAAGTTGTATTTGAGACTTGACTATAGTTGATAAGGTATTCTTGTTTTGTATTTTATTTGCTCCTTGGGCATAAGAGGAATAGAGCATAAACATGATAGAGGAAGTTGTAAATAAAACATATGATGTGAGAGATGGTAGGGTGGAGAGTATGCTTAAATCCCTTCTAGGAATAAGGATACTTCCATGCTATCTCAGGGGGTTCACTATACATATATCCTCTATATAACGTGCATTCAAGACCTATTTATAAATATCCTTATTTGTGAACTTTTCCTAAATAAAATACAACCCTTTTCTATTCAATCTGTAACACCAAATAGTCCCTTTATATAACACCCTTTTGTATGTGAAAAATGTATAAATGTAGTATTGAAAAAATCACTTATTTTAAACCCACATGATACACACATATGTTCATGTGAGTGAAACCCCACCCACCCCCCCAAACCCCCGGAGCACTTGATAGGTGAATTTTAGGGAATTAAGAGTATCATCGAGAGTTTGAGATGGCCCTATGAGAGCATAAGTGGATTAAAGGAGAGCTTCAAAGTTATACGAAGGTGACTCCCCCCCCCCCCCCCCCCCATTGAGAAATGACAAATGATGAGTGCTCTAGGAAGAGATGTCATGAATCCCATATGCACAGTGAGGAGAGTGGAACAACCCAACTTCTATAAAGCATTGTACTTGACTATCACTTTCATAATGATGAATATAATATCATGATGCTTTCCTCTTTCAGTTAGTGTCATTGTCAGTCCAATACACAAGATTGTCTTTATGAGTCCAAGCTTCCATCTTGGAACCTAATTCACTTGTGTAACAGTTGTCTACTCATTGTCCATGTCAACATGAATTTAGTCTTCATCTTCCAACCTCCATAGCTCCTGCCATATTCTAGATCTAACATTCTCACATGGTATCAAAGCTCAGTTGAGCATGGCATAACTCCCCTCTCTACTCTCTCAAGCCCTCTTAACCTCACGTCAGCTCAAATCTAGCTCATGGTTCCATTTCTCATTTCTGTCTCCACTTGACCTTGTGGCAGCCATAGCCAAAACAGCACCTACATGACTTTGAGCTTCTAGATCTCTCAAACCAAATCATATCTCTTCAAGCTCTCTTTTGGAGATCTCTCCCTTGACTCCCTGGGTAACTCTCTATCACTTCAAACATTGGCATTGCCTTGGCAGCATGTTATGTTAGTCACTTTTACTTACCATATTTTTTGTTTTAATTATAGGTATTTCATCGCTAGACAAACTATGTGCATTCTCTTTCGATATAGAAGATGGAGACTTTTGTGAGGGGAGCGGACTAGCTTGGATCAAGATACCAGACATGAGACACATACAGCTCTCATAGATGTGGTTATCTTGTGGAATGGTCACAATCCTTTTGTAGTCAATGTAGAGAGTCATTGGCCCATTTCTTTTCTAAGACAAGAAATCCTATTAATATCCAATGAGCCCCTATGCAACTTCTATTTTAAGTCAGATAATAGAAAGGTCAGGACTCGTAGTAAATAATCCTTGACATGTAAGCAATGTGCTTCTCCACATATCCTTAAGATAGTGGAATCCTTGTAAAAGTTCTTACAAGGAGTGAATACGAATTTTTTTGTACGTTTAGTTTTGATCATTTTGGTTTACTATTATCCAAGCATGTTAGTATGTATGTTGTAATTAGTTAATTGTGCTAGTTAAAATCACCATTAGATTGCAAGTTAGGGTTCTATAGCTTTGGAATATTGTCTTTGCGTAACAACATATTGCAGTTCGTCACTTCTACTCATTTTTTGAGCACTCCCTGTGTTGTTGGAAGGAATCAAAATAAGTGTTGAAAGTATTTAGATTTCTAGTTGTTGTGTTTGAGGGTCTTTTAGATTTTTTTCTTTAAAAAATCCAATATTTTCTTTGGTTAGACTTGAACACACTTAGTGGTCCAAACATATTAAAGGATATAATGAAGTGTAATGAAGTGTTTTTCTATTTAAGTAATTTTGATGGTGGCTTTCAATTATTGAAATAAAATATATATGGTTAGGGTTTTAATTTGAAACATTAAGGTTAAAATTTTTATAAGAACCTTTATTTAAAACCCTTGATGCATAAAAGTTAGATCTCTAAACTCATTTTCACTTTCATTCTCTACTTCTTTATACATGTGCTCTCCTTCTCTCTCTCTCTCTCTCTCTCTCTCTCTCTCTCTCTCTCTCTCTCTCTCTCTCTCTCTCTCTCTCTCTCTCTCTCTCTCTCTCTCTCTCTCTCTCTCTCTCTCTCTCTCTCTCTCTCTCTCTCTCTCTCTCTCTCGTGTTGGCTACTACTCTCGCCTTTGCCGCATGGATTAGCTCCACATGCTACACACCTATAGGAGACCAGATTTACTCGAAGTTTTGTATGACCTTGAATCTAAAGTGCTCACTTTCCATAGCAAATCCTAGCTCTGGCATATTGGCATCATTTGTGATGAGGTAAATCCTCTCACTTTCTCCATCCCAAGCTCTGCTCTTAGGTGGATTCTGATAGATTTTTTGTATAGTCTACATGCCGGATCCAGCCATGCAAAGGGTAATAAATCGAGCTCTGGTTCATGTGGGGCAACAACTATACGCTAGAGTTGTACCCACCTCATCCTAGGACCACATCACAATGGATCTCATCAATTCTGATGTAGCCATCGCCATCTATATTTTGTGCACTGATGTGCAAGAGGGCAGTGATGAAGATATCGGTGCACCCTCTCAGCCGCAGTAGCTATAGTATTTTGAGAGGAAGCCTGAGGAAATCACTCTCAATCTAAGCTAAGAGGCAGCACAGAGCTTAGCTATTGTACACCCACCTCCCTGCCCTACTGAGATGCTGAGCAATGAGCCATCCCTTGCTTCTCTCCATGTTGTCACCATTGAGGGGGTTGAATACCTATGCATGCAAGATGTATTGGAGATTTTGGAGATAAGAGAAGAAGAATTATGCAGTATCATGGTGTGTGATGCACTAGATGATTTTACAGATTTTGATGTACAGGATGCCCCACCACATGTGGATGAGGTAGCTCGATATGATGGCACAAGCATCAATGACATCTTTGCCATTGTAACCATCCAAAAGCAAATTAAGGATGCGGCACCACATGTGGATGAGGTAGCTCGATATGATGGCACAAGTGTTGATGACATATTTTCCATTGTGAGCATCCAAAAGAAAATTAAGGATGTGATGCCAGAGTATGACATCTCCAACCAGGACTTTGAGTGCTTGTAGGAATGCCTTTTTGGTTCTTAACTTGACTACACGGTACCTTCCCAAGAGAGAGATGAGGACGGCCTGATTGCAAGAGTAGACATCGATGCTCCATTACAACGGCGGCAAATGGATGACAAGGAGAAGGTAATGTTTTTGGTTTTCAATGCAACTTTACCCATAGGGCCTCCAAGGCATGTGGACCCACAAAATGAAATTTGACCAAGATCGGTGAACCCCTGTAGGAGCCCTGTCCAGACATGAGCCTATGGACAAGGCTCTCGTAGGGATCGCCCTGTCCAAAAGCAAGCCTGTGTCCACAGGGCTCTTGTAGGGATTGCCCTATCCAAAAGCAAACCTATGGACAAGGCTCTTATAAGGGTCACCTTGTCCACAAGTTTGTGTCTAGACAGGGGTCCAATCCCAGTCAAATTTCATCTTGTGGATCCACGTGCCTTGGAGGCCCTATGGGTGAAGTTGCACACAAAATTGAAGTATATATATTTAATATTCCATGAATAGTGAGTATGATACTGGACTTATGTGACACAGGGCATTATCTATATAGATGAGTTTTCATCTAGGCAAGGTGGCCGATCTGGTGGCCAAGGAAGGGTACAGGACTCTGCATTGAAAGAGTACATTGGCTAGCTTGTCAGGGACAGAAGTATTTCATAAGACATGTTCTCCTACTTTCGTTGAGAACTTCATGAAGTTGAGGACACTAATGAAGGCTAGCCCCTTCCATGGTGGCCCGTGGTATGGTTGCCAAAGTTGAAGACCCTGCTCTCATTAAGCAAGAACTTCTAGGCCAAAATGTATTGTTGCCTATGATAAAGAGCAGCTCTAACCATGGGGAGCCTAGCTTCAAGAAGTGTGGGACAATTTATATGTACTTACTACCTAATGATGTCTCTTTTGCAATGTAACTCAGTTTGTAATATTCTCTTATATTAATAAAAATCTATGTTGTTGAATTTGCATGCAATGTAGTTTATGATACTTGTCATTTATTATTGTTTGTATTTGAATGTAATGCTTATTTGTTGCACTTATACGCAACATGATTCGTTATTTAAATTTAATACACATCGATTTATCAAATTCATGCATATCATTTATTTATCCAAAGGCACGTAAGTATAACTTAAATAAATAAATAAAACAAATAGCTAGCAACTAAATAAAAATAAGATACACCAAAAAAATTGTATTCATATTCATTACACTTTACATAGGATCATATACAAGCAAGGTCTTTTCAAATCGTTTCAGAAGCTAGATTCCATAGATGTTTCACTAGTAGGCCCTTATTGTTGCTGCTCTTCGAGAAAGATTGTCCCTACATCATAGAAAGAATCTCACTATCTGTAGATCTCTATCACAATGAGATGGTGACCCTCCTTGCATGCATTGCTGCATAGATTGAGTCTCCAAAAAAGTCAACGAGGAAGGCTTCAGCAGCATCCTGTAGTGCAAGGAGGGCCTGGGCAATCCACCGATCAAGTTGATCCACACTTGAACTATCGGGGAAGTGCCCCCTGCTATTTCTAATCAGTATGTTTTATATTGTCTCTCGCACCACCTTTTGGAATGTAGCCTTTGGTATGAAGAGGTGTGTGGTCTTCTAAATATTACCAGTGATCAGATTGACTTGAAATTTTAGATGTGGACTCTTCTAGGATACAACAACCATCCAAACAAAATTGGCCCTATCAGAAGCCTTGGCCAAAGGCTCTCGTTTAGGGCTCCACATGTGAGCCTTCAACCAGGTGTCCCAGGAGGCTTCTAATGGAGCCAATTTTTTAGTTTTCATGAGTTCTTATGATGCCTGGCACATAGGTGAAGTTTCACTAGATTCTACTTATAAAATTGGCAATTAAATCTTTTTTTGGAAAATGCATTAACTGCATTACACTTCTCTAAGAACAAAAAAAATTCACCAAGTATGCGTACTTGCGTATGAAATATATTCTTGTCTAAACTACATGCAACATTGGAAACTTAAAAATTCACTAAATGTAAATCATGGAAAAAATAGAATATTATATATCGGATATAGTATTGCCAAACCATAAAATATAGTAAAGATCCAAGTACAACTGTTCATCGATGTGTGCGTGATTGCACATAAAATTTATCCTTAATGAAACTACTTGCAAAATTGGAAACTTAAAAATTCACAAAATGTAAGTCATAGAAAAAATAGAATATCACGTATCAGATATAGCATGATGAAACCACAAAATACACAATAGATAGTACATCGTACCAAGTATAACTAGAGCGAGTCAAAATTTAGCTCCGTCGAGTGCTATTAAATACTTGAAGGTCTACTGGAAGGATAACCAGAAACTAAGCTCCATAAAATCTACAAGCAAACTTGAGCTAAACATAGATCCGTTTACAAGGTAGCTTCTCAGAGCATGTTGTTGACATTAAGATTAAATGCATCTTTCTTGTTGTGAATCCTACGAACAAGAATCAAATCTATGGGCTTAATAGTGATACATCAAGCATGAATGGCTAGAAGTTGACCATCACTCATGAGATCAATCAAGTAGCTTTCAATTGCCTCTTGGAGAGCAAGCAAGGCTTGGCTTGACCATCGCCCCACATTCCTTGCGTGGTTCCTTGAAAAGAACTCGTGATGATGCCCTGACTACAAATCTTCTAGTATTTCTTGCACCAACCTAGAGAATGGTGCCTTAGGAATAATTAAGTTGGAAATCCTCTGGAATTTCCTTATCTCACCTAGAGAAGTTGTGCCTAGTCTCCATCTTTGCTTCTTATGTGTTGGAGGAGGTGTATTACCAGGTGGAGTAGTAGTGGGAGCTAGAGCAACTAGAGCACGTGAACCACCATTTCTAGACAATGGTGGATCATTATTCTGGATAGATAGGCTATCGTTATTGACCACACTAGGCCCACCATTGTTGGCCACAATAGCACTACCATTTTTAACTGTAGTAAGGCCACCATTGTCGACCACCAAGGGGCTATTATCACTCACAATACGCTCACTAGATTCAGAAGAGTGTTGAGCTCTTGCACTTACATGCACCTTCTTGATAGGAAGCTTGGAAATGTAGTATAAATGAACTTTAAATTTACTTCAATATAAATAAACTTTAAAAGCAATTTAGTATAAATTAACTTTCAAATTTATTATAGAATAAATGAACTTCTCTCTCTCTCTCTCTCTCTCTCTCTCTCTCTCTCTCTCTCTCTCTCTCTCTCTCTCTCTCTCTCTCTCTCTCTCTCTCTCCTACCACCCTCTCATACCCCTCTCTCTCTAGGCTAGTGAATCTTTCAAGGCTTCAAATTTTCAAATCTTTGTCTTAGGATTTCAAAATTGGCTTTTCATAATTTAAATTTAATTTTCTGAAAGTTTCATATCTTGTATCTATAGTCAAATAAAGGACTCAAGTATAGATAACCTTAAACTTCACTCTCTAAGATAAGCATTGCTACATTGTCTCTTCTCCCAAGAAGTGTGGTTTAAGATTAATAGACCCAAAAGATAGAGCGATCAATATCAAAACTTTGAAAAACATAGTTTCAACCTTTGAAATTTAAAACAAAATTTACAAATTTCTCTTTTAGCCAAATTCAAATAGACAAACTATCTAAAGCTTAAGATAGGAGTGTTAAAGATATCTCATGTTTAAGATAGGAGTATTGATGAGTCATATCCTTAGTACCTGTACTCTCTCTTGGACTCTAAATGCATCAAACTTGTACTCTTTATCTAGGTCTCCATTTCTTGCCATCCCTCTCTTGGGTTGCCAACCATTCTGCATGGTGTTGTCGTCTAGCTGTGTTGTTTTCATATCTTGCTTTGCTCACTTCATATATTGCCCTACTTATAGATTCTGCATGAGAGGTCTTGGACTTCTTCTTTTTTTCCTCGTATCGTATCTCTAATCTCCTATACCACCATTGGAATAATTGCCTCATAGAATTGGAATCATTGATGCCACCTCCATTATCAATTGCCTTTTGAAAAGCACAGCGAGCTTGCCAGTGAGACCGTTTCATGCCTTGAGTTAACCATACTACTACACTCCCTTAATGTGCAAAGTATGGACCATATGCCTCAAGTATATGCTACATAAGAAAGGAAGATTAGAAACACAAACTAATTTGCAATGATGATATATTTTTGTAATGGTGACAATATTGACCATGTAGTGTGTTATGTTATTTGAAGTCCATGCCCCTACCATAGAGTTGTGAAATTTAGCAACTACATCTTTAAATGTGTTAGCATCACTAACCCTAACCTCAACTTTTGTAAGAGAGCTACTAATTTATATAGGTGTATCCACACTTCTGCCTTTGCAATCCTCGTTCTTCCCCCATTGCTCCGATCTGAAACAACAAGATGCAACTTTTTCCTTGCTTCGTACTTCTCTAGTTGTTTCACAAGTATATTGCCTTCCTCATCTGGAGGTGGAGATACAAATTTCCTAGCCTTGGGTCCATTAAAGCATGGTTTGCAAGGGATGTTTCCACTCTTGTTCGATTTTTTCTCATCCTTTTTTACTTCTAATTGGCCCCCATGCAATCCAACTTCAAAGTGGACTTGTCCCACCTTCGTGCATGTAGCATCAGCTTCTAATACAAGCTATATCTTGCATGTGAAACATACATATTCATATACTAGCTTCTCAACTATTCTAACCAAACAATGCAATGTGCAAAAATGAACCCCTGTCAATGGTATTTTCAAAATAGGATGCTAGTTTGGATCCACTCGAACTAGCATTGTTTCTCATGACTTTCTGATCACGTATGGGAAACTACAAGTACTTCATGGTCCTCCTTTGGTACTTCAAATGCTGCAAGCCACCATATTCCATTCTCTGATTGCACACTGAAGTATATAAGATGGTTTTCATTGGTGTCGAGATCCAATGCTCGATTCATAAGTGTTATACTCACACGTTCAAGTTTTTGCCCCTTGATAATCTCACTCTTGTCAAGTTTGAGTATAAACTTAAGCTTGCCTCTACATTCTTCCAAAGACATAATGTAGAACTTGACCATAGCCACCTACACCCTACATATATCCAATACAAAGTTGTTGGGTGCATTCAATACAAAGGTAACTTCTTTGGAACCATACTTTAGTATATGTGTGAATTCCAAATGTGTAGGCTCACGAATCAATTCTAAAACTTTCTCATTTTGTTTTTTTCAAGCCTTCTTCACATGAAATGGTTTTGGCAAAGACACTACTCGCAAACCTACTTAAAACCTATATCCAATTTTTGATAAAGCATATTGTATGACTCAGAACTTAGACCCACATTGTCACATAATCCCTTAGCATCTATAGCAGTAAACAAGTTGCTTACATCCCTAAGATGTTCACTTGTGATACCATCCACAATATCCTTGAATTTACAATTTTCCAATGCATTTTTTACCATATCCTTACTAAGGACTTTAGCAATAGTGTCATTCTCTACATGAGGAAACATATTTCTAATTGTAGCAAATTGAGCATATATCCGTCTATGATATTGTCCACTTTCTTTGGTTAATTGGTGAATTGGTTTAACTAATCGGATGCACTGACGTGCTTCTTTGGTTTTTAAAGTGGGCCCAATCTCCAAAGTTTTTATAAGCTTCCTCTTTAAGTTTCTATTCTCCTTTTCCAACTCCATAATTTTAGATTGTAACTCAATATTCTATACCTGTGTAGCATGCATAGCATCTTCAATTATAGATATCACTTGTTGTAGGCTTTGGTTCTCCCTATTTGGATTTGCTTGATTGTAGAAGATATCTTATTATAACATTATTTTGGAATCTCTTTTTAGAGACAGAGATGAGAGAAACCCCTTAAGAAGCAAAAAAAAGAGTCCATATTTCTCCTAATGTATGGTATAGTAAACCTCCTTCATATGCACAATTGAGAGTTTTTGGATGATGTGAGATATTTTTCCATATTCTCAAAGACAAGCGCAACAAGTTGGATCTAAAGTCTCTCAAATGCATCTTTCTTGGATATGGTAATGCTAGTAAGATGGGCTATCATCCTTGGGATCTATAGACTATGAAAGTTATATGTAGCCATGATGTTGTGTTTCATGAGAATAAGGTGCATAAGAAACTTTAGGTGATTGAGGTGCACAAGGTGATGTTTTAGGGGGAACATCTTATTACTATATAGCCAACCCTCGTTAGATAGTCTACAATTATTATTGATGCTCTAGTGGCACGGGATCTACTTGTTGTGCAAGATCGTGTTGATGATGTAGACAAAGAGAATAGGATATACTAATTTCACATCCAATTTTGTGATGCTCTACTACAGCCTTACATCCTCTTGAGGGTTATGATCCCTCTATGGATTATGTCACGGGTACAAACTTTTCTAAGCTTCTTATTTATGAGCAAGCTATATGCACATGTGACAATTCTTCTTGCGAGAGGGCTATGTAGTCTGAGTTTGACTCATTGCAAAAAAACCATACTTGGGATTTTATTTCCTTGCCTAGTGAAAAACATGCATTGCCATGCAAGTGAGTGTATAAGCTAAAGACCACCCCTAGTTGCACTAAGCCAGCATATAAGACCCATTTGGTTGTAAAGGGTTATAAACAAGAAAATGGAGTTGAGTTTGAAAAGATCTTCTCTCATGTGCTAGTCAAAATGATTGAGTAGGTACCTCGGGAATGGTATCACAAATTTGATGTATTTCTACATTAATTGTCTTACTCCCATAGCGCTATGGATCCACATCTTTACAGAAGAAGGCCCATGATAGTAGCCTTATCATTTTGGTACTCTATGCTGATGATATACTGATTGGTGGGGGGGCTCATGCTAAGTTGGATGCTCTAAAGACTCAGCTCAAGAGGAGCTTTGAGATAAAGTACACGGGGCATGCTTCTCATATACTTGATATGAGTATTATACACAATCGCTCTAGGGGGTCTCCTCTACTTGTCTCGCAGGAGTGCATTCATAGGATCCTTGACTGGTTCTATATGCAATATCATAGGTCCACAAGCAACGCTTTACCTTCTCATGTGAAGGTCAGTCAAACCAGAGATATTGTCCCTAGTCAAAAGGCCAAGATGGCCAAGATTTTGTATGTATCCACAATGGATAGCTTGATGTATGCTATGATAGCCATTAGACTAGATGTAGCATTTGTAGTCGAAGTTGTGGCTCATTACATGGTGGCATCAAGCTAGCAACCTTAGGGAATAGCATTTACATTGGGAGTTGTGGCTTGCTACATGGCAACACCTTGACTAAAAACATTGGGATGCCATGAAGGGTGTCATGGGATACCTTGAGGGCACTGCAGACGTGTCTTTGCTATGGCAGCCAAGATATTGGAGTTGTTGACTATACTAGCTCAAATTATGCATGACATATAAATATCTCTAGCTATGTTGTCACATGTGCTGGAGGTGTCGTTTCTTGGATGTCTAGGGTGCAAAAATGCACTACCTTGTCTACTACCAAGGTTGAGCATATTGCAGCCAGCACTAAGGCTTGTAAGGAGGCCCTATGGTTAGGCCATCAGTTGTAGACCTTGGTATTACTTCTATGACTTCTACTTTACATTTGGATTCAATGAGTACAATCTAGTTAGCACGTGTAATCTAGTCTTTCACGTGAAAACTAAGCACATTGAGGTGTGATATCACTTCATCATATAGGTGATTGAGTATAAGCACATCGAGCTTATTAAGATCTCTACATATCAAAATCCTATTGATCTGCTTAGTAATAGTCTCTTAGTGGAATGTTATGCTTTCCTTAGGAAGATGATGGGTATAGGATGAGATTATATATTTCCTCATCCAATGTACTCATATGTACACATTGTTTTCTCCTCACTCCAGGTACATTCACCTTTAAGTGGATACAAATCAAAATTGTACTTATCTAGTCACTAAAAGTCTCCCATTGGAATATTATACCTTCCTTATAAAGATGATGGACATAGGATGAGATTATGTATTTTCTCATCCAATTGTATTCATATGTACATATTGTACTTTTATCCTCACTCCAAGTACATTCACCTTTAAGTGGAAGGTTGTTGGGGGTTAAAGTTTGCTTGTACCTAGCCGCTTATATTTACTCAATGCATGCACACATGTATACTGCAAGTGGCGGTCGCGTAACTATCATCTTTATTCCTTATTCTTTACTATGATAGAATAATAAAAGGAATGTAGGTCACACATTATGACTACTGGAGTTCCCACACACCGGTCTTGCTCTCTTGAGTTCAAACCTCTATAGGCATTACTTTTACTTTACTTGTGCTCTTCTCTCTCTCTCTCTCTTGCTCACCCCTTTCAATAATCACCACATCTTCTTGAAAATTATACAAATCATCAATAAAAAACAAACATTTTTTAGTGGCTTATCTCAAGGTTGAGTGACATTGTATCATAATTCAATTTCTTTGATGTTATAAACAAACAATCTATTTAGATTGTATATAAATAATCTTCAAACAAGAACAAATACCACGCACACCATAAGAACCTATCACTACCCATGCCTAAAATTCTTGGAAGCATTGCTACAATTGTTGTATAGAGAAGGTAAGGCCTATGACACAAGGTAAAGTGTTAAGAAGGTCAAATTATAGTCACTATTTTTAATTGTTTGAACTAGAATCAATCACATGTTGCTCTCAAGAGTAGGTGGCAAGCCATAGGAGACCAAAGCTTGAAGAAGACATAAGTAAAAGAAGAATCTCTTGAATATTTCAAAATGCAAAAATTCCAAGAGTAGACAATACCACTTTTGTAGCCTTAACAATTCCAAAAGAAATTCAAGAACTATCGATTACAAATATCCTAACTTCTTCAAGCAATACTTGGCTTCCACCTTAATAGCAACCAATTTCCTTGAGAGGAGCTACAAACTACTTCATTAATAACTTAAGTCTTCACTACCACACTTAGCACTTCTTCAACAACACTTTCATCAACATCAAGGCTTTGCACTTCAATTATCTTAACACTTAGTATTTATTGTGTGCACTTGGGTGTATGAACCAATATCAAGATCCAAGTTCACTATCTTTAATTGGCATTAAATTCTTGTATACTTCCATTTCAATCCATGTAAGTCTAAGGTCATGGTTATATGGCACTCTTCTATTTTATTTATTCAAAAAAAGAATGAAAAGCATATGTGGGTCATGGGCATTACATAGCACCTACCAGGGGTTTCAAGTTAGGTACGATCAACAGTCTCTATTAGTCGTTAACCCCATAGCCCATCTCTTCAACCTCCTCCACATATATATAAGGCACACCATGTGCAATATGTACTTAGGGAGTGTTGACTTGCCTACAGTTAGGCATGTCATCCCTCAATAACACATATATCTTCTTTACACCCTATTCACTACAATGTCATGAAGTCAAACTACTAAAATCAAGGTGAAAAAGGCATTTCAAAAAGGAATATAGTACTCATACCAATTTCCAATTGCATTGGCCGTCTGTCCACCACTAGTGAGGAGAACCATGTCCTTCAAGCACAAAACTTTATCTTCTTCATAAACTTCTTTTCCTTGATAACAAAAAAATTTAATATCCCTCAATGAGCATTTCCTTGTCTTATTAACAACCACCAACAAATATTGTTTGCACCATAATCTATATATGAATTGGATCCTCAAGTGTAGGAGATCACTAGGCTTGCTTTTAGTTGCTAGCACTTCCCTTATGAAGTGAAGAAATGTAACATTTTACTTACAGGTACAAAAATTTGTGGAGAACCTTGAACCATCACCTCTACTTCTATGACAAATCTTTGGCCTTCTACATCCCACAATCCACTCTAATTCTTCAGGTTTCACCCAACAAGGAAAGACCACCAACCAAGTGTACCATAGAGAGAGAGAGAGAGAGAGAGAGAGAGAGAGAGAGAGAGAGAGAGAGAGAGAGAGAGAGAGAGAGAGAGTGTGTGTGTGTGTGTGTGTGTGTGTGTGTGTGTGTGTGTGTGTGTGTGATGTGATTGTGAGAGTTTGAGGCAATTGGAGAGTAAAGCTCTCTCTTGCATTCCATAGATCTCATTGTCTTCTTCTTCCCCTGTGGGATTGTAAAGGAGAGGATTCTTCTCCTCTTTTGCTTACCTAAATCCTCTTAGTGGCTTGGAGTGGAACACAATGATGGTAGATTGAGAGCTTGGTACATGAAGTGCATACATTTGAATCAATAGGCCATATACCACTCCCTTCAAAGATTTACTACAATGAGAAAGTGAGTAATAGGTGAGCCTACTACAAACTTTGAGTCCTTTCTTATTTCTTTGCTTTCAAGGGATTGAAAGAGAGAGACAAAGACATAGAGAGAGAGAGAGAGAGAGAAGCTTTGCGGCTCAAAGCTAGAGTACAATCCAATTGAGTCAGAGGTAGTCAATCCTTAGGAAAGTTGAGCTTTTGAGATAATAAGCACATCCATCCAATGTTCCATTGTTGAGCTCTCATGGAGGTTAATACGGATTCCAATGAACACCTTTTGGATGATGTTACTTACCATTTGGATTTTTGTGGGGTGGAGGTAATGTGATAAAAATATAGATAGGGAGGTGTTGGGATGCACTAAAGGTTATGTACAGTGAGATAGAGGGATGCAGTGGAGGTGAAGGATAATTAGCTTGAGGGGAGGTGCTCCAATTAAGGTGTTACCAGTCAAAATCATATCAACAGTGAACACCTTGAGTGAATCTAATACAATCAAGGCAAACTAATGCCCACCTTGAGTGGAAGTGATGGAAAGTGATGTGATGGTGATGAATGTATATCTTCCTAGATTGTAATCTTTGCCTTCCATTCAGTACAATTGACATGATCATCACCTTGAGCGGAAGTAATGCATAATTACCTTGAATGGAGATTATCCAATCAAGGTGATCGTTATCAATCAAGGTGAGTGGAGGTAATAGATGATGATCACCTTGAGTGGAGGTGGTCTAGTCAAGGTGATGCAATGTAGTGAAGGTGAAGAAGTGTAGCCAAGGTAATGACCAGCTTGAGTGGAGGTGATGAGGGTGTGGGTAGTCAAGGTGATGTCCAATCAAGGTGAAGCCAATCGAGGTGATGGTGATCACCTAGAGTAGAGATGATGTGTGATTACCTTAAGAGGAGGTGGTCCAATCAAGGTGGTGGAAGGGTAGTCAAGGTGATGATCATCTTGAGTGGATGTGAAGAGATGTAGTGGAGATAATATGATAAAGGTGATAAGTTTGAGTAGAATTGGTGTAGCAGAAGTGATCTAATCAAGGTGATGATAGGCAATAGTCAAGGCGATCACTAGAAATCTAAAATATCCTATTCGAGTTCAAATGACCCCTATATGACTAATAGTGCTTAACACGTAACCCTTATGTGTAGCACTTCATGTTTGCAATCACAAGACCTTTTTTAGCAAAAATTTCCCCCTCAAAATGAGTAATCAAGGTGATGATATTTGGGTTTTTTTTTTAGCTCAACAAGTTAGGTAGTGCTTTCGATGGATGTAGACCTTTGTCTCCAAGATGTCCCCTACATGTATTTGCACCCTCGAAAGTGTGTTGAGGTCATTTTTAGAGGCAAAATGCTAGTAGTCAAGGTGATGATTGATGCCAATTGAGGTGATGATGAGAAACCTCTCTAAAATTGGACGAAGACAATGTTTAAACTCTATGTGTATGCACAACAATGAGAGCTAGTCTTCAAGTTATCAAGAACTTTGTTTTGTCCCCAAATATGTGTCATGGTTGAGACTTATAGTTTTAACAATAGTAATCTAGTTTGTTTGAGTATGTAATTGAGGTGATCATTTTGATGCTCAAACCTACACAACGCTTAACCAAGGTGCTACAAATGTGTGTGGCCCTTCCCTAGATGGTAAGCATAATGTTTCTCCATCCAAGAGCATAAAATAGATAAAATTTTGAGCATTAAAACCAGTAATCAAGGTGATGGAAAATTCCACCTGAGGTGATGATGAGGGCAATCAAAATGAGAACATCAATTATGTCCGGCCAACCTAGTGCTTAGTCTACCACAATAGAGCTTACTCTCTAAATGTTATGTATGTGTTTCCATTGTCAAAAGAAAAATTAATGAGTGCTTGAGCATAAAAACCATCAGTCCCTAGTGCTTGGGCTGCCTATAGAGCTTACTCTCTAAATGTCATGTATAGTGTTTCCAAGCTCAAAAGAAAAAATAATGAATGTTTGGGTATAAAAATCATCAATCAAGGTGATGCAAAATGCACTCCTACTTCACATAAGAGTGATTGCAATTTATTCAAACGAGTGTATGCACATGAAGTGATTGCAATACACTCCTACTTCACACAAGAGTGATCACAATGCATTCAAATGAGCATATGCACCTGAAGTTCCCTAATCTATTGCATGCACACATTATGTAGCACAATGATGCTCAAAACAAGCTTTAAGAATAGCATGACATGATGCTCAAATTTGTATTCTTCCCTTCATACTTTACAAGTAAAGTACGATACGAAGTGGTTCAATCCATTCAAGCAAGCAAAACATAATATGTGTTCAATATTCTCAATTTAGTATAAGATTGAGATGAGTCTTTTAATGATTTTAAAGCAATTTTTAGATGAAAAAGAAAAGAATACAGAACGTATACTCTCCTACTCTCTACTCATTCATCCATTAAGCCAATCTCATTCTAACTTGTCATTTCTATTTAATTTGTGTCTCGGAGTAGAAGAATTTTCTATATTTAATAGTAGATGACTCAACACTTTCAAGGGTCTCTCAAGTTCCTACTCTACCACAATAGGTTGTCCTAAAATAGCCATGCGTGTTTTTGATAAGCCATGTCTTCTCTAATCAAAGAGCAATCAAGCTCAATCCTTTTGACTATATATAGCCTCCTATTCCTACACTCAATGAGGATATGAGCAACAACTCAAGAGATAGGATTGTGTCCTTGGTCGTGGAAACAAGACCCAAAACATTGGGCTTGCACACAATAGATGGAACTTTTATGGGCTCTTAGCTTTCAAGAGTTTCCCTTCTCTCAATGGTCTAGGCTACCTTTCATATAGCCAATCATATTTCATCTACACCTCTCTACTCAATCCTCGTGAACAAAAGAAGGTATAAATGATTCAAAGGTCTTATAGACACCTTTCTTATTGTAGTCTCATTGAGAATAAAAAGGTTGATGGTCATACAATTCAAATGTGGTCTCCTCAAGATCTCAAGCCACTAATCTCAACTAATCGCTTTCCTTTAAGTACCAAGAAAAAAGATAAGCAATAGCAAATAAGAACCTTCTCCTTCCCAGTCCCTAAATCTCTCCCTCACTCTTACTCTCTTGCTCTTGGGTAAGCAATGGAAGTTGTGCACCATGTTATGTGCAAATGAGATGAAAAATAAAAATAAAAAGAAAAGTAAGAGCTCTCTCTCTCTCTCTCTCTCTCTCTCTCTCTCTCTCTCTCTCTCTCTCTCTCTCTCTCTCTCTCTCTCTCTCTCTCTCTCTCTCTCTCTCTCTCTCTCTCTCTCTCTCTCTCTCTCTCTCTCTCTCTCTCTCTCTCTCTCTCTCAAGCTTTGGCTACGATGAAAGCAAGAAGAAAGAGATGGAAGTAAGAGCTCAAAAGTTTGGACACATAAGAATTAGAGATTCTATTCATTTTATGCCTCACACAGGGTTTCTTGGGTCGGTAGCACAACATTTGGCCTCTCTCAAGCCTAGTCATCTCATTTACATGCCCATCACTTTCTAGTTTTCACATGACAAACAAACTTACCTGTGAATCCACATGCCTAGTGGGTCATTTATGCATGTGTTAATAGAGATTGAAAATACAATAACTCTAGGAGATATTACGCTTCGCACAAGAGTGAGACCAACTCTTGGATTTTTACAAAAATACAACACCAAGATGCAATAAAATCTAGCTATCTAAATGAAATGTCATGCTAGGAGATTTCTAGTGCTAGGATATTACAATATTTCGAAAATTTTTACACCCTTTCAGTATGAACTAGGTTCATTCTTCTCTCCACGGGCCCTTGGTTGGCCTTTACTGACTCCTTTGTCCATACTTTGATTGCTTTAACATTGGGCCTTGAGTCCAAGCATAGTGATCACACCACAAATGTGCACAAATGGGCCTAGAATTTTATTCGTAGTATGCAATTTCCCTAGCCCTAAAGTGCCCCTAGAATGTTTGCACTAACTTTCTCGAAACCAAAGATTGTGACCAATAATGCGTCCTCAATGTCCAAGGATATAGTAGGTTTGGTCCTCCCACTTTGGGCTAGATTCTTAAGATCTATAGACTCCTTAGATTTAGGCCCTTCATGCTTTTAATGTACCTAGACAATTCTTGTGTTTGGATGAGCATAAGCAATGCAAGGTGGTGTGGCAAGATAGCCAGCTGGCTAGGGTTGTTAGGGAAAGCAACAAGATCACATGTACAGCCAACTGAACATGGCAATGTAGGTCATGGCAATGGTAGCAATTCCCCTCAAACAATTTGTGTAGAATGTTTATTGTTTACAACTAACTTCAACCAAGTTGTTTGTTGCTTTTCTCAAATGGGACATCAATGTCTATGATGCAATGAAACCACTAAAAGAAGACTAAATTTTAATTACCAAATCAAGACATGATACTTTTATTTCTTAATGATTGGGTTGCACATTAGGAAAGGTAGCATAAACATGACTACTAGTAGGGTAGCCATAAAAAGCCATAAAGGTGATCACCATCAACATCAAAGTGAAAGCAACATCCAAGGGATTAGGGAGGAAGGGCAAGGAGCAAGCTCTCAAGTGAGTTTTTTTTTTTGGGCATCCCCCTATTTTTATTCCAAATATTGCATTTATTCCACCCTTTGCTATAACCACCACTATGATCATCTTCTCCTCCTCCTCCTCTTTCTACACCACCACCTCCTCCTTCACTACCATCTCTCTCTCTCTCTCTCTCTCTCTCTCTCTCTCTCTCTCTCTCTCTCTCTCTCTCTCTCTCTCTCTCTCTCTCTCTCTCTCTCTCTCTCTCTCTCTCTCTCTCTCTCTCTCTCTCTCTCTCTCTCTCTCTCTCTCTCTCTCTCTCTCTCTCTCTCTCTCTCTCTCTCTCTCTCTCTCTCTCTCTCTCTAGTGGCTACTCTAATGGTAAACCACTCATTTTATTGACCCATTGACTCAAGTTCAAGTCTCCCTTTTTCTACACCTATACTAAAATTTGACCATGTAGAATGTAGAAGTTGAACATAAGACCTTCTAGTCACCATGCATTCAATTCAACCAATTCTCTCTCTAAACTCCTTCTCCATGCCCTTCACTTCACCAACTCCTTGTGGCATAAATTTGTTAGTTACTTATTTGCAATTCCTTTTAAACGCATGTACATCAATATGCATGCCTATATAGGTAAATACATATAAGTTAACATATGAATGAAGAATAAGTCTGTAAGTATTCAAATACACTTTCAATTGGTTTTAGATTTTGGGTGATGAGAGACGGAGAGAGAGAGAATTTGACAAAATCTGGGTCAATAGAAATCGTGTGAGTGGTGAAACTTTCATTTTCTACTAAAAGACTATGTATAAAATACTTGCTTTTTGTATGGGGTGGTTACACAATTGATGATTATAAATATTTTCTTGCATTTTCAAATATGAAGTACCAATGTTTGCTATTGTCATCCATTCCAAACGCTCAAAGGCACACCATAGTGTAAGTGTTTGTATGGAAGATATGCTTTCCCTTCTATAGCACAATCTATAGATCCCAATAATTGCATGTTGAGTTCTTTGTGATGTCACATTGTAACACTCTTGTAAGGCGCTTTAGTTGAGTGACTATTATTTTGAAAACCTTGTGTTTTAGGGCTTTGATTGTGATATGGCCCTTCATAGTTCCATCTAGATCCAACATTAAACCTATCATTTTACTTACATCCTACATGACACCCTGCTAATATACGTGCCCACCCCCAAGTGGCTTGCAAAATGGGTGCAAGAGAAAGTGGTGTATTGTATGATGACTCAAAATCTACAAATGAATTAATAATATCACTAATAAGATTCTCGCTCCAAAAGCTCGCTTCTCGCATACACTTAGATCAAGGGATCAAGTTTTGCATCTTCTTCTTCTTATGATCGTACTAGTTTGCAAAGAGCGGTAAGGAGTAAGTCTTCATCCATGAGCTGGAAAGTTCATGAGATCGAGGCAAATTGAAATGTTTGTGGTGAAGAAAATTGGAGGCAAATGGAAATAAAGTGAATAGTTGTCATGGATAGGATAGTTAGGTGACTTTGTGGAATCTGAGTATTGATTCATACTTGGTCTCTTGAAGCCGTACCTTGTACAATGTCTATTTAATTATTGAAAATCTAGATTTGAGGGTCTCTTTCACCTTTGGGGTTCTTTTTTCTTTTTGTTTGGGTGTGCAAACTAGGACCTTGTAGTTTGGTATTAGAGCCAATTCTCAACAACGAGCAAGGAACAATTGGAGTTGAAGTATTCCAAATTTTTTCATTCTCATCTCCAAGTTATAAGAATACCTTTTTTTAGTATAGAGACTTTGTATGAAGAGCTCATGATGCAAGTAGAGACAACACATGGCAATGTAGTTAACATGCTTGGAGGCTATGTCATTTTGCCAAGAGATCATCATTTTTCAAAGCTAAAGGTCTTCTTCAAAGAATGAGTGTTTCACATGTAAGCAAGCAACGTTTGTTGCTAATAATTTCCCTAAGGAGCCTTACTCGAAATATAAGACTTCCAAGGTAGGAGTCAAGACTGTAAAGGTAGCCTCAACCCCATGCATCATGACTTTTACTCTTTGGTTGGGCACCCTTAGGAACAAGTGGGTAACTCTCCCTTAGGCTGTCATGGTTTTGTGCCCATGCCAATGATAGTCAAATACCACCTACTACCTTGTTGTGCACATGGTGGAGCACCTTAAAATTTGATCCATGACAAGTTTGTTGAGAACTAGCATCTCTAAATAATGCTCTATGGTTTCATGGACTTGGTGGATCATAACTCATATATTGGTCCTCATCCAAGATGCATCTTGTTAATTAGTGCAAACTTTGCACATTGTTGCACTTTTGGTGGCTTGAACTTAGTGAGTGGTGGTTATTTCTCATATCTAAATGAAGTGGTCAATTCGAAAGGGTGGATGTGCTATGATGATGTATGTGCAAGAGCTTGAGAAGAAATCTTCTTCTTTATAATAATAGTGAGATGTGGATGAGACAAGCTTGGGATTGCTCTCACCTTGCAATCATGGTTTAAATATTCCCATCTATTGACTATCTCTTGTTAGAAGTGGTGCAGCAATGGAAGCATATACAAGTGGTGTTGAAATAAATTGATGAACACAAGACAAAAGAACAAAAGGACAAAAGGACACTACAAAGGAAGAGAACTCAAAGATGTGCTTGGGAAATGGAATCCATATATCAAACACAAGAATGACGCGTACAACAATGAGTCACAAGCTACCTAGGCACCAGCACTAGCTCCTCTCTCTAACAGAAAGACCACTTGAAGAATGATGATGACAAAATGAGAGGAGGAGAAGCCACTTAATAAATAGGCCCAAAATATGCCAAATATGGTAGCTGGTCGGCCAACATTTAATGCTAATCGACTAGCATTTAATGCTAATCAACCAGCAATAAATATCTAAATAATCACTAAAATGATCACTATAAAATTTCTAAATTACCCAGTAATATTAGGCATATCCTAGACTCACACATGAGTTGACTAGACTGCTAACACTCTCTCTTAGATCATAGATGATCCGATACAATACAATGATACAATGATAATCATATACAATAAAGAACCACCTAAGTAGAACCATGGATACCCAAGTAGTGGGTGATCAAGCCACCACCAAGGTGTCTCGAAGAGAACTTGAGGTTAATGTCGATTGTACCAGCTCCTAAAAATAGAGAAGAGTCATAACAAATCTTAGTGTCTGTCAACAATGTCGTCTCACAGTAGCATACAAGACTATCCTATCAAAAATGCATCTAAACATATGTGGCCATGGATTCCCCGCCTCTGGCCAAGACCACCAGAGTGTCCCCTCACATGTGAGCTCAAGACTAGGAGCCAAGCCCGCTTTCTATCAAAAAATAGCCCATCATGAACTTGGATGTCAATCCATGCTCTAGGATTTGAACCTGTCAGCCTTCAGTCAATGCGTCAGGAACGTCACTCTCTGGAACCTGTGTACCTGTATACCTGTACAGATGAGGCTCGACATCCCCATCTCACCACCTTCTCACACTCTCTCTCTGGCACCGGAGAGTTGTGAGGGATAAGTGCATAACCTGAACTAGAAAGCATCAACAAAGGAAGGGGCAATCAAGCCCTTCCCATGGTCTGAAGAAGTGGATCCCTTTTGCACTACGAACTTCTCCTTAGCCAGAGAATCGGAGTCAGAGTCTAAGGAAGAGGATGACACATCGAAGGAGTTCGCATCCCGCTTCTTCTTCTTTCGTGAGGCTGCCAACTCCTTACAGTCCTTCCACAAGTGACCCTTCTTACCACAATGATAACATTGGGCCTTCAACTTCTTCTTTTGGTCACCCCTCTCTGAAGCTGTAAAGGCCTCATTGGAACCACCATAGTGAGATGAGAGTCTCCCCTGTAAACGCAAAGATGTCTCATGCTCAAGCAGCATCAAGGGCATATGTGTAAACCTCACAAGTGTAGAGGATGTATGCGCCCTCAAAGCATTCACCACTCCATCAAACTCCAGGGAGAGCTTATAGAGGACCATACCCACTAGATGTGCCTCTAGAAGGGCATACAACATGTATCGAAGTTGGTCATGTACCTATGTGACATAGAGCAAAAATGATTGAATAGTGTCCTTGGACTCAAACTTCATATGTTGAAGCTATCCATAAAGGGTCATAGCACGCGTGGAGGAAGGGGCCTTGTATAACATCTGAAGTTTCAACCATATTTCTAGTAATATCCTACAAGAGGTAACCGCTGGTAGAATTTCTTTAGAAATACACTGAAGCAATGTAGAATATACACGGGCATCATCAGAATCCCATGTAAGCACGGCCCGAATCCCATGTAAGCACGGCTTCCTCATGGTTATCCTCTTCAAAATCTTCGAGAAGAGGAAAAGGATGTTGAGGCCAAGGAATAGCTCCACATACAATGTACCAAAGCATTGAATGCAGCAAATTAACGATTGCATGCTAAAATCCAAGCGCAAGCTGAAAACACGTGGTTGGTCTGAAAAACACAAACCCGCTTAGCAAGGGAAAGAAAAGCCTATAATCAGTAGAAAAATCGCAATTGGAATTGAGATCCTACAATCTGATACCATGTTAAAAGTGACGCAACAATGAAAGCATAAACAAGTGCTAAAATAAATTGATGAACACAAGACAAAAGAACAAAGAACAAAAGGACACTACAAAGGAAGAGAAGTCAAAGATGTGCTTGGAAAATGGAATCAATATACCAAACATGAGAATGATACATACAACAATGAGTTACTAGCTACCTGGGCATCCACATTGGCTCCTCTCTCCAATAGAAAGACCACCTGAAGAATGAGGATGATAGAATGAGAGGAGGAGCCACTGAATTAATAGACTCAAAATATGCCAAATATGGCAACTGGTCAACCACCATTTAATGTTGTCCGACCAATAAATGCCTAAATAATCACTAAAATGACCACTATAAAATGCCCAAATTACAAAGTAATATCAAACATAGTCCAAATACACACATGAGCTGACTAGACTATTAACATCTCCACCCATCCAAGTTTCATTCTCCATTGGTGCTAGAGAGACTCAATCTAATTCAATTGTTTCCCCCATGTTGACTCAAAGCAATTTCAAGTAGCTTAGAAGATATTCAAAAAGGGAATCATCAAATGGGATGACATATGGAACCGCACAACAAAGGATTGGATGGAGCCTGAGCAAATTAAAATCAACTTTCACTTCAAGGATCACAAACTAGCACTAATTAGCAATCAATTTGCATCACAAGTGTAACCCCAAAGAATTTTGTTGGAAAGTAAACACACCCATCCTCCCAATTCCTCCTTTAACCCAATAACACACATCTTATTAACAAGCTAAATAAGAGATGGCACCTAGAGTGGAACACAAGGCAATGGAAATACAAATTCCAAAATGTCTAAGGTAGAATAATCCAAGGGAAAGTATCTTGTCTTCAATGTTTGACAATCCATAAGGCCCTCTTGACCAATGAAAGGACTCATAAAATAGGACTAGGAAATGGATTGTGCATAAGATGCATTTCCCATCATTTCATCGATTGTAAAGCTAACCACAACATTTTGATCTACCTATGTACTATTTCAACATGTTCACCCAATAGCCTCCAAGTATAAGGAACTACTATCGAGAGAAATATATGGGATCCCCCCTCCATTTGGAATTGGATTAGAAGACTCTTTCTCTAGAATATTTGGATTAATAGAAATAAAACACTATTTGAAATTTCCTTATTTGATCCTCTCGCTACCTTCAAATTTTACTTATGACTGTAGGTAAAACAAGAGGAAGATCTACTCAAACAACATGAATCTTGGCTGCATGAACGAGATTGCAAAGGAAAATGGAAAATGGAAGAATCCAATCAAAAATTGGACAATGCTCAAGCATTGATGGATGAATTTGAGGCAAAGATTGCTGCAAACAAAAATCTCCCAACCTGCACCAGACCTTTTTCCAAAAAGAAAAGACTCATGCTGCACTCTGAACTGCTACTACTCAGTTAAGTTATAAAGAAATTGAATGCTACCGCTATCCCAGACCCATTCCCCATTCCATACCTCGACAAAATTCTAGATGAGGTAGTTGGCCACAAAATGTATTCATTTGTGGATGGCTTCAACTGATACAATCAGGTCCAATGGCTCTCTCCAAAAGATCAATCCAATGCTACCTTCAAAACAACATGGAAAATACTTGTCTGTACTATGATATGGTTCAGTCTGAAGAATGATGTGGCTTCTTTCCAACAAGACATGCAAGAAATCTTCAGGCCCTACTTAACAGACTTCATATAGGTATTTCAGGATGACTTTAGTGTCTTCAACACAATACTCCTATACTTGCATCATATTCGGCTATGCTCCACTAGATGCCAAGAAGTAAGTTTCAGTCTTTAACTAATCATCTCTAGAATCCTCCATGACATGGTAGAATGAAAGGATACTGACCTGTTGCCAAAGATGGGTTAGTTTGAACTAGAAAGCTACAATTTTTTCATACCCAAATCCTTCTTACTTTTCAATATATTTTCAAATATTTTGCCCAAAAAAAAAGGATTGATATGCGTCCCATCATAGATCACGAATACATAGTTTGAGGAGGAGCCATGCCTTCAAAATTCATGTTAGACTTAGACTAACCAAGTCCCAAGTGCAATTTTAGGCTATCACTTACGCCAAAAACTATTTAGATGCTACCCCTAGGCCTTTAACTGTGAAGACCTTCCAAAGATCAAATATACAGGTACAATGCACACAAACTCGTCATGGATAAGCATTCAGAGCTCTGCATCCTTCCCCTAGTCAACAACACGAAAGTCGAGATTCAGATATGTTTTTAATATTCCAAGCATCAGATAAGCATGGATATGTTTTTAATATTCCAAGCATCAGATAAGCATTCAGAGCTCTGCATCCTTCCCCTAGTCAACAACACGTAAGTCGAGATTCATGATATGTTAAAAAGGCTGAAGAGGCCAAGCCAAGGAAGCATAAAAGACAATCAAAAATTTTGACATTGAAGACAGATATACAGCGGCATTTATGGTAATGAAAATTAAACCAATCAGTACAGTCATGGGACTGAACAGATGAACAAAGTTTTAAATTACCCATCTGTTTACACCTGTCTGACTGACTGAACACAATCAAGAGATCCAGGCACCTGCAAATCTCACAAGGCATCACTCCTTCATTTTGATATTCAGTCAAAGATTGATATTCAGTCAAAGATAGTCTCCGACCCTCCATTCATGCAAGCTATAGCAAAAACAGTCTGCTCAGCAGTCCTTATCATGAGTTTGGTCTTCCTTCACATCATGTGGGGCCACCCGCTGTCCTGAAGCCTCTTCAGCTGAAGCTTCCAGACTTGCTGTTGGCAGCTTGTAATCTGAGACTTTGCCAGCTAGTTGCTGCTCCTCAAAAATCTTCTTCAAAGACTCCCCTTGAGCTTCTATTCTCAACTGTAACTCCCTTTGAGCCTAAATAAAACCTTCCAAAGCTTCACCAACAATATTGTATACTTTCAGTAATGAATGGGACTGCAATAAACATTTGAAGGCTCACCTCAAGCTGTTCATGCAAGCGCTTCTGCATCTCCATTTGCATTTGAAGTGCTTCAGTTATTTGCAGGGTACTGCAGTATTTCATTCAACGGATAACAATTAGCCCATGTAGCAACAGACATGCTAATGATTATTAAACAGCGAGAAGACCTTCAGTCAGATGTAATTTCATATTCAAGTCACACAGGCATGCATAGAGGTCAAAACGAATGAGCTACTAACAAGACAACATCTGTAAAATATATGTGCAGTCTTCAGATGCCTAAGTTGATACAGATGCAAATATAAGTCCGAGTCATCAGATAGCTTACGTCTTCAAGTCTTGTACAAAAGCATCACTAGAACTATGCCTTCGTTCTGATTTACCTGCATCCAGTATCACATTATTTGCTTTGCAGGAGATTTAGAAACTGGATAGGATATATACATTACCAATACAGAATAAAACTCATCCTGCCAGGTGAAAGAATTTCAACTAGACTTTTTTGGCAGTCGCAACCTTCAGTTGAGTCGGTGGAGGCTGGAATAAACTTTGCCGTTCGATATTTCTGCCGACGTTCAAATTTTACTCATTGCATCATAAGCATAGCACTATCTAACGTCACAATTTCAGACTTCATGACATTTCAACAAACCTGCAAGTGGCTCTTTACATGGTAGATTGTGAGACCTTCCACATTCATGATTTTCAGAACTCCCTTAGGAGTAGCTCCTGAAATTTAAAAAGCCCATTAAGCAGATTACTAGAACAGGTAAAGAACAAATTCTACATCTGTGGAAGACTCTGGGAGCTTACTTTCAGCACCGCCAAGCTGGCTGACTGCTTCAACAAAACGCTCATGCAGCTCAGGTGTCCATCTAAGTCGAGGCTTACTGAGGGCTGGGCTATCCTGTGTTGCAGAAACAGGTTCGTACTGGAAGGTCCCAAAATTCTGCTGAGGATGTCCTGAGGGCATCAGTGAGGTCACTGCAGATGCCTCATTGACCTTTTTCAGTGACAACTGTGAATCAGAAATAGACTACCATTCTACTAATGAGATGATAAAGAGGACCTTGGATGGCCAAAGCTGTGTCTGAACTGTCACAAAAGTTTTAAAGAAAAGGGGTTGAGAAGATTCTATACCAAAGTTCCAACCTGCTGCCTTGGATTTTCACCCGTTTCCACTCCGAGAAGACTAGTCCAGCACTCTGCAAGTGAGTCTGGCTCCTCCCACGTCTCCAACTCACTCCGAGAGTTCCTACTCTGGCTTGCTGGCAACGCCTCGTTTGAATGTGAATTCTCATCTGCGAAATTCAGAAAGTCATGCAAAAGATCGTGTGTCTCCAGAAGGTGAGGCCTGCTCCGGTACTCCGAAGAGAGACCTGATTGTGCAGAGTTAGCAGGGAGAGTAACACAGAGGGACTTCGACTTGCGTGACTGGGAATAGAAGGAGAGGGTGATGGTGGGCCGAGTCTGCGAGACAGAGGACGAGGAGTGAAGGGAAGTGCAAAAGCCATATGAGGATGAGATGTTGGACATGGCAGCAGGGGAGTGTGGGTCAGGTGAAGGGGAAGGAGATGTCAAGGGGAGGGCCGGAACCGAGTCCATGTGCAGAGAATCTGGCAGGACAGGAGCAGATTGCAAAGAACTGGAGGGGACCAGGGATGGCTCAATATCCTGTAAAGTAGTGCCTGGTGGTGATGATGCGTGCCTCGTGTTTCTTGTGTCTTGAAGCAGAGCATCTGCATCTGACAGTGCCCTCTTATTATTGCCAGTCACACGCTCCTCCATCTTCTCCCTCTGTGCACCTCCTCCCTGTGAGATTAGCTGCCAATAAACGAATGAATAACGGTCCTCCTCTGTCTCTGAGAGGTATATCCTGTCTTCTTGCTGCCCTATGCCCTCTCTGTGGGCTTAGCTGCGACCATGCTGAATAAAGGTCCTCTTCCTGTCTCTGAGAGGAGATGTCCAGCTTTCTTGCTGCTCTATGCCCTGGAAGCCATCGGCCTGGTGTGTTTCAACACAGAAATACAGTGTTCAACACTGAAATACATCAAATTTTTCTGCAAAGGCCATCGTCTGATGTGCGATAACAATGAACAACGTCATTTTTTCTTTTCCTGCAAAGAACGCTGTCAGGCTTTGCTGCTGTTTTGCCCCTGTAATGGCCTTGATTTGCCCTGTAATTTTGTCCTTGACGTTATGCCCCTTACTGTAAGGTTACCTGGAGACTAAGATGCAGTACAAGAGGAGACCGTTCTCTTGGGTAGAGGCTGCCTCTCTGTTCGCAGCCGGAGAATTGCCCTAAATGGAGAAGCTATGGTGATGATGAGAGCTCATCTTGAGGAGAAGGTGACTACAGAGGTGGCGGGCCCTCAGTTCAATTCAGATTCCTCTCTCTCTCTCTCTCTCCCTGTGAAGGGTTGTACCCTATTTGCAAAATACCCCCAATAGTTTTGAAAGGTTATCCTTGTAAGGCTTACATTATTGGGCTAAACAACAAGGAGGAAAACGATAAGCCTAAACAGTTGGGAACTTTTGAGTGTGTGTGTGTGTGCGTCAAAGGGGGAAAGGAAGCCTCGATGAGACTCCTTGTTGCTCCTGGATTCCTGTGGGCCCAAGCCTCTTTTTGTGACGCCAAGAGGGTCGTCCCTCTCTCACCCATTAGCATTGCACCCATTCACACGTTAGCCCTCACCATACGCTCATCAACATTTTCGACAAGAGTATGGACTGTGGTGCATATCTGGCCTAGGCAATGAGACGAGAAGGAGATTGAGCCCTTGGGAAAATATCACAAGAACGCAACTACTAAGGTACTCTCCCATTAGCTTGTTCATCCGCATAATTGTGATATCACCACTTAAAAAGAACTCTTGCAATTGGGGGATGCATGATCTTCTCTTGGGAGTCAATGTACTGCTGCATGCACATGTACTTTGTATAGGTTACAAGGAGAATCCATATTAAACAAACATTGTAATTCAAAGAAACATAGGATTGCTATGGTTACCAAAACTATAATCTATACTACTATAGAATTGAAACATTTACTAGACCTCTTACCTATCCCATGTGGCATATGCAAAGACTACTCTACACTCCATATATTAAAAGCATTCGAGAAATAATATCCTTTAAATATCAAGAAATAAAAACATTTTTATCTCTTTTAAAGAAACGTTTTTTCATTAATCTATACTAATGTAGAGTTGAAACATATACCAAACCTCTTACCTACCTTATGTGTCCACACTTTTTCATTAAACACTAGAACTACAAAAAAAGTATGATCAACACTGAATAGAGGAAAAAATGGGTACAAGATATAACTTTGTTTTTTCAAAGTGAAATTTTCATCAGGAATATAGCAAAAGTAATTACAAATATAGTATTCTCCTAAAGACTTTGTTTTGCAAGTGGGGAAGTTTCACCAACAATAGGTCTAGTGGTCCGTGACATTCGAGAAAGTTGTTAGAGAGCACTGTCAAAAAAAATGCTAGAGATAGTAGGCATAGACGCATCTATTGCTAGTAACATGAGCTTCACCATGTGTATAGCAAGATTAGAACGTGGCTACTACAAAGGCACACCATTCTCAGGCTCAAGACTTTGATCTTCATCCCCGTCTTGCCAAGTTAATGTTTTGAGGTTGAGGTTGCACATTTACTTGGGTAGGCTTAACGGGTAAATCTTGGAAATGCCCAGAAAACAAAAAAGTAAAAGAGCTAAGGTGAGATAGAAAGATAGCAATCATTCACTGGCTGTGTCTTCCAATCTTCATATTCTACTCTTTGATTGGTATGAGTTGAGGTGCGCAGGCACTCGCTAACTATGCCTTCTTCTTCTATAGATTCTTCTTTGTTTGCTTCTTCAACTTCTTTTTTTTCGTCTTGGCCTGCTTCTTCTTCAACTTCTTCTTCATCTGCTGCTTTTTCTTCTTTGTATTCTTCGGCTTTTTCTACTTGATGCCAGGAGGCATATTCCACGGTGGATTCCGTGAGGTTTTACGGTGGATTCCGTAAACTTAGATGACCGGGGCTCATACGCAAAGAGGATTCTTTGTGCGAGAAGTTGATGGGGACGCCTGTCCTTTTCGGGCGTTTCATTAATTTAGTGTGTACATGGGTGATTCCATAGCGGGTGATTCCGCAAAATGCATATTAAATTAATAAACGTTTATGAGTTTAGAGTGCGCACTCGTAATAAATTAAGGTTAGGATTTATTTCTAACCTGTTGATTTATTTATGTAGCTGAAGACTGCTAGGTATTCACTTTTGTCGGTTTAATTGTGTTATTTTACTAACGATTGTGAATGCTTCAGTTGATGTGTAGAGATAGCAGCAGTGGCGGAGGAAAGCATTGGAGTCTAGCGGGTTTCCGACCTTTGGATATATTTTGATAGGCGCCACGCCTATATTTTGATTATGTCTATAGAGACATCGACTATTTATTATTATTTTGTATGCGCTTATGCGCCTGGATATGTTATTTTTATTTGGACATTGAGATTGGGCGTGCCAGACTCTTTGGGCACCGTCCATTAGCTTTATTTTCCTATTTTTGGTAGAAAGCAAACTCAAAAGCTAAAAGCTTGTCATATTTTTGTAATTGGGCTATTTTTGAGCAAAAAGATTGGAAATATATATTAAATACATGCTTTGTGAAGCGCTCACACAAGGCATGGGGGAGATTCAACCCAATTTGTCTCTTGTCTCATGTCGTGCTTGTTTTTACATTGGTCTTTGTGCTAAAAAGTAGAGTGCTTTGTTCTTGGGGACCTTTGGGAATTCACTACGTGAGCTACCTGCGTCCGATCTGCGCACCAGTGGTATCAGAGCGGAGCAGAGATCAAGGGCTTCCAATCGCTACCAATCTCGGGCGAAGGCGGAGCTCCAGGAACAAACGGCCTCTACAGTCAATCTCGTCGCGAACCGTCGATACAGGCAGACTTCTGGCGATCAAGAACCCCTGTTTCCACTCTCAGATCGCGAAGGACCACTCTCTGTCGGCGGAGGACCACTCCCTCAACTCCATGAACAAGTCGTGATCAACCAGTGAGAAATTTCTTATCTATTTCATCAAAAAGCTTAGTTTTAAGCTTAAGAAGCTTATTAGCTTCATAATCTTCAAATCATGATCAACAAGAGAAGCTCCGAAATTTTCGGCGGAATCAAAAACGCCCCCCCCCCCCCCCCACGATCAGAAAAACGGCGGCCTTCTTCTTATTATTAAGCTTTAAGCTTAACTAATTAAGCTTAAATCCTACTCTACTCTGCAAGTTCTACTGGGCAGACAAGTCTGTAAACTCTCGGTCACGCACTCCAGAAGACAAGTTTCGCAAGTCGACACTAATCAAGTACTGCAAGTCCTGCAAGTCAGCTAAGTTCAGCAAGTTCACAACCCTGCAAGTCTGTTAAGTCTGCAACTCTGCAAGTCAGACTAAATCAGAATTGACTAACGCTTGAAACTCCTAGAAGACTTGTTCGTTTGCAAAAACTCTGAACTGGAAAGTTGTTCGCAGCAAGCTGTTTTACCTATCTGCAAGTTCGTTGAAGTACTTTCAGCAAACGGAGACAGAAATATTTCAGAATTTCTAAAAATTGAAGAAGAAAATACCCAAAAATACATAGCCTTGTAACCCCAAATTTGAGCTACGCTCATCCCGCTAACTGATTTTGAGTGAGAAAAGGTTTGTTGAGTTTTACAGGATGACTACCCCACATATGGATGATCCTATGGCTGAAGACGACCTACCTGAGCCTACCATGGAGCAAAAGCTGGATCTTATCATGTTGCAATTGGACGAAGAGCGAAGAGCTAGGCAAGCCTTGCAAGCGCAATTGACAAAGCTACAAGGAGCGTCCACTGATAAAGAAGAACCTCAAGCTGAAGATTTGATACGCCGTACCATCGACGCCACTCTTGAAGCACAAACCATTCGCAAGGAATCCAAGATAAGTAAACGAAGTTTCAAGTTTCGCACTTTCAATGGCATAAGAGAGGGAAAGACTGTTTTATCATTCATTAGCCAGTTTGATGACTATTTCCATGAGGAAACTTATCCTGAGAAAGATAAAATCAAGTGTGTTACTAATCATCTGATAGATAGAGCATCACTTTGGTGGACTGTCGTCCGCAAGAGCATAGAATGTCCTGCTACATGGGAAGATTTCAAGAAGAAGTTCATGCAAAATTTTCTTCCACCGCAATTTCATGAGAAGGCAATCAAGCAATGGGATTTACTTCAACAACGCGACCGTGAGCCTATTCCACAGTATACAGAGCGTTTTTGGAATGCACTTCTACAGCTACGCATGCTTGAAGACGTACCAGAGACGACACATAAGCGGAAGTACATGTCTGGACTTCTTGGACATTACTACGCTGAGGTGAATATGTTCAAGCCTGCTACTCTTGAAGATGCCATCTCCTTAGCTCACGACACTGAAGATAAGTTACGTGGAAGAGATCGACGACCACAGCCATTCCAAGCAAACGGTAATTATGGATCTAAACAATTCAATTCCAATTTCAGAAGGTTTAATCCAGGTCGTTTCTCATCACCACCTTTCCGTAAGAATTGGCCTAAACCACCCGCATTACCAACCACTGTCAATCCAAATCCTAAGCCTATCCAACAAGCAAATCCAAATATACCCAGACTCCCAGCCATTGCAAATAATGTGACCAAAGCCAAGCCCATCGTATGTTACAAGTGTCACCAGCCAGGCCATCTCGCAGCAAATTGTCATTCAAAGAAGCCATCAGCACATATCAACTACCTTGGAGCTATGGACGAGGACGAGCATGAGGATATGCCGGATTTCACTGAAGAAGAAGATGATCCTACTACTACTTCCGACACTTTACCAGGTATGCCTACTTTACATTCATTGTTGACTATGAAATGTATGGTGCATGGAAAAGGAAGAACTGTATTGCATGATGACGGTAGTACGCATGATTTTATTTCAGCAAAATTGGTAAAGGAATTGAAATTGCATACAGTACCTACGCATTATCGCATAAAAGCTGCATTTTTAGGTACTAGGTACAATGGCACACAAGAAGTTCAAAATTTAGAAATTCAAATTGGTCCATATATTGAAAGAAGAAATTTCTTAGTTGTCCCATTACAGTCTAGCGACATTATTCTAGGAATGCCATGGAGACACCAACATAATCCCAATATAGATTATTCCACACACACAATGAATATAAATTTTCAAGGAAAATCTATTACATTATTTGGTATGCATGCATCTCATATGTTTCCACTGCTTTCGCATACTCAAGCAAAACGTGCACTACGCAAGAATACTAAATCATATCTCATTTGGGTGAATGAATTGCACGCAAAAGAAACTCATATGCACCCTAGGCATAAGGAATTTCTTGCATATTTTAAGGACTGTTTTGCAGAAGATCTACCACCAGGTTTACCTCCATCACGTTCAGAAGACCATAAAATTGACCTAATACCTGGCACACAACCACCTTGCAAAGCCCCATATAGGCACAATCAAATAGAGCAAAAAGAAATCCAGACTCAAGTAGAAGAATTACTAAATAGAGGCTTAATTCGACCTAGCAGTTCCCCATTCGGTGCACCTGTGCTCCTAGTCAAGAAAAAGAATAATACTTATCGGATGTGTATTGACTACCGAGCATTAAATAAGATCACTGTAAAGAATAGGTATCCTATACCTAGAGTTGACGACCTTATGGACAAACTGCAAGGATCTTCTATATTTAGTAAAATTGACCTTAAATCTGGATATCATCAGGTGAGGCTAGATAGATCCGACATATTTAAGACTGCATTCAGGACACAGTTTGGCCATTACGAATTCTTAGTTATGCCATTCGGATTAACTAATGCACCTGCCACTTTCAGTAGAATGATGAACCGTATTTTTCTAAAATATCAGTATTGTGTGATTGTTTTCTTTGATGATATTTTAGTGTTCAGTCAAAGTGAAAAAGAGCATTATGAGCATTTATCATTAGTTTTTCAATTACTGAAAGAAAATCAATTGTTTGCAAATCCTGACAAGAGTGAATTCTTTAAGACAGAAATAGAATATCTAGGTCATATTGTATCAGAAGAAGGAATAAAAGTTGATCCTAAGAAAATTGACGCAATATTGCATTGGCCTATTCCTAAAAATGTACATGAATTACGCTCATTCCTTGGTCTTGCTAGTTTCTATAGGAAGTTTGTACGTAATTTCTCATTACTTGCTTTACCATTGACCAAACTTCTTAAGAAAGGCATTGTTTATCAATGGACTGAAAACCAGCAGAAATCCTTTGATTTACTTAAACGTGCATTGACCAATGCCCCTGTCCTACAATTGCCTGACTTTAACAGACCATTCTTTCTAGTTGTGACCGATGCTAGCGGATCAGGAATAGGAGCCGTGCTTATGCAAGACAACCATCCAATAGCATATTCTAGTTCTAAACTGAAACCCTCTGAGCTCAAATATTCCACTTATGACAAAGAACTTTTAGCAGTTGTCCAAGCATTGAAACAATGGAAGCATTATTTAATGGGTTCAGAATTCATGATAAAGACCGACCAGCAAAGCATTAGACATCTACTTAGCCAACCCCAAATTTCTGACCGCCATATCAAATGGGCTTCATTCATTCAAAGTTTCCATCCTATCATTCAATACCAACCTGGAAAAGAAAATGTAGTTGCTGATGCATTAAGTAGAAGACCTGCAATTTATAACATTTCTATCATATCTTTTGATTCTTTGATTGCTATGAAAGACACATATCACCAGGATATTACTTTTCATTCTGATTGGCAAAAATTAGTTCAAAATAATTTCATTCCTGTTGATTCATTGTCATATAATGATGGATTCATGTTCTTTGAAAAGAGACTGTGTGTTACTATTCCATTCCGATCTTTTGTTTTAAATGAAATTCATTGTCCCCCATATCAAGGTCATAGAGGTATCATTTCTACATTACGCATGTTAACTGAAGATTTTTATTGGCCGCATATGGATGCAGATGTGTCTAATTTTGTTTCTGAATGTCTGATTTGTCAAAGAATAAAAAGACATCATGGTAAACAATATGGGTTATTAATGCCTTTATCTATTCCATCTAAACCTTGGGAACATATATCTATGGATTTCATTACTGGATTACCAAATACTAAATCTAACCATGACATGATTTGGACAATTGTAGATAGATTTAGTAAGCAAGCATATTTCATTGCATGTAAGAAAACTTTAACAGCATCACAAGCAGCACACTTATTTTTGAAAACTATTTTTACTAACCATGGATTGCCGAAAGTGATTATTTCAGATAGAGATTCTAGATTTTGTAATAATTTCTGGATTACACTGTTTTCAAATCTAGGCACAAAGATTGATTTTTCATCTGCATTTCATCCAGAAACAAATGGACAAACAGAAGCCACAAATAGCACTATTTTAGATCTTTTACGTGCATACACTATCTCTAAACCTCAAACATGGGATACTCATTTGCATTTATTACAGTTTGCTTACAATAATACACCTCACACATCTACAAAGAAAGCACCTTTTGAAGTTATTTATGGATATAGATTATCTACACCTGTTGCATCTTTGTCTAATAGAATACAGACTGCTGATGATATTGCTGTTATGCATAACACTATTTTTGATGAGGTCAAAGATATGATTGCTAAAGCCCAACAATCATATACCAAACAAGCCAACAAGAAAAGACAAGCCATGAATTTCAAAGTTGATGATTATGTTTGGCTTAGAATAGAAAAGCGTAGACTGCAAAGTGTAGATAGACATCCAGTTGTTAAATTAGCCCCTAGATTCTACGGACCATTTAGAATCATTCACAAGATTAATGACAATGCATTCAAGTTAGAACTCCCATCTCATTGGAAAATTCATAATACATTTCATATTAGTTTATTGAGACCATTTAGAGGACAATTACCTATCCACCCTGTCTATGAAAACCCACCTTTACTAGAAGAAGAGACTGAAATCCTTGAACCAGAAGCCATCATAGACACTGACTACATGACCACTAGAACTGGCCGAAGGTACTCTAGATATCTAGTGAAATTTAAGAACCATCCTGTAGAAGAAGCACAATGGATGCACGCTAGAGACCTAAATGCTTTCCCCACTCTGTTAGCTCCACATTGAGCTAATAGCAATTGAGGTCAATTGCTATCCCACCCCGGGGGTATGATGCCAGGAGGCATATTCCACGGTGGATTCCGTGAGGTTTTACGGTGGATTCCGTAAACTTAGATGACCGGGGCTCATACGCAAAGAGGATTCTTTGTGCGAGAAGTTGATGGGGACGCCTGTCCTTTTCGGGCGTTTCATTAATTTAGTGTGTACATGGGTGATTCCATAGCGGGTGATTCCGCAAAATGCATATTAAATTAATAAACGTTTATGAGTTTAGAGTGCGCACTCGTAATAAATTAAGGTTAGGATTTATTTCTAACCTGTTGATTTATTTATGTAGCTGAAGACTGCTAGGTATTCACTTTTGTCGGTTTAATTGTGTTATTTTACTAACGATTGTGAATGCTTCAGTTGATGTGTAGAGATAGCAGCAGTGGCGGAGGAAAGCATTGGAGTCTAGCGGGTTTCCGACCTTTGGATATATTTTGATAGGCGCCACGCCTATATTTTGATTATGTCTATAGAGACATCGACTATTTATTATTATTTTGTATGCGCTTATGCGCCTGGATATGTTATTTTTATTTGGACATTGAGATTGGGCGTGCCAGACTCTTTGGGCACCGTCCATTAGCTTTATTTTCCTATTTTTGGTAGAAAGCAAACTCAAAAGCTAAAAGCTTGTCATATTTTTGTAATTGGGCTATTTTTGAGCAAAAAGATTGGAAATATATATTAAATACATGCTTTGTGAAGCGCTCACACAAGGCATGGGGGAGATTCAACCCAATTTGTCTCTTGTCTCATGTCGTGCTTGTTTTTACATTGGTCTTTGTGCTAAAAAGTAGAGTGCTTTGTTCTTGGGGACCTTTGGGAATTCACTACGTGAGCTACTTGCGTCCGATCTGCGCACCACTACTAGTATGAGTTGAGGTGTGCAAGTGCTCACTGGTTGCGCCTTCTTCTTCTAAGGCTTCTTCTTCATTTGTTTCTTCAGCTTGGGCTACTTCTTCTTCGTTTATTGCTTCTTATTCGTCTACTACTTCTTCTTCTTCTTCTAATCGTTCGCTTCTTCTTCATCTTCTTCTTTGTCTTCTAATTGGCCCAAGGTAGATTGCAAAGAGGAAACAAGGGTGGAATGTGCTCTACCCAGGGCAGATTGTAGAGAGGGAGAGGGATGCAATCTCGACTTCTTCTTCTTCAGGGAGAGGGAGGAAATCTCCCGTGAGGGGAAAGAGGGGTGGAATGTGGGGAGAGGGGAATATAAGCGGGACAATGAGAGAGAGGGACTCGAACAGTACTCTCACTTCATGCGAGAGTTACTGTTTTAGAATGGTAACTCACACACATAGAGAGAGAGGGGCGGGGGGCTTAGACAATACTCTCACTTCATGTGCGAGTTATTGAAAGTTTTAGATTGGTAACTCTCACACATAGAGAGAGAGAGAGAGAGAGAGAGGGACTTGTTCAATATGCTCACTCCATGTGAGAGTTACTGAAAGTGAGAGTTACTAAAACAATAACTCTCATGTGAAGTGAGAGTACTATCCAACTCTCTCTCTCTCTCTCTCTCTCTCTCTCTCTCTCTCTCTCTCTCTCTCTCTCTCTCTCTCTCTCTCTCTCTCTCTCTCTCTCTCTCTCTCTCTCTCTCTCTCTCTCTCTCTCTCTCTCATATTAGAGCCTTCATCATCGTATTTGATTTAATAATACATAACATCTAGTAAGGTTCTAATAAGGTGCAAAGTAAAATTAATCAAAAGCATCTTCCCCCTCACCAGCCATACGGGGTCACCTTATATTTAGTTTTAGCAAAAGAGTGTCATAGGTTTTATAGTATTTACTTGGACGTTTGACTAAAACATACAATTTTTTTCTTATATCCACAATATGACACTTTTTCACTTGCAAAGTAACATAGCTTGGACCACTCTTCTATCTATGGGATTTTCCTAATCCATCTTTAGATTTGAAAATTCAAATTTTGACTATGAATTTGTATTTTTGTTAACATATTACCCTAAAATAACTCTTAAACTAATCTATCTCTCACATTAAAGTGCATAAAATAACTTTGAAAATAAACTACCTCACACATGGGTTTTAATGGCTATTTATGGGTTTGCAATCTCATCCTGCTATCTTTAGCCATTGTGGTATCTTGTAGCCACTCTAGGTAGTTGCTCATTAAGCCTTCCCAATAGCTTTCTCTTTGCCTTTTGACCTTTATTGTTAAATTTTTAGTTCTCACCTGTTATCATTTCTGTATTTTGTAGCCACTCTTTGTACTACAAGCCTTCTCGTGGTGGATACAATGCATGGCATCGTATGCATGCTTGCATGTTAGACATCTAGCCCCATGGCCATCATGCTATCGATCTAGGGATCCTTAGTAATCTTACTTAGCAAATGCATCCCAAAATGGTATAGTTTGTTAACAAAGGAAATATAGCATATGCTTTAGTTTTCCACCTCCTTTATTCCTCAAAGTATTGAAAATAAGAGCACACTAGCCAAATAAATCCTTGAGACTTTGATCCTTTCGAGGAAAAGGTCCATGATTCACCCTTACATATGCATATGTTTTGACATCACTTGCTCATGCAAATAACCAAAATTTTCTTCATTTGATAATTTAGTGGCAAGTACATCATAGGGCTCCTTTTTAGTCATCTCCTTACTTAGCAAATGCATTAGAAAATGGTAGTTTTGTTGATAAATGAATTACAACACGTGCTTAATTTTCCTACCTCATTTATTCCTCTATAGATATACATTGCACTTATATGGAGCTATAGCCTTGGCAACAATAACCAATGTAGCCATATCCTGCCACTCAATATGGCATTCGAAAAGCCGTTTGTGACCAACGTTTGGTGCTTCATAAACTAATACTCGATTGTTGGTCCCATGCAACTTACCTTCATAGCCAATATATGGAATATAAATTAGTATGACATGATGCTTATTAAAATGCATTAGTGTCGAAAAAGCACAAAATGATGTCTTTTTCCAACACAATCACAATGCACCCAACAATTACACACAAAGATAGATATGGCCTTTGAGGTGTAAGGCTCCATATTCTTTCCACCATGAATATAGCATTTATGAATTACAAAATGCATTTTCGTGTTTTTGTGTAGAAGAGGGGCACTAGGAACAAGCCTTCTTTGATGCAAATATATGGATTTAACATTTGTGCAATGGCCATTGTAAAGGCAAGCTCGATATTTTTATTACCTTTACATGCAATCTAAGGCTACAGATTGAAAGTGCTATGTTGCCTAGTTAGACTGGTAAGTGTATTATTCTTCCATCTTCATTTACTAATGGCCCATGCCAAATGTACTAGCTGTACCAAGATGCAATGACAATTGTAAATGCAAGCTTGATATTTTTATTACCTTTACATGCAATCCAAGATGGCTAGAGATTGAAAGTGCTCTATTGCCTGGTCAGACTAGGCATGGCAAGCTGGATTTGACCACCATGACAGTCTTCCATAAAAAACACAAAGACACGATGGATTCTATATTGAAAAAAATATGTTTGGAAAAGTTGTAGGAGACATAAGTATGGTGGAGTTTCAAAAGCGTGGCTTGCCACACTCACATACTTTGTTGATCATTGAGGGTGACTATAAGCTTGCTAATGTGGAGCAATGTGATATACTGGTTTGTGCCAAGGTTTCTGTCGAGCTTGACAGAGATAGATTTCCTAAATTATTTGAGATTATTATCATTTGCAACATTTCTGGTCCATGCGATACTTAGAGATAAAATAGTCCATGCATAGTGGATGGCAAGTGCTCATGGCATTACCCGTGAAGCTTCACAAGTGCCACTATGAATGATGAGAAAAGTTACCCTATTTACATGAGAAGAAACGATGGCAAATGAGTGATGGTTAGGGGTGTGCTCCTTGATAATCAATGGGTGGTGCCTTACAATCCATATCTTTCTCGAAGATATAATACCCATATCAATGTTGAGGTTTGCTCTACCATATCTACTGTGAAATACATTTACAAGTATGTTTGTAAGGGGCATGGTCGTGCTACTGTCAAGTTCCACATTGTTTCAAAGAATTTGTCAAATGCCCCAAATGGATGTGGCGGTGGTATGTTTTTACTTCTCAGGCATGTTGGAGGATCTACAATTACAAATTGCACAATGATAAACCTCATGTTCATGGTACACAATATTCATGATGGATTGTGGCTCTGAACTCTTATTAAATAACAAAAATTTGATCAAGATAAAATGGTGTTTGCAAACTTTTCATGTAATGTTTCATAACTATGGTTTTGGGTATGGTTTGGGAAATAGTTATATGGCTACATGTATGTGTTTTCCATCGGGGAAGGGCAAGAAGCGAGCTTTTCTGGGCAACCTCCATTTCTTGCTCCACATATTCCACTTGTTCCTTCTATTCTCTTGTGCACATATCAAGTACCACTACCGCCCCTACTGCCACCACCATCTCCACCACCACCACCACCTCTACTGCCACCTCCATTGCCATTGTCATTACCACCTCCATCACTTTCACCACTATCGTCCCCTCCCATGTTTCTCCCCCATGTTAATTAAGGTCTCTCTCTCTCTCTCTCTCTCTCTCTCTCTCTCTCTCTCTCTCTATCCCCCATCTTCCACCAATTATTCTCTCTCTATTTTCTCTCCTCCCCATCTCCCTTTCTCTCTCTCTCTCTCTCTCTCTCTCTCTCTCTCTCTCTCTCTCTCTCTCTCTCTCTCTCTCTCTCTCTCTCTCGGCAACTTCTCGCTTCTCCCTCTCTTACACTCACCTTCTTTCTCGCTTGCTCTCTCTCTCCTTGTGTCGCTCACAAATACATATACACCCACTCTCTCTCTATCCCTCTTTCCTTTCCCTCTCTCTCTCTCACTCTCACTCTCACTCACTCTCTCTCTTTGTTGTGTCTCCTTTCCCCCCTCTCTCTCTCAAATATAGCAACTAAATAAAGCAACTAATGAATATTAGATTAGAGAGCACTAGACTAAATAAGCAACTCCTCTCTTTCTCCCCCTCTTACACACACACACACACACACACACACTCTCTCTCTCTCTCTCTCTCTCTCTCTCTCTCTCTCTCTCTCTCTCTCGTGCACTCACAAAGACACACACACACACTCTCTCTCTCTCTCTCGTGCGCTCACAAAGACACACACACACACACACACACACACTCTCTCTCTCTCTCTCTCTCTCTCTCTCTCTCTCTCTCTCTCTCTCTCTCTCTCTCTCTCTCTCTCTCTCTCTCTCTCTCTCTCTCTCTCTCTCTCGTGCACTCACGAAGACACACACACACACACACTCTCTCTCTCTCTCTCTCACTCTCTCTCTCAAATGGCAACATGTCTCTCTCCCCCCCTCTCTCTCATACACACTCTAAATTAGCAACTTCTCTCTATCTTCCCCTCTTAATTTTGCAAGGGTCATCCATCCGTTTTTCACAACTCTCTTATTATTACAAGGGTTAAGGGTTTGCATGAGGTAAATTATCTTAAACACTTTTAGATGTTAATATCAAGATGAAAAGAATATCACATTGTTATCCCACATGCATATATACATTTACGTACCTCTCACTTTTATGTGCATGATTTGATATTATATCCTGATATATCACTTCCATTGTGCACACATAGGCAAAACTACATTGCACATTTTTTTGCTACTTTCAATTGAGCATTATTGTGTGGACTTACTACAAGACGATAGGGTATCAAATAGTTTGTTACACTCATTGCAGTAACATGAGATATCTATTGTTTTTCACTTTGTTCAAATAGTTAATATCGAGACAAAAATATTACCTCGTTGTTACTCAGTCCATTGTACACACATACATTCACATGCATGCATGTTTCTACACTCCACCCTTCCCTAGATATTTTGCACATGCTTTGTTTACACATCTTGTAGTATTGCAATTGAGCAAATGCCTATACAGAATCTCTTTCACTTGCACATTCCTCTCTCTTTCTCCACTTCCCTCTTATCCTCATTTTATTGCACTTGTAAATAAAAAGAATCTAATAATTCTGAAAGTACATATTTATCATGCACATCAAATATCAATCGAGTTCCATTGTTGGGGGGTGGAATTGGTGATCCCTAACAAAGTCTAGGGCTGAACCATAGAAGCACGCTAGCTCGGTCAAGTAGGGAAGCATGTGCTCCAAAAGGATTGTGTCCATGGGGTTTCCCTCAAATGGGGGTGGGCATATAAAGGTGTTGGGTGGGTTCATCTGCATCTTCTCCATGCTATCATCCACAAATAGTGTTGTTGTTAGGTTGAAGTGTGGCCAATCAATGTCGTCAAAACATTTCATGAAAGGGGCTTTGTGTAACTCTTTCTGGCAGAAGTTGTTGTGGGAGTTGCTCTTCCTTGTCCATATTGGAATACAAAGGTTGGTGCTTGCTTTGACAACTTCACACATTCACTTCTAACCAATTGGAGCAGCTGACTTAAGTTGTCTTCCTTCATGGAGCTCCAGATGGCAATGTCAAACAATGTAGATATTTCCTTCAAAAACCTGGCAAGCCTTGGCCGCAAAATCACCCAATACTTGCCCACTTCTAGGGGCTTCACTGGTAACGATCCCTTTTGCTTTGGCCGCCTATGTAGAAGCGCCCCATTCATATTGAACATGATTAATTTTCGGGTTGTGGGAGGTAGCTGTACATGCACACGTGGAAGGGTGAGCACCCATGTATTGGTATGATGAAAAAGAACACTACATTACAATCAGATATTGTACAAGTTTACATAAAAATGCTACCTTTGCTCTTAGATATCTTCCATCTTCAGCGAAGCAATACAGATATGCAATTAGTCTATTGAAATTTAGCACTACCGATGCAAAGTCACCACATCTTGCATTGCAATCTAAAATGGTGTCCCCTTCTTTTGTGTACATTTGCAAGAGCGAGCTCCAAAAAGCTCTACCACGTTGCATGCCACCTACAGTATTTGGTAGTCATATAACGTATTAGGAATTTACTAAATGTTTACAAAACATATCAACAATAGTTTAACAATATTGGATCTCATATTGACCTCTCATTGGGGATCCTAATGTATCTCGCACACCTAGTCATTCGCAGTAATGTCATCTTTTGTGAACTCTGGAGGGATGATTCCATTGTAAGCGATATTTGAATGCATGTACACTAGAATATATAGCACATGTACCTGCAAAAGATTGAAATACTAATTTTAGTAATTATACTCACTAAATGAAGCCAATAAGTGTGATATATAAGCAGTATCTAGCATGAGCATTTCATGACTTTAAAACTCTCACCTCTCTACCTCTAATTACACATACAAGTGTCTCGCAATGAATAACCTATGCCATGCGTAAGGCCCAACATTTTTGCCCTGACTCCATCTGTCGATGTCCATCCTCCACAACCTACTCGATAAGCTCTAGCATGGAGTGTGTTGTGGCAAGGAACATTAACATCCATGTGTCCTTGAGAACACGATTAGTCAAATACATGGCATCAACTCACTCTGCCTCAGTATGGGAGTTCCATGACGGAATTCCATCCCCAAATCCATGCACGGCACTATCTTCAAGGAGACAAACCACCATGATATCACATGCTGTGTTTGTGGTTTCTTCGTCAACCTCGACCATCTTGTTTTGGTTGACCTCCTCCAATGCCTCTACCAATCACGAGAATGCCTCACTTGGCTGATCATTTCGCAATGCATGTTCGATCTTGAATGGGTCGCACAGAATAGTACGCCACTCCACCTTCGCCATCATAATGGCATGGGAGACATCGACTTACAAGGAATCTTCCATAGGGCTTTCAATGTTGTGGACCTCTGCACATTGACTCCATAGGGCTTTCAATGTTGTGGACCTCTGCACATTGACTCCTCGATTAGTAACATATTTTTCTTACTGAATGTTAATGATAGATAATATTCTTCTTACATGTTTGTTTACATGTATGTGTGGTTGGAACATCTTGCACCATTGTAGCTTCATGGGAGATGATGTCTTGCAAGTGGGATCCCATGTGACTTTCAGTATGGCCCTTTGTATGATAAATTCATAATTAGCAACATATTTTTTGTTCAAAATGTTATTGTAAATAGTATTATTGAGACATGTTAGTTCACCAATGTTTGTGGCTGTGGCACATCCTCCAACATTATAGGTTGAAAATCAAAAATTGTATCCCCCTCTACAAAAATATAGACCATTCTTATTGGCATTGTATTGTGGGAAAAAAAACCATGAGTCATGCTTGTTTACCAGTAGCTGCCACGTCCCCTAGCACGGCTAGTCCATGTTCTTGCATTCTTTCCTTCCCTACACAAGGACACACATCACTATTAACATCATATAATGATAGAATATTTTAAAGCTCTGACATCATACAATCATGACATGTGTGGAATTCACGAGCATCGTTTCTTTACCTCTATGTGCACGTGTCAGAACCGATGTGACCTCAAATCCAAGACACTCAATTCTTCTACCCTCTATATGTTAAAAAATATTATTGATGTTACTTTGGTGGTGAACAAGAATTAAGTGTCTTCACATCATGAGTTGTTTACAAAAGCAAGCTTACCATCTTGGTGCTCTATAATACGTGTGTCAATTCCATGTGATGTCTCACTGCTTCTCGTCATTGTCGTGCATCTCTCTATAGTAGTGTGTAAGGTAACACTCTCCACCGCAAGATCTGGAAGAACTTTTTGCATCCTTTTATCCATGCCAATGTCATGGACCTCCTCGGTGATGCCTTCCATTGCGATCTGCTCTTCAGTGGTATCAATGAAGGGGCCTACATGGATTGGTGGTTACAATTCATATTCAAGAAAATATTTTTACCGGAGGGACACAAGAGATGTCTTGGCTATAGTACTTCAAAACATCAAACCTTTGAGGTGTGGAGAAACCAAATCAATTGGTGATGAGGGCCGATTGGCCTCTCTTCAATGATATTGGATGTGTGCTTGCTCTTGTGTTTTCTTTTTATAGTAACCGCACTACTAGTATCAATTTCCTGTGAACCCATCATAGTCTCTTCATTAGGAGACAACAAAGTGCAATATACTCCTAAGAATGTAACTCATTTCACTTACCATGCCTCTGGATCCTTGTGTCTCTTGTGTTTGTTTTTTCCTTGCATATTTTTGGTACAAACTTTTCTCATTGGAGGGGTATTCACCTTCTGGATAGTCAAGGAAAATAGGGCATCTTCGATATACCTCCTCATCCCACTGTTGCTCTATCTGGTAATCCTCATGCATGCACTGATCCTCCTGCACGTTTGCCCAATCCTCACACTCTCCTGGCAGAGTTTATATAGCCCTCCTCTCCATCTTCTTGTACATGAACCTGACTTGCAAAGTCACCTTACAAATCTTGAATGGATTGGCAAGATAGCACCGTAGACATGCTACTAAAGAAGGATATTGTGAATTACCTGTACAAAAGCCTCCATGCTGCCAACTTCGTTGACTTCTACGACTCTATATCTTTGTCTGGCTTGAAATAATGGAAGATGGTGCAAAAAATTTGCTCTCTATGCTTTCTCTTTATCTCTTGGGTGTATTGGAAGAACAAATCGTGTTCCACTCGAATGTTATAGTTGTCCTTCCAACTCAAAAGCAATCTCTTTCTGCAGTCTTGCAACATGGCCCAAAAGGTCTCTTATCTTACCCAACTTTGAAATTGTGCATTTCTATCTGCACGAATCAAAGATATGTTGTTTAATACCAATTTGTCAAACTTATGATGCTCATAATTTAGGTGAACAAGAATAACCTACGTTCAGGCATGCCCATCAACGTTCGAATTTTCCTTTCAGAACTCTCCATGGCCTTCAATATCCTTACACAATCTACCTCATTTAGCTTTGAGGATGCCAATGTGTATACTCTCTCCTCGTTCAATACACCCCCTGTCTTGGAGCCCCACTCCAAGCACGAGACAGTTCTGCATTGACAAAAACATTGTTACTTTGGAAAAATGTAGTATAAGTACATATAGATGGCAGGTACAAAAAGGTAGCAACTTACTGATACCACTTCTCTCTGAGATTGGGGTATGCAACTCTTAGCAAACGTCGAGTTTTCTTGACAAGCTTTTCATTAACACTATAGTATGCCTCACCCAACTTGGTTCTAAACTTAGAGTCGGAGAGTTATGCCCGTTTCTATTCGATCGATCGCACTGCCATATCATACTCGTCATGCACTTGGTAATTAGGGACAACATCATTGCATTAGGAAAAAAATGCATCAGGAAAAACATTGTTAAGATAGCTTGAAGAACTACCTACCTTCCACATAACGTGGGCCAGTGCAATCAATGGTGCCTTGTACCATGCGGGAATGGGCGTCGAGTTTTTGTATGCTTGCACCCATGCCTTTGCCTCATCAGTTAGCTTGTCAAAAATAGTTGTGTGGTCAGCCTGCCCCAGCATCATTGCTTCACAAACAAGGTTTAGATACGAGCTATGGACAACCCCCTTTTGTGCCAGCCTGTGTACATTCTATATTAGGATCTCATGAATATGGTCCATTGCATATCTGTTTGTACGAGAAATAACTGACAAAATCTCCCCCTCTGCCACACTTGTCACTTTCACAAGGCGACAGTCAACACGCACATGTTGCCTCGCATGATCTGGAAAGGCTGTTGCAAACAATCAATTATGTTAAGGATGATGTAAGAAACAAACACATTGTAGAATGTTAAGGTCCTATGGTTTAGGGCCACTCACATGTGTGTATCTCATTCATCCATGCTGTGAGACGATGGTTACCATCCCAAACATAAAACATGCAATTTGACAAAAAGGCCCAATCGGTGTTGCTAATTTCTGCCTCAAAGTCCTCATGCTTCTTTAGCGAATGGGGATCCCACTCAGTTCTAATCATATCATCAACCTCCTTGCACTGGTGACTTGGAGTCTCTAATGGCACTATAAATATACCCATCCCTCTAACATACCCGTTGCTAAAAAAGGTTTCCGAGAGTTGCTTGTACCTCGATGTGACTTGTCTAATTGTAGGCATGGAAACCAAACGACATAATGGGATGGGTGGCAAAGGGGTGGATGTCCGCATCTGAATGAGATGATGAAGTAATTAATGTCCAGTCAATGTAAATAAATAAAAACCATAATCTAAATCATACTGCCATCTCTTACAAGCACTCACCGTCAACGTTTCCAATTGATCTTCTATGCATGCTTGCACAATATGTTTATCGCAAGTGATTGTGAGAATGGTCTTGCCAGTCGTTTCACTGGCATCTGGCATGTGCTTCTTTTCGATTCTTTGTGTTCAATTCTTCTTGGTTTGCATATGGCCATGCCCTTGTTGTGCACTAAAGGACTCGATGCTTTGATGGTCATTGCTTTCCTTGTTAGTATCACTCTCTGATAGTACGAGCTTTCTCTTGCCCTTCCTTGCCTGCGTCATCGAAGCGTGCCCACCTTCTTCTGAGGTCACTCCTTCCCCACATGCAATTGCAACGGTTGCTTGTAGCTTGGTAGAAGTCAATGATCGTGTTTGTGTTACTCTTCCTCTCACTCTTGGAGGGCGACTCCCCCCTTGCGATTGCATGTTGCCGGTGGCAATAGCCTGTTGTCCTATTCTAGATCGTGGAGGCAAGTCAGAGTCCTCGGGAGACTCATCCGTCGTCGCTCTCTTTCCTGCAAACAATGATGTGAAATAGGATAAGAGGGGGAGATAGAGCAATCATAACAAAAATCAAGAGAGGATCTGCTTACTGTCTGTTCAATTGGCCATTGCACAATTATGTTTTCCTCAATGTTAATCTCAATATTGCCTTTGCCATGTGCCTTTACACCTCTCTGATGCACAATGGTGATAAGAACTCCCACTCATCAAGGGAGCAAGCTCGGTGAGGGGAACGTTTGTCGGACTAAACCTTATGCAATCCTTTCATCGCCCTCGTAAAGGGTGACATGATCTTGTCTTTTGAAATGAGATTTGGCCATGATAGAGGGGCTTAGGATTACTTCTTACAGATATATTGCTTCCTCAATTTCATGCCAATGAAATACCAATTGAGAGAGAGAGAGAGAGAGAGAGAGAGAGAGAGAGAGAGAGAGAGAGAGAGAGAGAGGACATTACGGAGAGAGAGGGGGAAGGAAGAGATGACATTGGGATAAGAGAGAGATAAAGAGAGAGAGAGAGTGAGAGGCAAATATAGGGAGAGAGAGGGAGAGCGAGAGCGAGGGAGAGGAAGAGAGACAAAGAGAGGAGGGAGGAAGGTGGGGATAGATTGAGAGAGAGAGAGAGAGAGAGAGAGAGAGAGAGAGTGTGTGTGTGTGTGAATGAGTGAGTGAGAGAGAGAGAGAGAGAGAGTGGGAGGGGGAGAGAGAGAGGGGAAAAGCCTGGGATAGAATGGTGAGATAGAGTATGTGTGACTGTGTTAGAGAGAGAGGCGTGGAGAGAGAGAGAGGGGGAGAGAGAGACGGAACCATACTGAGGGAAGGGGACAGAAAACTAGAAGTTGAATTGCTAGGGGGAGGGGGTTCCTTTTACATACAAAGGAGAGAGAGAGAGAGAGAGAGAGAGAGAGAGAGAGAGAGAGAGAGAGAGAGAGAGAGAGAGTCACATATCGAGAGTGGAACGATTTGCAATGTGAAAAGGGGGAGGGATGGGTCTTTTTATAGGTGAAGGAGAGAGAAAATAGGGGGAGAGAGAAAGAGTGATCAAAGAGAGGGGGAAAGAGGAAGAGCATGTGATATGTGTAAATTTTTCTCACTAGAAAGGGATCACCGGCAACCCCTTGTCGGACAATTTATTTTTTCGATGACCCATTCTTGGATAGTAAATTTTGGCCCAACAAGATTTGTGGTTTTTTTTTCACCCATTAAGGGGCTACTGGGCGACCCCTTTTTAGCGAAAAAACAAACCATAGATCCGAGAATATATAGCATGGGGAGAATAGGAACCAATAGGATATGCATTTTTTTCGTTCTTGGGTGAAAAAAAAAGCATGTACCCTATTGGTCCCTATTCTCCTCATGCAGTATATTCTTGGATTTGTGGTTTGGTTTTTTCGCCAAAAAGGAGTTGCCAGCAGCCCCTTATTAGGCGAAGAAAACCCACAAATCTAGTTGGGTGAAAAGTTACTCTCGTAAAGAATGGGTCGCCAATATATTTTTTCGTTTGATAAGGGGCTGCCGGCAACCCCTTTCCGGCAAGAAAAAATTATACACATCACATGCCCTCTCTCTCATCACCCTTTCTCTCTCTCCCCCCATTTTCTCAACTATTTAACAAATATTTACTTAATTAACTTTACGAGTGAAAGAAGAGATAATAGTAGATCTTTACACTCCTAGAAGCATAATATGAGATAGTCATACAAAGTAAAAGCTTATATATACGTTCAAACATTGCTTTATTCATGTTGTCTCTCTCTCTCTCATCCCTCTCCCATCACTTTGTTACTCTCTCTTCCCTTGCCCAATTAGATTTGTGGTTTTTTTTTCCGCCCATTAAGGGGCTGATGGCAACCCCCTTTTGGCGAAAAAACAAACCACGAATCCGAGAATATACAACATGGGAAGAATAGGGACCAATAGGGTATGGGTTTTTTTTCCACTCTTGGGTGAAAAAAAAACCCGTACCCTATTGGTCCATATTCTCGGATTTGCGGTTTGTTTTTTCGCCAAAAAGGGATCGCCGACAGCCCCTTACAAGGCGAAGAAAACCCATAAATCCAATTGGGTGAAAAGTTACTATCGCAAGGAATGGGTCGCTAGAAACATTTTCGTCCGGTAAGGGGTTGCCGGTGACCCCTTTTTGGCAAGAAAAAAATACACACATCACGTACCCTCTCTCTCATCACCCTTTCTCTCTCCCCCCATTATCTCAACTAATTAATAAATATTTACCTAATTAACTTTACAAGCGAAAGAGAGAGATATATTTTTCTAAATAGTAGATCTTTACACTCCTAGAAGCATCATATGAGATAGTCATACAAAGTAGAAGCTTATACACACTTGTTCAAACATTGCTTTATTGCTTTAAAAACACACTTGTTCAAACATTGCTTTATTCATGTTGTCTCTCTCTCTCTCTCTCTCATCCCTCTCCCATCACTTTATTACTCTCTCTTCTGCTATCACTTTGTTACTCTCGCTTCTCTCGCCCAACTAGATTTGTGGTTTTTATTTTGCCCATTAAGGGGCTGGCAACGACCCCTTTTTGATGAAAAAACTAACCATATTAGATCTAAGAATATACAACATGGGGAGAATAGAAAAAATAACATGTATCCTATTGGTCCCTATTCTCCCCATGATGTATATTCTCGGCTATGTGGTTGGTTTTCTCGCCAAAAAGGGGTCGCCAGCAACCCCTTATTAGGCGAAGAAAAGCTCGTACCCTATTGGTCCATATTCTCCTCATGCTGTATATTCTTGAATTTGTGGTTTGTTTTTTTGCCAAAAAGGGGTCGCCGACAGCTCCTTATCATGCGAAGAAAACCCACAAATCCAGTTGGGAAAAAAGTTACTCTCGTAAGGAATGGGCCCCCATTACTTAGTTTATTTTAACAAACAATGTGCATATACATTCCAAAGAAAATTGATTTATGTTGCACATTTTTTAAAACTAGCTCTAATTATGAAACTTGCTCTACTTATGAAGATAATTATTATTATTAATGAGGTATTATATATCAGTTTATGGAAAATGACTTGGAAAACCCTCCCAAGACTAGCTTATGAAAACTATGTTTGTAGTATAGAACAACAAAAAGAACTAGCCTGGTGGATAGTCACTTGGCAGTTAAGTGCACTTGGGTGACGATAGTATCGGGATGGGTGACCTCTCAGGAAGATTTTCCTACAAGCTAGTGAGAGCTCCTCACGCGTAGCCAACGGTGCCAATGAAGCCTTTGTAGCTCATTGCCAAGATTGCCAAGGTCTATGCCTTGGTCGACGCCTTAGTCGTGCCGCTCGCCTGACGACATCGAAGGGGATTTGTTTTGGGGGAGGGTAGGGGGACAAGGGGACTTGTGGGTTGGTTAAGGGGGCACCCCCTTCCTAGCCAGGTTTGTGGGTTGGTTGGGGGGAGCAGATGAGGGGAAAGTTTTTGGCGCTTACTTGTGTTCACTCGCTTGTCGCACTGCGTCTGTCCCCGACGCCGACGTCCCTTCTTCGTGCGTGCTCTCTCTCTCTAGGTGGGGGGAAATCTCTCTCACTCATATAAAGACAAAAAAAAGAAGCAAAAAGCGTTATTTAATTTTTTCTAAATTGAAAAATTAATTAACTAACAAATCAATAATGATTAATAATTAAGTAAATAAATAAATAATTATGAACTAATTAATTAACTATTAATAAATTAGTTACTTTCTTATTTTAGCAAGTTAACTAAAAAATTAAAAAGCGTTATTTAATTTCTTCTAAATTGAGAAATTAATTAACTAACTAATTAATAATGATTAATAATTAAATAACCAATTAACTAAATAATTAATTAACTATGAACTAATTAACTAACTATTAACAAATTAGTTAATTTGTTATTGATTAATTAAGTAACTAACAAAAATTAAGTAATAGAATTTTAAGTAATTAATTAATTAATAACTTTTTAAATTTAATTATTTAATAAGTAAGTAATTAATTAAGCAACTAATTAACCAATAAATAAATAACTAATTCATAATGAATTATTTAATTAAAAACCAAGTAACTAATTAAGTAACCATTTAACCAATTAAGAAATTAGTTATTAATGAATAAATAAAATTATATTTTATATTAGTTACTTAGTTAAATAATAAATTACTTAATATTAATAATTAATAAATAACTACTTTATATATTAGCTATTAATTAATTACTTAGCCAATAAAATTATATATTGATCGATTAGTTGAAATTAATAACTATTTGTTTAAAATTAATAACTATGAACTAAAAAACAATTAGTAATAGCCAATAACCAGTTACTTAAAATTAATAAATAATTCATTAAAATTAATAACTAATAAATAATAATTATTTATTTATTAATTAGTTATGAATTACTTAATTATTTTTAATTAGTTATAAATTAGTTTTTAACAATCAATAAATATCTTTTATTCAAGTAGTAATGGCTAATTGTAATATTATATTTATTTTATTTAAAAATATTAAATAATTTTATCACATAATTATTTAGTAATTAGAAATATTTATTACTCAATTAATTAATATAAATATATTAATTAAACTTTTATTGATTCAATATAAGTCAAATAATATTTAACAAGATGGTATCCGTTAGTTCATTAATTAGATATTTAGTGTATTAGTCAAATTATATCAATTAAATTATTAATTAATTTCTTAATTCATAATAGTCAGCTTGTTTTATAATTCACATATATCAACTAGCTTATTAATTAATTAGCTATTATAGTAATCAATTAGTATGAAGTGAACCATTGGTATATTAATATTACTCAACTTGTTTATTACTATTAATCATTTCATATACGTCAATGTATTGTAATAGTAATACTCATTAATCAGTTAGTATGATTGTACATTAATACGTTAGTTGTATGGGATTTTTTTTGGAGGGAATGAAGAGAGAGTGCAAGTGCATGTGGATTAGGATAGTTTTGCCCACCGAGAAAGGGGTCATCGGCGCACCTACATCATCTATCTTAGTTATTTGGGTTTAGGGTCCAAGGTATGAGAGAGAGAGAGAGAGAGTGCATGTGGGCTAGGACGGCTGATGAGAGAGAGTCTATGTGGATTGGGATCATTTTGTTGCCAAAGAAGGGGTCGTCGGCAGCCCAATATTTGTGGTGTAGAAAAATATGACTAGCATCCCCCCCCCCCTCCGCCCCTTTCTCACATCTCTCTCTTCGTATGGCATATGTCTCCCTTTCTCCATCTCTCTCTCTCTCTCTCTCTCTCTCTCTCTCTCTCTCTCTCTCTGTTACATGCATTTAATGCCCCACTATGTCAAAGTGGTTAAATAAGGCCACACACCCCCTATGACACAACATCTCCCCCTCCCTCAAGTTGTGGATTATTTTCTTAATCTCCCAGGTACGTACACCCCTCCCTTCCTCCCTCCCTCTCTCTCTCTCTCATCCTCCTCCTCCTCCTCCTCCTCCTCCTCCTCCCCCTCACTCTATCCATCACCCCCAATCTCTCTCCTAGGCTCCCTCTTGGTGCTCTCCAACCCCCCTCCCTCTCTCTCTCTCTCTCTCTCTCTCTCTCTCTCTCTCTCTCTCTCTCTCTCTCTCCATAGCACCCACATCCACACACACACACACACACACACACACTCTCTCTCTCTCTCTCTCTATCTCCCTCTTTTGTTCTCTCCCTCCCACACAAATCTTTATATTCACACACACACACACACACACACACACACTCTCTCTCTCTCTCTCTCTCTCTCTCTCATATCTAGCACCCATATCCATACATAGACACACACACACACACACACACACACACACTCTCTCTCTCTCTCATGCCAAATACTTTATATATATAACACTCACACACACACACACACATGCATGCACACTCTCTATCTCCCTCCCTCCATCTCTCTCTCTCTCTCTCTCTCTCTCTCTCTCTCTCTCTCTCTCTCTCTCTCTCTCTCTCTCTCTCTCTCTCTCTCTCTCTCTCTCTCTCTCTCATGCACACACTTTATATATCATCCTCTCTCTCTCCCTCTCTTGTATATGGCATAAACCCCCACATAAGTCTTACAATGACACCCATATCTGACATGAGTATTTGTACATGTGTAGATAGCTTTGGAAATGGATCCAACATCTAGTGCTACACCAAATAGCAAGGTCCGCATATATGTATTGTCCCTCTCTGCCAAACCTATTATGCACTACACAAGTAGTCAGTTCCTGATGTTGAAGAAGGAAGACATTTGCAATGGCAATGGCTCCCATGTTCTTACTATCACCTATGCAAATGGCCAAATACAAAGCACACCAATCCATTGTAACAATGACCATGAGGCTGTCCAAGTATATGTTTTGGGTACCTTGGTCTCGCAAGACTATCTTGTTGAATAAGGAAATGGGCCTACATTGCAGCCTTCCCTACCATAGACCTCACCCAAAGTCCTTGTAGCATTGAGAAAACAACAATCACCGTGGAAGCCTCACCACCCCCCTTGGACATTGAGAAAAACAAAACCATCCCTATCACGCTTGATGTGGAAGAGGAGGGGATGCAGCAATCCTCTTATGCTATAAGTGTGGTTGAGTACATAATGTCTTTGGGGGGACCGACACCAAGTCTTACGTCATTTGCTTTAGAATATGAGCACTATAGAGAGAGTGGAGGAGATCCTAGTTTTCTATGATGGCAATGTGGCATATGAGCTCCCACCAGTAGTAGATAATGTGCGTCCAATGGAGGGTATGGAGCAAAAGTACGATGGCCATTGCTGGACAAAGCCCATGTCAACGTCAATGGCATTCCTCAATACTGCTCGCTGAAGCAAATGTATTGGAGAGCTAGAGTGTCCCAATAGAGATTGTACTATTAGGTCAATTTTTAGCTCCCCAAACAAGGTGGCATGGACATGTGCAAGATTCTTCATTCACTCCATATCATTAAAGTGATTGCAAAGTTGCATGACATGGTTCTAGTACCCTATTCAAGTAAATCACACTAATCAAGTCCAAATGCATACCATGCAGGTAAACTCAGTATCACCATACCGATTGTTGGAATGTTAGTTGTTGGTCTTGGAAGCCTTGGATGCTTCTATTGTAAGAACCCCCCCATCCTGCTCTCCAAGTGCAAGTGTGTAGTGTATTATGTGATGTCAGCAAGGCCAATGTCAAGATTATTTATTCATCAAGGCACACATAACCATGAGGTGCAAAGAGACACATGTAGAGCTAATGTCAAAGAGGTGCGAAAGACCGTAGAGGAAATGGTAAGAGACTTTGGTGCAGCTGGACCTCGACACCTACAATTGACTGTGGCTAGAAGGCTAGTGATGGGTGCCTTGGTTCATGAGCAAGGTGTCCCCATGTCCGACACTGAACTCACGATGATGCTCGAGGAACTCCAACCACTCATTCAGAGGAATAGGCAACATATTATTCCATTCACAACACATTTCAAAATATATTTAAAAGGCCATGCATATGAATATCAATATTTTGTGCATGCAGGTTCAAACACATGGTCCGTGTAGCACGCGCTGAGAGTAATCAGGGAATGGAATCTCATCTTCTAAAGTTAAAGCAACATTATGCATACAGATTTTTCCATGGTAATCTATTTCCTGGGCAAGCCGTTGACAATGATAGTAGGTGCTTTATATTCAAAATGTCAACAATTGGGCCAGCCTCAGGGGTTGACTTAGTGAATCGTATGCGAAGGAATGACATTGGGGACCTACGCAATAGTTGGGTATGCTTTGACTATGTGCATCGCATTAATGATTGGACCACCATGGCAGCACATGTGTATGATCCAAGGTAGTTTCTCTTACCTAATTCTACCGTCACAACACAAACTTAAGCAACATAGTTTTCCTTACTCTCCCATTCCTTTCTTGTGTTTCTGTAGTGTACAAGAGTTGATGACTCTGGCAATATGTGAGATGAAAGAAGAGGATACAGATGCATAAGCTCTTTTTTGGACAAAGATGAATGAGGTGATGGAGAAGTGTGGATACAAGCGCTGATTTTTGAGGATTCATGGTAGACGAGGCAACTGCCAATTGGAGGGCCATCCGCACAGTGTTCAATGGTGGTCCAGACAACATAATGCAAGGAAGGGAGAGATCTTGCTTATTTCATTGGGAACAAAGTCTCCAAATACACACATCACAGTATGTGCACAAGATTTTTCAAGATGAGCATAAGCGCTTGTGCTGCATGTGGAGGTGTGCAGTCACAGAAGATGATGCAACAATGCAATATCGATTCATTCGGGCTTGGTGAGCCTTAGGAAAAGTTGTGGATTGCAATATACCAACAATGGATTGTTGGCTTAGTTGGTGGCATATCAGATATCCATGTTGGAGGCGGCACTTTGTTAGGGTAAGACTAGTTCATAATAGTAGGATGTGACGTGTGGTGCATTTGTTTTCTCACGCTCCATAAATTCTCATGCTATATTTTTGTCTAGGTGGTGGAGGAGATTGCTCATATGCCAACCACAAACTTGGTAGAGCCAATGCATGCAAGTTGGTTAGCAGGGGAGGGATTCAAGGGATCTATTAGCTTGTATGATGCATGTGTCTGTGATTTGGCCAACACTCTACTATAGAGCACAAAATGACATGCATTCATTGGTGGAAAGTTCCATGGTGCAGGACTCAGTGCAGAGAAGCTTTTGAGTCGACTACAACAAGGAATTAGCCCCACACCTCGAGCAACAATAAGGATGGTTGAGGAGGTGGCAAGAGGAAGTGAATTGCATAAACGTCACGATTTTTGAGGGGACAATGAGACTATAGTAAGAAAATGCAAGGTTGATGGGAAAGTGGGGTCCGAGGAAGCCAATGCCTCTCATAGGCCTGAGTATGTTATCGAAAACATACCTAGAAGAAAGGGTACAAAAAAACTAAACTTTGAGGACCCTTTGCCTTCCGACCAATCAAGGGCAGTATCACCAAATTGTTCGGAGGAAATGGTGGTGGAGACAGTCCTTCATGATACCATTTGGGCTATAAGAAGGATTCCAGCTCGCAGCCGTGTACAATGTCAAGGATGGTTGGGAGCTAGAGAGGGAAAATGCAAAAAACCTATAAAAAATACGTCACGAGAAGTGCCTATACCTTTATTTTGGGGCATCATGGAGTGGTCTAGCTCAAGAGGAGAAGCTAGCAATCAACATGGAATGTGGTGCCAGTTCTTGTTGTTTTGTAATGATAGTGTGGACCATACATGGAACATTTGTTCTTCCATTCAACATGCACCGCCCAAGGTTCCACAAGTATGGCTAGTGGCACGAGGCACTAATTTGACCGTAGAAGAAATCCACATGTTGGAGAGTGGTGGGCTTGTTTTACAAAAGGCAACACAAGAGGCAGATGTTAACGAGGGCTCATGTAGATATTGAAGATGTGTTTCACAGGCTGCAGGGAAAAGGATAGACTCAGCGTTGGCTCTAGATGCAACTGTGAAGGGCCACACAGTGGTGAAGGCCTTAAAGCATGAGGTTTTCAAACTAGAGATAGGTAACTCAAGTGTCATGCATGAGTGTTATGATGTGCACGTTGCAAAGAATCCAACATGTAATTGTCGGGATTTCATGGACCGTGCCGCATAAGGAAAAGCGTATTTTGCATGCAAGCACCTATACTATGTGTACCTCCGAGTGTTTGGGATGGATGCAAATGCCAACATGTTTATACACCAACCCACACTCACAGAAGAAAACTTGCACATTGTATTTGGAAGTAGAAGAACTTTTCCAACACCACCTATATAGTGACCAACAATGCAATGCCAACACTACCTCTTAGCACAACCACATTTCAATTATGCTTGTAGGAGTAGTTCATACCTCTTTAATTAGATGCCATTATGTGCAAAACCTTGGCTCACATTGTTGAGTGCCTTCCCACATTTCCATATTTGGATCCTTCATCACATGCTTTTGTGGAGATATAGTATGGGAGATATGTCCATTGTTTTTGTGATTTGTGACCCTTGAGAAAATTCTCCATCTAGAAAACACATTCTTCATGGATCCCCTTCTCCTTTCAGCATCATGAGTTCTTTGATTTGTCATGCTTGGTTAGGGTGCATCAATTGCACATGCATCCAATGAAGTCATCGGGCCACATAGAGATTCACGTTCCTTTTCCAAATGTTGGTGAGAAATATTGCTATTGTTTAGACATTCCATTTCTCTTTGTGATGCTTTCTCCTGCTGTTGAGTATAGTTGCATGTACCTTGGCAAGTAAAGGGAAGCAATTTAAGACTGGGGGTGCCAAATCTAAGCATTCAAGGAATTCTTCTAAGACCCTTGATTCTTCTTCAATGCATCATATTGTTGAGGCACCTTTGGTTAAACATGTGCTTGAGAAAAAGATTGAGACTCTTGATGCTTCTTTGATGCATTGTGTTGTTGAGGCACCTCTAATTTCAAAAAACATGTGCTTGAGAAAAGGATAGCTTTTTTAAGAGAGCTTGGCATTGATGCAAACATGTGTTGTTTCTCATTCTCAGATTCTTTGCTAGTCTTGCTAGCCACATTAGTGCTTTTTTGCTATCCTTTGACTATTGACGGGTACACTCCATTCCTTTGACTATTGTATGTCTACATTATGAATCTTGGAGGTTTTTTTTGTTGTGTCTTTTTCCCTTTTGGTATCAAATGAGATTTAAGAGCTTTGACATTGGCTGGTCTTGCACTGACAAACCTTCATGGAATGCATATCATTATTCTTTGGGAAGTGAGATTATGAGATGTTAGCTCTTCGTGATTTTTCTTTTGCGCAATATGTTTACGTGGGAATGAGAGTCCCTTCCTATGACAATGCTTTATACATTGTTTGTAAGTCTTAATTTAAATTCAATTCTAAATAATATAAGTGTATCTGTCCCATTAAATTCTTGCTTTGTTGAAAGTTAATTAGAATTACGTGACATTAAAAAAAATGGAATAACAAAGATAGAGGAGATGTAATAGTACTACGATAATGTGCACGTGTGCACACACACACACACACACAAAGAGAGAGAGAGAGAGAGAGAGAGAGAGAGAGAGAGAGAGAGAGAGAGAGAGAGAGAGAGAGAGAGAGAGAGAGAGAGAGAGAGAGAGAGAGAGAGAGAGAGAGAGAGAGAGAGAGAGAGAGATCATATGACCAATGACTCGCAATTAAATGGATTGTTGCACATGCATAGGCCAAGGAATTTTGTTGTTTGGGCGTGGAGCATTGTATGCAATGTAGATGGAATGCTCTATTCTTAACCTTTGCTCATTTAATGAGCAAACAACCACTACCCTTTTCTCACAAAAATTCAAAGCAAATGAGGCGAAGCCTCATGAGCTTTGTTAGAATGCAAACCACAAAACATGCGGTAGTGGGTTTTGGCCGCAGTTGACAATGCTAGCAAAACCAGCTAGTCTCTCTTGTGTATAAATCCTAACAATAACAGACATTTGTAGCCACTCTCATTCAAACATTAAGATTCTTAAAGGTCTTAATCAACATCCACACATTATTATCCATTTCCTTCTAAAGCACAACAAATCAAAAGGTTCAGTACAAATGATCAAGCTCTTATTCTTAACAACAAGTTTTTAAGTTAGTATCATGTCCTTATACTAGAATTGAACATTTGATTCATCAGTTACACCTAAACATACCATATCCTAAACTCTCATGCATGTAGTTCCACCATTCTTGACTCTATAGATGTTGGGACATTGGGCATTCGACAAATACTTGTTGATTATCCTCTTCCTTAAGTCGTTGGCAACACATATCTAAATTTAATTATCTAGGCATGCTCATGTTCACCCAAGTTTAACCTCCAACGAATGAGAACTTCAACATTCTTGTGATTTTGTCTATCTTTCTATTTTCTTTCGAAGTTTGCATGTATGCAAATTCACTTCATTGGAGTAGAATACTCTCCACTTTGATTGCATCTTTTGTGACATGTCCTTGCACATGTGCCTCCTCATTCTAGCCAATGTGTCTAGCAAGTCCTCTACAACAAAAAGTGGATTACTTTAGCATGACTTAAAAAGGTATCCATATGCCATCTAGCCCCCTCTCTCGACTCAAGTAGTCAAGTCCTCTACAATCAAAAGTGGATGACTTTAGCATGATTTAATAAGGTATCCATATGCCATATACCCTTCTCTCTTGACTCAAGTAGTCAAGAGTTTGACACCAAGCTTGTACTTCTAGTGGCAAGATTCCAACCTCTACCAATAAAACATTTCATATGATGTTCATCCTTAGACCAAACTTCTCAAAGTGGAATTTTCTATACCCATGTGAACTAAAGCATTAATAGAAGCTTTCCATGGTGGATTGCTTCCCCCAATATGTGTCTTCATAAGACATTGTACTAACTTTAGGTGTACCTAATGACCATGTCACTTTTTGGAAGGTAACACTTTAAGAGGTCATCTTTGGCCTCTTTAGCAATGATGACTTTGGTGGTCCCAAAACATTATGACATATTGAAACCTTTATGTGTGAAAACTCGAGGTTGATTGCTCAACTAAATCTTGCATCAAAATGCTCATGAATTCATCACCTAAAAGCACATGTAAAAATGTTGAAATTCATTGTAGTAGCCCTTGTGGACAAAAGGCCCAACATATAGAGATAAGTATAGCCTTTACATAGTGAACTCCTCAATAATGGGAAAGAAACGAATAAAGATTTCTTGTTGATTACATACACAATGATAAGCATTCAAATTGGTTCGAGGCAAAGTTTATGTCTAAAAATAAGGAAATTATAAAATTGAGTAATGAAGTTGTGGGGTTTTAAGGAAAGATGGGACCTAGGTAAGAACTCCTTTTGGTGGAGTATAGATGTTAAGCTATGGGCTACCATGATAAAAATAGTTTGCATACTTTTTAGGACCACTCACAAAAGTTAAAGCACTAACACATCCAACTAGCAAACTTGCACATATACCTATGGCTATTCAATTGTAAGGCATCCACATGTATGCAAGTTTTATATGGACCCCACCCAATGAGGTTTTAACAAGATAGAGAAAGCATAGTTGAAGAGAGAGGAAACAAGATCATGAGGAGAAAACATTCTATTTTTGCTACTAATAACCTTGCAATATATCACAAACTTCAACAACTTGGTAGAGTACCCCTCTATTTTAGGGTACTTAATGGATTGATTGAAGTCTAGTGAAGCTCAAAATTCTAGTCTATTGCACTCATGCACACCCCTTGAAGACAATGACAAGTATAGTGGATATTACATGTGTGTCTCATGGCTCTTAAGAAGCTCTTTACTTGCTTTTAGTTTATGGTTGTCCTTTTGACAAATAGTAAACAACTTAAGGGCCAAAGACAATAGCTCAAACTAGGAATGATGAATTAAATTATAGCATACACATGAGAGAAAAGCAAGTTGTTTTTATTTCCAATTTGTCCCCTTGTACCAAGATTGAAACTTTAATAACAATCAAATTGGAAAAGGTACTAATTGAGGAGCATAGATTGCTAGAGTGATTGATGAGTCTCTAAACAAACCACAAATAAATTGTCACAAACTAGGAATGATGAATTAAGTTATACCATACACATGAGAGACAAACGAGTTGTCAGCATAGATTGCTAGAGTGATTGATGAGCCTCTAAACAAACCACAAATAAATTATTACAAACTAGGAATGGTGAATTAAGTTGCAATGTACACATGAGAGACAAGCAACTATTTTTATTTTCAAATTGTCCACTTGTACATATATTGAAACTTTAATAACAATCAAATTGGAAAAGGCACCAATGGAGGAGCATATATTGCTAGAATGATTGATAAGCGTAACAAACTATAAATAAATCTCTACTATTTATAATTAAAAAGGTTGCTTGAGGGACTCTTGAACCAAGGAGAAAACCCCTCAAGCCTATATGACACAAGGAAGAGAGGCTTGGTATTCAAGAAACAAAGAGTGGTTCTTTTGAAGGATGATCTAATAATGAAAAGGGGAAAAGTGAGTCTTTGAAAAGTTGGCACACACACACACACACACACACACACACACTCTCTCTCTCTCTCTCTCTCTCTCTCTCTCTCTCTCTCTCTCTCTTTCTCTCTCTCTAGTGGACCTCTTGAACACCAAGAAAATGGGGAAGAACTCCAAGAAAATCTATCTTATCATACTAACAAGCATTTTCTTAATCTTCTAATAGGACCACACAAGGAAAATAGAAACAAAGGAAACAACATGCGACATCATAATACAACTCTCCCATAGTAATATCTTCAACAAAGTACATTAATCTTCTTCATATTCACTAATCACAAAGCACAAGAACTCATCCATAAGCCAAGGGAAAATAATCTCATGGTATGGTAATGTTTGTCTTCAATAGTGTCTTCATTGTTCTCTTCTCTCACAAGCTCACAATCTTTCATAGATACAATAGATTGATCACAAAATAGTTATCTCTCTCCCACAATCACTCTTTTACATACTCTCATATAATAATTTAATAGAATAATGATCCATAACCCTCTCTTGGTTGTGGAGCTACCCTCCAAAGTATATGTTTGGTCCAAAGGGGCATGAAGGCCATTACAATGTCCTTTCACAATGAATTACTATCAGTGTCACTTCAAGTCGTCAACTCCAACCTTCAACTACTACTTTCTTTGATTAAACTAGATAAGAAGAACTTCTATTCCCCTCTTTCCAAAGAAGGCAAACATTCCCAAGCTTCTAATCCATCATACATAAACCATACAAATGCATACAAAAGGCTACATAAGCATACAAGAGTGCACAGACGCTATAGAAGGAAAATACAAAGCAATAAAACCAAAGTCAATGAGAAATTCATATCAATCAATTAAATCTACAAAAAAGTACCAAATTGTATTTAAACATATTCATTCGTAATCTCAAGTCCTCAAACAAAATGAAAAAAGGCACAACAAAAGCAAAGAGAAGTAAATGAAACCCAGTAGGTATCAAATAAACACATCAAAACATTCTAAACCAAACATAAACCTCAATGCATTATCAAAAGATATTCAACCAATCCAAAGTTATGCAAACACACTCAAAATCAATTATAAATGATTCAAAACCCTTATTAACTCCCATCAAACAAGTAATAAAGCTCCAACAAATAGCCAAAAAATCAATCATTTCAAGCATGCAACAAATCCCCACACTTAGCTAGGGAGCGTCCATGTGACCTTGGAAAGAGGCAGAATAAAAGCTGTCTAACTAGATATCCTTCCTTAATTTTATCAGTACCAGCTTGAACGCGATCCCAACCATATCTTTAAGAGAACCTAGGTCTAAGAAAATAATAAAAGGAAAACACAGTGATCCATTAACTAGTCAATCATTAAGGGAAGCATAAACCAAACTTTTAAAGGATATGAGAGGTTTCCACTGCGCGTCCATCTTCAAAATAGTAGATCGAGTTTCTCATTAACTTTAATTGCTATAACCATGGCCATATTCAAAACTGGACCTTCTTCATACAATGATCATGTAGAATATGCACACTTTTGTACAGGATAGCACACACACATCACACTACACACATACATAAAATACATCCATACAAACATAGATTTATACAATAGAAACACAATAGTCTGAATGGAGAGATCCCCAAAAATGGAAAGTGTATTATATTGTCGAGTGAAACCACGATACATCACCATGCTTGCTAGGACCCAAGTGCTTCTTTTTAAATTGCATACTTAACTTTAGTCTCTCCACCACTTTGTTCTCATCAACAAAATAAAGGGGGGGGGGGGGGGGGGGGGGGGGGGGGGGGGGGGGGGCGCATTTTGGAGGAATCGCAAACAACACATCCTCTCTAGCAAAATTACAAATCTTGTAGAAAATGCGTGTGTAAAATAATAAAACACCCATTTGACCAGGAGACATATCCTCATTAGGATTTTTAACTAATAATGGAATTGAAGTGCAGGTATTAACATTCAATTATTGGTGCATAAAAGCCAAGTACCAATAGAAGTGTGTGGCCACACATAGAGACATCCCCTAGTTGCACCTATGTTCAAGTAAACTAGAGATAGGGATTTGAGCAAGCCATAGGGTTATCCTAAGATCCATGAATGATAGGCTAGGTCCTATTAAGGAATCATGTAAGGTCCATTGTTGTCAATGAAGAAAATCATTGTCAAATCTAAGTGTGTCAAGAACCATTTAAGGGGGAGATGGACATATTCTTTTGGTTGAAGAAGGGGAATGAGTGAGGAGCAATGAAGATGTGGGGAGGATAAATCATAGAAATTGGATAAATAAAGAGAAAAAGAAGTGGGAAAAAGAGGAAAATAATACAAAAGGGCTGAAGGGACTCTACAGAAAAGGTAGAAGGAATAGGTGGTTCAATTGGAGAGGGACCTATAATGGTATGAGGAAATGTGGGATTTGCAATAAAGGGATAGATAATAAAGACAAGAATTTGAGGGACAGTAGAGGGAGTAAAAGACAAAATGAGAATTGAATCAAGATGTGAGGTAAGCAAGATGATATAATGAGGAGGGTGATGAGCCATCTCTTGATAAGTAACACCGATAGAAAGGAAACTACAATAGTGAAAGGCTTGAAAAAAGTATCAATAAATGGAGGATTGGAAGTAATATGGTTGAGCACATTAGTTTTTAAAGGTTGAATGTTAGATTTTGGAAGCTATCATGTCCACAATGTTGGACTAGAACAATATCATTCAGAGGTGAATGCCAATGATACTCGCAAGACCATGAGGTACATCGAGCATACATTTGATGGGCCTTTGATAAAGTCAATTCCATAGAGTGCACATATAAAGTACCTTGAAGAATCATATCCCCCACATAAACATTCAATATCCTCCTCATCCAAAACTTGAAGATTACTCAGATATACATGAAAGAGAGAAAATGTGATTCATGACTAATGATTTAGTCCATTGCTCTATCAAATATCGATTTCAACAAGTTAGAAGAACAATGATTTATCCAACTGGGAGCATAATACTATGTGGCTTCCATGGCCACATCTACCATCACAAAAGATGATGCTTGCAAGATATGCAAGGTTGCAATTATAGAGTGCATGATAAAGCTCCACCCTTGCAAACAAAGTAAATGAAAAGGGGGGGGGGGGGGGGGGTTTGTGTGGGAGTGTAACAAGCAGGATATACACCGACTAGGGTTAGACACCCAGTCACATTGACTAGGGTATATAAGGTGTAAGAGTCCCAGATTAGGGCAACGAGTTATTATAAAAAACATACTCTTCACATTCATCTCTAGCTTCCATGGCTTTCTCCCTTCTTCTCTCCTCTTTTTCTTTCTCTCTCCTCCTCTAGTCTTCTTTCTTCTTCTTCTTACTCTCTTTCTCTCTCTTCGGCTCTTCTCCTCTCTCCTCTTAGCTTCATTCATTACAAATGGTATCAGAGCTTCAAGCTTTGGTCCTTTTCCTCTCTCTCCTTTCTTCCTTTTCAAATCCCAAAAACCCTAGTTACTCGGCTTACAAGTACAGGTACAACAAGAAGGAGGACTATAGTTATCCTTAGCTTTCTGGAGCAATCAGGAGCTATGGTTGGAAACTCATACATATTTTGAGGTAAAATGGTTAAAATAGCATGTTGTCACTTCTTTTTCATGCAAAATTCAGGGGTTCTAGACCAAGTTTAGAGTTCTAGGAGTTGGAAGAGGGCGAAAATCCATCTACTTTTTGCTCCAACCCTCCTTCTCTCTCCCTCTTGCAAGTTGCCATGGCTGCCAGCCCCCACAACCTCTACAAACTTGCTCCAGACACCTCCAAGGCATTAGTCAATACTTGCACCTGATTCCCTCCATCTCCAACTCCATTTGGAGTGCTTGGGTGACCAAGGAAACTCTGCCACAAGTAGCAAGCAGTAGCAGCTTGCAATTTGTGGTGCAAATTGCGCTACTGCCCCTGGCCCCCTCTTGTCTCCCACTCTTGCTCTTGGCTATCCCCTTGGCACTCTTGGCCTCCTTGGGGCAAGGGATGAACCCCCCTCAGCAAGATTTGACCCTCCCTTCCCCAACATTGAAGCCCCCGTTGTACACTGCCTGTGGGCAACCATTACTGCTCAGTCCAAGCTCTTGATCCAACCCACAACATTTGGAAGCTCAGCCTTCGTGCAAACCTTTGATCCCTTTTGCTTTCCCCTACCCAGATTGAAGAGATGGAGCTTAGCATGCAGAGATTTTTTGTGGGCAGCCATGAAAGCTTCACTTGAAGCTTCCCTTCTTTGAAGCTCAAACTTGGGAACAAGCACGGGAGCCATCACCATCATTAGGAGCATTTGAATGCTAAAGTCTTCTTCCATGGGAATGCCCCAACCAATCAGGCTCAATTGACGGAGCAAATGGGCATCATGATGAGCATTTGAATGCTAAAGTCTTCTTCCATGGGAATGCCCCAATCAATCAGGCTCAATTGACATAGCAAATGGGCATCATGATGAGCTATGATTCAATGGTCTCCTAAAGCATTGCTGAGGTATGCCAATCGATCTTAATCTCTCAAATTTAGCAACTTACTGGGCTTAATCCCTTGTTGGAGAGATTAAAGATTGCATAGGCTCAGTAGCTCACTCCCCTTGCATGCATGCATCATATCAAATCCTGAAAATTCATCGTATTGGTTAACATTAATCCCCATTTTTTCTTGTGACCTTGGATAAGCCTCAAAGTGAATAATAGCCATTGTAAATTGGGTAAGTAGCAGCCAGTGAGTCACTGGACTGCCAAGGTAACCCCTACCCCAATCCTTGTTCATTCCTTGCATCTCATGAAAAGGCCCAATGTCTCCTTTCCAATGCATCTCATGCTGATTGCTTAATAAAAATGTCTGCCATGTATACTCTGGCTAAGGAAAAAGGCCGATGCTAGGCGAGGTGGTAAGACAAAAGAGAGGTGACCCTCCCTTACCACTTAAGATCCTGAAGGGGTACACAACCCAGCATGGGGGGGCACTTTGCCCACCTCCTGGTGATCTGGAGCCTGATACTTGTATGCAGGTGTAGGTACTTCCCATGATCTTCACTTGCCCTGATGCAAATGATTCCCCTTGGATGCCCCCTCAATGCTAATGGCACCCATATATGACACTTGAAGTACATGTAGTCAGAAGAGATGTATGGCAATGAATTTACTTATGCATTGATGGTAGGGAAGATGGGTATGCAATGATGCTTGGGATAATGCTCAGTATGCCTGAGATGCTATTCATGTTGCTGATCAGGCCTCTCTAACTTTGTTCCATCCATATAAGGCTTTTGTAATAAGAGCCAGGCAGTGTTTTTGGTCATAGTCCTGTAGGATAGTCAAGAAGATCCTATTGTAGATTTTTTTAATAAAAAAATTTGGGAGTGAACCCTATAGCTCACCTTGAAGAGGGCTTTGTCCCCTCTGGCTTGAATAAAAAATATCCCCAATCAAATATATGGTTTGGAAGTTATGCCCATTTTTGTGCTCTAGGGTCGCTTTGGATAGGGTGCAGACCTCTCTAAGATAGGCACAATAATTCCATTACAAAAAATTATGATCATTTTTTCTCATGAATATTAATAGCTAGTCTCAAAGAGGACTTTGTCCCCTGCAACTTGAACTAAAAATATTATCAATCAGAGTTTCCTACAAAAAGTTATGCCCCATTTACTGATAGTAGGTCCTGTGGACTACATCCAGATGGCTAGCCAAAAAGACAAAAGCAAGGCTCAAGAGGACTTCAGAGGGAGATTAGAGACTCTTAAACCTCCATGAATGAGGAACTGAGCTTGGCACAAGATTACCATGGTGATGTACACGAGGAAATGCCCGAAATGGACCTGTACACCCTACTCAATCACACCCTATGGTAGCATGAGCTTTGTCACATGGAATGGCATAATGACATGGTCACCAACCACCGCCAAATGATGTCCAAGTTTGATGAAGCCATTGAGCACATGGCCCTCTCAAACTCAAAGACTCAACAGAATTTGGAGTAGCTCACTACTCTTGCTGCTCAATTAGCTACCGCTTCAGCCCAAGAGAAGGTCGATGACTCTAGGCATGAGTCTAGACGTTCTCCATATCAGGAGCCATTGCATGGTCCACAATGTATACTTGGTGCTAAGGGAATTTCCCCCTCTATTTATGAGATTGGTGAAACCTCTCATGCACAGGATGAGCCCCTGTTGAATTCCCTCGTCAACCATGTAGCCAACATCCCACTGAGGCCCTCCCCCACCATTGGTTGAAATTCCCCTGCTCTCCCTCGAAGCCCCCATGCACCCTATATGAATTAGCACCATCATGGACAATATGGTACCAATGGCCAGCTTGGCAATCATGGACAACCTAGCTATAATGGACAACATGGGATAAATGCACCACATGGGATGTATGGATAGCAAGGCATGTATAGCCACCATGGGATGTATGGGCATCAAGGGTTTCATGGGCAACATGGCCCCAATGAATTGCATGACAAGATCATCCTCACAAACTACAATGGGCAATCCCCCTCACCATCTGACTTAGAGGAATGGATGTCCAAGTTGGAGTCCTACTTTAATATCTACCCTTGCACTGATGATTAGAAAATACTTTTTGCTTCTCTCCACTTGGAAGGATTTTCCCACACATGGTGGCGCTATATCAATCGAGAGAATCATCAGTTCATTGACTAGGAAGATTTTAAAATGCATATGGTCCAATTTTTTGTGTCTCCTGTGGAAAAAAAATGGTTGACAAGATGATGGTACACTCTTGACCAATGTAACCTCATTATACGTGAGTACACAAATCACTTCATGAACTTAACAATGTATGTGGAGAGCATTAGCGATGATGCTAAATTGCACAAGTATATCTATGGGTTGGAACCAAGCCTATCGACAGATGTCATGGCCCAAAAATCTACTACACTATTTGATGCAATTGAACGGGTGCAAGAAAGTACTGTAAGAATGAACATTTTCAGCACGGTTCGCAGCCCGCATCCCTTACCGTAAGAATGAACATTTTCAGCAAGGTTCGGGGCAGTCTGCATCCCTTATTGTAAGAATGAACATTTTCAGCAAGGTTCGGGGCAGCCCGCATCCCTTCACGATCAGCCCCATATAGAGGTGGTTTCCAAGGCACTTCTATGTGTAATAATAGCCCCAAAGTCCCCACTTACCCCTCCTTCTATGCTGAAAGAAAAACGGGCACTTTTGGGATAGCATTTTGCTCCAATTCTGAGAATAAGTATGCTGAAAATAAACAGTCCACTGCATCACCTTCCCATGGATCCAGTAGCCAATGTTTCATTTCTTTGGATGTTGTGAAGGAATGGAAGGAAAAGGGGCTATGCTTTAAATGTGGAGATAAGTACACTACAGATCATGCCTCCAAATGCCCGTACAAGACAGCTAAGGTCAAGGTTCATAGCATGTATGCCATGGAAGTTTGGCACAATGATGAGGATGACATACCCACAGACAAAGTTGAGCCTATGGAGGATGTTGATCACGAGCAGTTCTATGACTAGGAGGATGGGTTTCCCTTCGACCTAGGCGGTGATCTCCATCATGAATACTTGATCTAACATCCCACCCATCTACCACTTCCCTTTGCTCTATCTCCTTGGACGCTTGGATGGGTTCCCGAAGCCCCAACACCCTTCGCATTCAAGGAAGTATCCATGGAAAGCATGTCTTCATCCTTGTGGACAGTGGTAGCACTCACAATTTTGTCAATAAATCAGCCATTGATTAGTTGAAATGCACCCCTATGGCATTACACCACCCCTTGAAGGTGCAAGTAGCAAATGGAGAAGAAGAAATTAACACACACGTATGTTCCGCAGTTCCCTTATGCTTGGTTAAAAATTATGTGGCACTGGTTGATCTGATTGCCCTAGATATGGGCCCCATTGATGTTGTCTTGGACTGTGATTGGCTGAAAAAATTGGGAAAAATTGCTATGGACTTCTCTCAACTCTACATGGAGTTTATGATGCATGGAAAACCCATCCACCTAGAGGGAGTTCAAGATCATGTTGATTTTCACCTCTTTACAGTAAAGCATCTCAAAAGGGAGTTTAAGAAAAGCTCACAAATCTTTCTTTTGCAATTGAATAAGAATAATTCAGGTCAGCCCTTTGTAGTATCTAATGATTTAGCCTTGCAGGCATTATTGAGGAATATTGTGATAGCCCTTCCTCCTAAGAGGCAAGTGGACCACCCACTTGATTTAGAGCCCCATTCCAAGCCAGTAAATAAGCCCCCTTATAGACTCTCCAAGTGTGAGTGTGAAGAGGTTGCAAAGCAAGTCAAGGAGTTGTTGGAGATGGGTTTCATTGAACCGATCTCTTCCCCCTATTCATCCCCTATCCTGTTAGTCAAGAAGAAAGATGGCTCCTTTCGCATGTGCATTGGCTACATAGACTTGAAAAAAATCACGGTGAAGAACCACTAACCCATTCCGTGGATTGATGATTTGCTGGATGAGTTAAAAGGGGCATGCTTTTTCACTAAGATTGACTTACGCTCTGGCTACCATCAGATTCATATGAGGGAGGGAGATGAGGTCAAAATGGCCTTTAGGACTGATCGTGGACTTTATCATTTTCTAGTGATGTCTTTTGGGTTAACTAATGCCCTCGCCACATTTGAAAGCCTCATGAACAAAATCCTACAACCCTTTCTGTTCAAGTCTGTGCTTGTTTTCTTTGATGACATCCTCATTTACATCAAGTCATCCAAGGAGCACTTGACATGTGTCAGAAGGGTGTTTGACATATTGAGAGAGCATTGACTCTTTGCTAAGGAGAGCAAATGCACTTTCATGCAGATATCTGTGGAGTACTTGGGACACATTGTGGGCAAAAATGGCATACAGACTGACTTGCAGAAGGTGCAATGTGTTAGAGATTGGCCCACTCCTACCACTACCACTTCTTTGCCTAGCTTCCTTGGTCTCTCTTCATTCTATAGATGCTTCATTAAGCACTATGCCACCATTGCAGCTCCTTTGACTGATTGCTTAAAAAAGGAGTCATTTTTTGGGATGCCATTGCTGATTGTAGCTTCAAATAGTTAAAGGACATGCTTACTTTTGTCCGCATCCTTGTCTGCCCCGACTTCTCTAAGCTATTTACCATTCATTGTGATGCAAGTGGCACGGGTATTGGTGTAGTATCGTTGCAAGAACATGGCGTGATTGCATTTGGGAGCCGCAAGCTTGATGAGAAGGAGATGCCAATGAATGTATATGACCAGGAGATGTTGGCCATCCTCCATGCCATCAAGAAATGGCACCACTATTTGTATGGTAGCCCATTCCAAGTAAAAAGTGATCACCGAGTCCTCCAGTACTTCTTAACTCAGTCCACTTTGACTCCTAAGCAAAGGTGATGGGTGGCAACCTTACAAAACTATGATTTTGACATTTTGCATACTCGGGGCAAGGATAATATTATGGCTGATTCACTCTCTTGAATGTGGGCATGTAGAGTATCCTCTCTATCTCTGAATTGTACAGTGATTGGGTTGAAGAGCTTCAAGAGGCTTGCTTGTTAGAGGATCACTTCGGCCACATATTCCAGAAATTATAGCATGGGGTCATGGCTAAAAACTCCTAATATCAGCTCAAGCATGACCTTATTTGGTCCCATGGCAAGATTGTTATCCCACACACTTCCCCCTTCACACAGAAGATCATGGAAGAGATGCATTCTTTCCCCATTGCTGGTCATTTGGGTGTTTTCAAAACATATGACAGGATTGCCAAGAGCTTTCATTAGAAAGGCTTATGGAGGGATGTCAAGGACTTTGTGACCAAATGTGTTCCATGCCAACAAAACAAGGACAGTACACTCAAGCCCGCTGGCCTCTTGTACCCTCTCCCTATCCCTAAAGGGAAATGGAATCACATCACAATGGACTTTATCATTGGCCTTCCCCCGACCAAGAACAATATCTATGTGGTAGTTGATCGCCTCATCAAAGCTGCCCGCTTTATCCCCACTAAGACCCAATACACTGCCTCTCAGGTGGCCACTCAGTTTATGGAAAATGTATTCAAGTTGCATGGCTTACCATAAGGCATAGTATATGATAGGGATGCAAAGTTTATGAGCAACTTCTGGCAGACAGTTTTTCACCTCTGTGGGGACCAAGCTTGCCCCATCCATTGCATACCACCCTCAGACTAATGGCTAGACTAAAAGAGTGAACAAATGGCTTGAGACATATTTGAGGCACTTTTGCCATGATGTACATCATAGTTGGGGTACATGGCTCCACTTTGCTGAGTTTACATCTAATAACTCCACACACTCTAGCATTGGAGTTTCCCCTTTTGAGGCCTTATAAGGGTAAGATACCGAGTTGGATCGCATGCAAGCCTTACTTTAGCAATGTAAAATGAGCCTTCAAAAGGCCCAAACACACATGAAACTCTATGCTAATGAGAAAAGAAGGCATTTGGAATTCCAAGAAAGGGAATTGGTTCTTTTGAAAGTGCCTAAGTCCCACTACTCGACTCTCAAAGAGGGTAGCAGTAACAAGTTGGGCCATCGCTTCTATGGCCCATACCAGATTTTGAAGAGAGTTGCTAACTTGGCCTACTGCTTAGAACTTCCCCCTACCATCAAAATCCACAATGTGTCTCATGTCAGCCAGTTGAAATCCTTCATGGACTCCTCAGTGGACTATATGGAAGAACTTCCCCCCATAGATGAAGAAGGCATCACTCAGTATATCCTTGAGGCAATCATTGGGCAGTGAGATAAGCACTTACAGTCTCGATCCATCAAAGAATACCTCATCAAATGGCAAGGCCTACCCCTAGAAGAAGCCTCTTGGTACCCAACAACCATTGTCAATGAATTCCCCTACCTCCAAGAGGCCCCACGGCTTGAAGACTAGCTAGTCATGCCCCATTTGACCACCCTCTGCCTGCAGACTACACACTGTTTTAGAATATTTTTGTACTTATTCAAATCTCAGGCATGTGTAACCTACATAGGCTAAAAGTACTTGTCATAAGCTCCGTTTTGACATGTGGTACACCCTATTTGGAACATCCTATCAAAAGTTATGACCCGTTTACTTTAGTAGGCTGCTCTTGGACAACATGTTGTCCCTAGTCTTTACCCACCCAATTTTCATTGTGAAAGGGCTCAGAGTAGTACTCTGAAACCCTCCCTTAGCCCACCCATCACTCCCTCTACTTCTCCTTGTTTTTGAGGGCAAAAATCTTCAGGGTGGGAATAGATTCTAACAAGCAGGATACACACAGACTAGGGTTTAGACACCTAGTCACATTGACTGGGGTATATAAGGTGTAAGAGTCCTAGATTAGGGCAATGAGTTATTATCAAGAACATACTCTTCACCTTTATCTCCAGCTTCCATGGCTTCCTCCCTTCTTCTCTCCTCTTTTTTGTATTTCTCTCTCCTCCTCTAGTCTTCTTTCTTCTTCTTCTTGCTCTCTTTCTCTCTTTCTCTCTCTTTAGATCTTCTCCTCTCTCCTCTCAGCTTCATTCATTACAGGGAGATTGGGGTTTCTCCTTCAAATATGAACTTTGTGAGAAATTAAAAGCAATCCATGCAAGACGAACTCTAGATGAAAATATTTGATACACATCTTAGAGAGAGAGAGAGAGAGAGAGAGAGAGAGAGAGATTGTGTGTGTGCACGTGTGTGTGTGTGTGTGTGTGTGGAAACCTATTTTGGTGTTCAATGTGAGGGGTTGCTCTCAGTTTATGGATGCAGATCACTATCAATGGACTAGAAGTTGCCTTGATTTCTACATCAGCAACAACTAAATAAGTTTGTCATATTACCTCCCCTTGAATTTTGAATTCATCTTAAATAATTGAGTAGGAGTACTGGTAAATTCTCATTTTGCAATCTAAATCTAGGTTTTTTGAAATTGAGTAATTAGGACATCAAATGATGTTTTTCTCTCCCTTGATTGAGAGATTAAAGTATACTCCAATCTAGGCAGTGAACTTCACTACATGCAATAGTAGAAATGCATACAAGATAACTCTCTCTATCTTGATTATGCACTGCATGATGTTTCCATGTATGATTATTCTCTTTGGATTAAGAGATTGAGGTATAACCCAATTTGGTTAATGTACTTCACTACATGCAATATAGAAATGCATACGAGATTACTCTATCTATCTAATTATGCATAAGATGCAGTAGGATAATTGTATATATAATTATTCTCTATGAATGCTTCTACACAGTAAATAAGCTACCTTGATGATCATGAAATTGGGGGGTTTTGCAAGTCTGAATAGTAAGGTTATTGCTCTTATCTTACATTTAAAGTCAATAAGCAAGATATATCATGGGGTCTACTCCATATGACAATTGTACTTTTAGTACTCTTACATAGGAAATCAAGTATCTATTGATTGTAGTATTGATAAAATAATGATAATAGCCATATTGAAGTTTGACCAATATATGGTTGTTGTTCTTGGCAAGTAATCATCAGGACTAGGGTCGGGGTAAATCTATGTGTTGCCTACCTTGTTATTGGATTATTATGATGGGAATAATAGGATATGTTTATGATCTACTTACCTTGTTATTATAGACATAATAATTTATCAATCGGAGGTACTAATAATTCAAGTAGTTAAGTTTATAGGAAGTATGTGTCTATTAGATCTAATGTTGTTGGCAACTAGTTTAGCTTAATAAATTGACCAATCTTAGTAATTAATTAACTATTTCAAGCACTGTTTCATATCCACAAGTACTATAGAGTGGTATTTTTTATTTGGCTTTTAGCATGACAAATTGATCAGTTTCCATACATCGCTATTGTATTATTTAGACATTAACAATCTGGTAGAATTATTTGCGAATGGTTGGGTTCCCCTTTCCTACTTCATGTTGTCATTAAGGCTTTAGTATGGTAAATCATTGTGCCATGTTAGTATCTAGATTGCTTATGAAAGTAATAGGATAGGAGTAGGACATGTTCCCTATCATTACAAAAACTATTTTTAATCAATCTACACAAAGTGTTGGTTCTATTGGCAAGTAGTCTTGTTGAGAAACTTAGGCATGTAAACTAATTAATCTAGGCCTATCACACTCTATGTGACACATATACCTCATAAATTTTCAATGATAATGCTATATGCTTGCAAGATTGGTTAATGCATATATATGGATTCCACCATTGCATGAGCCATGCTTACACCATTTTGAATTACTAATCAATGCATTAGGATATAAATAAGATACCAAAAGTAACACTAAGTTCACTAAGGAATTTGTTCAAGAATCTAGCTCAGGTTGTGACACCTTATATCCGACCTTTTTGAACTACAAACTATATGTAAAATAGTAGTAGCATATTTGAAGTTTTCAACCATATACAATTTGGATATTCTTTCCAAGTTGTATGATTTTGATCTGGTTCTATAAACTTGGATCTAACCTTTTTCATACATAATTAAACATATGGAAAAAGGCCTTTATACTATGCTTTTTCTTGATGAATATCAATTTCAGGGTTTGAAGTAATCTTATTTGAATTCTACAAACCTGGATTTAACTTTTCTAACCTTCATAAAGAATTGAAGGTCTATAAAATAGTCCTTTTTACTATGTTTAAGCTTTATGAAATGAATTAGTTTTTGAGATTGATGACAGAATTAATATCCTAATCATATTTCATGGCTTTATCTCAAGGACTTTTGCATATCTAGATATAGTAAATATACCAATAGTTGACCATTTCCCTATTTTAGAACTAATTAGTCTAATATGTGCATTGGTTCTATTGGCAAGCAATTGGGGTGAGTATCATGTGCTTGAAATAGCTCACCAACCTATATGGATATAACATTCGAGACTTGTAAGTGACACAAATACTTCATAATTTTCCATTTAAGTATGCAGGATTGGTTTGATATACAATCAGGGGTCTCCTCTACCATTGTAATTTTTATACAATATCTTACTTTTGTGAATTAGTCTTTTCTACCGATGTTTCATCCTGAGAAACTGATTTGTTTTCAATGATTAATTGAAAACACCCCTATTTGAATTAAAGAACTCATTTGACAGTAAGTGTGACTAATGGAACAATGATTGACCCTTCCCTTGTTGACTAACATTGGTTCTATTAGGAGGAAACTAGTATAAGTATCCTATGATTGGAATTGATTCATTAATTTTATTGATCTATACTAATACAACATAGATTTGATATATGATACTATCACCCTCTAAGTGACACATTTACTTCATCATTTTTTTAATAAATTTACTACTGATTCAACCTTGTAGGATTGGTATATCACGTAGGTTTCAACTACTGCTATAATAATTGGCAATCTCCAAGTTCTATGAAATCATATTTTTTGCTAGTGTTTTATTTTGAGTAACTGATATGTGTCAATGATTAACTAAAATAAACAATCCTAAGTATAATGATTATTTTTATAGGCTTTAATGAGTATAACGATTATATTTATAGGCTTTATCTCAAAGCCTTTATATGATGTTGAAAGCCTAGTTAGGATAAAAGAACTTATCCCATAGTAATTAAGAGATGTAGGATAGTGGTTGACCCTTCGTCTATTAACTTGACCTGACTTAGGATTAATCATGTTGATACCATTTACTATAGTAAAACTTTTTTTCATTTACTGTTGAAGGATTGACCTAATGCATAGATATTAGTCTCCACTTCTGTATGTGTCTTTCTTACCCTCTTCTGAATTATTATCTATGTATTAGATCAATATTGTATACTAGTAGTAGTATTGACATGATATCCCCTGGAGCTACCTATGCATTTGTTTATAAGTGGGGCTTAAGTTTTGGCATCTGGTATAAAAAATTAATCCACTGGCTACTACTGTGAGTCTACAAGAATGGCTTTGATGCACATATATTGATGTCCACTCTTACATTAATCCTTCATCAAAATTATTGATATATTCATGTAGTAGCATTGACTTGATATCCCCTCTAAATCTACCTATCCATATATGACTTTGATTTAAAGTCCTAACAACTTGTATCTAACTCTTGTATATTGATAACATATTATACTATCAGGAAGAAATGTAGTAGTAGGTTTCAAATTAACTAATTCTTTGACATTATTAGATTGACTCTCCTTTTGATAGGTTGAGATTGACAATAAATTTGGTTGATGAAAATTAAAAAAAACATAAATTTAAATTTACTTTCGTTCTAAAGGTTTGTTAGGATTAGTACTAGTTGTTGCCGTGGACATCAATAACAAGTGGCTAGTAATTTTAACACATGTAATACGCATCAATACTGCTAATTCTAATTGGGTATTGTTGTGTGGATACACATATAGTTACTAGCCTTGTGATACCCGTGGTTACTAATTCATAGCTCCTTGTGGACTGATATTTCATGATGATGTTGAAGACTTCATGACATATTTTTGTCTATTACTCTTTACGCATGGCTTGTATTTGACATTGTTTAATACAAAAATTTACCCCCTTTTTTTCAAAATGTGTTTTAAATTTAATGTACTTGTTTCTTAAATATATATGACTCTATTTTTGAAGGGAATTTTTATACAAGACATATACACACCTCACTATCCTTGTTAACCTTGGGTCGAGTTAACATCATATACATTTAAGAAATAAGAACTTTTGAGTTCTTTTGAGTACTTTTGTATACTTTCGGATTGCTTTAATGATCCTAATCAAAATTATTTGATGATTTCAAAGCTCATAAATACCATCACTATTTGAACTTAGAAATGGTACCATCTTGATTGAATTAGAAACTCCAACAATTGCCATCCAATCCATATTAGTGCATTTTAGAGGTATGGCTTTCCATAGTAAACTTTTGGACTTTGAAGCTCAAGCTATTTTGAATCATTCCCCTTTTTTCTCAAGGTAGAGGCCTTAAATGAGTGGATTGCCCTTTTAGTAAAAGCCCACAAGGAACTTAATGCCACCATTAATAATCTTATTGATTTACTTGTCTCATTACCCAATGTCAATTGTGACAATGCTTGTGATCTTGAATCTACATCCCTCACTCCTTGGCATAGTAAATAAACTTTATCAAGTAAACTCTTTGCCCTTGATCCCTTTACCCTCTAATGTGATTGGATCCCATGATGTGTCTCTCATTGATCCTAATCTCTAGACCTTGGAGAGGAAAAGAAAATCTCTTCCTCAACAAATAAAGAATCCTAGAAAGAACTAAACCACATTGTTCCCCTTGCCTTTGCTAGAGTTATCCCTTTTTAACCACCCAGACAATCTGAATTAGATTCTATTAGGCTTGAACACATATTATGGGATTTTGAAATAATTAAGCACTATAGCCCCTTCTCAATCCAATCTTTAGTTCTCATATGTAGCCTTTCTTAGGAAGTTGTTGACTAATGTAGATAATCTACAATACAAACAAGAAAATTACTTTCATCAAACTTTCCCTTTGGTCTTCACTTAGTAGGACTATTGGAATTAGACCATAAATGCTCTAGTCAACATCTTATTGCTTGCACAAAAGAGGCATTAAATTCCAATAAAACTACTAAACCTAAAAAAATTCTCAAAAAATTGTTGAAATACATATGAACTTTTTAAAATGTCAATGTGGTTCCACCAATAACCCATGCTCCTCTTCAATCATATGGGTTGACCACTTGCTCTAGTTCATTTTTTCAAAACCTTTCCAAAAAATCCATACCTTTTCCAAAATACAAGCCAGTGCATATTGGGGGGTCATCCAAAATCAATAAGAATTTCTTATCAATCTACTTGAAAATGTATATTCCATTCATCGACATCATTTCTTTCTATGAGCCCATTCGACATAATGTACCTTATTGCCTCATGCAATCCATTATTGGACTAGTAGGATATGCCAAGAAACTTGGTTGCCTTGTTTTAGTTAGACCAAGAAATCAATGAAAATGGTCCAAAAACCCAAAGATATCCAAATGGGACTAGTTAACTTTATTGAACTAAATCAAGAAGTTCTCATCAATAATTGCTTTCTCAAAGTTGGGCATACTATAAAACAACAAATTATGGTGTAACATATATCTTTGCGTCTTTGAAATTGAATACATAAAAAAGCTTGCTATGTTCTTTCCATGGCTGTCTTGACCTATTTTTAATTAGTTTAAATAGAGCATTAGTTCTATTGGCAAGTAATCTTGTTGAGAAACATAGGCCTGCTTAATCTGGAATTGTCACACTTTGTGTGACACATATACCTTAGAAATTTTCATTGATACTACTATAAGTCTATATGATTGGTTAATGCATAGATATGGAGCTCCACAACTGCATGAGCCCTGCTTACACATTCTAAATTACTAATCAATGCATCAAGACAAGAATAAGATCCTGGTAGTAACACTAAATTCACTAAGGCATCGATTGACGAATTTGGCTCAAGTTATGACAACTTATATCTGACCTTTGTGAATTACAAATTGGATATAAAGTAGTAATAACAATTTTGAAGTTTTCAACCATATACAATGGGTCTTCTTTCCAAGTTGTATGATTTTGATTTGAGCTCTATAAACTTGGATCTATGTGATACATATACCTAATAAATTTTCATTGATACTGCTATAAGTCTATAGGATTAGTTAATGCATAGATATGGAGCTCCACAACTGCATGAGCCCTACTTGCACCATTCTAAATTACTAATCAATGCATCAAGGTAGGAATAAGATTGTGGTAGTAACACTAAATTCACTAAGGCATATGTTCATGAATCTGGCTCAAGTTATGACAACTTATATATGGCCATTGTGAACTACAAATTGGATGTAAAGTAGTAGTAACAATTTTGAATTTTTCAATCGTATACAATGGGTCTTCTTTCCAAGTTGTATGATTTTGATCTGAGCTCTATAAACTTGGTTCTGACATTTTTAATACATAATTAAACAGTTGAAAAAAGTAGTTATACTATGATTTTTCTTGATGAATTGGTTAGTTTTAGGGTTTAAACGAATTTGATCTAAATTCTACAAACCTGGATCTAACTTTTCTAACCTTCATAAATAATTAAATGTCTATAAAATAGTCCTTTTTATATTATTTCAGCTTGATGAAATTGATCACTTTTTGAGATTGACTGAATTAATATCATAATCATACTTCATGGCTTTATCTCAATAACTTTCGGACATCTAGATATGGTAATTATAACATTAGTTGACCATTTTCCTAATTTAGGATTAATTACTCTAATTTGAGCATTAGTTCTATTGGCAAGAAATTGAGGTGAGTATCCTATGCTTGAAGTTTTTTCCCTTTTCTTTTGGCCTAGCTCATGTCTTCACCTTTATTAGATGGGTTTCCACCATCCCTATCGAAGTCTGTATTTGAAAGGGAAGTGGAACCCAGGAGGAAGAAGCTTGGCAGTGAGAGCTATGGCGGATGGAGAGCAAGAGCCAAGAGAGAGAGAGACTCAAAAGTGGGAACTCCAACAACCACAATGTGTGGCCGGGCCTTCCTTTATTCAAACTGTCACTAAAAGAATAAAGAATAAGTGACTGTGATGGGCGCCTGCCACCTGCAGTGTCCAGTGGCGAGTACTGTCGGTGTAGTAATACACGGGCGGCTAGGTGAAGGTGCCTTTACCCCCAACAACCTCCCACTTAAAGGTGAATTTTCCCCAGTGAGAGAGAGAAAAAAGAAAAGATAGTACAACATGTACACATGTACAACAGGATGAGGAAAAAGACCTCATCTCATCCAATGCCCATCAATCTCTTGAGGAAGGCAAAGCTCTCAGTAATGAGGCTCTTTGTGAGCAAGTCTGCAGGATTCTGCTCAATTGGAATCTTGACAAGGTCAACAGACCTTTCCTCAACGACCTCATCATAAGTGAGAGGCTCTCCTGCATCTATAACCAGTACATAATCCATAGAGGGTGCAAAATAGTTAGGAGGTTGTCCATCTCTAGTAGAACGCATCAATCCAGGCACTGCTGCTTGATCAACATCCTGTCTAATATCAGCATGTCTAGCATTTGGGCCATGAGCATTACGTGATGCTGCACGCTTTCTAGTTGGCCGTGGAGCGGGTTGAATAGGAGTAGATGGTTCCTCTTGAAAGATAACTCTGTGTACCTCAACCACTTTCTCGGGCTACATATACATTTTGTCCTCATGAAAGATGACATCATGGCTATGGATCACTTTCCGCACCTGCGGATCCCATAGACGGTAGCCCATCTCTCCTGCATCTCCATAGCCAATGAAAATGCATTTGACACTTTTAGGATCCAGCTTATTGCGTTTGTCCTTGGGCACATGGCAAAATGCCTCACATCCAAAGACATGCAAATGATCATAAGAGGGGGGCTTGCCTACCCATACCTCCTCTGCAACCTGAAAGTCAATGCCACTGCTAGGCGACCTGTTAATGAGATGCACTGCAGTAGTAATTGCCTCAGCCCAAAAGTGCTGCGGTAAGCTAGCCTGGCTAAGCATGCTACGGACCTTTCCTGAATGGTCCTATTCATGCGTTCAGCCATACCATTTTGGGGTGGTGTGTAAGGGGTGGTCAACTGACGCTTAATACCCTACTCATCACAAAATTGCTCAAAAGCACATGATACATACTCACCCCCATTATTTGACCTTAGGCATTTGAGCCTTTTCCCAGACTGGTTCTCTACCAATGCAAGCCAATGCTGAAATGTGTCTAAGACATCGGATTTTCTCTCTATGGGATAAGCCCAAACCTTATGTGAGTAATCATCTATGAAAGTAACAAAGTACTTTGTCCCATCAAGTGACTGATAGGGCATGGGCCCACATACATCTGAGTGCACAAGAGCCAAGGGCTCACCCATGCATTTCTTACCAGACTTTTTATGCGTAGTTCTAGTCTGCCTGCCATACAAACAATGATCACAAGAATCAAAATGCGAAGAGTCAAAAGGCAAAAGATACTGCAAAGCACGGAGCATTTTCATTCCTTTAAGAGACATATGACCCAAACGAGCATGCCAAAGGGATACATGGGGAATGATCCAATGTAGCTCCAGATACAAGTAAGGGATAGAGGCTGCGAGACTTGGCACCTCTTGCAAGTACAAGCCTGCCACGAGTAATCTTCCATGTAAAGTCTCCAAAAGACACAAAATACCCTACATCATCAAGCTGTCCAGCTGACATGAGGCTGTGAGTCAACGCAGGTACATGGCGTACATCATGCAAAACAAAAGAGCTACCAAAAGGAAACTGCAGCCTAACATCTCCAATGCCCACAATGTCAAGAGTCTTGTCATCACCAAGACGCACAAAATCAGACATGGTACGATAAGTATGAAACCAATCTCTATAGGGTGTCACATGAAAGGATGCACCTGAATCCAAGAGCCAGCTCTGCACATACATAGAATGTATCTCAGAAGTACATAAGGCATCGCATGAAGAAGCTGCAAGTATGTAATCATCATTTGAATCAGTGGTCTGCATGACATTAACCTCTTCTATCTTCACGCTAGACTTTACAGGTACAATACTGCGCTCAGAAGACTTTTCCTACACTTTTTCTTTTCCCTTTTCTTTGCGCTTATCATTGCACATTTTATGGCACTGCGCCTAATATGTCATGCTTTCCCACAATAATGATAGCTGAGATCAAACTTCCATCCACGGGACTTACTACGACCATGTGACTTGGTCTTGGACTTCTGAGAGTCCCTGCCCTTATGATCATTATCATACCTGTCATATCTGTCACCTCTAACGGTCAATGCATGTGAAGAGCGGGAAGCATCATTGTTTCTCCTGTTGATTTCCTCAGTCAATAAAGCACTCTCAACATCTTTGATTTTCAGCCCATCAAGCTTGTTCGTGCATATGGCAGTACGAAAGACATCCCATGATTCAGGCAAGGTGCCAAGCAAAAACAATGGGTGCAAGTTGTCGTTGAACTCAATACCCTATGATGACAACACGCTCTTCATGATAGCATGAAACTAGCTGAAATGAGATGAAAGGGAGGTCCCCTCCTTCATGTGAAGGTTCATTAACTGCTTCAGCCAATACATTTGTGACACGGGACTCTGCTACGTAAAGAGCTCCTGAATCTTCTCCCATAAATCCCATGCACTCTGATTCTCATCTTCAAAAACATTATGATGGACCTCTTTTGAGAGTGACAAAATAATGGTAGACTTGCATAGCTCATCAACTTCCATCCAAACATCATCATCCATGTCCTCAGGTTTAACACCTTTGAACGTAAGGGTTTAATCTGCAACTTCTGCACCAAAACCTACCATATTTGGGATTTCCAATACCCATAGTTGGTACCATCCAACTTGGCAATGTTAAAGAGAGCTGTATCTTTCAGATGACCAGCCATACTGTCCCAAATCAAAGCAAAAAAGCAAAATTACAGGTTGCTGTAATGAGCAAAAAATGCACTAAAACCATTGCTAAAACTAGCCGAAAGGGTGGATTTCACCAAGAGAATATGACCAAGATAATATCAAATAGTAAGGATTACCCTCACAGAAGTGCTCAAAATCTGTAGATTTCAGCTTGCTATAATAAATGAGAGTAGTATGTAAGACTGTCCAAAAAATGAAGCAATCACTAATACATATGTCACTATAACTGCCAGGTAGCAAGATACATCAAATAGTGAGTTTCCAGGGGCAAGAAGGTACCATGAACTATCAAACCAATAACCTGTCAGGCAAGAGACATCTCATAGGTTTGGAAGTCATGCATGTAATGGGTCTCAGGGTAAGAGAAGAGACCAAGCACAACCATAACTGATAGAGCAAGAAGCTCAATACATAACCATCCAAGATGCATACAAAACTGACAAACATGTGACAGAGATAGGTGCCTGCCCCAATAGGGATATCAAATCAGTCCACTATAGACAATCTATAGACATAAAGCTCTCAAGACATCTCATAGGTCTGGAAGTCATGCATGTAATGGGTCTCGGGGTAAGAGAAGAGACCAAGCACAAGCATAACTGATAGAGCAAGAACCTCAATACATAACCATCCAAGATGCATACAAAACTGACAAACATGTGACAAAGATAGGTGCCTGCCCCAATAGGCGTATCAAATCAGCCCACTGTAGACAATCTACAGACATAAAGCTCTCAAGAGAGCAAATGCATGTAACTGTCCCACAAGCTCAAGCTCATATGTAAATAAGACTTTGTGTACATCCGAATATACCAAGAGGCTCCCACTAGAAGTGAAGTCGGATGCAAAGAGAGCAAACAACACTCTAATACATCAAATACATAGCATCAGACATGCCAAATCCCGGTAGGGTACATCCAGAGCATAAATCCCAAGCTATCTCAGATCCATAAAGCATAAGCCTGAAAGCATTCAAAGAGCATGTAACTGACAACCAAATGTAATGCATAGTAGATCCAAAATGCTCAAATACATCTGAAGATGAAGCTCCAAGTAACTGTCAAGCATGGGCAAACCACGTGGCATCCATATTTGACCAAAGCATAAATACAAGAGGCCTAAATGTCAAGCAGTGACAATAGGCATAAAGTAGTCCAAAGCATGCCAATTGAAGCCAAATGCCAGTGAAGAATAACCAAGTCGGAGCTTAATACAAGCTCAAAAGCATTCCAGAACAAAGAAGAAGTGTTTGACAACCTCCAAATACATTGGTATGATCATTCAAATCTTCAGCAAACACCCTATATCCATGAACCAATGCATACACCAAGTAAATGAGCTTCAGCCCATTGTATTACAGCAAGCAATTTACTGTTAAATGAAGCTCAAATGGTGCTCAAAACTGCTCCAAATCAGTCCCAAAGCATAGACATAGCATCCCATAACATCCGGGCATAATCGGACATCAATAGGCACCAAACGGGCAATGCCAAGAAGCATCAAACACTAAATATCAAGTATTGCCCTATTTTGACAGTCTTGGGACGGTGTATACAGCAAAGGGCTGAAGGGGGAAGCACTCGAATCAATCACCGGGAGTCAAGCACTAATGCCGGGGAGTCAAGCAATGCTCGGGAGGGTTGCCAAGAGTGCTAGGAAGCCGAGGAGGAGCAGGGAAATGCCGGGGAGTAGATCAGCCCAACCCCATAAAAATGTGCCAAAAATTGTGCTAGTTGTTCCTAGGGATTGGGGAATCTTCAACAACCCTCAGAGGCACTTGGCAATGTCAAGGGGGCTCCAATGCAACCCGGAAAGAAGCCGATGAAGGTTCGAAAGCTCGGGGAGGTGGTGGAAGATCAAAACATACCTGCAAATGAAGGTTCAAAAGCTCGGGGAGGAGGTGGGAGATCAAAACATACCTGCGAATGAAGGTGCCATGGCTGCCATTGAAGCTCGGGTTGAAGCTCTTCAAATCCGGGCTGAAGAGAATGCCGGGTAAGCTCCAATGCCTTTGCTCTAATACCAATTGAAAGGGAAGTAGAACCCAGGAGGAAGAAGCTTGGCGGTGAGAGCTATGGCGGATGGAGAGCAAGAGCCGAGAGAGAGAGAGACTCAAAAGTGGGAACTCCAACCACAATGTGTGGCCGGGCCTTCCTTTATTCAAACTGTCACTAAAAGAATAAAGAATAAGTGACTGTGACGGGCGCCCGCCACCTGTAGTGTGTAGTGGTGGGTACTGTCAGTGTAGTAATACATGGGCGGCTAGGCGGAGGTGCCTTTACCCCCAACAATATTCTCTTGATCATCTACTATTTTTTTAACTCTCACACTACAAGATACGGGCCTCATACCAACATTCAAAGCAATGCAAATGTTCATAAAAAAATTGCCCCCGTCATCGCTAAAAGCATCGATATAAGTGTATCTACAAAACTGTCACTACATGCGTCGCTATTTTTGTCGGTCACCTTCGGACTACATCCCCTTGAGAATTCCCACTCCTCACATAGTAGAGACCTCCACCCCTTCGCGACAAGTTGCGATCAAAGCTCCATGTAACCATTGTATAGACATAAACTGCGGCATCTCCTTCATGCCCTTAGGATATCGAATTGGTCGATGGCACGTATTGTGTCATTCGATCGCGCTTCTTTCCAATCTTTCCTGACTTGCTCATGCCTAGCAAGCCATGCCTCCATGGATGCGTGATGCGATATAAAAAAACGATTCACTTTCTCCTCCATTTTGTAGCATCCATCCTTTTTTCTACCCCATTTCTAACCACCACATCTTTGGTTAGTCTATCATTGTTCTTCAACGCGACCATAGCATATTGTTGTCTGAATCCATCGTTGGAAGCCACTGTGAAATATGCACTAACGCCTCCGATACCAACCAAACAACCTTCGGCCATGCTACCTTCTAGCTGAGCTCGTTGTCGCACAAAGCCTTTCAAGGTTTTCATGAAGTGCTCCAAGAAGAACATCCATCACGTATAGATGGATGGGTCCCATAATCTCCACTTCATCTACAAGATACACCGGGAGGTGGGTTTGTATCATGAGCATGCTCGTGGGCAGGTACTTCTCAAAGAGACAGACCGTCTCCACTGCTCCCCGCCTTGCGGATTCAATAGAGGATGTCTTGATCTCCTTTTCTGAGATTCATTACACTAAATTAGACAACCTGTATATCACCCCACATATTTCTAGAGTAAGGCATCCCGCGATCGTGATTGGTAGTATAAACTGCTACAAATGAAGAAGCATTATGAACACCAACTAGACACTAAATAGCAAAATACAGAGGCCACTTACAATGGAGGCCAATACAAACTTGACATATCTTATGCCAATCATGGGATTTTAGTCGTAATAGTTGGTCATCTTTAGAAAAAGCAGATTTGAGGGACCGTATCACACTTGTTGAGGTGTGGATAGACCTAATAATTTGCTTCACAATGCACTCTTCTTTAGTGGATAGAATCCAAGGAGCACGAGGTAGTTATAGGCAATCATTAGTGCTCACAAAGTGTCTCCATCTAGCCTACCTCCTCCTTCAAATCCATTCATGTCCCTACAGTTTCTCTCTTTCTTGTGATGTGGTCCCATAATAAGCTAGCCACATTCTTGAAAATATGCATGGGATCCAACAAGTGGTTGATTTATAAGTGGGTCCAATATGGAAACTCATAGAAAACCAAGAATCGCCACATTTCGTTTGGATGTGACTCCATGTGGACCATTTTCAACTCGTACTAGCTTTGGGAGTTCATTCGTGTTGTAGGTCGTCCAAGAAAGCCTTTCCTCAGTTCATGACCCTCCGGGAAGAAAGTAGTGTGTCCTTGATATACCATCTTCTTCATAGTTTGTGACCTTCGGGAGTCTAACTATGGCCTACACAATGGACATGCATGATAACTTGAGGTAATCGGACCTGTCCCAACACCCCTATTTAGTCAACACAAACTTAAACAAGCTATGTTAGATATCACCAACAAGAATGGAATCCTACTTACATGAGCACTCCCCGAATCTCAAAAAGTCATGCATGGTCCACATAAGAATGGCTCGTATATCGGTGGACTGTTGACCATCGCGCTTGCTCATATCTTCCACGACGACCCCCTCCTCCCACAAAATATTGAGCTTATCAACTAATGGACGTGGAGATAGATGTCCATATTCTTGACTTTGTAGTGCCTAGAAACAAGCAAACTAAGGACTAGGTGTCCTTTCTTTGTAGAAAGCAATGGTGGAATGTTGTAGTTAACAAGGACTACACGCCACACATTGTAAGAAGTTGAGCAGGGACAAAATGGGTTCATGCCATCCATAGCAAGATCGAGCTAAAGATTCCTTGACTCTTGTGCAAATCCTGGAAAAGTAGAGTCAATGTGGCTCCATGTGCGTGAATCTGTTGATATTCATTGGACTCCATCTATGGATCTATTTTGCGCATGCCACATTGTCAAGCTTGCCATGCTCGATGTATGAAACATGTGACGTATATACGATGTAAGTGGAAAGTGTCTCTAAGAACTTTCTTCGGGATGGTTTGCCCTTGCAAGTTCGATCGATACCTGTGAACACCACACTTTGGACATATCTCCATAGTTCCATAGTCTCCTTGAAACATTATGCAATTGTTGACACATGTATGGATGCTGTTGTAGTTGGTGCACAGATCGGACGCAGTATGCTCACGTAGTGAATCCCGAAAGGTCCCCAAGAACAATGAACTCTACCTTTTTGCACAAAAAACAATGTAAAAGCATGAATGACAAGAAGCAAGAGACCAATTGGGTTCAATCTCCCCCCATGCCTTGTGTGAGCGCTTCATAAAGCATGTATTTTATGTATATTTCCATCTTCATGCTCAATAATAGCCCAATTTACAAAAATATGACAAGCTTTTAGCTTTTGAGTTTGCTTTCTACAAAAATAGGAAATAAAGCTAATGGACGGTGTCCATAGAGTCTGGCACACCCAATCTCAATGTCCAAATAGAAATAACATATCCGTGCGCATAGGCGTATACAAAATAATAATCAATAATCAATGTCTCAATAGACATAACAAAATATAGGCATGGCGCCTATCAAAATATAATCCAAAGGTCGAATACTTGCTAGACTCCAATGCTTTCCTCCGCCACTGCTGCTATCTCTACACATCAACTGAAGCATTCACAATCGTTAGTAAAATAATACAATTAAACCGACAAAAGTGAATACCTAGCAGTCTTCAGCTACAAAAATAAATCAACTGGTTAGAAATAAATCCTAACCTTAATTTATTACGAGTGCGCACTCTAAACTCATAAACATTTATTAATTTAATATGCATTTTGCGGAATCACCCGCTATGGAATCACCCACGTACACACTAAATTAATGAAACGCCCGAAAAGGACAGGCGTCCCCATCAACTTCTCGCACAAAGAATCCTCTTTGTGTATGAGCCCCGGTCATCTAAGTTTACGGAATCCACCGTAAAACCTCACGGAATCCACCATGGAATATGCCTCCTGGCATCATACCCCCAGGGTGGGATAGCAATTGACCTCAATTGCTATTAGCTCAATGTGGAGCTAACAGAGTGGGGAAAGCATTTAAGTCTCTAGCGTGCATCCATTGTGCTTCCTCTACAGGATGGTTCTTAAATTTTACTAGATATCTAGAATACCTTCGGCCAGTTCTAGTGGTCATGTAGTCAGTGTCTATAATGGCTTCTGGTTCAAGTATTTCAGTCTCTTCCTCTAATAAAGGTGGGTTTTCATAAACAGGGTGGATAGGTAATTGACCTCTAAATGGTCTCAATAAACTAATGTGAAATGTATTGTGAATTTTCCAATGAGATGGTAATTCTAACTTGAATGCATTATCATTAATCTTATGAATGATTCTAAATGGTCCATAGAATCTAGGAGCTAATTTGACAACTGGATGTCTATCTACACTTTGGAGTCTACATTTTTCTATTCTAAGCCAAACATAATCATCAACTTTGAAATTCATAGCTTGTCTTTTCTTGTTGGCTTGTTTGGTATATGATTGCTGGGCTTTAGCAATCATATCCTTAACCTCATCAAAAATACTGTTATGCATACTAGCAATATCATCAGCACTCTGAATTCTATTAGACAAAGATGCAACAGGTGTAAATAATCTATATCCATAAATGACTTCAAAAGGTGCTTTCTTTGTAGATGTGTGCGGTGTATTGTTGTATGCAAACTGTAATAAATGCAAATGAGTGTCCCATGTCTAAGGTTTAGAGATAGTATATGCACGTAAAAGATCTAGAATGGTGCTAATTGTGGCTTCTGTTTGTCCATTTGTATCTGGATGAAATGCAGATGAGAAATCAATCTTTGTGCCTAAATTTGCAAACAGTGTAATCCAAAAATTGTTACAAAATCTAGAATCACGATCTGAAATAATCACTTTTGGCAATCCATGGTTAGTAAAAACAGTTTTCAAAAATAATTGTGCTGCTTGTGATGCTGTTAAAGTTTTCTTACATGGAATAAAATATGCTTGCTTACTAAATCTATCTACAATTGTCCAAATCATGTCATGGTTAGATTTAGTATTTGGTAAACTAGTAATGAAATCCATAGAAATATGTTCCCAAGGTTTAGATGGAATAGACAAAGGCATTAGTAATCCATACTGTTTACCATGATGTCTCTTTATTCTTTGACAAATCAAACATTCAGAAACGAAATTAGATACATCTGCATCCATATGCGGCCAATAAAAATCTTCAGTTAACATGCGTAATGTAGATATGATACCTCTATGACCTTGATATGGGGGACAATGAATTTCATTCAAAACAAAAGATCGGAATGGAATAGTAACACACAGTCTCTTTTCAAAAAACATAAATCCATCATTATATGACAATGAATCAACAGGAATGAAATTATTTTGAACTAATTTTTGCCAATCAGAATGAAAAGTAATATCCTGGTGATATGTATCTTTCATAGCAATCAAAGAATCAAAAGATATGACAGAAATATTATGAATTGCAGGTCTTCTACTCAATGCATCAGCAACTACATTTTCTTTTCCAGGTTGGTATTGAATGATAGGATGAAAACTTTGAATGAAGGAAGCCCATTTGATATGACGATCAGAAATTTGGGGTTGGCTAAGTAGATGTCTAATGCTTTGCTGATCAGTCTTTATCATGAATTCTGAACCCATTAAGTAGTGTTTCCACTGTTTTAATGCTTGTACAACTGCTAATAGTTCTTTGTCATAAGTGGAATATTGGATGATTGTCTTGCATTAGTACGGCTCCTATTCTTGATCCACTAGCATCAGTCACAACTAGAAAGAATGGTCTATTAAAGTCAGGCAATTGTAGAACAGGGGCATTGGTTAAAGCACGTTTTAGTAAGTCAAAGGATTTCTGCTGAGTTTCAGTCCATTGATAAACAATTCCTTTCTTAAGAAGTTTGGTTAATGGTAAAGCAAGTAATGAAAAATTACGTACAAACTTCCTATAGAAACTAGCAAGACCAAGGAATGAGCGTAATTCATGTAGATTTTTAGGAACAGGCCAATGCAATATTGCATCAATTTTCTTAGGATCAACTTTAATTCCTTCTTTTGATACAATATGACCTAAATACTCAATTTCCGTTTTAAAGAATTCACTCTTTTCAGGATTTGCAAACAATTGATTTTCTTTCAGTTATTGAAAAACTAATGATAAATGCTCATAATGCTCTTTCTCACTTTGACTGAGCACCAAAATATCATCAAAGAAAACAATCACACAATACTGATATTTCAGAAAGATACGGTTCATCATTCTACTGAAAGTGGCAGGTGCATTAGTCAATCCGAATGGCATGACTAAGAATTCGTAATGGCCAAACTGTGTTCTGAATGCAGTCTTAAATATGTGAGATTTATCTAGCCTCACCTGATGATATCCAGACTTAAGGTCAATTTTACTAAATACAGAAGATCCTTGCAGTTTGTCCATAAGGTCATCAACTCTAGGTATAGGATACCTATTCTTTACAGTGATTTTATTTAATGCTCGGTAGTCAATACACATACGATAAGTATTATTCTTTTTCTTGACTAAGAGTACATGTGCACCGAATGGAGAACTGCTAGGTTGAATTAAGCCTCTATTTAGTAATTCTTCAACTTGACTCTGGATTTCTTTTTGCTCTATTTGATTGTGCCTATGTGGTGCTTTGCAAGGTGGTTGTGTGCCAGGGATTAAATCAATCTTATGGTCTTCTGGTCGTGAAGGTGGTAAACCTGGTGGTAGGTCTTCTGCAAAACAGTCCTTAAAATATGCAATAAATTCCTTATACCTAGGGTGCATATGATTTTCCTTTGCTTGCAATTCATTCACCCAAATGAGATATGATTTAGTACTCTTGCGTAATGCACGTTTTGCTTGAGTATGCGAAAGCAGTGGAAAAATATTAGTTGCATGCATACCATATAATATAATATAATAGATTTTCCTTGAAAATTAATATTCATTGTGTGTGTGGAATAATCTATATTTGGATTATGCTGGTGTCTCCAAGGCATTCCTAAAATAATGTCGCTTGACTGTAATGGGACAACTAAGAAATTTCTTCTTTCAATATATGAACCAATTTGCTCTAAATCTTGTACTTCTTGTGTGCCATTGTACCTAGTGCCTAAAAATGCAGCTTTTATGCGATAATGCGTAGGTACAGTTTGTAATTTCAATTCCTTTACCAATTTTGCTGAAATAAAGTCATGAGTACTACCGTCATCATGCAAGATAGTTCTTTCCTTTCCATGCACCAAACATTTCATAGTCAATAATGAATGTGGAGTAGGCATACTTGGTAAAGTGTTGGAAGTAGTAGTAATGTTATCCTCATCTTTAGTGAAATCAGGCATATCCTCATGCTCGTCTTCGTCCATGGCTCCAAGATAGTGGATATGTGCTGATGGCTTCTTTGAATGACAATTTGCTGCGAGATGCCCTGGTTGGTGACACTTATAGCATACTATTGGTTTGGCTTTGGTTACATTATTTGCAATGGTTGGAAGACTGGGTACATTTGGATTTGCTTGTGGAATAGGCTTTGGATTTGGATTGACATTGGATGGTAATGCAGGTGGTTTAGCCCAATTCTTGTGGAGAGATGGTGATGAGAAACGACTTGGATTAAACCTTCTAAAATTGGAATTGAATTATTTAGATCCATAATTACCATTGGCTTGGAATTGCTATGGTCGTCTGTCTCTTCCGTGTAACTTATCTTTAGTGTCATGAGCTAGAGAGATGGCGTCTTCAAGGGTAGCAGGCTTGAACATGTTCACTTCAGCGTAGTAATGTCCAAGAAGTCCAGACATATACTTCCGCTTATGTGTCGTCTCTGGTACGTCTTCAAGCATGCGTAGCTATAGGAGTGCATTCCAAAAACACTCTGTATATTGTGGAATAGGCTCACGATCCCGTTGTTGAAGTAAATCCCATTGCTTGATAGCCTTCTCATGAAATTGCGGTGGAAGGAAACTCTGCATGAACTTCTTCTTGAAATCTTCCCAAGTAGCAGGACATTCTATGCTCTTGCGTACTACAGTCCACCAAAGTGATGCTCTGTCTATCAGATGATTAGTAACACACTTGATTTTATCTTTTTCTGGATAAGTTTCCTCATGGAAATAGTCATCAAACTGGCTAATGAATGATAAAACAGTCTTTCCTTCTCGTATGCCATTGAAAGTGCGAAATTTGAAACTTCGTTTACTTATATTAAATTCCTTGCGAATAGTTTGTGCTTCAAGAGTGGCATCGATGGTACGTCGAATCAAATCTTCAGCTTGAGGTTCTTCTTTGTCGGTAGACGCTCTTTGTAATTTTGTCAATTGCGCTTGCAATGCTTGCCTAGCCCTTCGCTCTTCTTCCAATTGCAGCATGATTAGATCCAGCTTTTGTTCCATGGTAGGCTCAGGTAGGTCGTCTTCAGCCATAGGATCATCCATATGTGGGGTCGTCATCCTGTAAAACTCAAAAGACATTTCTCACTCAAAATCAGGTTAGCGGGATGAGCGTAGCTCAAATTCGGGGTTACAAGGCTATGTATTTTTGGGTATTTCTTTCTCAATTTTCAGAAAATCTGCAATATTTCATTCTTCATTTGCTGAAAATACTTCAGCGAACTTGTAGATGGGTAGAATACTTTGCCACGAACAACTTTCCAGTTCAGAGTTTTTACACAGGAACAAGCCTTCTAGGAGTTTTGAGCACTAGTCAGTTCTGACTCCAGTTGACTAGTCTGACTTGTAGAGTTGCAGACTTAGCCGACTTACAGAGTTGCATACTTGCAGAACTTAGGCCGACTTGATGAACTTGCAGGACTTGATTCCAGTCGACTTGCAGAACTTGACTTTTGATGCGCAGGACCCGGAGTTTGGTGACGTTCTTGCCCTGTGTGACTGGAGTGATTTAGCTTGGACTTAAGAGATTAAGCTTGTAGCTTAATCAGTAGGCCATCGACTGATTTCGTGGGGGGGGGGGGCGTTTTTTTCACCGCGCGAAAAAATCGGAGGCCCCTCTCAGACCTCGATTAAGAAATTTGAAGCTATTAAGCTTCTTTAAAGCTCATAAGCTTTATAATTAAGCTTTTGAAAAGATGGATTATAAGTTTCCTCACTGTTTCTTGACGACTTGATGAAGGAGATGGATGCGTGGTCCTTCGCCTGCACAGCCTGGTCCTTCGCGATCTGACAGTAGAAACAGGGGTTCTTGATCGCCAGAAGTCTGCCTGTATCGACGGTTCGCGACGAGATTGACTGTAGATCCTGATCGTTCCTGGAGCTCCGCTTTCACTCGAGATGGGTAGCGATTGGAAGCTCTTGATCTCAGCTCTGCTTTGATACCACTGGTGCGCAGATCGGACACAGTATGCTCACGTAGTGAATCCCGGAAGGTCCCCAAGAACAATGAACTCTACCTTTTTGCACAAAAAACAATGTAAAAGCATGAACGACAAGAAGCAAGAGACCAATTGGGTTCAATCTCCCCCCATGCCTTGTGTGAGCGCTTCACAAAGCATGTATTTTATGTATATTTCCATCTTCATGCTCAATAATAGCCCAATTTACAAAAATATGAACAGCTTTTTCAGTAGTCCATACCAAGCTTTTGTAAAATGTATTGCACACCATCACGAGACTCACGAATTGTATTTCCAGGTGGTAATATATGATACTTTAGCAACGTGAAAATAAATCATAAAACACCTTAAAAAATCACAAGTGTGTTTTATAATGGAGTCAAAAGGATCAACGGAGCGTACATAGAATGTACCTGAATAACTCGGTCACACTCACATCGCTCCACTCATATTTTGCATGCACACTTAGGAGCACAAGCAGCATCTTAGGCGAGATACTTGGCACCCATCATATAATGGTATGGATGCTTCCTCTCTTAGCGGATCGGATGACTTGGAATCCATAGATATCAATGCATCGATCATTGCCTCCATCTCAGGCTCCAAGATTGGAGGAAGGCTTGAAAGGCTGACTATCTCCTCTGGTATCGAGGGTGTAGACTAAGTCGTGCCTTCCAACTGGTGGATTGGCTCAGGCACTCCATCCATTGCACACCCACGAACTCTTCTAAGTGGCTGCAATAGGTGCATTCCTCCTTGGGATGAGGTGCCACCTCCTTGTATAAATTTTTGTGCACATCTAATGTTTTTGTATATGATATTCAATTAGTTTGTGAATGTAAGGCATGATTAATACACACTTTTCTTACCATTCGCTCAAAGTCTGGGATTGCATGATCAATGATCTTTGATTGAAACTCGCTGAAGCATCGTACGGGTTCTATAGACAAGTGATGCTTTTGTCTGATTGCCAGCTTGCATTGAGAGCAAGGACACGGGACACACTGATTAAGATATGTATCGCGATCTTGGACATCATGACCATCATCGTTTTTCATTTGGTTTACATTACGACAAACAACATATTTTTGTTCTCTTTCTCTTTTTCTTTTTTTATTTGCCTCCCTTCATCCTTTTTTACTTCTCTCTCCTCCTCTCTTTCTATAAATGTTTCTTTATCTCCCCCATCTTCCCTTCCCACTCTCACTTCTTCTCTTTTTTCCTTTCCCTTCTTTTCTCTATGTCTTTCTCTCGTTTCCTCTCCACATGCACTCGACACGCACCTCGTTAAAATCAAAATCAAAGATAGAAAATAAAAAACTCATAAAACAAGACATTGAAAGACTCTCTCTCCCCGCCCCTCTTTGTGCCTCCCTTTCCCCTCGACCATTCTCTTTCTATCATTTTGTTCTCTCTAATTCTTTCGTTGTTTCCATTTCTCTCTCTCTTTCTCTCGCTCTCTATTTGTTGTTTTCTCTCTCTCTCTCTCTCTCTTTCTCCCCTTCTCTTTCTAGCTCTCTTTTTTTTTCCAATCTCATTCCTCTCTTTACTTCACCCTTTTATCCACCTCTCCCTTCACTCTTCGTTTCTTTTTCTCTCCCTGCTCTCTTTCTTTCTCTCTTTCTCTTTCTTTGTTGCCTCTCTCTTTGTTTCTCGACGCCCCCTTATTGTTTCTCTCCAACCCCTCATCATTTCTCTCACTCATTTTCCTCTCTCGATCCCTTTCTCTCTCTCTCTCTCTCTCTTTCTCACTTTCTTTGTTATCTTTCATCTTGTTTTCTTCCTCTCTCTCTCATTCTATCTTCATTTTTCTTCCTTCTTCTCCCTCTCTCCTTTCCTCTCTTTCTCTCTCAATGCATCTCATTCTCAAGAAAAAAAAAACAAAACAAAAGAAGAAAGTACAAGAACAAAGCAAGAAGAGTCAATGTACCTACCACAAAGGCCCGAGGATGGATTCTTCGTCTCCTCTTCGAGATGTCCCCTCTTTCTCCCTCATGCACTTCTCCCTTTTCTTCGTGTACGGTGGCAGTGGCGGCAGTGAGAAGCTCTCCTTCTCTCTTCCTCTCCCTCTCCCTCCCAAAGCCATGATCTCTTTCGCTCTCTCTCGAACTATTTACGGCAAAATGCCACGCTCGGGTTTTCGGCACTTTTTTTTCTTAGAGCGGCATTGCTAGTGATGCAAATAGTGACACCATTGTTTTCCATCGAAAATGACCATTGCTATTTGCTCATTCCCTTGTAGTATCATATGCTCAAAGCTATCAAGAATCTATATTATTATTATTATTATTATTATTATTCTGCCCTCTTACGAAAGCTAGTCAATACCCCCATAGCCAATACCAATGAAATGATTCTTCACCCTCAAAAGGAAGACTTCTCCAACAAAAGAATTATGTCCTTTGAGCCGAGGATCATCAACTAGAAAGAAACCAAGACAATATAGAGGCGCCTTGGAATTGCAAAACATCACAAAATCACTCAAATATTTTGACAATTCTAAACAAGTCAGATTTTTGGTTAAAAGAAATAAGAAGCTGCTCAATATTCAAAAAATAAAATAGAAAAGAAAAATATTTATTCACATAACATTTGTTAATAAAACCTTTGATTTTATCAAACTTAGAGATGTTTTGTATGAGGTGGCTAATAATTTGGGCATTCAACAAACCATCTTTAACAATCAGATTGCCTTTGGGTGAAAATACACTAAAAATATTAGTAAAATTGCATATAAACCTAAGGAAGTGTTTGATGAGCCTTTCAATATTAATGATCAATGCATTTGTGCATCTTCAAAAATATTTTTACCATTTTGTGAACAGATGAAGGAATTTGGTAGGCATGTTATCACTAAATATATAATGTCCAATTGTTTCATCATCCTTTTTAGGTTGAAAACTTTAATAAAGGGCTTAATCACACCCCCTTAGTTCCATTAAATCCTTTCAACATTATAGAACATTTATGGAATGGATAGAAAACCTTGTGTCAATATACAAATATTGATACTTGTCAATAATACAAAAGCTTCCTTAAAAGTGTTGTTTTTAATAGATTTAATAGAAAATTCCTAGACACAAACAAAATAAAAAACATTGGTTTATGGATCATTAGATTTTGGATGAGCTTAAATTCATAACTAAGCACATATTTATTTCAAGCCTTGACAAAGTTGCCCAAACTCCCTTATTTATGTGTAAAAAGCTAATCAGGTTAGAAACCCTTAAAAGAATCGATAGCCCCGAGTTTCACTAAGACAAACCTTAGTGAAATTGGTATATTCACATATTGGCTACCTCTTCTCACAAAGAGTTAAAAATTACCAGTAACTTCTAATTCTAATATCCCCATAATCATGGGTATATATGAAATACACAAGAAATCCTTCAACTGGATTACTAATCCCCATAACTACATTTTCTCATCAACAATGTGTGTGGCGATAGCAATGGAGATCCACAAGGATGTTGGCACATACAGGTCTTCAGGCTCAACTATGTTTGAATGTGCCCCACGTGGAGTGTGTAGCTTGAGAAGAAAGATCTATTGACTCTCTCACAAGTTGCATGCTATGCAAATTAGCATATGGCATATTTTTTGAAGTAAAATCCTCTTTTCCCCTTTGGATTATTGCAATATGGCAAAATAAATCCTATCTTCCCTTCAGGATTCTTAGGATATATACCACATAGGATTGTATCAAGATTAGTAATAGGTATGGGAAATTTGAAAACAAGAGATATAAGAATGATGATCACATGCACATAGCTTAATTACGCTTACCCACCTCTAGTGGATAGGTAGTACTAAACACTACCCTTCTCACTCCCATTTTGCACTCCCACACAAACCATACTCCCACACTACTACTACTCCTACACTACCTATACTCCCACACTATCCTACTCATTCCCAAGTACACGTACTCTACTACCACATTACCCCTACTCCACTCCCACACTAACCCTACTCCATGCTACGCTCCCACACTAACCCTACTCCCAAACTACACTCCCCAACTTACACTCACCAATACTCCACTCCCACACATTACACACCAACACACACATTCCCACAAACATGCCTACTCACACTTATATCTAACTTTGAGACACACTTCTAAACCACACTATCCCTCACAATTTATGCCCACCCATCCACTCGTTAGCATACACTACCACACTTTCATACCCTATCCTACTTGTGCACTCCCTTGCTAATGCACATGCATTCACTTTAGTGCACTTACACAATATCCCTTTAGACACACCCATTTGCAGAGCTACATCTATAATCTCATGTTGGACTATGAAAAAGAGTCTTTTTCCATATTATTGAACCTCCACCTACCAAAGGAAAGCTTGAGATTTGCTCATAGGAGAAAGTTATATAAGCTATTCTAACCAACCAAAACAGACTACGACCTTGGGAGTGATAGTGCAATCACAACACACAGTCTAGTACAATACAGTTCTATGTAGACAATAAACACCACATAAGTGTACCACTAAGTATAATTGAGTATAGCCCACACTCTCTATGTTGTGCCTTCCTCCTATGTACTAGATTTGATTAGCCCATCACATGTACTGGGTAGCTACATCTATAATCTCATGTTGGACTATGAAAAAGAGTCATTTTCCATATTATTGAACCTCCACCTACCAAAGGAAAGCTTGAGATTTGCTCATAGGAGAAAGTTATATAAGCTATTCTAACCAGCCAAAACAGACTACGACCTTGGGAGTGATAGTGCAATCACAACACATAGTCTAGTACAATACAGTTCTATGTAGACAATAAACACCACATAAGTGTACCACTAAGTATAATTGAGTATAGCCCACACTCTCTATGTTGTGCCTTCCTCCTATGTACTAGATTTGATTAGCCCATCACATGTATTGGGTAGCCATAATTGCCCTTCTATTAGGAATAAAGAGTTTAGTGTTATTATGAATATTGTGTTCTTTGTCTATTATGGGTTGGACTAAGACTTGTATTATATCTTACTCTCATCTTAATACATCTCATTATTATTATTTACTAACTAATTGACTATGTCAAAAGTACTTTTTTATTTTAAAAAACACTTTTGTCTCTATGTAACAACACTTTTATCTAAGCGGGAAAGCATTTTTGTTTGTGTAAGAAGTATTTTTCCATAGTTCTTTCTCACTGTTTGCTTGATTGAACCTTCTATATTCTCTTATTCCTCATCCCCTTTTTCACGTGGTATCAAAGTAGGTTCTTTTAGAATATTGCCTTGTGTGAGCCTTGTTTGTGTGAAAATTTGCATTCACTACATTTTTTACTTGAAGCTAGAAATGGCACCTAGTCTACATAGTCTACATTTGGAGGAAGCCGAAAAGCTCAATGGCACTAACTATACCACTTGGAAAGTGAATATGGAATCACTTCTCTTCTTCCAAGATTGCTAGGAGTTATGTGTGTGTGTGTGTGTAATCAATATAAAATATTTAATATAATGTAATTAATATGAACTATATTATCAATATTACCTATTTAATAGTAATTACTAATATCAATATAATAATTGATAACATAATAATTTTTTACTAACCATGATTATTATTAACAAATGATAATGAATATGTCAAACACCAATGGTCTAATTTGAACTATATCAACTATGAAGAAGAAGGGAGAGTGGATTATAAAGAGAGGAGAAAATTTCAAGAGATCTAACATTTCAATGTGGTTCATTTATAGAGTCTAAATTAACTATGTCTCACAAACAACACCATATACACACAAACAACATGATACATTAAGCAAACAATTATTTTCATGACACTAGCTCTAGGGCTCTAGTCGGCGGGCCTCCTATACTTACCAAACCACCCTAATGGCCTCATGGCCAAGAGCGTCTAGAGGCTATATACTAATCTAAATAAATCACGTGTTTGTATCAATTTGTAGTCACGATCTAGGAGACAATGGATATTTCTTGCTTAATCCGTTTCCCCAAATATCACACTACCCTACAACAAAGGGAAATCTTACACTCTCAACATTGATCGTCACTTGGACATACAATTATAATGCATCCATGAATTTATTTATGATACAAATGTGAAGTGAACAAACAATCTTTCATGATTCCTTTCTACTAATGTCATGTTGTGTTGTTAAGGAACATCACCGGGCTAACCCATACTACTAAACCTCTTAAGACTTATATAAACTATGACCTATATACTAAGATATGCAAAGAAACTAGCAACTTAATCAAATATATTTCCATTTCAACCTTACACCGCCTAGCATTCGTATTTAGATTGCTTGCACAAATGTAAGGAGATTTCATGACAATTTTTCATAGAAACAAGCTTTAAACATGCACTTTAACATATAAATAAAGGCAAATTGTGACAAACCCTCATGCTTTACCTTCATCATACAATCACAAACATTCTCTTAAATTTTTGTAATTTTTAACATGCAAAAATTAAATTTCTCTTAATTTTTCATCTTCATTTAACTATTTTTCATGATTTTTCCATTTTTTTTGAGTTTTTTCTCGATGGACCACTAAAAATGCGCTTGAACAGCTGTAAGGAGGGCACATTACAAATTGCCATCAAATGCACAAGGAGCCAAGACTTGTAGAACAATTACAAGTTCACATCGGTATGGGCTGACATAATCAACCACCTCAATCCTCTAATCATCCTTTTCATGGCATGGACACCAAGTAGTACTGGGACCATTCTCTGCATGTCAATGGGCTTCAATATAGTTTGTCATATAGTCACCACATGAACTGGATACAACCATATACCTTCAAGAAGTCTCGTGTTTATTATATGCATGCTAGTGTTGAGTACCACCCCATCAATAATCAATGCTTCATTTAGTGAGTCCATCATGGTCAAATGCAATCATAGTCTTTACACCAAGCCAGAAGCCTAGAATATTTCTAATAGATACTCACAAACCAATGAAAAACCATGCTACTCATGGGAGAAAACCTTGGAGCTCTCCCCTTAAAAAACACAAGAACTCTAGATGCCATCCACATATGTCCTACCAAGAGGCACAAAGCTAGTTCTTTCTTTTTACTTTTTGTGACTTGTCTATATCTCATTATTCCATCTCGAAAACTATTTAGGCTCTTAGGAAAAAGCCTCAAAATGGAAATAAAAGGTGGCACGAACAACATGATCTATAGTGAAGATCATACCAAACATTAGAGTTTTGTGTACCCTCAAATTAGTCACCTCCATAGGATATAAAGAGTGTTTGCAAAATAGAAATGTAGAGACTACAAGCTCCAAAGCTTTGATAAACACTACAGAAACTTTAGGTAAATTCTCAACTTTTTGATAGTGGATTATTTTACTAACCTAAGTAGATATTTATCACACAAACAAGATTTACTTTTGGCCCACATGAACTTCTTAAGGTCACTAAGTTTTTTAATGGAAAGTCCTTTTTTTTTGTTTTCTCATTTGGTGCAAAAACTTCAACTCCACATGACATCGACTGACAGTGCCTATTGAGTCCAATATTGACGCACTTTTAACCAATTTTCCAAGCCAACTCTTGTGAGTTGTTGCACTGAATAGGTGATATTGGTAACTAATTCCTATGATTTATCTAGCCTTCCTTGATAGTTACAACACTTATTAGTAGTAGTCCAACTAATCTAATGTCTAGAACTCAGTAAGCTTGCATTCTTCTTTCCTCTTCATTACCAAACATCGATCAGGATAAAAACAAGTTCTCTCTGCACTCTTATATGTACACATACATTGTTTATTTTAAACCCCCATATCTCCCCTTAATTATCAATTATCCTAGTGTCCCTCCACTCTTTATCTTAACGATCATCTAAGCATTTTTTTTAAACAAATAACCTGTAAAAATTTAATATAGATGCTGAGATGTCCCCTCAAGTCATCATATAAATAAATTGTTAATTTTATGTTGTTTATAATTCGGTTAAGGATTTTAGTTATTTTCTTAACTTAGCAACTATCATAAAATACCCTTAAATTTTATTTGTTTTTTCTCCATGTCGTATATTAACACACCGTGTATACTCTTAATTTTGTCAAATCAAAAACACCATGTTTATATGGATATTTTCTTTAACAAGAATAACATTAAATTGGTTTTTTAATTAATTCCTAAAAAATTTACCAAAGCATCATAAATTTGACTTCCAACTTTTTCATGGAAAGATCATAAATTTTTTGATGCAAAACATAAAATTTTTAAATAAAATCTTAAAATTTTACTAAAAAATAACCATTTTTTAATTTTCCGACATGTTAAATGATCTATAAATATTATCAAAAAAATTTACTAAACTTTAAACATTATAAAATTCTTGGAAAAAATATTATAACTCATAATTATGTAACCAAAATTTTTATACAAATTCATATATATCACTTTAAAGTATTTTTAATTGTTTTTTATTTTTAAAATATAAAATAAGAAATATATAAATTTTAAAAAATATTTAGAATTGAAAATGAGGTTCAAAGACATTTTATAAAAAGTATAAACCAAAAAAATGTTTATGCTGAATCACTTATTTTTGTTAAACGAGGTAAGGCACTTACGTAAAGTATAAGAGTCGCAATTATGCTCTTGAAAGCCGTACTTTGCAGTCCGACCAAGAAGAAGTCTATCTAGTCATTGTGCACCGCAATCTCATCATTTCTCGTCTCCCGAGAGATCCATTTGTCAATTGTATGGTTGCCTTAGGTCCCTTAGAACTCTTTTAGATTAATCTTGATTAGTTTTAAGCTTGAAACTATGGCTTCCATTGAGTTGGGGATGACGACTTGTGAAGGAAAGGAGACTAATTTATTATCTTCTCAATCTATCTGCGAAATCATGTGCGAGAATAAGCGATGGAAGCCCAAAAATCATTCTACCAGCCTTCCACTTCAGTTTAGGTGGGTACATTGAAGCTCCATTTCAGCATCAAGAGAAGGACATGGCAATGATCTCCCACTGTAAGGCATTGACGTCAATTCTTCCCTCTTTGTCTTCTCCAATTACATTTTTTTGTCGATTTCCTGGTTTTGATTGGGCTTGAAAAGTCTTCTATCTCTCCCTCTCTTCAATGCACCCAAGAAGATGGCGCCATTTCATCATGTTCTCTCTCTCTCTCTCTCTCTCTCTCTCTCTCTCTCTCTCTCTCTCTCTCTCTCTCTCTCTCTCTCTCTCTCTCTCTCTCTCTCTCTCTCTCTCTCTCTCTCTCTCTCTCTCTCTCTCTCTCTCTCTCTCTCTCTCTTCTTCTTCTTCTTCTTCTTCTTCTTCTTCATAAGAACATAGTACTCAAGGATTAACGACAACAGTAGCACTGGATAAGCTTGAATGGTAATGTCATGGCTCATCACTGCCAGAAAATGAGTCACGGCAAATATAGTGAATGTTACTACCAAAATGCATGGGTTTGAAGCATATGTGAGCATCATCAGCACCAATCAGTTGACAAAGCCCAAGGCTCATGATTCATGAAGAATTAGGAACTTCCTTCTCACTGTACGAAAGCTACTGCTTGATCCAATCAAAGGGCTGAACCATCCATAGGGCACCCACAAAGAAGGTGGAGCCCTAGAGAGCGACGAAGGTGATGTCAATCGACTGAGGGCGGATATATGCAAGGATGAAGGAAAGCATGGAAGATACACCACATCTAGTCACAGAAGGCATCACTAAAAATCTGTGTATGAAATCTCTCTCTCTTTGTCTTCATTGATGGCGCCTCCTTCTTGCTTCACAACCCCCCTTTTCCCATGACATCCTGCAACGGTTTTTTTCTTTTCTAATTTTCATTTTTTTCTTCTTCAATTCATTTCCTCCCTCCCCCCCCTTCTAAACCTTAGAATAGACATTAAAACAATCAAACAAAAATGTACCAATCAACCCTCTTCCACAACTAAGCCTGAACCACCATCATCTTTATGTTTTTTATCCCACAACTCATCATCACAATCTCTTCATTCATTGTGGAACTAGCTCCACACCCTTGCAACCACCACATGCATAGCCACATGGAGAGGAGTTGATAGAGAAGAAGAGGAGAAAAAGAGTAAAGAGGAAATTTCAAATACTAATTCCTCGCTCTTTCTCACTCTATCCTCACACTATCCTCACATACTGCCTCAAATATACTATTCACCACAAGGAATGGATAAAGAGAAAAAATAATGAAAGAGAACTTCAAAACTGCAATACCTTAGCTTAGCATTCACTCCGTGGTTTTTTATGAATACTTATCTTTGAAGATGTTGCTACCATCAGATTCTTCCAAAGAGCCTTTAGAACTTTGAATTTGACAAATCTCGCTCGCATTGTTGACCACCAAAACACATAGAGTCGTTAGATTTGTATATAGTTGTGGGTAGACTAGATGCGAGGTATTCATAGAGGGTTCATACATCAAATCCTTAAAAGAATAAGGGTGTGCCAAATGATCCTCACATTGAGCTCATAAAGTGCAACACTTTGGCTTGGTGGCACGAGCAAGGATACTTTGGTTAAGGAGGTATCATGTGCTTTGCATTCCGGGTTACGAAGGGCATGCGAGTGTTACTTAGGTGATGTGTCGAACCACCACAAAGCTCCTAGACCTGCCTCTTTTCACTAAAGCAAAATCAAATTTGGTGTTGGAAAGAGGGGAATCATGGGAGAGAAGACAAGATCTTATCTTCTCTAGGTGATAATAATTCCCTATGGGAAATTTTTAGATTGGTCATGGTTGGGATTCACTAAGGAAATCTATCAAATTTTATATATAACACCACCTTTCTCTCATACAAAAACTTCCTTGTATCAACATCTCTGTAGAGACACGTCCTCCAAAAACAGCAACAACGAATGCCGCATTTGCATTAAATTAATGTAAAAAGTTGGTAACAATGTGCCAATTGTGTGCAAATTTTCCTTTAAAAAATTGCAATAGTAGGCATTGTTTCTATGTGTTGTCAAATATGCAAAGTACCCAACTATGGATAGTTGTGATCAATTAGTATCACAACTAGACCTTATGAAATACCAATACCACAAGACCTTAGACTTCCAAACTAATGAATCTTGACTATGTCGATGTCATCATTGGCATGCTATGGTTTCATGATAGACCATCCTCTTTTGTCTAGCCTATAAAACTCATATAGCCTCTTTTTAGCTTGATGGTTGTTCCTATGTGATTGAGGCTCATCCACCCTTTGAGACCACAAAAATATAATGTAAATATAAAATTAACAATGGGATTTAATTATTTTATTTTTTATCTAGATGTTGTAACTAAATCGTCTTCTTTACAATGTAATTTTCTTTTACTAAATACTAATGTTTATAATAATAATTCTAAATTTAGTGTTTTTTTAGAAATTGGTGATTTTTTGGATCCATTATTATGTAAACTTTTTTATGTCTTTCCCATCCCAAGCATTATTGAATCACAAGACAAAGGAGAGCTGCTTGGGATAAAACTCATTAGGTCATTCGAAGTGATGTCATTTAAGAGCTAACTTGAAAGCCTTAAAATGCATATTTTGGATCTCAAGTCAACCAAGAATGCCACATTCATGCCTGTATTGTATGGATGGAATGAGTTTCTTAGATTGGTCTAACATGAGAAGCCTAAAAGTTACTCCATCAAGGGACAAAGTGAATAGTCCAGAGATTACCCTAAATAGTGAAAGGAAGGCAAATATAAAGAGGTACAATTCAAAGATTACAAGATCCAAATTTGGAGGTCATCTTGCAAATTCCATTAGAAAGAGTAGACATTCATATATTGCATGAAGAGATATGGATTATTGATAGGCTCTCAAATTTGCATTTAAATTGTACTTACTCTATCAAGCCTACATCACTTTCAGATGCTTGTCTCAAGATTTCTCTCCAATTTTGATGATGTCTAGTCGAATGCAATATGGTAACCTTGAAAAGGACTTTGTGAATGTATAACCAATGTGGTGAATGATTCCCTGGTAGCAAATGATCGTATGAAAGTCTAGATACAACTTGATAACTTCACACGACTCTCGAGGCAAAGTAGAAATAGTGTGGGCTACTATTCAAACTTCAAGAAGGCAACAAAAAGCTTGTCAAAAGAAATGGTAAAAGCTTGGGTAAAACAAGATGCCACCTTCTATTTAATAGGTATAATCTTTTAGCTTTATCTCATAAACTCGTTTGTTCATGGTCTTGATGAGGTTGTTTTCTTGTGCAACACATTTTATTAAGGCATGAAACATACTTTGTTGACAATTATGGACCATTGTGAATGTGGAACACATAGATGTCCCACTACTAAGCAACAATATTTTAATTTAGAACCACAAGAAATGGTGGTGGGCAAAGGAAAGCAAAATTGCTCTACGAGATGCTCAACACTTTTATAGGAAATAGCTTCTATATATAAAATAACGAAACTATATACAACAAAGTGAAGAAAATACACAAGACCCAAATCTAACTCAATAAGAAGCTTCTCATTAGTGTAATGAGATTTAGTACAAGACATATGATTTCAATCACATTAATTTACAACGTCACTCAAGTAACTTTCTATGTTGACAATCAAGGTTATATGATACATGTAATTTTATTTTTTTATGTTACTCAAAGGTCAATTAAAAAGCCTCCAGATTTTGTTACTTTTTGCTTCCCAATCTTTTTCTTTGCCTTGAAGCAAGATTGCGCTTCATTTAATGTGCAAGAGAGGTATCTTTGCCTCTTGCACAACCTTGCAATAGGGTGGTTTTCTAACAATTAACTACCAATGCATAAGTACTATAGCCCAATAAGTATCCACTTCTTGAACCTTTGTATCTTCTTGGAGCATAGCCAAAAAACCTAATCCTTTTCAATTAGTATAACTTTGTCTCTATTTGCAAGTATATGGGAATACCATAAATATCTAGACAAATTCATGAGAATATATATTGGCATTGTTGGTTTATTAATATATTTTATTTCATAAATCTTCATAAGGTTTGGATTAATATTGGGTGTGTAATGTGCAAGGGTAGAATCTTGCCCAAACATGGTCCTTGTGCTAGTAGAATGAGCTAGAAATCCATCAACACACAACACCTTTTGCAAATTTTTTGGACACCCAAGAACTCAAACCCCCATGCACACAATACCTTTACAAATTATTTTTCGCCCAAGCACACAATGCCTTTGCAACTTTTTTCCATCCAAGAAACACAATATCCAAGAAGCACTCAAGCACCTAAGAAGTACACAAGAAGCACTTCAAAATAAGCAAAAGCTAACCTAGACCCTATGGCAAGTATGAGCCATTCCAATACCTCTGGATTGCCTCCTTGCACATCATAGGGTCTAGGTAGAGAAGCATAAATTCTAGTAAACAATAGAACTTAAGACCAATTTTTTGAGGAGAAAATGCAGTTAAAAGAGCAAAGCATTGAATACCTATGAACAAAATGAAGCTATAAGACTCCAATGCAAAAGATTGTGATCCACAATAGCTCTACATCGATAGAAGACTGCCAAAAAAGTGGTAAAAATGACATGTGTGCATTTTACTGAAGATGCTTGATAATGTACGGCATTTGCACTACCAATGGTTCCCTATGAATCACGACATGATTGGCACATGTATCACAACTTCCCATTGATTGCCACGTGTCAGGTCAATTGAAGAGCTCAATGGGTGGTTGTCATGCGGCAAGGATGTTGACCTTGGGTGAGGAAAGGAGTATATAATCAAGGGCTAATTTTACTATTTTACTTTTCACCCTCATTTGACCTATGTTGACCTTGGGTGAGGAAAGGAGCAAGACCAAAAGAAGAAAATCCCTTGTTTAAGTCAAGAGAACACCCAATAAGCAAAAAGCACTCTTGACTAGGGAGCACATGCTCGGACATTGCAAGAAGAGAGGAGACTGTTAACTAGTTTGAAGACATAAAGACTTGAAGAAAAGAAGGAAATGGGAGTGTCAAAATTTTACTTTTTTATGGCTTTGAGAAAGGAAATTAGTTGCTGTAAATGAGAGCCAAACTTCCTCCTATGCAAGTTGCAATGAGATTTATTAGCACATAGCATATGAAAGTGGATTTAAGTCCATAGAAGAAACCCTAACCCTAGAGTTTGTGTATAAAAAGGTTGAAAAATAATGGAAATGGCTAATCTTGTGTATGCAAACTTTTGATCCTTGCCTTTTGCTTTTGCACAGAGAGAGAGAGAGAGAGAGAGAGAGAGAGAGAGAGAGAGAGAGAGAGAGAGAGAGAGAGAGAGAGAGAGAGAGAGAGAGAGAGAGAGAGAGATGAGTTGAGAGCAAGTGAGAGTGAGGGTGAGGGACCAAGAGGGTGAAGCCTCCATTGTTTCTCGCCCTCTCTCATATCTTACCATACTCTCCTCTAGCATGATGAAGGCCGTAGAGGATTTGAGAATCTATGAGGTGCATCTTGGACCGTGAAGTATGCTACAAGCATCCTTCATTGTTGAAGATATGCTTTGTGCACTCATTACAAATAGATCTTGTGACTATGTGCAAGAGGCTACATGAGAGGTAGTCATTGATTAAGTGGTCAAGGCTCCTAAAATAATAGGAGTGCATCTAAACGTCCCAAAATACATTAAGCATGTGTCACTCGACATTTGGTTCCATTGCCAGGACAAAGGTCGCATTGACTTCAAAGTCGCTTGCATGCTTCATGGTTGTGGAAGAGGACGGGATGCCCATGCCAACTCTGAAATGCTTCCAAGTAATTATATTTGGGTTTACTAATCTAAACATGTATTCGAATTGTTTCTCGTATTTGGATTTTATGGTTGAAATATCAGGTTTATGAGATATGATTAAGACAAGGTCCAATGGCATTTCAATAGACTTGCCTCTATTTTAGTTTTGATTTCAATATATGGATTCTCAATCACTTTGCCTAACGACACCTTATCAATATATGTGCCATAAATACGAAATGTGGCAATTTTCTAAAATACATGTGAATATAAATTCAATAAGGTCTCATAGGTAGGCTACTTATCGATTGTTGAAGAAAGATCCTCCCTCTCTCTCTCTCTAGCACATCTCTCTTCAACAATCTTCTCTTTCCTTATGTCATCTCTCGCTTGAACAAATTCTCTTTCTTCACCTCAACAACATCAATCCTCACTTTGACATGACTTTCACACTTCTCAACACTATAATCACTAGAACTTTAAAGAAATTAAACTTCTAATGCTTACCTATATATGTAAAGTCCTTGAGCACTCGGTGATGATCTCCTTTGCCTATGGAGTCGCAATCCCCAAGACCTAATTGCCAACAAACGTCTAATAAAACTCGTGCATAGAACCCTTAGCAACATCCTAAGCATGAGCATCAAACAAAGATCACTTCTCATTGTACCGACCACTAGTAACATGTGGCTTTCATCTCCACTCCTCTCACTAGTAGTGTCCCATTCTGTTGTACTCAAGATAACAACAAACTCATCAAGCACAAGCATCACAATTTCATGAGCAAACAATGCTTTTGTGCATGTCATTGACTCCCGTACGAGAGAGGTAGCTTGCTTATGCTTGACAATAGAACATTGATGAACTCTTAGTTTTTTTTCAACAGTCAAATACCTCATATAATTAGCTCAAACTCTAGCTTTAAACCATCTATACGCTCTCTCCTACTCTATAATTTAAAGCAAAGAAGCCCATGAATCTATAGTACATAAACCTATCACTCTCTTTCAGTTGTAGTAAAAAAAGCAAGAGTGGTCATTGGCGGTCTCATAGTCCAAGTGATGCCCTTCAATACGTTCCCTCTCCTTCCACCCACAAGCCACCATTATTCCAAGCCAAGAAGAGAAGATACAAAAGAAGAAGAGGATGAAGAGGGGCTTTCACCAAACCGATTCCTCACTTTCTCAACCTCCCCCTCACACTCCTCACTCAACCTCTTACCCTCTCAAGCTATGGAAGCAAGAGCGAAAGAAAAAGATGGCAAGGAGTGAAGATAGAGCTTTACCCTCACTCTCTCACATCTCCCTTACTCTCAAGCTATGGCTCATAGAAGCTTATAGACAAAATGGAAACTCAAAGAATGCGCACACATGAATGAGCTCTCTATTCACTTTTTATATTTCACACATTAGGATTTTCTCATGATGTATCCTCTTTCAAGCATGGACATTGCTCAAGTTTAGACTAACCTCATGTAGCTTTTTGGGTTAATAGGAGCAAGTTGATGCTCTGATATCAATGGAGCATCCCACTAAGATGGAAACGTGCACTAGACACAACACAAGCCCAAGTATCAATAACATAGAGACCATAAGAGAATGGACATCAAACTCACCTCCCAACGAGAGTCAAAACAGACTCACCCCCAAGCATGGGGCCAAGAAAGCACTAAACCACACTCGTGCCCCAAGAACTAGCCTTGGATACCACCAGCCTGCACCATCCTAGTGTACAAACACTACAGCCATTGAGTCTAAAGCCCAAGAATAGCGATCACATAAATGCATGCACATTCCCCTAACCCTAAGGTGCCCTTAATGAGTCCACACTAAGTCGCTAACCCAAGGCTGCAACCAATGCTACAGATGCCTATCTTGGATGTCCGTGGATGTGACATCAATGTACTAGAGTATTATGGACTAATCCTTACATCAAAAGCACAGTGGATTGTTAGTGCTCAACCACATCCAAAACCCCTTCCTTTAACTGACCACCTCATTTCCCTCAATGAAGAACACTCCTCTAAACTCCTGTCTTACAACTTTGGAAAGGAAAGCTGTCAACACACCCTCAATCCTTGATGTTAACAATCACACAAACAGTCATGAATATAACTGCTCTTGCATTACAATCTGGGGCCCCTTTCAGTAAGAGTGGCGACTCAGGGAATTTTGGTTGAGCCTTGTGTGCGCCTACAGGGAGAAGTCCACTCTGTACCTTAGCATCAAAACCTCCAGCAGCAGGACAACGAGATGGAATAGGGACCCACAAAAGGATAGTGAAGATGAGCACATCCATACACATACCAAGCCCGTGCATGTCCTATTACGACCTGCCATATGATCCCATGAACAGTAGCCTGAGCAAAACAGACATGGTTGCAATGAATTATGTATATCATCCAGTGTTCCAAGAGGCTCATCTACTTGAGAAAGCACAGTTAAGGCAAGTAAAAGATCAAGTGATAAGGTTTTTGTAGCCTTTTTCAAATTGCATTTGACAAATGGATCAAAAGTGGCAACTGCAAAGGCAACTCTCCAAACACACCTCAGACCCAATTTTGAGGTGAGAGGGAACAGCCCAATGGTCAAGTAGACAATTCCCATTCTGGCATGAAAAATAACATGGTCCAGACTGTCCTTAGAAGTCTTGGGATGATCTGGTTGAGTATGTATCAGGTTGAGCATGTAATTCTTCTGCAACCAAATGCCATGTATGGTGGGTTCAAACCCATTTAATAAAGGTTTCTTAACTGCAGATAGTGTCAATGTCCAATATGATTTGTTCAAAGACATTCAATGAAAGTCTCTTAACAGCAGACAGTATTCAATGTCCAATACAATTTGTTCAAAGGCAAATTTAATGAAGGTCTCTTAACTGCAGATAGTATTCATTATCAAGAGACAATTGAGAAAATTGATTGATACATGCTTCGTATTCCAAGCTAGCATCACAGCAAGGAAGGCAAATCCAAGGAGAAACTAACCACATGGAGTCTTTGTGATCCCCTCCTTTATGATTGCAATGACCTTGGCACTGCTTTTGCAGTGTGCACCAAGCATCAAAAGTGACACACACACAAGCCCTGCATTAAGCCACTCCATCAATGTATGGGCTCATTTTGTTCATGACTTGCAAAGCCTGAGTAACAGGTCGGGTGTTCAGCAGACAACCTTTACTGTACAAAGCCCTAAGATGTTTGTTAGACTCTTTAATCCTGCCCGACTTGCTCAAGCATTTCATGAATGAGAATACTGTAACATTATTGACACTGAAATTGTTTTCCAAGATATGATCGCAGAGCATCAAAGCATCTGTTACCATAGCTCTGTCACTAAGTTTCCTCAATAGAAAATCACATGCAATAGCATTTGTTTGGACACCCAATTTCAACATTTCATTGAAAAGATTCATCCCATCAAATATCCTATCACCTTTCAAGGCTGCCCCCAGGAGTGGAGTATAGCAGAATGTGGTTGGAACACAGCCTCTGGCTTTCAGCTCAGACAAAAGCTGCAAAGCCTTGTCAAGTTTCTCTAAATTGCAATAAAAGCTTATCATTGTTGCATACAAAGAACAATCCAGATTTCTCATACTCTTGACCAAGACCTCAAAGAAGGCCTCTGCTTCAGCTGGTCTGCTGCTTTTGCAAGTGCACGTGCAACAAGTGCTAGCAGTTGATTTTATGAAATTGATGTGTTATGACTCATAGGAAAAAGAACAAATAAACCTTGTGTGTGCATAAATGCACAAAAAATTTGATGGCAAACAACCAATGAAAAATATAGGCGAGAATGTGTCAACAATGAGGGAAATCCACGAAAATCAATATGCAATGGGTATAGCATGATCATAATGAAAACTAACCACTTAAAGGAAAATAAAAAGGCATGAGTAATTATGGATGTGTCCCTATAAGAGTGTTTTAGGTAAAATGAGAAAAATCCCATGTTATGGGAAAATTAAAATTTCCAAGGTCAACATTTGTTATAGTAAGTTTGTCTAGTTTTATGAGCCTAGGAAGGAAGGGATAATATGATTTAGAAGTATCATTTTTTTAGTATGCTTATTATTCTCTTTTGATTACCTGTCCATTTGATTTCCATGCCCAAACAATTGAATCAACGTGTTCCCATACCTTTGGGTCTGCCTTATATTCTCTTCTCCCTCTTGGGCATTGGATCTACCAATTTTTTGCTCTCCATCACTCTGATCTATGCAAGAAATGATGTAGTATTCAGCAATATCAAATTTCAAATTTTCCCTCTCCTCTTTTTCTCTTGCCATAAACATGGTACATATGGGTTGAGAGAATGAGGGGGAAATGGGTGCCAATTCAAGACAGAATGTGAGGGATGGATCAAGAAAGCACCAAGGAAGCATCAACGATTGTAAATAAGCATTAGCAACTTCTCCTTCTTGAAATACGATAGAACACGTATGCGATTTTATGTGTAAGTGGGTTTTCTCTTGGTTTTATGATGCATATTGGTTTCTAGTGTTTGAAAATGGTTCATTCTATTAGAAATATCAATAGGAACAGTAAGTCTTAATCATTTATACACTTTATTCAAAACACACAAAATTACAATTTTATGCTAAATCGTCAATTTTATGAGTTTCATCATAGCAGATTGTGTTTCCATGGATGGAAATGGGAAGTAATAATGAATCTCAGTATTCTTAAGTGTTTCACATTAGAAAATGCAAAAAACTAGATTTTAATTATAAATAATTATAAAAAATAGAGGAAAAATAAGTTTTAATTGAGAAAAAAATTAGATATCACACTTGAAAAATTATAAAAATTAGGGCTATGTTTATGCAAGTATAGTGGAGGTAAGGTATGAGAATATACCTCAGCTCTTCCCCATTTGTAGGTTTTAGTACGTATTTATTGCTTACATTATCAAGAAACATACATGGAAACACCTCTTAACCTATCCATCACAAGCAAAACCCTAAATGGTAGGGAGAGAGGGGGGTTTAATGTATTGAATATGATTCAAAATTTGATTTGTTTTGTTGCACTCTTCATACAGGTTTCGATCATATTTTAAGTATTAAGAGGTACAATGGCACCAAGGAGTCCCGCACTGTCTTATCATCACAACAAAGTCATTAGTGAAAGGAAAACATGGAAATAATATTTGAGCACATTCATAATACTGATTTTCTTTAAGTAGAATATTTGTGTACTCAAAGTCATCCACTTTGCATTGCATTACATCAACATGGTATAAAGAGAACTATATGCATAGCACTTGGTTTCAAACTATTGACCCACAATGAGTGTGAGGCTCTCTATGCTGTAGGTTTAGTATAATCATTTCCTTGGGGGACTGATTTGGTGAGGAATATACTATCTCTTGGAACGGATGTTGTGAAGAGTGAACTTTGTGCATATGTGTTATATGTTGAGATGGCACATTCTGGGCCAATCTCTAGGATATAGGAGAGCCATAGTGGGGCCACATCGATAAGCTAGGGGGTGCTCCCTTTGTTTGTGTTATGTTTAGGGACTCTCTCTACTTGGAGTGGGGAAGGCCATCATGTTGGACTACAATCTAGAGATTGTATCTACAAACACGTTCTTTTGATAAATCAGTTCATAGTGTCTATATGCTCCTAGCTACAAGGCCATGGGATTGTTTGGGTGAGTATAGGAGGCTCAGCTAGAGCCCTAGACTAGTGTTAGGTCCATTTTCGGTCCTGACAGTAGGTAGTGCATTGGATGGGAGCTATCGATAAGTGGCGGTTCCTAAACCTTGGTTAATTAGGGGCCAGTTAGTTTATGCCAATGCACATCGAGATAGACCCATTATTTTTCGATAAACACCGTCAAGTCGAGATCCAAAAATAAGAAATAGCCAAAGGGCTAGATGATGGACTGAAATTCTTAGGAGGTATTCCCCTCAATGTAGCAACCCGATACCCTTACGAGGGAGAGTTCGTTGTGACCCTAATATCACAAATAATCCATTAAAAGGAGGAGGAAGCTTTAGTGCTTCCCTTCTCCTAGTAAGTCAACCCACTTCAAGCAAGGATGCAATCACATAGTTATAAACTCTTATAGAAATTTGGTTGTCATTATGGTGTAACCTATTGCAATTTTTGTAAAAACACCGGATTTGCCAGCTTTAGGTTTCCCTCTATCCATGTTTAATGGGTTAGTGGAGGAGGATGCAAAGCTTCATATCAACAAGTTTCAAAAACTCATGTTTAATTGTTGAATTTAGGACGGGGAACATCTAATGATATTCTTTAACATGACCCTAAGAGGGAGGACCGCAATGTGGTATTACGGCTTAGAAGCCAGTACCATAACCACAATCGATTTATTCTGTACAGCCTTTCAAAAGGAATTTGCACTTGGGAGAGGTGATAATATTGGCTGTGTGTGCTAAATGTGACATGTCAAGAGCCCATGAAAATGCTCAAGCATATGCCAAGAAGATGAAAGATGTCTTTCACAAATTGCAAGCCTCTACCCCTATCCCACCTCTACCCAATTGCAATATTTCTTGCATGGATTGGACTTCAATATCCAAGTGTAGTTGTGTAGTATCCCTCTAGTAGATATAGATACTGCTACAACCTGAGCAGAGGAAGTAGAGTCCCGCTTACAAGTGGCCTATGCATCAAGGCCAAATCTAAATTTGAGCCTTATTCTTGAAAATAATTTGGGATAGGTTAGTGGAGATCAAGGTGCGATCAGTATCCCTGTGACCAACCTAAATGGTAGAGGAAGCGTGATGTAGAATGTCCCTTTGTTGCCAGCTCCTCCAAATGTTGTTAAGCAAACAGCTAGCCAAAGAGCTCCTTTTGTAAACCAAGCATCAGTACAGGTAGCATCCCCTTTGCAAGTTGTGCAACCTAGTGGGGGGTAGGTCCTAAAGCCACTAGTTATGAGTCCTCTACATCAAACACTGTAGATGAAGTAAAAGATATGATAAAACATTATACGGATATGATCATTGAGTAATACCATCAAATTGTTGTAGATGTTAGTTTTTAAAAGCACTAGCAAAATCTAATGGATACTAGAAAACCCGATGTTGTGGGCCCATCATGATTCAACTATAAGTGGTGTGGTGGGCAACATTTCTCTCATAATTGTCCTAATATCAAATGTGATATATGCGAGAAGTATGGTCACTTAGCCACTACTTGTTGGAGTAGGGTTAGTTCTCTCCAGGAAGGTAGTCAGTAACCTGGGCATGTGAACCATCATGTGAATAACAAGAATACTAAAAAAGAGGTCCCTAAGAAAGTTTTGCAAAGGGATAAAGCCACACTAAAGTAAATGCCTAGTGGGGTAAGTCTAGTTGAAACTTTGCCAATCAATGAGTGTTTATCTCCTAGCAATGTTAGGGTAGTAATTAGGGGTCAAAAACTGAAAGATGATTAGAAAGATGACCCTAATACAAGCAAACTTAACCCTAAACCTAGTAGGGATGATAAGAAGGTGTTGGATGCCTAGGTGGGTCCTCTTAAAAATGATGGTATTTTAGAGGAGTCTGTCATCAGTCTGTGGTCAAAAGAAAATGGAAATTCAAAAAAAACAAGGGTACTAAGATTATCAAGAAGCCAAAAGAGTGGCTAGTGTGAAAAGAGAAGAGAGTAGTGGCAAACTTCCGTGAGTTTGACCTAGTAAACACACCATGTGAAGTCAAATCGGATGTGAATCGACTACAACTAATTCAATTGTCATTGAACGTTTGTAAAAGGAGTTCAAAAAAATCCTATGAATAGGTTATGTCATAGAACCTTTTGATGTCCACCGAGTGGGTAGTGAATGGTGGGATCACATAGAGAAGCACCACCCTAGGGTGTAGGCATATGTGGATGGAATCCTGATAGAAAATGTAGTGGTGGATCCCGGCTCATTCGTAAACATTGTGAGTATGGATTTATTAGAGAGACTAGGTCTACCAATCCGAAAGGATATTACAACAATTTTAAAAATTGCTAATGATAACGTAAGGCAACCGAAAGGAATGGCAGCACAAGTACATGTTACAGTTGCTAATATTGAGTGCGTCCTTGACTTTCGTGTTATCTGATTTGCTAGGAGGCCAAGCTATCATTTGTTTAGATATCCATGGATATTACATTCCGATTGTTAAGTGGATATCCTAGCTGGTCAACTAATTTTTGGGCGTGGTTTAAAGAGAATAAATCCAGATGCATACCCTAAGTGCCCATTGGATGAAAGGACATTACCTCCCACTACAAAATGGAAGCACTTGAGGGAACCTCAGCTATTGGAACCTCAAGTTCTAGTGATTCTGAAGAGGGTTCTACTATGTCCAGCCTTTTTTGCACAATCAAAGAAATTTATAGGTATTTTTCCTTTTATCTATACAAGTTACTTTCCATTTTCTTTATTAGGTTCTTATTTGTGTCTTAAGTAGTTTAATTTATTTGCCTTTTAAGCCCAATATCATTATTGATGATTCTATTTGTTGACATATAATTTTTGAATGGAAAATCAAGTCCTCGTGTATTTATTATTTGAGGCAGGGCATATCACAAGATTTCCATAAAAAACACATAGCCGTGAAGCGATTTATTTGCTTCACGAAAGCTAACTCAAGATAGTGGCACTTGCATCTATAAAGCTTAGTCCATCCTTTCAAGAAACCCTGTTACTATTTTAAAGCAAGTTGTTGGGTCACTGAGGAGGTTTACCAAGTATGTTTAAATGAGTCAATAGAGGCAAAGGACAAGATTCATGATGTTGATATGATAGAGTTGGATCTTGGGACTCCCAATGATCCCTGCCCCATTGAACTCGACACTATGCTATTTGCTAATGAGCATGCAGATTATGTGGCACTTCTATAGGAGTTTAGGGATATATTTGTATGGAGTTTGGGTCCCCAAGAGGAACACCAAGGAAAAGGGAATTCTTTTGCAAGAAAATCTATCTTGTAACATCAACAAGCTTCTATTTCATTCCTTTGATCATCAAAACAAAGAAAACAGCAATTCTTCACGCAGCATCATAGTAAATATCTCCCACGGATTTGATAGAATTAACCATAATCTTCAACATCTTCATAGAATTCTTCAATAGAACAAAGAAAACAAAGGAATACACCATCTTTGAATGGAAATCAATCACATATTATTCATCTTCAATGTCTTCATAGTTCTCTCTCTCAATCTCTCGTATACAATCACACTGTTTTGATAGATTTGACTATCTTTGACTCTCTCTCTCTCTCTCTCTCTCTCTCTCTCTCTCTCTCTCTCTCTCTCTCTCTCTCTCTCTCCATCAATATTACATCATATCCTCACTACAACGCTCTCATAATAACCCTCAATAATCCTTCTTAGGTCGTGGATGCACCTCCCAAAAGGTATGTCAGATGCGAAGAGGCACCAGAGCCACTACAGTGACTCTTCATAGCTCACCACTGTCACTTCACTCTAGTCTTTACTTGAGTCTTCAGCAGCTACTTCTTTGACTTCTTTTAGCTCTTTTGCACTTGTATTCACCTCTTTCCAAGGCTAGAAAACTTTCCCAAGCTACACTCTCATCCAACAGAACACATACAAAGGCATACAGAAGCATACAGAAGGTCTACAGAGGCTCACAGAAGCTCAACAGAGAGTTACAGAAGGTCAACAGAAAGCATCAGAACCACATAACTCATACCAAAACCATTCCAAACCATCAAAAATCACTCAATAAGCTTTCAAAAAATCTCAAACCCTATTAATCAATACTCCATCCTTCCATACAGAGAGAAAACAGAACAAAACTGAACCTTAACAGAAACTATCAGGACCAAACAGAACATATCAGAACATCAACACAACTTCACATCTCTACTAATAAACATCATGAGCTTAATAAAACCATTCCAACCTATCCAAAACACTCTCAAACCACTTCCAAACCAATCAATCATCTCATAAAATCAACCATTCAGCTCTCAAAAACAACAAAAATCAGCCAAAAAATAGGTCATTTCAACACTCAACATATCCCCACACTTAATAAGGAAGCGTCCTTGCGACCCAGGAAAAAGGGAATACAAGTTCATTCAAGAGCTCAACTTTGATCTTCAATAAATCTTCAAAAACAGTCCATCCAACCACGACCCCAACTTATAACCTATATATGATATAAAGAATACAAAGAAAGGAAAACCCTTTATACATTAACACTTCTTATCAAACTGGAAATCACAACAAACTTGTAAAGGATATAAGAGGTTTCTTATTCTGCATCATCTCCTTCAACTATCCAACCAGCAACACCATCACCGCAATTCTCCAAAAATGTGGCTCGCACCAAAGCAAATCGAATAGGCAACCACCACAATCTTATCACATAAATTAACCCACAACACAAACACTACACACAACACAACCATCTGAATGACTCCTCCAAAAAGAGAGATTTATCATTAAAAATCATCCACAATACATTGCAAAGGTATCAATGAAGATGATCCCTTTTGAAGGCTTGGTGATTTCGAAAACGATCCATGGACAAGGATTCATCTACAAATGTCTTGGGAGGATTCTGAAAAAACTGCAAGCAGCACATCCTTTCTAGCAAGACAAGGTATCTGCTAGGCAAACAGAGGGCATGAAAGTACAAGACATCCAGTTGCTAGGAATCAATGCTCACATTGACATTCATGCACAACTTTGGAATAGATTTTGAATCATTATGGGAATGCCTATGCATATACGCCAGGTACCAAGTAAAATGAGCAGTTAAGCGCACAGAAGGATCTGCAGACTGAGAATATTGCTGAGCAAAATGCAGATAATTTTGATAAGCTTGACTAGCACTTATCCATTCTCATGGGATCAATGGCCAATTGATTTGAGGTCCAGTAAGGGAATCATTTGAACTCCAGTCTCTTCTTCGAAGAATCTTTTGATCAAAACCTTGATACCCACTAACCAACTGAGGAGGATTAGGAATAGAAGTGTTAGGAGACGGAAGAGGGACTAATGAAAGAGGATGAAACGATGGATAGGTAAAATCATAAAATGAAGAATGGATTAAAGATGGATTTGCTGAAAATTGAGGAGATTCGGTTAAGAAAGGCGTTAAAAGATAAGCATGAAAAGTTGATAGAATGTTAGGGGATGGGGAAGGACAAGGATCAGGAGGTAGAAAAATTCGATCTTCAATAAAAGAACAATGGGTAAATATAGGAATTTGAGGAGATCCTTGAGGTTAGAAAAGAAGGGGTAAAATGACCTTTGGGTTAGATTGAAAAAGGAAAATATAAGCATCATACCTATGAGCCATTTGTTGATAATGAGTTAGGCATGGTAAGGACAGACCTAAAGCTGATCTATGATGATAGGCTTCAAAGAAAGAAGTATCAAATGGGGGTTGGTTGGAGAGATAGGCTAAAAGATCCACCCTCAGTTGGTTAATGTTCTGGGTATGAGCTGAAGCTTTGACCTGACGGTGATTTAAAATGACAGCATCAACCATAGTGTGCCATGAAAACTCAGGACACTTAGCCACCTTTGAATAATATCCCTGGAACATCTCATCAATCCTCAACTCCAAATGTCGGACATACAAAGAAGCTTGCAATACCACATCTCTGACATACCAAGCTAGATCTTCATCATCTGGAATCAGTAAATCACCCCTCAAATACATATAGGACAGAAGCATCGTATCTGGAGTGATAGAGTCTTCAAAAACCATCCTCGCTACTTCTATCAGCAAATCAGATGACCAGGCCCCACTCCATCCATTCTCTGGAATAGGTAAATCCATCGTGGAAAGTTTTATATAGAAGGCCAACTTCTATTGTTGATAATGGACAAAAAAGGAATGATCTGGTGGAACATATTCTTGATACTGCTCAAAAGAAGACCATAATAAATCCATGTGAGATTGCAATCTTTCCACCTTGGCCTGAAATAAGGGACATAATGTAGCCTGCCTCTGAAGAGTTGCTAAGTCTACAGGGGATAAAAGAGAAACTGGTTGCACAGGACTCTGTGTATTAGACCGAGACTGAGCCAACTGATCTTTGAGTTGCTGGATTTGAGCATTGCTTTGGTCTAAGAAAGCTGTGGTGGATTTAAACTTCTCTGCTTGGGCAGCTATCACCTCCTTCATCTCTTGACTCTCCTTCTGTAACTTATCCCTCTCCTCTGTTACAGCAACCACTTGAGACATAGCTTCTGCCAACTCAGCTTTCAACTTAGAGATTTCAGCTTTCTGAGTATCCATGAGCTTACTCTGCTACTCCATTTGCATACAAAGGTCAGAGAATTTCTCCTAAGTAGAGGCTAACTCAGTATTGGTCTTATTCAGTTCCTCCTTAGACTGCTGAACTTTATCATAAAATGAAGAATATAATTGTTGGATACAGGCAGTCATCGAAAGTTCAATGGAACTCTGGATATCCTTGCACAGGAACGGAATAGCATCTCCTGTTACCAGGCGGTAAACAGAAGGAATAGTAAGTTCTAGCATCCTGTCTCTATGGGCTCTGAAAAGATTTGGTGTCTGAAGGAATGCAGGCAAGGTGCTGCAAGACTGGGCAAGTACTGTCACTGGAGTTGGAGGAGGAGGAATAGGCACTGACTCAGCCACCCTCTTGAGGCGTTTTCTCTGAATGACAAGGGGAGGAGGAGAATCATCATCCTCAATTATCACATCATCATCTTCATTATGAGGTGGAGGAGGAACTTTTGGAGGATTAATTGGAGGTAAAGGAACTTCCTTTGCAGGGGCAGCATGTAGCAAGAAGACATAGAGGAAGGACCCAAATGTAACATTAGTCACATTTCCTCGAGTAGCTTGGATAAAGTGGTGATCCATCTTGGAGAGGAGGTAGGTACTCCAATCAATCATTATGCCTTTCAAAATCATTCGTGAAGCTGTAAACAACTCCTTGGAAAGATAATGAGATGGGGATTTTGCAAGCTCACCTGGCTTGAAGGAATTGGCATAGCTGTTTCCATAGGGGATTGGAAATCATGGAGACACTGACTCCTGACGTGGTAAGGACCTTCTTCGGATCAAGAACATCTTGAGTCTGCTTCTGCAACAGCTTCAAAATATCGTCATTGGCGAACAACTGTCTGGCAGCAAGGACAGACTCCCCACGATATGGCAGACCAAGAGCCTTGCCTAGACTCTTCGGTGTCAGAAGAATAGTAGTGCCACAGACTGGACCAGACCTCTTACTGTAAGAGGTTAAAAACTCGTCACAAATGGTAGGATCATCTGGAACTGGTGGGAAAAAAAGGCTCACTAACTTGGACAAGCCCACTTTAGCGACAACATCCGAATCCAGTAAAAAATAATAATCATGTAAAGCCAAAGGAACATACTGGATCGAGGGAGGAGTATGAGAGGGCGCCATTCAGATGGTTACACACACACACACCACAAACACAGACAAACAAAGAGAATGCCTGCAAAACAACAGACGAAAACCAAGGATAAGATATCAACCAAGGTGGTAAAACGTGACTCGACCAACTATCCATAGGGCTTTAGCTTCACACCACTTTGTAACATAATCCGTACATACCAAGATATATATGTTATGTTTCCTTCTAGTGGGAGGATCGATTGGGCCAACAAAGTCGATGCCCCACTTCTCGAACGGCTTTAAAGGAAGGATAGATTGTGGAGCCCCAAGAGGAACACCAAGGAAAAGGGAATTCTCTTGCAAGAAAATCTATCTTGTAACATCAACAAGCTTTTATTTCATTCTTTTGATCATCAAAACAAAGAAAATAGCAATTCTTCATGCAGCATCATAGTAGATATCTCCCACGGATTTGATAGAATCAACCATAATCTTCAACATCTTCACAAAATCCATCAATAGAACAAAGAACACAAAGGAATACACCATCTTTGAATGGAAATCAATCACATATTATTCTTCTTCAATGTCTTCATAATTCTCTTTCTCAATCTCTCATATACAATTACACTGTTTTGATAGATTTGACTATCTCTGACTCTCTCTCTCTCTCTCTCCATCAATAGTACATCATATCCTCACTACAATAATCTCATAATAACCCTCAATAATCCTTCTTAGGTCGTGGATGCACCTCCCAAGAGGTATGTCAGATGCGAAGAGGCACCAGAGCCACTACAGTGACTCTTCATAGCTCACCACTGTCACTTCACTCCAGTCTTTACTTGAGTCTTTAGCAACTACTTCTTTGACTTCTTTTAGCTCTTTTGCACTTGTATTCACCTTTTTCTAAGGCTAGAAAACTTTCCCAAGCTACACTCTCATCCAACAAAACATATACAGAGGCATACAGAAGGTCTACAGAGGCTCACAGAAGCTCAACAGAGAGTTACAGAAGGTCAACAGAAAGCATCAGAACCACATAACTCATACCAAAACCATTCCAAACCATCAAAAATCACTCAATAAGCTTTCAAACAATCTCAAACCCTATCAATCGGTACTCCATCCTTCCATACAGAGAGAAAACAGAATAAAACAGAAGCTATCAGGACCAAACAGAACATATTAGAACATCAATAGAACTTCACATCTCTACTAATAAACATCATGAGCTTAATAAAACCATTCCAACCTATCCAAAATACTCTCAAACCACTTCCAAACCAATCAATCATCTCATAAAATCAACCATTCAACTCTCAAAAATAACAAAAATTAGCCAAAAAATAGGTCATTTCAACACTCAACATATCCCCACACTTAATAAGGAAGCGTCCTCGCGACCCAGGAAAAAGGGAATACAAGTTCATTCAAGAGCTCAACTTTGATCTTCAATAAATCTTCAAAAACAGTCCATCCAACCACGACCCCAACTTATAACCTGTATCTGATATAAAGAATACAACGAAAGGAAAACCCTTTATACATTAACACTTCTTATCAAACTGGAAATCACAACAAACTTGTAAAGGATATAAGAGGTTTCTTCTTCTGCATCAGCATCTTCAACTATCCAACCAACAACACCATCACAACAATTCTCCAAAAATGTAGCTCGCACGAAAGCAAATTGAATAGGCAACCACCATGATCTTATCACATAAATTAACCCACAACACAAACACTACACACAACACAACCATCTGAACGACTCCTCCAAAAAGAGAGATTTTTCATTGAAAATCATCCACAATACATTGCAAAGGTATCAATGGAGATGATCCCTTTTGAAGGCTTGGTGATTTCGAAAACGATCCATGGACAAGGATTCATCTACAAATGTCTTGGGAGGATTCTGAAAAAACTGCAAGCAGCACATCCTTTCTAGCAAGACAAGGTATCTGCTAGGCAAACAGAGGGCATGAAAGTACAAGACATCCAGTTGCTAGGAATCAATGCTCACATTGACATTCATGCACAACTTTGGAATAGATTTTGAATCATTATGGGAATGCCTATGCATATACGCCAGGTACCAAGTAAAATGAGCAGTTAAGCGCACAGAAGGATCTGCAGACTGAGAATATTGCTGAGCAAAATGCAGATAATTTTGATAAGCTTGACTAGCACTTATCCATTCTCATGGGATCAATGGCCAATTGATTTGAGGTCCAGTAAGGGAATCATTTGAACTCCAGTCTCTTCTTCGAAGAATCTTTTGATCAAAACCTTGATACCCACTAACCAACTGAGGAGGATTAGGAATAGAAGTGTTAGGAGACGGAAGAGGGACTAATGAAAGAGGATGAAACGATGGATAGGTAAAATCATAAAATGAAGAATGGATTAAAGATGGATTTGCTGAAAATTGAGGAGATTCGGTTAAGAAAGGCGTTAAAAGATAAGCATGAAAAGTTGATAGAATGTTAGGGGATGGGGAAGGACAAGGATCAGGAGGTAGAAAAATTCGATCTTCAATAAAAGAACAATGGGTAAATATAGGAATTTGAGGAGATCCTTGAGGTTAGAAAAGAAGGGGTAAAATGACCTTTGGGTTAGATTAAAAAAGGAAAATATAAGCATCATACCTATGGGCCATTTGTTGATAATGAGTTAGGCATGGTAAGGACGGACCTAAAGCTGATCTACAATGATAGGCTTCAAAGAAAGAAGTATCAAATGGGGGTTTTTTGGAGAGATAGGCTAAAAGATCCACCCTCAGTTGGTTAATGTTCTGGGCATGAGCTGAAGCTTTGACCTGACGGTGATTCAAAATGACAACATCAACCATAGTGTGCCATGAAAACTCAGGAGACTCAGCCACCTTTGAAGAATATCCCTGGAACATCTCATCAATCCTCAACTCCAAATATCGGACATACAAAGAAGCTTGCAATACCACATCTCTGACATACCAAGCCAGATCTTCATCATCTGGAATCAGTAAATCACCCCTCAAATACATATAGGACAGAAGCATCGTATTTGGAGTGACAGAGTCTTCAAAAACCATCCTCACTACTTCTATCAGGAAATCAGATGACCAGGCCCCCCTCTATCCATCCTCTGGAATAGGTAAATCCATCGTGGAAAGTTTTATATAGAAGGCCAACTTCTGTTGTTGATAATGGATAAAAAAGGAATGATCTGGTGGAACATATTCTTGATACTGCTCAAAACAAGACCATAATAAATCCATGCAAGATTGTAATCTTTCCACCTTGGCCTGAAATAAGGGACATAATGTAGCCTGTCTTTGAAGAGCTGCCAAGTCTGCAGGGGATAAAAGAGAAACTGGTTGCACAGGACTCTGTGTATTAGACCGAGACTGAGCCAACTGATCTTTGAGTTGCTGGATTTGAGCATTGCTTTGGTCTAAGAAAGCTGTGGTGGATTTAAACTTCTCTGCTTGGGCAGTTATTACCTCCTTCATCTCTTGACTCTCCTTTTGTAACTTATCCCTCTCCTCTGTTACAGCAACCACTTGAGACCTAGCTTCTGCCAACTCAGCTTTCAACTTAGAGATTTCAGCTTTCTGAGTATCCATGAGTTTACTCTGTTGCTCCATTTGTATACAAAGGTCAGAGAATTTCTCCTGAGCAGAGGCTAACTCAGTATTGGTCTTATTCAGTTCCTCCTTAAACTGCTGAACTTCATCATAAAATGAAGAATATAATTGCTGGATAGAGGCAGTCATCGAAAGTTCAATAGAACTCTGGATATCCTTGCACAGGAACGGAATAGCATCTCCTGTTACCAGGCGGTGAACAGAAGGAATAGTAAGTTCTAGCATCCTGTCTCTATGGGCTCTGAAAAGATTTGGCGTCTGAAGGAATGCAGGCAAGGTGCTGCAAGACTGGGCAGGAATTGTCACTGGAACTGGAGGAGGAGGAATAGGCACTGACTCAGCCCCCACCCTCTTGAGGCATTTTCTCTGAATGACAAGGGGAGGAGGAGAATCATCATCCTCAATTATCACATCATCATCTTCATTATGAGGCAGAGGAGGAACTTCTGGAGGATCAATTTCAGGTAAATGAACTTCCTTTACAGGGGCAGCATGTAGCAAGAAGACATAGAGGAAGGACCCAAATGTAACATTAGTCATATTTTCGCGAGTAGCTCGGATAAAGTGGTGATCCATCTTGGAGAGGAGGTAGGTACTCCAATCAATAGTTATGCCTTTCAAAATTATTCGTGAAGCTGTAAATAACTCCTTGGAAAGATAATGAGAGTGGGATTTTGCAGGCATGAACCTGTCCTGAAGGAATTGGCATAGCTGTTTCCATAGGGGATTGGAAATCATGGAGAAACTAACTCCTGATGTGGTAATGACCTTCTTCGAATCAAGAACATATTGAGTCTGCTTCTGCAACAGCTTCAAAATATCGTCATTGGCGAACAACTGTCTGGCAGCAAGGACAGACTCCCCGGGCAGACCAAGAGCCTTGCCTAGACTCTTCGGTGTCAGAAGAAGAGTAGTGTTACGGACTGGACCAGACCTCTTACTGTAAGAGGTTAAAAACTCGTCACAAATGGTAGGATCATCTGGAACCAGTGGGAAAAAAAGGCTCACAAACTTGGATAAGTCCGCTTTAGCAACAACGTCCGAATCCAGTAACAAAGAATAATCATGTAAAGCCAAAGGAACATACTGGATTGGGGGAGAAGAACGAGAGGGCGCCATTCAGATGGTTACACACACACACCACAAACATAGACAAACAAAGAGAATGCCTGCAAAGCAACAGACGAAAACCAGGGATAAGATATCAACCAAGGTGGTAAAACGTGACTCGACCAACTATCCCCAAGCAAACCACAGCCTAGAAAAAATTCGACATGACCTCTACACATATGCGACCGAAAGCTTGGTGAATATGCATAACAAACAATCACCCGATATCCCCGTGTTAGGCAAAAAAAAAGAAAAGGACAAACCGTACCCTTAACCGTATCAAAGAAACTAAACCAAAACATAACAACAACCTACACATATCATGACCACAACTTTGATAATCAGGTTTGACCATGGAGACAACTCCGAAGACTTCACGTACCCATCCCACAAAGCATATTTATTGAAAAAGGGGAAAAAGTGCAGTGAGGGAATGTAGTTTAATGAACGGTTTATTTTATGAATTATTAAAAAATGGGTGAATTTTTAATTAAGTGTTAAACCTTAACAAGAAAATGGCGGTTCCTTCTTAAAATTTTAATTACAAATTATTAGGTTGGAGCAGTGCATTAATCCGAATCCCGGACTTCGATACCAGACTGAGGTCTCTAAATGCAAATTCATTTATTAAAAATTAAGGTGATGTGGAGCGCTTTTTTGCCAGCGCGTGCTTTTGTGACGGCTGGTTCATTGTTAGTAAAAATATTAAGGTGCCTCTGAAGCGCACGTAGCGCGTGCTAAGTGAACGGCGGGTTGATTTTAATTAGAAAAATGTGTGTTTGGCGCAAGTGCACGTGCCATGGTGGTGTTTAGGATTCATGTTAAAAATTAAGCATGAATTTTGAGATAGCGAAAAAAATAAAAAATATAAAAAGAAAAATACCTAAAAGTGGGTGTATGTGTATGGAATGAATACGCACGTCTCAATCCCCAAAATGTAGGTCAACAATCCAAAAAGAAAAACCACGAACTGAAAATAATTGGACACACGACATAGCAAGATTAGTGTATATGAATTTGTTTGGATGACTGATGGCTTATATGTTGTTGTTGTTTTTTTTTTGTTAAAATGTTGTGTATTGTTGATTGTGTATTTTGGTTTTTATGTGTTTTTATTTGTTGTTTTTTTTTCGTATTTTTGTTGATCTTTGTGGCAAAATTTTGACAATGAAACACATATAAAAATGTTGAAGATTTTCAGCATCAATCCACCACGTGTGACCAAGGTATCTAGATTTTCTCAGATTTTTCAGCTTGTGTTTGGAATTAAAGAGGATTTTTCATGAATGTAGGCATTGAATGAAGCATTTTTGCCATAAAATAATAATGGAATAAATTGGCACAGCATTTTCAACTTAGAAAATATTCCAAAAAGAAGCAAAGAAGTTGATGGAATTTTCAAGAATTTTTTTGCAATTAAGTTGGTATTTTTACTAATTTTAATGAATTTTTGCTCATTTTGTATGTATTTTTGAAAGAATTTTTACTTTTAGAATTTTCGAAAAAAAAAATTCTTTTCAATTTGGAAAAATATTTCAATTGACGGCAGAAATATTGGGATTTTTTTAAAAGGAATTTTCTATAATTTTTTTGGATTTTAATTGATTTTTATTGAATTTTTGAATTTTTAAATGTATTTTTAGGATTTTTTCGGGTTTGGAAATTAAAAATTCAGGAATATATACCCGGGAATGGATTGCGTGTCAGCTACGTGTGAACAGTTGGCTGGTTCACACCGCCGCACAGACAAGCGAACGCGCGTCCCCGTGCGTGAACGGCCGCTAAGCGCGCACGAACTCACGACCACGAACACGCTCATGCAACTCCGCGGACGCACACACCCTGCGTGTGACAGGGGGCCGAGAAAGGGGAACGGGGTTTTTTTTTGGTGAAATGAAGGGGCTGGTGCGGCGCGTCAGGGGGGGGTGGGTAGGAAATGGGCTTAGGAGGGGGGGTTTGTAGGTGGGTGTGAAGGGGGCTTATGGGGGGGATTGTGAGTATGGGGGAATGGGTATGGGAACGGGGGCTGGAGTGAGAGGAATGGGGGTGGGGGAATGGGGGTATGAATGGGGGCTTGGGAGGGGAAGTTAGATGACTGGGGGGGTGGGGATTGGTGGGAGGGAATGGGGGCTTGGAAGGGGGTTGGGAGGTGGGTGGGAATGGGGTGTGACCGGGGGCCGAGGAGGGTGGGGTTGTGTGTGGGGGTGGTTGGGATGGGTGGGGGGGAATGGGGGCTTGTGGGGGTGGGTGGTGATAGCAGGGCGGCAGGAGGCGGGCCCAAAGAGGGGAGGCGGAAGGCGTCAGAGGGATGACGCAGCCAGGCAGGGGGACAGCAACGCCAGGCGGGCGAGGTGTGGGAGAGGAGGGAGGGAGCCACGGAGCAGCGGGCGGGGGGGCAAGGCATGGGAGAAGAGGGAGGGGCCACGGAGCAGCGGGCGGCCAGGCGGACGAGGTGACGGCAGCACTGGTGGCGGGGCTGGTGGCGAGGGCCCAAGCGGGGGGAGAGGAGGGAGGGAGGAGGGAGGAACTTGTGGTTAGGGAGGAGGGTGTCGGGGAGAGAGAAAGGGGTGTGGTTGGGATAGGGGAGGGTGCTCGTGGGGGGTAGGGATGGATATAATTTAAAAAAAATTAGAAATAATAAATAAAATTTTTGTTAAAATAATAAATAAATTAAATAAAAGAAAGGCGTGCCCCCGTCCCGCACGCGTGTGCGGGGCAGGGTAAAAAATTTTGCCGTGACGGGATCGGAATGGCGTCGGGATGTCAGTACGGGGCACGCGTACGCGACCGGGGCATGTGGAGATGCGTGAAATTGAAAACATGCGCGTTCACGCGCGGGACAAGTCGCGTGAAACACGTATAAACAAGGAAAAATTAATATCTCACAATCCGGGCATCGAAACGAAATGTCATAAAAACAAAAATTGTGCAGGACAGCAGGGGGAAGATAGAGGAAATGTGTAATGGGGGTTCTGGGGGGGTAAAGGGCATTCACATGCAAAAAATACGAAAAACGGTCCCGAAAACGCAAACGAAAATTAATATCGGAAAATCCGTGCCTCGGAACGAGGTGCAGGAAGAAGGAAAAATGGGCAGAAAGACATGCCCGACAATCCTATCATGTCAAAACATGGGCCCGACTGAGATAAGACGTGTTCACATGGAAAAAGCCCAAAAAACAGACTGAAAATGGAATTGAAAAATAATATTGGACGAACCGCTTGCCGGAATGACATGCAGTAAAAAGGAAAAATGTCTGTAGGAAGGGGTGGCACAGGGTTGTCATGTTAGAACGCAGTTCTGGTGGAACTAGGAGGGGTTCACATGCGAAAAACACCAAAAATACACCCGAAAACACATTTAGAAATGAATAATTAAAAATCTAGAAGTCGAAAGAGGGTGGAGGAAAAAGGAAAAAGGTGAGGGATTAAATCAAATTGGAATTCCGATGCAAACAGGGCAGGTTCACATGGAAAAATGTCACAAAGACACACACAAAAAAGTCCCGAAAAACCGCAAAATTAATATTGGACAAACAGTGCATCGGAAGGACATGGAGTAAAAAGGAAAAATGTCAGGGGAAAGTGATTGTCAGGGCTATGACGTCAAATCACGGTTCCGAAACAATAAAAGCACGTTCACATGGAGAACTGACCAATTTACGCAAAATCCGTCAAAAATTAATAACTCAAAAACCGTGCATCGGAACAGGGGTAGGTAAAGAGGAAAATTGGACAGTTCGAAGGGACGAACAAGGCTATAAAGGTAAGTGGGGATGCCGTTGAACGTAGGGTATGTTCACAAGGAAACACAGCAAAATAAGAAAGAAAGAAAAATGGAGGAGGAATAGCCCCAAGGGAGGGGTGACAGGAGACGGGTGGGTGGGGAAGGGACCCCAGGAGTGTAATAGAAAGTCATGGAGTACATGCATGATCCAAGTGAGGCATATGCAGGGGAGTATGCAATGTAGACGCGCAGGGACGCGTCCCCACACTTAAAACCTTAACGGGTAGGGTTGACCGAGCAACAGGGACCTAATACCACACAGCAGACCAACCGCTAACGTCCCCACACTTAAAACATGAACATCACTGACAAAACAAGGTGCAGGGTTAGAAAACCTTGGCCCATGTTGTCGAGAATCAAGATTGACTGTCGATGGCATGTCCACTGTCGTTGTCGACTGCAGGAGGTGCTAAGGTATCTTCACAACACACGTCCTTCGTGGCAGGGACCACGCGGCAGCACCCAGGGAGGTAGCTAGTTGAAGGAAGCACAGGAAATTCGTCGATGATGAAGAATGTTGCACTCAACGCACAATCACTCATATGGAATGAAAGAGCAGTCACTCACCCCATGACTAATATCATTCGAGGAAAGCAAAATGAAAACCCATGTCTCACACCTCGGTTTAGGAAGCGACAAAGGAATGGTGCAGAGGGAGTATGCCAGGGTGCACAGTTGATGGTGCATCAGTGCGTCCAACCCGTCTGGCATAGGTGCAAGCAGGAAGGCCAGGGAGCCTTGCAGTGCAGTGTACAGAACATGATGGCGTGTCCTGTGATGACGGTAGAGACCCACCCCATGGGTGCATAAGAAAAATAGAACATACCTTGTGCCAAAGGTCGTAATGTCCCTCAATCTCACCTCTCGGTAATTGATTGAAGAAACTCCAGTCACACTCAACCCACCCTCTGTCTCACGCTCTGTTGAAAGATACTGAGGGCAACCATGTCCTGAAACCCATTGATGTAATCCTCACGGTCACTTGTGCAGAGGGTGTATGCCTTGTGCGTATTTGATGGTGCAACTGTGCATCCCGCCCTGTGCCGGCATACGGTGCAAGAAGGAAGGCCACGGAGCCTTATGATGCAGTTCACAGGAACAGATTGTGCTTTGTGCATTGAGAGGCCCGTCCCGTGTGTGCAACACTCCATTCACACAGCGTACCTCGCATTTGATTTGAAGGGAAAAGACTGGTCTCTCGCCCCACCCTCTGTCTCACTCTTTGTTGATAATTACAGAGGGCAACCCATACTCACTTCCCCATTCGGTTAGGATGAAAGCTCGCATCACTCAAGGGGTTGTCGATGAAGATCGTTGTGTCTGTTGTTGTCATCAGGGTGTTGAAGATGAGGCATACCCAGGGAGGCAGCCAACAAATCTGGTACTTCAATTGGTTGTAGAGAAGATCGTCTGCGAAAGGGGGCAGACAGACTAATGAAGTTGCAGAGACAGCGCACCAAGGGAGGTGGCTTCAAATTTCTTCTGGACAATTTTCTGCTGGTGAGTCAGTTATCCTGAACTGCGGGGTGTTACCACCTTTTCCACAGCCAGCTTCTCACCCAAGGGTGTTGACCACCTTGTCTTGGAACGAGGCCTGCTATGATAGGGAATTGCTTCCTTTTCTCCCATAACAGTTTTTTTTTCTTTTCTTTTATCTCTTTTCTTTTTCTCCTACTCCCGAGGGTGTTTCCACCTTTTCTCGAAGAATAGGTCGGCATGACAGGGACCTAAGTCCTTTTCTCCCATGATCGATATATATATATTTTTTTTCTCTTTTTTTTTCATTAGGAAAGGAATGGTAGAAAGACCATATGTCAGAACCAACCTCGCCACTGCTGCTGGATCAGACGGGAAGAGAAGAAAGTAAGGGTGGAAACTGGCTGTGAGGGGCTAACAAAATGAGGCTGCCTCATCAGAATAAACAGGATGGCGATCAGAAGCACCAGAAGGAGTACAACTCGATGGCCAAAAGAAAAAGAGTCGGCCGACTGTGATTGTCAAGATCCCCAGGGAGGAAAGTACTTCTTGAGGTGATAGCCATTGATAAGAAAGGGATCATTAGAGGCATCAACAGTCTGCACTTGGATAGAGCCATTAGGGTTGACAGCAAGTACCTTGTAGGGACCCATCCAACGTTGTTGCAGCTTGCCACGAAACTTGCCAAATCTCGAATCATAAGCCATGACAAGGTCACCTTCTTTGAACTCCTTGTGCTTGATGAAGCTGTCATGGTAAGCCTTACGTCGAGTTTGCGTGGCTTCCATGCACTGTAGAGCCATCCTGTGAATTTCATCCAAACATTCCAAGTGCAAGAGACGGCGTTGCAGTGAATCATCGTCCCCCAAACGCTCTTTAATAGCCAGTCACAAAGAGGGCAATTCCAGTTCAACAGGGAAAACAACTTCTGTACCATACACCAGCTGGAAGGGTGTCTGTCCTGTGGCTGCTTTATGGGAGGTTCTGTACGCCCAGAGGGCCTCTGTAAGTTGATCATCCCAATCACGATGATGTGTGGCAATTGTTCTTGTCAGAATCGAGTAGAGGATGTGATTCGTGACTTCGACTTGGCCATTGGCTCTGGGGTAGTAAGGAGTGGACTTGCGATGGCAGATCTTATACAGTTCCGTCAACTCTTCCATGACTTTATTAATAAAATGAGTGCCTCTGTCACTTACCAGCTCTAGGGGACTGCCAAAACGGGTGATAATATTCTCGTACATGAACAAGGCTACGCTGTTACCATCGTCCCGCTTTAGGGCTTTAGCTTCACACCACTTTGTGACATAATCCGTACATACCAAGATGTATCTGTTCTGTTTCCTTTTAGTGGGAGGATCGATTGGGCCAACAAAGTCGATGCCCCACTTCTCGAAAGGCTTCAAGGGAAGGATAGGTTGCAATGGCATGGCACTGGTCTTGGTAGGTTTCCCCATTCTCTAACAGGCATCACATCGCTTATAGTAATCATAGGCATCCTTGTGGATGGTCGGCCACCAGTAACCTATTAACAGAGCTTTCCTGGCTATAGCTTCTCCTCCAAAGTGGCCTCCACATGGCTCATCATGGCAAGCCTTCAGAACAATCCCAATCTCATCTCCTGCAACACATCTTCTGAGCACTTCATCTTTGCCTTTCTTGTACAGTGCACTGCCTAACAGGGTGTAGGGGGCTGATTCTAACATAAGCTTCTTCCTTTCCCGACTAGAAATACCACGAGGGTACTGTTGGGTTGCCAACAGATTGGCAATGTCTACATACTAGGGGGTTACAGTTTCTACTAGGAATAGGGAAGCATCAGGGAGGTCTGGATCATCCTGCTCCTCGTCTGCAGTTTGTGGGATACGCGATAGATGATCAGCCAGAACATGGGAACGACCAGGTTTGGTAATTACCTCAAAGTCGAATTCCTGGAATAGAAGGAGCCATCTCATCATTCGTCCTTTCACGTCTGCTTTGTTCATCAGGAAGGACAGGGCCTCGTGATCCACATAAAATTTAAAGTGAGTAGACAGTAAGTAGTGGCGAAACTTCTCTAGGGCAAACACCATTGCCAAGCACTCCAGCTCTGTCACTGTATAGTTCCGTTCCCTATCAGTGACTTTTCGGCTTGCGTAATAGATGGATTGATCTAATTTCGAGGGACCCTTTTGACATAGGACAGCACCTAGCCCTTCAACTAATGCATCAGTGTGTACATGAAACTCCTTCATCCAATCAGGAGGTTGCAGAATGGGTGCCTCAATCAGACACTGCTTCAGAATGTTGAAGGCTTTGTCACATTCTTCTGTCCAAATAGACTCTTCATCTTTTCTCAGAAGCTTGTGCAAGGAGGTTGCCTTTGTTGCAAAATGGGCTATGAACCTTCTGTAGTAACCCACGTGGCCTAGGAATCCCCTCAACTGTTTGAGGTTGGTGGGTGCTGTCAGAGCTGCAATCTTTTCGATCTTTGTAGGGTCTGTTGATATCCCTTGTGCAGAGACAATGTGGCCCAACAGAACTCCAGAAGAGACCCCAAAGATGCATTTGTCGGGGTTGAGGGAAATCCCATACTCCCGGCATCGGTCAAAGCATTGTTCCAAATGTCCCTAGTGTTCACGGATCAAACTATAGACACAGAAGTCATCCAAATATACCTCAATAAAGTCGTGTAGATGATTTTGGAATGCGGCCATCATGACTTGCTGGAAAGTAGCAGGGGCATTGCAGAGTCCAAACGGCATCACTCGGTAAGCGTAGGTCCCCCATTTTGTGGTGAAGGTTGTTTTGGATTGGTCTTCTTCTACTATCTGCACTTAGTTATATCCGTTGAATCCATCCAGATTGGAATAAAGCTCATGTCCTGCCACTGTGTCCAACAGTTGGTTTGTGAAAGGGATAGGAAAATGATCCTTCTTCGTCTTGGAATTCAACTTGCGGAAATCCACACATATACGAAGCTTGCTATTCTTCTTGGATACAACCACGATGGGTGAGACCCATTCACTATTTGCAACTGGATAGATGAACTCGACTTCCAGAAGCTTCAACAGCTCTGCTTTCACAATGTGGAATAATTCGGGTTCATTCGCCTTTGTCGTTGCCGTACTGGCTTGGCATCAGGCTCCAAATCAATATGATGCTGACATATTGTGGGATCAATCCCCTTTAGGTCTTTGTAGGACCACGCAAACACGTCCAAATTCTCTTTCAACAAGTTGTACAAGGTTGACAACTTCTCTTCTGGTAGGCTGCTACCCACCTTCAAGTGGCGTTCAGTGCCATCTGCATCCACAAAAGTTAACTGCCTTTCACCTTCTACTTCACAGATGAAGGTCCCACGGACTGCTTCTGGGTACAGATCCGACTCCTTAAAGGGGGTGGTGTCCTCTTCTGATGTCCCACTAGACCCAACTTCTTCTTTTGGTGAAGACTTAGGTTGCCCCTTGAGATGTTGAAATGGGATTAGAGCCGTTTCGGGTTTGGTTTCACGATTAGTTACCTCTTGGCTTGAAGACTCATCTTCTGATGACGCGTCCAGGAACATCACATAACAGGGACCCTCTGATGCCTGTTGGAATCGTGAGATTGGTGCTTGTTAGCACGGTGCATCATCATCATCTTTTCTTGGCAAAGGTGGGTGAGGGCGGCATGAGCCACTACTGAAAGATGGCTTGGTCTTCTTTAACCATTTCTTATAAAGATTTTGCATATGAGAAAATCCATTTACCAGACTAAATGGTACCATCGCCATTCTGTCCCACAGCATGAGCTCGTCTGCTTCTGATGCTTCTGGAACTTCTTCTTCATATATATCCTCTTCGGGTGGGATAGATTCTTCCATATCGCTTTCATAACCTTCTTCTTCCATATCATCTCCGTCCTCTTTAGACTCTGTCTCTGTCTCTGTCTCTGTAGGAGCTCTGTAAGAGAAGAACAGGTTCTCTGTTTCATCTTTTGCTTCTGTCTCTGGCTCTGCTGTGGCCATGTAGCAGGGAGAGTAGTACATCCAAGCCTCTATCTCACTGTCAGAAGTGATTTCGGAAATCGTTCCCGGTTCAGGCAGGAAGTATTCACCCATTGATAATGGCTTTGCAGCTTTTGGGAGTTGGCTTACCGTATTCACTATTAAGGCACGTGCCATTGTTTTCTTGGGAAGGATCTGTTTGACAGCATCTTCTTCTGCTGATGTTCCATCTGTAGCCTCATTGGGGGAGTCAGAAGATAATTCCAAGGAGGTGGATCCATGTCCTTTTTGAGCACCATATAACTTCAGCACCACTTTATTGGGTCCTCTACCCAAGGTCAAGGTTCCTTTGAACCAATCCGTCCTTGCTCTGGCTTCAAAAAGCCATGGTCTGCCTAGTAATAGGGGGTAGGATGTACCATAAGAGTTTGGCTTCACCACCAGATAGGTTAGCCAATAATCTTTTCCAGCCACTGTAGTCTTCATATATGGGAGAATGCCCAAAGGCTTGATTCTACTATGATCCGCCAGTCTGATGAGCCATTTGGTTGGTTGCACACCTTGTAGGCCTAGATCCTTCATTGTCACATCCGTCATAATGTTCACTAATGAACCACCATCAATCAGTGCATTTGCAATAAAGCAGCCTTCTATCCACACGCTAGTCCCTAGGGTACCCGGATCTAGGAAGGCGTTAGCCACGTCCACTTCTTTTACATGCTCTGGAGCTTTGTTGGACTTTGTTGGTGTTGAGGGAGAAATCCTTAAGCCACGTCTTCTTGTCAGTTGCATCAGTTGGTGTGAGCTCTAGTTGGCCTAATAGGGTCCATGCTTCATAGGTCAAGATATTAAAATCTGCTCCTTCATCGATGACAGCATCGACACTATGCTCTCTTTTTGTAGTGAGTTTGACCCTAAGATAAGCAAGTGGTACTATGTCTTCATCTTCCGGGTCTTGGCTTATAGATTTAAGCCTTCTTATGCATGCCTTTGAGTCCTTAACTGCACAACCAGATGTGAATTCTCCACTGATGTCTTGGGTCTTCTGTGCAGTGCCATTCAAAGTGCATCTATCATCAGGACTGTCATGTCTAGTCATCCTTGTAGTTGTAGCTTGATTTGTTGTATTCCACTTTGACTAGTGCAGTCCAGACGCAACCTATACATGTTTTTGTATTATTTGACTAACTGTCCCAAAATAGAATATGCCTATTTTTATTATTTCTTATCTTCATTTTCTCTTCGCACAAGTTTGTCTCTTATATTGATGATGTTGTGGATATTTCTCTAGTGGAGTCTACTAATTATACATGCTCTGTGTGTGTGTGTGTGTGTGTGTGTGTGTGTGTGTGTGTGTGTGTGTGTGTGTGTGTGTGTGTGTGTGTGTGTGTGTGTGTGTGTGTGTGTGTGTGTGTGTGTGTGTGTGTGTGTGTGTGTGTGTGTGTGAAAATTCCCTACCACATCATTCTCTTACATGCTCTTCTTCTCTTTCTTTGCCACATGTTCATGATAAGATGCAACATTTACTTTAAAAATATGATGATGTGTTTCCTCTAGATTTGACGTCGTTTACCTCTTGAACATATTATAACACACAATAATGGCATTCTACCAAGGAGTAAACCCATTAGTCCCACCTAATCAACTTAGGGATAGTGAAGCTAGTAAGGAGTAAACCCATTAGTCCCACCTAATCAACTTACTAGTAGCGAAGCTAGCAAAGTGGAGAAGCAATGAGGATTTATTCAACCGAGTTCTTCCCCACAAACTTCACCAATATTATTAGTGAAGAAGAAGAATGGGTCCATGTGTATGTGCATAGACTATCATGGTCTAAATGCAATCACAATAAAGAATAAGTATCTACTTCCTTATGTTGATGATTTCTTCGATCAACTTAAAGGAACATGATACTTCACTAAGTTTGACTCTAGGTCTGGGAAGCATCAAGTTTGAATGTACATAGAGGATGTACCCAAAATGGCCTTGGCCATTATGAGTTTTAGGATGCCCTTTGGCCTAAGTAATGATCCTAAAACATTCATGAAACTTATGAATAGCGTCTTACATCCATATCTAGGAAAACTTGCTATTGTATTCTTAGATGATATTCTTATTTATAGTCATTTTGAAGAAGAACATTAAGAACATCTTCACTTAGTCTTTGAGTTGCCTAGAAAGCATAAACTATATGCAAAGAAAAGTAAAGGTGAAATTTTCAAGATGAAAGCTCACTATCTTGGCCATATAATATCTAAAGAATGTATTAGGATGGATCTGAATAAGGTCCAAACTATCTTGCATTGGCCTCTTCTCAAGGAGTTACAAATATTCCTTGGTTCGGTAGTATTTTATCACAAATTTATCGAATATTATGCTAAGATAGTTGTCCCTATAATGAATCAATTCAAAGCTCAAGGTTGCACTTTCTCTTGGGGTGAGGAAAAACAATGCAATTTTGGACATGCTCAAAGTCGCTATTATACCAATGCTAGCTATAGTGGATCCACACAAACCCTTTGTAGTGGAAAAAACTTATGTTAGTGTCATAGCCATTGGAATCATGCTATTCCAAGAGGGTAGACCTGTGGAATTTAAAAGCAAAAGCTAGATAGGGCTTAATAGAACAATTCTACTTATAAACGTGAGCTTTATGCAATTGTCTATGCCCTAAAGAAATGGCATCATATTTGTATGGTGCTACACTTGGGGTAGTATTTGATCTCAAGAGAGTATTTATTGGCTATATGGGTTACTTACCAATATCATAAGTGATCATGATTAAAATTTTATGAATAATTTTTAAAGAGTTGCATTCAAAAGGTTGGATACAATTCTCAATTTAAGCACCATCGACCACTCTCAAACAAATGGAAAAATTGAGCAAGTAAACCAAGTTCTAGATGATATGCTACAAGCATACATAAGCAAAAAAGAATCCATCTTAGAGTTTTCTTGCAATAGCACTAAGCATATGCTACAATGTTTAGTCTATTTATATTTATTGAAAGGTAGAGCCTGAGTGGAAGCACACAAGTGAAAGCAAGAGCCATGACGGATTAAGCAAGAGAGCAAGAAAGAGAGACACCATATATGGGAACTCCAATAGTCACAATGTGTGACTGGCCTTCCCCTATTCAATAGTCATTAAAAGAATAAAGAATAAAGTGATAGTGATGGGCACCTGCCACCTGTAGTGTACAAGTGTGTGGTCACAGTGTGTGAAGTATATATATGGTAGTGTAGACACCTTTACCTCCAACAACCTCCCACTTAAAGGTGAATGTGCCTCTAGTGAGAAGAGAACAAGAAAAAGTGACAAAGTACAAATGTACATAAAGTACAACAAGATGAGAAATAGATGTTATCTCATCCTACACCCATCATCTTCCTAAGGAAGACAAAACATTATGTTGAGAGACTTTTAGTGAGTAGATCTGCATGATTCTCATCAGTCGAGATGTTGACAAGCTCAACAAACTTGTCCTCTACCATTTTCTTGATGAAATGATAGTGCACCTCAATGTGCTTTGTCTTTGTATGAAAGATCGAGTTCTTGGCCAACTTAATATACTTATAGAATCCGAATGTAGTGTAGGAGTAATAGTAATACCAAGATCTCTACCACCAAACGACCTAAGCATAGGGCCTCCTTGTAAGCCTTAGTGGCTACAATATACTCTCCTTCAATATTATAGATAAGGCTATGCATTTCTGCATCCTAGACATCTAAGAAATTGCATCTCCAATAAAGGTGAAGACATACCCACCTAGAGGTGACTTCCTACTATCTATACATCTTGCATATTCAGAGTTAGTGTAACCCACAACTGTAGTACCCTAACATAGGTGATAGCCCATTTCACTTGCATCCCCATAACCAAAAAAGATGCATTTCACTACTTTAGGATCCAACTTATTGCGTTTGTCTTTGGAACATGCCAAAAAGCCTCACATCCAAAGATACAAAAATGAGCATATGATGAAGGTTTTCCAAACCTACCTCCTTTGCAACATGACAACCAATAGGAGCGTATGGGGATCTATTTATCAAGTGTACAATAGTAGGGCCCAAAAATGTTGTGGTAAGTCTACCTCGCTAATATACTACAAACTGTTTCCTGAATCGTCCTATTCATGTGCTTTGCAACACCATTCTAGGGTGGAGTGTAAGGGGCTGTTAACTGATGCTTAATACCTCGCTCATCACAAAACTACTCAAATGCTTTAGAGACATATTCACCCCCATTATCTGACCTTGGGTATTTTAGCTTATACCCATACTAGTTCTGAACAAGAGTATGCCAATGCTAAAAGGTAGCCAATACATCTGATTTCTACTTTATGGGGCATGCCCAGACCTTATGTGAATATCAAGGAAAGTCACAAAATACTTTGCACAACCTAGTGACTAATAGGGCATGCGACCACATATATCAAAATGAGCAAGAGTGAGAGGCTCACCCATGTAAATAATGCTAGACTTCTAATGTCAAGAATTGCATGTTTGCTACCATAAAGACAATGATCACATGGATCAAAACATTTGTAGTCAAGGGATAGAAGTTACTGCTGTTAACCCCAACATGAAGAAAGCAAAAGGAAATAAAAAAGACGCAGGGCAAAGGCGGAAAAAAGGTAGCCCGACTGAAGAAAGAATAGGAGAAAAGGTCAAAAGCGCAAGGGCAACTTTAAAAGTCCAAGGCAAATACAAAAGGGAAAAGGCGCATTTTAAAATAAAAAGGCGCACCCTGAAATCTTGTAAAAGAGCACCGGGCTCTTACCCATGCAATTTATAAATGTAGATGGGCGGTGGAAAGGAAGCTAGGAAGATAGAAGGACAATGGGAAAAAGGGCCTAGGCTATGGCCGGCCATGTAAAAAAGGGGAAAAGGGGATGACCGCCCAAAAGGGATTTAGGGTTTTGTATATAAAGTTGAAAAGTGAATGAGAAGCTCATTCTTGTGTGTGGCCAAAAGTAGCTCTCCTCTTCTTCTTCTTCTTCTTGTTCTTGCTTGCTTGAGCTTGTGCTTGAGAGAGGGAGTGTGAGAGTGTGAGGGAGTAAGTGTGTGAGGGCGAGGGACCGAGGAGAAAAAGCTCTCCATCTTCTCGTCTCTTCTTCTCTTCTCTTCCCTTCTCTTGTCTTTCTTGCGGCAATGGAGATTGGAGCTTGGAACGGGAGGCTGGAGCTTGCTTGAAGCTTGCACTTGGATCGTGGAGCTACCAGAGTGCGCGGGAGAGGAGGTAACTCGAACGGCATGGAGGTAAGCTCACTACACCCGTAGATATGGATGGCGCGTCGGTTATGTGAGAGGTAGCCATTAGTGCTCAGCTTGGAACGCTTGAAACAATAAGCAGTCCGTGGGTCTTGGCGGTTGAGTGAAAGCTCCCACATTTTGATTCCGTTGCCGGGACAAACGGATTCAAGCCTTGAGCGCTTGCGCGCTTCGAATCGAGCATTGGAGTAGGGTTTTCCCTGAACCGGTGCTTGAGGTAGATAAGTAGGAAGCGAGGGAGTTTGAAGAGATATTTGATCTCCTTAGCAAATAGGTTTTTGGTTTTTTGGATTTGGAAAAGCATTTTGGAGTAGTGTAGGTGATTGCTTTGTGATTTATATGCATCTAGGATAGGAAAAAACAAAGAAAAAGAAGCAAACAGTAGGGTTTTCTGTTGTTGTATAACAGACTAAAACAGGGAAATAGGGGCACAGATCCTTGGACTGCCGTTTGATTCGAGCACCATAGTGATTCTAGGCATGTCTGGCATTTCCTTGTAGTGTTTTGTACCTATTTGGAAGGCACTGGACGATTCGGTGGAGTAGACGTTGACCTAGGGGTATTGCACACAACTCGCGGGCCATCGGCCGCGTAGTCGGACCAGGCCATTTGAGTCCCAGAATCGGACGCTTGTCCGATCGGACCACTCGGACTCGAACCACTTGGACCAACCCAAAATCAAACCATCCAGAATCGGACCACCCTGTTCGATCCGATTCCTAGAATCGGACCAATCCAGAATCGGACCACCCTGTCCGATCTGATTCCCAGAATCGGACCAGTCTAGAATCGGACCACTGGGCCGATCGGATCACCCAGAATCGGACGTCCGATTCTCATCATCGGACTCTTGAAAATCGGACATTTGAGAATCGAATAGAAAACTATCAAAATCGGACGGGTGCCTAGAATACAAATTTTGACACATCTAAACCCCAAAAATTGACCCCAAAGGCTACGTAGAGCTAAAGGCACATCACAGATCCATCACTGGGCTAAAACTTAGAGCAAGTAGTTCAAAATTTGGCTATAAACGATCCTCCAAATTGTGCATGGCTTTTACCGTAATGGCCTTGCGGGCCGGGGGGACTGCCTCCCCCAGACCCCCGCAGAGGGGGCTCTGCGCCCTCCACACCTCCCCCAAGTAAGTTGGAGGGAAAGCGTGCACCGTGACAAGTCCTCCAAATTGGACCCTAGTGAAGTAATGGCTCTACACGAGCATGGATTCTCGCTTGCAAAAGAGCAGCCAAAAGCCCATACCCGAACAGAGAGAAACAGAGACCCTAGAACATCAATGGGCCAATCTAGCCATCAAGGGCAAAAAGGCCACACCATGAGAACACAAAGACATTGTGTTCAGACCATGTCTAGTCAGAGCGAAATGCAACATCAGCAAGCTACAAATGCCAAGATGACGAGACATGACACTCTTAACGAGAGATGTACCTTGAGCAACACTGCACAAACGACCCAAGACATTGGTGGAGAATCCACGTCTGGTTGTGCAGTTGGGGACTCAAAGGCATCTGTCAGAAGGCTTAAATTTACAAGCCAAGACCCGAAAGATGAAGACATAGTACCACCTGCTTATCTTAGGGTCAAGCTCACCGCGAAAAGAGAGCATACTATCGATGCTCTAATTGATGAAGGAGTTGATTTTAATATCTTGACCTATGAATCATGGGCCTTACTAGGCCAACCATAGCTCACACCGACTAGTACAACTCTTAACCCTTATGGGGGACACCCGCAAGCACTCATAGGGAAGTGAAAAATCCTTGCGACAATTGAAACGGAAAGCTTGCCTATCCTATTTCATGTTCCTCCTAACAGTGCTAGCTGCAGGAAAGAAAACCTCCTAGGAAGACCCTTCAAAAGGGCGACCAAGTGTGAGGCCGACTATGTAGCACAGAGAATGCACCTGACATTACCAGGTGTGAGGATAGTCACAACCTTTAGCAAGGGTGACCTCATCAAACGTCGAGGGAAAGGCAAGGAAGGTGCTGACGTAACAGTCAAGCCTACTAACGAGAGCAAGGACTTGTTGGAAAAACTAATACAAGCACAGGTCGAACAACGAGAACCAGTGAGTGAGGCCATGCCTGAAACAAGAAGGTCAAGAGACAATGCCAAGGACGGGCTTTGGACTTACAAATATCGTAGAAGACCCCAAAAGAAGCCCAAGCCTTATAGACGAAGGCATCGATGGAGGGTCAGCACAACGCTATGATGGATATCCAAAGCGTTGCTACGTGCTCAAGGGTACTACGCAGGTAACCGATGGATTTGGGTACCAAAATTCCCTGCTAAACCGCCTCTATCAGCTGAAGGCCAGAGTGCATCAAAAGCAATGAAGCACAGGAGGAAATCTAAGAGAAACTCTAGGTCTCAAGGCAAGAAACCAGACATGATTGTTCGAAGGAAAGAGCCTCAGCCTAGCATGCTAAATAGACAGATGTCATATATAGCCATCGAGCATGCACAAAAATCGTTAGAGCCCAAAGAGCCTTTGATTTCCCAAGGGGAGAACAAGCATCATAGGCACAACATTGCTCAAGGCAAGGCTAATCGCTCAACAAAGCAAATGGCACAATCGTCTAATAGCCTCGAGCAAATCATTCAGCCAGTGCCAAGTCCACCTAAGAGTCCCAGATCTCCTACATCCTCTTCACCTAAATGGACACGGGAAGCACGTCAGCAGCAGCCTCGTGCCGCTGCTCAACCTACACAAGTGAAGGTGCAAAGGGCAACAAAAAACACGGCCACTTCCAATCGCCCTAGGGACTTCGCACCGCAATCCACCAAGGGTAGCCAGCCCACTAAACTAGCTGCTACTACTTCCAAACAGGGATCACAGCAGTCACAACCCTTGGCCGTGGCAATGCCCCGTGTGGAACGTGTCCTTAGTAGTCTACCTCTGGAGGAGGTGTCACAACCAACTTCCTCGAAAACTCCAGCACTTCCAAAGTGCCTAAAGCCTAAGCTGGAGGAGTTAAACACAAGGGAGCTAGCTGAAGAGATAGACTCCCCGAAAAGGGAGGCAGTTGTGCCCTCATAGCCTGGTAAGGCTATTTAGCAGGCCACGGCTATGTCCCATAAGGACACACTAGAGAGAGAGAATGTTGAGGCCCAACCAAGCACGTCAACGGTTGACCTAGTCCAGGGTCCTGAGTCGTTGTTAGATGCACCTTCGTTGACCAAGAAAAAGAGGAGAAAGCAGAGAAAACAACAATAGTTGCAGGTGGTTGTGGACCCCAAGAACATTGAGACGAAGAGTGCCGGAGAGCCGATGAATAAAGCATCGAGTCCATCCACCAATGAACCCATTAATGCCTCTTCTAATAGCGGTGAACCCTCAAACACATCCGTGTGCTCTGAAAAACCAAAGCAACCGTTGCCATCAACAGTTGCTTGCAACACTCTATCCACCGATAATAGAACTCACATCGACAAATCAAGAGTGGATACAACATTGTCACAACAGGGTGACAAACCTATACCAGTCACATCCGAGAAGAACCATGACAAAATAGCAGAAAAAACTCAGGAAAAATGCACAATCCCTAAGAGCATAAGCAATCCTAGTGTTAACCAATCTTGCTCATCTAGGCCTGAGCACCCAGCTATGCTAAAGCCTAAGGAAACTCCTAGAACCTTGTATGAGATGGCAACCGAGCAAGCCCTCGTTGAACATAGAAGGATCGCAGAATGCCTAGCTGAGATGGATGCTAAGCTCAAGGTGTTCGCACGAGTCTACGTCCTTGCGGACGTGGGCACAATCCCCAAGGAGCAGCTTGGAGATTACTTGCCCTTCCCTCTATCCTGGGAGGAGCAAGAACATCTTAACAAGCACTACGATAGGCTTCTGCATGAACACATGTGACTCATCTCTGACGAGGAAGCCGACGAACTACGCTTAACTGTCACGTTCAATGAAGTGCTCTGCCGACCGAATTTCGTAGACATAGAGCAATTAAAGTGACTAACAAAGGGCCGAAGTCAATTTGAACAGCATTGGTGTGAGAACCGCATTGCAATGGCCGAACTAGGGGCTCAGATCATGACAGTCTTTGAGGAGCAATTGGCCAAATGGCGGTCTCAAAGAGACCCAACCTATGTGGCACCAACTTCCCTTCGAGTGCTAACTGGCATTTGGGGTACGGACTTAGCTAGAACTAGCCTAGAGAGCCCTTTGATTGATAAGGTTCTCACTGAGGAGGAGTTACACATTGCTAGTAGACTCGGACAAGGTTCCATGCTGCACGATGTGGCAAAATATCTATCGGTACTAAGTAAGCTGCCACGAGTGCTGGATGCGTGTGCCACGCTCCAGTACAACCCTGAGTTCTACAATTAGTTCTTATCCTCGTGAAGTGACATGGATTCATAAATATGTATATAAATAAACACTAATTTTTGTGTCACCATGTATAAACAATATCAACACACATAAGCAATGATAGTCAAGCGCAGGGAGAAGAGTTGGGTCTGACAGGCTAAGCTTCTCAAGTCCTCCTCTCATCACACATTTAAAAGCCGTGTGGCCATCCCCACCTCCGATGAAGGGCATGCAACCCACATTACCGCCATAGGAAGCCCTGATCAACAACTGTGATGGTGTAGACAGGGTATAGTCCCTTTCTATACACCTTCTTCCCTTTCCGATCTATCCTTTCGAGGAGGAGCCCGGCCTAAATCCATGACCGCCAGCCGATGTAACTCGGTGAACCAAGATCTGCTAATGGCAGGAGGCTAAATATACATCACGGGGGCCATCTCTCTACAACAAGCACTGCATGCCCTACCCCCTCCTTCTCGTCCTATGCGCTTGATAACCCACACTATAATCTCTTACATATGAATGGTCTTATCATGTAACAAATCCTAATCCTTGATTCGCATCTTACAGGTCCCCGTGCGAGAAAAGCATAGAGAACCAAGGGCATCTAGCTTGCAAGGACGCTCTTCGTAGCCGACGGGAACATACAACACACGCCTCTTCGCCAATGCGCTACGTGCCCACTCTTAAAAGGTACGCCAAGAAACGCGGCCCCAAGCGACACTGCCCCGGATGAAGGCCAAAGAATCTGCGGGCCAGGGGAGCAGACGCTTTGGGAGGCACACAAAATGTGGCAACGCCAGTTGCACAGACCCCCAACGCATTCTCGGGCACCAAGTGCTCACGAAGTGACAAGGCGGCCAGGGATAGGGCAGAATTTAATGAATTGTTTAAAGACATTCTGGAAATGGTAGCGGCCCGGGACTACACCATTCATGTCCCAGCCGACATGTTCCATATCCAGCCTCATAAGAGCCCCGCACTGGCACCACCCCGGTCGCCTAGCCAACCGGACTCACCCCGCCTCGTACCTATCGACTAAATCCCTATGATGTGCAAGTAGCTCAACAAGTTAGCATGCCAGAGCATTTTGTTTTTGATGAGTAAAGGGGCAAGATCCCCACTTGTACACATTCCCATTACTTCTCGTTAATGTATGCGACCTTAACAAGTAATGAAATAGGCATCCCAATAGACATCATAGAATTCTGAAAAAATTATGTCTTATCATGATTGCATTTGTTCGATGCATTTAACACAATCGAGTATATACTCTCACGAAGTGACAAGTGGATACAGGATAATACAGGTCCTTGTGCGAAAGTGTTCAATGCCCGATCACCGCAAGACCATTGACCCCACAAAGAGCCGCGACAAAGCCATGCTACCGAAAGCAAAAATCACCCTTGCCGACCACCCACATCGCATGGACCAACGCACATTCATGGGCCACGCTCTCTTTTTGGATCAAGCTCTATAGTTGGCTCACGGCAGTCGTTCCCTCAATTATATCAACATCGCGTGTGTCGCAAGGAGGTTTGCAATATCTCAAGTGTATCTCCCCATCTCAACAACTGCTTCTCTAACAACGAGGCTAGGGCACAATCATCACTGTAATATCAATTTCCTGAGCCTTCGAAGCTTGACATTTTCCAACCCATTGAAAGGCTAATAGCCTCAACATATTGTAATGGTTGTACTCAGGCAAGTCCCAAAAAAAAAAACAAAGAGAAAGAAAGAAAAAAAAAAGAAATAAAGAAAAAAAAAAGACAAGAAAAGAAAAGAAAAGAAACGAATGAAAAGATAAGAAGCACCCACGATCACAGCACAGCACCTAGGGGTCCTCAAATTAGGTACGTCCGACGACCTTGATCGACTGGCTCCGTCCCTAGTCCCCTAGCCCTTTAGCATCATCCACAAATGTTCAGGGCACATCAGGGGCAGGACATACCTAGGGAGCTTGTCTCGCCTATGGTTAGACCTGTCACCCTGACCCACTTGCACAATTCCCTCTTGCACTCTGCCTTAATACCATTGCAATCCATTGTGGTAAGCACCGCACGATTGGCCATGAAATGTACACCGTCCTCATCAAGCAAGTCCAATAGCTTCCCGCTATCGAAAGTGCGGTGTCCCTGTATTCAATTATGCTCCGTCGTGCAGTCACAATGCAAAGGATGTCTCATATACCTTCACGTGTACTTCTTCTCAACATGGACAACTTTGCTTCATCTACACATTGTTATGAGAAACTAGCCCACGGTCTTCTAACTACGTAATATCTAAGTATGCACGAGCACTTACATAATATCTGCACCGAAGTATATACACAGTTTGGGTCCTCAAGTGCAGGACAATACTCTCAGCTTGCTTAGAGTTCGACCTATCTCCCAAACTAATCAAATATGTCTTGTGCACGATAAGAAGACTAGCACTACCCCTTAGGGAGAGACCACACGAGAGGTTTTCAAATTGCAGGTATTAAAGCCTCCAACGAAATTTCAATCGCTCTTTGACGACACCCAACTCTGAATGCTTATTACTTACCATCCGACAAGCCCGCAAAGAATCGACATGTGCAGAATCCCCAACAACCCAACACTTGTGCTGGCCATCAATGCAATCCCCAACACAGAATAGCCCTACCACCAACTCCAACAACCTTCCACCAGCCACCTTGGCCACCAACAGGCCCCCACCACCAACACTCCTCCACGGAAACCACTGGCGTCCTTGTCACCCACGTCTTCGGTGCATGCTACAGCCTGCTACCTACGACAGTGAGTGCCATGGGACTGGCACTCGTCTAGGAGGGGGGTAATGTTAACCCCAACATGAAGAAAGCAAAAGGAAATAAAAAAGACGCAGGGCAAAGGCGGAAAAAAGGTAGCCCAACTGAAGAAAGAATAGGAGAAAATGCCAAAAGCGCAAGGGCAACCTTAAAAGTCCAAGGCAAATACAAAAGGGGAAAGGCGCATTTTAAAATAAAAAGGCGCACCCTGAAATCTTGTAAAAGAGCGCCGGGCTCTTACCCGTGCAATTTGTAAATGTAGATGGGCGGTGGAAAGGAAGCTAGGAAGATAGAAGGACAATGGGAAAAAGGGCCTAGGCTATGGCCGGCCATGTAAAAAAGGGGAAAAGGGGATGACCGCCCAAAAGGGATTTAGGATTTTGTATATAAAGTTGAAAAGTGAATGAGAAACTCATTCTTGTGTGTGGCCAAAAGTAGCTCTCCTCTTCTTCTTCTTCTTCTTGTTCTTGCTTGCTTGAGCTTGTGCTTGAGAGAGGGAGTGTGAGAGTGTGAGGGAGTGAGTGTGTGAGGGCGAGGGACCGAGGAGGAGAAGCTCTCCATCTTCTCCTCTCTTCTTCTCTTCTCTTCCCTTCTCTTGTCTTGCTCACGGCAATGGAGGTTGGAGCTTGGAGCGGGAGGATGGAGCTTGCTTGAAGCTTGCACTTGGATCGTGGAGCTACCGGAGTGCGCGGGAGAGGAGGTAACTCGAACGGCACGGAGGTAAGCTCACTACACCAGTAGATATGGATGGTGCATCGGTTATGTGAGAGGTAGCCATTAGTGCTCGACTTGGAACGCTTGAAACAATAAGCGGTCCATGGGTCTTGGCGGTTGAGTGAAAGCTCCCGCAACTGCAAATAAGAAAGCATTTTCATTCCTTTTAAGGATATGTGCCCAACATGATAATGCCATAAAGAGACATGTGGTATGTCAGCCACCACAACCAAAGCATGGTCAATAGACCTAGAGCAAAAATCAAACTCAAGGTCTAAGGCATTTATCTCCTCAATTTTCATCTTGGACTTACTAGGAACAATGTTGTGATCATCAGACTTATCTTGCACTTTGCTCTTGTCTTTCTCCTTGTGCTTGTTATCGTGCATCTTATGCCACTATGGTCTAATATTACCTTGCTTTCCACAATAATGACATGTAAGAGATACCTTACAACCATGGGACTTACTGCGAGACTACCAGTGAGGCTAAGACCTCTATGAGTCTTTACCAGGGCAAGTCATTACCACTCATACCATCATATCTACCCCTAACAATCAATGAATTAGATGTATGGGCTACATCCGCATTCTTTCTATTTATCTCCTTTGTGAGTAAGGAACCTTGAACATCCTAGAGTTTCAAACCATATCTAGGCATATTAGTACACATAGCAGTACCAAAAGTATCCCATGACTCAGGAAGTATCACAAGCAAGAACAAGGGAGGGAGGTTATCCTTAAACTTAATGCCTTGCAAAGTCAACTAGCTGAAAATTGAGTGAAACTCATTCAAATATATGGATACACTAGTCTCTTCCTTCATATGAAGGTCCATGAGTTGTTTCAAGCAATATATTTGTGAAATAGGACTTTGCTTGTCATACACATTGTATATCTTTTCCCATAACTACAAAGCATAGCTTATCCAACTCATCTTAAATATCCTAATCAATGTCTTTGTACTTTACACTCTTGGTTTTCAAATGCCTAACCTACTTCTTTTGAACTAGTACTTGTCATATCTACATCTTCCAATAGGTGAAATTTGTGCCATCAGGCTTTTTAATATTGAAAATAGGACTAGCATTAGACAAACTAGCTAAAAGGTGAGAAGGATCGAAGCTTGCACCCGAGAGCTATGGCGGGAGAGCAAGAGCAAGAAAGAGAGAGACAAGAAATGGGAACTCCAATAGTCACAATGTGTGATCAGGCCTTTCTTTATTCAAACTATCACTAAAAGAATAAAGAATAAAGTGACAGTGATGGGCGCCCACCACCTGCAGTGTGCAGTGGTGGTGACTGTCAGTGTAGTAATACATGGGCGGCTAGGTGGAGGCGCCTTTACCCCCAACAACCTCCCGTCCTTGGGCATTTTAGCCTATACCCAGACTGGTTCTCAACCAATGCAAGCCATCTCTGAAACATAGCCAAGACATCGGATTTCAACTTAATGGGATAAACCCAAACTTTTCGTGAAAAATCATCTATGAAAGCAATAAAATACTTTGCACCACCCACAGACTGACAAGACATGGGCCCACAGACATCCGAATGTACCAATACCAAGGGCTCACTCATGCGTGGCCTACCTGACTTCTTATGTGTAGACCTAGTCTGCCAACCATAAAGACAATGCTCACATGAATCAAAACATGCATAATCAAGGGGCGGTAAGTACTGCAAACTAGAAAGCATTTTCATTCCCTTCAAAGACATATGGCCCAAACGGGCAAGCCAAAGAGATACATGTGGGATAGAACCCACAGACAAAACATGATCAAGGAAAGAAGCGGATACAATCAAGGGATAGAGGCTACAACCTTGGCACCTCTCGCAATCACAAGTCTACCACGAGTGATCTTCCATGCAAAGTCTCCAAAAGATACATTATAACCTGCATCATCAAGTTGTCCAGTTGACAGGAGACTGCATATCAAAGCAAGTACATGACATACATCTTGCATAACAAAATTGCTACCAGAAGGAAATTGCAGCCTAACATCACCAATGCCCACAATATCAAGAGAGTTGTCATCACCCAAGTGCATAGAACCTGAAACAATACGGTATGAATGAAACCACTCTCAGCAAGGTGTCACATGAAAGGACGCACCTGAGTCCAAGAGCCAACACTGTGCATACATAGAGTGTATCTCTGTCATCTGCGAAGCACTAGAAGAAGCTGCAAGGATATAATCATCATCAACATCCTCAGGCTGCATAACATTGATCTCTTCAATTTTAACACTGGACTTTGCAGGCACTATGCTGTGATCAGAAGACTTATCCTGCACTTTGTCTTTCCCCTTATCTTTGCACCTTTCATTGCGCAGTTCATGGCATTGTGGCCTAATATGACCCTTTTTCCCACAATGGTGACAAGTAACATCTACATTCCTGCCACGGGATTTGCTACGTGACTTCCCACGAGACTTGGACCGAGATTTCTGAGAATCCCATCCACAGCCACTGCCACTGCCATGCTTTCCATATCCATCATTCCTGCCTCTAACTGTCATAGCATGCGTTACACGAGAGGTATCCAAATTCTTACGGTTAACCTCTTCCTACAAAAGAGCACTCTCAACATCAGATAATTTCAAGGTAGCAGTAGAGGCACATAATGTAGTGCGGAAAATATCCCATCACTCATTAAGAGTACCAAGCAAGAAAAGAGGAGTGACATCCTCTACAAAAGTGATGTCCTGCGAAGTCAAGTTCTTGAGTATAGCATGGAACTAGCTCAAGTGAGCAGACATAATCACATTCTCCTTCATGCGCAGATCCATAAGCTGCTTCAGCCAATACATCTGACTCGCTGGACTTTTCTTGTCATAGAGATTCTTGATTTTATCCCACAACTGCCATGCACTCTGTTCTTCCTCAAATACATTGTAATGAACCTGTTCTGTGAGAGATAATACAATAGTGGACTTGCATAACTCATCAAGCTCAAGCCATTCCTCATTTGGCATAGTTGCAGGCGGATGCCCGCTCAACCTCAAAGGTTTGATCTGCGATTTTTGCACCAATACCTGCCAAATCTGGCTCTTCCAATAAAAGTAATTCGTACCATCAAGCTTAGTGATGTTGAAAATAGCATGATCAGTGAACGAACTCTCCATAATGCAGGCTAGAAGACTGCAGACAGTTCAAAACTACTTGCTGTTTACTGTAGAAAATGACAAAAAAATCACCAAAAACGATAGAAAATGGCGAGAAAAGTGTAACCAAAGCTACTGCCCACCAAGTACTAGTGAAAGTACATCATTTCATAATATTCCAGCATGAAAAATCCATGTTAATCTAGAGTTATATGCTTGCTGTAATAAATGACAGCAGGGTACTGTGAGAGTCAATTGCTGACCAAATCACTACACCAAGTCAATAAATGACAGCCAAGACATGACCAGCCATAAACAGGCATAAATCAGTACCAAACAGTCATCAAGACCCTGAGCAAACACCCAAACATGTCACCAAAGCATCCGTTAGTGAGTAGGCATGCCCCCTGGACAATAGGGCAAAGTATACATAACACTGGCAAGACCTGACACCAGTAGGTGTATGCTCATAAGAGTGCAAAGCCCAAGCTCAGGTCAAAAGCAACTCCAAGATATCATTGCATGAACCATGCAACATTTAAGTGTAAGAGATCCCGAAGTCTCAAGTATCTGCAAAATGCTCAAATAGCATAAACCTCCTGCTCAATGTTGGTCAAGCATACAAGATGCTCCCACTGGCTCAAAAGGCGGATAAATGAGCTCAACAGCTCAAGCAAACCATGTCATAGATGAAATGCAATTGCAAAGAAGTGACAGTCGAACCCAAATCGAGCTCTAATCTCATCTCAAAAGCATTCCAGAGCATAAACAAGACATGTGGCATAGTCCAAATACATCATGACATGATACCGAGTAGCCAGGAGCACCCCGTGAAACCAATAGGCATAACCCAACTATAGCATAAATAGCTTCAGCCCTAAAGTTTCCAGCAGCATATAACCTCTATAAATTGAGCAAATCAGTGCTCAATCCAAGCTCAAATCCATAGGCAAACCATAGGCATGCATTCCTGTATGTATAGGCACCAATTGGGCATAATCGGGCATCAAATGCCAAGATCTGTAAGCATAAAATTGAAGTAACAGGTGGCTGCCCTGTTTTGGATAGATCTGGTATTTTTCAAAACAAGTCAATGGTTGAGCTAAATCAGCTCCAAATGCATCTCACATAAGAGGCATAACATCCACAAGTGATCCGGTATCAATAGACATTAGTAGAAGCATCACATAAGCCATAGCATACAAATACATGCTGCCTCAGACTTGAAATCTGTTGCAAAATATTTTGTCATCAGAATTTGGAAAATATGACATCACCATAGCATCTGGAGTTTGCCAAAACCCCAACTTAGACTCTTACATTGCCTGAATCGGGTTCAGAATGCTCGAGATATAACAAAAAGAGTGATTTTTGGGCCAGATTTTGAAACAAGCACAAAAAAACGTGAGCTGGCTGGGGGGTTTGCTATCCCACGTGTCAACAATGGGGCCCAAAGGGGGCAAAAATGGGGGCCAAAGAAGGCCTACACCAAGCCTCAGCAAGCCTTGATAGGCTGGAAGCAAGATCCAGGTGAAGGAAGCTCCAAGAGGTGTGAGCTATGGCTGCCCACAACCTATGAAAACCTTGTTTACCTAGACCTATGGACTAAGATAAGTCTCTGAAATAATGAAGCAATACCTCAATGTCAATGCCCTGATGGTGCCTCAATAGGCCAGTAAGAAGCTCGGGAAGTTGGGGAGTGATGGGAGCTCAAGAGAAGGAGCTATGGCTACTGTGAAGGAGACCCAATGCAAGTGGGGAGTCAATGGGAAGCTGAGAATGCCACGAGCCAAGCTCAAGAGTTGGGAAGCCGTGCTCTGATACCAGTTGAAAGGTGAGAAGGATCGAAGCTTGCACTCGAGAGCTATGGCGGGAGAGCAAGAGCAAGAAAGAGAGAGACAAGAAATGGGCACTCCAACAGTCACAATGTGTGATCGGGCCTTCCTTTATTCAAACTGTCACTAAAAGAATAAAGAATAAAGTGACGGTGACGGGTGGCTGCCACCTGCAGTGCAGTGGCGGTGACTGTCAATGTAGTAATACATGGGTGGCTAGGCGGAGGCGCCTTTACCCCCAACACTAGCCATAATGATAGTATACCAATGTAGAATCCAAGAGAATGGGCTACTGTAAATGACTACAAATTAGCCCCAAAACTTAGCCAAAACAAGGGCAAACTAAGAGGGAATACCCATGTATAGAGCTACCTACCAATTGCAAGCATATAAGCTGCCAAAATACAATGTTTTCTCTCCAAGACAATACTAAAAACCGTAATTATAGCACTACTAAAATAAAGGCAGTAGTATATGTCAATCCAATTGTAGAGAAATAGCCAAGAAAGCAAGCTCCCATTGCCATGGATATTTGAGTAGCAACCATGATACAAAAAGTACAACTAGTAGTGACTTAGCATAGATCATCGGTACCAAAGACAGTTACAAACTCAAAGTGTCAATAAACCATAGATTCCATAGGCATATACATCATTGACAAACTAATAATAGAGGTAAGTGTGCTAGTGTCCAAAACATACGATATCAAATTAATCCACAAGCAAAGGTAATTGCATCCACATAACATACAAGAAAGTGTATACATGAACCAAGAGTTCCACTATCTCTAAGAACCAAGCTCAACTACATAAATAATCCAAAGCTCTAATGTCAATAGCAAGTAGCTCCTACTAAAGAAAATTTGAATGCCAAGTGAGCAATATAAGCTCAAGTCATCAAGTACATGACCATTTGGAATCTAAGATACATCTGGGAGCATGAAACCCAATTAAGTCTTCAAACCTATAATGTCAGTGACTAAAGCAACTGAAGCATAAAGCCAAAGCTCCAAAGCATCTACTGTAACTCAAATCTGAGTGGTAAAGCCATCCATAATCATATCCAGGTCCAAGTATCAATGCTAGACATAAATGCATGTAAGTGGCATACCCGAATAGCATTAGGCCTCAATAGCCATAAAGTTACTATTAATAGCTTGCTATCCAAACTATTATTACAGCAATGAAATTATGCAAAATTGGGCTAATCAAGCTCTAACTAATCCGAGTAGCATCCCGAAGCATAATCATAACATCCATTCACCAAATATAGCATCATTGAGGCAAACATGCATAATGGACCTCATTGTTTGCTATCCAAACCAAAATGTTCTAATTTGTGTGAAACAAAATTAAAAACTACACAAAATCAACTCTATGCTCACATCTGTAGCTCTTGTCATGCTCTTTGTTTGTAGCTATAGAACACCTAAATCCGATATCATATGCAAAAGTTATTGTCAAAATATAAAAGTGTTGTTAAGCTATCATAACTGTCCATGACTTTTGCAACTTGATCGATATCCACTCAAAATAGATAGAATGGCTGCTTCTTACCTTGATAAGCACTCATCAAGGCTCATCTAAGCCTTGGAAAGCTCCTCAACAAGCCGAGAGCAAGCTGGGAGAAGGAAAGGCTCAATGCATATCTCGAGAGGAAAATGGCTGCCATGAAACCTTGAGCTAAAGCTTTGAATCGAAGCCAAAGCAAAGGATGAAGAAGCTCCTCGAATGGTTAACTTTGATACTAGTCAAAAGCTAGAGCCTAAGTGGAAGCACATAAGTAGAAGCAAAAGCTACGGTGCATGGAGCAAGAGAGCAAGAGAGGGAGGGAGAGAGAGAGACATTGTATGTGGAAACTCCAACAATTAGAATGTGTGATCGGCCTTGCCTTATTCAATAGTCACTAAAAGAATAAAGAATAAAATGATAGCGATGGGCACTTGCCATCTGCAGTGTACAGGTGTCCAATCATGGTGTGTAAAGTAAATACGGGGTGGCATAGGCACAGGAGCCTTTACTCCCAACATTTATGTGTGGATTTCAACCCCAATCACTAATCATAATGGAATTAGCCAATGAGAAAATCCTACATACACTCAATGATCATTTTAATATGGTAAAGCTGCACACTTGAATGTTAAGCAAGATTAAGAGGGCTATAAGAAGTATATACATGAACATAGACATATGGTTACTTTTGAAGAAGGTGACAAACTCTACTTATGGGTTTTAGAACATTCAAAACATCTAACATTTGGACCATTTCTTAAGTTATCTCCAATGAATTTTCACCCATTCATAATCCTTAAACATATTGTTGAGCTTGATTACAAATTCAATTTATCATCCTCAAGTAGAGTCCATCCAATCTTTCATATTAGTCAATTGCAAAAGCAACTTGGTAATGATGATACTCTAGGGGACCAAGGAGTCTTAGTAGATATAATTGACCCACCATTTCAACTTGTAAAGAAGGTTCTACTTGGGAAGTTAAGTGGAAGGATAGACCTAAAGAAGGTTCTACTTGGGAAAACATTAGCGTATTGAAGAAATATTTCCCATTTTTGTTTTTTAGGACAAAAACTCTTCTAGATAGGGGTAGTAATGTTAGGACAAGGATCTTGAGCAGACCATGTCATCCCTAGTCTTCATTAGTATCTGCCTCTCTCCTTCATCCTCACTAGTGCCGTATCATTACCAACCAAAGTTGCATCCTTTGCAAACCTCTTACTAGAGCTAAGTGAGATTTCATGCACTTAGGCAAGGAAGGCAACCATGTGGTAATTGCCCACTCCATTCTATGAATGGGAGTTAAATGCCTTTATGGCAATAAATGCCTTAGCCAGCCATGTCTTCTTTCCCATATTTGTGGTCTTGAGGGTGAAGGGAAGTTTAAGTACCCTTTAGATGAGAGAGAGAGATGACATTGTATAAGGACAAATGAATCCACAAGTCATTGATTAACCACAACTCTTTTACTATGTCTCAATAAAATACCACTCATTTAGCTAAATAAGCTATTGTTGACAAAGTCAAATCTTAGACGAGGCATCTTTTATGTTGATTGCACCCTAAGCACACAAGTCAACAATTTGAGCAATAGAAAGCAAGTAAATCATGTAGATCATCCATAGTGAAATAACCATAGCCAAATGTGTAGTGACCATGAGAGGATACATTCATCAAAGTATGCAAACCATGAAATAAATAATCAAATTAGTTGTTTCATACTAACATGAAACCTCTCCCATCCTTTGCGCCATCAAATTAATTGACCTCGAGCTTTACACCTCTAATGAAAATAAGTGGGTAAGAAAATACATGTAAACTTGCTTGCTTGCATAGACACGAGTCCACTCATTTTAGATACCTTACCAAATTGACATGATATTATGCAAAGTAGAAGATGGTTTAAGATTATGTTGCACATGTGATCACACAAAGTAAAATGGGGAAAATGATTTTTTAAAAAGTAAATTTGTTCAAAATTTACCAAACACCAGTCACACATTAGTGCAAGACTAATTGGAAAAAGTATACATAAATGCAAGACCACCACAAAGGATCGTAACTAGTGAAGTTTTACTAGTGGGTGGGCATGTATAACCAAGTAGATTTGATGCATTATTTGCTCACTCACTAAGATAGATCCTTGTTAAATGCATATGATATCCTATATATTCACTCTTAAATATTAGGTGTAGCACTAGAACAAAACTATACGAGTACAAGGCTCGAGGCAAAGGATGTATAGAAAAGAAGATGACCAAAAGACTAAAAGGTGCCACAATAAGATCCTACCATTAGAATGGAAGGGCTTCCAATGCTCATGACCTCATTTTGTGAAACTTAGCCTCATGTCAAGGTGACCAACATATGGCTCCAACATTTTTGATTTTGGTGGCTTACCCAATGGCCAAATGGAAATTTGACCTTGATGGGATGCACTTTTGATTATTTGCTAAAGAAAATGTATGCATGATCCAAGGTGCAACGTGTGCCTAAATTGTATCCTTTACTAATGAAGATACATCCAATGGTCTAAAAGCATAAGTAGGCTTAGTATGTAGTAAGGTGCAAGTGCATCAATGTTGTGTATGCCATGGTGCAAGTTAAAGTAAGGTGAGGTACAACCTAGCTTGTATTCTACAATGTGCAGCTCTTCAAATAAGAGAAGCTCTAAATTCACTAATTCCATTCAATTGAAGGGAATAATTATGTTGTAATAGATTGGGTAGAATCAAAAGTATGAGGTTACACATTCTAATCATTTGCTTGGTAAACATATTATAGATTTCATGTTAGGAATTGCATATCAATGAAAGGTTTGAAGCTTATCATCAATATAAAGAGTAACTCCATTAAATCTTTCCCAATGCACACAAATGTCATCTATCTAGGCTAGAGTAAGCAACCTTGAGTAGTCACTCGAACACCTCTACATAAGTAACACCATTAAGACCCCATAGGATACATGGAACTAGTTAGTTGGGTAGTCTACATCACATTGAAACATCAAGGACTCTGCCAAAAGGATTGATTTGAGGTTTCTATGCTTCTAAAGTCTTCTTATAAGCAATCATCCAACACCCATTTAAGATGGTCACTTCACAGTCAATCAAGATTAATAGCTAACACTAAACTTGGCTCATAGAGAGTGGCAACTTCTTCCATGATTTCAAGAACTAGTGATCTACCATGTCATTCCCCTAAAGCGATTAGCTCTATTTCTATCCTTCCATGTGGATGGTCACAACCACTCTATGGTACTTCTAATAATACTAAAGAAAGTTATTCAAATAATTGGGTCCACCTAGACATAGGATATGCATGTTATGGGAACATCCATATGGACATGCCCAATGCATTCTTTAGTTTTCTAATTATTGCATGCTGCCAATATTGAAATAGGTTTCTTAATTATCTTGTTACATTGGGTTCCTTAAATATAAGCTTAAGTGTGTACACAAAAACAATTGAACACAATCTTGAAAAACAATCAATTTGAAAATTTTGTATAGCCTTTATAGCTTGTCCCCTCTAGGATAGGGATCCCATCACCAAATACCCCAATCCTTCTTGGATTCCACCTTGACCTTATCTAGATCCTACCTTTAAATGCCCATATATCACACTCACGCATGATTTTTTCTTCATCTTAGGGTTGGTCACGGGGATTACCTACATAGCTAGAGGCTTATTTATTCCCATGCTGCCATAGGAGGAAACCTTCCTCCTTTGAGACCTCTTGGCTTAAGTGTTACTTAGCTCTATAGGCAAATATACTTAGCTCTTAGTGAGAGAGCCTTGGTGAGAAACTTGGGGAGGTACATTATTGAATCATTCATGTTTGATTAGAATGCATCAACTCTAATAATAACTATTTTCAATCAAAAGAAAGCAACCAAGAACAACCAAGCTAAGGTAAAAACTATCCTTTAAAGATGTATTTTTTTTCACTTCAAGATAATATAATTGTATAAATCCAATCATTGCATAACAATGAATTTACTCAAGCACTAGGGTGACCAACAAATACATACTAACTCATTAACTTCAATTGATCTCCTTCAAGGATTTGGAAGACATTGATAAGTTTTACTTTTTCTCAATCTCATTTTTCTAAAGTTATGGTCCTTGTCTATATCTCAATCTCATTTCTCAAGTTACAATGTAAGTTAGAGAATGGTCCTTATCTATTTCCTCTCAACAATTCCCTTAAGGATTTTATGTTATATCATTTAACTTTGATCCCTTACTTACCCACAATTCTTGACCTCAAATGAATGACTCCTCTTCTCTCCTCTCAGGGCTATAGGATTACCAAAGATTATCCTAGGTCTTCAAATAATATATGCACTCCTACATGGTCATGAGAGCATCACCATTTTAACAATTCCATTTGTTCTTGAGTTATTGATAGCTTGTATCATGAGTGGCACATCTATCCTCATTAGGCTCCTAACTACTTGTAGTGACCCTCTACATTTAGTTAGATATTTAACCCTATCACTTATGTCCTCATAGGACTACCTATTTACACAATTTAGATCATTTCATTTCTAAGGTATCCTATGGTTGTCTTGAATTCTCTAGTTACTCATCCTCTCATCTTGGTTTTTACTGGCGATCCTCTTCTTCTCTTAGGGACGTATAAGGTTACCCTTAGCCCTAAGGTTTTCAATCCAACCATCTCTAGGTTTATAATTAATATAACTTTGCAAATTTTTAGCTAAAGCGTGACAATAATGGATTGCAATCATAGATTTAGTTGGAAAATATCAACTCTTTGGACTTTAAAGGCCTCTTCATATATACAAAGGGATTGTGCTTTGCTTTGAATCTAATTAAGGCTAACTTTTTAGTATCTTGAGAGGCTATAGCTCAAAAGAGAGTTTTAAGCAATATTTGACTCTTTTCTTTGTATAGTCTATGGATAACGCATGACAAGTTGATTTTGGGCCATAATGAGGCTTGGATTGGCCTAAATTTAGGATTCCTTGGTGTTTCCACTTTAGGCTCCTAGAATACTATTCTCTAACAATATATCTCTAATTATTTTTCATTTTTAGCTATTATATATGTATTCTATGTTCTTTATAACTATTTAGATAAGTATTAAACAACAATGTTTGAAGTAGAAAAATGAGTATAGTAGACTAGCATTAATATAAAATATCATTTTGTCAAAACATTAGACAAATAGCTCATGGAATAATGCAACACTCGTTAGTCAAGGAATACTATTGATTGTTAGGATCATCTCCATAGAGGATGCTACTCTAGACTAGAGTGAACTAGCTAGCATACAACCTCAAAGTAGTAAGTTTAGTCTTGCATAGTATGTCAATGATGGTTGTGCTTTACACGTACCATTACACTCGACTAGAATAACTTGGATAACTAATGAAGTCTAGATTTAAACAAGAAAAATAGAACCAAATGGCACCTTGTTTGTGTATATTTGCATCACTTTCATCAAGCCTTATAAATAAGAAAGCTACATATAAGAAGAGAATAGTAGATCCCGATAGGTATTACTTCGTAGTATTGAACAAAGAGGCTAAGTAGGGTACCCCACGGAATAAGCTATCCTCATAATAGTTATGCTAAGCAAGCATTAAGGCTCATAAATGAATGTTTATTACACGGTGCTAGAGATGTGGTTGTCATGTTTGGTTTAGGATATGTCAAATTCCTTATCAGCACTTAGGCATAGAAAGTCTCAGAAGAAGACTTGCAACTCTTAGCATGAGAATTCATAGTGACAGCCCAAGAGAGACATATAAAGGGAATGGGGACATGTAACCTTTAAGGGACCATGTGCAACAAATAACCCTCCCTTAAAAGAGCAATATCTATCATTTTAGAATGAATGTAATGAAAGAACGGCATAGAGCATGCATGCTAGCATCATAGACACAATTGTTGGAATTGAAAATCAATCCAATTTTTGAGAGAATAAACTTTATGGGCACAACTAGAAGCCCCGTTTCTCCCTCTATGTGTGAACCTAATGCAATCAAATGGAAGGTGCTTCCTTAAAAGGTAGAGCTCAAGAAAAAGCATACAAGAGGAAGCAAGAGCAAAGTAAGAGATGTGGCAAATGGAGTAAGAGAGCAAGAAAGAGAGACATTGTATGTGGGAACTCCAATGGTCAAAATATATAACCAACCATCCCTTATTCAAATGTCACTGAAAGAATAAAGAATGAAGTGACAATAATGGCACCCACTACTTGCAGTGTAGAGGTATGCAGATATTGTCAGTGTAATTGTTTACCATAGCACAGAGGAGCGGGAAATGGAAAAAAGAGAAAAGAAGGAAAAGGCGCCTTAACCGGAAACTAGACCCTGGAAAAAATTAAATGCACGGCCACGATCCTCAAGAAGTCTTAGAGTCGCCCAAGGAGAGTAAAAGAATAAAAAGCGCACCATTAAGTGCGAAAACACTTCCAAAACCTTGTAAGAGAGCACCAGGCTCACTCCTGTGCAAATTGTATGCATTAGTTGGGGATAGGATAGACTAGAACGATGGGAAATGAAAAAATGGGCCTAGGCTAATGGCTGGCCATGTAAAAAAGGGGGATGACCGCCCATGAAAAATAGGGCATGTATATAAAGTTGAAAAGTGAATGGGAAGCTCATTCTTGTGTGTGGCCAAAGCTTCTTCTTCTTCTTCTCTTGTTTCTTGCCTTCTTGCTTGTGCTTGAGAGAGGGATTGAGAGAGTGTGAGGGAGTGAGGGAGTGATTGTGTGAGAGTGAGGGATCTTGGAGAAGAAGCTCTCCATCTTCTCTCTTCATCTTCTCGTCCTCTCTTCTCTTCTCTTGTCTCACGCGTGGCTCCCCTCCATTTTGGTTCCATTGCCGCGAGAGACGGAATCGAGCCTTGAGCGCCGTGCGCATCACATCGAGCATGGAAGTAGGGTTTGCAGCCTGAACCGGTGCTCGAAATAACTAGGAGATTTAGGAGGGTTTAATCCATGAAACAAGTAAGTATTTGGGTTTGTTGGAAGCATTAGATTAGGACTACTGTTCTGCATTTCTATTTTGCATATTGGCTGCACTAGATTAAGGTTAGATTAGGGTAAGAAAAGAGAAAACAGAGGTTCTGGCTGCTGTTGGAAATAGGAAAGCAGGGGACCAGATTCAAGTTTCTGGGTGAAACAGGGACAGGGAACTGGCTGTAAGGTTTTGCAGTGCTGGGAAAGGACCTTAAGAGGCTTGGGAGGCCAAGACAAACCTCATTTCTTTAGTTAGCCTTGTGTGTGTGTGTGTGTGTGTGTGTGTGTGTGTGTGTGTGTGTGTGTGTGTGTGTGTGTGTGTGTGTGTGTGTGTGTGTGTGTGTGTGTGAGAGAGAGAGAGAGAGAGAGAGCTTCTGGTTCATAGGACGAGGAAACGCTACCCTGATTCTAGGCGCCATCGATTCGTGCTGCTCCAGGTGAGTCTGGTGCTTTCCAATAGTGCTCTAATCAGATATGGGAAGTCTGTGGTGATTGTGTACAACAGACATTAAGAAGGATTCAAACGCGCCGGAATTGCGCCCGCCGCCGACGCAGTCAGACCAACTCGCAGTGGTCCAATTCCCAGAATCGGACCACCCAAGTCCTGGGGTCGAACCGTCCGATTCCCAGAATTGGACCGTCCGACGGAGAGAGTCAGACCAGACCTGTCCGATTGCAGGAATCGGACCATCCAACTCCCAGAGTCGAACCAGCTCTGTCCAATTGGCCTTGCCACGGACCTGACCCCAGGATGCAACCCTGAACACCCCCAAGACCTAGTTTGACCATTAGAACCTCAAAGACTAATCGAACTTAGGGTGCGGAAAGACCGTAGAATAGCCGGGAACCGAGTTGAGAACTCAAATTAGGCTGGGAACGTGGGTAAAAACAAGGTGGAGTTTGCATTAAACGCTTTCTGCATCGGCACTTCATTCTTGTACTCCACTAAATCTACACAGCAAGAAAAGAGAAAAGCTTATTTTCGTACTAAGCACCATGAAAGCACTAAGCACAATGTGTGAGTAAGGATCGCAACTACTTTCGAATAACAAGGAACACATCTGGATATCTAATAACATTAAGGAACCCACTAGTAGGAGAAGACCCCAAGACTTAGACAGGTGCATGAGTGCCCCACTAGTAGTACCTGGAGAAGACACGAAGACAAGGGAAGCAACAAGATAGAGGAGTGGAAGCTGTTGGAGCTGATTGGATTCATTGACAACCTCGTGGAGCTGGAAGCAGAAACAATGTTGGGATCAAGAGGCGAACAAGGGGAAGACCAATTAGACTTAGGAGAATTTCCAACCTCGGTCCAGGAACTGGTCCACGACTACGATCTACTCACCAGGACCGTGATCCAAGGCAGATCTGTAGAGGAAGTGGTAGCTAACCTGGAAGAAGAGAGAAGAGCTATCAAGAGAGTGCTGGAAGGAATAATTGCCTACAACCATGAGCAAATGGCTAGAAGGCTGCAGCAAGACGTGGATATGTACGAGGCTAGACGAGTACTAGACCTAGCTGGGGCAGCCAAGTCCGGACCGAACATAGAGAGGGAACGGGCAGCAGAGGCTAGCATGACGTTGAGTGAACTAGTGGCAAAGCGACTCATGGACAATACATCCGTGGAATAGAGTGCTACTGCCCTAGCCACCGCACTACTATCAGGATTGGGAGTCACACAAGGGGCTAAAGGGCAGGCTAGAATCCCCATAGTAGCAAAACAACTAGCTCGATACGAACCTAGCAGTGACCCGTACAGCTTCATGGAGCAGTTCGAGTAAGTATGTGAGGCGAACAGTTTTACTGACCCTGCGCAGCGAGCTCAAGCCTTCGGCCTGTGCTTAGGTGACAAGGGGAGGACCTGGTACTCTAGTCTGGATGATGTAGAACGTATAAACTTCGCTCGCCTTAAGGGCCTCTTCATCAAGAGGTTTTCGGAGGCAGGGTATTCGGATAGCCTCATTGTTAGGTTGATGAATATCAGTCAAAGGGAGAAGGAGGACGTTAGGGATTACATCACTCAGGTACGCAACCTCTACAAGAGAATCCCTGCCAATGAGTGACCTACAGAGAGGGCAGTGTCTACAGTGTTCATGAACGGGATTTGGAGTGAGGAGCTCTACAAGGTTTTGGCCAGTAACTCCATCTTACAACGAGACGTGCTAGCTCGAGTCTTCGAGGAGGCAATATGCGTAGATGATCAACTCAGGGAACGTAGCATGAGGACTACCAACCGAGATAGTGCAAGCTAGAGGGACCCTGAGAGATCAACCACCTTGGGGGAAAAAGCAACTGCTAGCGTGCAGGATAAGGGAAAGAGTGTAGACCATGACCAAGGGATGGCAGAGATGAGAATGGAGATTGCACGGTTGCAAGAGCTCGTTAGAAAGCCTGTGAGATCACACGTACAATGTGTGTACTGCGGCGGCAATCACCTCCCAGTTGAGTGCCAAGATCCTAGATCTCGACCGTGCTCAAATTGCGGTAGATTCGGGCATGATGCAGTGCATTGCAGAATGCCAAGGAGATTCCCATACACGCAGCAGTACAACCCTCCATACTTAGGTAATAGGCCACCTAATTTCTTTGGCAGGGGAGCCCAGCTAGCTCTTCCAGCACCAACTGACTCAAGACCTGCCGTGCCTAGGCTGGAGATGAACCCAACTGGTATACCCAGGCCACCAGGGCCTTTTGTGACTCACCCATGTAGCGATGCTCCTGTTCACTTTGTGGAGGAGCCTAATGAGGAAGAGACATATGTCAATCCGTACATATCCTACGACGAGGAGGGCAACCCAGTCCTGATGGACTATCGGCTAGTGCTGGTGATGGCTTTAGGAAGAGGACGAGGCAGAGGGCCCAGCCAGGATCCAGTCACATGCTGGACTTGCGGCCACCCAAGCCACATTTCATTACGCTGCCCAGAGCGAGAACAAGCTAACAAAGACAAAGCGGATCTCGATGCGCAGAATGTGGAATCACACATCTGTTTCCTGACTGTCCTAGGCGGAAGCCATCAACCAGCTCTGCCAACACGCCATCGGTGCCTTTGGGGCTCTTTGGAGTGGAAACTTTTGGTAGTGAGGATACGCCCATCCCACTACATGCTATGACGCGAGCTCAAACGAAACAAGCAGGCATCTCCTTTGCCAGGGCCAAGTAACCTTGATGCAACCTCAATGGGGAAGAAAAGCCGGAGGAGACGGAAAAAGAGAACCGATGCAAAGATAACCCTTAAAACCGAGGAAAGACTACTCTAGTAACGGGAAAGAAGGTCACAAACGCAGAAGCAGAGACCTCGGCTCCTAAGACAGCAGAGCTAGGGAGTGCCAAGGTAGGGGAATACCCCCACCCCAAACGGCAACTCGAGGCTATAGCCAAGGTCAAGGAGTGGGTCAAGGATGCCCAAAAGCACCTCGAGGATGCTGAACCCATATTGGACGACCCTATGGACGACTTCTCCAGTGTTAGCACACCAGTCTCACCCTCAAAACCACAGGCTGGGAGCATACCTGCACCACTAGGAGCAACTTAGCAGCAAGGCCGGGGGAAAACTTACCAGGGCAGACAGAATGCATGGCCTAGAACTGCTAGCCTCAGAGGAGGACAAGGGTCCAGTAGCCTCCTCACAACCTTGTTGTCCACTCCAGTAACTCTAAGCTTGGAGGATCTACTTAGGCAAAATCACTCCTTGTGGTAGGAGTTAAAAGACTTGATCGAGGGACACGCAGGACTTGCGAGTGCTGATCCGCAAGATCATGATGCAGTTACACGGATTCCAAGTCTAACTCTACACTCAAATCCTAAGTCTTTGCACATCAATGCTTTTTGGGAAGGCACTGAAATGCACGCAATTTTTCCCGTCCTAGCCTTAGGAGACATGACTCGAAAAGGAATTGTAGACACAGGCGCCGGTGTTAGTATGCTAAACCATGCAGTCCTAGAGGCATGGGGAAACCCTCCTGTAGAGACTGCTAGATTCAATGTCACGTTAGCAAATGGAATGAGGGTAAGACCATTTGGGGTCTTAAAGAATTGGCCGGTAAAGATTGTCGGTGTGCAATTTTCGATAAACTTCATTGTCATGAAGGGAGTGGATTACGACATACTATTAGGCTGGCCTTGGATGAGGAATGCACGAGTCATAGAGGACTGGGGCAATGGATTGATTTTCCTAGGGAATAGAACTAGTGCAGTGAGGGTAGAGATGGACACTTGGACGATGACACCTGTTGACCTAGCTGCCATCTCGGCTATGCTAAAAGGCCATACTCAAATGACCAAGCCCTATGGATCGCTCGCTAGATATATTCCTTGCCCTGAGGATGAGAGGGATTGGATGCACGTTTTGGCAACCATTGACCTACCATTCTCGGATGAGAAAGGACCACATCAGCAGGCTGCTAAAGCCGCAACCATGCCAACTGAGGAGCCAGTAGTGCCGCTTTGCATGATGGCAGGAAGCTCACTCAACCCGGGTAAACCGGCCTCATCCCGCATCCCCAACAACAAATTACAGCTTCAGGAAATCGTAGAGTATCTGACCAATAAATTGGACGGCAATTTGGCTGCTAACTTAAAACCTCTACGTGACCTTTTAGCTAAACTAGAACACGGCCTCACGGTCAGGAGCATCCAAGGAACACAATGCCCTAATTGCTAATGTAGATATTGTGTTTGTAGTGGAATGTAATCCAATGATTGCCCTTCCCCACTCCTCAAAGGGAGATCCCACACATCTTGGTATAATATACCAATGTAACACAAACATAAAAGAGGCACCCCTCCGACTAAATGCCGTGGCCCCATTACGGCACTCCTAGTGCATGGGATAAAATTCTGAGACAAAACATCTTTCAGATGTCATAATCAGTCACTAATCATAAATCGTAAAATAATCTATTTTTAAGAACAAATAAATAGAGAAAAATAGCTAAAAATGAGAAAAAATAATATTTTTGCATTATAAAAATCTAGAAAATTATGATTCGTGGTTGTGGCTGTAAAACAAAGCTAAGGCATGAAGTTTGGATTTAGTTCGGCTTTATTGATGTGTCATAGTTCATATTTTTTTCCGTTTTATGGGAAAAATACATACAAAATAATACCCTACACCTATGCAATGCAGCATAACCTAAACATTAGAGGGAAAGGGTGATGTTAAGAGATTAAGAGGGCTGAGAGGGTTTGAATATTTGAAATATTTTATTGTGCATTTCATTTAGAATTGCGATAATTCAGTTTAAGGGACTAGTAGCACGAGAAATCAGTGCTAGTCTCCATACATCGAAGCATACGTTTAGTGAAAATCATGAAAGGGATGGTTTGTCCACATCACAAAATGCTGATTTGATAAATTTTTTTTGTGCATTAGGATCACATGCACTATGCATGACGCATGATATGGTATCAGTCCTGGATCGCATAGCAATTTCTTCCTAGGACATGACTTATACGCTGAGTGGAAAGGAGCCTTTGCTGTAGGTGAGTTGTGCGCTTTCCTTGGGACTGTTTGGTGAGGATTTATATATTCCTGGATCGTACAAAACAAGAAAAGAGAGGAGTTTGTGCATTATGTTTTATACATTGGAGCGATGCATCTTAGGGCCAATCCCCGAGGTGTAGGAGAGTCACAGTGGAGCCGCAATCAGTCGAGGGGAGCTTCCTTTGTCCACATCACAAAATGTTGATTTGATAAATATTTTTTGTGCACTAGGATCATATGCACATGCATGACACATGACATGGTGTCAGTCTTGGATTGCATAGCAATTGTCTTCCTAAGACATGACTTATACGCTGAGTGGAAATGAGCCTTTGATATAGGTGAGTTGTACGCTTTCCTTGGGACTGTTTGGTGAGGATTTATATATTCCTAGATCGTACAAAACAAGAAAAGAGAGGAGTTTGTGCGTTATGTTTTATATGTTGAAGCGACGCATCTTGGGGCCAATCCCCGAGGTGTAGGAGAGTCGCAGTGGAGCCGCGGCAATCAGCCCAGGGGAGCTTCTTGATGTTTGTGTGACGAGGCACTATGTCTACATGTTATGGGATCTCCCTTTGAGGAGAAGAGAATGTAAACTTTGGACTACATATCAGCTACAAATGCATAATTAAGTCTATTTAGTGTACATCAGTGTATTACAAACGCTCCTGGCCCGCAAGGCCATGTGGTGGGGTTGTTTTTATGTGCACGAGGTCCGACTAGTGCCATAGCCAGTGCCGGACCATTTTAGGTCCCATCAGTGGTGCATTTTTTGGGAGCCGCCAACAAGTGGTCATTTGGAATCTAGGGTTTCTAGGGACCAAATAGTTGGTTTATGTCCTCTAACAAGAACCGTCAAGCCGAAATACAAAAAGCAGAACATGCTAAGAAGGCTAGACGGTGGTTGGAGATTGTAAGGCATTATTCCCCTCAAAGAAGCAGTCCACTACGCATAAGCGGCAGTGGTTCTAATAACCTAAGTGTCATAAGTAGCCCTTTGAGTGCAAGTGGAAGTCTTAGCACTTCCCCTCTTCCAATCAATCAAGCCACTTCAAGTGGGGGTGTAGTTTTACCTATGCAAACTCCTGTTGTCAATCTGGTTGTAGCCATGGCACAACCCATTGCAATTCCAACAAGGATACCAGATTTATCGGCATTAGGAGCATCTTTGCCCATCTTCCATGGGTTACCAAAAGAAGATGGAGAAGTCCATGTTAAGGAGTTTCAAATGCTCATGTTCAATTATCGAATCCAAGACGAAGGATACCTAATGATGTTCTTTAATATGACATTAAAAGGAAGGGCAGCAGTATGGTATCACGGTCTAGAGACCGGAACCATAACTAGCATTGACCAATTCTGTCCAGGCCTATGCCAAGAAGCTAAAGCAAGTTCTTCACAAACTAAATACTTATATCCCCATTCCACCAGCTACACAATTGCAATATTTCCTACATGGATTGGATTTCAATATTCAGGTGTAGCTCAATAGTGTCGCTTTGGCCAACATTGACACTGCTATCACCCAAGCAGAAGGAGTAGAGTCACGCTTGCAAGCGGCTTATGTAGCAAGGATAAATTGGAATGGCAATAATTTGGCACTGACCAACAAGAGTCAAGGGGACCCCATGTCAAATGCGAATGGCAGAAGGAGTATCATGCCAAATTTCCTATGTTACCAGCTCCTCCCAATAGCATGACTATGCTTATGGCTAGTCAGATGGGCCCATTACATGGTGGAGGCCAAATAACGAATCCTAATGTTGTTCCAATAGGTCAGCGGCAAATTCCTAATCAAGTGGTTAGGCCAATGGGACGACAGATAGATGATCGCGGCTATGAGTTGAGTACCTCTAATGTCCTGGGCGAAGTTAAGGACATGATGAACCACTACACCGATATGATTTCTGAACAATATAGACAAATAGTTGTGGATGTCAATTTTCTTAAGAAGCAACAAAATTTGATAGGGAGTTGATGAACTAAAGAGGGTGCCCCCTCAAGATTCAGCTGTAAGTGGTGTGGTGCCCAAAATTTCCCTAGGAATTGTCCGAATGTCAAATGCGATATTTGCGGAAAGTCTGGCCACTTAGCTGCTACCTGTTGGAGTAAGATTAGTTCTCTCCAATAAGGGAGTAAACTGCCAGGTCCAGTTAACCATCGCACACAAGGGAATAATCTCCAGCAGGATGAGGGACTAAGACAAATACTGCAATGAGGAAAGGCTATTGTAGAGGAGTTACCTCATCGCAGTGGAGTCAGCCTTATTGAGGCTGTATGTGTCAATGACGCTGAAACTTCTAATCTACGAGCTGTAACAATAGGTCAAAAGATTAAAGAGGGTGACAAAGGAACTGTAAAACCTGTCGAGGGAAACCCTAAGCAAGATGCTAGGGGAAAGCAAGTTCTGAATCCTAATATGGAAGGTGGACCTCTAAGGCATGTTGATAGTAAAGTTGATCCCGAGAAGGATAAGGGATTGCCAAGAAAGAAGACAAAAGTTAAAAAAGAGGCACTAAAGCCGATCCAAAGACCAAAGGAGAGAATGGTTTGGCGTGAGAAGAGGACTTTGGCTAACTACCACAACTTTGACCTAGCAAGTTCTCTTTGCGAAGTTAAACCAGACATGAATCTCTTGTAATTCATTAAAATTTCTCCAGGAGTATGTAAGAAATTTAAGAAAATCCTGTGTATTGGGTATATTATAGAACCTTTGGGCATAGTGCAAGTGGGAGAAGATTGGTTCGATCATGCTGAAAAGCATTGCCCTAGGGTTCCAGCATATGTGGATGGAATATTAGTAGAGCATGCTATCGTGGACACTAGATCTTCCATCAATATCATGAGTTCAGACTTGATGGAGAGGCTAGGTCTCGAAATTCAAAAAGATAGCTCTACACTTCTTAGGATGGCGGATGACAATCTAAGACAACCAGAAGGTTGCATCACTAAAGTCCATGTTACAGTTGCGAGTGTGGAATGCTATCTGGACTTTAGGGTGATAAGGTTTATAGGACGTCCTAGCTATCGAGTTTTGCTAGGTAGGCCATGGATCTTACGAACAGACTACCAAGTCGATATACCCACTGGTCGAGTGATTCTAGGTAGAGGTGCCAATCGTGTAATAGTGGATGCTTACCCTGAGTCTCCTTGGAGAGTGAGAGAGCTTCTTTATCCTCTACTACACTAGAAACAACAGATAATCCATCTGGTAGTGAGACGTCATCAAGTGATAGATCTAAAGAAGGGTCCACTACTACAGAGGACATTTATCAGATAACATTAAATGAGCCGATAGAGCCTCAAGATCGAATAAGAGATGCGGACGTTATTGAGTTGGACCTTGGTATGCCTAATGATTCACGGCCAATTAAATTAGGTTCCATGCTCAGTTGAAAGAGAGAGAGGACTATGTGTCCCTGATTCAGGAGTTCCGCGACATCTTTGCTTGGAGCTATGACGAACGTAGGGGCATTTCCCCTAGTCTGGCGGCTATGCATACTATTCATGTAAAGGAAGGAACCCGCCTTGTACGTCAGAAAGTAAGGCGTATGCCTTTTGAACTAAGGGACGGGTTGTTTGAGGAGCTACAGAAGTTGCGAAAAGCAGGTTTGATCTTCCCTATTCAGCATACTGAATGGTGTTTGCCAGTTGTGATTAGAAAGAAGAAGAACAATCAAATCCGGCTTTGTGTAGATTTTAGAGAGCTAAATAAGCAAACAGTCAAGGACTACTACCCATTGCCCTTTATTGACCAAATTTTGGATCAATTAGCGGGTAGGGAAGTATATTCGTTCATGGATTGCTTTGCGAGGTACAATCAAATGGCAATTGAGCAAGACAAGCTTAAAACGACATTGATTACTGTCTTTGGTACCTTTACGTACCATGTGATGGCATTTGGTTTATGTAATGCACCTAATTCGTGGCAAAGAACAACTGACAAGACCTTTGGTCACATCTCCCCAGAGGAGTTGAAAGTATTCATTGATGACCTGGGGGCAGCCACCACTAGAGAAAGGCAATTGATCATTTTGCGGAAGTGTTTTGAGTGTTGCAAACAATTTTGCATAGCTATTAACCCACAGAAGTGCATCTTTGGAGTCCCTTATGGGCTATTGTTAGGCCATGTGGTCAGTTCAGTAGGGATTGCGACTAACCCTGAAAAGATCAACATGGTCATAGTCGCCATGATTCTGCCACATACTCCAAAGGAAGTACATAGCTTTCTATCATCGGTAGGGTATTATTGGAGGTTTATCAATGCCTTGGCAGAAAGAGTGTTGCCACTAACGAACCTATTGTCCTTCAATTGTTAGTTTACACGGAGTGATGCTTGCAAAGTATCTTTTGATGATATGAAGCAAGAGCTTGCCAAAACACATGTTTTAAAAGCACCTAAAAGAGGCGAAGTATTCTATATATTTTCAGCAGCCACTATGCATAGTATCAACTGCTGCTTATCCCAAATTTGGGAGGAAAAGTGGTACCATCAGATCGCCTTTGCTAGTCGGAAGTTGGGCATACCGGAAATTAACTATACATATATAGAGAAGTTGTGCCTTGCGATGGTATTTTCGACCAAAAAGTTCAGGCATTACATTCTCTATGAGAAGGTGGTTTTCTATACGAAGGCGGAAGGGCTTTGATTGTTGCTGAACAAGTTATAGTCATCAGATCGTTTAGCAATTTGGTTAATCACTTTATAGCTACAGGGCATTGTGGAATGTCTTGTGGATTTCAGAGAGCCAAAATAGGTATTGGCTGAAGGAAGTGACATGGAAACATTGTTTAAGATTAACACGGTATCTATTCCCTCCTGGTATGCTGCTATAACGCACTATTTATCTACAAGAGAGACTAGAGCTACTTTATCCAAATCAGAGAATAGGAAAATTAAATAGCATGCATTGAAATTTTCTTTTATCGTAGGAACACTATATCGACAGAGTGTTGATGATATCTATCACCGATGTATGATGCTTGACGAGGTTCCATTTATCTTGGAGGAGTGCCATGACTCCGCTTGTGGAGGGCACTTTGCTGGGCGGTTGATGGCACAAAAGGCTTTAAGAGCTGGATATTGGTGGCCATCCATCTTCTAGGATTCATTTGACTATGTTAAGAGATGCGATACATGTCAAAGACAAGACAGTAGAGAGAATAGGAAGCGTCCACTTATGCCTATTATGGCTATTCTTCCATTTGAGAAGTGGGGTATCGACTTTGTGGGTCCCATTACCGTGTCGTCTACTACTCAGAAGAGATACATTATAGTAGCCACTGATTACTTTACAAAGTGGTCAGAAGCACAGGTGACGAGGCAGGACAATGCAAAAGAGGCTGTTAGTTTCCTACTTGAGCAAATCATCTGTCGTTTTGGTCCACCAAAGGAAATAGGATTGGACCGTGGAACCCATTTTTTGAACAAGGTAATTAAAAGCCTGACTGAAGCATGTGTTAGAAGTCAAGCTCAGTAGGTACGTCTTTATGTGTGACCGACATCTGTGACAGCTAGGTGTGTGGTGTCTCCATGTGACTACATTGAATAAGTCGAGTTTGTGTTAGTAGGTGACCTGACTAGAGTTAGTCAGTCTAGTCAACACTAAGACTAGGTTACTTTACATTGTATTGAGTGCTTCTCAGTTAGTGTGGAATAATGAAGAAAGCTATGGGAACCTGAAGGTTCATGGAGATTGAGTTTCCATGTCTCTCTCTCTCTCTCATCTTTGAACATTGTATCAAAGCGTTGCCAAGTTGAGCTCTCTGGAGCAGGAGGAAGTCAAGAAGACTTACAGGAGTGGAAGATCAAGGGTTCTCAAAGATCAAACAAGCTGTCATTGTGATGGAAGGTAGGCATTGTGTGATTGCTTACTCTATGGTTCAAGCTACTGTCTGTGGCTTGTTTAGAGCCTTGTGAAGGGGGTACTAAGCACTAGTGTGTGCTTCATCATCATCACCATCATCAAATTGAGCTACTGGAGCAGAGGACAGATATGCGCAAACTGCGCCTGTATTCTGCAGACATCTTCGTGGCTAAAAAACATCATATGCAAGTGATATGAAGTGGCTAAATGCCTGACAGAGACTAGTGGAAGGTACTTGAAGAGTACAAGGTGTAAATGCTTATGTGAGAGCTCACCTATGAGCTGAGAACAGAGACTGTAGGTCTGCAACAAACAGTGGCCTGTTGTATACAGGCATTACAAAGCATGTATGCATTTATGACATGAATCTGGAGCCCTCAAACATATCTAGAAGCATCGATGGAGCAAAGGTATATGCCAGGAGGACATATGTACTTGATGAAATGCATTTGAGTTGAAATTGCTCACTGAAATCATTCAGATCTAAAATATGTTAATGATTGAAACTGTCATACACAGTGAATGACAAGCATTGTATCTTGGTAAAGCAATACATGTCACTTTGGAGCTTCTATCACCTATATGAACTGACATATGCATGCTGAATGTATGGAGGATTGAGGAAAGCATTGGATGCTGCTGAATATTCAAATCTGAACCTGAAATAAGTCCCTTGACAGTGCTAGGGCTGGTTGTGAATAGCCATGGTTATGAACAATCATGTACTCTTTGACAGTGATTAATGAAGACAGGTTGTCTATGCCTACTCAAATGCTCATGTATTGAACTTGCCACTATAAAGTAAATGTATGACATGTCTTGAGGACTTTTGAAGCTGAAATACATCTTGGTTGCCAGAATATTGGTTGTTGGTGATCTATAAGCAAATTTATGTCACTTATACTTGCTGGTTATGCACTGTTTTGTGCCTCTGTGCTTATGTCTTGACTGCCAAATGTACTAGCAGCTATGTGGGAAGTTTTGGGACATGTATGACATGAATACCACTCAGTTTTGACCTTGGAATTGCTGTTGGTTACTCACAGTTTACAGTTTTTAGACTTCATGTATTCACCATGGCAGTGAGGTTGCAAAAGCTTAAGCTTAAGCAAGTACATAGCTTATGTATTGACAGTTATTCCTACAACTGAGACCACTTGTTTGTGGGTTGTTTTGGGTTATCAGTGGGCTGAAATACCCTGGTTTTTTTACTACAATTAATTGCAGAAAACTGGTATAAACTGTTGTGGATTGAACTTGTTCAGTGATAGTTATCGACTTGCAGGGAGTCAAGCACTTGATAGACAGTCTATTGCATCATGGCTAATGTACATGGGACTGACAATATCACTCAGATAGTTGGAGAAAAGTTAGACAACAAGAACTTTGCATTATGGAAATTCAGGATGAAAAACTTTCTGGTTGGCAAAGGTTATTGGGATCTATGTATAGGAGATGAGGCTGCTCCTGAGTTGCCTGCAACAAATCCAACTAATGAACAGAAAAGAGCTTATAGGCTATGGAATGAGAGAGCATGCAAGGTGCTACATTGGTTTTCTCTATGTATATCTGATGCTATGGTAATTCAAATCACTGGATGTGAGACTCTGAAGGATGCTTGGGACATACTGATGAAAAATTATGAAACCATGGCACATGCACGAAAGATCCAGTTGAAACAGCAGCTCAACAACATGTCTAGGAATGGCAGGAGCATCCAGGTGTATACCACGGAGATTAACACCATAGCTGATCAACTTGCTACCATTAGCTCAAGTGTATCAGAAGATGATATGATTGTTGTTGCCTTGAATGGATTAGGGAAAGAGTACAAAGCTTTTGACACATCCATCTCTGTTAGAGAAGAGCCCCCTACCTGGGAAGAGCTAGTTGCTTTGTCGCTACATGAGGAGGTCAAACTTGGTTTGAATACAGGTTCCAGTGCATCTCAGAGTAGAGACACTGTGTTATACTCTAGCCACCGTGGTAGAGGATTTAGAGGTTGTGGTTCATTTCGAGGTCGTAGTGGCACTCGTAATACTTATGGACAGCAGAGCATCAGGGTAATTGGCATGGTGCAAATACACAAGGCCAGCGTGGATTTGGTGGGTTTAGAGGCAGGAGGAGATCACCCCGAGGTAGAGGTGGTGGATCTGGTTCATGGCAATCTTCTGATCAGTCCAACAGAGACAAAGATTGCCATTATTGTGGCAGGTATGGGCACATTGCAAAGGATTGCTACAAGAAGCAGGGAGATATGAAGGCAAAGGGCAGACAACATGGGCACTATGCATCTTCCAGTGGTGCTCATGATGAGCAAGTTGATAGACTCTTTGCCATGCAGTATGTATCCAAAAATACATCGAGACATGATAGAGATGATAGATGGTACATTGACTCTGGAGCGTCAAACCACATGACACCGCATGGAGAGTGGTTTGATGAGATGGTTGAAGGTACACATGGTTATGTATGTACTGGGGATGACACCCAACATGACATAAAGCATAAAGGGATTGTTCCTCTTATGATGCCTAATGGCAAGAAGAAAGGCATGCATGATGTATTACATGTACCGGCTATAACAAAGAATCTTTTGTCTGTGGGTCAAATGGCAGAACAGAATCTGCAAGTGAGATTTAACAAATATGGATGCTTCATTGAGGAGTATGGAAATGGCTGCAAGTTAATTGCAAAGGGCAGAAGGGATGGCAGGATGTTTACATTGGATGCAACCATTCCGGGACTTAAGGCAGCCATGTTTGCTCATGATGAGAGTGCCATTCGGGATGTAGAGATTTGGCACAAGCGGATTGGACATGTCAATGTACAAAAGTTGAAATCTATGCAGCAGAAGGAAGTAGTACTTGGATTACCTAAATTCAAGTATAATGACTTTGGTCATGTATGCCCTGCATGTCAGTTTGGGAAGCAGGCACGGTTTCCTTTCATGAAACATGTAAAAAACAGCACTAGGCCTTTATAGTTGGTGCACTCTGATGTCTGGGGTCCTTCACATAATGCTTCTTTTGGAGATGCACGGTATTATGTCTCATTTATTGATGATTTCAGCACGTACACTTGGCTTTATGTTTTGAAGCATAAAGATGATGTGTTTGATGCATTCAAAGACTTCAAGAAGCATGCTAAAAATGAGTGCTGCTACATATCCTGTTTGAGATCAGATGGAGAAGGTGAATATGTCTCTAATTACTTTGATAGGTATCTTGCTAAATATGGGATCAGAAGACAGCTCACATGTAGCTATACACCGTAGCAAAATGGTGTTGCAGAGAGGAAAAACAGGGTCCTGATGGAATCAGCTAGAGCTATGCTGAATGAGAAATGTCTGCCAAATGGTTATTGGGCTAAAGCAGTGATGAGCAAGTGATGACTACTGTCTATGTGCTGAATCGAATCCCTACAGCAGGGATTCATGATGTCACTCCATATGAGAGGCTATATGGTCATAAACCTGATATTTCGCACTTGAAGGTATTTGGCAGCATTGCATATGTGCATATACCGGATGAGAAGAGGAAGAAATTGGATCCTAAGGCAGTGAAGAGTGTGTTTGTGGGATATGCACAGGAACAAAAAGCTTATAAGTGTTATGTACCTTCTACGCATGAAACACTCATAAGCAGAGATGTGGTATTTGATGAGTTAGCATCCTGGTATGGGAATCCTATTGTAGTGCTCTACTGATGGCTCACCCAGTATGAGTCATGCTGAAAAAACTCCTGCAGAGGGTACTTCCATGAGTGGTCAAACAGGTGATGTATCATCTACAGTGAGTCCTTGGACAGGACGATTGCGCAGTCACACTGCTACATCCACTAAGACGGATATGTCAGTGAGGGGGAGAACAGATAAGGGAAAAGAAAAGGTTTTTGAAGATGTAACAGGTCCACTCACTGCAGGTTATGATTCATCTAGCAGTGACAGCTTAGACAATGAATTGGGGATTCCGTCTGTTATGATGCCAGGTGCTAGGCAGAGTCGTTATGTGTCGCCTCATTAGAGGCAAGCTCACAGTGAGCCACAGCTTTGGAGATCAGAGAGGGTCAGACGACCTATTGATAGGTATACTTACACTAGATATTCAACCCGTCATTATGCTTATATAACGAAAGTAACAGGTTTTAGAGAACCAAGTAAGTTTGATGAGGCAGTTGTAGATGAGGATTGGCATGCTGCTATGGATGAGGAATATTCAGCTTTGGCTGAAAATGGCACATGGGATTTGGTACAGTTGCTTGAGGGCAAAACACCTATTGGCTGCAAGTGGGTGTATAAGGTAAAATGTAAATCAGATGGATCATTGGAAAGATACAAGGCCAGGCTGGTTGCAAAAGGGTATGCGCAACAGTATGGTCTTGATTATGAGGAGACTTTCAGCCCTGTAGCAAAGATGGCTACAGTTAGAACTGCGATTGCTTTGGCAGCAGCTAGAGGCTGGAAATTATGGCAGATGGACGTAAAGAATGCCTTTTTGAATGGAGAGTTACATGAAGAAGTTTACATGGAACAGCCTGAAGGCTATGTGCATCCAGAATTTCCAGCACATGTATGTCAGCTGAAAAAGGCATTATATGGGCTGAAACAGGCACCCAGAGCATGGAATGCTCGCATCAGCAGTTATTTGCAGCAACATGGTTTCCGATTGGGCGATGCTGATCATAGTTTGTTTGTGAAGAAGACGAATCGTGGCTATGTATTTCTAGTGGTCTATGTTGATGACTTAATCATTACAGGAGATGATGAAAGCGGGATTGCTGAAGTAAAGACATGTTTACAGGCTGAGTTTAAGGTCAAGGACCTAGGAGAGCTGAAATATTTTTTGGGGATTGAGGTTGTCTCTACACCTCAAGGCATATGGCTGCTACAGAAGCAGTATGTTCAGGACATGTTACAGAAATATGGTATGGCTGATTGCAAGCCTATGGATACGCCTTTAGAGCAGAATGTCAAGCTGCAGATTGATGTTGGGACAGAGATTGAGAATGTTACCATGTACAGACAAATGGTAGGTAGCTTGATCTATCTCACGATCACTAGATCTGACTTGAATTATGTTGTGGGGCTGATCAGTCAGTTCATGCAGAAGCCTCGCAAACCACACTTGGATGCAGTTAGGAGAATTCTGAGATATGTAAAGAGTACCATAGATCATGGGTTGTTTTATGCATATGGGAAACCCCTTGACTTGATGGGGTATACTAATGCTGACAGGACTGGTTGCACGTATGACAGGAGGTCAACCAGTGGTTATGCATTTGGATTGGGTAGTAGCATGATCAGTTGGCAGAGTAAGAAATAGCCTACAGTTGCACTGTCTAGTACGGAAGCGAGTATCGTGGTGCAGCCTTAGCGGCCTGTGAAGCTATGTGGTTACAGAAATTGTTGAATGACTTGGGAGTACACTTGGACAGCAAAGTCAGGCTGTACTGTGACAATTTGAGCAGTGTCATGTTAGCAAGCAATCCTGTCTATCATGCAAGATCGAAACACATTGAGGTTCACTACCATTTCATCAGGGAAATGGTTTTAGCAGATCAGATTGACTTGGAGCATGTGAAGACTGAAGACCAGGAAGTAGACATCTTTACCAAATCACTTGGTAAAGATAAGTTCATTCACTTTAGACAGCTACTTGGAGTGATGCAGATGACTTGAGTTTGGTTTTTGAGCTTGAGGGGGAGTGTTAGAAGTCAAGCTCAGTAGGTACGTCTTTATGTGTGACCGACATCTATGTTAGCTAGGTGTGTGGTGTCTCCATGTGACTACATTGAATAAGTCGGGTTTGTGTTAGCAGGTGACCTAACTAGAGTTAGTCAGTCTAGTCAACACTAAGACTAGGTTACTTTACATTGTATTGAGTGCTTCTCAGTTAGTGTGGAATAATGAAGAAAGCTATGGGAACCTAAAGGTTCATGGAGATTGAGTTTCCCTCTCTCTCTCTCTCTCTCATCTTTGAACAGCATGAAAGATCAAACATAACAAGACGACTCCCTATAATCCGCAAGCAAATGGGCAAGTTGAAAGCACTAATAAGCTGCTTGTGAGTATCCTATTAAAAATTGTCAAAGAAAAAATGGGACTGGGATACAAAATTGTATGTGGTAGTATGGGCGTATAACACAATGTTCAAACGAGCCACTGGCCACACCCCATTCAAATTAGTTTATGGGGAGGAGTGTTTCTTGCCCTTAAAAATTGAGTTGCCGACCATAAGATTCATGATCAATCATTCTTTGGGTGATGAAGATGCCCTATTCGAGCATTTTACGACTATAATCCACTTGGATGAGCTTAAATTGCAAAGTTTGTTGCACCAAGAGATAGCTAAACGTTGGATGAAGCGGTTGCATGATCTAAAAGCAAAGAAGCATACCTTTAAAAAAGGGCAGTTAGTTCTACACTATGATGCACGTAGGGAGCTATTTCTAGGAAAGCTGGAACCTAGATGGGATGGCCCTTACAAGATAGTTAGGATAGGTAAAAATAAGTCCACAACTTTATTAGTTGATCTATAGGGAATGGAATTTGAAAATAAGGTTAATCTTAATAAGATTAAACCTTATTATTTTTTAGTATGCTAACACGTTAAATGCATTGTAAGTCTATGCTGGGGTTGATTTGAGACCTGTAGGAGAGTTTAAACTGGTTGATGGGGCGGTTGATTCCTTATCTCGAGCACCTGCATCCAGAGCAAAGATATCATTAGGGGAAGCTTATCTGGTGGAGCAAAAGATACAAAGTGATTGAGTAAGAAGACGGTCCCTTTGTGTGGGAGATTAAAGTTTTCTGCCATCACTGTTTACAAATCTTGACAAGCATCCCTGTTGAGTTTAATGAAGAAGGTGGGATGGAGCTATCAGTCCATCCTCTAAATATGTTGAATTTTGATTATCATCATTACAAATAGGGGGAGTTCTTGATGGCTAGCTGTGTAAACCCATTGTGGACGTACACATTATACTTTAATGGAGCGTCCAGGGGCCCTAATAAAAAAGGGTGTGTTGGAGTAGTTATCCGAGATTCCCAACGTAGAGTTACAATGAAATTAGCTACTTATCTCAGGGTAGGATTCACTAATAACATGGCAGAGTATAAAGCTTTAATTATGGGACTAAGTATTGCCAAGAAAGGTGGTATTCGACAGTTGTTAGTAAAAGGGCATTCCCAGCTGATCTTAAATCAACTCAACGAGACATACACAATCTGGAATCCCATCCTTTGTACGTATCATCGAACTGCTATAACCCTACTTAATGAATTTGAGAGCGTCTCTCTTCAGCCGATTCCACATTATTGGAATCAATTTGCGGATTCATTAGCCAATTTTTCTTATGAGGAGGACCTCTTCTTCAATTGTGGTCCTAGTCCAGATGTTGTTATTGATAATGAGGCAGGACCTAGTCGCTTGTGGGGAGTTTTATCAGACCACACATTATATGGCAGGTGATGGTTGATATGGGTAATGTGAAGAGTAGCCGAGACCCATCTACCATTATTATCCTGGACCCATAGGTTGGTCAGACGATATGTTATGCGTACACCTCTTACTATATATACAGGAGGGATGGGTCACAACTTGATGCATTTAGTCTAGGGTAGAAAGCCCTAATTTTTTCTTTGGAATAGAGTCTATTTTCGTATATCTGCCTTCTTCCAAGGAGGGATCTATATGAGCTGGCATGTTTGATTTCTTTAGGGCAAGAGGTAATAACATGGCAGAGTATAAAGCTTTAATTATGGGACTAAGTATTGCCAAGAAAGGTGGTATTCGATAGTTGTTAGTAAAAGGGTATTCCCAACTGATCTTAAATCAACTCAACGAGACATACACAATCCGGAATCCCATCCTTTGTATGTATCATCGAACTGCTATAACCCTACTTAATGAATTTGAGAGCGTCTCTCTTCAGCCGATTCCACATTATTGGAATCAATTTGCGGATTCATTAGCCAATTTTTCTTATGAGGAGGACCTCTTCTTCAATTGTGGTCCTAGTCCAGATGTTGTTATTGATAATGAGACAGGACCTAGTCGCTTGTGGGGAGTTTTATCAGACCACACATTATATGGCAGGTGATGGTTGATATGGGTAATGTGAAGAGTAGCCGAGACCCATCTACCATTATTATCCTGGACCCATAGGTTGGTCAGACGATATGTTATGCGTACACCTCTTACTATATATACAGGAGGGATGGGTCACAACTTGATGCATTTAGTCTAGGGTAGAAAGCCCTAATTTTTTCTTTGGAATAGAGTATATTTTCGTATATCTGCCTTCTTCCAAGGAGGGATCTATATGAGCTGGCATGTTTGATTTCTTTAGGGCAAGAGGGCCCATTACTTACAGGTTTTAATGTTTGATCTCTTTAGGCCAAGAGAGCTAATTAGTTTGCAGTGAAATGTGCTATTTCTTTAGGCCAAGAGGGCCCTATGTCTATTTGGTGCAGGTAAGTTTAATGGTTTTTTGTTTTAGTGATTGCATCATACATGTTAATGAAGTCATTGGAGGGAGCCTTTGTTGTGAAGGAGCTTCTTGTGGCCATTCTAGGTGGTTTCGTCCCCTTCTAAGGTCTTTTTCCTTAAGCCATTAATGATATATGTGTATGTAAGGGGTTACTTTCTTTTCGTTTGTTGGGGACCAACAATTAAGGCATGAAGTCTCAGGTTTAGGTTAGAATGTCTAAGGGAGGTCTGAGTAGTCATTGCCTCCTGCAAAGGCATTGTCAGGTACTGTAAGACCTGTTTTAGAAGGCAGACCTAGTGACCATGTTCTGCTGACTTACTAGGCGGTCGTTCTAGGAGGTCCTGTTAGTGTGAGGAAGTTAGAAAAGCCTGCCAGAAAAAATAATGATGCAAAGAAGCAAAATCTTGAATAGTTGAATAATAAAAATATATAGAGTTGTGTAAAAAGGGGTTCTAACCCCTATAAAAATAGAAAAGGAAAGAAAGAAAAATCCTTGAGCAGTTGTTCATCGCCTTGCGAAGGCCTGGTAGGTTCCTAGGGACGAGACATGACCCGATGCAGATGCCTTGTCTTCCTAGGGGTGGCAACTACCTGAAAACTAAAGGAAATAAAAGAAGGTTGGAGTAAAAATAAAAGTGAGCGTTAGAAAAGGATTAAGTGTCACCTCGCAAGGGCTTGGTAGGTTCTTGGGTACTAAGATAGGATCTGAGGCCAATGCCTTATTCTCCTTGGGTCACTATGCTCAGCTCCCTCCTTTTTACATGCCTGAGTATGGAACATAAAAGCCTAAAAGGACATGTGCTAAAATACAATATTTCTTGCTCAGGCTATAGGAGTCCTCGCCTAGGAGGAGCTCTTGGTTGAGTTGTCCTCAGTTAGAAAGGCAGTTCAGACCATCACTAAGGATGACCTCTTTGATAGTTCTTTGTAGCTTGGCCGTGTTGGAGTAGCAGGTTAGTGACTAGCTCTGGCCTCTTATCAAATTGTGCTAGGCCTACTCCTTGTGGATTTCATGCCTTGGTTTTGTCAAGAGGTAGGGTGAGAGCTGTGATGTGTTTTGTTGTGTATCTATTTTGTATCAGCTTGATGCTCTTTGTGGTTGTATTTATGTGCAGATCTATTCGTGGGATTCGATGGGCTGAGTCACGCTATCCCGTGGTCACCAATGAGAGCTAGATTTTAGGACTCAATTTGGACCCGTTCTTGGAGCGTTGAAGCCCGTTTTGGAGCCGCAAAGTGCCTGAGAGGCATCAAAGAGCCAATTTTCATGAAAAATCAAACGGTGGCGGATGGCTGAGCTAGAATTTTCCTAGATGCATTTTGACATTAGGAATCTAACACAAGTCTCGGTTCGTCAATGGGAGGTCATTTGACCCTCCATTTAATCCCCGCAAGATTCGGCGTTATAAAGTAGCTACTGGATTGGGAAGCCGTAAAGTGTGTGGGAGAGGCTAAGTTGATGGAGTTCGATGCCATGAAGCCGCTTGTCTAGTCGGATTGCAAATCGGAGTTCATTTGGTCTTCAAAATTGAAAAATCCACTTGTGAGACAATGTGAACACAAAAAGATGAACTGGTTTGTTTAATATTCTAAACCTTAGGCTTAATAAAAGCCTTGAAACTAATGCAAAAACTATCGAATAGAGGGAAGCATCAATGCGCCTCCTCATTTTTGCTCGAAGCCTCTCCGATTCAAACTCGTTTGGAGAGAGAGAGAGAGGGAGATTCTCCATTAGGGCAGGGAGAGGAACAAGATGGCTGCAAGCTTACCCATTTTAATGGAGGATTTAAAAATCTCATTTTTTTAGTCTTTTTCTCTTCTTCCTCTCTCTCCCCTTAAGGGGTAGTTCATGCACATGAAGATGAATGAAGACCGGTTGAAGGATACTTGCCCCAAATTACTCCAAGATCAAGAGGAGGCTGAGCGGAGATGTTCAACATTGAAGATTTGTTGCTGGTCGATTGGCAACCTGGAAAAATAATCAAAAACCCCGCAATACGCAAATAAGCGGTATCTCTCATTTTTATAAAGAAATTTTACTTTTTTTAAATGTTTGATGGTTAAAATGGAATTCATATGGAACAAAAATTTGTTTGGAGCTCGTTTGTATTATGATTGAGGGCTGTGCATAAAAAAATTGCAGACCCATAATGATAAATAGTCCTAATAATTAAATTATAGCCTGAAAATTGCTTTTTTGATGTAAAAATGAAGGATTTATTGGTTTCGAGTGGGAAAAAGAGATGCGCATGGGATAAAATTCTGAGACAAAACATATTTCAGCTGTCGTAATAAGTCGCTAATCAAAAATCATAAAATAATCTATTTTTATGAATAAATAAATAGAGAAAAATAGCTAAAATTGGAAAAAATAGGATTTTCGTGTTAAAAAAATCTAAAAAATTATGATTCGTGGTTGTGGCTGTAAAAGAAAGCTGAGGCATGAAGTTTGGCTTTAGTTTGGCTTTGTTTATGTGTCATAGTTCATGTTTTTTTCCATTTTATACAAAAAATACATACAGAATAATTCCCTACACCTATGCAACGCAACGTAATCTAAACATTAGAGAGAAAGGGTGAGTTAAGAGATTAAGAGGACTGAGAGGGTTTGAATCTTTGAAATATATGATTGTGCATTTCATTTAGAATTGCGATAATTCAATATAAGGGGCTAGTAGCATGAGAAATCGATGCTAGTCTCCATACATCGAAGCATACGTTTAGTGAAAATCATGAAAGGGCTGGTTTGTCCACATCACAAAATGCTGATTTGATAAATATTTTTTGTGCACTAGGATCACATGCACTATGCATGACGCATGACATGGTATCAGTCTTGGATCGCATAGCAATTGTCTTCCTAGGACATGACGTATATGCTGAGTGGAAAGGAGCCTTTGCTGTAGGTGAGTTGTACGATTTCCTTGGGAGTGTTTGGTGAGGATCTATATATTCTTGTATCGTACAAAACAAGAAAAGAGAGGAGTTTGTGAGTTATGCTTTATATATTGGAGCGATGCATCTTGGGGCCAATCCCCAAGGTGTAGGAGAGTCACAGTGGAGCCATGGCAATCAGCCGAGGGGAGCTTCCTGATGTTTGTGTGACGAGGCACTATGTCTACATGTTATGGGATCTCCCTTTGAGGAGAAGGGAAGGTAAACATTGGACTACATATCAGCTACAAATGCATAATTAAATCTATTTAGTGTACATCGGTGTATTATAGACTCTCCTGGCTCGCAAGGCCGTGTGGTGGGGTTGTCTGTTGTGTGCATGAGGTCCGGCTAGTGCCATAGCTAGTCCTGGCCCATTTTAGGTCCCATCAAAATGCAAGAGTGTTATGCTCATAACTACACTTTAGCATACTACCCAAGTTGTGCAACCACTCTTGGCCTAAGACCACATCTACCCTAGTCATGCTTATAACTTAGAAATTTAGTTTCATCGTATGCCCTTGCATCTCTAATGGGGCTCTAATGAAACATGCTTCTTCCACTTCAAGATCTTGAAGCTTACCTACTTAGTCAAGAAGAAAACAAAGTTGATGCTCTAGGGTGCAACTAGGAGCAAAGTGGCAAATTGAGGGGATGCCTTAAAATAGTTCATTCTAAATGCTTTGAAAGGAAAGAACAAGAGAAAAAGCATTGCTTGCATTATTGATAATGATGTTGTAATATACTTTGATGATTGGACCATTAATAGCTTTATCTCTAGCATAGTTGGCACCAAAAGATAATAAACTTTTGGAGGTCAAGGTCAAACGCATGTTGGAGGCTGAGATCCTTCATAAAAGAAGACCTCGAGCTCATTGTCCAGAAGATGAAGAGGAAGAAGGCATCGAGTTCCAATGAGTTTCTAGTGGAGTTCTTCCAAGTCTTCTAGAAAGTGTTGCTTAAGGATTTTTCATGTTGCTCAACTGGCTCGGGGAGAAAGGGGAAGTATCATGCCATCAATGAGGGGCTAATAAAAGTCAACCCTAAGGAAGTGTAGAGGACACACCCAAATGATTGGCACCACCTAAACATGTTAAACACCACTTATAAAAGAGTGGCAAAGGCCACCTCATGGCAAATAAAATTCGTGTTGTCGAACCTATTGCACCCATATCAATATGGCTTTCTTCTTACCAAGTGTATCCAAGATCTAATCTTCAATATACTCTTGCTACTCAAATATATAGTGTTATAAGGCAAACAATTTGTATTGATTAACATGGACTTTGATATAGCTTATGATTGGATTTCTCGAAAGTTTTTGATCAAACTACTCCAAGCCCTTGGTTTTAGCAATGGTTTTTGTATTTTGGTACAAGTGCTATTTAGTAATGCATCTTCCAAGGTGTCTATTAATGGTATCTTGTCCAAAGGGTTTGCACTTTAGAGGCTGATGAGATAGGTTGCCCATTGGATCCACTACTATTTGCAAAGCCATTAAGCCTCTTCTAAGAGCTTTGTATGGCAAGGCTACAAGTGAGCACTTAGGAGGATCCACCCCCAAGTGGAGGAACATTCGTGGATCAGATGTTTGTGGATGGTAATTTTGACATCATTGAGGCTAAGCCATCATCATTGGAGACCTTAAGGGAGGAGTATGAAGGCTTCTTCATAATCTTGGGCTCAAATGTAAGTGCATGCAAAATTGAAATACTTTATCTCTCTTGGGAAGGCATTCGTACATGATTGGAAGATAACACATTCAGGGTGGTCAAGCTAGACACTATCACTAGATATTTGGGGTGCTTGATTGGCCTAAGCATCTTCCTCTCTCAAAGGTTTGATTGGCTCTATAGAAAATTGAAGAAATAATCTCTACAAACACACGGAAGATGTTATTTGCGTGTTGTAGTGTTAACATCGTGAGGTCTTTCACAAGGGATCTAGGTAACTAACCTGTTTTGGTGCACCACGCCTATGATCAACGCCCCATTGCAAGAAGCTTAGGGAAGTGGTGGATCCTCTTAAGAACCTCTGAAGGGATCTAGGTAACTAGCCTGTTGCGGTGCACCACGCCTGTGATCAATGCCCCATTGCAAGAAGCTTAGGGAAGCGGTGGATCCTCTTAAGAAGCCCATGATGATATGCATATGTGTAATCCGTATAGGTTTGAGAAATATGTCTAAAACTCTCTCACAGCCGGCTTGACAAACGAATATTCCTAGTGTATCTGTGCAATAGTCTAATAACGAGTCGGCCCGCCTTGAGAAGACGAGTCGGCCCAGATGTGTGAAGGCGCGTAAGAATCATCGAAAGGTTCAGAGCTACTTCTCTGTCTCCCAGGGCAAGTCCTCCTCCCTTCTCTCCCCCTTCGCTGCAAGAGTTCATTTCATGCTTTCTGCTAACATTCTGGTGGATTCTCCAGGTTCTTCTGAACAGGCGTGTACAGGATTGCTTATTAACAGGTATTTAGCCCCCTTCCCTCGTCTTTTGTCGCTCCTCAGATTACGGTAGCAACAGACCTAGAGGATAACTTAACTCAGTTGTTTTGCTTCCTTCCCTTGCCTTTGATTGCTCCTTAGAGATTAGGGTTTATTGCTACCGTCTGCGTTTTCAGACGGCCTCTGCCCAAATGCGGGCAACCAGTTCAGTTTTTTACGTGGCACCGATTTTTCAATTTTCTGATCTAGTCACCATGAATATAACGATCAAAATTACTGAATTCTGTGATTATACGCTTTTTCTGCTTACGATTTCTCAGTCAAAATTGTCAAATGAACCATTTGATTATGCCCTTTTAAAATATGTCTAGCGTATATGCTTGAGGATTGCCTTGGCAATTTTGTTTTATCTAGGAGAATCTTCAAAGTCAGGGCTGCATTGCATGTGTGTGCAGAAAGATGTCCCACATACACACAAGTTGGGCCAGAGCTTTCCTTTTTTCTGTGGCATGTTGACAAATCCTCTAAATCTATGAGCATAACAAAAAATGCACAAACTCATCATATGCTAGAATCAATCTAGAACATTTACATTTGGACTGAATCACTTTGAGCAAAGACTGAACCACTGTAATTTTCAATTTTTGGAGTTGCCCAACTTGCTTTACCAAACAACTTGCTTCATTTGTTTGGTGATTTAGTCCAAATGTATTTGTGCTTGATTGATTCTTCTATATGATGAGTTTCCATATTATGCAATGTGCTTACTGAATAGAGGATTTGTTAGTATAGCATGGTACTATGAATGCTCTAGGCCGACTTGGTTATGTGTGGGACATCTTTCTAGTCGCACACGCAGCTGTGAACTTGAAGAAATTTTCAGCATTCTCCCAGAAAAAACAATTATTGGGGATGGTAAATCAGAAGAGCATACCCTAGACATCCATTGAAAGGGCATGACAAAAGGACCATTCAAGGCTTTTGCATGAGAAACAAGAAAAGCGCGTATAATCACAGATTCCAGTAGTTTCCACCATTGCATTCATGATGACGAGATCAGGGCAGCTTGAAATTGAAACATCAGGACAGCTTAAAGATTGAAGCAGAGTCATGAAGGGTCTACCCACTTTGAGCTTCATGACTCTGCCCACTTTGAGTAGAAGTCATCTTAATAACTGGACCACCTTAATTTGCAATTCTTGGAGGTGTCCGACTTGCTTCATATTGGTGATTCAGTCCGTGTTGTATACTTGTATTAGATTTATTCTTGTATCTAATGAGTTTGCATATTTCTTGTTGTGCTTATAGATTCAGAGGATTTGTCAAGTATGCCGCGGTATGATGAACGCTCTGGCCCAACTCGGCTATACGTGGGACATCTTTCTAGTCGCACACGCAGCCGTGATCTTGAAGAACTTTTTGGCAAATATGGCAGGTAAGAGATGTTACATATGTAGCAATGAATGGCTACTCTTTTTGTGTTTTTGAAAGTTGGTCAGTATGTCACCTTGCCAAAGTAGAGCTCTGTTGGTCCTAGATCAAAGTTTGGAATTATCCCTTTCCTGGTTGGACCCTTGCGTCATGGTGAGGGAGGGTTTCTTATCTAGATATCAAAGGTTTATGGGGATGGACGACATTGTGTACCTGTGAACAAAAGGTTGTTTTGTTTACAAGTAGGTCCATTTGTTAACTTCAATGATCTTGTTGAAGGTTTGGTGGGTTTTCGCCTGGCCTGGAGGTAAATTTTGAGAGTGTCCATGGTGGCATTGTGGTGGCCTTGCTCTCAAGGGTTAAGGGGGAGACCATGGCGCATCTAGGCAATGCTTCTTTGTGTATGTCGATTCATGCGTTGTCGATTGGCAAGGGTGGAATATGGTGTTTGGTTCATCTGATGCGCCCTATATGGTGATCTGCTTGACATGGTGCACTGCTCTGTTTTTCTGGTACGCCTTTACGCAGAGTTCGAGATGTGGATTTGAAGCACGACTTCGCCTTTGTTGTATGTGAACTGAATCTCTATTCCAAACTTTCTGTTTATTCGCTTTATCCTTATCAAGGTTTCTCAGATTTGTAATGTGGAATCTGTCTGGTGCAGGACTTCAGTGATTCTCGAGATGCTGATGATGCTCGGCACTATCTGAATGGACGGACCTTTGACGGTAGTCGCATCGTAGTGGAGTTTGCCAGAAGGGTACTAATTTCAACTTGCAATTCAGGAAAGAGAGTTTGCAAGTCCCAACTGTGAAACATTTGGCTATAATACTTTTTTTGTTCTCAGGGACCCAGAGGTGGAGGTGGTGGTAGTGGTGGCGGTGGTGGTAGTTCTCGTGACTATGTAGGAAGAGGCCCCCCTCCAGGGACAGGACGGTGCTACAACTGTGGCCATGATGGTCACTGGGCTAGGGATTGCAAAGCTGGAGACTGGAAAAACAAATGCTACCGGTGTGGTCAGCGGGGTCATATTGAAAGGAATTGTCGCAGTAGCCCAAGGTTTCATTTGCATTTAGCTTATGAATGTTAAGGGAAGTTATAACAATATGCTTGTATTGAACATTGACTGATCCTGATGGTAGGCACAATAAAAGTCGATCTCGATCTCGATCTCGATCGCGGTCAAGATCCCCGTCAGCTGTGCAAAGAAGAAGCCGCAGTAGGAGCGACAGCCGTGGTCGCAGCTACAGGTTTGCCAGCTGCCAACTGCTGCTGGTCTTCATCTCACTTCTCTATTCAACATTGATCTTATTTTGTTTTTTTAACAGTCCATTACCAAAGAAAGGAAATCAGTCTTTCTCTGAACCGGAGCGTCCAGCTCGAAGTGCAAGCCGTAGTCGCTCTCAGACCCCCAGGAATGAAGCACCCAGTCGTTCATACAGCCCTGCAGGAAATGGTCGTAGTCCTATTGCCAGTCCAGCAGATGACAACCAAAATGCTGGTGAGAGTGCAGTGCATGATGCAGACTATGGAGAGCACAAGTCTCCAGATAGAGCAGACCGGAGTCCTAGCCAGTGAGCATTCTGTAAATCAGTTGATAAGAGAACTGTTGCAAACTTGATGTATTTCAATGCTAGTTTGAATGTCTTTTGCATGTTTTATATGGCTTGGCAAGTTGAACACTCATGCCATGTATGAAATTTGTCATTCACTTCTTATTCAATTTGTTATCTGCTTTTCTGAATGGTTTACCTGCTGGATATACTGCTGAAGTACTATTGATGGGATCCCTTGATTTGATGTCTTCAGGGCAGAATACTACAGTGGGTATTGCTGATTTATTGTCTCACTTTAATTGCTTTCAAACTTTTAATACTGAATATCATGCACAGGCTTAAGCATGCGTGTTTCAATATGGTGGTTTGGATTGACTTTTGATTATGATCAGGCACCTCATTTGACAGGACATTGGGTCTGTCACCTGATATTTACATCTGAGATGTCAAACTTCTAGATGCCAGAGCAGTTGGTTCAATGAAAAAAAGTTAATGCATGCTTTGTGGCTACCTTAACCAGTTTTCTTAAATAGCAAGAGAACAGAGGAACTGGATAGATGCGTGCAGCTGGTCTTGTCAGGCTTAGTTGGATGTTTGGTCAAAGTGGACCTGAACATCCAAGGGGATAGACATAAAAGGATGACGCTTGTTAAGCCATATTGAACTATCACCTAAAATATTGGGACTTTTGTTGGTTTGAGCTAATTCTAGTAGCATTTTTTGTTTCAAGCTGAGTGGTTGTAAGAAACACAGCAGAACTATTCAACTACCTGTTATCATGGAATTGTCAGGAAGAAAACAGAGTCACAAAAAGATGTCCACATCTTATCGAGGGATAGGTTTAAGTCAAGCTGCACATGTAAAAAGAGAGATTTGCACCAGATTAAGTAAAGCAAGAGAAAAAGAGAGAAGAGCGTTGGATAAGAGGAAAAAAGCATTTTTGAGTCTTAGCAGTGGAGAGAAGGGGAATAGGGGAAGACTGGAGATGGTGGTGATGCCGTCTCTATCTTGAAGTGGCAATGGCAATTCATCTTCCTTTCAACGATAAGTATGACATGATTTATATGGGAAAAATTGCTGAGAGAGAGATTGCTGTTTTGGGAAAACTGTTGTTATGTTGTTCTATTGCCATATATGAATGATAAAGTTTTATTGAGTGTTTCATGCAGTAGTAGCAGACTATCTTTTAACATGTGTTATTCACACAAAAGGGTACAAGCAAAACTTATTAAGGCCGAATATTTTCTTAACATATCTCAAACAAATCTTTGAAGTCTATATAATGGCTTGGAGAGGCCTGCTGGTACAGCTCTACTTTAGTTGCGTTGGAGGAGATGGTTTGATGTCTTCAAAGCGCAACAAAAATTATGTGCTTGTCTTCATGTAAGCAGAAAATGTATGGTCCTGTAAACACTTCAAGGACCTAGTGACCTGAAAAATTTAACTGCAGGGGTAGCTTAGTCACTGCTAGAAGATTGATAGGTTTTGATTGGGAGGTTTCGAAATGGGAAGGTGACATAATACATTGCCAACCTTGGGAAGAGAGGAACCGATTGCATTGATTATAGGTAGTTGAAGTGTGAGAATGCTTACCTTAAAAATATCGATGTTGTGGATGAGGACATGTTTTGGGTTGGTGGCCATTCCATGTGCACTGCATTCTACAACAAAATCCCTGTGCTGATTAGCTCGTGCAAGAGAGAAAGTTGCTCAATGATAGATGATGAGTTTGGGGAATATGTGTATGGTAATGTAGGGCTATATGGGTGAACATAATATTGCGGTTGAAGTATTTGAATTTGATGCTAATCAGTGGCCTTTAAAGTTTATGGAGATGCGCAAGTGTGCCATGAATCATCTGCAGTGAACTGGGTTCCCTTAAATTGCCATTTTTTTGATAACTTTGCTGGTCGTTCTGTTGAATGTGTCTCTTTGATTGAGTATGTTTGCATGTATAATTACTTGCAATAGGTGGTTGATCATTTCAATTGTTCTTGTTTGCAAACCAGTTATTCTTCAAGTAATGTACTTTCAGCATACCTTTTTCAATGAAGTGCTTGCTCACAAAATAAAAGTCCAGAGTTGGGCAGCTGTTAGTAGCTTTCATTAGCGAGCTTTGAATTAAAGGTGGAGATATGACATACTAGCAGTAGTATTATTTTGTTTGTTAGGTACCTTACATCACACACAGCTCCAAACCCCCATTGTCAATATTTTGCTTTGTTAGGTCCCATACAACCGCTTTCAAGTTTTTCGATATGTTGAGCCTCGCTCCAAACCCCCATTGTCAATATTTTGCTTTGTTAGGTCCCATACAACCGCTTTCAAGTTTTTTGATATGTTGAGCCTCCTGTGTTTCATTGTCAATCCCTTTGGTTCATGGCCATGGGGGCAGTGCCCTCTCCTGCGTGAACTTGAATGCTAGGTGTGTGGCACTTGGCATGCAGGGATGTCCATAAGTTTGTTGGGAGCTTTGATATGCACCTGACACCCATGGGGATTATTGGCAAGGGCTTCAAGTCTGCACATGGCACTACTGGCTTGTCAGTGGGGGTGTCTTTGGCTATGGATAGATGTAATCACGTATGCATGGGCCTTGCTGTGCACACAATCCATGCGCCTTGTTTGGACTTCCCTTTTCATCTTTTCATCCATGGGCTTTACTGTGCCCGAGATTCATCCACTGTATTTGGACTTCCCTTTTCATCTTTTCAGCTAGTGGGAACTAGCTGTCGCTGCGTGGACTATTCTTTGATTGTCCTCCTTGAGTTCTTTTAGCAGTCGTACAGGGATGAGAATTCTTACGTGCAGCCCCACTAATGAGAGCGCTTCTCTACTTTGGATTCAAGTGGATGTTTAGTTAAGGTAATGGATGTTGTAGTGCCTTCAACCCTTTCTTTCCAAGTTTTGTCTGCTTTTTCAGTTGGTTGCTCCACTGCAAAGTATTGGGGAATTTCTGGTCGTATGCTGTAGTCAATGTTGTAGTGCCAAGGGCTCTCTTACAAGTTTTACTTGCCTGACCGCTGGTTGAGGCCTGATTAGCAGTTCCATTTTCTCTGTCTGCTCTTTTCTCATTTGCTCCTCATTTCTCGCTACAATAGTGTTGTCGTAATACTCTCTCTTTACTTTTAGGTACTTCTACTGCTTAAGACTGTTGAAGTACCTTTCGAACTTCAGCCTCTTCTTCAGGGTCTACAGTCTCCTTCATCGTTCTAGGTTTTATAATTTGCTTGGACTTCCCCTATTCTTTGGACGTGCTAGAATTTGTTCATCTTACATTTTCTAGCTTTGATCTTACTTTTCCTAGCTTTCTCAATTGCTTTTCTCAAACAATGCCCTAGTCTTTGTTCCTTGGGCTAGTTTAGTCCTTTGCCCTATTTTTTTTTGAGTTAGATGTTGCCCTAGCTCCTCCTTCCATGATGGATGATGGTGCACGTGAATTATTTGGTGCATTACGGTTCCTCCAAATCTGATCATGACTGCTTGACTATTCGTAATCCTATGCGAAGATGAATCTTGAGACTCAAGGTTGCTCTTGCATCTTGGTTGCAAACTCATGGACATCCAATAGGTAGTTGTCCAGGTATGAAAATGACACATCATCTTTTGGGTTTAGGTCATGGAAAGGGTGAATATAATGGTGTAGGTGCTATTATCAAGACACATCTCACTTGAGAGCAGCTAAAGCTAGACTTTGTGAAGCTGCAATGTGCAGTTAATGTGGTGCCATTTTTGAGACTATGTTCGTGTAGCCACAAATCCTTCTAAAGTATGACGAGTTATTGGAGTGTTTTGGAAGGTAAAAGGAAGGTGATTTGCTTAGTAACATGCATTTGGATTGTAAACTTGTGCCCAATGCACATGGATTACATGCGTCTTTGGCTACTCCTTGACAAATGGAAGGATCTAAGGTGTAGGCAGCTTTCATGCTTTTGTAGTGCTTGCATGCAAGGCCTTTGGAGAAGGTGTTCTAAAAAAACACATGTTTCCTCATGGGAATATGTTATCCTTGAACCTTAAGACGATATGGATGATGATGATGAGACGAAAGATATAGCATAGGACATCATGATGCTTTGATCAATGCACTTCGTGTTGGTGATAATTTTGAAGTAATAGCTCCACATGACAATGAAGAGCTTGTGGATTTCTACATCTTGAAATGCATAAAGGAACATATGAGGATTGATGCTTTGCTTGAAGATGTATGGGGGAATATTTGTGGTGTAGGCACATTAGTTGTCAGAGGGGTTTGGTACTAGCAAGCACAAGGAAATCCTATGAATTCAAGCTCTTATGATCAATGCCTTAAGTTACGTTACAATCCCACCTTGTTGGAGCTATCAAGTTTCCAATGCAAAAGTAGGACATGGTGGAAAATTTCTAATTTCCCTTAAAGTATATGAGACCATTTAAAATAGCACTCTGTTTGATGTATAGGATCGCTCTATATAGTCAACGTTGGTTTCTCCATTGCTCTTGTATCCATGTTATCATAAACACTATATAAGCTTGTTTGCTAGAGGTTTTTATCTATGTTGCTTCTATAAAATTTTACTTTTATTTTTGTGGATTTATGTATAGAAAGAGAATTTCAGATTTTTTGTTTAGTATCATTAATGGGGAGAGAAGCTAGGATATTGGTAGCTTTCAAGTACCTCCCAAAATGAGGACACGATTTAGGTTGTTTGTTATTAGGAAACTCCAGTTTCATTAACTAGAAGAAGGCATCTGCCAAATGTGGCAAAGGTGTTTGCACTTGAATATAGTATGCATCACCACCAAGAAAAGGAGGAATCTTCCTAGGCTTAAGAGCTCCCACATCGCTTGGTTTTGACCCTTGTATGCCCTGAATACCGTATGGGTCACCACTGAGCAAGGAAGGCCCCTCACTTAGGGCAATGGGTAAAGAGCGCCACTTCAGTACTGACCCTCATGTAAACTTGAACATAGTATGGTTCACCACCAAGCAAAGAAGGCTTCTCATTTAGGCCCTCAAATATAAAGCCCCTAGCAAAGGCTTTTGTAGCCTCCACATCGAAATTCCCTAGCATCTCTTGATTAACTAAACAATGTATAGAAATTAGGCCAAAATTTTGGCTTTACATCCCTACACTTGACATTGCTACCCTTGTTTGGTACCTCTATGAAGCAGGTCAACTAGTTTGAGGCTATGAAGTCCACCTTAGTAATCGCTCGGGGATCCTTGAGTTAGAAAGGCCATACACTTCATGGGCTTGGAATTTTGTCAAGTGGAAGACTGTCTTTCTTTCAAATGACACTAATGACAAACACCAATGCAGCTTCCCCTATCTAGGGAGAACAATCCTTGTTTAGAACTTAATAATAAATCAATAAAGTAACAATGAAAAATAGGTGCAACACATCAAATTACTAACATACATGCATGTAACAATATCCATGGATGCACCAACACCATCATGAAATACCTCTATGCTCGGTGTGATCAACCATGTTGCACTTTTGCTTCTTTGAAGCACTAGTTGGTGAAGGTGAAGATTTGGAAATGGTTTTTCTCTTCCTATTGGATGGCGGGGGTGTATCCGAATTGCTCCTAGAAGATGTAATGGATGTTGATGAGTAGGTTGGGGAGGGAGAGGAAGGTGCAGATCTCTTGTTACTCTTGGAAGAACACTTGGGGGTAGTTTTACCTTTGCCATCGTTTTGATTTTGATGTGTAAATGGCTTCTTTCCCTCTTGGTAGGCTTGTTGTTGTTTCATGTTGCTAGCCCATAGAGACTATTTCATGGCGGAGTAGACCACTCACTTCAACCTTCAAGAGCCTATGCAATCACATCAAGCTTGTCAAATACTAAAAATCTCTTTTTTCCCATTCATAGCATTTGATGATAGCATTTGGAGAATCAACCAATATTCCCAAGGATAATATTAAAGCATTTTTCCCCCAAAAATGGGAGCCTTTCTTTTCTCTAGATTTCACTAGTTACAAAAGCATTAAACCTCTTGACTTCACCACCCCCAAAAATAGGTAGCTAGTATATCACCTAAACATACATACTCCCTATCTCAAAACGTGTTTTTGTAGTAGTTTTATTTATTGTATAATGATAGGAAATTGCGATTTTTAAATTAGAGATATTTTGCATTTTAATGAACAAGCAGATTCAAGTATGGAGCCATCAATTGTATACGTCAAATTGCTTTTAAATAAAGAAGCTATCAGGGCAATCTTGAAGGATTAGAAATATCAAAAGCTTACAAAAGAGGAGATTGAAGTCTTCATGAAAGACAATCAACTTGATCCACACGACATGCATGCATTGTTGGATGAGATAGGTATCCACTAGTAGAGGATACACAACTATTTACAAATCTTTTCAATCCAAGATGAATCTAGGATGCATGGATTGATATTGCTGAGTTTAGCATTACTCAATGAAGTAGTTTAATAGGACTTCGGAGCTCCATTTCACATTATAGATACATACCATGGAGTAACAAGAGAGGTGGTCTATGCCAAATGCAATAATATATTTTACAACTTGGAAGCCTTGCTCAATTAGTTGAAGTGACTCCAGATGGATGAAGTGGTGTTCTCAAATTTGTGTTGAAGCTTGATGAATGCTAGATTATGAAGGAGAGAAAGCTAGAACAAGTTACTATCACCTAGATGAACATGGCACTTGATCTAGTAATTCTCAACATGCTAAACTTTGACTATCATAATTACGAATAGAGGAGTTCGTGATGGCAGGCTGTGTAAACCCATTATGGACGTACACATTATATTTTGACGGAGCGTCCAGAGACCCTAATAAAAAAGGGAGTGTTGGATAAAACACATTATCAAGCTTGTTTCAATTATTCAGCCATACAATACATGATAGAGGAATGCAAAACGCTAACAATATAGAAAAATTACATAAATGGATCTACAAAAATATTATCCATAGAATCAACATAGTACAAATACTAAGAACATTTGCAGTTTTAAAGAGACAAAAGAAGAAACGAATCTTTGCAAAAACCTAATGTAACAATTTAACATGCTCTATGGTGAGATAAGCCAAAAAAAGAAAAGGAAATACTTAGATACCCACAACCAATAGTTTTTCAAAAATTCTTACACAATGAAAGAGTTGTTAATTTGTGACAATAACTTTTGTAAGTACTATTAGAATATTACCATGTTTCACTTCTCTATACATGGCCTCTTTGTTGATGACCTAGCTGCATACTCTACTTGTAATATTTTCTTTATTGGTTCTTTTAGATCTAAGGAGTTTCCTTTTTTCATATTTTATGAGAAATTTTGGATCCTTAATCCTACACATCAATCCATACAATGCATATGCTAATGGTAGTTATTATGTATTGCATGTTGATTGGGGCCTTGGCCAAAAACTTGTAAAGCTTCTTTTTCGTACATAAACATTATATTCTCAACATGCTATCTAATAGGGTAGCCTCTCCAAATATCTTGATAGTGCCTTTAATACAAACTAGATGCACAACCAATAAAATCATTGTCATATACTAGAAGTTCGAAAACAATGACACAATTAATCATAGTAAAATTCTCATGAAATTTCCACATGCTATCCAAATAAACATATGAAATAAACCTTCTCATTTTTGTTAAAGATAAGCAAGGCCTTGCACCATAGCTTAAAGCTAGATTTGTCAAGTTGTAAAGATGAACGATTTGAATTCCTAGTCTTATGCGATCTTCCCAAGTGAAATTTATTCAAATTTCTCTATGTTTCTTGGAACTATTCCTTTGTGGAAAGGTTTGTCTCGTATCGGAGTGCATCATTGTAAATCATAGTTAATGCGTGTGCAATAAAGTGGAATTCACTATCCTTCACATTTGAATCCAGTAGAAGGTATTTGTCTAAGTCTTTCATAGCAAATTCGACATCTTGTTCAAGGTTTTGTGAGGTAATGGCTAGGCAATAGTCCTCCTTGCACATCGACTGGACCCACCCCTCTAGCCTTCCTTCTTATTGAAGCATTGATATCTAATTAGACATTTTTACTTCTTTATGTCTAGCTAGAACCCTCAAATTTTCTTGATTGAGATTTCCCTTATGGGGATTTTTGGTGAAGATATAATTAGTGTGCACATTAGGTACCCTCTATAAAAACTCCTTGAATAGATATATGCTCCTTAGCCTCATGCTCTTCAAGGTATTGGGATTTAGTCTTGATCTAGTCTTCCACTAAGGCAATGATAAAAAACACATTAGACACTTGTGGATAGAGTTGGTGTTGTCCAGCTTGATAAATGAAATCAAACATGATCTCTTTTGGAGTAGCTTCACTAGTCTTAGGCCGTTGAGCCTCCATTTCTTGCACCTACATATACAATCCATCTACAAATAAAATGGGCAATATATGAAGCTCTACATTGATACACTACAAAAGAGATGGTTGGGACTCTAATCATGTCATATTGATCTACAATAAAACCATTGATGTGACATGGGGTACACCCCCCCCCCCCCCCCAACCCGGCACCTCGCACCTCGCATTGTTCTAGTGCAGGACGACTAGCACAATGCGAGCAAGGGGGGGGGGGGGGGGGGGGTAAGACTAAGGGATCCGCCCTCATATTGTGCTAGTTTTGGACTAGAACAATGCCCTAGAGAGTTTTGAGACCCCCCACTCTCTTATGTTGGTCTTGGACTAGCACAACACAAGATGGGCTCCTTGATTGTCTTAGGGCCCATATTGCATCGCGATGGTCTGGGACCAACACAACATGATATTGGATCCTAGACTAACACAATGTGATCCAAGGTCTCTCAAACTATCAAGGCTCTCCAATCATGTTATCTAAGTCCTGGACTAGCACAACACTATAGAGGTCCCCTGAGATAATGTAGGATACAAAAAGTCATATAATGTTTCATGCATAATATTTTGTTTATTATTAGGGCTACAAAGTGAGAAATATTTATAGTTGAGCCAATTTCATGCTTTGGTCAACTTTACCTTCACAATGTTATATGACATCCTTGACAATTATAGCATGTAGGAGAGTGAGCATTATCTTAAGAACCAAGAGACATATAGAATTCAAATCGAACCAATTTCATGCTTTGATCACATCAAGGAGCTTCACAATGTGATCTGACATAAGGAGGACAACATTTTAGCATTTCAATATCACCTAGCACCAACTGTTGGCCCAAAGTATTTACTGAAATAGCAAACCATGAGAGCAATGTAAGAGACTTCTTCTAAGGTTATGAGAAGCAACTCTTCCTCAAGACATTGTTAAACACTTATCTAGAGTCTTTTTTGGAGGATGGAGTTTCTTATGCCTTGAAATAGATGAAAGATGGAAAACCTCAAAGTATTGATGGTCTTCTTGCAAAGTTCTTGCTGAAATCCATTTGGGATGTTTGTTAGCAAGATTTCGGTGAATTTTTGAATTGTTATTGGTAAAGAAGGGACTATCACACAAAATGCTAATCAAGGATTAATGAAGCTAATTTCTATGTGTGACATTAGGCCTAAAGATAGCGATTCCTTGAATTCTTCACCCTCACTATATGGTTTTGTGTATGAAAGGTGAGCTCAAGATGCAATTCTCAACCTTGTGATGGCTATTGACTAGCCATTGGCTAGAGTAGGCAAACTTTGATTTCTATCAATGTGGATTTTGACAAGGCATACAATTGCATAAGTTCTTTTTAGAAATTTATCACCTTGGCTTTGAAGGCCCAAAACTTTGGTGAAGCTTTGTAAACATGATTAAGAACTTGTTTACAAATGTTTAGCTCAGGTGTACATTAATGGTGTAGTATCTAGGCCCTTTTCTCTTTGAAGAGGTCTATCTAGTAAGGATTGGCTAGTTGAAAGAAGTACTTTAAAAGGCTTGAAGCTTTCTAAGTGTGAGTACTTCCTTTATAAGTTTTTGGCTGATGACAACTCCAACATTGTTACAATAGAAGAAGGAGAGCTTGACACTCTAATGGGAACCTTTCAAATGTTCTCAAAGGCTTTTGGTATGTTAATCAATTATTGCAAGATAGAGATTGTGTACCTAGGGTATAATGATCCTCCAAATTGGATTTATAGCTATGGCTTCAAAGTACTTAAGGGGGGAGAGGTGTTTTGCTAGTTAGGGTTCTCTCTTGGTTTGGGTTAAGAATAGAGCACTGTGTTAACCCACTTAATAAAGAAAGCATGAGAATGACAAATGATGAGGAGTAAACCTTTTCAACATGTTGTAGTTATTTTTTGAAAACTTTTCTTGAAGATGCTCACTCGTGTAAATTGCAATTTATATTTTTCAAAATCAAGTGAGCTTCCTGCAAACATCTAAGTGCATACAATGTGTGGGTGGCCAAGAGGCCATAAGTGTGGGCTGAATGCCCAAAAAGTATATGGAACTTTTGTGTAAGAGGGATAAGGGTTAATGGAGAAGGCAATTCATGTGTGTGCAAACTGATGGTCTTCATGCTTGTGTTATCTTGTCTTGTAAGTGAGAGATAATGGAGGTGAGAAAGAGAGTATGTGTGAAAGTGAGGGACATTGAGCGAGAGGCCTATGCAACCTTCTCTCTTCTTCTCCATCCCATCTCTTGGAACATTGCTTGTGGTAGTGAAAGTATGTGAAGTAGGGAGAGTGAGGAAGTGAGGGACATGGTAAGTGAAATTTTCTCCATCTTTCTTCATTTCCTTGAGCTACCCTTGTGGTTTTGCAAGTGTAGCAATGAGGCAAGCGAGATGAGGAACAAGTGGGCTTACAATTGGATCACGGAGTAGTGCTTGTCAACTTGTTGTGATTATGACGTGGTATGTGCTAGTCGAACCCTTGAAACAATAAGGGTGTGTCCACAGTCCCATTGTTGGCATGTGAACACAACATTTTTTGGTTCTATTGTGAGGACATAGGACATGTTAGCCACAAGGATTCTCATGCATGCTTGATGTAGATTAGGGGGTATTGCAATTGTGACAACCCCAAAATGCTCATGAATGGTCGACAAATGAGTGCTTAGATCTTATTTCCACAATAAATTGGCATTTTTCTTATAAAGCATTTAAATAGAATGCACTATAGAGAGGATTAAGATAAATAAATTGGAAGAAAAAAAAGAGAAGTAAATGTTGGACAACTGGGGTGAATAAGGGTAGGAATGGGTTCATTACCTTGACATTTCTAGATTACAAAAAATCTTCCCAAATGTGAACAAGGGAAGTTCCAATAATTTATATTTGATTATTTGTCCAAAAAAAGGGAAGATAGGAATAAGTCCCTCTTTGAGTGCAAGGGGAGAGGGTTACCACATAGGGTGGATGATGATGAGAGGTTTGCTTGCATATGAAGAGGGGTCTCTTGCTTGCATATGAAGAGGGGTCTCTTGCTACATTGAGAGAGAGAGAGAGAGAGAGAGAGAGAGAGAGAGAGAGAGAGAGCAGTTGTATAAGAGCAATAAGGATTGTGTAGGAACTTTTATTAGTTTTTCCTTAAAAATCTTTAATGATTGTTTAAAAAAAAGATGTGGATGATGTGAGAGAGAGGAAACACTTAACATGGGTATTATCTCCTTTCTTCTCCTTCACCTCACCATCATGCCATTCCCCTTTGCTCCTCAGTCCCCATCAATGCTACCACCGAGCTTGAGTCACGCTACCTTGATAGTTTCCCTAGAATGCCCCCATATGGACCTTACGGTAGAATCGCTAATGCATGCTATAAGCAGCCCCTGCCAATCCTAACATGTCAACCCAAATCTATTGGCCTAAAACTATCAAGCCCAAAATGTCAACATGAACTTGTCAATGAGAACCTATTAATAATGAGAGCTTGCCAACATGAACTTGTCAAAATGAACCTATGAACGTGAACTTGTCAACTTAAGCAAAACTTGTCAGTCTAGCTTGCCAAATTAGAACTACCAATTCAAACTTATCTGCCCCATCGTGTCAAACTTGCCAAATCTAACTCTTCAAACCTAACTTAACTCATTAGGAGGAAATTTATCACTCTTCAAATCTAAGTTGTCAACTCATTGGGGAAAGATTTATCAACTTTTTGGAAAACAAGTCAACTTGTCAAGAAATGTGTAAGATGCTTGGATTTGTCAATCCATCAACACCAAAACTAGCCAACTCTCCAACACATATTGAACCTGTCAACAAAACTTCAGGTCTTCAAGGAAAACTACTTAGTATTCATCAAGGGATTCTTGGCAACTACTCAACACAAACAATCACCATGTTGGGCGTCACACGCTCAATGTCTTGGGACCATTGGACACACTCCTATTATTTCAAGAGCTTCAATGTGTAAAATCCTTGGCCTAGCCCTCACCTAGCCACTTGCACATGGATTGAAATCCGATTGTAGTGAACATTGCGTAACATACCACCAACTATGATGGATGCACATGCAAGCTCCATGATCCAAGTGAGTGCTCCTTCCTCCCTCAACCCTGTATGGTTTCCACATGCAAAAGAATGAGCATGAGTATGGCAAGAGAGAGTGCTTGGAGAGAGTGATGGAAACCACTATACAAAAGAATGAGCATGAGTATGACCAAGAGAGTGATGACAGAAGATTCTTGGTGTAAGGTAAGTTGTGGCTATAGTGGTTGTAGGTGATCTTGTTGTTGCTAAATTTGGTGGTATTCTTGGGATTCTCTTGGTGTATTCCAATGGTAATTATTCTCTTGGTAAGTTTCCATGAGGGATCGAAGGGTAGACATATTGGGTTGAGGATGGAAGAATGTGAAGAGAGGCTAATGGCACATTAACTTTTGGAATCTTTAGTACCTACAATTGACAAACTTCTCATGCAATCTCTCCCCAATGGACAATGCTAGTCTTCTTGTCATGCACATAATACATATTTTTGCTTTGGGAGATGGATGAATTTGAAGTGTTGTTCTATACTTGAGAACCCAAACTAGGCATAGGTTGTGGTGGTGCAGATATTACACGAGTGCATGTGAATACTAAGGTAGAAGATAGTTGTACAATTCCTCGTAGAGTTGTGTTGTTGATGGAACAAGGGTAAAATAGATTGAAAAAAAAGTGTTATTGTTGATGGAAATGCACTTAAAGGAGGCCTTGAAGGTATCATTATTATGCTATATAAGATGTGTCATAGTATAGCCTGAGAATAAATGTCTTCAGTAGTTGTAGCTGCTTCCAATGATTGAGGAGAACGGTTTTCTCTTCCATTGCTTTTCATTTTGCTTCCATTTGCGAATTGTGATGGTATTGACGTGGAGTAGAGAAAGAAAAGTGTAAGTGACTTATGGTGATAGGTCTAACCATAAGCAAGGTATGCTCCCTAGGTATGTCCTGCCCTTGATGTGCTGTGAGTAAGTGTGGGGGAAATGAAAAAGGGGTTAGGGGATTAGGGACGGAGTTGGTTGGCCAAGGCCATAGGATGCACCTAATTTTAGAACCCTTAGGTGTAATGTAGTAATCATGTGTGCATTTTTTAATTTTGAATAATACAACAATGTCATACAATGGGGCTTTTAGCCTTATAGGAGAGATAAGAGGGATGGTGAATATTTGGATAGCTGAGAAGGATTACCCATTGAGTAAGAGGTGTTCCATCCTTAAGCCTTGATTTATCATTGTGAAGAACTTGTTGTTGAAGAGTTTGAAGTTTGAGAGATGATTGAACACCTCGGTAACTATTGTGCTTCATGTTGGAATGGCAAAGTGCTTGAGGTAGCACGTGAGGTTTGCTCGACAAAATTGGCTCCTTAATGTCAGATTTTTTCTTGTGTTCCCTTGGAGTTTGTGGAGAATCCTATATGTCCATGGATTTAGTCTTTCTTCTGTCCACGAGTTCTTCCATAGCTTACTAACTTCATGCTCCTTTGTTGTCTTAAGCATATCATTTGCCATCTATTTGTCTGCAGTCACTTGATAAAAAATGAGAGCATATGTAGTCGAGTTTAATGATAGTTTTTTTTTCTTTTGAGAATGATTGTTTAACTTCACTTACTAGTTCACGTTGTTAAAAGTCAGTTGCTTTTGCTTGCTCCTCCTCATAGGAAAAATGTGACAATGCTTTCAAGCATTGCAGGGATACTAACTGAGTATGGTGTGCATGGATATTTTGATGTTTTTTTTTTCTTTGTTTAAATTGAAAGGTGAGAAGGATTGAAGCTTTCTTGGAAAAGCTATGGTGGGAGAGCAAGAGCAAGAAAGAGAGAGAGACCAAATGGGAACTCCAACAGTCACAATGTGTGATCGGGCCTTCCTTTATTCAAACTGTCACTAAAAGAATAAAGAAGAAAGTGACGGTGATGGGTGTCCGCCACTTGGAGTGTGTAGTGGGGTGGGTACTCTCAGTGTAGTAATACATGGGCGACTAGGCATTGGTGCCTTCATCCCCAATAACCTCCCACTTAAAGGCGAATCTGCCCCAGTGAGGAGTGAAAAGAAAAAGAAAAGACAGTACAATGTACACATGTACAACAGGATGAAGAAAACCGTCATCTCATCCAATGCCCATCAATCTCCTAAGGAAGGCAAAGTGCTCAGTAGTGAGGCTTTTTGTGAGTAGATCTACAAGATATTCGTGAGTGGAGATCTTGACAAGGTCAATAGACTTGTCCTTCATGACCCCACGTATGAAGTGATACTGTTAACTGTCAGTCGAACAAGGTGGAAAATCTGGAAAAGCTGAAGCAGAAGACAAAGGCCAAGGCAAAGTGAAATGGAAGACGAAGGCATGCCAAGAAAAATCTAAAAACACAAGAAGCGCAGAAAAGTCCTAAATAAGGGAAAAAGGCGCACAAGGAAAAGCGCAAGTCAATACTATTGTAAAAGAGCGCAAGCACATCATGATTTAATTTAAGGAGCGCCGGGCTCTCACCCGTGCAATTTGTAAATGTAGACGGGCAGTGGAAAGGAAGCTAGGAAGATAGAAGGACAATGGGAAAAAGGGCCTAGGCCATGGCCGGCATGTAAAAAAGGGGATAAGGGGATGACTGCCCAAAAGGGCTTTAGGGTTTTGTATATAAAGTTGAAAAGTGAATGAGAAGCTCATTCTTGTGTGTGGCCAAAAGTGGGTCTCCTCCTCCTCTTCTTCTTCTTATTATTATTATTATTCTTGCTTGCTTGAGCTTGTGCTTGAGAGAGGGAGTGTGAGAGTGTGAGAGAGAGTGTGTGTGAGGGTGAGGGACTGGGGAGGAGAAGCTCTCCATTTTCCCTCTTTTCTTCTCTTCTCGTCTCTTGTCTTGTCTTGTCTTGTCGCGGCTATGGAACTTGGAGCGTGGAGCTTGAGGATGGAGCTTGCTCGAAGCTTGCACTTGGATCGTGGAGCTACCGGAGTGCGCGGGAGAGCAGGTAACTCGATCAGCATGGAGGTAAGCTCACTACACCCATAGATATGGATGGTGCGTTGGCTATGTGAGAGGTAGCCATTAGTGCTCAGCTTGGAATGCTTGAAATAATAAGCGGTCCGCGGGTCTTGGTGGTTGAGCGAAAGCCCCCACATTTTGGTTCCGTTGCCGGGACCAACAGATTCAAGCCTTGAGCATTTGCGCGCTTCGAATCGAGCATTAAAGTAGGGTTTTCCCCGAACAGGTGCTTGAGGTAGATAGGTAGGAAGCGAGGGAGTTTGGAGAGGTATTCAATCTCCTTAGCAGATAGCTTTTTGTTGTTTTCGACTTGGGAAAGCATGATGGAGTAGTGTAGGTATTTTCCTTATAGTTTTTTTCTTGCATTTAGAAAGGATAGGAGAAAAATGTTGGAGCAAACAGTAGGCTTTTTTGTTTGCTGTATAACAGGCTGAAATAGGGAAAAGAAGGACAAGAAATGAAAATTTGGGTTAAATGTTAGTAAGGGAAGCAAGATTAAGGTGAGTGCAGGCCTGGACAGGGTGATAAGGGGCCAAGAGTGGCAAGAAAAGCCACATTGTGCATTGTAGGGTTTGAGGAGAGCATGAGAGAGAAAGGAAGCTTCGTTGAGTGGATCCTCTTCGATCTGGCCATCCGGGAGTTATTTGCCCAGCCCAGGTAATTCCACACCTTCCATTGCATGAGTAGGTTGGATTTGGAGCTGCTCGACCAGTAGAACTGCCTCCATTGCCCAGTGCAACAAATTTTTTAAAGTCCGGCAAAAAAACGTGTCGCACTCGGCCTGTCCAAGTGACCGCGATTCTGGGTCGAGTCCCAGAATCGGCCCTTGGATCGCTCGGCCATTCAGTCTTCGGCCTTGCCGACTCGGCCCAACCCCACTCGGACAAGTTGACATTCGACTCGATCGAATTCACCACTTGACTCGGCCTTCCTGACTCGGCCCTCGGCTCACTCGGCCACTCGGCCCTCGGACAACCAGACTCAGACTGGCCGAATTTGACATTCGGACCAGTTACATTCGGCCCTTTCTACTCGGCTCTTGGATGGGCCGAATCGGGCATTCAGCCCCTGCAATTCACACCTGTTGGGCCGAATTTGGATTTTTTCAAATTTTAACCTGGAGACCCTGAAACTGACCGAGAGACCATATAGAGCCGAAACCATATCATAGATCGATCACTGGGCTGAAACTTAGAGCAAGTAGTTCAAAATTTGGCTATAAACGGTCCTCCAAATTGCACATGGTCCTCCAAAAGAGTAACCAAAAGCCCATACCGAAACAGAGACAACCAAAGACCCTAGAACCTCAATGGGCCAATCTAGCCAACAAGGGCAAAAAGGCCACACTATAAAAACACATACGTGTTGCATTCGGACTGCATATAGTCAAAGCGAAAAGCAATAACATCAAGCTACAACAACGAGAATGATTAGATATAATAGTCCTAACGATAGATGCACCTTGAATAGCGCCACACAGGCGATCCAAGACATTAGTGGAGAATCCAATCTGGTCGTGCAGCTGGGGACTCAAGGGCATTTGTCAGAAGGCTTAAATTTACAAGCCAAGACCTGGAAGATGAAGACATAGTATCGCTTGCTTATCTTAGGGTCAAACTCACCGCGAAAAGAGAGCACACTATTGATGCTCTGATTGATGGAGGAGAAGATTTTAATGTCTTGACCTATGAATCATGGACCCTACTAGGCCAACCAGAGCTCACACTGACTAATGAAACTCTTAGCCCTTATGGGGACACCTACAAGCACTCATCAGGAAGTGCAAAATCCTTGCGAAAATCGAAACTGAAAGCTTGCCTATCCTATTTCATGTTCCTCCAAATAGTGCTAATTACGGGAAGGAAACCCTTCCAGGAAGACCCTTCAAAAGGGCGACCAAGTGTGAGGCCGACTATGTAGCATAGAGGATACACTTGACATTACCGTGTGTGAAGATAGTCACAACCTTTAGCAAGGGTGACCTCATCGAACCTCGAGGGAAAGGCAAGGAAGGTGCTGACATAACAGTCAAGCCTACTAACGAGAGCAAGGACTTGTTGGAAGAGTTGATACAAGCAAAGGTTGAACAACGAGAACCAATGAGTGAGGCCATGCCTGAAATAAGAAGGTCAAGAGACAATGCCAAGGACGGTCTTTGGACTTATAAATATCGTAGAAGACCCCAAAAGAAGCCCAAGCCTTATGGACGAAGGCATCGATGGAGGGTCAGCACAATGCCGCGATGGATATCCAAAGCATTGCTACGTGCTTAAGGGTATTACGTAGGTAACCGATGGATTTGGGTGCCAAAACCCCCTGCTAAACCCTCTTTGTCGACTGAAGACCAGATCATATCAAGAGAAAAGAAGCGTAGGAGGAGATCAATACGAAAAACCAAGTCTTGAGTCAAAAACATTGGAGTGACCGAGCCCCTCACGGTCGAAATCAAGAAACCAAACGGGACTAATCGGAGGGTAGATCCTCAGCCTAGCATGCTTGACAAGTAGATATCAGATGTAATCGTTGAGAATATGCAAAAGCCACTAGTGCCCAAGGAGCCTTCGATTCCCCAAGAGGATAGCAGACATCATAGTGCCCAAGGAGCCTTTGATTCCCCAAGAGGATAACAGACATCATAGGCACAACATTGCTCATGGCAAGGCTAAATGCTCAACAAAGCAAATGATAAAATCATCTAATAGCCACGAGAAAATCTTCTAGCCAGTGTTGGAGCCACTTAGGAGTCCCAAGTCTCCTACACCCTCTTTGCCTAAATGGACACAGGAAGCACAACAACAATCATCAAGTGCAGCTGCTCAATCCCAATCTCTATCTCCATCTAAGCTTCCAAATGTCTAAGAGGTGGGACATGACACCATCCGTAGCTCTCGACCCAAGGATATGCCTGTACAATCTATTGTGACTAGAACAGCTGAGGCTCGATCTACACAAGTGAATGCTCAAAGGGCAACAAAAGACACAACCACTTTCGATCACCCTAGGGACTTGACATCGCAATCCACCAAGAGTAGCCAGCCCACTGGACTAGCTACTACTACTTCCAATCAGGGATCACAACAGTCACAGCCCTTGGCTGTGACAATGACCCTTGCAGAACGTGTCCTTAGCAGTTCACCTGTGGAGGAGGTGCCGCAACCAGCATCCTTGATAGCTCCAGCACTTCCAAAGCACCTAAAGCCTAGGCTTGAGGAGAAACCTCTCAAAGATGTGGCTAGAGAGATGGTGCATCTGACCAATTAACCTAGCAAGGCTGTCCATCAGGTCGTAGCTATGTCCCATGAGGACATACCAAAGAAGGGGAAAGCTGAGGCCCAACCAACCACATCAATGGCTAACCTAGTTCAGGATCTTGAGTCATTAAGTCATGTACCTTTACTGACCAAGAAAAAGAGGAGAAAACAATGAAAACCACAGCAGTTACAGGTGTTTGTGGACCCCAAGAACATTGAGACCAAGAGCGTTGGAGAGATGAGGAATAAAGCATCGAGTCCATCCACCAATGAACCCATTGATATCTCTCCTAATAGTGGTGAAACCTCAGACACATCTGTGTGTGTTCTGAAAAATCAAAGCAGCTGCTACCATCAACGGTTGCTTGCAACACTCAATCCACTGACAACAGAACTCGCATTGACCAATCAAGAGTGGATACAACATTGTCACAACAGGGTGACAAATTTATACTAGTCACATCTAAGGAGAACCATGATGCAATAACAAAGCCTCAGGGGAAACATGGAAACCCTGAGAGCATAAGCAACCCTAGCGTTGACCAATCTTGCTCATCTAGGCCTGAGCCCCTAGCTATGCTAAAGCCTAGGGAAACTCCTAGAACCTTGCATGAGATAGCAACCGAGCAAGCCCTCGTTAAACATAGAAGTATCGCAGAATGCTTAACTGAGTTGGATGCTAAGCTCAAAGTATTCACACGTGTCTATGTCCTTGCGGACATGGGTGCATTAGCAGCTTGAAGAATACTTGCCATTTCCCCTATCCTAGGAAGAGCAAGAACATCTTGACAAGCGCTATGACAGGCTCCTGCATGAATGCATGTGACTCACCTCTGACGAGGAAGCCGATGAACTACCCTTAACTGTAACATTCAATGATGTGCTCTGCCAACCAAATCTCTTAGAGATAGAGAAACTAAAGCGACAATCAGAGGGTTGAAGTCAATTCGAAAAACGTTGGGCTGAAAACCGTGTTGCAATGGCTGAACTAGGAGCCCAAATTATGACAGTCTCAGAGGAGCGATTGGCCAAATGGCTGTCTCAAAGAGACCCAACCTATGTGGTACCAACTTCCTTTTGAGTATTGATTGCCATCGGGGTATGGACTTAGCCGGAACTAGACAAGAGAACTCTCTGGCTGATAAGGTTCTCACTGAGGAGGAGCTACATGTTGCAAGTAGACTCGGACAAGGTATCATGATACTTGACGTTGCAAAATACCTGATGTTATTAAGAAGGCTACCGCGGGTACTGGATGCGTGTGCCACACTCTAGTACAATCCTGAGTTCTACAATTGGTTTTTATCCTCATGAAGTGACTTGGATTCATAAATATGTACATAAATAAACAATGAATTTTGTGACCTTATATAGATAATATCAACACACACAAGCAATGATAGTCAAGCGCAGGGAGAAGAGTTGGGTTTGACAAGCTGAGCTCCTCAGGTCATCCTCTCACCACACATTTAGAAGTCATGTGACCATTCTGTCTCTAGGTGGAGGGCATGTAACCCTCATTACCGCCATAGGAAGCCCTGATCAACATCTTTGATGGTGTAGACAGGGCATCGTCCCTTTCTATGCACCTTTCCCCTTTCTGATCTATCCTTCCAAGGATGAGTCTTGCCCCACTCCATGACAACCAGTCCACGCAATTTAGCATAAGCTAAGACCTGCTAATGGATGGAGGCAAAATGAACATCATCATGGGAGCCATCCCTCTACAACAACAAACATTGCATGCCTCACCTCTCCTCTCCTCGTCATATGTGCTTGATAACCTATTGTATAATCCCTTCCATGGGAATAGTTTTATCTTGCCTCACGGCCTAATCCTTGGTTCGCATTTTGTAGGTTCCCCTACGGTAGTAGCCATGGACCACATAGTGCAGCTGGCATGCAAGGAAGCTCTCCGCCATTGGAAAGAGCATAAGGCACTAGCGCCCCCACCAGAATGCTATGTGCCTACTCTAAAGAGGTACGCACCGAAAAGAGGTCCTAAATGACACCGCCCAGGATGCACGCCGAAAACCCCCCAAGTCAAGAGGATGAGGGCTCAAGGGAGCACAGGGGGTGTGGCAACACTAGCCGTGTAGGCTCCCACCATATGCTCGGGCACCAGGTGCTCGAAAGAGGAGAGGGCAACTCGAGATAAGTAGGAATTTGATGCATTGTTTAAAAGCATTCTGGAAACAGTTGCGGCTAGGGACTATACCATCCAGGTCCCAGCCGACATCTTCCCCATTGCCTAGCCTCACAGGAGCCCCTCACCGGCATAGCCTCAGTCACCCGACCACCCAGACTTGCCCCACCTCGTGCAAATAGAGTAGCCCCTATGATATATAAGTAGCTTAACAAAGGCCATTCTGCCATAACTTTTTGTCTTTAAAGGGTTAAAGGGGCAAGCTTCCCACCTGTATACACTTTCCTTACCTATTGCTAATATATGCCACGTCTTTAACAAGCACCGGAATATGCATCGCAATCGGTATCATAGGATTCTCCTTGCCAGGTTCTACAAAACCCTTGGGCTGCTCCATGTAAATCTTATCATACAAATCCCCATGTAAAAATGCCGTCTTGACATCCATCTGATACAAGTCCAAGTCAAGCTGTGCAACCAAAGCCAAGACTAAGTGCAGGGTGGTCATCTTAACCACATGAGAGAAGACCTCATCAAAGTCAACACCATGCTCCTGCTTAAAACCCTTTGCCACCAATCTAGCCTTGTATGCCAGCTTGGGGTGTCCATGGGTACTTTTCAACTTGTACACTCACTTCATGGCAGAGCCTTCTTGCCAGTAGGCAAGGAAACCGAATCCCAAGTCATATTCTTATGCAAGGATTTCCATCTCAGACTGCATAGCCCTCTCCCAGCAGTGTGAGAGGGCTCTCCTGCATCTGCAACCAAGAAATAATGCATCGAGGGCTCAAATCAATTAGTTGGACGTCTAGCTCTAGTAGACCGTCTCAATGCAGGCTCTGCTACATGTCTAGCATCCTGTCCAACACCCTGGCCATGTGTACCAACTATAGGTGCAAGTTGACCATCTGGTTGTGTAGGCTGTACTAGAGCACGGGGCTCCTCCTGGAATATAACCATGCGTATCTCGACCACCTTCTTAGGCTGCTATGCATCTTGTCTTTATGGAAGACTACATCATGGCTGCTAATGACTTTTTGCCCATGCGAATCCCAGAGGTGGTAATCCATTTCACCTACATCTCCATAGCCAAGGAAAATGCATTTGACACTCTTAGGATCCAGCTTACTATGCTTGTCCTTGGGCACATGGCAGAATGCCTCACATCCAAAGACACATAGATGTGCATAAGGCGGAGGTTTCCCTCTCCATATCTCCTCTACAACTTGGAAATCCAAACCACTAGAAGGTGATCTATTTATGATATGCACAGCTATACTGACCGCTTCAACCCAAAAGCTCTATGGGTAGGCTTGCATATAGCTAAGCATACTATGTACATGCTCCTGGATGGTTCTATTCATCTGCTTAGCCAAACCATTCTAGGGTGGGGTATAGGGGCGGTTAAGTGACACTTAATACCCCTCTTGTCACATAGTTGCTCAAAGGCACGTGACACATTCTCCCCCGTTGTCAGTCCTAAGGCATTTCATGCCCATTCTGGTTCTCAACCAATGCAAGCCATCTCTAAAACACAGCCAAGATATTTGACTTAAGCTTAATGGGGTAAGCCTAGACTTTACGTGAAAAAACATCAATGAACGTCACAAAATACTTTGCACCACCCATAGACTGACAGGGCATGGGCCCACAGACATCCGAATGTACCAATGCCAAGGGCTCACCCATGCATGTCTGACTAGACTTCTTATGCGTATTCCTAGTCTGTTTGCCATAAAGACAATGCTCACATGAATCAAAACATGTAGTCAAGGAACGATAAGTATTGCAAACAAGAAAGCATTTTCATTCCCTTCAAGGACATATGGCCCAAACGAGCATGCCAAAGAGATACATGTGGGATGGAACTGATAGACAAAACATGGTTAACAAAGGACCCATCAACTACAAGAGGATAGAGACTGCCAATCTTGGCACCTTGAGCAAGCACAAGTCTGCCATGAGTGATCTTCCAAGCATAATCCCCAAATGAAACATGAAACCCAACATCATCAAGATGCCCTGTAGACATAAGATTGTGTGTAAGCATAGGTACATGACGTACATATCTTGTAATAAAAAAGTATTGCCAGTAGAGAACTGCAGTCGTACATGCCCAATGCCAACAATAGCAAGTGACCTGTCATCACCCAAGTGAATTGAACCAGAGATAGTGCGGTAGGAATGGAACCAGTCATGGCATGGTATAACATGAAATGAAGCACCAGAATCCAAAAGCCAGCACTACGCATACATAGAGTGAACATCGATCAACAATGTAGCATCACAAGAACTAGTTACAAGTATGTACTCCCCATTAGAGTCATTAGTCTGCATGGCATTTATCTCCTTGATTTTCACACTGGATTTCGCACGCATAATGCTGCGATCAGAGAAATTTTCACACTGGATTTCGCATAATGCTACGATTAGAGAAATTTTCCTGTACTTTGTCTTTCCCCTCCTCTTTGCGCTTCTCATTGTGCAACTAATGACACTGTGGGCATATACGACCCTTCTTACTGCAATGATGACATGTCACATTAGAATTTCTCTCATGCGACTTAGACCTAGACTTCTATGAGTCTCTGCCCAAACGGCCATTCCCATGGTCATTCTTGCCATTACCATCTTTGCCTCTAACAGTCAAAGCATGGGACACACGAGAGGCATCCAAGTTCTTACGGTTGTTCTCTTCCTGCAGAAGAGAACTCTCTACATCAGGAAAGTTCGAAATAGTAGCAAGAGCACATAAGGTAGTGTGGAGTACATCCCACGACTCACTCAGAGTCCCAAGCAAAAACAATGGAGTAATCTCATCATTAAAGGTAATACCCTGCGAAGTCAAGTTCTTGAGAATAGCATGGAACTGGCTCAAATGAGCATACATTGTCATATTCTCCTTCATGCGTAGGTCCATAAGCTACTTTAGCCAATACATCTGACTTGTTGGACTTTTCTTGTCATAGAGGTTCTTAATTTTATCCCAAAGCTGCCAAGCACTATGTGCTTCCTCAACCACATTGTAATGCACCTGTTCAGTGAGAGATAAGATGAGGGTGGACTTGCATAACTCATCAAGCTCATCCCATTCATCATCAGTGGCGTCATACTTTCAGGCTCCTCACCATGCATCCTTAGTGGCTTGATCTGAGATTTCTGCACCAATACCTACCAAAATTGGCTCTTACAATAGGCATAATTTGTACCATCAAGCTTAGTGATGTTGAAGATAGCACTATCAGTGGAAGAAGATGCCATACTGCAGTCCAAAATGGTGCAGACAGTTCAAAACTGCTTGTTGTAATATTGTGGATTATGGTACAGGGTTAGTTTGCCAATATATGAGCCATTGATAAACGTTAAGATTGTATTGGAGTGCAACATAGGTGTCAAGAAGTTATGGTAATTTTGCAATTAGGGTTAGATATGTTGAAACATCAAGGACCGCACCTCCTTGACTTAATATACTTGCAACATGGAGCTCTTCCTCTATGAGAATTTTGTTGAGCAAGGGAAGGTCTAAGAGTGGTCCACCTAACGTGACTTCTTGTACAATGGCAAGTATTTGGAGGGAAGTCAGAGCTATGTATATTGGGTCAATTGGAGATTTTCATATGGCACATCTTTGCTCTCAAATGGTCATCAGTTGACTTTCAAGCTTAGCCATTGAGGCTCTCATAGTGTACCATACTTGCTCAAGTAAGCTTGCATCCTCTCCTTTTTGTTCTAGTGCTGATGTTTCCTCAATGGTTTGGGAGAACAATGCATTACAGAATGTGGGGATCAAACAACGTTCCTTAGCTTCCTTAGTAGTAGGGGATGGGTCTTAGAAGGTCATCTAGGTGGTCACTATATTGATTATTGAGGTGCTCATGCTCTTCGCAAGGTAGTGGACATGCTAAGAATTTCTCAAATTTCTTAGGTAGGATTCCAACATCAGACTAGGAATAGACACAAGCAAGAAACATGATTTTACCACTCATCTTCTTAAGGTAGGAAACCATTGTATGATTTTCATTTTGGGCAATTTCTGCTACAATGACCTTTAATTCTCTCAGCTGCTATAAGTTAGATTTCAGCTGAGTTGGAGGCTTTGGTCAGGTTGAGCTCTACTTGAGAGCTATTGACTCACTTGGTCTTGTTGGTTCTATGCTAGTATCACTCTTTTCTAAGGCATTAGGAGTATGCTCCTTGGTGGAGTTTGTGGGTCTTATTGCATCTGGGAAGTGTGACTATTGTGGTTTGACATCTTGATGGAAAGTTGTAATTACTGAGCCAATGGATTTGGTATTGGTAGCATTTGAGGGAAACTGCTATTTTAGATTCTAGATTTGTTCATAATAAGGACTTATTGGGCTAAGGGATTCCTGTGTCTCAATGGTCCCTTGTGGGCATGTCTTTAAGGATAATGATTCTTCCCCTTTAGAGCCCCTATTAAGGGTTACTTTAAGAGGTATGTATTCTTGGCCTACATATTTGGAATTATTGCTATTTTCTCCTCTATCATTGTAAGAGAAGGTTATGGACAATTCCCTTTGCCTTGCATCCTGAGTTGTGGTTAGCCCCCACTGCACTAGGGCAAAATCTAGAGGTAGATTAGGTTTTTGTGCCACATAACCTTAGATTAAACCACATGAAGAAGTCAAGGTTGTAGTGAAGTGAAGCATAGCCATCTAGATCTGTTGGGTCTTGGGTAAGGCAAAATGGATATGCATTGACATTAAGAGCCATGCTTCCTACTCCTAGCCTACTAGCCACATGTAGATCTTTTTCTATAAGGAGTTTATCATACAAGGGATATTGTTGGATAGTGGTTGAAAGCTCGACACCATGCACAATTAATATAGCACATATAGGGACATAGGGGCGACATATGTGGGATCATGCATGGAGGCCCAAAGGGCTTTCCTTTGCTTGGTTATTGTCACTAGTCGGTGGCCAATTTTAGCTATAAGAGTGCCATTAGAATGCCTTTTGTGCTCAAAGGCATCTTATCCTTTCACTCATCATTATATTATCTCTAGTTTTCCTTTGTTCATCTCATAAAGGGTGGTGTAGAAAGAGAGAATTAATCACAACTCTCTAGCTGAGGCTTTTGGCATACCTTTCATGACTTCTTCGACAATGGCCATGTAACTATAGCAAATATGTTGCTGCTCATTCCACATCCATGGCTTTTCTAAGAGCCATATGTGAACTTCTGTCGGTTTCTCAATGTTGTTGTAGATATATGCTTGTGTGAGCAATGCCAGCTTATTATCTACTTGAACTAAGCACTTCATTTTTGGATCATTAGTATGTTGTGTTATTTCTTTAGCCATCTCCTTAAGAGATTTCTTATTGTGCCTAAGTCTTAAGTGCTTTGGATGTTTCAGATGTGACAAAGACATTTTTTGAAACATCACTCCTAAGAGTGGATTGACAAGGGCTTGTTCCTTTGTGGATGTGGCTTCTGTTGTTATAGCCAAAGGCTATGACTATTGAGATTCCCATTTGGAAGTGGTAGCAGTTGAGTGAGTGGGATGACTACCTTTGTCAAATCGAGGTTGACTTCCTGGTCAAATCCTTAGTCGAGTAGGGAGTGACAGTGTCCTTGGTTGGATTTTGTGGGTTTATTTACATAGATTGAGTAGCTACACGAGGCTGTTGCTACTAGGATCCTGTTTCCTTGGTTGAAGATGATTTTGGAGATTTTGGACTCCTAAACGAGTTAGTCATGGCTCTAGTGGCTGCTTGTCTTTAATAGATGGCTCTAGTTTCTCTTGCTTTGAGCATTCCTTCTTGATTGGAGTGGCACAATGTGAATGGCACCTTGCTCCCTCTTCTAAAGTTGATGGCTCATTGGCTATTATCAAGATCCCCTCTGATCTATTATCAAGCTCCCCTCTAATTTGACAATTGCATCAAGCAGTTGTATATGTTGAGTTGAGTTTTCTTTTTTCTCGATAGTAGGTAAAGTACTTCTTCTTGGTTTTTATCTTTGTTGGGGATAAAGGCGCCTCTGCCTAGCCGCCTGTGTATTACTATACTGACAGTCACCGCCACTGCACACTGTAGGTGGTGGGTGCCCGTCACTATCACTTTATTCTTTATTCTTTTAGTGACAGTTTGAATAAAGGAAGGCCCGGTCACACATTGTGACTGTTGGAGTTCCCATTTCTAGTCTCTCCCTTTCTTGCTCTTGCTCTCTCGCCATAGCTCTCGAGCCCAACCTTCAATCCGTCGCTCCCTTTCAACTGGTATCAGAGCTTTGCTTTCTGACTCTTGAGCTTGGTTCGTGGCATTCTTAGCATCCCATCGACTCCCTACTTGCATTGGGTCTCCTTCCCGGTAGTCATATCCGACTCCTTCGAGCTCCCGTCACTCCTCGGCTTCCCGAGCACCTTCCCGGCATTGTTGGGCACCTTCAAGGCATTACATCAGAGGTATTTGATCATTTTCTTCAGGGTTTACTTCAGTTCTCAAGTCTCACAGGTTGTAAACAAGATTGGGGCAGCCACCATTGAAACTCCCTTGCTTCATATCTCACTTGCCTTTGAACAAGACTTGCAGGAGCTTGTTTGAGGCCTTCCTTGGCTTTAACCGGACCCCTCCGAAGCTTGGCCACTATTTTTTGCAGCCCCAAGACCGGCATTTACAGTTGTGGAATCACGCAGCCCTCCCATATGTGTCTTCAGCATTGACAGTCACAATAGCAGCTCTCCCCCTCCATTGGCACTTGAAAAGGCTCCATTTTGGGCATATGAACATGCTTTGATGCTTGGTTTTGATGGTTGATGTGTTGGCATAGCATTTGGACTGATTTAATACTGTTTTGGGACTCTCATAATAGTCCACAGGCAGTTTATGATAGCGTTACATTGACATTTGATACTATAGCTTGTTTGGCATTGTCATTTGATGCCCAGTGGTCTCATTTGATACCCGGATGTTAGGGGAATGTATGCCTATTGTTTGGCAACCATTTGGAGCTGATTTTGGTGCTGAAATTCTCAGTTTTGAATAGTAAATCACTGCTGTACATAGTTGGGCTGAAGTCATTTAACTCATGTATACTTATGCCTATGCTTTTCGGGCTATGTTTCGGACATATATAATGATGTATTGACTCTTGGGGCTCAATATAGAGCTTGGTTTTGATTCGGGATCGTTGGTTGAGCTTGAGATTGCTTTGCAAAGCATTTGGATGCTCCGTCTTGGATGTACTTATGGCATGTATGTTGCTTATGTATGATTGGTCTTGACATGCTTAGCCTATGCCATTACTACATGCTAGTTACATTGTTTGGAGCCTATTGCTACTGGAGATTGACCTTGGATTCTCGAGCTTACTTGAGCTATTTATTGGCTTGCTAGAGCTGTATCTTGGGATGTACTTGATGTCTTACATGCTTATGGATGCTACATACGGATGCTCTACCGTCTACATGTTCGGGATGTACTATTGACGTATTGTCTTGGACTTATGTCATTAGCACTGTGTCTTGCCTTGGCTTGAGCTCTTGAGCTCGTACATACGGCTTTTGTGCCAGTGGGAGCATTCTTGAATGCTTATCAGACATTGACCAGGTGGTACTTTTATGCATTGAGCCGTTACATGCTATTGAGCAGTTACAGACACTTGAGACTTTGGAACTTCTTACCTTTTGGGATGATACATCATATGTCTTGGTTCAGTGTATGCTTATGAGCTAAGTCTCAGTTTTGGATTCGTATCTTTGTGAACTGATACCTATTTGTGTCAAGTTTTGGTAGTGGCAGGAACACTTTGCCCTGTTGCTTGGGAGGTGTGTCTACTCACTGGCAGATGTTTGTATGACATACTTGGGTGTTGGATTCATGCTTATCAACCATCATATGCTTATGCTATGCTTGCATGATGCCAGCTTTGGTCTTGGCAGTATTTGATTGCCTTGGGATTCGATTTGGCACTGTTAGCTCTCTTTTACTAAAATTTGAAATTTATTACAGCAAGCATATATGTATGGACTGACATGGATTTTTCATGCTGAAACACTCTGAAATGATGTACTTTCACTAGTACTTGGTGGGCAGCAGCTTTGGTTCCACTTTCTTCGCCATTTTTTCTTGATTTTGGTGATTTTTTGGTCATTTTCTACAGTAAACAGCAAGCAGTTTTGAACTGTCTATAGTCTTCCAGGCTGCATTATGACGAGTTCGTCCACTGGTCATGCTATTTTCAACATCACTAAGCTTGATGGTATGAATTACCCTTATTGGAAGGGTCAGATTTGGCAGGTGTTGGTGCAGAAATTGCAGATCAAACCTTTGAGGTTAAGTGGGTATCTGCCTGCAACTATGCCAGATGAGGAATGGCTTGAGCTTGATGAGTTATGCAAGTCCACTATTGTATTGTCTCTCATAGAACATGTTCACTATAATGTCTTTGAGGAAGAACAGAGTGCATGGCTGTTGTGGGAAAAGATAAAAAATCTCTATGACAAGAAAAGTCTAGCGAGTCAGATGTATTGGCTGAAGCAGCTTATGGATCTGCGCATGAAGGAGAATGTGACTATGTCTGCTCACTTGAGCCTATACTCAAGAACTTGACTTCGCAGGACATCACTTTTGCAGAGGATATCACTCCTCTTTTCTTGCTTGGTACTCTTAATGAGTCATGGAATGTATTCCGCACTGCATTATGTGCCTCTACTGCTACCTTGAAATTATCTGATGTTGAGAATGCTCTTTTGCAGGAAGAGGTTAACCGTAAGAATTTGGATGCCTCTCATGTGTCTCATGCTATGACAGTTAGAGGCAGGAATGATGGATATGGAAAGCATGGCAGTGGTAGTGGCCGTGGACGGGATTCTCAGAAATCTTGGTCCAAGTCTCATGGGAAGTCACGTAGCAAATCCCATGGTAGGAATGCAGATGTTACTTGTCACCATTGTGAGAAAAAGGGCCATATTAGGCCACAATGCCATGAATTGCACAAAGATAAGGGGAAAAACAAAGTGCAGGATAAGTCTTTTGATCGCAGCATAGTACCTGCAAAGTCCAGTGTTAAAATTGAAGTAATCAATGTTATGCAGCTTGAGAATGTTGATGATGATGCTTATATCCTAGCAGCTTCTTCTAGTGCTTTGCAGATGACAAAGATACGCCCTATGTATGCACAGTGTTGGCTCTTGGACTCAAGTGTATCCTTTCATGTGACACCTTCTCGAGAGTGGTTTCATTCATACCGTACTGTTTCGGGTTCTGTGCGCTTGGGTGATGACAACTCTCTTGATATTGTGGACATTGGTGATGTTAGGCTGCAGTTTCCTTCTGGCAGTAGTTTTGTTATGCAAGATGTATGTGATGTACCTGCTTTGACACGCAGTCTCATGTCAGCTGGACAGCTTGATGACGCAAGATATCATGTATGTTTTGGAGACTCTGCATGGAAGATCATTTGTGGTAGACTTGTGATTGCGAGAGGTGCCAAGGCTGGCAGTCTCTACCCCTTGATTGTATCAGCTTCTTCCCTTGATCATGTTTTGTCTGTGGGTTCTATCCCACATGTATCTCTTTGGCATGCCTGTTTGGGCCACATGTCTTTGAAGGGAATGAAAATTCTTTCTGGTTTGCAGTACTTACCACCCCTTGATTATGCATGTTTTGATTCATGTGAGCATTGTCTTTATGGCAGGCAGACTAGGTCTACGCATAAGAAGTCTGGTAGGCCACGCATGAGTGAGCCCTTGGCATTGGTACATTCGGATGTTTGTGGGCCCATGCCTTGTCAGTCTATGGGTGGTGCAAAGTATTTGGTTACGTTTATAGATGATTTTTCACGGAAAGTTTGGGCTTATCTCATTAAGCTGAAATCTGATGTCTTGGCTGTGTTTCAGAGATGGCTTGCATTGGTTGAGAACCAGTCTGGGTATAGGGTAAAATGCCTAAGGACAGATAATGGAGGTGAGTATGTCTCACATGCTTTTGAGCAGTTATGTGATGAGAGGGGTATTAAGCATCAGTTGACCGCCCCCTACACCCCCCCCAGAATGGTTTGGCTGAGTGGATGAATAGAACCATCCAGGAGCATGTATGCAGTATTCTTAGCCATGCAGGCCTACCACAGAGCTTTTGGGCTAAGGCAGTTAGTACAGCTATGCATGTCATAAACAGATCACCCTCTAGTGGTTTGGATTTCCAGGTTGCAGAGGAGGTATGGACTGGAAAACCTCCCTCTTATGCACATCTCCATGTCTTTGGATGTGAGGCATTTTGCCATGTGCCCAGGGACAAGAGAAGTAAGCTAGATCCCAAGAGTGTCAAATGCATTTTCCTTGGTTATGGGGATGCAAGTGAGAAAGGGTATCATCTCTGGGATCCACAGGCGCGGAAAGTCATCCGCAGTCATGATGTAGTCTTCCATGAAGAAAAAATGCATAAGCAGCCTGAGAGAGTTGTTGAGATCTACAGGGTCATATTTCAGGAGGAGCTGAGAGCTCCCGCACAGCCAGTTGGACAACCTACAGCTGTAGCAGATGCTCATGGTCAGGGTATTGGACAGGCAGTTGGGCAGGTAGCAGAGCCTTCTGTGAGATGGTCTACTAGAGACAGACGTCCACCTGATAGATTTCAACCCTCGATGCATTACGTCTTGGTTACAGATGCAAGAGAGCCTTTCACCTATGATGAGGCTATGCACAGGGGTGATAGTCACTCCTGGGAGAGGGCTATGCAGTTTGAGATAGACTCCCTGCATAAGAATGACATTTGAGATTTGGTTTCCTTACCTATGGGCAAGAAGGCTTTGCTATGCAAGTGGGTGTACAAGCTAAAAAGTACCCCTGGACACCCCAAGCCGGCATACAAGGCTAGATTGGTAGCAAAGGGTTTTAAGCAGGAGCATGGTGTGGAATTTGACGATGTCTTTTCTCTTGTGGTTAAGATGCCCACCCTACGCTTAGTCTTGGCTTTGGTTGCTTAGCTTGACTTGGATTTATACCAAATGGATGTCAAGATGGCTTTCTTACATGGGGACTTGCATGGTGAGATTTATATGGAGCAGCCTAAGGGCTTTGCAGAACCTGGTAGGCAGCACCTACTGTGCAAATTGAAGAAAAGTCTTTATGGCTTGAAACAAGCACCTAGGGAGTGGTATCATAAGTTTGATGCCTTTATGCAATCACAGGGCTACAGCCGGAGTGCTATGGATCCGTGTCTTTACACGAAGAAAGTCCATGATGGTTCTTTATTGATTTTGGTACTCTATGTGGATGATATGTTGATAACAAGGAAAGCTCATGATGAGCTAGATGCTCTTAAGGCTCAGCTCAAGAAGAGCTTTAAGATGAAAGATCTGGGAAAGGCCGCTCACATACTTGGTATGCGCATTAGATGCGACATGCATCATGGACTCCTCTACTTGTCACAGAGGGAGTAGATTCATAAAGTCCTTGAGCACTTCCGCATGCAGGACCTAAAGCCTATTGGCTGTCCATTGCCTTCTTATGTGAAGGTATCATAGGCTAATTGTCCGCAAACAAATGAGCAGAGGGCCGAGATGGCCAAGATTCCCTATGCATCCGCAGTGGGTAGTCTTATGTATGCTATGATAGCCACTTGTCTAGATATTGCCTTTGCAGTTGGTGTTGTGGTACGCTATATGGCTACACCTAGCAAGAAGCATTGGGATGCCGTGAAGGGTATCATGAGGTACCTGAAGGGCATTGCAGATATGTGCATATGCTATGGCAGCCAGGATACAGGAGTCGTGGGGTACACTAACTCTGATTATGCAGGACATGCAGATAGTAGGAAGTCCACTTTTAGCTATGTATTCACCTATGCTGCTGGAGGTGCTGTTTCTTGGATGCCCAGGGTGCAGAAATGCACGGCCCTTTCTACTACAGAGGCCGAGTATGTTGTAGCCACTAAGGCTTGCAAGGAGGCCATTTGGTTGGGTCGTTTAGTTGCTGACCTTGGTATTGATGCTATCCCTACACTGCATTCAGATTCTATGAGTGCTATTCAGTTAGCCAAGAATCCGGTCTTCCATGCGAAGATGAAACACATTGAGGTGAGGTATCACTTCATACGTGGGGTCATTGAGGACAAGTCTATTGATCTTGTCAAGATCTTGACTGACCAGAATCTTGCAGATCTACTCACAAAAAGCCTCTCTACAGAGCGCTTTGCCTTCCTCAGGAGGTTGATGGGCGTGGGATGAGATGACGTCTTTCCTCATCTTGTTGTACATGTGTACATGTTATATTGTCTTTTTTCTTTTTCTTTTCACTCCTCACTTGTGCAGATTCGCCTTTAAGTGGGAGGTTGTTGGGGGTAAAGGCGCCTCTACCTAGCCGCCTGTGTATTACTACACTGATAGTCACTACCACTGCACACTGTAGGTGATGGGGGCTTGTTACTGTCACTTTATTCTTTATTCTTTTAGTGACAGTTTGAATAAAGGAAGGCCCGGTCACACATTGTGACTGTTGGAGTTCCCATTTCTAGTCTCTCCCTTTCTTGCTCTTGCTCTCTCGCCATAGCTCTCGAGTCCAACCTTCGATCCATCGCTCCCTTTCAATCTTAGCTAGCTCAATCTCTTGAGTGGCTTTTGTCCTAGAACTTGATTCAAGTTTAGGTATTTTCCTTCATTTCCTTGCTTTGGGTGAATTCTAGGCTATGACTAGCAGAGGTGGTGATGTAGGTGGTTTGGGTAACCAAATCCATTGGTTTCTTGTGTAATACCCTTGAGCATGTAGCAATGCTTTGGGAACCCATCACATCGTTGTACTAACTATCTATTGGAATTTATGGTGGCATCCCTAGGATCTTTGTCTCTTTTTGCATGGGGTCTAATTCTAGTAGCATTGAGAGCTTCTTGGGAACTACTAGATCTATTGACCTTTGCACTAGGAGTAGGGAACTACGTACTGATGGGAATCCACTTTTATTCTTGTGCCTTCAAGAGTTCTCTAAGAATTGTCGGACTCTCTTCTTTAGGGTTTGTATTGAGCTCAGAGATTGGTTGGTTGCCCTTGTCTTGAGCAACGATAGGGTTACCTTTGCTAAATGTTGTAATTATCCTGACACCAAGTAGGGTCAAATGTATTCGATGTGCTTCATAGCCTACATCGTTCTTAGTTGCATGCTTCAAAGGCCTTCCAAGTGTTTTCACTCTCTAGGGCCTTTAGGATCTTGAATTTTCCTAGGAATTGTTAATGAGAGCATCGATTATGTGCTCTCTTTTCACAACTAATTTGACCCTAAGATAGGCAGGTGGAATTAGCTCATCATCTTCTAGGCCTATGGTGATAGCCTTGGCCATTCATGTGGAAATATTTGGCACAAGTGGATTGCTACTAAGTGCCTCGTATTTAGGACATTCCTCATCCATGCAAGTCTAGCTGTACTCAATGCATTAGGGGTTATGGGTTTGTTGCTTTGGATAATAGCGGGCCACATGGCTGGCTAATGGCAATTCTAGCAAGCTTTAAGCTTGCATGGCTGTGGGTGGGGGGTTTATGGAGTGAATCATGAGATGACTCCATAGCATTTTGGGTTTGTTTGAACTAGGTACATATGTTTTGCATTCAACATTGTAGTTTGTGTTGTGGAGTTGGAGAAGAAGTTTGGCATTTCTAAGAATGAGTTCCCTTTCCAAGTTTTCGTCCTTTGAAGAATTAATGGTTCCTTATTCTAGTTTGAGTGTAGTATTGGATTCAACTGTGGCGATATTTGAGCACTCAATTCTCTCACTCCCCGTGATGTCTACTAGTTGGTTTGTACCTTGGTCATTCAAGTTTATGAATTTTGGGAACATTGTGGAGAGCTCTAACTCCATAGCAAGGTGAGAAGAATTTATGATAGTTGGGTAGTCATTCAGGACTTTCCTATTAGTACTAGGGTTTCTATTTTTTATGAGGGCAAGAATTTTTTGAAGAAGATAGTTGAAGGCTTTAGATTCTCTTTTGATGTTCAAGTGTACTTGGATCTTTGGGTTGTTCCTATTTTGGTACTCTATGTCTTGTTATGGTTCTCAAAAGAAAACAATTGTTGATTATCTAAAGCAAAGATATCAAATTTTCTTGATTTCAATTTTACGTGCAAGTGCATAGTACTCAAGCAGGCTTTCTCTTCTATTCAAAAACTTGTGGATCTTGCAACACTTTAAATAAGCTAACCATACGTCAACAATGATACTAGGGATGGTGGCACCTTTCATTTTTCTTGCCTCTTGAGCTTTTGGCATCCTTACCTTATCATATTCTAGCTTTAGCTTCCCTCGGCTCCTTATAGTTCATTTTTTGGGTCCTTGGCTACTCATTTTGCAAGTTTTGGCTTAATTTTTGATTCTTCAAGCTCACCTGCATAGTAATGTTTGCACATGCCTATGTGCTCTGGTTGTATGCACGTATGAATGTGAGATGTAAAGGTGAATGTTAGGCTGCAAATACTAGGATAAGTACGTGGGTTAACATGTGCACATGAAACTACTAGTGCTTGAGTGTGAAAGCTAAGTTACATGTGCATGTGTGATAGTAGTGCACTAGGGGATTGCCTAAATGTGCATGCATATGACAAGTTGGTACTAGGTGTGTGCACTAGTCCTTGTATGTGTGCACTAGGGTTTGGATCCCAAAGGACTGCACTAGGAAAATAAGACTGGTGCTACTTAAGATTGTATGCTAGAGGTATTGGTGATGTTTGCACCTATTGTATTACACTAATGCAATGTGCATGGGTGCAATGGTAGAACACTCCTAGTGTGTGTGTGTGTGTGCTATGTGTGCTAAGATGTGCCTAGTGCACTTGGATTTGGGCCTAGCCTTTGTGATATGCCTAGGTGTGTGCACAACGAGGGTATGAGGTGCATAAGCACAAGGTGTACCTAGGTGGGCCTCTAGTGCACTAATGCATCAAGCACACGGGTAATGCACAAGTGTACTTTGTGTAAGTGTGTGACTAGGTTCTATTTGTGAAGAGGTATACTAGTGCATTGTGATGCATTTGCATGTGAACAAGATGCAGTTGGGTCATGTGCGAATGCAATGTGTGCTAAGGTGATTGGTGGATTGGGTGCACTATGTGAGTGTGTGCCTTAAGATTGGTGGACTGTAGTAGGTGCAAGGCTACTGCGTCTGTGTCTACATGTGCAACTACGTGTGCAATGTGTCTACATGTGTGGCTATGTGTATATATGTGGGTGTGTGGTGTGTGTATGTGTTGGGAGGTGTGCATATGTGTGTGTAGTGTGTACATTTTCCTAGTGTGTATGCGTGGGTGGGGTGTGAGGTGTGTGCATGTATGGTGTGTATGAAGAAGTGTGTGTGTATTGTGTAATGTGCACATACATGTGTCTATGTGCATCTATATGTGCCTATGTGTGTGTCTATGTGTAGGTGTGTTATGTGAGTGTGGATACAATGTGTGCCTATCTAATGTGTGTGTACTATGTAAGGTATATGGTAGTATGTATATGGTGTGAGTGTGTGTGTATGTGAGTGCATGTACGTAAGGTGTGTGGGCATGTGTTGTGTGTAAGGTGGATGTGTGATGTGTGTACATGTGTCTATCTTGTATGTATACATGGGTGGTGCGTGTAGTAGTGAGGTATATGTAGTGTGTATCTATGTATATTTGCATGTGCCTATGTGTGTGTCTATATGTACATGTATTGTGTGTATATGTGGAGTGTTTAGAGTAGGTGGTATATGTGTGAGTGTCTGGTGTGGTGAGCCAACAAGTGTGTGTGTGTGTGTATGTTTGTAGGTAGTTATGTGTGCATAAGGTGTGCCCATGTGTACTATCTATGTCTATCTTGGGTGTGCATGTGCAATATGTGTATGTGACACTATGTGGGTCTATGTGTGTACATGTATATTGGCCGTGAGGTGCATGTGTGTCTAGTATGTGTGGGGGTATGTGAGTCTATGTGTCACTATGTGTGTATGTGAGTGTGAGTGTTTAGTGTGTGAGGTGTGTGTGTATGTGAGCTATGTATTGTGTTTAATGGGTGTTGTGGGTGATGTGTGTGTGTGTGGATATATGTAGCCTATGGGTAGGTGTGTATAGTTGCATGTTGTGAGCATGTGTGAGTGGTGCATTTTTATGTGTGTGGATTGATGCGCGTGGATGGTGTAGGTGAGTGTGGTGTGTGGTGTCCATGTGTGTGTGTAGATATGTCTATGTGCAAGTGTGTTATGTGCATGTGTAATGTTCCATGTGCATGTGTGCATACACAACACCGGCTTACAAACATGGCCATCTTTTGCAACGATATCACCATGTAGGCAAAACAAAACATAGACAGACCAAGGTAGCCCCAGTCATAAAGTGAATGAAGAAGCTCATTTGGAACAGTACATGAGAAGGCAACTGCAGAGGACCAAAAGACGGATCCATCTAAAACGATCTTCAATTTCAAAAATGGATCTGCCCATTAGCCTCTTTCCACACAGGAATCCGTCCAACACAATATTTAATTTCAAAGGACAAATCCCCTCAACAGCAATAGCAAAAAAGGGCCCACCCCAACTTCATCTTCAATTTCAAGGGCTGGTCCACCCAGCACCAACCCTCACACGGGCTTGTATACCAACTCAAAAAAGCCACCCGGCTACACCCATCTCTCTTCTACCAACCACTCCACATCAGTGTCATGGGTTTGGCACTAAGCTAGGAGGGGGATAATGTTAACCCCAACTCGAGACGGAAGAAAAAGAAGTAAAATATGAAGGTAATGAAAGAAGCAAGATGGAGAACAAGCAAAGGCACAAGGATGGCCGCTAAAATCAAGATAAAGGCAAAAGCATATTTTTAAGTGAAAGACACCCCAAAATTTTTGTAAAAGAGCACCAGACTCCCTCCTGTGCAAATTGTAAAAGGGTAGATGTGAAAATGACATTGCTACAATGGCCGATCATGTAATAAAGGGGATGGGTGCCCATGGGATTTTAGGGCATATATATAAAGTTCAAAAAAGTGAATGAGAGCTCATTCTTTGGTGTGTGGCAACAATGGCCTCTTCTTCTTCTCTTCTCTTCTCCTCTTGCTTGCTTGTGTGTGCTTGAGAGAGGGAGTGTGAGGGAGTGAGTGTGTGAGGATGAGGGATCAAGGAGGTGAAGCTCTCCACCATCTCCTCTCTTATTCTTCTCTTCTCTTCTCTTCTCTTCTCTTGTCTCACACGCGACTATGGAGGATGGAGCTTGGAGGTGGAGGCTTGAGGATGCTTGAGCTCGCATCCAGAATCGTAGAGCTATCGGTGTGCTTGAGGGAGGATGCAACTTGTTCGAGCATTGAGGTAAGCTCACTACACTCGTAGCAAGGGAGAGCGCGTCGACTATATGAGAGCTAGCCATTAGTGCTTGCTTGAAATGCTTGAACTAATAAGTAGTCCGTGGGTCTTGGTGGTTGAGCATGAGCTCCCAATAACATTGGTGTGTCTTTGTGTACAAAGCAATGCCTGATTTGTTGGGGGTAAAGGCGCATGTGCCTAGCTGCCCACATTTATTCACTATACACTATAACCATACACTTGTACATAGTAGGCGGTGGACACTCATCACTATCCCTTTATTATTTATTATTTCAATGACTATTGAAAGAGAGAAGGTCGATCACACATTGTGATTGCTGGACTTTCCATATACATTGTCTTTTTATTCTTTCAGTTGATTGACTATTGAGAGGGAAGGCCAATCACACATTGTGATTATTGGAATTCCCACATACACACACACACACACACACTCTCTCTCTTGCTCTCTTGCTCCATCTGCCCATAGCTCTTGTTTGGCTCTTGCTTTTGGTTGTGTGCTTTCACTCAGGCTCTACCTTTCAACTAGTATTAGACCTTAGACTCAAGGAGCTTTATTGAGCATTTCTTTGGCCCATGACAAAATTTCATTCACTATTCTATGGCCACCATTACTTCAGCTCTTCAAGGTATGTATTGTGATTTTGCTTCCTCTTGGGTTGCTCCACTTACTTGAGGGCCTCCTTGAGGCTTTCTTGAGCCTTGTTCAAGGCTCCATTATGGCCGAGAGTTGGTGCAATGACCTTAGAGGCTGGAGGTGTAGTTCATGGTGCTAGGACACTTGTTGTCCTGGTTGAAATCGCTCATTGGAGCTCATCAATGGCCTTTTTCTTGTTTATTGTACTTGGCAACTTACTTGGCAATATCCCATGCATTGGAGGCTTCCTCTTGGTCATCATTTAAGGCCACCAATCTCTATTATTTGATGTAATTTGCAACAAACCTACTACAACTCTAGAATAGTGGTATTTTTAGTGTCAACCTCATGTATGCCTCTATTGATGCCTATTGGTACCCAGATCATTGGTGGATGTCATAAGGATGTATTGAGGTGCTTATTGGATTTCTTTGAGCTCAAATAGCTCAATTTGTGCAAAGTTTTACTATTGTACATTCTTTGGGTAGGAAGCACTTAACTAGGAAAGATCTATGCATTAAAGGCCTACATGCTTCTCGAATATGTCACATGCCTATGTGAATGCTTGGCACTAATATATGTGCTCAGACATGTCAATGGTGACATTTGAGGCTTACCTTTGATGTAGATTGAATGTATATGGATAATAAAAAATATTGGTTTTCAGTTTTTGTCTCTCCTCAACATTCTAATGTTTCTCTCTCCTCCCTTCCTACACACATGAAGCATGTTTCTATGAGAGAAGGGGGATGGGAGTGAGAGAGAGAGAGAGGTGAGAGTGGTATGGAAAAGAATGTTCATGGTACATTGATGGAGTCCATGGAGGGTTTCCCAAGTGTGTTAATAGCTTTCCTAAGCATTAGCAGCCTTGGATTCCACATGGTGCCTCATACATGTTATGATGCATAAGTGGTCTACATGTAAGTACATTAATTTTTATAGCAAACAATAGAGAATTAAAAAAACTATTTTAGAGGTCATATAGGAAGGTCTAACCTTAATTTTGAGCACCTCAAACTTGCTATTTGTTATTTTACAGATTTATTATTAAATAAATGACCAAAAATGATAAAAATAAAAAATATTCAAAAATATCAATAGATATGAGAATTTTAGGAATAATATATATTTTTAGAAAACACAACCATTTCATGAAAAATTTAAAAATTTGCAAAAATAAGTATTTTTATGTTCAAATATGATGGTTCGATAGGATGGGGTTAGCCTCGATGAAATTCATTGTATGCTAAGTGTATCAAGTGGTTAATATTCTGATAAACATCACTAGAATTGATCAAGTTTTGATGCACATTATTGATAGCACATTCATGTGATATTTGTTTACTCAAGGGCAGCATGAGTTGGGATAATACTTGCGAGTTTGTGTAGCAACATTGCATATTGCTAGAGCATACTCATGAGAAAATTTTGAAAGATTATTTGCTACATATAGTCATGGTCTTGTACATTAATAATGCTTGTGCATCTTTTATTCACTTTATGCATGCACGCATTATTTTGCACACCTCGATATACAACAATTGTATTCATTTGATTGAGTGTGTGAGGTTCACCTAAGCTGATTAGGTAGGAGGTTCACAAGGGTTAAGTGGTGAGAAAGAGTAGAGTTAATTTATCAAATTGTGATATAAGACAAGGATTGATGGGCCAATCCCTAACCAAGTCAATATGCTCATGATTAGAGGCCACAACAATCAGCTGGGGAGGAGCCTATGTTATGTATATATATTGTGTACTAGACACCTTATGTTGGGTAATCCAACTTGGAGTCGGGTAGGAAATTAGGTGAGTGGACTACACAACACAATTTTTTAGAGTTTTGAGAGGTATTCTAGTCATTTCCAGTCACTCATGCCATGGGGGTTGGTTGTTTGATGTTCAGTAGTGAGCTTAGAGTGTGAGACCCCATTTGAGGTCTTGACATACTTTTATTTTGCCATTATCAAGGTACGTGTATTTAAATGTTAGTGACATTGAGGGTGGTGCTTATGTATTATGGAAAAGGGTTTGTGATCTTTATGACAAACAAAGTGTTGCATCTCAATTGGCTAAAGGAGCTTGCCGACCTTTGCATGAAGAAGAGCATGACTATGTCTACTCATTTCAATGAGTTTTGTTTCATTTTCAGCCAGCTTGTATCACAAGGCATTCACTTTGAAGATAATATCAATTTTTATTCTTGCTTGTTATACTGCCAAAGTCATGAGACATCTGTCATACTCCTATGAGTGCTCATCCCCTAAAGGTGGTTTTAAATATAGTGATGTAGAGAGTGTTCTATAGATAGAAGAAGTAAATAGAAAGAACATTGAGATGTCCCACACTTCTCATGCACTGTTAGAGGTAGAAACGGAAATAATGGCAATAATAACCATGGTAGAGACTCCTAGTTTGCAAGGGCAAGTCTCAGTCTCATGGGCAATCTTGTAGTAAGTCCCATGGATGTAAGTCTTCTTTGATATGTCATTATTATGGGTGGCATGGTCATAATAGGCCACAATGCCATAAAATGTGCAATGATAAGTACAATGAGAAAGACAAGGGGAAAGTGCATGATAATGGTAAGTCTAATTATCATAGCATTATCCCTAGTAAGTCCAACATGAAGATTAAAGAGATAAATACAGTGTAGATTGAGTCTAATGATGATTATATCTTAGCTGCTTCATCGCTTGATGCTAATTAATTGACAATGCTTCATCTACTTACTCGTAGTGTTGGCTTCTTGATTGTAGGGCTTCTTTCCATGTACCTCGCATCGGGATTGGTTTCATACCTATCACAACATTACATGTTTTATGAGATAGGAAAATGACAATGTATTTGATATCATTCATATTGGGAATGCTAGACTGTAGTTTGCTTTAGATAGCTCTTCTGTTTTACATCATATACTGGCTTTGACCAAAAGCTTACTCTTTGTTGGAATAGTTGGATGATGTAGGATATCATGACTCTTTTTTGAGGATTATGCATGTAAGATTACTTATGGTTGCCTTGGTTTTGCTTGAGATGCCATGGCTAGTAGCCTCTATCCTTTGTTTGTATTTGGTTATGTTGACCATGTCTTGGCTCTATGTCCATTTTTCCACATGTATCGTCACTTTGGGCACATGTCTTTGAAAGAAATGAAAGTTTTTACTTGTTTTAGTATCTTTCACCTCTTGATTACTTGCATTTTGATTCATATGGTGATTGTCTTATGGCAAGATAATACCTAACGCTCACAAAAAGTCTAGCTCTACATGCATGGGTGGACCTCTAGCTATTGTGCATGTATATGGTCCCATGGCATGCCAATCACTCATTGGGTGTATTTTCTAATATCTATTGATGATTATTCATGTAGGGTTTAGGCTTATACTATTAAAAGTAGAAATCAGATGTTCTAGCTATATTTTGATGCTTTGTTGCTCTTATTGAGAAAGAACCAGTATGGGTATATGTTGAAATTTCTAAAGTCTGAAAATGGGGATGAATATATCTCTAAGGCATTTGAGTAGTTTTGTGGATTAATGGACTACTAAGCATCAATTGACTGCCCCATATACACCCTAGAATGGTATTGTATAGCGTATGAACAAGACTATTCAAGAAAGAGTCTATAGTATGCTTAGTCATGTGGGCTCACCATAGTACTTTAGGCTACGATAATTACTATTTCCATGTGTCTCATTAATAGATCCCCATGCATTGCTCTTGGTTATCAAATTATAGAGGAGGTGTAGCTTAGGAAGCCTCTATCATATACTCATTTGAGGGTCTTTGAATGTGAGGCATTCTACCATGTTCCCAAGGACAAGTGCAACAAGACAAATTCAAAGTTTTGTCAAATGTATCTTTCTTAGATATGGGGATGCAAGTGAGATGGGCAATCACCTTTGGGATCCGTAGGCTTTGAAGGTTATCCATAGCCATGATGTAATTTTCCATGAGGAGATGATGCATAAGTAGCATGAGTAGGTCGTTGGGGTATGCAAGGTGGTCTTTGAGGAGGAGCCTCATGTTACCATACAACAATATATGGCCTTGTCTACTATCGAGACCATTGTAGCCATTGAGGCTTGCAAGGAGGCCCCATAGTTAGGTTGTTTGGTTGCAGATCTTGGTATGCCTATGACTCCTATATTGCATTCAAAGTCAATGATTGCCATTTAGTTGGCTTGTAATTTGGTCTTCCTTATTATGAAGACAAAGCACATTGAGGTGCACTATCACTTCATGAAGGAGGTAGTAGAGGACAAGTCCATTGAGCTTGTCAATATACCTATGGATACGAATCCTGCAGATCTACTTGGTAAAACTTTCAAAGTGGAATGATAAGCCTTCTCGAGGAGGTTGATGGATGTAAGATGAGATGACATCTTTCCTTATCTTTTTGTACTCTATGTACATGTTGTACTTTTCTCTTTTTCTCCTCACTAAGGCACATTCGCCTTTAAGTGGGAGGTTTTTGGGGGTAAAGGTGTATGTGTCTAGCCACCCACATTTACTCATCATTATACGCTATACCCACACACTTGTACATTGCAAGTAGTGGGTGCCTATCACTATCACTTTATTCTTATCCTTTTAGTGACTATCGAATAATGGAAGGCCATTCACTCATTGTGACTATTGGAGTTTCCACATAGAGTATCACTCTCTCTTGCTCTCTTGCTCTCTTGCTCCATCTGCCATAGCTCTTGCTTGGCTCTTGCTTCCACTTGTGTGCTTCCACTTGGGCTCTACCTTTCATGACTTCTTGAAAGTATCTTCAAAGCACCTTGCATAAAGTCTTAAATGTCCATTACAGTTGCAAACTATCACATGCAAAGTCTCATAGGCTATGCACCATCATGCAGACTAGTGCTCCGTAATGATCACTCGTCCATCACCTTATACATCATATTTTCCTTGTTTTCTCACCTCAAGCCTCTCTCTTGTGTGCCAGTTGTGTGGGAGTAAGATCCTCATCCAAGAATATTGTTTCCCCTTTGAGTGCTTTCTAGTGTGTTAGTAAAGCTTTTTTTTTTTCTATATTTGTCATTTCACTACTAGAATCTTTCCTTGACCATCTCCATCTTTACCACCATGCCATGCATGCATAATGGGTGCATTTGTTGCTCCTGTTTTATTTCTTAGTGACTTTGCATCCTCATATTCTCAGCCAATCCTATGACCCATACTTGGAGTGCATGTATATTTCATTCTGCCTCTTTCTTAAGGGTGTTATTTATCATTTTCACTTTATTCCTTGGCATTCCTTTGTGCTTCTTAACTATGTCTATCCATGATGCATTTTTCTTCATTACATTTTCCCATATTTTCCTTTTTTCCTTCCAACATATCTATCCATGTATGGACATCCATTTTCAATACCTCGCATCTTTATTTTTAGCTCAGGTATGGCTTATAGTTCCCCTTGTACTTCTATTTCTAGTTATGTACATTTAACTCTTCTCTTAATTGCAAGATTTCGACCATGCAAACATCTATAGTTTTTTGTATTTCAATTCTTATTGTGTTTAGTTCTAATGCTACTTGCAATTGTATTCTCTTTTCCATAGTTGTGTATATTCCTTCATGCATTCTTTTCATCTCTTCTTGCAATTCAAGCCAAATGTTTTCACGGATTTCTTTCTCCATTTCTTGCTTCATGATTCATATATTTGCATGAATCATGATTTGTATCTTTGTGTGCATAGATTCATGAATGGTCCTTGGGCTCTTTCCAAGGCTATTTGATCCAGGGGAGATTGTCCATTATTGAGATTCATGACAATAGGTTTATACCTTGTGCATTTGGGTGGAGTACAAAATGTGGCATCCATGGCAAGGTGTGCTATCTCATCCTCAAAGGCATCCCCCATGTATGCATTGGACATAATGGGAGTTTTTACATTGTTTGGGTTGTTTGGCATGTTTGGTACAATTTCTAGTTTTTCATCCACAAGTGTTGGTCATAGTATTACAACATGCAATGTTCACTTTGTGTTTCAATAGTCTAGATTAAGTCTAGGTTGAACTTGCAATATACATTCAATGTATGTCTTCCTTGAATGGTCAAACTATTTACTATTGTGTCTCAATATTGTAATTTAAGGCTGCTGTATTAGATCGCTATCAAGCAAGTGCAGAGTGTCATAAACCAACATTCTACGTAGTTCAACATTCCATGACAATCACTCCTTGCATAGATCAAAGATCTATATAGTACTGTTTTGACTTCACTATTTAGACAAGTGAGGGTAACTTTCATTGTTCAAGCTACTTATATGCATGCCACTATTTGACATCACTATCAGTAGGAGATATCACTATTCAATGACACAGCATATCACTCTTCAATATCCATGTTTAGACACGAGATCCCATGTTTACTATTTGATGCAAGATATCTCTCACATAGTGTTCAATATAGTACTTAAGTCATGCCTGTATTGTCTCAAAAAGTATTCATAACATCACATGGCAGCATTCACCATAGTGTTCTCAAAGAGAGAGAGAGAGAGAGAGAGAGAGAGAGAGAGAGAGAGAGAGAGAGAGAGAGAGAGAGAGACTTTGAATCTTGAGTACCAAACGTCTCCTCCTTGTGCCACGTAGGTTTGGGAGTCTTTTGGTTAGTTTGAGTTCCCGAAGCCAAACCTTCAAATAATATATAGAAAAGATTAAGCGTAGTAAGATGCCTTTAGTGATTAGGCCTTGTTCTCTCTTAACTTTGGTATTAGCTTAACTTTTGGCATTAGCTTGATGAGGCCTTCATTGAGGTAGCAGCTAATTTCTCCACTGTTTTGATATGGCTCAACAAATCATAGATGTTCTAAAGGTTGTACTTTCAAAATGGCCAAGTAGGATTCAACTTGAAATTCGTTGATTCTACACGATTTGCATTTTTTCATAAATTTCAAAACAAACAACACCTTGTCATAGAAAAGAGATGGTCCAAGGGTGGCATTACCTTTGTCGGAGTTTTTCATCTTTTCACATTTTTGAAATATAGTGATAATCTTCGAGTCCTTAGAGAATAGAGAAATTCTTGCCTTTTGCTACTTGGATTTCAAAGCATTGAAGTAGAGATGGTTTGGAGCATGTACCATTAATCCCATTGTGCTTTCAATTGAAATTTGTACTTTCAACATGATATTGTTCTTGCCTCTCAATGAAATCTTCAACATTTTATAAGATGAAAAGCATAAATTATGGCATATTCAAGCTCCATGCCATTTACATTCTACACCTTGGAAGTTCCATCCATATCAAATAGATGGCCAAGCTTGAGTTCTTGCTTGTGCTACTTGCCTTATTGTACACAAGAAGCAAGCACATAGTCTCATCAATGCAAGCATGGAGTCTTATTGCCCTTCACACTACCTACCCTTCTCACTCTTCAACTCCAATGACATGCACTTTTTTCACCATCCTTAGTGTTTTGAGAAGCTTTTATAAGTCCCTTAGGCCAACATAAATATCTCTTATTTTTCTTTAATAAAACTATTGGCACATTAAAGAACCCTTATCAATAATTTAAATAATCATGTTATTTAATGAAGAAAGACTTTGGTTATACTACATGTTATTACTTGAATGATATTAAACAATGAATGGCCACCTTGTAAACCAAAATCACTTTCTTTCTACATTGAACAATGATAACCATTTGTTGCTCAAGTAACCACTTGTTTATAAAACTCGATGTTGATTGAAAAAGGAATTTAGTTATAGCAATGACTACTATTACTCTAATTAGTTGATTTGCCTTTTCTTCATAGTGCAGGAGAGTACTTGAGTATTTCGCTTGTGTTAAAATCTAGTAATTGGATGTCTACCTTGGTTCACATATAAGTAATGTGAAGTTGGAAATAAAATTTATAAATGTTTGCATTAATCTATTATCCTAGAATGATCCTATTTGTATGTAAACATAACATTAAGCAAATATCTATAAATTTGAATGTGCAATCCATTTTTTCCACACACACACACACACACACACACACACACACACACACACACACACACACACACACACACACACACACACACACACACACACACACACACACACACACACACACACACACACACACACACACACACACACACACACACACACACACACACACACACACACACACACACACACACACACACACACACACACACACACACACACACACACACACACACACACACACACACACACACACACACACACACACACATGCATGCACGCACGCACGCATGCACACAAGTGTTTACCAGTACTATTTATATAATGCTATGCCTATGAATCCTATGTGTAAATACTAGAAGCATGGGTGGAGAAAGGACATGCTTATGTATTTTCCGAGGTTTTGTAAATCTTGCTATATGCCTTTGAGATCATTAGTTTTGGAAGATACTAATCATTCATCAATGGGAAACTTGGAATATATGGCCATTCCCAAGTGCAAATCTTGGAGTGGAAATCATCACCTCTAAGTTCATAGAAGGACAAATTCTTTAATAAATCTCATGTGGTATTAGATGATACTTATGCTTGAGTGCACATGTTAAGCAAGCTATCCATGGAGCTCAGAGATGAAAACTATTTCAACTATCTAAAAGTGTTTAGAGAAAGGTCTTGACAATGAAGAATTTTTGAGTGGTGTATTTCCAATTGTTGTTGCTAGTCCCACATGTGAAGTGTAGAGAGAGATTATGCCACTTTGTTGGTTCTTAGTCGCATATATGCTTGGCACATGGCCATTGTACTCATGTTTCTCATTCATAGCTTTGGTTTGGTTTACCAATATTCTTTGTACTTATGTTTCTCAATGATACATTGGTCTGGTTTAGCCATATTCTTTGTCTTTTGTAGTTATTTATCACTCCATCAATTTGTTGCTCTTTGCATTTTAACAAAGCACTTGCATTTTGTTTTGAATATGTGGCAATACCTCAAAAAAATAAGCGTGCAATGTATGAAAGAGAGGGAGACCCCCTTGTGAGGTGCTATAATGCAAATCATTTAGAAAATGCCCTCGTGGCTGTTTTGACAAGATTACTTGTTGATAATTCATAAGAGAAATAACTCTTATTGCAAAAGAGAAGATGGTTAAACTCATGGTAGGCCCTTGCCTTCTCATTACTAAGGGGTATGATAGTAGAGTAGATTAGGGATAAAAGTAAGCCAGAAAGACAATTTTAATTAAAATGAATCTTTTAAGAAAGAAACTTTAATAAAGCATTTGTACCAACAAAAAAGTAATATCTTTTCTTGTTCCCATGACACGTGAGTTCGTATGAAAATCCTTAAAGTTGTAGCCTCTTGTTATAGCCAAGAAGAAGAATGAAATAAAGGAAAAAAAGAGTGCCCTTCTCTTGTGGTAAAGTGGTCATGGGAAGAATGTGTATTAGCTTCAAAAGGTTGAAAATGTATACTTATGGAACTAAAGTTTTCGAAATGATATAGTATCATGTTGAGAGAGAGAGAGAGAGAGAGAGAGAGAGAGAGAGAGTGTGTGTGTGTGTGAGTGAGTGAGTGTGATAGTGATGTTAATTGAGAGTTCAACAAATTTCAACCTATGGAATGTTTGAGAGGATTAGTAGGAAACTTAAATCCTAGCCACACAAAAGATAACTTGTTTTCTACAAAGAAGCATTGTTCATGTTGTGTTGGGAATTGTTTTAGTACCACTGATGATGCAAACCTAGGTTGAATGGTAGGGCGCTTTGAGAGGGTGGGCAGGTAGTAAAGTTGGTGCATTGTTTGGAGATGTTGCCTTGCACCCAATTTAAAAAAAAAAAAGGGTATAAAAACCCTTAACACAAAGCTGAAAGAGATTTTTGAAATTTGATATCAAGTTATATGCATTTGCCAATTTTGTAGCTAAAATGTTTGTATCAAGGTTTTAAACATTCTTTTTAAAAGTTTGGAATTTTCTTTGAAAAGCTTTTAATTTATTTTATACTAATGTTCATTGTGTGTTTGCACCTTTTTATGCCTCGGCAAGGGCCAAGACTTGTTAAGGGTAACTAAATTCAGGTTGATTACACACCAAATGGTGGACATCCACTTTGTAAGCTTTAATTGATCAAAACACTTATTTAAGGGTTAGGCGTCCGCAATCCTTTACACAATGGAGAGGACATGACCTATTGTTTACTTGCTAAACAAGTGAACTCCTTGCCCACCTTTGGACACGGAGTATCCTTGCCCACTTTATAAAGTGACGGACAATAATACACTTTTTGTATTTGTAACCAATCAAAAAATTTATAAGTTTGTTATTTTTTATTTTTTCACAGATGATGTCTATTTGAAATATAAAGGTATTACGCTTATGTCCGGGCCGCGTAACCAGCCTCCGTTTCAAAATTAACCAAAGGGGCAGGATGGGGGAAAGTTGAAACTTTTTAAACGATGCCTAGGGTATGAATGAAAGAGAGCGAGAGCAGGAGGAAATGTGCAAAAATGCCAAATGTATGTGACGGGGAGAGAATGTACCAAATGGAGGTATGATAAGGGAAGAGAGGACTTGCAGCAAGAGCGAGTAATAATAAGTAGGCTAGTGGCCTTAACTTGAGAAGGGGGAAAACATGGACGCAGCAGATTCTTCTCTCGCCATGGCTTCTCCTGCTCCCTCGGCCTCCATCGCTGCCCGGCGCACACGCCTCCTGCTCCTCGCCTCCATCGCTTCAGGCTGCCTCCTCGCCACTCTCCTCCTCGCCTTCCTCCTCTCGCCTCATGGCTTCGGCCTGCCCCTCCTCCCTCTCCTTGAGCCTGTCAGTTCTCAGGTGCTTTACCGCCTCCGCGATGCGTCCGTTTTTCTGTTTTGCACTACCGCCATCGCTATTGTCATCTTCAGCAGCCCGAAGAAGAACGACGTCCGGGAGAAGAAGCAGCAGGCGCCTGCTTTTGAACAGCTTTACCCCGTCGCTTCCATCTTCGGAGATAGTGGCTTTGGAGATGCTGACTTTCACTACATTGTGTATACGCCAGAAGGTGCAGACAAGAAGCATAGAAAGGAGGAAGGTCAAAGGCTTGCGGCCATGAACGATGATAAGGTAGCTTCCTCCGAGAGCACGCCGGTGCACAGGCGTCATCCAGCGGCGTCCACGGAGGCGTACAGATCAGACGCCATGGAGCAGTTCAAGAGCGAAGGTACGGCTGTTTCATTGTTTTCTCAGAAGAAGCTGCACAGGAGAGCAAGTTCCCTGGATGACGGGATAAACTACGAACGAGATCCTGCGGGAGTAGCGGCAGGAGGAGGCAAGGAAGAGGAGGCTGCCGTTGCTGCCAAAGGGGAAGCTGGCGATGGCGTCGTGAGAGCGAAGCCTGCGAGAAGAGTGAGCTTCTACATCGAGGAAGAATCAGCCGAGGGAAAAACAGCATCTCCTTCTCGTCCTTTGTCACTCTCTCTATCACCATCGCCATCCTCATCAACTGGTGACCTCGGACGTTTGTCCTCCTCCCCAGTCAGCCCCGGCTTGGAGCTCATCAACAGGCAGGCTGATGCTTTCATCGCCCGATTCAAAGAGCAGATGAGAATGCAGCGTCTGGAATCCCTTCATAGAAGGAAAGTCTCCCTTTAGTCTTCTTCCTTTTTCCTTGCCAGTGCACAGATTCACCATCGTTCCAAGATCGGCCACAAGTCTCCGCTTTTTCTCCGGATTTTGTCTCCCTTTCAGAAGGTTGCTATTCTTCTTCTCGTCGTCTTCTTCTGTGTGTAGGCTATGCTCAACTTTTGGCATTGACAGCGTCCTCCCGTGTATTTCCCTGCCGCTGTACACACTGCTCCATAGGTAATATTTACAAGGATAAGATGTGGAAAAACTTCAAGAAGTTACAACAAGATCACAGTGCATGTAATGCTATGATATTGCACAAGTAATGGGGTACTTATCTTGCACTCAATTTATCGTCTATATGTTTAGTCTTCTCTTAATGCTGCGCATTCAATCTATCGTCTATATGTTTAGTCTTCTCTTAATGTTCTGAATACGCAGCTTCACAACTTTGATATCTGTTGTTTTAGCACAAGTTAATTTTGAAGCAAAGCACGAGTGGTTATTGATTCTTATGTGATCGTCGATGTATTTTAACATCATTCGTTTATGTTGGAATGTGTGACAAGTCGGGCCCCTCATCCTGCTTTTATTATAAGTTATACACCTTTCGAGGCAAAAAGCAGATTCCTTTTGATGCATTACACCAATAATTATTGTTATTGTGTTCGATCTTTTGAAAACTAGTTCTCAAATTCTGGTCGATTTTATAATTATCCACAAGGAATAGACGGAAGTTTTTGGGAAGAAGGGTTGTACCAGTAAATATTTATAACAAGTTACAACCTTACTGAGTGGCTAGCCGATCCGTTGACGTACACACAAGGTTTTGTGTAAAGTCCAAGGCCATCACGATTCTCTTTAACCTATGTTTACTGTAAAAACTGCACTAATTCCGGCCAATGCCCAGTTCAGGGGTTTTTACCCTTAGTCATCTCGATATCTTTTAGAGTTACCTTGGATAGCATTCTCGTGCATTGTCACAACAACAGGATGTTCGTAGCTTCCTTTTGGATGTCATGAGGAGCACGGTTGTAGCTCTTGGCTAGAAACCCAACATATTAAGCTGCTAGAAAGAGAGAGTTTTAAAATTTGACCAAAATAGCAATCTTATAATTAATTTTGAAATAATGGACGGAGTGCGAATCATCTAGAATGTCCAATTCGTCTTGGAATGGAGAAAGCCATATACATTTTGCAAGTCGACTGACTACCTTGGTGATTCCAAACGTCCTTCCCCTTAATGTTGATCTTTTTATGCCAAGCTTGTAACCTTGGCCATAATCATGAATGCTTATATTAGTGATAGGTAAACTCATTTGGGAGCTAGGTCCAAGGAGAGTATTGGGTGTCAATATATGTGCTATGTTGTTGCCTTATCCTCCTTGGAGTGGTTATGATGTAATGAATTATTGAATTGGGTGTAAAGTTATTAGAAGAATGTTAATCAAGCAAACAATAAAACCCCCATACTCTTTGTATACTTACTTTTTTTATAATTCATGGGTTGAATCTTGATGATTTGTCGGGCACCTTGATGGTTATTTACACCATGTTTCTAAAAGTCATGAGGTGACATTTGAACAAAAAAGAGTTTTATAATTTGTAAAAAGGATTAGGACTAATCCTAAGGAGGGACCAATAAGAATAAATTTTGGTACATATTAGTGGGCACCACATATTCACCAATTTTTTCTATTGGATGAAGTTTCTATGTATACCCCACTTAGGTAGTCTCTTGGGGAGAATTGGTCCACTTTTTGAAAAAGAAATCTTGTTTTGGAATGGGCCCTAGAGAATCAATCTTTGGCGTTTCCCCTCAAGCCCCAAATTTGTCATTTGAATATTCAAATCATTCCCCAAAGTGCTCTTACAAGTAAAAAATGAACCCCTTTTCTTGACATAGATGAGATTTCCACTATATCCTATTTCTTAACAAGCTCTACAGATTTTCTACCAATAGCATCATCCTTAAGAAGAACTTGTATTGCTAAGCTCACCTTGAGCAACATGAGATAACTTTGCGGAAACCAGTTCAAGGTTGGTTCTTCATTGTACATGCTCTACATTTGGACCATATAGGGTTCAAGCTATAGATGTTTGAAGACGCATTAGAAGGGGAGAATACTTGATCTCAAGCAAAAAGAAGAGTTGGTTATTATTCTACATGTCTTTCTAGTGGCTAACATCTCAATTGAGCCTAAATAAGGGTCTAATAAGTTCCCTTTAGAATGTACTCATTTTATCAAATTTTCTCTTGCATTGGTTATTATAAACCATTGATTATTTTTCTATTCTCTTTGTTGCAACCAATTTTTTCACAACTATGCAAGAGGACTAGCCTTGTGAGGGTTGACTAGGAGATTTATTTGTATACATGGAAGCGATGAAACTTTGTCATCCAAAACAAGTCTACAAGAGTAAATCTTTATTCTTGAAATGCGATTTTCTTCATATGGGTATAGAAAATTCACAAACAATTCAATACCATGTCTAGCTAGGTTTTTTGAGGTCCCTTTGTTTTGAGACACACACTTGATATTTCTTGCTATCAAGATAGTGCAAAATGTCTAAGGGCTATCAAGTATAGTTGGGGATCTAGATCCTTTTATTCATGGGAGGAACTAGGTCAACCAATCACTTGAATGATAGAATATCAATGTTTTTCTTAATCTTGCTATCAAGATAGAGCAAAATGTCTAAGGGCTATCAAGTATAGTTGGGGATCTAGATCCTTTTATTCATGGGAGGAAGTAGGTCAACCAATCACTTGAATGATAGAATATCAATGTTCTTCTTAATCAATATTGAAAAACACACACACACACACACACACACACACACACACACACACACACACACACACACACACACACACACACACACACACACACACACACACACACACACACACACACACACACACACACACACACACACACACACACACACACACACACACACACACACACACACACACACACACACACACACACACACACACACACACACACACACACACACACACACACACACACACACACACACACATTGCAAGAAAGGGCTAGATCATGATGCCTTTCTTTCGAGGTAGAATTTATTCAACAAGAAAAGCTAGTAGTCACTAGTTGATGTTGTTAGGTCTAACGTGCAATCATTTTGTTTTGTCGAAACAATTTTTTTTGCACATGATACAACTAACACACACACACACGCACACACACACACACACACACTCTCTCTCATCAATTTCATATAGACACACAATGAGAACAATTTCTTTCTTTCTCAACCAACACACACACACACACACACACACACACACACACACACACACACACACACACACACACACACACACACACACACACACACACACACACACACACACACACACACACACACACACACACACACACACACACACACACACACACACACACATGCATGCACACGCACATGCACACGCACACTATATGAACAAGTTTCTTGTTTCTTTGTCTTCAGACTTCCTACTAGGTTCTCTATGCCTAGATTCTCCGAGCACTTCACTTTGGTGCTCTCTCGATGCTTCACATTGAGGTCTAAAGCACCAATGTTAGTAAAAAGGTAGGGCACTTCACATCCCTCTCACCATCATATGTTTTTGTCACCCATTGTTTTCTCTCTTTCATGTGCACTCTATGATTAGCCTCTCTCTTCTCCTATCTACTACACTTCAAAGCCCAGAAACCTTTTAATGATATATGTAATAGATAATAGATCATAGATATAAATATAGACATATATTATAAGCTAGCCCATGAAGATATCAAGTTTTCAAGGGCAAACAATAAACGTCATGGCACCTTCATCACTTTCAATACAACATGCTATACCTAAATAAAGCCACGATCAAAATTTTATAATTGATATCCTTTGTTTATTCATTTGGGTTAATAAAAGGTTGATCTTATCATAAGAATTGGAAAGACCAAGCAAGGATGCTCAATTCAATTAAATCTTATTGAATGCTTAATAAGAGCTTATTGCATAGAGAATACATACATTAGACAACCCAAAAAGTCTACTTCAAATATTAGCGGAGAGAGCAATCCAATTGCTTTAGTAAGTTCTTGGTTTATTGCCATAATTAAAACTACAAACTTTGGCTTTTGTTCTACAACTTAATATAAAGGCATCGCTAATGTGACAACATGTATGACAAAGTTGGTACTATATATTCGAGGAGCGTCTTGATTTGTTTTTGTTTTATGCATAACTCAAAACGATATCAAAATTGACGACACGTATAACTACCTTTGTGAAGTTTGTGAAATGCTTAGATGTTTTGACATGCAACAACATCATTTCAAGACATCTTGACGAGCAAGAGAACCCATGCAAACTGATTTTTTTACATTTCAAAATTACATATATGCTATTATATGCATCCATATTAGTCAAATCATGAGCATTGTCTAGACTACAAACATTTTGATAATTACATACATATGCATCAAACAAAATATCAAAACCCTTTGTGATTTTGACTTCATAGTTTTCTAGTGATCTCCCAATTGATCTCCAAGCCACCTAGGTGCCTTTAGTGCTTGGTGTTGTAAATCATAGTTGGAATCCCAATAGTGTGCGCAAGAGGGAGAGAGAGAGCTCAAGTGTACAAGAAGAAGATCTTGTTTAGTAAGTTGCTCAAGGTACAACTAGTACACTCTCCTCAACAGTGAGGGTGTACTTTAGGCAGTTTATATAGACTTTGGAGAAGTTAGGGTTAGGGTTTTCCCTTGCTCCCCTATACTCCAGTCCATTTATACCTAGCTACCCTTATCCTCTCCAGTATAAGGAGAGTTCACATCCTTACTTCTCAACACCCCCCGTCAATGCCAGGTGGCATTCAATAAAGCATGATAGGATGCCCCCCCTTAATCCACAATGAGATGCCCTTATAAATTAGGTTACAAAAGAAGGTTATAGGTAGATAATGTTACAAGACTCAAAAGAGTTGATCGTTTGTGGATTGGGAGGCAAAGTTGGCCTCCAATTCCTTAGGTACTTCGGGAACACTGGGACACTGGTGATATGCCCTGTCTTTTTGCATTTATTACATTTTATTTTGTCAGGATATTTCTTCCATCAATTGCTTACAATATGCCCTTTTTTATGACAGAAGGAGCACTTTGTAGAAACTGTATGGACTAACACCTGCTCACGAGAAGCAAATGCTGAAGTCCCTTCATTATGGTTCCTCTTCTCTTCATCCAGGCATGACTGGATGGTACTTGCGAAGGTTGGGTTCGGGATATTAGTTAGGTTAGTCACAAGGGTTGGAAAGACCTTCTTCACAGACTTCAGAAGGATAGCAATGGCATCTTCATCATGAATTGGTGCTTGAACGGAGGCCAACTGTGCCATGAGCCCCTTCATATGTGAAATAAACTTTCTTAGATAGTCTCCCTGTTTATACTCCAAGCTAAAAAGCTCAATCTTTAGATTGATGTTGGAGTTCTTCCCTGTAGCGCCATAGAGCCTTTCAAGCTCATCCCACTTCTCCTTGGCAGTGGAGAGTTGGTCAATGTGATGAATTAAAGATTCATCCAAATGAAGCATGATGATGGCCTGAGCTCTTTCATCATCTTCTACATCAAGGGGATTTGATGGGCCAATAACTTTGGTCCCTTTTATGAAGGGCTAGTAGCCTCATTCCATCATTTTATATTTTACGAGGACTTGCTAGGGATGGAAATATTTTCCATTGAACTTGGAAATTTGGGGCCCTACATCTGCATAGGCCATGGCCATTATAGGAAGGTCTTATCTATTGCCTTAAGCAATGGTAGTGTCTAGTCCTTTACAGGTAGCCAAGCACGAACCAAATAGAAAAATTGATAGCCCTACAAATGATAACCAACTTTAAAACTGTAAGGATGAAAAAGGTTGGAAATCATACATATATAATATCTCAAGATAAGATTTTGGTGGTTCTATTATTCAAGCAACCCTTGATTTAATTTTTATTGTTTTCCTAGGTTTCAATGAGGTGAATTTCGACTGGACTTTTGGCTCTTACCCTCCTTGTGGTTTAGTATACGAGCATTTGGTTGAGCAAGGTCGATTAATGACCTCGACACTTGATGAAGAGTCCGAGGAGATTTCAATCACATCAATATTCATAGGGCAATAGTACTGATGTTAGTAAATGCCTTTTCAGTGCTTAGAAGCACTCATCTCAAGATTGAGATGTTTAGGTATTACCTTGTCAAGCTTGGTGAGACACTTGACTTATTACTGACATTGAAGTCACGCTTCTCAAAGAACTTATGATGCCCCCCGAGTGTTGGAGCTACTCACAGACCAGGAACACACTTCAGAGCATATACTTCGGTGATTAGAATCACTGTTAATGATTATAGATTGAAAAATTTGAAAAATTTCTAGCTATGGCTACCAGAAACCCACAGTTAGGGTTTTGCTTATGGCAACCAACACATGAGGAATTTCTCCAAACCCTCTTAGAGGGAGATGGTCCACTAGGGAGCCTAGCTAAGCCCCATGATAGCTACCTCAATCGTGCCCTCTACTGGTCGTGGTCTAGCTCGGTTGCCTACAGATCTATTTCGATTTCTACGTTTTCTTCAATATTGCTCTCCACAATGCCCAATGTCAGCGTTTTTTGTACCACGCTACTGCACCTTGTGCTGGGGAAGAAGTCTTCAGAAGAAGTCATGAGCTGAAATTCTCTCCCCAAGTCCTCCAATAGAGGTGGGTCAAGTTGGCTATGGTGGAAATGAGAGTAAATGAGAAGACAAGATTTCTTCTTGTGCACTTAGGTGTGTAGATAGGCTGAGGGAAGTTGAGGGATCAGAGATGACTCTAATACCATGTTGCAAATCAGAGTTGGAAGCCCAAGAGTGTGCACAAGAGGGAGAGAGAGAGCTCAAGTATAAGAAGCAGATCTTGTTTAGTAAGTTGCTCAAGGTACAACTAGTACATTCTCCTCAACAGTGAGGGTGTACTTTAGGCAGTTTATATAGACTCTGGAGAAGTTAGGGCTAGGGTTTTCCCTTGCTCCCCTATCCTCCAGTCCATTTACACCTAGCTACCCTTATCCTCTCCAGTATAAGGAGAGTTCACATGCTTACTTCTAAACACTTGGAGGGATCGAATATGCACTTCCAAGATTTCCCCCTTTGTCAATTGAGATTCATAATCCTATGCACCTGTCATAGGCTTATCATCAATGTCAATCTAATGTGGTCATCATAATGCCCATCATTATCCACAAACGCATCTTGCTGTCACTCAAACACACCACATCATCGTCAAATACATCTCAATCAAATATATCCATGCTTTCAGCTTCACATTAACAAGAAAATATCAATAGTGTGGAAATGACCTATGATTTTAGGGTTAGGGTTTTGACATTACAAGACACTCCTAGCCTACACACACGAGTGCTGACATTAGGCATGTTGTGATATCTACATGGCAGTGCACTAATATGGCAAGAAATTCATCTGCCGTTGTAGCAATTTGATAGCCATTGAAATCAGCCAGTGATCTTGCTGATTGGCTTCCATGAAATTGAACAACCATTCTTTCAACACCCAACAAGTGTATTGGAATTGAGCAGCATGACAAGCGTAAAGTGGTTATTGATGTTTGTGGCCTGTAATGTGTGGTTGAGAGTGGGTAAATAATGTTGGCAAATGTTTGTGGGTCCCTCAACAAAGTGAGTCTGCCACATTGGACACATGTTGGCTCTCATGTGCTAAAGCCATCCACTTTATAGTTTTCTTCTCTTTCCTCTTCTTCTTCCACACGTTGCCTTCTTTGGCACATGTGTCTCATCTTCCAACTCGTTCTTCTTTGAGTCTCGTCTCTTTGGGCCAAGGAACAACAATCTTCAAAATAAGATGGCTGTCACAACTCTGCTATTTATGCTTCACAGAGCACCACGTGTGATGCCAACCTTTAGTTTGAAGAGAAAGAAGGGTTGTGGCTCTTCTTCTTGGAGAACTTTTCTACTTAATAGAACATGAGGTCACATGCATTAGTTTGTTGCCACACTTAGTGAAACTCATGCTTCTTGTGCACACTAGATCATTGTCACGTCTTGCAGGTGTATCTCTTGCATTCTAGGCTTTGTCTCTTAGCACCAATAATAGGAGGATGTCAATAATCAGCTTCTTAGCCCTTCAATGCATTCTACATTGGAAAATCTTGATACAGCAAGTATGTTAGCCTCAAGATGCATACGATCGTAGGTAGACCACTCTATGAGAGTTTTCATTTTGAGCATTCTTATTTATTTCCATTATCTCATCGTTTATACACAAGATAACCCATATTATCAACAATAGTTGAATGGATATTTTTTTGGGATATTCCTTTGTACATCAACCATCCTTCATGTAAGGAATTTTTCCATTAAATACTCCATATGGACCATGTATGCTACATTTAGTGATACTTTGATATAAAGATATAAATTTATCTTTATTTGAAAGCTCGATACACACTAATATAGCACAATGTTTTGGTTATGTGGGTTTAAAGTGTGGCTCTAATATCAATAGTATGTGGGAATGAGGTAGGCTTCTCTTTTGGAATTATATCACAGAAATGTATCCCACAACCCTACCAAATAATTGCTTTTTTATTGTTAATTGTATTATATCCTTACTAGCATTCATTATGCACTTCACGTAAACGAAATGCTATGTTGCAAAGTAGCATTGCAAGGGACACAAAGTTATCATGCAAACTCTTCTTTCGTCACTTCTTCCCTACACACTATATTTTGCTTTTCTCATAATCTATTTGGTCTTCAAGACATGTAGGTGGTAAACTAGGTGGTAAATCAGCAGCAAAATAATCTTTAAATTGTAAAAGAAATTGTGCATGCCTAGGATGCATCTGATTTTCCTTAGCTTCAATTTCATTCACCCATACTAAATATGATTTACTACCTTTTCTCAATGCACGTTTAGCTTGTGTGTGAGTAGTGAAAAATTATCGCAGGTGTACAATCCATGTAATGTGATTTGGTTCCCTTTAAAATGAATTTTCATAGAATGTGTGAAATAATCTATGTCAAGATTATATTTGTGACGCCAAGGCATTCCTAAAATAATATCACTAGCTTGCAAATGCACAACCAAGAAATTTCTACACTCAACATAATCACCAATTTTAATATCTAAATCATGAACTTCTTGTGTACAATTGTATCTAGTGCCTAATAATGCAACCTTTATGTGATAATGAGTTGAAACAGTAGGTAAGTTCAATTCTTTTACCAACTTTGTAGAAATAAAATCATGCGTGCTTCCATCATCATGTAAAACAATCTTTTCTTGATCATGCACAAAACATTTCATTGTTAATAATGAATGAGAATTTGGCATACTTGGTAAAGTATCTGAAGTATTGCCGATATCATCATCATCTTCAATGAAGTCTGGCATATCTTCATGGTCCTTGTCATCAGTTGCTCCCAAGTGATTGATTTGAACAGCTTGCTTCTTGGATTGATAGTTCACTACTAAGTGTCCAAGTTGATGACACTTGTAGCAAACCATAGGTTTTGATTTGGAGACATTATTGGTAAGGGCTGGATATATTGGGATTTGGCTAGAGAGAAGGCTTAGGGTTTAAATTAGTAATTGATGGTAAAGTAGAAGGTCAAGTCCAAGGTTTATGGAAAGAAGAATGAACAAAGCGATTTTTATTGAATCTTTGGAAGTTAGAATTGAATTGCTTTGTACCAAAGTTACCATTAATTGAAAATTATTGCGGTCACTTTTGTCGTCCACGAATTTTATCCTCAGCATCATGCACTAAATAAATCGCATCCTCCAAAGTCTTTGGCTTGAACATATTCACTTCTAATAGAAGTAACAAAGCAAATTTTTCATATAGTTACACTTGTGGGTCACCTTAGGAACATCTTCAAGCATTCGAAGTTGAAGTAAGGCACTCCAGAAATGCTCAGTGTATTATGGGATGGATTCATGATTTTTTTGTTGTAGGAGATCCCATTGTTTGATAGCTTTTTCATGGAATTGAGGTGGAGGGAAATTCTGCAAAATTTTCTTTTGAAAGGCTTCCCAAGTAAAGGGATAGTTAACACTCTTGCGGACAATGGTCCACCATAATGATGCTCTGTCTGCTAGATGGTTAGTGATGCATTTAAGTTTATCTTTTTCAGCATGCTTTTCATGAAAATAGTCGTCAAACTGATTGATGAAAGCAAGAACAATTTTGCCATCATGTTGCTCATTAAAAGTACAAAATTTGAAATTTCTTTTACTTATCTTGGTTTCTTTCCTGAGAGATTGTGCATTGATTGTCGGGTCAATCGTACGTCGAATAACATCTTCATATTGCGCTCCATCTTGACCAACAGTGGATCATTGAAGTGTAGCCAGTTGTGCTTGCAAATTTTGACGTGCCCTTCGCTCTTCTTGAAATTGCATCATGACTAGATCCAATTTTTGCTCCATAATCGGCTTTGGAAAATCACATTCACCCATTAAATCATCCATGTGATGATCGGACATCCTGCAAAAATCTCAAACAACCTTACACACTCAAAATCTCGTTAGAAGGATAAAAGTAGCTCAAATTTGGGTTTACAAGGCTTGCTTTTTGTGGGAGCTCATGCTCGACGGCCAAGACCCACGGACCTCTTATTGTTTCAAGCGTTCCAAGCTGAGTACTAATAGCTACCTCTCACATAGCCGATGCGCCATCCATATCTACGGGTGTAGTGAGCTTACCTCCATGCCGATTGAGTTACCTTCTCTCTTACGCACTTCGGTATAGCTCCACGATCCAAGTGCAAGCTTCAAGCAAGCTCCATCCTCAAGCTTCACGCTCCAAGCTCCATAGCTGCAAGCAAGACAAGAGAAGAGAAGAGAAGAGAAGAAGAGAGGGGAAGATGGAGAGCTTCTCCTCCCCGGTACCTCACCCTCACACACTCACTCCCTCACACTCTCACACTCCCTCTCTCAAGCACAAGCTCAAGCAAGCAAGAAGAAGAAGAAGAAGAAGGAGAAGAAGAAGAGGAGACCCACTTTTGGCCACACACAAGAATGAGCTTTTCATTCACTTTTCAACTTTATATACAAAACTCTAAATCCCTTTTGGACGATCATCCCCTTATCCCCTTTTTTACATGGTCGACCATGGCCTAGGCCCTTTTTCCCATTGTCCTCCTATCTTCTTAGCTTCCTTCCTACGGCCCATCTACCTTTACAAATTGCACGGGTGAGAGCCTGGCACTCTTAAAATAAATCATGGTGCGCCTTGCGCTTTTTTTACAAAAGTATTGACTTGCGCTTTTCCTTGTGCGTCTTTTTTCCTTATTTAGGATTTTTTTGCACTTCTTGTGTTTCTAGATTTTTCTTGGCGTGCCTTCGTCTTTCGTTTCACTTTGCCTTGGCCTTTGTCTTCTGCTTTAGCTTTTCCAGATTTTCCACCTTGTTCGTTTGACGGTTAACACTTTTTTTTTTGCTTTTACTTTTACGATTTTCTTCCAAGCGAAATAGTCTTCCACATAGTCTGCACGTGACAACTTGCTTGCTGTGAATCTGCTCTTCCAAGTTGTATGTGGGAACAAAGGCTTGCTGGAACTTCGAAACTGGTTCGAGAATACCATAATGTGAATATCCACTATGGAGGAGATTGGTAATTGAATTTTAAGCTTTAGTTAAGGTTTAGAACTTTAAGCTTTTTAAAAAGTTTAATAATTTGGAGAATTTGTGGCAGGACGATGGCATCTTCACAATGAAATCGGTGGCTGTTAGTATATGTTGCCGCCACGGATCGTTGAATTTGTGGAGAGCTTAAGCTTCAGCTCTTTTCAAGCTTAAACAATAAGCTTAGCAATTAACATAAAACTTAGCAATTTCCTTTTAAGAAAAAATGTCTTCACAAAGGGGCTTCCCGAGTGGTCCTCTGCCTCTTCTAGGAGAGGTCCTTTGTGATCAGAGTCACGATTAGAGGATAGAGGATACATTAGGGGGTTCTTCACCACATGAATATGCATGTATTGTCAGTTTGTTGCAAAATAGCCCATAGAGCCCGTTCATTCTAGGAGCTTCACCTTTGCGCGATATGGTAAGCGATTGGAAGCTCTTGATTATCTCAGCTTCGCTCTGATACCATTGGAGCGTAGATTGGATATTGTATGTATGCGTAGTGAATGTCGGAAGGTCCCCAAGAACAAAGAACTCTACGAAACTTTCATAAAAGCAAAAAGAGAGTTTGCACAACATGAGACAAAAAGACAAATTGGGTGCAATCTCCCCCCATGCCTTGTGTGAGTGCTTCACAAGGCATGCTTATAGATTTATTAATCTCCAAGCTCAATAATAACCCACTTTACAAATAGCATGCTTTTGGATTTTGTGTTTGCTTTTGCCCAATTATAAAAAGCGTTTGGGCGTCCAAAAGTCGGGTTGTGCCCAAATACAATGTCAAATAATGAAATATTAAACCGCGCCTACATATATATAAAATAATAAATGTTTTATCAAGCACTTTAATAAATAAGCACGCCTAAATAAATATTGGTTCCATGCTTTTAGTAATAAGGTGCACGCCCATCAGAAATAGTAAATCTTCTAGGCATTTTGAATTTACGCCATCGCCGCCTGCTCTACACATCAACTAAAGCATTCACAATTGTTAGAAAATAATAAGATAAAACCCAACAAAAGTGAATACCTCTCTCTCTCTCTCTCTCTCTCCCTTCTCCCTTGTCACTCTTTTCTTATCTCTCTATTTTTGGGTGCTCTCTCTCCCCTTCCCCCCTCTCTCTCAAATTCCTTTGTCCATAATTGAGCATAGCTTCCAAAGCAAAGAAAGTTTTCTCTTCTCCCATTTTCTCATAAATTCGCTTATCCTGCATCAAAGGGTTTGCATAGTGATACATCCTCAACTCAAGTAGTCTTGCATAGTAAGCTAAGGTGCACAAAAGATCTTGCATATACTTCATTAGTATCTTTTCCTCATTTCCTTATTGGTCTTTAAAGAGCTCCACAAAGGAGAGAGAAAAAAGAAGAGAAAGACAGAGGAGGACACAAAGAGAAAAGGGAGGAGAGAGAAAGAACAAGAGAGACAAAGGGGGGAGAGAGAGAGAGAGAGAGAGAGAGAGAAAGAGGAAAGAGAGAGAGCACCCAAAAATGGGGAGAGAGAGAGAGAGAGAGAGAGAGAGAGAGAGAGAGAGAGAGAGAGAGAGAGAGAGAAGAGGAGAGAGAGGGAGAGGGAGAGGGAGAGAGACCAAAAAAATGAAGAGAAAGAAGAGAGAGAATAGACATAAAAATAAAGATATATATGGCAAGAGAAAGGAGAAATCTTGAGAGAGAGAATAAAATGCATAGAAAAAATGGGGAGAGAGAGAGAGAGAGAGAGAGAGAGAGAGAGAGAGAGAGAGAGAGAGAGAGAGAGAGAGAGAGAGAGAGAGAGAGAGAGAGAGAGAGAGATTTGAAGAGAAGATAAAGAGGTGATGAGGAGAGAGAGAGAGAGAGAGAGAGAGAGAGAGAGAGAGAGAGAGAGAGAGAGAGAGAGAGAGAGAGAGAGAGAGAGAGAGATTTGAAGAGAAGATAAAGAGGTGATGAGGAGAGAGAGAGAGAGAGAGAGAGAGAGAGAGATTTGAAGAGAAGATAAAGAGGTGATGAGGAGAGAGAGAGAGAGAGAGAGAGAGAGAGAGAGAGAGAGAGAGAGAGAGAGAGAGAGAGAGAGAGAGAGAGAGAGAGAGATTTGAAGAGAAGATAAAGAGGTGATGAGGAGAGAGAGAGAGAGAGAGAGAGAGAGAGAGAGAGAGAGAGAGAGAGAGATTTGAAGAGAAGATAAAGAGGTGATGAGGAGAGAGAGAGAGAGAGAGAGAGAGAGAGAGAGAGAGAGAGAGAGAGAGAGAGAGAGAATATATAAAATTTTAAAGATAGAATGTAAAGAGGATAGAGAGAGAGAGATAGAGAGAGAGAGAGAGAGAGAAGGGAGGAGAGGGAGAGAAAATAAAGAGAGAGTGCAAAGAAATGAAGAGAATAGAGAGAAAGGGGGGAGAGAGAGACAAAGAGAGAGGGGGAAGGAAAGAAGAATAGAGAGTAAAAAAGAGAGGAGGAGAGGGAGAGAAAAGGAATCTAAAGAGAGAGAGTGTGTGAGAAAGAGAGAGAGTCAATAAATTGAAAATTTTGGAGAGAGAGAGAGAGAGAGAGAGAGAGAGAGAGAGAGAGAGAGAGAGAGAGCTTTAGGCAATAAGCTGCTATAAAATAGCCTAGCATTTTTTTGATACAAAATATAAGAAAAGTGAAATACAGTGTGTGGGAAAGAAGTGAGGGAAGCAAAGTTTGCATATCAACTTTGATAACTTTGCTTCCCTTGGATTGCTATTTTGCAACATAGCATTTCATACACATGAAGCATGCAAGGAATGCTAGTAAGGATATCATACAATAATTAATAATAATAACCCAACTATTTGGTAGGATTATGCGATGCATTTCTATTATAGAATTCCAAAAGAGAGGGTTACCTCATTCTCACACTATTCATATTAGGGCCATGCTTTGAACCTACACAACCAAAACACTATGAAAGATTAGTGTGTGATGAGCCTCCAGATAAAGATAAATTTTTATATTTATATCAAACTATCATGAAATGTAACATACATGGTCCATGTGTAGTGTTTAAAGGAAAAAAACCTTACATGAGGGATGGTTGATGTACAAAGGAATATTCACGTTTAAAAAATACATTCAAGTACTAGATAATACTAGTTATCCTAGGTATAAATGATGAGATCATGCAAATAAACTCAATGTGAAGGGTAATAGCCTAGATAATCAATGGGTTGTGCCATATAATCCTTACTTGAGTCTATAATGCAATGCACATATAAATGTGGAGGTATGCTCTAGAATTGTAGTAATTAAATATTTATACATGTATATCTATAAAGACAATGATCGTGTAACTGTTAGATTGACACCTACACATGGTTCCACATCAAATGATATAGGCAAGCAAGATATACATGAAATCAAGAGCTACTTGGATGTGCAATGCATATTTTCTTCTAAAGCATATTCGCAAATATTTGACTACCAACTTCATGATGAGAAGCGAGATATTCAACACTTGCAAGTGCACTTGCTTGGTGAGAATAGTATTGCCTTTCATGACACAGACAACACTTGTGAGATGATCCAAAATGATAATGCTCAAAAAAGAACTATCATAGTGTGGTCTACTTGCAATCGTATGCATCCTAAGACTAACACACTTCTGTATCAAGAGTTTTCAATGTATTGGGTTTGGAATATACAAAGAAAAACATAAACAAAGAGAAATGTCTGGGGAATTGTACTAATTGCTTCATCTCCTTACAAATCTGTAGGGAGGACTACACTTCTTTTTGAGACCTTGCACACAAATGATAATATCATCTATTTCACATTTAAGGAAGCTTACTTAGTAAAAGGTATGCTGGCAAATAACGAAGAATGGAACATTGCTTGCAAGAAACTACATTGAAGCAAACATCTTTTATAGTTGAGAATTTTGTTTGTCTCTACTTTGATATTTTGTGAGCCAACACAACCTAGTCAGCTTTGGGAAGAACTTTTAGTATCACTTATTGAGGATATAGTATGTCACAACCTAGTCAGCTTTATCTTGTATCATCAACAAGCAACATCTTCACCATTTCATATTTCCAATCAAGAAAAACAACAAGAATAACAGATGCAACTGTATGCAACATCATAAGCAATTCGTCCCAAGGATTTACCTTCAACAAATCTTCAATATATTGATATTATTATGTATGAATGACCAAGAAAACACAAATATCTACTCAATTTCGGATGAAAATTAATCACACAGACTTCATTCATCACATGACTCATTATTCTTTATCTCTCAATCTCTCATAATTTCTCTCAGGAAAACATAATTTTGACCTCTGAAATGACTATTTTTCTCTCTTAATCACTCATACATCATAGCCACTTACAATGCAATAGACTGAATCACCAAACTCCTCTCTTGGTTGTGAATACAGCTCCCAAAAGGTATGCATGATCCAAAGAGGCACCAGAGCCATTCAATGCCTCTTTACAATCCATCACTATCACTGTCACTAACTTTTCAAAATCCAATCTTCATTAGCTAGATCTTCACTTTCTTTGAACTCTTTTGAGCTTGTATTCTTCTCTTTTCAAGATTGAAAAACTTCCCCAAGCTAAAAATTCGTCCCATAGAATGCATACAAAAGCTCAATAGTGTGCCACATAGGTTCAATAATATAGCATAAAACCTAGTAGCTTCAATAAAAACCATTTACACTCATAAAAAATCATCCAAAATATACTCAATCACACTCAAACCCAATCATTTGCAATCTCAACCTCTCAAATAGTATCAACAATAGTACTGAAATAGGGGCAAATTAGTCATATAAGAACCAATCAGACATACATCAAAACCTAACATAACATCATAACTCAACCAAAATTCATCATAATCTTTTCAAATATTCACCCATCCCAAAACACTTCTAAAGCCATTGAAATCCAACAATTCCATCATAAAATCAACTAGTTAGCACCCAAAAACCAACAAAGGAACAACTAAAAATCAATCACATTCAACCCTCAACAAATCCCCACACTTAATTAGGGAGCGTCCTTGCGATCTTGGAAAAAGAAGAACACACATTTCAAACAACTAGCTATTCATTATGTCTGCATCTTTACTCAATCAACATTCTTGAACAAAGCCATGATCCCATCCAGGCTTCAAAAACAATGTGGATCTAAACAAATATATTTAAAAATCATAAACTACCAAGAACCAATCCATTAATGATCAAATGAAAAAACTCAAACAATTAAAGGTTATAATAGTTTTATCTTCATATTAGCACATATTCAACCAAGAAAGCTTTATCACCACCAACCAATAGATCAAGTTTCATTTCAATGTCTTCAACAGATCCACCATGACTTTGCTTTTGACTTTGACTTTGATGAGGATAATATACACTCATCTACATATACACTAAAACACACATTCACACAACATAGTAGTTTGAATGGCAACAAACCCCCAAAAATTTTGGATTGTAAAAAAGAAGTATTTCATTGAAAATAAAGCTACATAAAAAAAGATAATTTGTTTGCTTATTAGGATGGAGATATTTCTTTTTGAATTGCATGCTAAGCTTGAGTCTCTCTAATGATCTCCTTTCATCCATAAAGTATGAAGGAACATTCTAAAAGAATTGGAAATGACACATTCTTCCCATCAAGATAACAAAGCAAATAGGGAATGCTTAAGCAAAGTAATACATCAATCCGTCCGAGTTGTAGACACATCCTCATTAGGATTGATAAGAAGAGGAGGGGAGGGGTAGACTTCCTTGTGTTCATATGTGACTGCTTGTGCATGAAAGCCAAGCAGCCAAGCACACAAAGACATCTTTTGATTGCTGAGAAAATTGGAGATAAGAAGTTTAACATGTGGATGAAGTCTCCCATGTTCCTAAAATGGCAAGACAATTAAAAACTAGGCTTGTTAATGAATCATGTAAAGTCCACTACCAATGACAAAGTATATTACTGTCGAACCCATTGGTATCCATGATTCATGAGGGAGGAAGATTTATATAATGAGTAGAATGGGGTAATGGAATAATAGTCAAACAGTGTATAGAGGGATATGATAAATCGCAAAAATTGAAAATATAAAGTGATAGGGACATTAGAAAGAGAGGAAAAGAAAAAAAAATATTTGAAGAGATTTTACAGAAAAAGTAGATGGGAATAACATGAGGACCAGGAGGAATAGGTGTAACAATAGATTCAATAATAAATGGGCAAGGAGTAAATACAAGAATATAAGGAGATATTGTAGGGTTAAAGGTGAGCATAGGGATTGTATCATCAGAATTAGTATTAAGAAGGGAAATATAAATATGGAGACATTGGAAAATCTTGTGATGGTAGGAAAGACGATCAATAGGATTGGATGGATCCATAATGAAAGACTTGAAAGAAGACATCTTGAATAAAGGATTTTTAGCAATATAAGAAAGGACTTTTGAGTACAAAGGTTGGATATGAGATTTATAGAATGTACTTCATTGTCAACATTGGACCATTACATCCTCCTCCAAAGGTGGATGCCAATTATGACCTTTACACCATGAGGTCATCTAGATATATGTCTACAAACCATATAAAAGGCTAAGCTCCATAGAGTGAATATAAAGGGCTACTTGTAGAATAGCATCCCCCACATAAAGATTCATATCCTTCTCATCAAGGATTTGCAAGTCTCTTGTGAGATCCATGAATGACAATAAATGCATCTCATGGCAAACTAGATCATCAATTGCACGATAAAAAATTGATTTAAGTAAATCAATGGACTAAAGGTTATGCCATCCATCTTTTGGTGGTTCCAAGTCAACGGTGCTCAAGGACATATAAAGGGAAAACATCTACTAATGATATTTGATCTAGAAGGTAGGGGGAGGCAACAAAAGATCAGCATAGTAAATAAAATCTATATGTAAATAATTAGTACACTACTAAAGATGTTCCACCTTAGCAGAAAGATCATCATACAATTTAACTTGCAACTTTAGGTTTTCCAACTTCTCTGTGGAAGATGTAATAAAAGAGACCATAGGAGTAGGGGGAGGGCCAAAAAGTTTAGTCACTTTGCGTTGTAACTTCACAATTGTCTTTTGCTGTGATACAACCGTTTTCTTAGAATGTTGCAACTCACCCTCTCTTCCCTTTGTGCTACAAACAAGTTGGTACAGAAAAGGAATGAAGAAAAGAAATTGGTAGAAATAGCAAGCCCAGGGGCTTGTAGAGAAGAAGTATCATGAATAGGAGTACTATAAGGAGTTTGTATATAGAATACTTTATGTGGATCACCTTGGTAGGAGGTTCATCTTTCTCATTAGAATTCTCTTACATTGGAGGAGGAGAAGGAGCCGAAGATGGAGGTTGGGCATGAATAACAAATAGAATCAAGAATAGAGACTCCACCTGGAGGAGGCGTAAAGGTAATCACCTTTTGGAGAGGAAATCCATCTAAGAGACATTGCTAAGTTGGCCTTTTTAAACTCATTGGAAATGCTAGTCTGTCTTAGTCAAAAGGAATAGTTCCCAATTAAACTTGATACCTTGAAAGATTTTGACAAAAGTAGTAAAGAGTTGCTTTGATAGGCACTTGGGTGCAAGCTTGCTAGACATAAACGGTCATCCTTGGAATTGGCATAGCTTTTTTCATATTGGAGAAGAGATGCTAGCCACCACTGATGCCCTTGAACTCGTAATGACTTTGTGCAGTTCCAATGGGGTAGAAGTATCCTTATGAAGAAGAGTGATGATCAAGCCTCAGAGCCGATAAAATATAGTTACCACTAGGCATATGGGAAGTAGTGAGGGGTAAAAACAATGCCTCACTAATATTAGCAGAAGATAAACATAAATTATGGCCATACACCAAGCTTGAACTATTTTTTGTAACATTCCAAAAAGTAATAGTAGAACTGGGCATCCATAGGTGAAAATGTGAGGGTAACAAAGTGACGAAGACCAGCTCAACAAATACAATTAGCTTCCAGTAGCAAGGAATAATTGTGAACTGATAATGGAAAAAGCTAAACTACTATTGGTTGGGGGAGGTGCCATTCAAACTACACATGACATTCCCATTAGGGGAGTTTTGAGGTCTCGAAAATGCCCCGTAAGAGATCCTAGAGAGAGAAAACAATTTAAGAAATAAAATCATTTTATAGAATTTTTAAAAGGTTTATATTTTGGTAAGTTAAAATATCAAAATTCGTTAATAAGTCATTGTCGTGATATTCTCGTGGTCACATCAAACCTAGAAATCTAGGTCGCCATAAAGTTGGCAAGGTTGTCACAATGAAGATATTACCTCTTCTCATTAAAGTGAAAAGTAATATTCAATTTGAATTTTGGTGGATACTCGATTGCCTCCCTCCATCGTTTCTCTCTTCTTTTTTTCTCCTCCTTACTAGTCTCTTCTTTGTTTTCGTTCTTGCTTCTAATCATATCCTTAGCTATGGATCAATCACCCAATGATCTCTGTAACTCAGCTATGGATCAATCATCCAATGATATCTGTAGCTCTCATAAAAGACCTCTCTATCATCTTCATATTGAGTTGGATAGTGAGTATGAACCAATAAGAAAGAGAACAAAATCTGTTATGGTTACAGAGTCTATGAAACATATACTGAGGTTTGAAGGAAAGAAGAATATTGATCTTTGGTTAGATGGAAAGCTATATCCCAAAGATCCTAGCAGAAATAACACTCCTCCTTTCTATAATAGCTCATCATTAATGAGGTTTATTGGTGATGGCTACAATGGATTTTTAGGTTATACACTTAACCTTGTTGCAGAAAAGGATATCCTTGGACTAGAGAATCATCTTTTGATAAAACACAATATAGGGTTGTTTTAGAAGCTAGAGGATTGTCAACAAAAAATTCATTCATTGGAAAAGCGTATCAAAGCTTATCAACCAAAGCAAACTTTATTAGGCCTTCGAAATCGACAAAGAGCTCTTAAAAATATTGAGAATCTCAAACGAGGAGGAGAAGGCTGTGGTAAAATAATCCAAGCAGCAAGGTATATTTTTTTTCACTTGAAAAATCTTAAATATGGCTTTATTTAAATTACTTGCATTGATTTGTGATGTTAATTTTTCTTTGATCTCTTCTAAAACCAAATGCAAGTGAAAGAGATTCTTTAAAAGCATCTCAGTTTTATTATCATCTTCTTCCTTCAGTAGTCTCAAAGGATATTTTGGAGAAGAAGAAATTTAAAAAGGCAAAGAAACAATGCTTGGAATCATTTGTAAAGGATCATTCTTTGGATTTTGAGTTAGTAACACAATATTAGTGAGTTTGGGAATCTCTCAATTCCCATTTTTTGAGTACTAAAAAGGTGGCACCCGGATAACATGCCCATAAGTTTCTCAAAACCATATGATGTGACCTATCATTGGAAAGCGCTTGAAAAATAGAATCTATTGAGCTATAGAGTGCTCAATTTGGAGTTATAGTATTCAAGTTATGACAAATCCAAAGATTTGACCACGTGTCCCAAACTTATGAGAAATTCCCATATTCTCCAATATGGTGTTTAGTACAAAAGACACTGGATAGTATTGGTATCAGTCGAGATGCTTATATGCAACTTTTCCGGCTTTTACAATCAAATATGAAGCAAGGACAGGTACACAATTGCATACTTCTGAAGCCATTTGTGGTTAGGACTAGCAGACAGAGAGTTAATAATAAAGTGATAGGGATTCTAGGTGAGCCTTTTCATATCAAGGCTACATTCAAGGGCAAGAAAAAGGAGGTTACATTCAATGAATTTAACAATATTTTCCTTGACTTGCCCAGCCTATAATGCTTAATGATCAAATTTTATGACTTGTGATTAAACTTGATGGCTAGATTTGTGATTAAACTTGATGAAAGTGAGATTCTAAAATGTAAAAAATTGGAGAGAATCTCTATCACCTTGATGAATAGAGCACTTTCGTCAGGTCATTGCAATCACTCAACATCATTTAGTGTTCAATCTGAATATAACATCTGGTGGCTAGGAGTATTTGAGGTAGATACTGAGAATTTTGATATATTATATTGGGTTTTTCATCAAACATCAATACCTAATGTTATTCAAAGGCAACAAGCAGGAGAAGAGCTATTTGTTGAAGGATTTGGGAACTACAAGATTGAGTGGCACATAGCTGGTGACCTAAAGACACTCAGATGTATGTATAATGTATTAAAGGGAGCCAACTCGAGATCTCCTTGCTTATACTGCATGTCGCCAGCTGCAGAGTTAAACTCAAGCAATTGAAATAGAGCTCCCTCTAGGCACAATAAGGATCCACAGTTTAAACCAGTCTTGGACATTCCTTTAGCGAATGCCCATATTTGTACACTTCATGCACTTTGTAAGATAATTGAAAAGCTTGTTCATCTCTATATAGGATTTGCATGGAAGCTGAAGCCATTATCAACTAGAACAGATGCTATAACAAAGGTTGAAAAAGTTCTCTCTGCAATTGGTTTGCATGGTGGCAATATTGTTATTAAACCAGATCTTCAGAAGTCTAAGGATGGTAATTGTGTCCCAAAAAAACCATCTATTGGTGGAGTGAAGGCTAGAAGGTTTCTAGGCTTTCATGGGAGACTTGGCAAGATAAACTCGAGAAATGGTGGCTCAACTATTAAATTTAATAAGTGAAAATCCCTACATAATGCAGTGAAGGATCACACTGATAATGGACAAGCTCGGAATAGAAAAGCTAAAGTTTGGGAAACACTAGACAAAGTGTTTTTTTATTGTGATAAGACTGAATGGAATGATGATGATCTCAAAGACTTTAAAAACCAATTGAACCTTTTCAAAAAGGCGATGACAGAAGCTTGGGGTGATCAACACTTTACTCACTATATGGTAAGAAGTTTGTATATGTTTGTTTCTTCATTGTCGAACTCATATAATGTTTTTTAATAACTTTTTTTATTTGTTGACTATGCAGCATATTCTATACAACCATGCTCCATACTTTATTAAACAATATGGATCTCTATCTACCTGGTCAACCCAAGGCATGGAAAAATCACATTATCAAGCAAGAACAAAATATTTCAGACACACAAGACATGGAGGTGGAAGACACAAAGCCAATAGTTTATTAGAGGACTTTCAATGGTTCTATCGAAAAATCTGGCATAAATTCAAGCTTAAAGATACAACCACATCAAGCAAGACATCATCTTTAGCAAGGACTATACAAATTGTTACCCAAAGAAGAAAATATAGATATTTAAATTCTTGTGCAAAGCAAAGTTTTACAGAATGTTTACAAACCAAACAAAGAGTTGGGAAAAGATGGGTTTCAAGGAACCCTTGATCTTTGGCATCTTCTAGTCTGATTGTGTTGCAGAAGAGTCCTTAGTTTCAGGCACCTTGAGAGGGCCTCCAGAGGAGTCCTTAGTTTCAGGCACCTCAACAGGGCCTTCAGAGGAGTCCTTGGTTTCAGGTAGCTCGACAGGGCCTCTAGAGGAATCTTTTGTTTCATCCCACTCAATAAGACCTCTGTATTTTAAAAACTCATGTTTCCGATAGCCTGGAAGAAGCTTCAAATTCTTACTATCTCCTACATAAGAGAGAAAATAGGAGCCACGAACTCCAAAATATCCAGCTCTAGATCCACTGTATCTAGGCATGAAGCCAAAAACTCTTATGGCTTCTTCCTTCTCCACTAAAATGATCTTGTCCAAACCTCTGCTGAAAACTTGAGATCCAATGACCTTTGAGATAGCTCTCAAAGCCATCATTGGTAGACTTGGAGAGCTTGATAATCTACTATGATATATTACAATTGCTTGATTATTTAAGTTTCCAATATAATGGCCAAGGCTTTGATTTTTCCCAAGCTTCATTAGCTTAGAGTCCTTGGCCCTTCCAAGAAAGTTGTCCAGAACCTTCAATCTCAATCTACACAACAAACCACAACAGTATAAGATATAAGATATTTATCTATAATGCATAATAAAGTCTAACATAAACTCAATGGGTAACTTCGAATTATGTTTCATACCTTAGGGTGTTCGTCTTCTTCGAGAAGACTATCATCATAAAGATTTATTGAACTCTTGGGTTTCTCATCTGATGGAGACTTCAATCTCTCTTCATACCCTACATCATCAATATAAAGTTTCTTCTGGACCTGCAAGAACTCTTCTTCTGTAGGTAGCCTCCCCTTTTCGTATTCTACGATTTGATTAATACATGTATGTAAGGCTATAGAGTTGTCTTGGAAATTCTCTCCCTCAACATCAAGACTTACTAGTGGTTCTTGTTCATAGCCTATAAAATTCATGTCATTTTGGCCCTAACCTGCAAGGATTGCTAAGCAATAATCTTCTCTAAGATCGAAAAGATGTTGAATATCATTTAGCAACACATATCTCTTCTTATTGATAAGATAAGTGGGAAATGTTGGAACAGATGCAAGAGGACCTTCTTCATCAACCTGTGCACTTGGCTCGATCTCCTTTTCTTCCACCATTGTGATATTGTCACTCTTGAACAAACCTACATCAAAACCTTGGACAAGTTGATTCTCAATATCTTCTTGAAACATCTCTTCCTTCTCTTTGACCTCCTTATCCATACTTGCAATATCCTCTAGCTTTCCCTGTTGGTCTACATCCAGAGAAGAATTTTCAATGTACTGAAGATACACAATAAATCCAACGTCCTTGTGGATCAGAAGGCATTGGTGTTGATACCTGTGGAAAGGGCAACATGTTTCTCTCTTCTCGAATTCCTCATCAATGAGGTTGAACCTGCCTAGCAAAGTTAACATGGATGTACTGGTGGCTCCCACGACATCACTATAATGAACAAATCCATTGACTTCTAAACCTTGCACATGTCTATCATAAAAATATATGTACTCCTTAAGTTTATCTTCAAGATCCTCCAATAACTCCTTCAAATCAAAAGGAACATTGAAAATTTCCTTGATATAGCTAAACTTGGAAGAATTTCTAGTTGTGTGTAAGAAATCAAAGAGCCTATTATCAGAAGTCTCCATTAGCTCCTCCTCATCCATTCCTTCCAGAGATAGCTTTCTCTTTGTCATCTTGACCAACAAAAGATTTATCCCTGAAAACAAAGCAGAATGGCAACAATGTCCAATAAAACAAGATGGAACCATGGAAAGAGGCCCCAAAATTGCATTTTTCAAGACAAAAAAATCAAAAAATGAGAAAATTTTTAAGTAACCGATGAAATGCGAAAACAAGGTGTCCAGAGGCAAAAACCGGTGAAGAAATCGCGTTTCACCGGACACTACTTGAAAACGAAAGTTATTTGAAAATTTTACCGGTGAAACGCGATAGTTAGCAAAATACCACTAACCAAAGACATTATTTCGCGTTTCACTGGTCAAAAGATGCAGAACAAGAAGAGAAACATGAACTATGAATTAATTCTATTAAAACACAGAAATTTATGATAAAATCCTTTTTGGAAGTGCCATGCTCCTTTTAAAAGACTCAAAGCACATGACATCTGTAATTTTTCAAGTGTTATTAAAAATTCTTTCTATACTAATCAACGAGATTTTGTTCAAATACTTGTAATAAAAATTTTTTGTTACCTATCAGAAATTGTTGAACTGCTCTTCAAACAGGAAGCAAGGACCTTGAAGGGAAATCGAAAAAAAATTTCGGGAGAAAGAAAGACAATATCGGAGAGGATGACTTCGAAAAGCTTTTATATCATGTACCATCGATTTTAAAAAAATCCCCCAATAAAGGGAAACAACAGCCAAATTCGTTTCATATTTTTATGGTCATGGAGCACATTTTCCTGGTCATGCAGTAGGGTCTTCGAGCTGTGGTTGTGAAGAACATATTCGCGTTTCACCAGAGCTATTGACAAAATTTGTTCTAAACGGATTTTTCCTAGCAAAGCGCCAAAGAAGGTATGGTTTTCTATATTCGTCCTTCTCAATGCCCAGGCATCCATTCAATGCATTTTTTTGATATTTTTCCTTAATGTTTTATATTATTATGAGCTTATGAGCACTATAAACGAACATTTTCCCTAGTGTGAGCATTCCTTAATGTTGTGGAGATTTTAGGTAATTGTAATGTTGTGGAGATTTTAGGCAATCCTTCGAACTTTTTCCTTAATGTTGTGGAGATTTTAGGTAATTATAATAGCATTCCTTAGATTAACGTTTTGTTTTTCTTCGTTTTGTTGATTCTTTTGCTATTTATATGTTGTCCGGTGAAACGCGAAAACAACATGTTGCAAGGAGGTCTCTTATTTGAAACTCGCATTTCACTGGACACACTGGACAAGAAGTAACATGTCTTTTTTTGGCAGATGGCTAGGACTAAAGCAACAGCAAGGAAGGAGAAGATTGATCCTAGGGGTTCAACATCAAAGATTCATCAATCTTGAAAGCCTCAGAAGCTCTCTAGAAAGTCAAAGCCAAAGAGAAAGTTTTCTCAAAATGTCAGGTGCCTAAGGGAGATTAGGAAGGCAATAAAGGCTCTTGACAATGCAATTCCAAAGTTGTCTTCTCAAAGGCTTGTCAAGGAGATTTGTGACAAATATAGTTTGGATAGTTTTAGATGGACAAGAACAGCCCTTAATTGTATACAAGAAGCCATAGAGGATTTTTTAGTTGAGTTTTTCCAAGATGCTTATATTTGTGTATTTTCAAAGGTCCTTGAGCCAATTCCCCTCACTGATGAGAAGACATTTAATATCCTTAATGTGCCCTTTTCAAAGGTCCTTGAGCCAATTCCCCTCACTGATGAGAAGACATTTAATATCCTTAATGTGCCCCCAGCTAGGAGAAAGAAAGATGATTCTGGTCCTAAGGTTGAGGATGTCACCCATGAGAGGGATACAAGGCAACATGAAAAAGAGGAGAAAGCTAAAGAGGAACATGCAGATAAATGGAGAGAGTATAGGAGGAAAAGGGCTGAAGAAAGGGAAGCAGAGCAACTAGAGTCCTTTGAAAATGAGCTGGCCACTCTTCTTGAAGCAGCTAATCCAAAAGGATTCAATGTGTTTTGTTTCTTACCTGGTGACTTAGGCAAAAGAACTGAGATTATCTCCTTTAATGCTGCATGTGTTCAGATTCTTAAGGATAAAAGAAGAGAAATAAATGACAGTATTATTCTTGCTAGCCTAAGGTGTATCCACCCATAATTACTTCTACTTTTTGATATTTTTTTAACAATAAGATTTTTCTTGTTTATACTCACTATTTCTATGCCTTTTCTAGGTGTGTAATGCATGAGTTTCCTTTGGATATGCAACAAAAAATTGAGGTTCTTGATCCATCTATCTCATTCTTTATGAGGAACGAGCTTGATACGAGTTTTATTGAGCAGCGGTTCAATCTGATTGACTTCGATACTTTGGAGCTCCTTATAATTCCATATAATGAAAAGTAAGTGATGCAATATTCTATTAGAGTTTTTAAGATTTTATCCTACTAATTTGTTGAGATATGATTGCTTTCAATTCTCATTGGAGCTTGATTACAATAGATTGTGTGGATAAGCAATGTTTTTTAATCAACTCTATGAAAGGAAGCCATGGAAATGCTAAATTGTAAGTTATATTATCCAAGGGCTCCTTGATTTTTTTTTTTGTAAGTACTCTAAATTTTAATATATTTTATATATAGAGGTGCAAAAAGATTAATTGAAGAGCTAGAGAAAAGGCCCCCTATGCCGTCTGATTTGCTTGCAACAATGCAATATAGACAAGTTGCGGTAAGTTATTGATTAAAATAATTGAAACTTAAGTTTATTCTATAAACTACCATCCATAAATTTTATAGTTTTACTTTGTGTTGGTGGTTGTAGTGTCCTCATCAAGATGATAGCCATTCTTGTGGTTGGAGGGTGATTGCAAATGCTAGAAGAATGGTTAACTTTGTTTATCTTAATGATGATAAATATGTAAAGGTAATATGAAAGATGCTAAACTTTAAGATAGATATTCATTGCAAATAGTCCATTGATGATAAAAATATAGTCTATTGTAAGAACAATAATGAACTAAAACTCTTTTTTCTATAAATGTGTGACAGTTTTCGAAGGATTGCTATGCATCTGAGCATGTTTGGTACGTCAGAGCAAAGCTCTTGAAGTATATAATGGTCAATTGTATACAACCAACAATAGAGATTGGTGGGGATTTACACCATGAAGGAGATGCGGTGCCTATAACCATGAAAGGTGAAGCCACAACTTCAACACCTTCACCCACACCTTCTATACCCAAGACATCAAAGAAAGGCAAAAGGACTCCTAGAAAGGATAGTTCTCCAAAAAAGAAATAGCTTTGCCATATCGCCTTGTAAGCCTTCATATATAGAAATTTGCCCTTCAGCCCTTGTATATCTCATAGAGATGGCAGATAGACATCTGCTACAAAATTTGTACATATATTTTATATTGATAGTAAATATATCTTTTCTTGAATGTCCTTGCAGTGTATATTATTTTCCCTCCTTTTTTATATCTGCAAAAAATAAATTACAAATGTTTGTTAGTTAGGAAGTGAGATCTTGATATACATCTAAGTAGATATAATATGATGTGAAAACTTACTCGTTTCTTGTCAAGTTGGAATACAAAGGAGCATGGTAGTTCAATGTCTTCATTTTGTAAATCCATCCTCACTTGATGTAGCGTACATGATTTTCTGATATTTAAGATTGCAATAATATCCTCGTTAAACCAAATATCAAGATCCACCATAGGATCTTTGCTGAAATCATTAAGATTCTGGTCTAAAGCAACTAGACTACTACCAACAAAATGCCATCGACTATAGTAAAAGCTAAGGATAAAATTTTGAGTAGCAATCATATATTTACAAGCTATAGAGTCTTGATCTATCTTACATATAATTTTTCCTTCTGTCCTTGTATCCCATCCTTTATCAACAAATTGTATGATATGATCATATGTTAGTCTCTTCACTGAAAGCATGGTTTTTGTTATTCTTATCTCCATATTAGAGAAGAAATCAATAAATATATTAATAGGCATAAACAAAGTAAATTTGCTTAGCCTACTTGAGATATTAGATTTTAGTGCTTTCTGGATCTCAAAAAATATCTTACATCTATAGCCCTCACTAGTAGCTGGACTTAGCAAAGGCCACTCAAAGCTTGAAAAATCTGGCAAAGGAAGGAGGTTTATTGATCCCCATTGGCAACGCCGCATATGAATAACATAAGAATGGTCATAAAAGAATATTCCATTCTCTGCAAGCTTTGTCTTCTTTCTGCCTCTATACATTTCTTCTCCAATTGAACCATATATAACATCAATAACATCAATAATAGACTCCATTGGTTGCCATTCCTCAAGATTAGAGGGATAGACATGTACAAGACAAACAAATATTATAATGGAAAAACCTAAACCATGTTTAAGAAAGGAAAAACTTTAAGAATCAAATTCTTATAATTTGGTCTATGCATTGGAAGCTTTGAAGATCCAAGTTTCAAACACAGCTCTCTATGCATGAACACATGTTGCACTAGTACCTCTTTGATGCTATTCTTATTTGCTCCAAGCTTAAAATCTTGGAGTCTACCCTTCCAAGTAGAGATAAACGAGCTCTCATGTCTTTTCCTTTTTCCACGTTTTGCTTGTTGCATGGTGATCCAACTACCTTTGCCAATGATAGTAGGAATCCATCTTCCATCAGTTTGGAATGAGTTAAACACTAATATGGATGTGATTTGGGAGCTTGGACACCTTGTTGAAGGTCGAATTTCTGTATCCATGGTAGAAGAGAGAGAGACATGCACAGAGAGAGAGAGAGAGAGAGAGAGAGAGAGAGAGAGAGGACTAAGCTACCATAACGGAGGGAAAAACAATAGAGGAATAAAAGAAAGGAGGGAAAAAACTGAGCGCCATGCTTTTCACTCGTTTGAATTTCGATTACATCAGTCATTATCATTAATCTAGATACATCATTAAATAAAAGTAGCCGAGACTCTATGCCATTAATGCAAAAGATGTCATAATCATGAATATAAGAGACTAAAAATGGATAATAAAAATACAAATTAGTAATATTATTATATTTATATATTTTTGTAAAATGATTTTTTAAATTTTTAAAAATAAAAGTTATGTTACGGAGGCTTTGCTCTTATTGGTCTAGAGCACTCTCTCTCCACATCCTAAAAGGCATTTTCGAGACCTCAAAACTCCCCTAATGATACACACACAAACCAGAAAAATAAGAAGGGAATTCTTGCAAAAACAACAGATGAATCACTACTAAGAGAAAATTGGGGAAAAGACGAAGGCAGATAGGATTGGACTAGACAACCTCGATCAATCCACATCCTACATAAAAAATTTGACATGATTTACACATATGCCACTGATAGCTTTGTAATATACACACAAACAGGGACCATGAACCTTGTAGTCAAGCATTCAAAATAAAATAAAAGATCAATCATATCACAATCTTGACAGTGACCAAATCAATATAAATGATAAGAAAATCGCAATACAACCACTGAGTGACTATGACAACCAGAGTAGATAGGGACTCATAAGACCAAACTAATTGATTGATAACCCCATCCTTGTAAGTGCATTTCATCGGCCTATGGTATGGTGTAGTGGGTGGGTGAAGACTACACGAGTTTCTTTTATGAGTTGAAAAACTATATAGCACCTTATTTTAATCTATCCCAGTGATGCATAGTGAATCCAATTTTGTAACCCAATCCCACTCCCACTTAGACTCAACAAGGGACTCTGAAATGCAATTCATTATTACATGATATTTGGTGTAACTCGCATTGCGTATGATAGTGGGAGTTTATTTTTATTACAATTTTATGTGTTTGTAGCATGTATACAAATACACATGTGACAATTAATTTACAAAAATTATGTAGGTTATGATGCAATGTGCCCGTATAATGTCAAGGGTTCCTTTTACAAATTAATGATCAGCTTGATTTTAATTACAATTTATGGCGTGTATTGTGTTTATTTTGTGATGTAATGGTTGGGTAAATTTTATTTACAATTTAATTGTGTCTTATGGTACATATGGAGGAAGTAAAGAAAAAGAACTTGGCGATGTGTGGAACACCCAATAGGGTCTAACATTACAATGATGAAAGAGCCATGACTCCTTGATTCTCACATTATCCAAAAATCCACGAAAAAATCAACAAATAGGCCACTAGCAAGTACTCAACCTCCTATAAAATAATAAATTTAAAAAATTTATAACACAAATGCCCAAAATAAAAAATAATGTGGGGATATATATATGATTGTGTGTGTACGTTTATTTTTCTTTCATCTTTGTAGTGTTTTTTTAAATTATTAAAAAAAATATTAGGATTTGATTGTGTATTTTTGTTTTCTTTGTTAATAAATAAATTAAATAAAGAAATAAATGAAATGAAAATAATATTTATTTTTCATTTTTCTCTTTTTTTACATGTGTGTAGCAATTGATGTGTGTTTGTGTTTATTTTTTGTTGGCATTTAATTATTTTTTAACTTTTTAAATCAATATGAAAATAAGGGAAACAATGAAAACTTTAAAAATTTTGGATAAACCTGATTAGCCAAATAGCAAGAAAAAATGGGAATTTTTTTGTTAAGGATTTGTTTTTTAGAGATAAATTTAAAGATTTTTTGGTATTTTCAATACTTGTTGAGATTTTAAGGATTTTATTGTATTTTTCATATTCTTATTTGGTTTTGTCATATAATTTTTAATTTTTTGCGTGAATTTTTAGCTTTCAAATGTTGGACTTATTTGTTGATTTTTAGCCTATTTTTTGTAAACTTTTAAAAAATATATATTTTAATAATTTACTTGTTTTTGTTTTTCTTTTTTGAAAAATGTGTTTTTTAAATTGGCAAGAAAAGGCATGTATGTAGATTTGCTGCATACAACCGTTTCATGGCAGAAACAAGGCTACACATGCATTCATACGCATGACCGATGGCTAGAAATCCACACACACATGTAGCTACGAAGATCTGCAGTGATCAACACAAAAATAAAGCCAATCTGGGGTGGCCTACGTGAGAACTGAGGCTTGCACTCGAATCCCAAAGGAAACTGGATTAGTGGTTGTCACTGCAAGGGGGGTGGTTGTCGTTCCTGCGAGGGGGTATGTGGGTGGGTTAAATGGTTATTTGTGTGCACGGGCAGGGAGGAGTAAACGGGGGCTATGGAGGGGGAGTGTGAATAGCGGCTGTGGAGGGTGGTTTCTAGGGGAGGGAGGTGGTTTTCATTGGGAAGGGGGTTTTGGGATTGTGGTAGGAGGGGTGGTGGTGGGGTAAGAGGGAGTTTGAGGAGGAGGAGGAGGGTGGATGGTGGATGGAGTAGGAAGAGGAAGCCGAGAAGAGGGCTATGGTAGGTCCGTGGCCGGGGGCCAAAGGAGAAGCATCCAGAAGGAGGAGGCAAGGGGTGCAAGTGAAGGGAGGTAGTAGGTTGGCAAGTGGGAAGAGAGGTAAAAGGGACGAGTGAGGTGGGACGGCGGGAGGGTGCCTTGGCAAGAGGCATCGAAGAAGGAGAGGGCCAGGAGGGGGCCGGCAGCATGCATTGGTGGGCAGCAGCAGCTAGTGCTATGGCAACTAGGTAGGGAAGGGACAAGAAGGGGGGAGGAAGAAGGAAAAGAAGGTGGAAGAGAAGTAGGAGGAGGAAGAACGAGGGAAGAAGAGAGAGGGGAGAGGGAAGGAGAAGAAGAAGATGGAGGAGGGTGAGGGGGGAGGTGGGAACCGCAAGGAAGGGGCTAGGTGGGAGGGAGAGAGAGAGAGAATTTTGGGGGGGTGGAGAGAAAAATTAAATTTTCGTGTTTAAAGTTTAAAAAATCAATTAAACTAATTTTCCTTTTTTGGATGTAAAAAAAGAAAAGAAAAGCGAAGCTCTTCCCCTTGCATGTGGGTGTGTCCTACACGGGGATGACTCGTAGCTGGGGTAAAAAACTTTACACTAACAAAGTAAAATTGAGTCTAAGACACATGGGGGGTGGACATGAATCATCAAAAGGGTCAATATACGTCACTGGATGAAAATCCAAACGTGTGGGTGGAAATGCAAAGAAGCGAGTCACATAGAATAAATAAAAATTTACAAATTAAAAATCCAAGAGTTGTATAACAAAATAATAAAAAGAAAAGTTGGCAATTCGACGGGGGGAATAGGATGGACAACAAAAATTATGTGTCCAATGTTGTAAAGGTATATTCACATGAAAATAGTTGAAAAAGGAACACGCAAAAGCACTCGAAAATTAATACCGAAAGATCTGTTTGTCGAAAAATGCGCGGTCAGATGGGATAGTCAGGGCTATCAACATAAAAAAAACTACAACATGCAAAAATTATAGCAACCAATCTGTGCATTGGAATGATAGGATGTAAAAAGAAAAAATGCATGGTCAGATAGGACAATCTGGGCTCTAAGGTCAAATATTTGTTTTGAGAAAGAAAAGATATGCTCACATGGAAACATGCCCAATTCGTATAAAAATCGTCAAAAATTAATAACAAATGAATCATAACTTGAAACAGAGGGTTATGAAAGGAAAAGTGTTTGATTTGAAGGAACAAACAAGCCTATGATATTAAAATTTCATTTTGGTGAAGCAAGGATGTGTTCACATGGAAAGACAAAAAAATAGGAAAATGGCAAAAAGGAAAAAGAAAAACCCAAGGTACGAGGTGTAACATAATGGGTGAGTAGGAGAGGGACCTAGTAGGGCATAAAAAAGAAAGTTTGTTGATTGAAGATATGTTAGCAGCGTTTTCATGATTATATGTAGATTATATGTGTAGGGACGCATCCCCATACTTAAGACCTTAACATACTAGTCTTGCAAAGAGTAGGGTTAAAAACACCTAGCCCAAACAATTGTTGGTTGTCATGGAGGATGAGGGTTGTCGCACTAGATGTGAGAGTCAACTGCACGAGGTGCCATAGTGGCTTGCCAAAGCACACATTAGCAGAGCAAGGACTATGTAGGAGCTCCCAGAGAGGTAGCATTGTGGATGAAGACTGTTGTCTTGTTGGTGATAAAGCATAAAGTACTCAACTCACAAGTCACATAGGGTGAACATGTTAGATTATTCACTTGCCCCAAATGCTCGGATCACTCGAGAAGAAATGAAGAGAATCTACATCTTACACCCAATTTAGAATTTGACAAGATAAACAGACTCATATAATGCATTCCAACTCGACTAGCATAGGTACGAGAAAAAAGGCCAATGGGCATTGTAGTATAGTGCACAAAACAAAGTGTCATGTCCTATTAGGGTTGTAGAGGCTCATCCCGGGTGTACAGAGGGAAACAAGAACATACCTAATTAATACTTGTGTAATGTCCCTCAAACCTCAAGAAAAGATTGATAAGGCTTTAACCCCCTTTGTCTCACACTATGTTTATAGATATAAGAGGGCAACCCAATTCTTAAACCCATTAATGTAATCCTCATTGCCACATGTGTGAGGTTGTATGCCTTGTGTATAGTTGATGGTGCGGCAATGCATCCCACCTTATGTCGGTATGCAATGTGAAAAGAAAGGCCAAGGAGCCTTAGCCATATGCAGAAAAGATTGTGCATTGTGTGTTGAGAGGCCCAACCCATGCGTGCAATACTCCATTCTGCATAGCTCACCTCTCATTGGATTTGAAGGAAAAGGACAAGTCACTCTCTCCACTCTCTGTCTCACGCTTTGTTGATAAATACAAAGGGCAGCCCATACTCACATCTCCATCCTATTAGAATGCAAGCCCACATCACTCAAGGGTTGTCGATAAAAGTATTTGGCTTGTCAATGATGTTGTATAGTGTCTACTGATGAAGAGGCATACCCAGGGAGATAGTTGATAGATCATGAACTTAGATGGGATAAAGATATTCTATTTGCTATAGAAGTTAGACAATCTCTAGGGTCACAAGGACACAATGCACTAAGGGAGGTGGCTTTAGAATTGTGCCCTAGAAAGATAATCATAAAGCTTAATTGATTTGGACTACAAGTGTTGCCACCGTTTCCACAGCTAGCTTCCCGCCAAAGGTGTTTGCTTCCCCATAATAGCTAGCTTCCCCATAACAGTTTATTATTATTTTTTCATTAATTTATTTTCCTCCCTACTCTTAAGGGTGTTGCTATCTTTTCTCAAAGAATAGATCGACAGCATGGTAGCGACCAAAGTCCTTTTCTCCCATAGCAAATATGTTTTTTTTTAATTTTTTACTTTAATATAACATCAATACTATGGGTCAAAGTCACCACATCTAGAAGATTGAAGGAGATCTTGAAGGAGTAGTGGCAGGTGTTAGAGACAAAGGGATAGCATAACCTACTCACCTTGTGAGAATGAGAGTGTCAACTAGCAGCACAACAACAACAATAGAATTAGCAAAAAGGAGTAATACCCAAGAGGAAAATGGGCTCGTGATTATGATTATTATGATCCCCAGGGAGGGAAGTACTTCTTCAAGCCGGTAGCCATTTATGGGGAAGGGATCATCAAAAGCATCTACGACTTATATATGCACAGAGTCATTAGGGTTAGCAGTAAGTACCTTATAAGGTCCCATCCAACGCTATTGGGGCTTTCCAAGAAACTTGCCAAAGCACAAATCATATGCCAAGATGAGATCTCTCCTTAAATCCTTGTGCTTGATGAAACAGTTAAGGTAAACTTTACGTCGAGCTTGAGTGGCTTCCATGCATTGTAATGCCATCTTCAAATCTCATCCAAGCGTTCCAAGTACAAGAGATGATGTAATAGGGACTTATCATCTCCAAGCCATTTTTGAATAGCCACTAGCAATAAGGAGAGTAATTCCAACTCGACAAAAAAGTTTGACCAACTAGAAGAATGTCCATCATGTTGTGGCCTCATGGAAAATTTTGTATGCCGAGAGGACCTCTGTAAGTCGATTGTCCCCATCAAAATGATGTGCAGAAATTGTCCTGGTCAAGATTGAACAGAGGATGTGATTGGTTACTTCAACTTGACTGTTGGCTCTAGGGTAGTAGGGTGTGGACTTGTAATGACAGATCTTGTAGAACTTGGTTAGCTCTTCTATGATCCTGTTTAGAAAGTGAGTGCCTCTATCACTTCCCAACTCCAAGGGATTGCCAAAGTGGGTGATAATATTCTCATATAGGAATAAGACCACACTATTACCATCATTTTGATTGAGAGCTTTGGCTTTACACCAATTCGTCAGATAGTTTGTACAGATCAGGATATATTTGTTCTGCTTCCTTTTGGTCGGAGGATCAACTGGTCCCACAAAATTGATGCCCCAATTCTCAAATGGCTTTAGAGGAAGAATCAATTATCTTGGCATGGCACTAGTTTTGGTGAGCTTCCCCATTCATTGTGGCAGGCATCACAATGCTTACAGTAATCATATGAATCTTTATAGATAGTTGGCCACCAATATCTTGCAAGTAGAGCCTTCCTGGTTGTGGCTTCTCCTACAAAGTATCCACCACCACATGGCTCATCATGGCATGACTCCAGGATTCCAATCTCATCTTATGCTACATAGCTCCGCAACACTTCATCTTTGCATTTCTTCTTGTAAAGTGCATTCCCTAGCAAGGTATAGGGAGTTGATTCCAATAAAAGCTTCTTCTTCTTTCTACTAGAGATGCTAGTAGGGTACCTGTTGTGTGGCCAAAAGGTTGGTAATGTTTGCATACCATGGGGTTACAATTTCCATTAGAAATAGGGAAACATCAGATAGATCTTGGATCATCCTGCTCCTCTTTTGCACTCTCAGGGATTTGCGATATATGATCAAATAGGACATGGAATGATTAGGTTTTGTGGCCACTTCAAAATCAAACTCTTGGAACAAAGGAGCCACATCATCATTCTGCCTTTCACCTATGCCTTGTTCATCTGGAAGGATAGAGCCTCATGGTCCATATGGAACTTGAAATATGTTCATACAAGGTAATGCCAAAACTTCTTTAATGCAAACACCATTTCCAAGCACTCAATCTCTCTCATTGTATAGTTTCTTTCTCTATCATGACTTTATGGCTTAGATAATAAATAAGCTAGTCTAACTTTGAGGCAGCTTTTTGATAGAGAACTACACCTAGCCCTTCCATTGAGGCATCAACATGCACACGAAACTCCTTCATCCAGTTAAGAGGTTGTAGAATCAATGCTTTGATCAAGAACTACTTCTGGGTGGAAAGCTTCTTTGCAATCATCTATCCAAATGAACTATACATCTTTCTTGAGGAGCTTGTGCAAGGGGGACTGCCTTAGTTGCAAAATTTGCAATGAACCTTCGGTAGTAACCCACATGGCCAAGAAATCCTCTAAGCTATTTAAGATTAGTCAATGTGCTATCAAGGTTGCAATCTTCTCAATCTTCATTGTTCTCTTGCTATCCTTGTGCAAAGACGATATGGTGCAACAAAACTCCCAAGGAGACTCCAAAGATGCATTTGTTAGGGTTAAGGAAAATTCCATACTCTTAGCATCTATCAAAGCACTGCTCCAAGTATCCCCAATTCTTGTAGAGTAGACTGAAGACATAGAAATCATCTATATTACCTCATTGAATTACCTCATTGAAATTATGTAAGTGGTTTTGGAATGCATCCATCGTGACTCTCTAGAAGGTAGTAGGGTTTTGTAGAGCCCAAATGGCATCACTGTGTAAGTGTAGATATCCCATTCTATTGTGAAGGTTCTTCTTCTATGATTTGCACCTAGTTGTATTCACTGAATTTGTTGAGTAGAGAATGCAACTCATGTTCTACCACTATGCCTAGTAGTTAATCTATAAAGGGGATATGGAAATGATTTTTCTTGGTTTTGGAATGGAGCCTAATACAAAAATCCACATAGATCTACAACTTTGTTATTTTTTTTTTGGGTATAATCATGATGGATGAAACCCATTCATTGTTGGGCCATTAGGTAGATGAACCCATCTTCTAGGAGTTTCAACAACTCTGTCTTTACCAAGGTAGAGTAATTCGAATTCATTCTACATTGGCATTGCCTTACTAGCTTAGCATCTAGCTTCAGGTCAATGTGGTGTTGACACATAGTGGGGTTAATATCCTTCAAGTCTTTATAAGACCATGCAAATATGTCATGCTTCTCTTTCAATAGGCCACGAAGGATTGCTAACTCCTCCTTAGGAAGAGTGCTACCCACCTTCAAATGTTATTCAATGCCTTCTACATCAATAAAGATTCATTGCTTTTCACCTTCCACCTCTCAGATAGAGGTCCCATGGATAACTTCTGGGTATAGATATGACTCCTTGATGGGAGTAGCATCCAAGGGCTAGACTAAGACGGTCTTTAGCAACATGTCCTTCTCCTTTACATCAGCTATGATAGAGGGCTTGTAATCCGTGGATATTCTAAGGTTTGGATAGTTTGGGGAGATATGACTTTTCTCTCCGCATCTATAACATTTCACTTTGGATCTTTGTCCACCACCGAACTGTTTGTCTGTAACTTTGAGAAGGAAACCTCCTTGGACCATAATTAGGACCAAACTCTTTCAGCTTTGGGCCAATGTCTTGGGTTCTCATCTTGGATTCCAATAGGTTAAAGCTTGCTTCCTTATCTTTCCTCCTTCTGTCATGCATTTTCTTTAGAGACCAAATATGCTCTGTGTCGTTCTTTCACAAGCAATAAGAATAGAAGGCTCCAAGATGGTTGGCTTCCAAATACATTTAGTGGTTGAATGTTCCACTTGATGGCACTTTCCATACCAACTGTTTGATTGCATGACATCTCTTCCAAATCCTATAGTATTTGATAGTTTAGTGTTTGCAATTGTTCTGTGATTACATCCATAAGCTCCTTCTTGATGTTTACAACTAAATTGGACAAGTAGTTCTTCAAATTTTCTCCTCCTAGAGTGATTGCAGTGGGGTTTTGGGAAGTCTTTGTAATCACATCATAGACTCGTTAGGATGATGCAGAGGAGCCTCTGTTTTGACTCTGACTCAAAGCTCATGTTTGGACAGTTGGCTGGTAATTCTAATAGGTAGGGTTCCATTGTTTTGCTGATTTGCCATTGGGAGAACTGTTTGAGTCCACTACTATTGTGGATGGATCATCATTTGAGGCAATGTTTGCGACCATTATGGATTTGATGCACTATACTGAGGTATTGTAGGCATCTAGGGTTAGGGATAAGGGATAGTCCTTAGGATTGTATTTGGTAGATACACCATTCCTAGTATTGGAGGAGGCAGGAATCCTCTTTATGAGGTCATAGAGAATCTTGTGTCAACTTTATCATATAGTCTTGCACCTTTCACTGCAATTTGTAGATTAGCTGGTTTTTTTAATTCCACGAACTTGCAAAATTCTAGTTGTAGGTCTTTTAAGAAAAATCCATTATGGATGCCTTTATCCAAGTTATGATTGGTCCATATCTTGAGAATGGATTCCATTCTATTGATGTATGCCTCCACTTGTCCTCCATAGGATTGCTCAAATTCATAAACTTCTTTTGCATTCGCTCTTCAAAACCTTTACATTCGAATTTGGTTAAAAAGGCCATTTTCAATTCATCCCATGTGCCGAAAGTTCCTACTACTTGTCTCTCCTCAGACCACTAAAATGCCACACATTTGAATGCGGCACAGAATATCACCAACCAATGCTCTGGGGTTCTAGCATTATTGGCCAAACATGCTACCATAAACTCGACTACATAAAGATTGGGGTCTTCATTGTATTCTCGCTTGAAAATTGGCGATGAGACTACATTTGCTAGCCTATCATCAACATTTCTAGGATAGATTTGGCTCGAAAAGGGACCTTGATTCATGATTGGGACTTTTGTGAAGAGTTCCACAATGACATCAAAGAAGGCTTCTCCTACTAACTCGTTCTCAGCTTTGAGTTTTACCTTCTATCTTCTCATGTACCTCTAGATTTGTTCTAGTGCTTGTCTCTTTATCACATTATTCATCAAGGAGTCAACTCTACTTAATTTGGTTGTCACAGTCTCTGAATTCCACTTTCGTGCCACTGAAGAGGAGAATGTATTCTACTTTGAAGGTGTCAAAGTCCATTCTTCTGAAAATTGCCATAGTGCCATCATTTTGGTAGTACCAACTTTGGAGGGTTTCAATGTCATAAGTTGTAAAGAACACTCTATCTACTAGCTTCTAGTGGGTTTCCAATTGGATGAAGAGAAGGCTGTCAGTGCACTAGGTGGCCCACATTTCTTACTATTGTGCATCCATAAATAAGTCCCAACTCTATTCCTTCTTATTCTTGTGGACCTCCACTGACCATGAATCTTGGAGCTTCTTCACAATCTTCCACTGATAATGTTTGGAAACTCTTCAATGAAATCCAGATCTTTTATTGATGTTCATTCTCTCTATTTTTGCTTCTTCACGTTTCTCCTAAATAGGTTTACACAAAAATATGAGTCTCTAATGGTTTTGTAGGTAGGGGGAATTGTCCATCATACAAGGTTTGCATCAAGATAGCATTATGCTTTTACCATTGGGGAATGAATCTCTTGAAAAAAGTGGCTTTGTCTATGATTTCTACCAATTCTTTCGTAGTGCTTGGAGTCTTACAATCTTCTATACTTCTCTTTCTCTTCAACAGTCATATTTTCTTCATTTCTAGCCTTTATTAGGTGCTTATTAGTGGAGAACACCAAGGAAACAGGGTAAATACTACAAGAAAGTCTATCTTGTATCATCGACAAGAAACATCTTCACCACTTCATATTGCCAATCAAGAAAAATAGCAAGAACAATAGAAAGAACTCTAAGCACTATCATAAACAATTCCTCCCATAGATTTATCTTCAATATATCTTCATTATTATGCATTAATGACCAAGAATACACAAAGATATACTCAATTTTGAATGAAATTAATCACATATACTTCATTCATCATGATTCACCGTTCTTTATCTCTCAATCTCTCATAATTTCTCTCACAAATACATAGTTTTGACATCTAAAGTAGCTATCTTTCTCTCTCAATTACTCATACATCATAGCCACTTGTAATAGAATAGAATGAATTACTAAAATCCTCTCTAGGTGGTGAATATATCTTCCAAAAAGTTACTTGATCTGTAGGGACACTAGAGCCATTATAGTGACTCTTCACAGTCCATCACTCTCATTGTCACTCCGACTCTTTACTTCAGTCTTCATTAGCTACATGTTCACTTCCTTTGAACTCTTTTGAGCTTGTATTCTTCCCTTTTCAAGATTGGAAAAACAGGAGATATATAGAAGCTCAATAGTGCATCATAAGGGTCAACAATACACCATAAAACCTCACAACTTCAATCAAAACCATTAACATTCATCAAAGATCATCTAAAATATACTCAAACCCAATCATTCACAATCTTAAACTCTCAAACAATATAAAAAATAGTACCAAATAGAGGCAAATTAATCCTATTAGAACCAATTAAACATATATCAAAACCAAATAGAGCATTACGACTCAACCAAAAATCATCATAAGCTTCATAAACATATTCAATCCATCCCAAAACACTTTAAAATACTTGTAAAACCATTAAAATTCAAAAATTTCATGATCAAATCAGCCATTCAATATCCAAAAAATTTTAAAAAGGCTAAAAATCAATCACATTCAACCCTCAACACCTTGGTCTCTTCTTCTCTCTCCTTCCTTCTCTCTATGTCCTCTCTCTCTCTCTCCTTGCTTTTCTGTCTTCTCTCTCTATTTTTTTGGGGCGTGTGTTCTCTCTATTCTCTCTTTCTCTAAAAATTTTCTCCATTTTATTATCTCTCTCTCTCTCAATAATTCTACAAGAATACTCTAAATAGGTATATTTCATGTAGAATGATTACTCATTTGCGAGGCTATTTTAAATTTGGAGTAGGCTATATGACCATTTGGTAGAAGCAATGTGGCAATACCAAAAGATATTGTGGGTAAGGCAATGTGAGCCTAACTACATATGCTAGTAAGCATTTCTAGAGAAATATTTTTCCTAAACGACCTGACTATCTTTAAAAAATATTTCACACGAGCCATTATCAATAGCATTCATTATAGCTAAAAAGGTATTCCTTTGTCCATTGTTGACCATAGCTTCCAAAGCAAAGAAACATTTCTCTTATTCGGTTCTCTCATAAATCAACTCATCCTACATCAAAGGCTTTGCATAGTGATACATCCTTAGCTCAGGTAATCCTCGATAGTTAGCTAGGGTGCGACCATGTTGACACAAAAGATCTTGCATATACTTCATTAGTAGCCTCATCCTAGATATAAAAATTTGGTAAATTTTGCAAAGATAATCGATGTATATATCCTTGATGAGTGACAGTAAAAAGACTTTCCAAAGTTGACCAGGTCATATCGACTCACAAAATATTAAAATAGAGACAAGTTCTCAAAAACTGCATACATCTTTGCATCAATGCAACTTCTTGCAACACATGTTCCATTCTTACATCAATTGCCAACATACCTTTTGCTAGGCAAGGTTTCTTAAAAGTAAAATAGGTGATATTATCATGTATGCAAGGTCTCAAAAGAAATGCACTCCCTACACATAGTAAGGAGATCATGCAAATAGTACCATTCCTTACACATTTCTCTTTGTCTGTATTTTCCTTTGTGCATTCCAAACCCAATACATTGGAAACTCTTGATATAGAAGTGTGTTAGCCCAAGAATGCGTACGGCGTGCCTATTTCATTTGATGTGAAACAGTTTGTAGGTGTCAACCTAATAGTTGCACGATCATGGCCTTATAGATATACTTGTACAAATATTTAACGGTTACAATTCTAGAGCATACCTCTACATTTATGTATGCATTGCATTTTAGACTCAAGTAAGGATTTCATGGCACACCCATTGATTATCTAGGATATTACACTTCACATTGAGTTTATTTCCATTATCTCATCGTTTATACATAGGATAATAAGTACTATCAATAGTAGTTGAATGGTTTTTTTTTAAATGTTCATTTCTACATCAACCATCTCTCATATAAGGAATTTTTCTATTAAACACTCCACATAGACCATGTATGTTATATTTAGTGATAGTTTGATAAAAAGACACAAATTTATCTTTATCTGAAAGCTTGGAACACACTAATCTATCATAGTGTTTTGGTTCTATGGGTTTAAAGTGTGGCTCTATTATCAATAGTGCACTCTTTTCGAATTCTATCATAGAAATGTATCCCACAACCCTACCAAATAGTTGCTTTTTTATTATTAATTGTATGATATCTTTACTAGTATTCCTTGCACGCTTTGCACCTATGGAATTCTATACCACGAAGAAGCATTGCAAGGGAAGCAAAGTTGCCAAAGTTGCTGTGAAATCTTCGCTTCCTTCACTTCTTCCCCACACAATGTATTTTGCTTTTCTCATTTTTTCTAGCAAACAAATGCTAGGTTGCTTTATGGTAGCTTATTGCCTGAAGCTCTCTCTGATCCTCTCTCTCTCTCCCCCCAAAAAATTTCAATTCATTGAATTGTTCTCTATTTCTCACATACACACACAATCCAAATTTCTTCTCTCTCCTTCTCTCTTTTTCTTTCTATTCTTCTTTTTCCTCCCCCTCTCTCTCTTTCCCTTTTTCTCCACTCTCTCTCTCACTCACACACACACAAACACACACACACACACACACACACACACACTCTCTCTCTCTCTCTCTCTCTCTCTCTCTCTCTCTCTCTCTCTCTCTCTCTCTCTCTCTCTCTCTCTCTCTCTCTCTCTCTATCTATCTCTCTCTCTCTCTCTCTCTCTCTCTCTCTCTCTCTCTCTCTCTCTCTCTCTCTCTCTCTCTCTCTCTCTCTCTCTCTCTCTCTCTCTCTCTCTCTCTCTCTCTCTCTCTCTCTATCTATTCTTCTTTTCCTCCCCCTCTCTCTCTTCCCCCCTCTTTCTCCATTTTCTTCTCTCATTCTTCCAATTTCTTCTCTTCCTCTCTCCCCTCTTTTTTTCTCTCCCCCTCCTTCCTTTAGTACCCTCATCCTAGAAATAAAAATTTGGTCTATTTTGCAAAGATAATCAATATACTATATCCTTGATAAGTGATACTAAAAGGTCTTCCCAAAGTTGACCAGGTCGTGTCAGCTCACAAAATATCAAAATAGAGACAAATAAAACTCTCAATTGTATACATGTTTGCATCAATGCAACTTCTTGTAAGCACGTGTTCCATTCTTTGTCCAGTTGTTGCCAACATACATTTTGCTAAGCAAGCTTCCTTAAAAGTGAAATAGGTGATATTATTATATGTATGCAAGGTCTCAAAAGAAGTACACTCCCTACACATAGTAAAAAGATGACACAAGTAGTGCCATTCCCCACACATTTCTCTTTGGCTAGATTTTTCTTTGTACATTCCAAACCCAATACATTGGAAACTCTTGATACATAAGTGTATTAGCTTTAGGATACATATAATTACAAGTAGACTACTCTATGAGAGTTTTTTTAAAAGCATTTTCATTTTTGATCACCTCACGAATGTTATTTGAGTCACAAAAAGCAACACTATTCTCACCAAGTAAGTGCACTTACAAGTGTTGAATATCCCACTTCTCATCATGAAGTTGGTACACAAATATTCACAAATATACTTCAGAAGCATATACACATTCTGCATCCAACTAGCTCTCAATTTCATCTATATCTTGCATACCTATTTTATTTGATGTGGAACCATGTGTAGGTGTCAATCTAGTAGTCGCACAAGCATGGCCTTTATAAATATACACATATAAATATTTAATTGCTACAATTCTAGAGTATATCTCTATATTTACATGTATGTTACATTTTAGATTCAAGGATTGTATGCCACAACCCATTGATTATCTAGGATATTATCCTTCACATTGAGTATATTTCCATTATCTCATCGTTTATACACATGATAACCAATATTATCAATAGTAGTTGAATCGTTTTTTTTTTTAAATATTCCTTTGCACATCAACCATTCCTCATGTAGGGAAATTTTCCAATAAACACTCCACACAAATCATGTATGTTACATTTAGCGATAGTTTTATACAAATTTATATTTATCCGGAAGATTGGCACACACTAATCTATCATAGTGTTTTGGTTTTGTGGGTTTAAAGCATGGCTTTAATATCAAGTGTGTGAGAATGAGGTAACCCTCTCTTTTTGAGTTCTATAAGAGAAGTGTATCCCACAACCCTATCAAATAGTTACTTTTTTATTATTAAGTGTATGATATCCTTACTAGCATTCCTTGCACGCTTCACGTGTATGGAATGCTATGTGTTGCAACGCAACATTGCGAGGGAAACAAAGTAGCCATGCAAACTTCACTTCCCTCACTTCTTTTTCACTCATATACTATATTTCCCTTTTCTTATCTTTTCTAGCAAAAAATACTAGGTTGATTGGGGAAATTTATTACCTATCTCTCTCTCTCTCTCTCCAGATTTCTTCTCTCTCCTTCTTTCCCTCTCTCTTTTTCTCTCTATTCTTCTTTTCCCCTCCCTCTCTCTCCCCCTTTCTTTCCATTCTCTCTCTCTCTCTCTCTCTCTCTCTCTCTCTCTCTCTCTCTCTCTCTCTCTCTCTCTCTCTCCATCTTTTTTGTATCTTCAAATTTCTTCTCTCCCCCCCTCTCTCTCTCTCCCCAAATGTCTTCTATGTCCCTCCTCACCTCTCTCTCTCTTTCTCCCCTCTTTCTCTCTTTTTTTCTCGCTCCTCCTCCCTTCTCTCTCTCTCTCTCCTTTTTCCCTCTCTCTCTCTCTCTTCATTGTCCTCTCCATTTTATTATTTCTCCTTCTCTCTCCCCTTCTCTCTCTCCCCCTCCCTCCCTCCCTCTCCCTCTTTCTCTCTCTTCTCTCTCTCTCTCTACGTTTTCTCTCTCTTCTTATTTTGCTATTCTCCCTCCTCTCTCTCTCTCTCTCTCTCTCTCTCTATTTTTCATCACAATTTTATTCTTTCTCTTTCTCTCTCCCTCTCTCTCTCTCAATATTTCCTCTCGATTTTATTCTCTCTCCCCCCTCTCTCTCTCTATCCATCCCCTCCCCCCTCTCTTGCTCTCCCCCGAAATTTCTTATCCTACTTTCCCCCCTCTCTCTCTCTCTAAATTCATTTGAATTTGATCTCAAAAATCGTTTTTTCATTTTTTGAAATCTATCTTTTTTTGTAATAAAATTCTATATGTATCTCTCGCTCTATTATTTTTCATTAGATATCCAAAGTTTTTTGTTTTAAACATATTCTCTTCTTTTTCTCATATAATAAAAATGTGTCTCCCTCCCTCCCCCCCCCCCCCTCTCTCTCTCTCTCTCTCTCTCTCTCTCTCTCTCTCTCTCTCTCTCTCTCTCTCTCTCTCTCTCTCTCCTCTCGGCTCTTTATCTTCTCTCTTTGAGATTTGCAACCTTCCCGATCATCTTCAACTCCCCGGCATTGGTTCTTGGCTCCCGACGATCGATACGAGTGCTTCCACCTTCAGCCATTGCTATATATACAATCCCAAAATTATCAAAAATAGGGCAATACTTGACATTTGATGTTTGATGCTTCTTGGCATTACTCGTTTGATACCTATTGATGCCTGGTGGTGCTCGGATGTTATGGGATGCTATGTCTATGCTTTGGGATTGATTTGGAGTAGATTTGGGCACTGATTGAGCTTCATTTGACAGTGAATATGCTACTATAATACATTGTGCTGAAGCTCATTTACTTGGTATATGCATTGGTTCTTGGATACGGGATGCTTACCGGAGATTTGAATTATCATACCGATGCATTTGGAGATTGTCAAATGCTTCTTTTTGGTTCGGGAATGCTTTTGAGCTTGGATTAGGCTCCGTCTTGGTCGTCATTCACTAGCACTTGGATTGAGTTGGCATGCTTTGGACCGGTTTATGCATATTGTCACTGCTTGACATTTAGGCCTCTTGCATTTATGCTTTGGTCAGATATGGCTGTCACTTGGTTTGCCCATACATGACAGCCACTTGGAGCTTCGTCTTTGGATATATTTAAACATTTTGAACCTATTGGGCGTTACATTTGGTTGTCAGTTACATGCTATTTGAATACTTTCAGGCTTATGCTTTACGGGTCTGAGATAGCTTGGGATTTATGCTCCGGATGTACCCTACTGGGATTTGGAATGTCTAATGCTATGTACTTGATGTATTTGAGTGTTGCTTGCTCTATTTGCATCTGACTTTACTTCCAATGGGAGCCTCTTGGCATATTTGGATGTACACAGAGTTTTACTTACACTTGAGCTTGAGCTTATGGAATAGTTACATGCATTTACTCTCTTGAGAGCTTTATGTCTACAGTTAGTCTGTAGTGGGCTGATTCAATATGCCTATTGGGGCACACACCTATCTCTGTCAGAGGTTTGTCAGTTTTGTATGCATCTTGGATGGTTATGCATTGAGCTTCTTGCTCTATCAGTTGTGCTTGTGCTTGGTCTCTTCTCTTACCCCAAGACCCATTACATGCATGACTTCTAGACCTATGAGATGTATCTTGCCTAACCGGTTATTGGTTTGATAGTTCTTGGTACCTTCTTGCCCCTTGACACTTACTGGATGTATCTTGCTACCTGGCAGTTACAGTGACATATGTATCAGTGATTGTTTCACTTTGGGACAATTTTACATACTGTTATAATTTATTCCAACGAGTTGAAATCTACAGTTTTCGAGCACTTGTATGAGGGTGATGCTTACTGTTTGATGTTATCTTGGTCATATTTGGCAGACAAGTGGCTCTCTTGGTGATATCCACTCTTTCAGCCAGTTTTAGTAGTGGTTTTATTGCATTTTCTGCTAATTACAACAACCTACAATTTTGCATTTTTGCTTTGATTTGGGACAGTATGGATGGTCATCTAAAAGGCACAGCTCTCTTAGATATGGATGATGATGTTTGGATGGAAGTTGATGAGCTATGCAAGTCTACCATTATCTTGTCACTCTCAGAAGAGGTCCATCATAATGTTGTTGAAGATGACAATCAGAGTGTATGGGACTTATGGGAGAAGATTCAGGAGCTTTATGCGCAACAGAGTCCTGTGTCACAGATGTATTGGTTGAAGCAGTTAATGGACTTTTGCATGAAGGAGGGGACATCCCTATCATCTCATTTCAGTCAGTTTCATGCTATCATGAAGAATCTGTTGTCACAGGGTATTGAGTTCAAAGATAATGAAAGGGAGAGAAGGATCGAAACTTGGACTCGAGAGCTATGGCGGGAGAGCAAGAGCAAGAAAGAGAGAGACAAGAAATGGGAACTCCAACAGTCACAATGTGTGATAGGGCCTTCCTTTATTCAAACTGTCACTAAAATAATAAAGAATAAAGTGACAGTGACGGGCGCCCGCCACCTGCAGTGTGCAGTGGTAGTGACTGTCAGTGTAGTAATACACCGGCGGCTAGGCGAAAGCGCCTTTACCCCCAACAACCTCCCACTTAAAGGCGAATCTGCCCTAGTGAGGAGTGAAAAGAAAAAGAAAAAAGACAATACAACATGTACACATGTACAACAAGATGAGGAAAGACGTCATCTCATCCCACGCCCATCAACCTCCTGAGGAAGGCAAAGTGCTCTGTAGAGAGGCTTTTCATGAGTAGATCTGTAGGATTCTGGTCAGTAGAGATCTTGATAAGATCAACAAACTTGTCCTCAACGACCCCACATATGAAGTGATACCTGACCTCAATGTGTTTTGTCTTCGCATGGAAGACCGGAATAGCACTATAGAATCTGAATGCAGTGTAGGGATAGCATCAATACTAAGGTCAGTAACCAAACGACCTAACCAAATGGCCTCCTTACAAGCCTCAGTGGTTGCAACATACTCGGCCTCTGTAGTAGAAAGGGCAGTGCATTTCTGCACCCTGGACATCCAAGAAACAGCACCTCCAGTATATGTGAATACATAGCCAGAAGTGGACTTCCTACTATGTGCATGTCCTGCATAATCAGAGTTAGCGTATCCCATGACTCCTATATCTTGGCTGCCATAGCATATGCACATATCTACAGTGCCCTTCAGGTACCTCATGATACCCTTCACGTCATCCCAATGCTTCTTGCCAGGTGTAGCCATATAGCGTGCCACAACACCAACTGCAAAGGCAATATCTGGACGAGTGGCTATCATGGCATACATAAGACTACCCATCGCGGATGCATAGGGAATCTTGGCCATCTCGGCCCTCTGCTCATCTATCTGCGGATAATCAGCCTATGATACCTTCACATAAGAAGGCAATGGACAGCCAATAAGCTTCACGACCTGCATGCGGAAGCGCTCAAGGACTTTATGAATGTACTCCCTTTGTGACAAGTAGAGGAGTCCTTGATGCCTGTCGCGTCTAATGTGCATACCAAGTATGTGAGCGGCCTGTCGCAGATCTTCCATCTCAAAGCTCTTCTTGAGTCGAGTCTTAAGAGCATCTACCTCAACATGAGCTTTCCCTACTATTAACATATCATCCACATAGAGGACCAAAATCAATAAAGAACCATCACGGGCTTTCTTCTTATAAAGACACGGATCCATTAGGGGAGATTTGAGGTCTTAAAAATGCCCTGTAAGAGATCCTAGAGAGAGAAAACAATTTAAGAAATAAAATCATTTTATAGAATTTTTAAAAGGTTTATATTTTGGTAAGTTAAAATATCAAAATTCGTTAATAAGTCATTGTCGTGATATTCTCGTGGTCACATTAAACCTAGAAATCTAGGTCGCCATAAAGTTGGCAAGGTTGTCATAATGAAGAACTTACCTCTCCTCATTAAAGTGAAAAGTAATATTCAATTTGAATTTTGGTGGATACTCGATTGCCTCCCTCCATCGTTTCTCTCTTCTTTTTTTCTCCTCCTTAGTAGTCTATTCTTTGTTTTCGTTCTTGCTTCTAATCATATCCTTAGCTATGGATCAATCACCCAATGATCTCTGTAACTCAGCTATGGATCAATCATCCAATGATATCTGTAGCTCTCATAAAAGACCTCTCTATCATCTTCATATTGAGTTGGATAGTGAGTATGAACCAATAAGAAAGAGAACAAAATCTGTCATGGTTACAGAGTCTATGAAACATATACTGAGGTTTGAAGGAAAGAAGAATATTGATCTTTGGTTAGATGGAAAGCTATATCCCAAAGATCCTAGCAGAAATAGCACTCCTCCTTTCTATAATAGCTCATCATTAATGAGGTTTATTGGTGATGGCTACAATGGATTTTTAGGTTATACACTTAACCTTGTTGCAGAAAAGGATATCCTTGGACTAGAGAATCATCTTTTGATAAAACACAATATAGGGTTGTTTTAGAAGCTAGAGGATTGTCAACAAAAAATTCATTCATTGGAAAAGCGTATCAAAGCTTATCAACAAAAGCAAACTTTATTAGGCCTTCGAAATCGACAAAGAGCTCTTAAAAATATTGAGAATCTCAAACGAGGAGGAGAAGGCTGTGGTAAAATAATCCAAGCAGCAAGGTATATTTTTTTTCACTTGAAAAATCTTAAATATGGCTTTATTTAAATTACTTGCATTGATTTGTGATGTTAATTTTTCTTTGATCTCTTCTAAAACCAAATGCAAGTGAAAGAGATTCATTAAAAGCATCTCAGTTTTATTATCATCTTCTTCCTTCAGTAGTCTCAAAGGATATTTTGGAGAAGAAGAAATTTAAAAAGGCAGAGAAACGATGCTTGGAGTCATTTGTAAAGGATCATTCTTTGGATTCTGAGTTAGTACAGAAGATACTGGATAGTATTGGTATCAGTCGAGATGCTTATATGCAACTTTTCCAACTTTTACAATCAAATATGAAGCAAGGGCAGGTACGCAATTGCATACTTCCGAAGCCATTTGTGGTTAGGACTATCAGACAAAGAGTTAATAACAAAGTGATGGGGATTCCAGGTGAGCCTTTTCATATCAAGGCTACCTTCAAGGGCAAGAAAAAGGAGGTCACATTCAATGAATTTAACAATATTTTCCTTGACTTTCCCATCCTACAATGCTCAATGATCAAATTTTATGACTTGTTAGTAGTAGAGGCATAGGGAGTGGCTAGATTTGTGATTAAACTTGATGAAAGTGAGATTCTGAAATGTAAAAAATTGGAGAGAATCTCTATCACCTTGATGAATAGAGCACTTTCGTCCAGTCATTGCAATCACTTAACATCATTTAGTATTCAATCTGAATATAACATATGGTGGCTAGGAGCATTTGAGTTAGATACTGAGAATTTTGACATATTATATTGGGTTTTTCATCAAACATCAATACCTAATGTTATTCAAAGGCAACAAGCAGGAGAAGAGCTATTTGTTGAAGGATTTGGGAACTACAGGATTGAGTGGCACATAGCTGGTGACCTAAAGATACTCAAATGTATGTATAATATATCAAAGGGATCCAACTCGAGATCTCCTTGCTTATACAGCATGTCGCCAGCTGCAGAGTTAAACTCAAGCAATTGGAATAGAGCTCCCTCTAGGCACAATAAGGATCCACAGTTTAAACCAGTCTTGGACATTCCTTTAGCGAATGCCCATATTTGTACACTTCATGCACTTTGCAGGATAATTAAAAGGCTTGTTTATCTCTATATAGGATTTGCATGGAAGCTGAAGCCATTATGAACTAGAATAGATACTATAACAAAGGTTGAAAAAGTTCTCTCTACAATTGGTTTTCATGGTGGCAATGTTATTATTGAACCAGATCTTCAGAAGTCTAAGGATGATAATTGTGTCCCAACAAAACCATCTATTGGTGGAGTGAAGGCTAGAAGGTTTCTAGGCTTTCATGGGAGACTTGGCAAGATAAACTCGAGAAATGGTGGCTCAACTATTAAATTTAATCAGTGGAAATCCCTACATAATGCAGTTAAGGATCACACTGATAATGGACAAGCTCGAAATAGAAAAGCTAAAGTTTGGGAAACACTAGACAGTGTTTTTTTATTGTGCCAGGACTGAATGGAATGATGATTATCTCAAAGACTTTAAAAACCAATTGAACCTTTTCAAAAAGGCGATGACAGAAGCTTGGGGTGATCAACACTTTACTCACTATATGGTAAGAAGTTTGTATATGTTTGTTTCTTCAATGTTGAAGTCATATAATGTTTTTTAATAACTTTATTTATTTGTTGACTATGCAGCATATTTTATACAACCATGCTCCATACTTTATTAAACAATATGGATCTCTATCTATCTAGTCAACCCAAGGTATGGAAAAATCACATTATCAAGCAAGAACAAAATATTTCAGACACACAAGACATGGAGGTGGAAAATACAAAGCCAACAGTTTATTAGAGGTCTTTCAATGGTTCTATTGACAAATCTGGCATAAATTCAAGCTTAAAGATACAACCACATCAAGCAATACATCATCTTTAGCAAGGACTATACAAATTGTTACCCAAAGAAGAAAAGATAGATATTTAAATTCTTACGCAAAGCAAAGATTTACAGAATGGTTACAAACCAAACAAAGAGTTGGGAAAAGATGGGTTTCAAGAAACCCTTGATCTTTGGCATCTTCTAGTAGTCTTATTGTGTTGCAAAAGAGTCCTTAGTTTCAGGCACCTCGACAGGGCCTCCAGAGGAGTCCTTAGTTTCAAGCACCTCAACAGGGCCTTTAGAGGAGTCCTTGGTTTCAGGTAGCTCGATAAGGCCTCTAGAGGAATCTTTTGTTTCATCCCACTCAATAAGACCTCTGTATTTCAAAAACTCATGTTTTCGATAGCCTGGAAGAAGCTTCAAATTCTTACTATCTCCTACATAAGAGAGCAAATAGGAGCCAAGAACTCCAAAATATCCAGCTCTAGATTCACTGTATCCAGGCATGAAGCCAAAAACTCTTATGGCTTCTTCCTTCTCCACTAAAATGATCTTGTCCAAACCTCTGCTGAAAACTTGAGATCCAATTACCTTTAAGATAGCTCTCAAAGCCATCATTGGTAGACTTGGAGAGCTTGACAATCTACTATGATATATTACAATTGTTTGATTGTTTAAGTTTCCAATATAATGGCCAAGGCTTTGATTTTTCCCAGGCTTCATTGGCCTAGAGCCCTTGGCCCTTCCAAGAAAGTTGTCCAGATCTTCAATCTCAATCTACACAACAAACCACAATAGTATAAGATATAAGATATTTATCTATAATGCATAATAAAGTCTAACATAAACTCAATGGGTAACTTCGAATCATATTTCATACCTTAGGGTGTTCGTCTTCTTCGAGAAGACTATCATCATAAAGATTTATTGAACTCTTGGGTTTCTCATCTGATGGAGACTTCAATCTCTCTTCATACCCTACATCATCAATATGAAGTTTCTTGTGGACCTGCAAGAACTCTTCTTCTATAGGTAGCCCCCCCTTTTCGTATTCTACGATCTAATTAATACATGTATGTAAGGCTATAGAGCTGTCTTGGAAATTCTCTCCCTCAACATCAAGACTTGCTAGTGGTTCTTGTTCATAACCTATAAAATTCATGTCATTTTGGCCCCAACCTGCAAGGATTGCTAAGCAATAATCTTCTCTAAGATCAAAAAGATATTGAATATCATTTAGCAACACATATCTCTTCTTGTTAATAAGATAAGTGGGAAATGTTGGAACACATGCAAAAGGACCTTCTTCATCAACTGGGCACTTGGCTCGATCTCCTTTTCTTCCACCATTGTGATATTGTCACTCTTGAACAAACCTACATCAAAACCTTGGACAAGTTGATTCTCAATATCTTCTTGGAATATCTCCTCCTTCTCTTCGACCTCCTTATCCATACTTGCAATATCCTCTAGCTTTCCCTGTTGGTCTATATCTGGAGAAGAATTTTCCATGTACTGAAGATACACAATAAATCCAACGTCGTTGTGGATCAGAAGGCATTGGTATTGATACTTGTGGAAAGGGCAACATGTTTCTCTCTTCCTGAATTCCTTCATCAATGAGGTTGAACTTGCCTAGCAAAGTTGATCTGGCTATACTGGTGGCTCCCATGACATCACTATAATAAACAAATCCATTGACTTTTAAACCTTGCACATGTCTATCATAAAAATATATGTACTCCTTAAGTTTATCTTCAAGATCCTCCAATAACTCCTTCAAATCAAAAGGAACATTGAAAATTTCCCTGATATAGCTAAACTTGGAAGAATTTTCAATTGTGTGTAAGAAATCAAAGAGCCTATCATCAGAAGTCTCCATTAGCTCCTCCTCATCCATTCCTTCCAGAGATAGCTTTCTCTTTGTCATCTTGACCAACAAAAGATTTATCCCTGAAAACAAAGCAGAATGGCAACAATGTCCAATAAAACACGATGGAACCATGGAAAGAGGCCCCAAAATTACATTTTTCAAGACAAAAAATCAAAAAATGAGAAATTTTTTTAAGTGACCGGTGAAACATGAAAACAAGGTGTCTAGAGGCAAAAGCCAGTGAAGAAATCGCGTTTCACCAGACACTACTTGAAAACGAAAGTTATTTCAAAATTTCACCGGTGAAACGCTATAGTTAGCAATATACCACTAACCAGAGACATTATTTCATGTTTCATCGGTCAAAAGATGCAGAACAAGAAGAGAAACATCAACTATGAATTAATTCTATTAAAACGCATAAATTTATGATAAAATCCTTTCTGGAAGTGCCATGCTCCTTTTAAAAGACACAAAGCACATGACATCTCTAACTTTTCAAGTGTTATTAAAAATTCTTTCTATACTAATCAACGAGATTTTGTTCAAATACTTGTAATAACAAAATTTTGTTACCTATCAAAAATTGTTGAACTTCTCTTCAAACAGGAAGCAAGGACCTTGAAGGGAAATCGAAACAAAATTTCAGGAGAAAGAAAGACAATATAAGAGAGGATGACTTCGAAAAGCTTTTATATTGATTGTCAAACATGTGTTGATAGTTCAAACGAAAAAGTTTAATGATGGCAAAATAAACGCGACCACAAATTTGGATGAAATTTCCAATATTTTTACACGCACGAAATACCTCAGAATACGTGCGCACGTATCTCACTTAACACACCGTATCAAATTTCTCAGAAGACGTGTGCACTCCCTTTTTTCGAGAATACATCGTACGTGTTTTACTTAACACTTCGCCAAGTAATGCATGTACCATCGATTTTTAAAAAATCCCCCAAGAAAGGGAAACAACGTCAAAATTCGTTTCATATTTTTATGGTCATGGAGCACATTTTCGTGGTCATGCAATAGGGTCTTCGAGCTGTGGTTGTGAAGAACGTATTCGCGTTTCACCAGAGCTATTGAGAAAATTGGTTCTAAACGGATTTTTCCCAGCAAAGCACCAAAGAAGGTATGGTTTTTTACATCCGTCCTTCTCAATGCCCAGGCATCCATTCAATGCATTTTTTTGATACTTTTCCTTAATGTTTTATATTATTATGAGCCTATGAGCACTATAAATGAACTTTTTCCCTAGTGTGAGCCTATGAGCACTATAGATAATTATTTTCCCTAATGCTTTATAACATTGCTTCTACGGCTTTAATGTTGTGGAGATTTTAGGTAATTGTAATAGCATTCCTTAGATTAATGTTTTTTTTTTCTTCGTTTTGTTGATTCTTTTGCTATTTATGTGTTGTCTAGTGAAATGCAAAAACAACATGCTGCAAGGAGGTCTCTTATCTGAAACTCGTGTTTCACTGGACACACTGGACAAGAAGTAACATGTCATTTTTTGGCAGATGGCTAGGACTAAAGCAATAGCAAGGAAGGAGAAGATTGATCCTAGGGGTTTAACATCAAAGATTCATCAATCTTCAAAGCCTCAGAAGCTCTCTAGAAAGTCAAAGCCAAAGAGAAAGTTTTCTCAAAATGTCATGTGCCTAAGGGAGATTAGGAAGGCAATAAAGGCTCTTAATAATGCAATTCCAAAGTTGCCTTTTCAAAGGCTTGTCAGGGAGATTTGTGACAAATATAGTTTGGATAGTTTCAAATGGACAAGAACATCCCTTAATTGTTTACAAGAAGCCACAGAGGATTTTTTAGTTGAGTTTTTTCAAGATGCCTATATTTGTGCTGCTCATGCTCATAGGCTCACACTCATGGACAAGGACATGGTAATTCTTAGGAGGCTAAGATATAGATTTTCAAAGGTCCTTAAGCCAATTCCCCTCACTGATGAGAAGACATTTAATATCCTTAATGTGCCCCCAGCTAGGAGAAAGAAAGATGATTCTGGTCCCAAGGTTGAGGATGTCACCCATGAGAGGGATACAAGGCAACATGAAAAAGAGGAGAAAGCTAAAGAGGAACAGGCAGATAAATGGAGAGTATAGGAGGAAAAGGGCTGAAGAAAGGGAAGCAGAGCAACTAGAGTCCTTTGAAAATGAGCTAGCCACCCTTCTTGAAGCAGCTAATCCAAAAGGATTCAATGTGTTTTGTTTCTTACCTGGTGACTTAGGCAAAAGAACTAAGATTATCTCCTTTAATGTTGCATGTGTTCAGATTAAGGATAAAAGAAGAGAAATAAATGACAGTATTATTCTTGCTAGCCTAAGGTATATCCACCCATAATTACTTCTACTTTTTGATATTTTTTTAACAATAAAATTTTTCTTGTTTATACTCACTATTTCTATGCCTTTTCTAGGTGTGTAAAGCATGAGTTTCCTTTGAATATGCAACAAAAAATTGAGGTTCTTGATCCATCTATCTCATTCTTTATGAGGAACGAGCTTGATACGAGTTTTATTGAGCAGCGGTTCAATCTGATTGACTTCGATACTTTGGAGCTCCTTATAATTCCATATAATGAAAAGTAAGTGATGCAATATTCTATTAGAGTTTTTAAGATTTTATCCTACTAATTTGTTGAGATATGATTGCTTTCAATTCTCATTGGAGCTTGATTACAATAGATTGTGTGGATAAGCAATGTTTTTTAATCAACTCTATGAAAGGAAGCCATGGAAATGCTAAATTGTAAGTTATATTATCCAAGGGCTCCTTGATATTTCAATTCTTTTTTTTTGTAAGTTCTCTAAATGTCAATATATTTTATATATAGAGGTGCAAAAAGATTAATTGAAGAGCTAGAGAAAAGGCCCCCTATGCCGTTTGATTTGCTTGCAACAATGCAATATAGACAAGTTGCGGTAAGTTATTGATTAAAATAATTGAAACTTAAGTTTATTCTATAAACTACCATCTGTAAATTTTATAGTTTTACTTTGTGTTGGTGGTTGTAGTGTCCTCATCAAGATGATAGCCATTCTTGTGGCTGGAGGGTGATTGCAAATGCTAGAAGAATGGTTAACTTTGTTTATCTTAATGATGATAAACATGTAAAGGTAATATGAAAGATGCTAAACTTTAAGATAGATATTCATTGCAAATAGTCCATTGATGATAAAAATATAGTCTATTCTAAGAACAATAATGAACTAAAACTCTTTTTTCTATAAATGTGTGACAGTTTTCGAAGGATTGCTATGCATCTGAGCATGTTTGGTACGTCAGAGCAAAGCTCTTGAAGTATATAATGGTCAATTGTATACAACCAACAATAGAGATTGGTGGGGATTTGCACCATGAAGGAGATGCGGTGCCTATAACCACGAAAGGTGAAGCCACAACTTCAACACCTTTACCCACACCTTCTATACCCAAGATATCAAAGAAAGGCAAAAGGACTCCTAGAAAGGATAGTTCTCCAAAAAAGAAATAGGTTTGCCATATCGCCTTGTAAGCCTTTATATATAGAAATTTGCCCTTCAGCCCTTGTATATCTCATAGAGATGGCAGATAGACATCTGCTACAAAATTTGTACATATATTTTATATTGATAGTAAAGATATCTTTTCTTGAATGTCCTTGCAATGTATATTATTTTCTCTCCTTTTTTATATCTGTAAAAAATAAATTACAAATGTTTGTTAGTTAGGAAGTGAGATCTTGATATACATCTAAGTAGATATAATATGATGTGAAAACTTACTCGTTTCTTGTCAAGTTGGAATACAAAGGAGCATGGTAGTTCAATGTCTTCATTTTGTAAATCCATCCTCACTTGATGTAGCATATATGATTTTTTGATCTTTAAGATTGCAATAATATCCTCGTTGAACCAAATATCAAGATCCACTATAGGATCTTTGCTGAAATCATCAAGATTCTGGTCTAAAGCAACTAAACTACTACCAACAAAATGCCATCGACTATAGTAAAAGCTAAGGATAAAATTTTGATTAGCAATCATATATTTACAAGCTATAGAGTCTTGATCTATCTTACATATAATTTTTCCTTCTGTCCTTGTATCCCATCCTTCATCAACAAATTGTATGATATGATCATATGTTAGTCTCTTCACTGAAAGCATGGTTTTTATTATTCTTATCTCCATATTAGAGAAGAAATCAATAAATATATTAATAGGCATAAACAAAGTAACTTTGCTTAGCCTACTTGAGATATTAGATTTTAGTGCTTTCTGGATCTCAGAAAATATCTTACATCTATAGCCCTCACTAGTAGCTGGACTTGGCAAAGGCCACTCAAAGCTTGAAAAATCTGGCAAAGAAAGGAGGTTTATTGATCGCCATTGGCAACGCCACATAGGAATAACATAAGAATGGTCATAAAAGAATATTCCATTCTCTACAAGCTCTGTCTTCTTTCTGTCTTTATACATTTCTTCTCCAATTGAACCATGTATAACATCAATAACATCAATAATAGACTCCACTGGTTGCCATTCCTCAAGATTAGAGGGATAGACATCTACAAGACAAACAAATATTATAATGGAAAAACCTAAACCATGTTTAAGAAAGGAAAAACTTTAAGAATCAAATTCTTACAATTTGGTCTATGCATTGGAAGCTTTGAAGATCGAGGTTCCAAACACAGCTCTCTATGCATGAACACATGTTGCACTAGTACCTCTTTGATGCTATTCTTATTTACTCCAAGCTTAAAATCTCGGATTCTGCCCTTCCAAGCAGAGATAAACGAGCTCTCATGTCTTTGCCTTTTTCCACGTTTTGCTTGTTGCATGGTGATTCAACTACCTTTGCTAATGATAGTAGGAATCCATTTTCCATCAGTTTGGAATGAGTTAAACACTGATATGGATGTGATTTGGGAGCTTGGACGCCTTATTGAAGGTCAAATTTTTGTATCCATGGTAGAAGAGAGAGAGACACGCAGAGAGAGAGAGAGAGAGAGAGAGAGAGAGGGGACTAGGCTACATAACGGAGGGAAAAACAATAGAGGAATAAAAGAAAGGAGGGAAAAAACTGAGTGCCATGCTTTTCACTAATTTGAATTTTGATTACATCAATCATTATCATTAATCTAGATATATCATTAAATAAAAGTAGCCGAGACTCTATGCCATTAATGCAAAAGATGTCATAATCACGAATATAAGAGACTAAAAATAGATAATACAAATACAAATTCATAATATTATTATATTTATATATTTTTATAAAATGATTTTTAAAAAAAATAGAAGTTCCATTACGGAGGCTTTGCTCTTATTGGTCTAGAGCACTCTCTCTCCACATCCTAAAAGGCATTTTCGAGACCTCAAAACTCCCCTAATGCATAGCACTCCTGCTGTAGCCCTATGATTGCATAAACGCATCAAACTTATGATACCACTCCCTAGGTGCCTGTTTCAAGCCATAAAGACTTTTCTTCAATTTGCACACTAGGTGCTCCCTGCCAGGTTTTGCAAAGCCCTTAGGCTGCTCCATATAAATCTCATCATGCAAGTCCCCATGTAAGAAAGCCGTCTTGACATCCATCTGGTATAAATCCAAGTCAAGCTGAGCAACCAAAGCCAAGACTAAGCGTAGGGCGGTCATCTTAACCACAGGAGAAAATACCTCATCAAAGTCCACACCATGCTCCTACTTAAAACCGCGTTTGCTACCAATCTAGCCTTGTATGCCGGCTTGGGGTGTCTAGGGGTACTTTTCAGCTTGTACACCCACTTGCATGGCAAATCCTTCTTGCCCGTAGGCAAGGAAACCATATCCCAAGTGTCATTCTTATGCAAGGAGTCTATCTCAGACTAGATAGCCCTCTTCCAGGAGTGACTGTCACCCCTGCGCATAGCCTCATCATAAGTGAAAGGCTCTCCTGCATCTGTAACTAAGACATAATGCATCGAGGGCTGAAATCTATCAGGTGGACGTCTATCTCTAGTAGACCATCTCATGGCAGGCTCTGCTGCCTGCCCAGCTGCCTGTCCAACGCCCTGACCATGAGCATCTACTGCAGCTGTAGGCTGTCCAACTGGCTGTGCGAGAGCTCTTGGCTCCTCCCGAAATATGACCCTGCGGATCTCAACAACTCTCTCAGGTTGCCGATGCATCTTGTCTTCATGGAAGACTACATCATGACTGACTTTTCGCACCTGCGGATCCTAGAGACGATAACCCATCTCGCCTGCATCCCCATAACCAAGGAAAATGCATTTGACACTCTTAGGATCCAGCTTACTTCTCTTGTCCCTGGGCACATGGCAAAATGCCTCACATCCAAAGACACGGAGATGTGCATATAAGAGGGAGGTTTTCCAGTCCATACCTCCTCTGCAACCTAGAAATCCAAACCACTAGAAGGTGATCTGTTTATGACATGCACAGCTGTACTAACTATCTCAGCCCAAAAGCTCTGTGATAGGCTGGTGTGGCTAAGCATACTACGTACACACTCCTGGATGGTTCTATTCATCCGCTCAGCCAAACCATTCTGGGGGGGTGTAGGGGGCGGTTAACTGAAGCTTAATACCCCTCTCATCACATAACTGCTCAAAATCACGTGAGACATACTCACCCCCATTATCTATCCTTAGGCATTTTAGCCTATACCCAAATTGGTTCTCAACTAATGCAAGTCATCTCTGAAATATAGCCAAGACATCGGATTTCAGCTTAATGGGATAAGCCCAAACTTTCCATGAAAAATCATCTATGAATGTAACAAAATACTTTGCACCACCCATAGACTGACAAGGCATGGGCCCACAGACATCTAAATGTACCAATGCCAAGGGCTCACTCATGCGTGGCCTACCAGACTTTTTATGTGTAGACCTAGTCTGCCTGCCATAAAGACAATGCTCACATGAATCAAAACATGCATGATCAAGGGGCGGTAAGTATTGCAAACCAGAAAGCATCTTCATTCCCTTCAAAGACATATGGCCCAAACAGGCATGCCAAAGAGATACATGTGGGATAGAACCCACAAACAAAACATGATCAAGGGAAGAAGCTGATACAATCAAGGGATAGAGGCTGCTAGCCTTGGCACCTCTCGCAATCACAAGTCTACCATGAGTGATCTTCCATGTAGAGTCTCCAAAAGATACATGATAACCTGCGTCATCCGGGCATAACATAAGCATATGACAGTCGATAAGCATGAATCCAATACCCAAACATATCATACAAACATCTGCCAGTAAGTAGGCACACCCCCCCAGTCAACGGGGCAAAGTGTTCCTGCCACTACCAAAACTTAACACAAGTAGGTGTCAGCTCACAAAGATACGGATCCAAATCTGAGACTCAGCTCATAAGCATACAGTGAGACATATAATGTATCATCCCAAATGGTAAGAAATCCCAAAGTCTCAAGTGTCTGTAACTGCTCAATAGCGTGTAACTGCTCAATACATAAAGGCATCGACTGCTCAATGTCTAATAAGCATTCAAGAATGCTCCCACTAGCACAAAATCCATATGTACGAGCTCAAGATCTCAAACCGAGGCAAGACACAGTGCCAACGACATAAGTCCAAGACAATACATCAATAGTACATCTCGAACATGTAGGCGGTAGAGCATCCGTATGTAGCATCCATAAGCATGTAAGACATCAAGTACATCCCAAGTTACAACTTTGGCAAGCCAATAAATAGCTCAAGTAAGCTCCGAGAATCCAAGGTCAAGCCAAGACCGAGCTCCAGTAGCAATAGGCTCCAAACAATGTAACTAGCATGTAGTAATGGCATAGGCTAAGCATGTCAAGGTCGGTCAGACATAAGCAACATACATGCCATAATTACAACTAAGATGAAGCATCCAAATGCTTTGTAAAGTGAGCTCAAGCTCAACCAGTGATCCCGAATCAAAACCAAGCTCTATGTCAAGCCCCAAGTGTCAATACATCACCATATAAGCCCGAAACATAGCCCGAAAAGCATAGGCATAAGCATACATGAGTAAAATGACTTCAGCCCAACTGTGTACAGCAGTGATTTATTGTTCAAAACTGATAATTTTAGCACCAAAATCAGCTCCAAATGGTTGCCAAACAATAGGCATACATTCCCCTAACATCCGGGTATCAAATGGGACCAACCGGGCATCAAATGACAATGCCAAACAAGCTGTAGCATCAAATGTCAATGTAACACTATCATAAACTGCATGTGGACTATTATGACAGTCCCAAAACAGTGTTAAATCAGTCCAAATGCTATGCCAACACATCAACCATCAAAACCAAGCATCAAAGCATGTTCATATGCCCGAAATGGAGCCTTTCCAAGTGTCAATGGCGGGGGAGAGCTGTTGTTGTGACTATCAATGCTGAAGACACATATGGGAGGGCTGCATGATTCCGCCAACTGTAAATGCTGGTCCTGGGGCTACAAAAAATGGTGGCCAAGCTTCGGAGGGGTCCGATTCAAACCAAGGAAGGCCTCAAACAAGCTCCAGCAAAGGGAGACCAATCCACATATGAAATGAGAGCTGGGAGTGTAATGGCTGCCCTGTTTCAAGAGGGCTAAAAACTGAGGTAAACCCTGTAAAGAGTGAAGCAATACCTCTGTGTGAATGCCTTGAGGGTGCCCAAAGAAGTCGGGAAGGTGCTCAGAAAGCCGGGGAGTGAGCTCGAAGGATTCGGATATGGCTGTCGGGAAGGAGACCCAATGCGAGTGGGGAGTCGATGGAAAGCTGAGAATGCCACAAACCAAGCTCAAGAGTCGGGAAGCCGAGCTCTGATACTAGTTGAAAGGGAGAGAAGGATCGAAGCTTGGACTCGAGAGCTATGGCGGGAGAGCAAGAGCAAGAAAGAGAGAGACAAGAAATGGGAACTCCAACAGTCACAATGTGTGACCGAGCCTTCCTTTATTCAAACTGTCACTAAAAGAATAAAGAATAAAGTGACAGTGACAGGTGCCCGCCACCTGCAGTGTGCAGTGGCGGTGACTGTCACTGTAGTAATACATGGGTGGCTAGGTGGAGGCGCCTTTACCCCTAACAGACAACTTACACCTGTTGTTTCTACTTGGCACCTTGCCTAAATCATGGGATGTCTTCCATACAGTCATATGCACGAATAAGCTTGATGGGTTGAAAATCAAAGATGTTGAGAGTGCTTTATTGATTGAGGAAATCAACAGGAGAAACAATGATGCTTCCCACTCTTCACATGCATTGACCATAAGAGGTGGCAGACATAGCAGGCATGATAATGATCATAAGGGCAAGGACTCTCAGAAGTCCAGGTCAAAGTCACGTGACCGCAGTAAGTCCCGTGGATGGAAGTCTGATCTTACCTATCATTATTGTGGGAAAGCAGGACATATTAGGCCACAGTGCCATAAGATGCGCGATGATAAGCGCAAGGAAAAGGGAAAAGAGAAAGTGCAAGAAAAGTCTTCTGAGCGCAGTATTATACATGCAAAGTCCAGTGTGAAGATAGAAGAGGTTAATGTCATGCAGGCCACTGATCCAAATGAGGATTACATACTTGCAACTTCTTCATGCAATGCCTTATAGGCTTCTGAGGCACATTCTATGTATGCACAGTGCTGGCTTTTGGATTCGAGTGCGTCATTTCATGTGACACCCTATAGAGATTAGTTTCATACCTATTGTACCATCTCTAGTTCTGTGCATCTTGGTAATGACAGGTCTCTTGGCATTATGGGCACTGGAGATGTTAGACTGCAATTTCCTTCCAGTAGTTCTTTTGTTTTGCATAATGTATGCCATGTACCTGTGTTGACTCGCAGCCTTATGTCAGTTGGACAGCTTGATGATGCAGGGTATTTTGTGCCTTTTAGAGACTCTACATGGAAGATTACTCATGGAAAGCTTGTGCTTGCAAGAGGTGCCAAGTCTCGCAGCCTCTATCCCTTACTTGTATCTGGAGCTACCTTGAATCATGTTTCGTTTGTGGGTTCTATCCCCCATGTATCCCTTTGGCATGCTCGTTTGGGGCATATGTCCCTTAAAGGAATGAAAATGCTCCGTGCTTTGCAGTATCTTCCGCCTTTTGACTCTTCGCATTTTGATTCTTGTGATCATTGTTTGTATGGCAAGCAGACTAGGAATACGCATACAAAGTCTGGTAAGAAACGCATGGGTAACCCCTTGGCTCTTCTGCACTTAGATGTATGTGGGCCCATGCCATGTTAGTCACTAGGTGGGGCAAAGTATTATGTTGCTTTCATAGATGATTACTCACGTAAGGTTTGGGCTTATCCCATAAAGAGAAAATCCGATGTCTTAGACACATTTCAGCATTGGCTTGCATTAGCAGAGGACCAGTCTAGGAATAGGCTAAATACCTAAGGTCAGATAATGGGGGTGAGTATGTATCACGTGCTTTTGAGCATTTTTGTGATGAGTGGGGTATTAAGCGTCAATTGACCGCCCCTTACACCCCTCCCCAGAATGGTATGGCTAAACGCAAGAATAGGACCATTCAGGAAAGGGTCCGTAGCATGCTTAGCCAGGTTGGCTTACCGCAGCACTTTTGGGCTGAGGCAGTTACTACTGCAGTGCATCTCATTAACAGGCCACCTAGCAGTGACATTAACTTTCAGGTTATAGAGGAAGTATGGGCAGGCAAGCCCCCCTCTTATGATCATTTGTGAGTCTTTAGATGTGAGGCATTCTACCATGTGCCCAAGGACAAATGCAATAAGCTGGATCCTAAAAGTGTCAAATGTATTTTCATTGGCTATGGAGATGCAGGAGAGATGGGTTACCATCTATGGGATCCACAAGCACAGAAAGTGATCCATAGCCATGATGTCATCTTTCATGAGGAAAAAATGCATATGCAGCCTGAGAAAGTGGTTCAAATACGTAGAGTTATCTTTCAAGAGGAGCCACTTGCTCTCCTATAGCGTGCTCCACGACCAGCTAGACAATGTGCAGCATCACCTGATGCTCATGGCCCAGATGTTCGACATGTTGATGTTAGACAGGATGTTGGTCAGGCAGCAGAGCCTGGGTTGAGGTGTTCTACTAGAGACAGATGACCTCCTGACCGTTTTGTGCCCTCTATGGATTATGTACTGGTTACAGATGCATGAGAGCCTCTCACTTATGATGAGGCTATGTACAAGGGTGATTGTCACTCTTGGAGAGGGCTATGCAGTCTGAGCTTAACTCATTGCATAAGAATCAAACTTGGGATTTGGTTTCCTTGCCTCAGGGTAAGAAGGCTTTGCCATGCAAGTGGGTGTACAAGTTGAAAAGTACCCCTGGACACCCTAAGCCAGCATAAAAGGCTCGATTGGTTGCTAAGGGCTTTAAGCAAGAGCATGGTGTTGACTTTGATGAAGTCTTTTCTCATGTGGTCAAGATGACCACCCTACACTTAGTCTTGGCTTTGGTTGCACAGCTTGACCTAGACTTATACCAGATGGATGTTAAGACGACTTTTTTACATGGGGACTTGCATGATGAGATTTACATAGAGTAGCCTAAGGGCTTTGCAGAACCCTGGCAGGGACACCTAGTGTGCAAGCTAAAGAAGAGTCTATATGGCTTGAAGCAAGCACCTAGGGAATGGTACCATAATTTTGAAGCATTCATGCAGTCAAAGGGTTGTAGCCACAGTGCTATGGATCCGTGCTTGTACATGAAGAAAGCCCATGACGGTTCTTTACTGATTTTGGTACTCTATATGGATGACATGCTTTTAACAAGGATAGCTCACGAGGAGCTAGATGCTCTTAAGGCCCAGCTCAAGAAGAGCTTTGAGATGAAAGATCTAGGACGACACGCCTCTCATATACTTGGTATGCGCATCACACGCGACAAATCTCATGGAATACTTTATCTGTCTCATAGAGTGAGTACATTTATAAAGTCCTTGAGTGCTTCCATATGCAGGATGTTAAGCCTATTGGCTGTCCATTACCTTCTCATGTGAAGGTTTCACGGGCCGATTGTCCGCAAACAGATGAGCAGAGAGCCGAGATGGCCAAGATTCCCTATGCATCAGCCGTGGGCAATCTTACGTATGGCACCCATCCAAATATTGCTTTTGCAGTTGGGGTTGTGGCACGTTATATGGCTACACCTGGCAAGAAACATTGGGATGCCGTGAAGGGTATCATGAGGTACCTGCAAGGCATAGCAGATATGTATATTTGCTATGGCAACCAGGATACAAGAGTCATGGGGTACACTGACTTTGATTATGCAAGACATGCAGATAGTAGGAAGCCCACTTCTGGCTATGTGTTCACTTATGCTGGAGAGGCTATCTCTTGGATGTCAGGGCGCAGAAGTGTACGACTCTTTCTACTACAAAGGCTGAGTATATTGCCGCCACAGAGGCTTGCAAGGAGGCTATCTGGTAGGCCATTTGATTGCAAACCTTGGTATGACAAATGATATGCCTACACTGCATTCGGATTCTATGAGTGCCTTTCAGTTGGCCAAGAATCCGGTCTTCCATGCGAAGAAAAAACATATTGAGGTGAGGTATCACTTCATTCGTGGGAGGTCGTTGAGGACAGGTTTGTTGGCCTTGTCAAGATTCCGACTGAGCAGAATCCTGCAGACTTGCTCACGAAGAGCCTCATTATAGAGCGCTTTGCCTTCCTCAGGAGATTGATGGGCATTGGATGAGATGATGTCTTTTTTCTCATCCTGTTGTACATGTGTACATGTTGTACTATCTTTTCTTTTCTTTTCTCTCTCACTGGGGCAAATTCACCTTTAAGTGGGAGATTGTTGGGGGTAAAGGCGCCTCTACCTAGCCACCCGTGTATTACTACACTTTCCTACACTGACAGTACCCGCCACTGCACATTGCAGGTGGCGGATGCCCATCACAATCACTTATTCTTTATTCTTTTAGTGACAGTTTGAATAAAGGAAGGCCCGGCCACACATTGTGGTTGTTGGAGTTCCCACTTTTTTGAGTCTCTCTCTCTCTTGCTCTTGCTCTCCATCCGCCATAGCTCTCACCGCCAAGCTTCTTCCTCCTGGGTCCTACTTCCCTTTCAGAGCCATCATGCATCCATGTAAATAGAGCATATGGAAGTGGCAGCATGTGGGGGGTATGGTAAAAGCATGTCCATGCGGGTCATGAGGCAAGCATCCCCTAGGTCAAAGAAAGCATGTCCACTTGGGTCATGAGGCAAGCTAGGTCAAAGAAAAAGTCATCTATGGGATCATAGAATCACTTTTGACCCATATTCTCATCATAGTCCTCATGACTAGCATGTACCCCAAGGAATCCTTATTGAACATGTAAGATACCACATGAGTTCAAAGGGTATTTTATTTAGTAAAATTTATAGGATTATGCTTACAAAAAGATTTTTCAATTATAATTTGAAAAAAACTTGTAAGTTTAGTAAAGTAAAAGGGGTCATTTTATGGCTTTATAGCATGTAAAGAAGGGGTATTTCTTAATACCCTTTGAACATATGTTATGTGGATGATTTTTTATAGGTGCACCCTCGTGCATGTACCATAGCATCCGGATCCTCATCTTCTTCATCCACATCTTCCAAGACATACATACTATTGAGCTTACCCTCCAATAAACACATTTTGATGCATGATCCATGGTGTACTTTTTTCCCCATCTAAAATGTAAGACCTCTTTCTTAGCTCTCTAAAGAGATCCACTAGGATGAATTTTTGGCCCCCTTGGTTGCCTTGGACTGAAGCATTCTTTGGTAATACACTATGTCCTCCTATCCATGGATAGACTAATTCTCATGCTTCATATAGCTCCACCAAGTATGTGCAAAACCCTTAATATTTAGCATAGCAAATTGTATCTTTTGCTCATCCATCTTGGGGTAGAGATCAAAGTAAGATTCTAACTTGGCCATCCACTCCTCCAGATTCAATGGGAATAAATATTAGTTGTTGTATATAGTGAGTATTAGATCTCTTGATCATAAGAATTTGGTTGCCCATTCAAGGCACATTGGCCATTGTAAGCATGTTGCCCATTATATCCATAATGCCTATTGTATACATGATGCCTATTGTGACCATGCTACCCATTAAATGCATGTTGCCTATTGTGACCTTCTTGTCCATCATATGCATACTATCCATTATGGCCATGTTTCCCATTATATGCATGCTGCCCATGAGTATCATGTTGTCCATTTTGGCCATTGTGAGGCTGAAAATGACTCAAAAGTGGGGACTAACTTCTCATGCCATTTTGTTGAGATGGCAAGCTCAACACGTGTGGACATTGATGACGGACCGCCTGGCTAGATCGATCCGCACGTCTACACTTAGCACATTGGTGGTTATTATGATACTCACATGGCCATTGACTTGTCACTTATTATATTTAGGTTGTTACACCTACCTACAGCTTGCAGAGATATAGCGCCAGTCAATTAGTGTAGTCAGTTATGCACTGTTTGACTTAGAAGGCCACTTTTCTTTATGTTGTATCTTATCTATACTTTATGTACATTGTGTAGCGTGTGGAAGAAGAAGAAAAAATCAGCAAGAAAACGTTTTGGCCTCCATCTCTCTTCTTGTGTTCTTAAGTGAGCTTTCTCTTGTGTATACAGTGTGTGTTTGGTGTAGCAGCTTATTATATTTAGGTTGTTACACCTACCTACAGCTTGCAGAGATATAGCGCCAGTCAATTAGTGTAGTCAGTTATGCACTGTTCGACTTGGAAGGCCACTTTTCTTTATGTTGTATCTTATCTATACTTTATGTACATTGTGTAGCGTGTGGAAGAAGAAGAAAAAATCAGCAAGAAAACGTTTTGGCCTCCATCTCTCTTCTTGTGTTCTTGAGTGAGCTTTCTCTTGTGTATACAGTGTGTGTTTGGTGTAGCAGCTCAAGCAAAGTCCCCCACCACGTGATTCTTGACATGGTAACAGAGCTGGGCCACTGAGAGAGGCTGATTTTGAAGGTTGAAGTGAAAGAGAAGAAGTAAGGTTCAAGCAACCAAGCAACGGGTAAGAAGCTCTCCCATTCCTCCACTTTCTCCCTTGGATAATGCCTGTGGAGGCACCGAAAGCAGGGTACAGCGAAAATCTCAGATTGCTGTGAGATTTGATGTGTGAGTAGAGCACTGTGTATTTTGGAAATCAGCCCTTTAGGGCTGATTCGCAATTATTTTGGGCGTCTAAGGCCATTTCAGGCCCCGTTTTAGAGCCGCAAGGTTGCCGATAGCAATTCAGGGTACATTGTGATTTCGGCTGTATTGACCAAAAGTGGGTACACATGTTACAAATTTTGAATATGTAAATTTTGAGGTGTTTGCAAGAAGCAAACATAAGGTTTATCTACAAACAGGTTGCCGATTACATGTACTATTAAGCAATCAATGAAAAAGGTTGCTTGGTGTATTGTTGTGCACGTGTTGTGAAAGATTGCAGAAGACTAGCTTGATGTGTTGTATCCTTGTTTGTAATAATGGCAAAGAACAATGGAAATTCCACTATTGAGAAGCTCGACAAGAACAACTACCCTTCATGGAAGTTCCGTGACAAACTTTCTCATTAGAAATGGCCTTTATGAGTTTGTTTCAGGTGAAGAAAAGGAGCCAGAGCTGGGTATCCCTCCGACTATAGATGAATTAAAAGCATGGAAAGAATGAAATGCGAAAGACAAAAAGGTGATGTACTAGTTATCTACAGTCATTGATAATACGATGTTGGGATATATCAGGAATGTAGAGACTTCACATGTAGCTTGGACAATTTTTGAGAACATGTTTTCAGTAAATACAAAGTCACGAAAGATTCAACTCAAGCAAGAGTCGAATGCCTTGAAGAAAGGGAAAATGTCTGTCAATGAGTATGTGTTGAAGGTGAGGAGCATTGCAGATGCTTTAGCAGCGATTGATGCAATGCCTAATGATGATGATTTGGTTTCATCCACTTTGAGTGGCCTTATAAATAAGAAGGCATGGAAATCATTTGTTGCTTCAGTATACGTACGAAAACCATTTCTAGATTTTGATGAGCTGATCTCTCTCATGATTACCAAAGAGAACAATATGCAGGGTGACTCATCTGAAAAAAATTGTGAATATATTCAAGCATTTTACTCAAGTTTAGGAAGGGGACGTGGTAGATCCTCTTGGAGAGACCGTGGTATGGGACATGCTAGCGATAACCAGCAAAATAGGTTCAATCAGCAATTTGGTGAAATGCAAGTTTCAGGAGGCCGCATAACTTTTGATAGGTAACTCCAATTGAGGTACTTTTAAATTTAAATGGAAGATGAAAATACCCTCTATGAGATGAGCTATCAAGTTTTATGACACAAAATGATCAAAAAGTTATACAATGCTATCTTTTATACTATCTTGGAGCGGTCTACACCATGTCAAGATTAGTGACCTTTGTGCACAAAAATGGCAATATCTCCTATGCGCTATCTTTGATCAAGGATTTTTTTATATAAATTGAAGGGGAAAATGCCCTCTTCAAGAGGAGCTATAGGGTTCCTTCCCAAAATCAATATAGATTTTCTATAGTAGCAAGATTTTCGTGACAATCTTGAGATTCCTACAACTAGTATACTTTGCTTGTCCTAGCCCAAATTCTCATTGTTTGAGTAGTTTATGGACTAAAAAGGTATATCCATCATGGTAGTCATCATACATGACATATTGAGCATGATCTCACATCTATCCAAACATCAATTTAATCTATAAGCACTTCTTATGAATACCCCAATACCATACATCTCACATTGATTGCATACATGTCAAGTGCAATACATAGATGCCTTTGTCAATGGATATGCCTCATATTTAACCATTGCAAGGGATTGGGCTCTCTTGATGAAAATCCCCCAAGTTTAGACCCATGATGCTCAAGAAGCTTCAATCCCTCTAAATCTTGGACACTCTTGGTCCATGCTTGCTAGAGATGGGTCTTAGGGCTAAGAATTCAAGATTTCTTGAAGAGGTTAAGAGCTTGGATTGAGCTTCAACGGTTTCCACATATTGTCAAACCATTAGGGTTTCTTCCCTAGGTCAAAGCACATCAAATGGGCTCCATTTGATGTGCTTGGACCTAGGGAAGCTTTAGTTAGTGTGGCTGAAGGGAGTTGGACAAGCCAAAACATCCAACTCAAATTGCATCGCAATTTGTTGGCACTATCTGAAGGGCACCACAAGGTAGAGACTACACAATACACTATTGAATCACTTGCTAATGACCTTAAGGAGCCACTAGTTGATACCTTTGATGTCTTGGAGAAGAGGGATTTGAAGAGATTATTGGCTGAGAATCCATTGTCAACTTGGGGAGAAGAAGAGAGAAAAAATCTTCTTGCAAAAAGTGATTGAGGTTTAGACTAACTCTTGGAATCCCAAATTTGACCTAGAAACTCTAAAATTTGCATATAATTGAATGAAAACCTATAAATTGGCATGGTTACCTCTAAATAGACCTTGAAATCCTACCATAGCTCTTCTCTTGTCCTTCAAGAAAGGCCATCAGATTTTTTGAGTACTACTATGTACCTAAATTAACTACTGTTCTAAAAGGAAAAGTAATCTGAAATAAGGAGAGAGAAAGGATCAAAGCACAATGCTTTGATACCAACTATAATAAAGGAGACCTATGAGAGAGGAGAGAGAAGGAAGGAAACTGTAGATAAGAGAAAAAAAGACTAGCAAAAGAGAGAGAAAGAGAGAGAGAAAGAGAGAAGGTAAGCCATGAAAGCTAGAAGGAAGATAAAGAGAGACTCGCTTATGCAATACCCGATGCCCTAACTAGGTCTCTCAATACCTTAAATATCCCATCAATGTAACTGAATATTTCCATGCTAACCTTGTGTTCTACTTGTCTATCCCATTTTTTTGCATTAAAATTCTTTTACACTAGCTCAAGACATGCCTTGGCACTTGGATTTGAGCTACATTTGATGTATGTGGCTTTGGTTAGTTCCTTTGAGCTTCCGTGCTTAGTCACTTACATTTATTGAAGCTTCATTGGACATTTATACTCTCGAATGTATTTGTGATGCACTTGGGCTTCCCAGATGCTTTGATGTACATGTCTTGAGCCTTGCTTGCTCACTTTACACTCTAGATTATCTTCTAGTGGGTAATGCTTCTACTTAATTGGTAAAGTTTGGTTATTTGAGATAGTAGGGCTCTTGGTCCATGTATATGCTCTCTTGTATACTATTGGGTGAAATTACCTCTACTTGTGGGCTGATTTGATTTCATATGCTTTGGACACCAGCACTTACCTCTATCAGCAGTTTGTTAGTGATGTATACATGCATATCGGTTATGCATTGAGTGCCATTGCTCTTTGCTCAGTTAGTTATGCATTTGACCAATCTCTATAGTTGCCTTTGACATCTTGAGTATGGATAATGTATATGCTTGCGAGATGTATCATTTACTAATACTTTGATTTCGTGATAATTTTTTGTATTGGCAATCTATGCTCAGTCACTCCTAGTTGCATTCTTTGTATCTTGGTTGCTACTCGAATATCCTTGGTAGTGGGAGCTTGCCTTCTTGGCTATTTGTCCACAATTAGATTGCTAAAATTGGGTAGAACTTGATGCCCACAATTAGATATCAAGTTCTACCCACAATAATGATTACCAAAACAAGTTCTACCCACAAGATTGGGTAGAACTTGATGAGCTATGCAAGTCCACTATTATTTTATCATTACCAAAACATGTGTATTTTAATGTCATTGACACTAAGGGTAGTGCTTATGTATTATGGAAAAATATTTGTGATCTTTATGATAAGCAAAGTCCTACATCTCAGTTGTACAAGCTGAAGAAGCTTGTGGACCTTCACATGAACGAGGTTATGATTATATCTACTCATTTGAATGACTTTTATTCCATTTTTAGCTAGATTGTATCACAATACATTAAATTTGAAGATAATGCCAAGTCTTTGTTCTTGCTTGTTACACCACCTGGGTCATGGGATATCTTTCATACTACTATGAATGCTCATCCCCTTGAGGGTGGTTTTAAATGTAGTGATGTAGAGAGTGCTCTAATAACAAAAGAGGTTAATAAAAAGAACATTAATGCATCCCACAATTCTCATGCATTGACCTATTACATGTAGAAATTGTGGGGTAATGGCAAATAATAAATGTAGTAGACACTCCCAACCCAACAAAGGCAAGTCTTAGTGTTGTGGGCAATCTTGGAGTAAGTTCTATGGATGTAAGTTCTCTTTGATATATCATTATTGTGGGCATCAAAGTCATATTAGGTTGCAGTGCCATAAAATATGCAATGATAGGTGCCATGCAAAAGGCAAGGGGAAATCAAAGATAATACAAATTCTAATGATCATAGCATTGTCTCTAATCAGGCTTATCTTGTTAAGCAAAAATTAGATATTCTTGCTACGTTTCAGTGCTTTGTTGCCCTTGTTGAGAACTAGTCTAGGTATAGGCTAAAATACCTAAGATCTAACAATGGGGATGAATATGTTCCTAAGGCATTTGAGTAGTTTTGCGATGAACAGGGCCATCAAATATATCTATCAAGATATGCATAGCATAAAGGATCGCATGTCCTTCTTCAGTGATGAGCACACTTCTCATATGTCGAAGTAGTGAGGTGAAAATGTTAAATAATTTTGCATTCCAATTGATGCCAAAAGTGATTAGATAATATTATAGTATTGATCCTATTTTAGAGACTGATGAGAATGCCTTTCTATACTCTCTATGGAATATCTTAATTCTCTTTACCTTAGTGGAGGTATTCCTCCTCATGTCTTGCCATGAAAGATAAATGCTCCAATAATATTTCTTATTAAATCCTACTAAAGATTTATGCAATGGTGCCAAAATTATATGCAAGGCATTTAGTAGAAAGGTAATTAAGGCTGAGATAATAAAGTGAACCAATGTTGGGGACAGAGTATTCATTCTAAGAATAACCTTTATCCCAACTGCTACAACTTCCTTTCTCTATGAAATGTATGCAATTTCCTATTCGTTTGGCATTTCCAATGACAATTAATAAATCTCAAGCACACTATCATATTTGGGGCTATATTTAAAGACCCAGTCGTTACTCATGGTATTGTTACAAATCATTTGATGGGTGGAATTGCTTGAGCTGGTACACAAAACACACACCATACACATAAGAGAAGGCTCACTCAAGAACATAAGAAGGGATGTAAAGGCCAAAAAAATTTCTTGTTGGTTTCTTCTTCATTTTTCACACACTTCTCAATATACACGAAGTACAGATAAGATACGCGTCAAACATTCATAACAGATAATACTAATCAACTAATTATTCTAGCTTTAAATAGGTGTAATAAAGCAAAAGCAATAAGTGATAGATCACTAGCCATGTAAGAGTCATCTTACCATCTCAATACTCCCCCTCCAGCTCAACTACATCTTTGCAACTCCAAGTAAGCTTCAAAACTTTCAAAGTTTCTCTCCACCTAATGCATTTATGAAAATGCCACCTATCTAAGCCAATGTGTTAACATACCAAGTTGATCTCACTTGCCAATATCTTCTCTCTCACAAAGTGATAATACACTTCAATGTGTTTCATCCTAGCATGGAATATAGAGTCCCTAGCCAATTTTATGCTACTCATGTTGTTACTATGAATAATAACTAGGCCACCTACCTACACATCCAAATAAGCCAATAACTTTTGTAGCCATACTACCTTACATGCTACCACAGCAACATCTCCATACTCAGCCTCAAGTTCCTTTTTGTTGCTCCATGTAGCTCTTGCACTACTAAGGGAGAACATAAATATGCTCTAGTAGATCTTCAATCAAACATGCTACCAATCTTACCTACATTTGTGTATGCAAATACACAGATGTATATCCTTACTTGCCCATAAAAAATTCCATAATATAAAGTAGACTTTAGATACCTCACTATGCATCTAACTGCATCCAAATGAGCATCCAAATGAGTCTTTCTAGGCATCTACATAAACTAATTAATAAGGCCAATAGCATAGCTTTTGGCCTTGTCATAGTCATATAAATCAAACTCCCTAGTATCCTCCTGAACATACTAGGGTCCTCTATCTCATCCCCAACATTAGCACTCAACTCCACATGTTGATCAAATGGCACTGAAAGAGGCTTACACATTATCATATCATACTTGGACAATATATCCAAGACATACTACCTTTGGGATAGACATATACCATTATCACATCTAATCACCTCAATACCAAGAAAGTACCTCAATTCGCCTGAATTCTTCATCTCAAACTTCTTTTTTAAATCCCACTGTCACTATCACCTGTAATAATCAAGTCATCCATATAGATGACTATGATGACTAAACCTACATCTCCCATTCTCATATAAAGTGAGCGAACAGCATCAAACACATAAAATCCATGTTGACAATATACTCTCCAATCTTGTGAGACCATGCTCTAGGTACTTGCTTCAGTCCATCGAGCACCTTCTTTAACATGCACACATATGTGAAATGCTCTAAATCCTCCTAACCTATTGGCTACTTCATATACACCTCTTCTTACAATTCACCATGTAAGAAGGCTTTCTTTACATCTATTTACTTCAAACTCCAACATTTGGCTATTACCAAAGCAATCACACATCTAATTGTTACCATCCTAGCAACTGGACTGAATGTTTCTTCATAACCTATGCCATATGTTTGAGTATAGTCTTTGTAACCAACCTAGTCTCATACTTGCTGACAAAACCATCTACATTGTACTTAATTTTATATACCCACTTATAGTCAATAGCTTTCTTGCCCTTACACGATGCAATGATACTTGATTCCGCTAGTCTCTAATGCAGCTATCTCCTTATCCATTGATGCATCTCAATGAGCATGACCAATGAAGATATGGAACTACTTCCGAGTCTCTTAGATCGAGGGCTAACTATAGATGTAATACCAAATGATGTATCTAGTCCATTAAGTCTTTGTGATTCTTGCTTTGCTTTCTACACATTATCATGATCAGCATCATCATCTAATGCATCACCACTAGATGCATACCAACTACTCATCTCATAAAAAATAATATCCCTACTCACTTTGAACTCACCTATGATAAGATTTTTTGCTTTAAAGAGTACCTAATCAAAATACATTTTTCAACCTTTGGATCAAGCTTCTTTTATAGTCCATCTAGCACATGAACATATGTAATATAATCAAACACTTTCAAGTGTGTCACGTCGGGCTTCCTGCCAATAAAGTACTCTTTAAGGGTTATTCCATGTACTACAGTTGTGGGACTTTTATCCATGATAGTAATATGAATAGCTTCAAACTAAAATATTTTTTGGTAATTTATTTTCAACCACCAATGCCCATGAAACTTTTGCAATATACCTATTTTTTCTTTCTACAATCCCATTTTGTTATGGGATATACCATCAAAAATTTTATATTTATCCCATGAGACCTCAAAAAGTCAGTGAACTCATTAGAGAAGTACTCTCCCCCTCCATCTGACCTAAAGCACTTAACTTTCAAGTTTAATTCTATTTCAAGAGCAGCCTTGAAAGTTTTGAAGTGCTCAAACTTTATGAAATTAAGTATGTTCCCACTCACATCTCCATCATGAGAAAAAGGTTGTCTTGCTTGCTTACTAAAGTGACATGCTTCATACTCTTTATGAAATTTTGCAACTTTAGAATTAATTTCAACCTTTGCACATTTGCATATGTCCAATACATTTGTGCCATATTTCAATGTATACAATCACTCCTTTGCCTTTAGTATACATATCAACATTCATAGTAGAAATCCCAATATTTAAAGTAAACATGCAATCGAATCTACTTTCTTTTGCAACCAAACTGCGCTTATCATTAAAATCTTCCACAAAATAACCTTTTGCACTTAACCAAACCTGCAACCCTTGCTCTATCATTTGACCAACACATACTAAATTCTTTGTGATGGATGGCACATGTAATACATCTAACAGATTCTTTGTCTGACCATCATGCAAGGACAAGGGAGATTTTCCAATGTGTAAAATTAGGTGGCATGAATCATCACTCATCTATACAAAACCTAGATTTTATAAATCCTATATCTCTCCAAACCAGTTAGCATAGCTGGTCAAATGATTAGATGCACCTAAATCAATATATCATGTATCATCATGTGTCCCCTTTCCTATAACAACATTCATCATATGTTGTATAATAAACAAATTCTCATTTTTGTCTTCATTCTATCATGAAGACGATGCATAGTTTCCTTACTACTATAGTTTACCACTATGGATATTATCCTTCTTAGTATAACAATGGACTGCAATATGAACTAATTTTTCATAATAATGAAAAAACAATGCCATAATTTTTGGAACCTCTATTCTATCATCCACCTCTTCCTCTAAAGCTCCTACTATCTCTAAAGTTGACATGGCCTCCTGAAACCTATACATCACTAAACTATTGATTTAGTCTATCTTATTGGTTATCACAATACGTTCTATGCCGCCACAGTTTCTTCAAGAGGACCTACCACATCTCCTCTTGAACTAGAATAGAATGCTTGGACATGTTCATCAATTTTTTCTGATGATTCACCCTACATGTTGATATATTCAATGATCATGAGAGAAACTAACTCAGCAATCATTGCCAAAGCATTTACAATGCTCTCGCCTTCAAAACATACTCATTGATGGACATTTTCCCTTCTTCAATATATTTAGCTCTTGTAAATGTGAAGAAGTATTTGCTACTACCAAGAGATACATTCTATGTAGGCTCCCAAATATGTGTATGCACAACATCAAGTATATTTCTGCTCACTTCTCTGTCATGCGAAAAGGGTTGTCTTGCCTACTTGCCAAACTAACATGCTTCACACACTTTATGAAATTCTACAACTCTAAAAGAAGGCAACCCTATAACCAATGCATTGGACTACATTAATTTTAGCCTTTGTACATTTGCATGTCCAATACGTTTATGCCACATTTCAATGTCTGCAACCACTCCTTTTCCTTTAGCATACATAGCAGCATTCATTACAGAAATTCCAACATCTAAAGTGAACATGCAGCCAACTCTACTTCCTTTTGTGACCAACTTGCACTTATCATTAAAGTCTTTTACAAAATAGCCTTTTCCATTGAGTCGAACCCGCAACCCTTGCTCCATCATTTGTGGCCAACATATACTAAATTCTTTTTTATTGATGGCACATGTAATACATATGTTAGACTCTTTGTCTGGCCGTCATGCAAGGACAAAGGAATCTTTCCAATGTGTGAAATTGGGTGGCATGAATCATCATCTGTCTGTACATAACCTGGATTTTGTAAGTCCTACATCTCTCCAAACCATTCAATATGACTGGTCATATGATTAGATGCACCTGAATTGACATACCATACATCATCATGTGTCTCCTTTCCTGTAACTGCAATCATCATATGCTGCATAATAAACAGACGCTCATTTTTGTCTTCATTCTGTTGTGAAGACGATGCATAGTTTCCTTGTTGCAATTTACCACTGCTAATGTCATCCTTCTTAGCATAACAATGGGCTGTAATATGACCTGTTTTGCCATAATAATGGCAAACAATAGCAGATTTTCTAGAACCTTTGTTCTGCCATCCACCTCTTCCTCTAGAGCTCCCCCTGCCTCTAAAGTTTCCTTGACCTCCTGAAACCTATATTTTAACAATTTGCTAATTTAACCTATTTTGTTGGTTATCACCAGCATGTCCCATACCATAGCCTCTCGAAGAGGATCTACCACGTCCCCTTCTCGAACTTGAGTAAAATGCTTGGACCCATTCACCATTTCTTTCAGATGAGTCACCCTTCATATTAATCTCTTTGGTAATCATGAGAGAGACCAGCTCATCAAAATCTGGAAATGGCTTCCATATATATATAGAAGTGATGAATGATTTCCAAGCCTTCTCATTATTAAGACAACCCAAAGTAGATGAAACTAAATCATCATCATCATCATCATCAGGCATGGCATCAATCGTTGCTAAAGCATTTGCAATGCTTCTCACCTCAAAACATACTTATAGACAGACATTTTCCCTTTCTTCCAGGTATTCAACTCTTGCTTGAGTTAAATCTTTGGTGCATTTGTATTTACTGAAAACATGTTCTCAAGTTGCATGTGAAGTTTCTGCATTCCTGATATGTCCCAATATAATATTATCAATGACTGCAGATAGCCAATACATCACATTTTTATCTTTTGCATTCCATTCTTTCTATGCCTTTAATTCATCTGTAGTCGAAGGGATACTTAGCTCTGGCTTCTTTTCTTCACCTCAAATAAACTCATAAATGTCCTTTCCAATGAGGAAGTTTGTCAACAGAACTTCCATGAAGGGTAGTTATTCTTGTCGAGCTTCTCAATGATGGGATTTCCATTATTCTCTGCCATTATCACAAAAATGATATTAAATAGCAAGCAAGTCTTCTGCAACCTTTCAACAAGTGCACAATAATATACCAAGCAACTTTTTTCACTAATTGCTCAATAATACATGTAATGTTTGCATATAAATCTTATGTTTGCTTCCTCCTAAACACCTCAAAAATTGCAGATTTGAAATCTGCAAACTGTGCACCCACTTTCGGTCAACACAGTTGAAATTGTAGTATGATGTGAAACTACTATCCGTAACCTTGTGGCTCCAAAACGGGACTTGAAACGGCCTCAGATGCCTAAAAAAACTGCGGGATAGCCGTAAGGGGCTGATATGCAAAATATACAATGCTCTACTCACACACTAAATCTCACAGCAATCTCAGATTTTCACTCTACCATGTTTCCAGTACCTCCATAAGCACTATCCAAGAGAAAGAGCGTAAGAATGGGAGAGCTTCTTACCCATTGCTTGCTTGCCTGAACCTTGCTTCTTCTCCTTCACTTCAGCCTTCAAAACTTGCCTCTCTCAATGGCGCCTCTATGATACCATGTTAAGAATCATGTGGTGGGGGGACTTGCTCTACTGCGCCAAGCACACACTGTATACATAAGAAGAAGCTCACTCAAGAACACAAGAAGAGAGATGGAGGCCTAAGCGTTTTCTTACTAGTTTCTTCTTCTTCTTTTCATACACGATATAATGTACACAAAGTATAGATAAGATACAACATAAAGGAAAGTGGCCTACTAAGTCAAACAATGCATAACTAACTACACTAGTTGGCTGGCACTATATCACCAGTCGTATGTAGATGTAACAAACTAAATATAATAAGTGATAAGTCAATGGCCATGTGAGTATCATAATGACCATCAACGTGCTAAGTGTAGATGTGTGGACCCATCTAGCCAGGCGGTCAATCATCAATGTGCGCACGTGTTAGGCTTTCCATCTCAACATAGAAGGGGGGAGAGAGATAAGAAGAGAGAGAAGGGAGGAGAGAGAGAGAGAGAGGAGGAGAAGGACAGAGAGACAAGGAAAGAGAGAGTAAAAGGAGAGGGAAATAGGAAGAAAACGAAGAGAGAAGGAAGGAGAGAGAAAAAAAGAAAGAAGTGAGAGAAACAAAGAGAGAGGATATATAGGAGAGAGCAGAGAGAGAAACAAAGAGACAAGAGAGAGAGAGAGAGAGAGAGAGAGAGAGAGAGAGAGAGAGAGAGAGAAAGAGAAGGAGAGAGTGTGGGCAAAGAAAGAGAAGAGAGAAGAGAGAAGAGAGAGGACCCAACAATGAAGAGAGAGAATGGAGGAGAGGGAGAGAGAGAGAGAGAGAGAGAGAGAGAGCAAAAAAATGAAAAGACGAGAGAGAGAGAGAGAGAGAGAGAGAGAGAGAACCTAAAAATGAAGAGGGATAGAAGGGAGGAGATGGAGAAAGATATACATGGAAGGAGAGGAGATACTTAAAAAGAAAGGAAAAGTTGAGAGAGAGAGAGAGAGAGAGAGAGAGAGAGAGAGAGAGAGAGAGAATAAAATGCATAGGAAAAATGAGAGAGAAAGAGAGAGGGATAGAGAGAGGAACGTAGGAAGAGCGAGATAGAGACAAAGAGAGAGAGAGAATATATATAAAATTTTGAAGAGAGAATATAAAAGAAGGGGAAGAGTGGGTGAGAGAGAAGGGAGGAGACAAAGAGAGAAGGTGAAGAGAGAGAGAGAGAGAATATATATAAAATTTTGAAGAGATAATATAAAAGAAGGGGAAGAGTGAGTGAGAGAGAAGGGAGGAGACAAAGAGAGAAGTGAGAGAGAGAGAGAAACAAAGAAAGAGGGGATAGAAATGAAAAAATTTGGGGAGAGGGAGATAGAATAAAGGGGGGCACACACGCACAGAGAGAGAGAGAGAGAATGAAAATAGAGAGAGAGAGGGGGGGGAGGGAGGGAGGGAGGGAGAAGGAGAAGGAGGGAGAGAAAAGGGAGAGAGAAAGAGAAAGAATAAAATGGAGAAAAGAGAGAGAGAGAGAGAGAAAATGAAAAGAGAACATAATGGAGAGAGGGAGAGGGAGAGAGAGAATGGATAGAACTTTGAAGAGAGAAGACAAAGAGGAGAGAAAGAGAGAGAGAGAGAGAGAGAGAGAGAGAGAGAGAGAGAGAGAGAGAGAGAGAGAATGTATAGAACTTTGAAGAGAAACTATAGAGAGCTAGGAGAGAGGTTGTTTGGGAGGGGATTTAAACAGAGCTTCATTTTAGAACCTTGACGTGCAACATGCAACGTGCAAGCGCACTGTTGCAGCAGTGGGTGTCATCCAAAATGTGAGTGCATGTGAATGGGTCCCAAGTGCAAGGAGGCATGTAAGTGTGTGGTGTTCACTAGTGCAACGCAATGCACTGGTGTGCTTGTGTGCACTCGAATGCATACAAGTATTTTAGTACATGTATGAATGCATCTAAAATGTGCTGGTAAATAATGAGAGAGCACTAGGTTTTGCATGTAGTAAGGTGATGTAAATGTAATGGTGCATGTAACTATGGCATGAGGGTATGTGTAGAAGTGTTGTGGATGTGCATATGCACAATACACCATGTATTGCTTGTTAATTGCAATGCGCAAGTGTGCATGTGAGTCTAACTTGCAATCATGCAAGTGCAGGCATAAGTATGTGCAAGTGTGGTGTGTGATGTGTCTACGTGTGGGACCGGTATGTGCCTATACAATGGTCCATATGCATGTGTACACAGGTCTATGTGTGCAGTTGTGTGCACATGCACGTATCTTTGTGTATGTGTAGGGGTTTATGTGCATGTGTACATGTGTGAATATGTTGTGCAACGTCTTGAGTGCAAGTGTCTAACTGCAATGACGTATGTGTTCATGCAATTATGTGCGCACATGTGCAAGGGACTATGTGCAAGAGTCCTAGTGTATGGGGTTGTGTGCATGTGCACATGTGCTAGTATCTATGTGCGATAACATATATGCACATGCATTGATTTGTGCACATGTGCAAGTGTAAGGGCTTGTGTGCAAGTGTGTGTGTGTGTGTACATGCGAGAGTGAATGTGCACGTGCAAGGATGCAAGGGGCCTAGTGTGAGAAGTTGTACATGTGTGCATATGTAACGGTATATGTGCATGTGTCTATGTGCAATGACCTATGTACATGTGCACTATTGTATGCACATGTGTGCAAGTACATGTGTGCACATGTGAGGTTGTGCACACTTGTGCATGTGTGCACATACGAGGGTATGTGTGCAAGTGCAAGAGTTTATGTGCGACTACATGTGTATACGCGCGCGCGCGCGCGCGCGTGTGTGTGTGTGTGTGTGTGTGTGTGTGTGTGTGTGTGTGTGTGTGTGTGTGTGTGTGTGTGTGTGTGTGTGTGTGTGTGTGTGTGTGTGTGTGTGTGTGTGTGTGTGTGTGTGTGTGTGTGTGTGTGTGTGTGTGTGTGTGTGTGTGTGTGTGTGTGTGTGTGTGTGTGTGTGTGTGTGTGTGTGTGTGTGTGTGTGTGTGTGTGTGTGTGTGTGTGTGTGCGCGCGCGCGCGCGCAGGGATTTTATTTTTCAGATCATGACTAAGTTGGGCTTTGATCCCAAGATGGCAAATGTTTTTTACTGGCTTTACTCTAACTCTACTGCTCAGTGCATTTTGGGGGGGGCATTTGTCTCGCTCATGGATATTGGGTCGATCAGTCAGGTAGGGATGTCCTCTTAGTGCTCTTTTCTATGCAATTGTGACCCATCCTCTTCTGGTATATCTTGATCACTTAACAAACACAGGGCAGATGGCTGGTCTTCAAATCCCAGGGGCTACATCATTTTTGGCACAAGCGTATGCTAATGATTCTTTTTTCATGCCACAGAATTCTCCAAGGGACCTTCACATGCTTATGGCCACTCTTTCATTATATGGTCTGGCAGCGGGATTACATGTTAATTTTGACAAATCTAAATTGCTTCCCCTCAAACAATGTGACTGGCACTCTATTCTAAGGCCTGGTCAGGTGGTGCTTTCCACAGATATTGTCAGGCATCTAGGATACCCCATAGGATGGCATATCACTAGGAAAATGCAACTGAAATGGATTTTCCAAAGACTGCAACATAAACTGGATTACTGGAAGATTTCTACTTGGCCCCTTCATGTCAGGCTCAGAATAGTACAATCCATTGTGATGTCTTATGTCCAATTCTATTTGCCTTTGCTGCATTGGTCATCCAGGGATATCTCCGCTTTTATGTCTCAAGCTATGGAGATGCTATGGAAGACAAAAGCTGCTGTGAAAGCATTGAGACTCATGAGGATGGAAATGGTGTGCTCTCCAAGGATGCACGGTGGACTAAATATCCTCAATATAAGATATCATGTCCTTCCAAGGAAGGCTACCATGTTGCATACTTTCTTCCGTCAGCAACAGCCGTGGACTTGTATGCTAGCATCCATGTGTGCCAGCATGAGCACTTCTGCATATGGTCATTGGATTACAGATTTCTGGGAGGTTGTCATTGGCAGATTTGTGGGCAGAATACATGGCTGTCCTTTCTCTATTGCTTTGATACTTGATTGGAAACAGGTTCTCTCTAAGGTCAAATGGGCTTCTGATAGTTGTTTGGGGACAAACTCCATGCGAAAAGAAAGCATTCATTGGAGTGCCATTTTTGACATTCCTCTTGCTTTACAGGAACCTGTTCGGGCATACAATCTTATGAAACTGGGAATTAGGTACATACAAGATGTGGTGGATGATCGAGGATATACTTTATCCTTTCCTCGGGCCATGGCCTCTTATGCATTTGGGAATGCATCATAGGTTTATATGGAAGAAAATTGTTGATTTACTGCATCCCTTTCTCCCAATTCCACCTATGCTTGATACAGACAGGCTTATGGATTGGCAATTACACCCATCTACTACATGCATTCGTCCTGTCTCTCTTTCTGCCTTAACTTCCATCAAAGTATACAAGCTTCTTCAGCCTGCCCCATGGATTCAGCAGCATGCTAATTCTTTGTGGCACTTAACGAAGTCTCTTGCATGGTGGCAGAAGAATCTTAGGATGCTTTGGAAGTGTAAAATGCCACTAAAACAAAGGCTTTTTCTTTGGAGATGTTTGACAGGCACTCTGTCAGTGGGGGTCACACTTGCTAAACGTCACATTGCATCATCCACATGTCTGAGATGTTTGGCTCCCTCTGAGACTGTCCCTCATCCTTATTCCAGGATCCTCCTCAGGAGAATTTCAGATTCGCTTCGGCTTCGTTTCCCAAGTCATAGCTTTGGGAAACATTTCTAGCTCTTTGGCAGATTTATGTGTTCTTTGTCTCAATACTCGCTCTTTCTTTTTTGGGTGAGATATTGGGCTCTTTGGACAATCTGGAGTGATCATAATTTGGTATACTTGGGTCGCCAAAATCACCAGCAATATGAATCCTTCCGAGCCTCACTATGGCAATCTCTATATGATGCCAGCTATGAGGGTGACATGGATGCTTCCTGCATAGAGCTTTTCTTTTTATGTTTCTAATAGTTTGGGATAGCCCCCCTTTTCCGAGGGTCCCTAGCTTGTAAATTTGTGAGCACATAAATATACTGCACTGGATATTACCAAAAAAAAAGTGTGTGTACATATGCACGTGTGAGGGTATATGTACAAGTGCAAAGACTTGTGTGTGAGCGTACATGTGCACATGCACATATGCATATGAGGATGGCTATGTATGACTAGCTATGGGTAGATGTGCAAGTGTAGGCGTCCCAGAGTCTATGTGCATGTATGTAGGAGGCTTGTGTATTTGCATAAGGTGTTATGTGCACGTGTAATAGCATATGGACACATGTTTGTGCATGGGTTTATGTGCACCTATGCACGTCTATGTGTAGACATCTATGTGCATATATGTGGGGTGTGTGCGCAAGGTCTTATGTGCACATGTACAAGTTGCAAGAACCTATGTACATGTGTATGAGTGCATATGTGGAGGCGGTGTGCCAAGGGGTTGTATGTGTATGCATGTATGAGGATGTGTGTGTAGCACTTACCTATGTGCAATGCCTATGTACATGCATCTATGTGCATGTGCATGGGACTATATGAGTGCAAGGATCCCAGTTTGAGAGGTTGTGTGTGCACATGTGCGAATATGTGTGCAAGTGCATGTACGCACGATCATGCTGCAAGTGTTTAGGAGTTATGTATATGTGCGCATGCATGTGTCTGTGTGCAAGGTCTTGACAAATCAAAAGCGTTAAAAAATGATTTTAAAAGTTTATGCAATATTCACCTCTTGGCATTAACTAGCGCACCGCGGCCTTGGACTCCCCACCCACCACATGCAGGATTAGAGAGAGCCCTGTGGACGGGGCCCCACAACTCTCTCTTCAATGCATCTCTCCTCCTAGCTCATTCCATGCCAACCAATGCAATAAACAGCAAAGAGGGAGATGTACAAGTTCGACCTCTAAGAATTTATTATATATATATATATATTCTCCTGCGACTTGTGATGGGCGAGTTCGATCTTGCTCGTGTCACGACAGAAGGGCGTATCGGATAGAGTGATTGACATCAGAGAGGTGGAGGTAGAGATGGTGATGGGGGAGAAGGGAGATGGAGGTTTTTCTTATTTTTTGGTGGAGGTAGGATGTGGAAAAGCGACTGGTGGAGAAGATGAGGAGGAGGGAGTGGTGGGGGGTTGTGGAGAAGCCGAGGCGGAGGGAGTGATGCCATGACGACTCCGTACACGAGGGGAAGGGAACCTTAGGGTTTCCCTAAACCCTTTGTTTTTTTGGATGATTTTTTTTTGGGGGGAGGGGGGATTTCTTCCTCTTTCTTCTTCTTCTTCTTCTTCTTATCTATACTACATTATTATTTGAGCTACAGGTTCGGGAAAGTGTCGAACCACCACAGTGCTCCCGAACCTGGCTCCCAAACCAAACCAAAGTGACCATTAATGTCACATGATTAGGAGCAGAATGAAAGGTAAGTGACCATTAATGCCACATGATTGGGAGCAGAATGGAACGTGGTCTCCTTCCACCACCTTCTCTTCTTCTCTCACTCTCACTCTCATTCTCACTTTCACTCTCACTCTCACTCTCACTCAGGAGGCAGCAAGTGCAAGCAGCAGGAGGCAGGCCAGCAAGCAGTAGGACGCAGGCCAGCAACAAGCAGCAGGAGGTCAGTCCTCTCTCTCTCTCTCTCTCTCTCTCTCTCTCTCTCTCTCTCTCTCTCTCTCTCTCTCTCTCTCTCTCTCTCTCTCTCTCTCTCTCTCTCTCTCTCTCTCTCTCTCTCTCTCTCTCTCTCTCTCACGTTGACGTCTGATAGACGTCAGAGAGTCTGTCTCTCTCTGACGTGTGTGCCAGTCACGTCACAGAGTCGAGATGCTCTGACGTGTGTGCCAGTCGTGTCGCAGCGTCGAGACGCCAAGAAACACGTCAGAGGGTTGGGCGGCCCGGGGGGGGGGGGGGGGGGGAGGGAGGGCGGGGGGTGCGGGGAGGGATTGTCCTGAGGCAGCCGCACGTCGTGCGAAGCGTCTCTCTCTCTCTGACGGGGGGGAGGGCAGGGGGTGCGGGGAGGGATTGTCCTGAGGCAGCCGCACGTCGTGCGAAGCGTCTCTCTCTCTGACGGGGGGGAGGGCGGGGGGTGCCGCACGTCGCGCAAAGCGTCTCTCTCTCTCTGACGTCCGTCAGAGAGTCTCTCTCTGACAGACGTCAGAGAGAGAGAGAGAGTAAAGCTGTGTTTACTCGCCGTATATTCATCTGCCATAGTCTTGCTAACTTTAATCATTCAGAAATTTTCAGTTATTGCTACTTTAAAATCATGAAAGAAGACTTCTCACAATGACCATATATTGAATGTATACTAATGGCTAGGTAACAGATGACAGATGTACAAACTAAACCAGTGCCTAGCTGGCCCCTCCTCCCCATCATCATCATCATCGTCTTCTACTACTTCCCCTCCCTCCCGTCGGCTAGTGGCGTTGACAAGGGGAAAGTTAAAAAATATGAAATGATTTTAATTATTTTTAGGGGGTGTCCTATGGGACGCGAGAGTAAACACAGCTTTACTCTCTCTCTCTCTCTCTGACGTCCGTCAGAGAGAGACTCTCTGACGTGTTGAGTCAGCTCTTCAATGATTATAAAGCGCAATTCTTTCTTTTAGATTATATTGGTTTGAACAAATTAAAGCGATGCAAATTAAATGGACCTTTGCTCTCTCTCTCTGACATCCGTCAGTCAGAGACTCTCTGACGTGTCTGACGTGTCGCACGTGAGAGAGAGAGAAGCGCATTTATTGGTTTAGTTTGATGTATTTATTGGTTTAAATAGTTAGTTTAGTTAGTTAATTAGATTGTTGGTTAGTTAATTAGGTTATTGGTTTAAATAGTTAGTTTAGTTAGTTTTGGTTGTTTATTTTAGTTTTGTTAGTTTGTTTTGTTAGTTTGTTTGTTTGTTTGTTTTGTTAGTTAATTTAGTTAGTTATTTAGTTATTTTTGGTTGTTTGTTTATTTAGTTAGTTTATTTAGTTTATTTGGTTTAGTTAGTTTATTTAGTTAGTTAGTTATTTAGTTTAGTTGGTTTGTTTAGTTAGTTGATTAGATAAGTTAGTTTGAATTATTTTTGTGTGTTAGTTACTTTGCATTTAGTTTAGGGTTAGTTTATTTTATTTAGTTTACTTGGTTAGTTTAGTTAGTTGTGTTGGTTTAGGGTTAGTTTATTTAGTTAGTTAGTTAAATAGGTTAGTTTGATTAGATTTGTGGTTAGTTGGTTTAGTTAGTTTTGGTTGTTTATTTAGTTTAGTTGTTTTATTTAGTTAGTTATTTAGTTTATTTAGTTCATCTCTGTTCGTCATCTTTGATTGAATCAACAATCCTGTTTAGTTAGTTGTCGAAATTAGTTAGTTTAGTTAGTTGTGTTGGTTTAGGGTTAGTTTATTTAGTTAGTTTAGTTAGTTAAATATAGTAAGTTAGTTAGTTAAATAGGTTGTTAGTTAGTTTGATTAGATTTGTGGTTAGTTGGTTTAGTTAGTTTTGATTGTTTATTTAGTTAGTTTATTTAGTAAGTTAGTTAGTTTGGTTAGATTTGTGGTTAGTTAGTTAGTTAGTTTGGTGCGCAGATCGGACGCAGGTAGCTCACGTAGTGAATTCCCAAAGGTCCCCAAGAACAAAGCACTCTACTTTTTAGCACAAAAATCAATGTGAAAGCAAGCACGACATGAGACAAGAGACAAATTGGGTTGAATCTCCCCCATGCCTTGTGTGAGCGCTTCACAAAGCATGTATTTAATATATATTTTCAATCTTTTTGCTCAAAAATAGCCCAATTACAAAAATATACAAGCTTTTAGCTTTTGAGTTTGCTTTCTACCAAAAATAGGAAAATAAAGCTAATGGACGGTGCCCAAAGAGTCTGGCACGCCCAATCTCAATGTCCAAATAAAAATAACATATCCAGGCGCATAAGCGCATACAAAATAATAATAAATAGTCGATGTCTCTATAGACATAATCAAAATATAGGCGTGGCGCCTATCAAAATATAGTCGAAAGATCGGAAACCCGCTAGACTCCAATGCTTTCCTCCGCCACTGCTGCTATCTCTACACATCAACTGAAGCATTCACAATCGTTAGTAAAATAACACAATTAAACCGACAAAAGTGAATACCTAGCAGTCTTCAGCTACATAAATAAATCAACTGGTTAGAAATAAATCCTAACCTTAATTTATTACGAGTGCGCACTCTAAACTCATAAACGTTTATTAATTTAATATGCATTTTGCGGAATCACCCGCTATGGAATCACCCATGTACACACTAAATTAATGAAACGCCCGAAAAGGACAGGCGTCCCCATCAACTTCTCGCACAAAGAATCCTCTTTGCGTATGAGCCCCGGTCATCTAAGTTTACGGAATCCACCGTAAAACCTCACGGAATCCACCGTGGAATATACCTCCTGGCATCATACCCCCGGGGTGGGATAGCAATTGACCTCAATTGCTATTAGCTCAATGTGGAGCTAACAGAGTGGGGAAAGCATTTAGGTCTCTAGCGTGCATCCATTGTGCTTCTTCTACAGGATGGTTCTTAAATTTCACGAGATATCTAGAGTACCTTCGGCCAGTTCTAGTGGTCATGTAGTCAGTGTCTATGATGGCTTCTGGTTCAAGGATTTCAGTCTCTTCTTCTAGTAAAGGTGGGTTTTCATAGACAGGGTGGATAGGTAATTGTCCTCTAAATGGTCTCAATAAACTAATATGAAAGGTATTATGAATTTTCCAATGTGATGGCAGTTCTAACTTGAATGCATTGTCATTAATCTTATGAATGATTCTAAATGGTCCGTAGAATCTAGGGGCTAATTTAACAACTGGATGTCTATCTACACTTTGCAGTCTACGTTTCTCTATTCTAAGCCAAACATAATCATTAATTTTGAAATTCATGGCTTGTCTTTTCTTGTTGGCTTGTTTGGTATATGATTGTTGGGCTTTAGCAATCATATCCTTTACTTCATCAAAAATAGTATTATGCATAACAGCAATATCATCGGCACTTTGTATTCTATTAGACAAAGATGCAACAGGTGTAGATAATCTATGTCCATAAATAACTTCAAAAGGTGCTTTCTTTGTAGATGTGTGCGGTGTATTATTGTAAGCAAACTGTAATAAATGCAAATGAGTATCCCATGTTTGAGGTTTAGAGATAGTGTATGCACGTAAAAGATCTAAAATAGTGCTATTTGTGGCTTCTGTTTGTCCATTTGTTTCTGGATGAAATGCAGATGAGAAATCAATCTTTGTGCCTAGATTTGAAAACAGTGTAATCCAGAAATTATTACAAAATCTAGAATCTCTATCTGAAATAATCACTTTCGGCAATCCATGGTTAGTAAAAACAGTTTTCAAAAATAACTGTGCTGCTTGTGATGCTGTTAAAGTTTTCTTACATGCAATGAAATATGCTTGCTTACTAAATCTATCTACAATTGTCCAAATCATGTCATGGTTAGATTTAGTATTTGGTAAGCCAGTAATGAAATCCATAGATATATGTTCCCAAGGTTTAGATGGAATAGATAAAGGCATTAATAACCCATACTGTTTACCATGATGTCTTTTTATTCTTTGACAAATCAGACATTCAGAAACAAAATTAGACACATCTGCATCCATATGCGGCCAATAAAAATCTTCAGTTAACATGCGTAATGTAGAAATGATACCTCTATGACCTTGATATGGGGGACAATGAATTTCATTCAAAACAAAAGATCGGAATGGAATAGTAACACACAGTCTCTTTTCAAAGAACATGAATCCATCATTATATGACAATGAATCAACAGGAATGAAATTATTTTGAACTAATTTTTGCCAATCAGAATGAAAAGTAATATCCTGGTGATATGTGTCTTTCATAGCAATCAAAGAATCAAAAGATATGATAGAAATGTTATGAATTGCAGGTCTTCTACTCAATGCATCGGCAACTACATTTTCTTTTCCAGGTTGGTATTGAATGATAGGATGGAAACTTTGAATGAATGAAGCCCATTTGATATGGCGGTCAGAAATTTGGGGTTGGCTAAGTAGATGTCTAATGCTTTGCTGGTCAGTCTTTATCATGAATTCTGAACCCATTAAATAATGCTTCCATTGTTTCAATGCTTGGACAACTGCTAAGAGTTCCTTGTCATAAGTGGAATATTTAAGCTCAGAGGGTTTCAGCTTAGAACTAGAATATGCTATTGGATGGTTATCTTGCATTAACACGGCTCCTATTCCTGATCCGCTAGCATCGGTCACAACTAGAAAGAATGGTCTGTTAAAGTCAGGCAATTGTAGGACAGGGGCATTGGTCAATGCACGTTTAAGTAAATCAAAGGATTTCTGCTGGTTTTCAGTCCATTGATAAACAATACCTTTCTTAAGAAGTTTGGTCAGTGGTAAAGCAAGTAATGAGAAATTACGTACAAACTTCCTATAGAAACTAGCAAGACCAAGGAATGAGCGTAATTCATGTACATTTTTAGGAATAGGCCAATGCAATATTGCGTCAATTTTCTTAGGATCAACTTTTATTCCTTCTTTTGATACAATATGACCTAGATATTCTATTTCTGTCTTAAAGAATTCACTCTTGTCAGGATTTGCAAACAATTGATTTTCTTTCAGTAATTGAAAAACTAATGATAAATGCTCATAATGCTCTTTTTCACTTTGACTGAACACTAAAATATCATCAAAGAAAACAATCACACAATATTGATATTTTAGAAAAATACGGTTCATCATTCTACTGAAAGTGGCAGGTGCATTAGTTAATCCGAATGGCATAACTAAAAATTCGTAATGGCCAAACTGTGTCCTGAATGCAGTCTTAAATATGTCGGATCTATCTAACCTCACCTGATGATATCCAGATTTAAGATCAATTTTACTAAATATAGAAGATCCTTGCAGTTTGTCCATAAGGTCGTCAACTCTAGGTATAGGATACCTATTCTTTACAGTGATCTTGTTTAATGCTCGGTAGTCAATACACATCCGATAAGTATTATTCTTTTTCTTGACTAAGAGCACAGGTGCACCGAATGGGGAACTGCTAGGTCGAATTAAACCTCTATTTAGTAATTCTTCTACTTGACTCTGGATTTCTTTTTGCTCTATTTGATTGTGCCTATATGGGGCTTTGCAAGGTGGTTGTGTGCCAGGTATTAGGTCAATCTTATGGTCTTCTGGACGTGATGGAGGTAAACCTGGTGGTAGGTCTTCTGCAAAACAATCCTTAAAATATGCAAGAAATTCCTTATGCCTAGGGTGTATATGAGTTTCTTTTGCGTGCAATTCATTCACCCAAATGAGATATGATTTAGTATTCTTGCGTAGTGCACGTTTTGCTTGAGTATGCGAAAGCAGTGGAAACATATGAGATGCATGCATACCAAATAATGTAATAGATTTTCCTTGAAAATTAATATTCATTGTGTGTGTGGAATAATCTATATTGGGATTATGTTGGTGTCTCCATGGCATTCCTAGAATAATGTCGCTAGACTGTAATGGGACAACTAAGAAATTTCTTCTTTCAATATATGGACCAATTTGAATTTCTAAATTTTGAACTTCTTGTGTGCCATTGTACCTAGTGCCTAAAAATGCAGCTTTTATGCGATAGTGCGTAGGTACTGTATGCAATTTCAATTCCTTTACCAATTTTGCTGAAATAAAGTCATGCGTACTACCGTCATCATGCAATACAGTTCTTTCTTTTCCATGCACCATACATTTCATAGTCAACAATGAATGTAAAGTAGGCATACCTGGTAAAGTGTCGGAAGTAGTAGTAGGATCATCTTCTTCTTCAGTGAAATCTGGCATATCCTCATGCTCGTCTTCGTCCATAGCTCCAAGGTAGTTGATATGTGCTGATGGCTTCTTTGAATGACAATTTGCTGCGAGATGGCCTGGCTGGTGGCACTTGTAGCATACGATAGGCTTGGCTTTGGTCACATTATTTGCAATGGCTGGGAGTCTGGGTATATTTGGATTTGCTTGTTGGATAGGCTTAGGATTTGGATTGACAGTGGATGGTAATGCAGGTGGTTTAGGCCAATTCTTGCGGAAAGATGGTGATGAAAAACGACCTGGATTAAACCTTCTGAAATTTGAATTGAATTGTTTAGATCCATAATTACCGTTTGCTTGGAATGGCTGTGGTCGTCGATCTCTTCCGCGTAACTTATCTTCAGTGTCGTGAGCTAAGGAGATGGCATCTTCAAGAGTAGCAGGCTTGAACATGTTCACCTCAGCGTAGTAATGTCCAAGAAGTCCAGACATGTACTTCCGCTTATGTGTCGTCTCTGGTACGTCTTCAAGCATGCGTAGCTGTAGGAGTGCATTCCAAAAACGCTCTGTATACTGTGGAATAGGCTCACGGTCGCGTTGTTGCAGTAAATCCCATTGCTTGATAGCCTTCTCATGAAATTGCGGTGGTAGAAAATTTTGCATGAACTTCTTCTTGAAATCTTCCCATGTAGCAGGACATTCTATGCTCTTGCGGACGACAGTCCACCAAAGTGATGCTCTATCTATCAGATGATTAGTAACACACTTGATTTTATCTTTCTCGGGATAAGTTTCCTCATGGAAATAGTCATCAAACTGGCTAATGAATGATAAAACAGTCTTTCCTTCTCTTATGCCATTGAAAGTGCGAAACTTGAAACTTCGTTTACTTATCTTGGATTCCTTGCGAATGGTTTGTGCTTCAAGAGTGGCGTCGATGGTACGGCGTATCAAATCTTCAACTTGAGGTTCTTCTTTATCAGTGGACGCTCCTTGTAGCTTTGTCAATTGCGCTTGCAAGGCTTGCCTAGCTCTTCGCTCTTCGTCTAATTGCAACATGATAAGATCCAGCTTTTGCTCCATGGTAGGCTCGGGTAGGTCATCTTCAGCCATAGGATCATCCATATGTGGGGAAGTCATCCTGTAAAACTCAACAAACCTTTCTCACTCAAAATCAGTTAGCGGGATGAGCGTAGCTCAAATTTGGGGTTACAAGGCTATGTATTTTTGGGTATTTTCTTCTTCAATTTTCAGAAATTCTGAAATATTTCTGTCTCCGTTTGCTGAAAGTACTTCAACGAACTTGCAGATAGGTAAAACAGCTTGCTGCGAACAACTTTCCAGTTCTGAGTTTTTGCAAACGAACAAGTCTTCTAGGAGTTTCAAGCGTTAGTCAGTTCTGATTTAGTCTGACTTGCAGAGTTGCAGACTTAACAGACTTGCAGGGTTGTGAACTTGCTGAACTTAGCTGACTTGCAGGACTTGCAGTACTTGATTAGTGTCGACTTGCGAAACTTGTCTTCTGGAGTGCGTGACCGAGAGTTTGCAGACTTATCTGCCTTCACTGACTTGCAGAGTATAGAGGTAACTTAAGCTTAATTAGTTAAGCTTAAGCTTAATAAGCTTAAGTAATGGAGAAATAGGCCGCCGTTTTTCAATCGTGGGGGGGGGGGGGGGGGGCGTTTTTGATTCCGCCGAAAATTTCGGGGGTCCTCCTCTTGATCACCACTTGACGATTTGTTGCTAATCAAGCTTCTCTTAAGTTCTTAAGCTTTGTACTTAAGCTTTGTTAATGAAGAAGATAAGAAATTTCTCACTGTTCATCACGACTTGTTCATGGAGTTGAGGGAGTGGTCCTCCGCCAACAGAGAGTGGTCCTTCGCGATCTGAGAGTGGAAACAGGGGTTCTTGATCGCCAGAAGTCTGCCTGTATCGACGGTTCGCGACGAGATTGACTGTAGAGGCCGTTTGTTCCTGGAGCTCCGCCTTCACCCGAGATTGGTAGCGATTGGAAGCCCTTGATCTCTGCTCCGCTCTGATACCACTGGTGCGCAGATCGGACGCAGGTAGCTCACGTAGTGAATTCCCAAAGGTCCCCAAGAACAAAGCACTCTACTTTTTAGCACAAAAATCAATGTGAAAGCAAGCACGACATGAGACAAGAGACAAATTGGGTTGAATCTCCCCCATGCCTTGTGTGAGCGCTTCACAAAGCATGTATTTAATATATATTTTCAATCTTTTTGCTCAAAAATAGCCCAATTACAAAAATATACAAGCTTTTAGCTTTTGAGTTTGCTTTCTACCAAAAATAGGAAAATAAAGCTAATGGACGGTGCCCAAAGAGTCTGGCACGCCCAATCTCAATGTCCAAATAAAAATAACATATCCAGGCGTATAAGCGCATACAAAATAATAATAAATAGTCGATGTCTCTATAGACATAATCAAAATATAGGCGTGGCGCCTATCAAAATATAGTCGAAAGATCGGAAACCCGCTAGACTCCAATGCTTTCCTCCGCCACTGCTGCTATCTCTACACATCAACTGAAGCATTCACAATCGTTAGTAAAATAACACAATTAAACCGACAAAAGTGAATACCTAGCAGTCTTCAGCTACATAAATAAATCAACTGGTTAGAAATAAATCCTAACCTTAATTTATTACGAGTGCGCACTCTAAACTCATAAACGTTTATTAATTTAATATGCATTTTGCGGAATCACCCGCTATGGAATCACCCATGTACACACTAAATTAATGAAACGCCCGAAAAGGACAGGCGTCCCCATCAACTTCTCGCACAAAGAATCCTCTTTGCGTATGAGCCCCGGTCATCTAAGTTTACGGAATCCACCGTAAAACCTCACGGAATCCACCGTGGAATATACCTCCTGGCATCATAGTTAGTTTAGTTAGTTTATTTAGTTAGTTGATTAGATAAGTTAGTTTGAATTATTTTTGTGTGTTCGTTACTTTACATTTTGTTTAGGGTTAGTTTATTCTATTTAGTTTACTTGGTTAGTTTAGTTAGTTGTGTTAGTTTAGGGTTAGTTTATTTAGTTAAATATATAGTAAGTTAGTTAGTTAAATAGGTTGTTAGTTAGTTTAATTTATTTAGTTTAGTTAGTTATTTAGTTTACTTGGTTAGTTTAGTTAGTTGTGTTAGTTTAGGGTTAGTTTATTTAGTTAGTTAGTTAAATAGGTTGTTAGTTAGTTTGATTAGATTTGTGGTTAGTTGGTTTAGTTAGTGTTGGTTGTTTATTTAGTTTAGTTGTTTTATTTAGTTAGTTATTTAGTTTATTTAGTTCATCTCTGTTCGTCATCTTTGATTGAATCAACAATCCTGTTTAGTTAGTTGTCGAAATTAGTTAGTTTAGTTAGTTGTGTTGGTTTAGGGTTTGTTTATTTAGTTAGTTTAGTTAGTTAAATATAGTAAGTTAGTTAGTTAAATAGGTTGTTAGTTAGTTTGATTAGATTTGTGGTTAGTTGGTTTAGTTAGTTTATTTAGTTAGTTTAGTTAGTTTATTTAGTTAGTTAGTTAAATAAATATAGTAAGTTAGTTAGTTTGGTTAGATTTGTGGTTAGTTAGTTTAGTTAGTTTTGGTTGTTTATTTAGTTTAGTTGTTTTATTTAGTTAGTTATTTAGTTTATTTAGTTAATAGTTTAGGTTTAGTTTGTTTATTTTAGTTTTAGTTGAGAGAGAGATAGAGAGAGAGAGAGAGAGAGAGAGAGAGAGAGAGAGAGGTTGCTTTGCTTGGTATTGTCTAATTTATTGGTATTTTCTAATGTATTTATTGGTTTAAATAGTAAATTAGTTAGTTAATTAGGTTGTTGGTTAGTTAATTAGGTTATTGGTTTAAATAGCTAGTTTAGTTAGTTTTGGTTAGTTTGTTTAGTTTGTTTGTTTGTTTGTTTGTTTTGTTTGTTAGTTTAGTTAGTTTTGGTTGTTTGTGGTTATTTGGTTTAGTTAGTTATTTAGTTTAGTTAGTTATTTAGTTAGTTTTGGTTGTTTGTGGTTATTTGGTTTAGTTAGTTTATTTAGTTAGTTGATTAGACTATAACTTAGTTTATTTATTTAGTTAGTTAGTTTATTTAGCCCATTGTGTGGTTATAATAATATCCATGTTATTGTGTTTGTGTATATATTTGGATATAGTATATGTGTATGTAAGTAGTTAGGTAGACAATCATGGATGAATAGTTACATGCATACCCATGTAAACTTTTAGTCCTATGTTACATGAACTTAGTTTATTTATTTAGTTAGTTAGTTTATTTAATTAGTTAGTTTAGTTGTTTGTGGTTCTTTAGTTAGTTTATTTAGTTAGTAGTTACGTTAGATTGTGTGTTAGTTTGTTTTTTTGTTTTAGTTTATATATGTGTTAGTTACTTTTGAGAGAGAGAGAGAGAGAGAGAGAGAGAGAGAGAGAGAGAGAGAGAGAGAGTTTAGTTTTGGTTGTTTGTGGTTAGTTAGTTCAATCAGTTTATGTAGTTATTTTATTTAGTTATTTTTTGTTGTTTAGTTGGTTTAGTTAGTGTATTTAGTTATTTAGTTAGTTTTGGTAATTTACTAAATAGGAAGTTACTTTAGATATAGTTTAGAGTTAATTTACTTTTTTGTTTGTTTATATATGTGTTAGTTACTTGAGAGAGAGAGAGAGAGAGAGAGAGAGAGAGAGAGAAAGAGAGAGAGAGAGAGAGAGAGAGAGAGAGAGGGAGGGAGGGAGGTTTGCTTGGTATGGTTTAATTTATTGGTATTTTGGTTTATTTTGTGCAGTTTGTTTGTCAGGATTGCTATTTGAGGTCGATGATCTCTCTCTCTCTCTCTCTCTCTCTCTCTCTCTCTCTCTCTCTCTCTCTCTCTCTCTCTCTCTCTCTCTCTCTCTCTCTCTCTCTCTCTCTCTCTCTCTCTCTCTCTCTCAGGTTGTAAATTTGTTTTGATATATTTATTGGTTGTTAGTTAAATAGGTTGTTAATTAGTTTGGTTAGATTTGTGGTTAGTTAGTTTAGTTAGTTTTGGTTGTTTATTTAGTTTTGTTAGTTTGTTTAGTTAGTTATTTAGATTAGTTAGTTTTAGACTATAACTTAGTTACTTTATTTAGTTAGTTAGTTTATTTAGTTAATAGTTACTTTAGATTGAGTGTTAGTTACTTTAGATATAGTTTAGGGTTAGTAAGGTAGTAGTTACTTTAGATATAGTTTAGGGTTAGTAAGGTAGTAGTTACTTTAGATATAGTTTAGAGTTAATTTGCTTTTTTGTTTTAGTTTATGATTCCTCGAAGGAAATGAAGATTTCTTTCCATTAGGCGTCTTTGAGACATTGTCTTTTTTTGTAGGCATCGGCCATTTGCTTATAGTACTTGGAAATACGTCGGTGCCTTATGCTTGGCCTTTGTGGCTTCATTTTGACTAGGTCTCTTATAGAAATTATTTTTGTGGTGCTTGGTCTCTGCCTCAATTATGACCCGCTTTAGTGTAACATTGTTATTCCACGTACTTACTTATACCGTTGCATTGCCAATGTGATTACCAATGGAAACTATGGAAGCATTCCCGTCTTCGCCTTCTTATGTTTTTCTCAACGAGGAAGATTTTGTTAATGATTAGTCAAAAAGCTTTGTTTCTATTAGGCATCTTCGAGACACTGTCTTTTTTTGTTGGCATCGGCCATTTGCCTATGGTGCTTAAAAACATTTGCGTACGCTTTAGTGTAACATTGTTATTCCACGTACTTACTTATACCGTTGCATTGCCGATGTGATTACCAATGGAAACTATGGAAGTATTCCCGGCTTCGCCTTCTTATGTTTTTCTCAACGAGGAAGATTTTGTTAATGATTAGTCAAAAAGCTTTGTTTCTATTAGGCATCTTCGAGACACTGTCTTTTTTTGTTGGCATCGGCCATTTGCCTATGGTGCTTAAAAACACTTGCCTACCTTATACTTGGCCTTTGTGGCTTCGTTTTTCAGTATTGTGCTGTTGTTTCTAATTATCGCATGTGCAAGCATATAATTTCTTACATTTATGTCGAGAGGAATGTTTGTAGGTATGGTGCATGGAATAGATTGTTTTTATGTTTGGCATTTTGTGTTACATTGGTTTGAAACTACTTTTAGTTTTAAGTTTGGTGTGTGTGTGTGAGACATAGAGAGGGTGCTTAGAGAGAATTGGAGAGAGAGAGAGAGAGAGAGAGAGAGAGAGAGAGAGTGTGTGTGTGTGTGTGTGTGTGTGTGTGTGTGTGTGTGTGTGTGATTGAGTGAGTGAGTGAGTGTGGATACAGAGGGGGGAGGTGTAAATGGAATCAAAGATAGAGGGGTTGTGAGTAGAGGAGAGTAAAGTATGTGATGTTTTTGTGATAGCATTTCCCACTGTGCGATAGGGAAGTGAAGCTGCCGTGCGATACGGCAGCTTCACTTCCCTCGCACCCCGCTTCGCGGCAGCGAAGCGGGATAGCGTTCTTCGCGCGCAAGGAACGCTAGTTATTATTATTATAGGTGCAGTTATGTGATGTTTTGTGATATATTTTTTTGTAAATTTCTTGGGTTAAAGAAGAAAAACATAAAAATACACCCAAAATTAAAGAAAAGTTTTTTAAGAAAAGCTTCACCGTTTAAAAGCTTTTAGGTTTTTCAAGTTTGTAAACTACAAAAGCTTTAAAAAGCTTAAAGGAAAGCTTTGAACGTGGGAAGTCTTAAGCCTATATAAAAAGGGGAGAGTTAAGTAGTATGGGTCATTCTCTTCATTACAAACTTCGTCTCTTATTTGAGGAGAGAGGAAGGTCATACACAAGTGTGGAAACACATATATCAGTTCATCGGTAGTCGTGTTTGGAAACTAAAAGGTTAGATTCAAATCTTCGTCATCCATTCTTTTTAGGATTAGTTTAAACAATTTTGTCCTTTGTTCTTTTAGGTTAGATTCAAATCTTCGTCATTCATTCTTTTTAAGATTAGTAAATAGTAATGAAATAAAAATGAAAAGAAAATAAACTTTTGAGCGTATGGCGAAAAACGAAAGCGCAACGAACTTTTGAATGTACTAAAGAAAATGAAAATGTAAAATTTCAACAAATCAAATATTTTCAAATGGACAGGAGAATGGCACTTTCTCCCATAATTATTTAATTACGAAGAGATTTGTGCCAAGTCTTTGGCATGCTATATAACATGCTTTCTCATTTTATTTAGTCTTTTTTTAGTTTTTAAAGTATTGTTATTGTTTATTGATTTCATTTATTCATTTTACTAGGATTACTATTAAGAAAAAAACCATCATTTTTGCACGTCAAAAAATAAAACTATTTTTTAAAAATAAAATTATGAAGTATAACATTATTTTCTGTGAACAAGTATACTGTAGTTTTATGATAAAAACATATTATTTTCGTTAACATCAATGGACACTACGAAGAAACAAAGTCACAAGGCATACTTCAAGACTTCTAGAAAAAGAAAAACTATGGCTTCTAGAAAAACATCACTAAAACAATTTGTTACAACTTGGTATGACATAGAAAATCTAGAATCATCTTGGGCGACAGATTGTGAAAGCATCATTGGAAGTCTAACAATGTGTGCATCCTATGGTATAGTCACAATGCAATATCATGTTGCCACCTCGCAAAAAAACAATCCATCTACTATAGAAGAAATACAAGTTACAATGGCTTTATCAAGCTGTCCGACATGATAACCTTCAACCAGGCAAGTAGCCCAAGATGGTCATTAATTAGTGTGTCCCAGACAAGGGCAAGAAGTGCCAAGGCCCAAAGCTCGAGCGATACCCTCAGATTTCTTGCTAAATTGGATAGGACTTGTCTATTTGGGAACACCAATCGGGTGCACCATGAAAACAGGCCCTAAAGACCCGATTAGAAGGTGGGAATAGGGTATATTTGGTTGGGAGGTGAGTAAGACACACAAGATATTTTCTTCTCTCTCTCACATTTGATATCAGAGCACGCGAGTTTCCAAAAAAAAAAAGAGATTTGGGGGTTTTTTGTTACGGCCACACAAGTGAGATCGTGCGGCAGTCGTGAGAGTGCATAGGAGTGGGCAACGTGAAGGCATCTTTGCAACACACCACACAAGGTAACATAGCTTGAAAAGCCTCCTTCTCTGCAAGTGGCAACGTCCACATCAAGGCCTGGAGGCAGCCCAACGAGCCAATCACGTGAGCCAGCAGTGGCCAATAGCACCACCGAGGCCCAGGCACACTCCATCACACAAGAGAGCTCTCTCTCTTTTCCTTGAGAGGATAACTATCTCCCTTTCACCTTTTATCATTGGTAAATTCCTTTTGGCACTGTGCATGTGGGATAGAATCCCCTTTTTACCAATATTGTGAGCCCTACATCCCCTTGTTTTTAAAAAAAAGGGTGTTTTCTCCTCTTTCTGAGCACATTTTCTGAGATCTATAACTTCATGACATCCAAATTGCAAACCGATTTCATGAGCTTCGAGAATGATTTGAAGACAAGCTTCTAAAGTATTATCATCGCCAATTGAGCTTGGGAGCACTTCCGAAATTTCGCGCCAAAGTGACCTCTTGAGGTGGGCAAAAATTGGGATTTTTTTGGCTCCAACTCTGATTCAAGTGTTGTCAGTTCTTGTGGTTTTCTTGCATCGATAAGTACCAAATTTTAGCATATTTGACCTCTAGTTTTGAGTAGCAAGGACTGGCGAGGACATTTCAAATTGCTTTCGTGGTGCCAAATACACACTATATCTACCTTTTGGGGCTTAAAATTCACTACTTTGAGTGCATCTATGTATGCTTGAGAGTGTGGATTCTGTGCATTTGGATGTTTTTGCATGGTTTCAAAGAGGATTTGGTGACTTATTCAACTTTGCACTTTTGTTCGAAATGTACAAAGAGGCTTGCTTTTGACATGTATGCTTCTTGTGGATAGTACTTGTGCGAAAACATAGCAGTTTTCTGAAAGTACATTGTATTTACATTTGTCTTGCTTTTGTTGGTTTGAATTATCAATCCAAAAAAAAAAACAATTAATCAAGCATGTCAAGCATTGAAGATATGCCTTTGAACAACGTTGATGTAGAGGAAGAACCTCTTATGCATGATGACAAGTTGCCCTCTTCATCTAGTGATGTGCATAATTGTCTTTCTAGTTTGAAAGGCACTATGCAAGTTTTTCTTGAACAAATGCAAATTTTAACTCGAAATGCTTTGGATAAAGGCAAGAGACCTTTAGATGAGAGTTACTCTGTCCAGGAATATGCAAACAAGTATAGAAAGATTCTGTTAAAGGTTCCTCAAGCAAATGCATAAATTTGTCATGGGCTTAAAAGAAACCTTAAGGCCACTTGTCAGGAAGGAGAGATGTAAAACCTTGAATGAGGCAGTGGAGCTTGCATTGGTCCTTGAAGATGGGAAGGCCTAGAGATTTCCTTGGACTAGAGGTGCACTCTACAATTGCATCTAGTGCTCCTCATGCGAAGGACGCTAGAGAGGTGCATATGATCAAGACGGTGTCAGGTACCAGGAGGAAGGTATCTACTATGGCTAAGAGAGCCTACAATAAATCCATGCTCACTCCACAGCAAAGGGAGAAAGCAATGAGAGAAGGACTCTATTATGGATGCTTAGGGTAGCATAAATTTAAGGCTTGTCCCAAGAAGGCAAGAGTCAGTGCTCAAATGGTTCTTAATCAAATGCAGGATGTGGATAAGGCGAGAGATGACCTAGATGAGTCACCTCCACATGACTCTGGTTATCATGAACGGATCCTAGCCGTCGCAGTAACAAAGAAAGTACCAATTGTGCCAAATCCAATGTTATCGCCTAAGGCACAAAATGGGTACCAGTTTGCTAACACTAAGCTCATTGTAATGAAAGGCATAGTGGCAGGATGCCCTGTGCATATTTTATTTGATACGGGCTCTTCACATAATGCTATTAGTTCTAATCTTGTCAAGAAACTGAAGCTCAAGTCTACCCCTTCAGAATATAGTTATTCGGTAGAGCTAGCTGATGGGATGGGTACAGAGACATGGGATCAGCGAGTTGTTGACCTCCCTATACAAATCCAGTCTTATGAGGACAGATTGGATTTTGAAATTACACGGCTTACAAGATTCGACCTGGTGTTGAGCAAGCAGTGGCACACAAAGAAGAGACCTATCATTGACTTCTCTTCTCATGTTTATCAATTTCAACACGAGGGTCAACAATTGTTGATTCGTGGAGAACTAGATCTCCAAGAAGCGCAAATTCTCTCAATGACCAAGGTGCTCAAGATTGACTGTAAGTCTCTTTACTTTTGTTATATTTTAAATATTTATAAATGTGTGTCAAAGGATGACACGAATAAAGGTGGAAGTTCCACAAGTATCCCTTTGGCCTTATCAAGTAAAATAGCTGCCCAATTTTCTAATGTATTTAAATCTAAACTACCTCTTGGTTTACCTCCTCATAAGAACGTGGAGCATAGGATTGAGCTCATCCCAGGAGCTAATCCAGTTGCTAGACCCCTGTTCAGGATGAGTCTACAAGAGGATAATGAAGTCTGTAAGGTGGTGGATGAGTACTTAAGCAAAGGATTGATTAGACATAGCTTTTTACCCTTTGCAGCCCCAATTTTACTTGTAAAAAAGAAAGATGGTTCTTTTTGAATGTTTGTAGACTACAGGGCTTTAAATAAAATAAATGTCAAGCACAGATATCCTATGTCTCGTATTGATGATCTCTTAGATACTCTAGGTGGTGCTTCTATCTTTAGTAAAATTGATTTAAAAAGTGGTTATCACCGGATTAGAGTAAGAGATGAAGATATTTTTAAAACTACTTTTAGAACAAGATTTGATCAATATGAGTATTTGATTATGCCTTTCGGTTTAACAAATGCTCCTGCTACTTTTATGATGTTAATGAATGATTTACTAAGACCATACATGGGCAAGTTCATTGTAGATTTTATTGACAATGTGCTTGTGTATAGTAAGAGTATCCATGAACATGAGTCACATTTGGTGACAGTCTTTGAAACTTTGCGAGAAGCAAAACTCTATGCTAACCTAGACAAGACGATTCTATGTTTAGTAGAGATAGAGTATTTAGGTCATATTGTATCTGCCGATGGGATCAAGATGGACCCCAAGAAGGTTGTTGTGATACTTAGCTGGCCGACACCCCAAAATGAAACAGCTCTTCGTTCCTTTTTGGGATTGCCAGGATTCTATAGAGATTTATATATGCATACTCGTATATAGCTGCTCCTATGACAGATTTGTTGCAAGTTATGGTGCCCTATGTGTGGATATCAATGCAACAAGAAAGTTTTGAGGCTATGAAACAAGCAGTTTCTACTGCCCCTGTTCTCAAGATAGTTGATCCTAAGAAACCATTTGTTTTAGAAACAAATGCAAGTAGCATCGTGACAAGTGCAGTCCTTAGCTAAGAAGGCAGGCTTGTAGCTTTCGAAAGCAAGAAGCTTTCCCCAAGCCAACAGAATTGGCCAGTTCATGAACAATAGTTGTATGCTATTGTTCATTGCCTTAAAGTTTGGCGGCACTATTTATATGGTACATATTTTAAAGTTTATACAGATCACCATACTCTTAAGTATTTTTGTAGTCAACTAGATCTTCAAGGGCGACAAGCTCAATGGGCTAAAATGATGCAAGAATTTCATATGGAAATTCTATACAAGAAGGGTAAGGATAATTTTGTTGCTGATGCATTATCTCGTATAATGTATCAAATGAGCACAATTTTAGAAAGCTCATTGCTTCAAGAAATAAAGGAAGCACAGTTAGAGGACTCTTATATGGCAAAAATTTATCAGGCCATAGAACGAGACTCTTTGATTAGGGATGGACCAGATACTTCTGTTTCATTACCTACTGTTATTTTTGATAAGGCAAGTTCATTTAAGAACCTTTCAATTGAGAATGGGTTTCTTAAATGAAAAGGCAAGATCTGTGTTCCTAGTGCACGGGAACTATGAAAGAAAGTTTTGTTTGATAACCATGATGTGCCTTGTGCAAAACATCCTAGTATTGATAAGACCATACAGCTTGTTAGAATGACATTTTGGTGGCCAAAGTTGGCCAAGGATGTTTGCCAATATGTCCAACAATGCTTTCAATGTCAATTTAAAGAAGAAGAAAGGGTGAAGCCACCGGGTCTGCTAATGCCATTACAAATTCCAAAATCTAATTGGAAAATTATTTCCATGGATTTCATTGTCGGCTTACCTAGAACCCAGAGACAAAAAGACACTATCCTAGTGATAGTGGATTGCTTCAGTAAAATGGCTCATTTTATTCCCACTCGCGAAAGTGTGGAAGCTCCACAAGTCGTAGATTTGTTTATTGATCATGTGTTTAGGTTGCCTGGTCTACCTACGTCCATTGTGTCTGGTAGGGATGTCAGGTTTACTTGTCATTTTTGGTGTCATGTCTTTGGCCATTTAAATGTGTCTTTCAACATGTCAAGTGGTGATCACCTAGAAATAGATGGTCAAACAGAAAGAGCCAATTAGATACTAGAAGACATGCTAAGAGCATGTACTTGATAAACAAACAGACTGGGATACACATTTGTCTTTGTTAGAATTTGTGTATAACAAAGGACCTCATAAGTCGAAAGGTTTGTCTCCTTTTGAAATAAATTATGGAATGAATCCAAGTTTTCCTAGTACAGTAAGGTCGGATGAGAAATGCCCAGCTGTGGCAGAATTTCTTACTGACATACATGCTAATATTAAAATTGCTCAAGCCAAGTTACAGCAAGCTGCTGATAGGGCTAAGCATTTTGCAAATGAGAAAAAGTCAAGAATGAAGATAGCACTTAGAAGGCTCCACGACTCATGCATGCACGCATTCTCCCTTCTCACCCTCTACGACCTTCACATGCAAAGGGGGAGCATGAGGATAGGTATGAGAGGGCACTCAAGAGAAGAGATGGGAGCTTCTTGGTCCCTTACTCTCACACTCTCCCTCTCTCAAGTTCACACACACACATACACACACACTCTCTCTCTTTCTCTCTCTCAATGAAAAACAAGAAGTGATATGATAAAAAATGAGCACACATATGACTAGCCTTTTCTATTCACTTTCATCATTTTATACAACTTTTTAGGGTTGGGGTTTTTCTATCCCTTTGGATATCTAGCCTACTTTTAGGTCCAACGGCCAATCTTCCATCTAAGTATGCACTCAATTCCATGTTCCTATACTAAGTGCTACTAGATTTAATTACAATTTGCATGGAAGGGAACCCAGACCTCATTTACAACATTCAATTTCTTTTCCAAGGCCTAGTGAATTCCAAATTTTTATGTGGCTATCATGTTCTTCTTTATCTTCAAGTCTTTGTCTCTTCAATCGATTAATACTTACCACCTCTAAGGGACTACTAAAGCAAGTGATGATATTTTCATATAGGAACAAGGCCATTATATTTTCATCATCTCACTTGAGGGCTCTGACTTCAAATTACTTTGTCACATAGTTAGTATAGACTAGGATGTAGTAGTTTTTGCTTCCTTCTAATGGGAGGGTGGATAGGTTTGATGAAGTCAATAACCCATTTCTCAAACATCTTCAGGGAAAGAATAGGTTGTAATGGCATGCCATTGGTTTTGGTAGGATTTTTCATTTGTTGATAGGCGTTGCAATGCCTACAATAGTCATAAGCATCCTTGTGTAGGGTTGCCTCCACCGGTATCTTACAAAGAGAGCTTTTCTAAGTGTTGCTTCTCCTACAAAGTATCTACCACATGGCTCATCATGGCAAGCTTTTAGGAGAATCCCAATATCTGTCATGTGACACATCTTCATAGCATTTCATCCTTTCCTTTCTTATACAGTGCACCATGTAGTAGAGTGTAGGGGGATAATTCCAATGGAAGCTTCTTCTTGTCTCGCTGAAGATACCAAGAGGATATATTATGTAGATGAGAGGTTAGCAATATCTACGTACCATGGGGTTACATTCTCCACTAGAAAGAGAGAAGCATTAAGAAGGTCTAGATCATCCTCCTCCTCTTCACAGTGTGAGAGATTTGTGATAGATGATGCGCCAGAACATGGGAGCGATTGGGCTTTGTAACTACTTCAAAATCAAACTCCTGAAACACAAGTAACCACCTCATCGTTCTTCCTTTCACATCAACTTTATTTGTAAAAAATGATAGAGTCTCATGATTCACATAAAACTTGAAATGTGTTGATAGAAGGTAATATCGAAACGTCATTGCCATATGTACTCCAATTTTGTCACTCCAACAACATAAGATCCACATCATCTAAGGCCTTTGTGGATGCATTATCATTCTTATTCTCTTATGATGAGAGAGATTCTTACTTTGCACTCTCAAAGTCTTATTGTTGAAGAATGTAGTGATAAATTGCAATTTGACATCAAATTGGATGAAAGTGAGATCATCAAACGATTGAAAATCGAAAGACTCAGTGTCACATTAACAAACATAGCCTTAGAATTCAATAAGAACAACCCAATGAACTTTAGTATTCAATCAGAGCATCATGAATGATGGCTTGTTGCATTTGAAGCTCGTAAAGGAAACCTTTAAGGTGCTACAACTCTTCTCCATGTGAGCTTCACATGCACAAGCATTCCAAAGATCATCAATTGTCTAGAAGACTAAAAACCTTTGAAATGCATGTGTGGAATCTTCAATTGTTCAAGGGCAAAATAGCCATGCCTATATTGTTCAATAGCAAATTGAAAGAAAGGATGGGAGGAAGAACTAGCAAAGAGTGACAAATGCTTCATCAACATGTGATAAAGAATATCCCACATGAAAACCCATCTTCAAATTTTCATCAAATCATGTTTACATTTGCTTGTTTCATGCTTTTTTTAGGATTATGGAGAAATTTGTATATGAATATATTTTCTTTGCTTACAGAATACAACCTAAAAAAGAAAGCATTGCAACATTTAGGAATGTGGAGTGAGTGTTATCAGAGATTGGGCACAAGCATTAAGTAACATTTGAAAAGGACGAGAAGACATTAGGAGAATCTAGCAACTTGCCAAAGGGGCCTTGCTTTGGAGGAGCCACGACTAGAAAGTTTCTTTCAACACTTATCAATGAGGAAGTGAATGTTAGAGTTCGTAGGTTGCAAGGCTATGAAAGTGGAAAAAATTGCATGTTGTGGTACATGATCAAAGTAATGGAGGAAAAACAAGGCTAGCAAAAGCCAAGGTTTAGATTAGTCTCACCCATGCCATCCATCATGAAGAAATTACTCACCACAACAAATTAGTGGATCGAGAGTTATGTGATTTACAAAAGGGTTATGAAATTCTAAAGCTTCTGAAGCACAACAAATTACGTGGAGAGGTTTAGATTAGTCTTCAGAAGCTTTAGAATTTCATGCCATCCATCATGAAGAAATTACTCACCACAACAAATTACGTGGAAGACAAATTAGTTACGTGGAAGATAAATTAGTGCTTCCAAGGAATCATGACTACAACCCTTAAGGAAGCCCCTTGTGGAAGCTTCCAAGGAAGCTTCTGTGCTTCAGAAGCTTACGTGGAAGACTAATCTAAACCTCTCCACGTGGAAATTCTAAAGCTTAGACAAAAGGGTTGTAGGCATGATTCCTTGATGTAAAACCTAGTAGGTCCTATGTAAGTTACTCTCCAAATTATCATGCATAATGACTTTAGCAAGAAAAGTTAGGGTTATTGCAAACTTTTTGGTGCGTAGAAGTAATGATTCGCATGTTTACATGTATTGTGACATCTTGCAAACTAGTTTAGCATCTCTAGGAAAGGATCGTCCTTGTCGCAAGACAAGTAGGTCAATTTACCCAAATCACTTGTGATATTATAACTATTAGTGTTTCGTATAGGCATAACTAGTCGACACGATAAACACCTCAAGTACTAGCTAGGGCTTGGCACGTCAGAAATGTAGACTAGTATCGTACTTGGATGCCAAGTCGAAGCCCTCAAACCCAAAGGTCCTACCCACATTCATGGAATGTTTGGGTCAATTGGACGCTCATGCAAACAACGATCTAGGGTTCTACCCTAAGGATCGACCAACCTAATGATAAAACTCGGATTGAGTTTGGAAACCCTAGGACGGCCTAGTACAATTAGGGTTGGGTTGGGTAAGAAGACACCCTAAACCCTGCATCTTTTCTAAACAAAATTCCTTGACCAGGAAACACCGTTCAATGGGTGAAATGATCCCATGAATTAGGTGCGACACTTGTGCAACAAGTTGCAACGTCACATGGCCTTGTGGTTTAATCACGAGATAGATTTGCCATTCCTTGGAATGAGGTTGGCAGGTTCTATCACAAGTCTAACTTGCAAGAGGATGAGTAGACATCCTGTTACATCACCTTTCTTGGGCTGATTTGCCAAGTTAAGGGAAGTTATGTTTTGCTTGGTAAGCAAAGGATCAATCAAGTTGGAGTGACATGGTCGCCAAGATTCACTGACTTAACTTAAGAAACCTAAGGTAATGATTAATTTGGGTTGACAGGGTATGACCATAACCCAAGGATATAAGGGTAAACAAACAAAACCTTGGGGATCTTGCCAAGTCGCAACTGATCCCGGATCAAATGCTGGATGCATTCTGAGAGAAGGATTTACTCCTTAGCAGTTGGCCAAATAAACGACCACTGGATTGATTGTGCTTGTAACAGTTTTGGAGCACTGTTTGCATTGTTTGCTCAAAGAACTAAAGATGGAAAGATAATTAATGCTTCAGGTTGAAGGCCTGAAGGGAGAGATAGCATCAGTTACCCCCGACTGTTTGCCTGACCCTAACCAAGGGGGTTGTTAGCTACGCTGGTAATGTGGACCGAACCCGTCATGAGAGGTCTCTCCGTTGGGCGCTACTTGGAGTAGGAGGATCCTTGGGTACCAAGGGGGGCTCTAGCCGTAAATCCCTTCCTTTCCGGGCCCTGCACAAGAGGCCAACGTGACTCGGGATTGGATCTCGAGACCCACATACTAGTCTACGGACGGAATCTTGGATTAGTAATCCTGTGGATTGCTGGATAGCCTTTGGGCGGATTATGGATTGCCTTCAGGCGGATTACGGATTAGCCTACAGGCTGGATTATATGGTTGTATTCCAAAGATAATAAGATAACCTGTTGAAAAGGAACTTGTTTGACACTGTGCTTCTATGTCAAATGCTAAGATTACGTGAAGGAACCAGTGTCTAACTGGCTAATTAAGGAAGCTGTTTTATGCATGTCCAACTAAATGTGGTAGGTAATTAGACAACTAAAGCAACCTTGAGGAAAGTGCGGTGGATGTGGCCATGGGTCCGTCCTACGGAAGGGTGGTCCCGGTTGGCCGGGAACTTTTCTCTAATGAAATCGACAGCAGGGAGCTCTTCTCGAAGGAAATGAGCAACAAGGACGTTGACCTAGGATTCAAGTTAGCAGAATCCCGATTTATGTTGTTTTAGGGGAATGGAATGGGACTATGCCTTATGGGAAAGAGATCGAGCTTTGCATTCCCTCTTGTTTCCCATTCTCCTTGAACCAAGTGCAGCATGAATCTGCTTCGACCCTGACGTTTCTGTGTAAGGTAGTTTCTCTGGGGCTCGACGCTAGCTGCCGTTCTAGGAGTTTGACCACTAGGAAAACCCTGATTCAGGTCAATCCTAAGTGGGAACTGCCGGAATACTTCCGCTACCTGGCAGACTCGAAAAGACCTAGATCGTAAACCCCGTAACATTCCATGGGAATGCCGGGCGGAGCTTTCTAGACCCTCTTTCCAATGGCCTGCTAAGACATGTCCTACAAGCGAACGGTGGACACATTACAAAAACATAGAGAGAAAGTGTGTGAGTGAGTGAGTGAGTGCACGCAATCAACACCTATGTGATCTTGCCCAAATTGATATCTACAAAAAGACAATAGCAACAATTAGAATTGACATGAATGTGTACTAAAAAAATAGTAGAATTGTGTGTGTGTGTGTGTGTGTGTGTGTGTGTGTGTGTGTGGAGAGAGAGAGAGAGAGAGAGAGAAGCACATATGCAATCTTGCCCAAAATGATCTGTGATATAAAATAGCAACAAGATTTAGAACCAACATCAAGATATATTGAAAAAATAACAAAAAAGAGAAATCATAGAGAGAGAGAGAGAGAGAGAGATGAGTACCTACATTTTGCCCAAATTCTAGACTTGCAATGAGAAAAAATTGCAAAGATAAGCAAAATGATCAAAACCCTCATTACTCTTAGCAAAGAGCTTCAATGGAGATGAAAATTCATGAGAATGGAGAAGAGAGGTTGTTGCTCAATTTTTGGATCAAACTAATTCCGTGGGAGGGAAAAAAAAACAAAATTGAAAATTCACCAAAAAGGGAGGGGGGATACGAGGATAGAGATACTTAAAATTTGTGCACTATTCATTCCCCCTTTTTTTAATCCCCCATTATCTCCTTTTAAAATTAAGTTCCCTCTTTTTCAAGTTCCTCCTCCCTATTGTGGACCCATTTGCAATGGATAGTTTGGATATGCTAATGCAGGCTTTTTTGTTCTACATTTATGTAATGGTGTTCACATGGATGGATATGGTATTCTCATCATTTATCTTTGCACTCCAAAAAGGCAAAGTGGTACGAATGGGACAATGGCTCTACTTGTGTTGGCTTTCCTTTTGGAACAATCGAGATACATTTGAGTATATCCTAATTTGGGCATAGTGTATTGCTCGATTGTCCTTAGGTGGTTTTAGTTTTTGTGGACACTTTGTATACACATCTAGGTTGCCTATAGCTCTAGCATTCGATGGCTTTCCTTGGTGGAGTCATATCTCTACCTTATCTATGCCCTAACACCATGGTCAGGATAGGCGAATAGTCCATGAGGACAGCACTATCTTCCTCTTCAAATGTGATGCATGACTTGTATAGTCCTCCTTGGCATGTCCTTCCATGTAGTGCACAACTGCATTTCTTTGAGGATGAGTGACAATTGGATTGTGAGGTCTTGGCATGCCTGAAGGGTCAATCTTGGATCTTTTTATTGCTAGCTATTTCTCAATGGGTCTAATAGAGCCAGTTGGAGGCCTCAAATAATAGGGAACCTTTTTCTACTCTACTGATATGCATTTCTTTTATTAGGGTTTGGATAAGGTTTCCACCTTGAAGCTTGATAGTAAGTTGCATCATACCTGAAGCATCCCCAATCGCACATACTCACAGAGAACTTGACACTAAGAAAGTAAGTGGTCACCTCCACAATGTATATATTGGACATTTTGGTGGTATAGCCATGGCTGCTTTAGCATATTTGGAAGCTTGGATGTTTCTAGCTATTGCTACTTGTGAGAAAGTCTTGGTTTACACTAAGTTTTGAGCTATACCTTGTGCATGAAGTGATGTCCTACCATCCCTCTCTTATCTTTGTTTGTCTTTTGATGGAGGTCATCAATGTGCATTACCTTGTCTAAAACCTCATTGATGATGGATCTATCCAACATTGAGTTTATGGCCATTAGTTTATAAGCTTTTTGTCTCAAATACCTTTGACAAAAGCCTTTGCAGCAACCTTGGGCCTCTTCCAATAGGGATTTTTTTGTATAGGCTTTAGATCTTGGGAACATAGTCTTGCACATCTTACTCCTCCTATTGTTCCATGTTCATGAGCCGCATGAGGTTGCCTCCATACCCAACTTCTACAAAATGCATAATGAACAATCCTTTGAGAGTAGAGAGATGAGATTTCTTAGTTGTATCCAGAGCCTATGAACCATGTTCTCCCCTTGTCATTGAGGCATGGCTTGAAGGTTTATGCCTTCTTTGAGTCTAAGCTGAGGTTGTTAGCCTCACAAACTTGTTCAAATTACTTTATGAAATTATAACATGTTGTGCACTTTTCTATTTTCTTACTATTAGGGGACCTTGATACCAAGCATAATGCCCAATTTCATAAGTAGTGAGTTGGCCATGTGTGCTTCAATCTATATGGCACTACAGTTCTCAGTGAGCAACTTCCTCTACACCAAATTGGTGACAAATACACTAAAGACCCCATGAGCATGGTGTATAGCAATGGCCTTAAATTGATATCGTTCATTTCTTTTTAAATGTTTTCCTTTGCCTATTGGGGCAATTATAATCAACTCCATGATTTTTCTAAGCATATCTTTACTATGACGAATCAATATCCTGAGAACAGCTTCTTCTTTTGGCATTCTTTCTCTCCATTTCACAAATCAATACATCAAATCTTTCCACTACCTCCTTCCTTTCATAGCCATAGCCATAGCCACAAATACACTATTGGAGCATTTGAAAGAGGGGTGGGGTGGATCCCCCCTCAATACATTGTTGTGGTCTACGCCAAGCTCACCCTTGCTACATATGCCCAACTATTGATTCTCAAAGTGCTTTCGAACGTGTTCAATGTCTCAAGTATCACCGTGAATATCAACCAAACCATCCTTGTTGAGAAGGAGTTCGTGAGACATGTTTTTGGCATGCATCTATATGGGAGAATTATGAGTTCAATGTCTTTGGGAAGTGCTTTTGATGCTTCAAAAGCAAAGATAGTGATCAACATGATATAATGAATATTGTCCATAATGAAGAGATATTGTATCAGTAGTTCAAGCCATAAAGAAGTTCCATATTCAGAGAAAATGATTACCATTGTACTCCTAGCATATCTCTACACTAGTGCCTAGCTAAAAAGTTATCTAATGTAAAAAGAAATATAATATTGGTATATTTTTATCTTTCTACATGACTTCTACTTTAAATATGGTGTCTTAATCGTGTTTCCATTTGACTCGTATAGGAAAGTACGAATATGTGATGTTATCTACCATTGATGGTAATTGTGGATGTCCATAACATCTAAATAGTATTTGAATTTATGCCAAGAAATACACTCAACTATAAATTTTACCATTAATTTTGATATTTGGCACTAGAAAGGAATTGCAGAGCCTAGAGAGACCTCCGTGTGTGCTGCCAATGCTATTTTGAGTAGAATTTCAAAAAAAAGATATTATGGTACATGAAATGGCCAAAGAGCACTAAGAACTAACCGTTTCATGATTTATAGCATGTTTTTTTGAATTTTTTCCATCTAGGCTTTTTACACTCCATAGCATCTTTTTTTTACATTCTGCTCTAGAAAACCTAACCAATATATATAGAGAACTATTTGCACTATAACCTTGCTAAAACAAGTATTTTTAATGAAATAAATCAATTACTGATGAAAATATGCATCATCATTAGTAATCATCATGGAGTTCATACAACAAGCATTGAAAACATGGGATTCACATAACTAAAAATATTTAAATCACTAAGCACCCTTCAAAAAGAGTCTAATAATACATGGAGAAATGTAGAAAACTTGATTTCATTAATATACATGGATTGTTTTAAAAAGGGAATATGAAACCAGCTTGATTGGCTATAACACACTTTGCCTAGATCAGACAAAGACATGTCTCTTTAAATAGGCTAACTAAGTAAACCTTTGTTGCCTCTTATAGAGCCTCCAAGTATACATTTTGCATTTGCTTGTTATCTTCGTAATTCCACAATATCTCTTTGATTGCTTGAGAACCATTATGGGTCAATAACTCTATACTCTTTTGACACTTTTTGTCAGGGCCTTTAAGTGGTAGTTACTCTTCCTCTATATCCATCGCCCTAATACTCATGCTACAAGCGATCACCTTCTTGTCCTCTTGATGAAGCTATGCTAATTGTGTGGTTGGTGGGGCGAGTGCATGTGACTACGGGGGATTATTTCTCTAGTGTAGGAAAGCCAAGGGGTTGTTGTGCAAGTGGGGAGCCTTGATTTGCAACAGCCCCGTAAGCCCTTTGCCATAGTAGTGAGGTTCCCTTCATCTCTACATTCCATATCTAAGTGTGCTTGCTCACTCCCAGAAGTCTACTCTTGATCTTACTTTTGATTGTTACATGTATCCCCATGCTTCTCTTCTCTACTATATTCTTTATTGAGCTCCTCTCATCACTACATACTCTATCTCCACCCTAATTGGATGGCACATTAGTCTCATTGAATGAGGTATCCTCTTGTTGTCTTCCCATAGTCTCTTCCCTTTGAATTTATATCCATAGTCTTCTCTCACATTATCACACATGACCTTGGCTAGAGGTAGAAAAAGAGCCTTTGTGGTGTGAGAAATTCAAAATGGTTCACCCTTGCCATGATGGGAGCATTTCATGTTTGTTACATAGATCTAAGTTGAAATGGATGAGGTAAGACCATTTGTTTTATCTTGTTGCAAGCTAGTGGGTTTGCTATCATGTTGTATATCGCCTCATACCCCAATCAACTAGCCCTAACTATATCACCTTGTACCCTTATCAGCTAGCCCTAACTATATCACCTTGTACCCTTATCAACTAGCCCTAACTATATCACAAGAAATTTGAACTTCTTCCATCACATGGACTGTTAAAAGCATCTCTCAAAATTGCAACCTCACCTTGGTCTCAAACATCATTCAAAAATTTTCTTAAAAATGAGACACATTATCAGGGCATGTAGTAACTTTAAATTTTTGTTCAATCAAAGATTACAAACCATAATGCTTACACACATCTTTTTCACACCCACCATTTAAAGATAGTGACAACATTGGTAATAGTCAACATTTTCTTTCCTTATAGCCCATGAGAGTTGCTTGCACCTTTGTAACTTTGCCTCTACAATGTCCTTATTCTTCTCCATTCACAATAGAAGTGATTTCAATGAAGCATTATCCTCCTCCAAGGTCAAATTTCTTTGCATGTCCTCTAGCATATCTTATTCCTTATCATAGGACTACTTTAATTCATTTTCAAGCTTCTACACTTTATTTTCTTGGTCTTGCAAGGCTTTTTGCAACACATTTAAATAGCCTTGCAAGACTATAACAAAGATTGTTGAGTATTATATAACATTGATTGATAATATTGATGCACGTGAATATTATTATCTAAGCATTTGTAATAACCTAATAAACTTTTTCACCATTCCCAACAAAAGTGAGCAATTAAAAATGGAATTAAAAGGTAGATTTAGTCCATTACTTGGGTCATTTGAATATAAGAAACCATCAATCCAAATATCAATATTTTTCTTTCCCTCTAAATGATATTGGAAAGCAATTATATCTAAACCCAACTTGCTAGTAGGGGTCTTTGTAATAGTATACTCTTCATCCACATAAACATGCAAATCCACTTTCCTCTTATGGTTGCTTTTACCTCCGTAAGTAGTTCCATAAGGAAATGTAAGATATGAGAGAAAATAGTATAGATTGATTTTTGTGTAATATTGATTTGAAAGGATTAGAGGGAAAAATAGAGCATGAAAAATGCTTAGATAAACATATAATATGATTAGACACCATTAAATATGAAAAAAAACCACTTTTTGAGAAGAGAGATAAGAAGTCACTTTTTGGGATCAAATTAGTCCCCTTGTTAATGATGCAAGTGTAAAGGTGGTATATAACTACCTCTGTCGGATTCCAAGCACCACATGTTTGGGTATTAAAAAATATAAATGGGTGGAGGCAATTTGATGCAAAAAAGTGTGTAAAAAATGAGTATTTCAACTTACCATATGATTGGGTACCTTTTGAGAAACAGAAAGACATTTTCTGTGTTAAATTTGAAAAAGTTATTTTTTGAAATAAAAATAAATTCCACTTGGTGATGTGGCAATTTGGAATAGTGGCATGTTCTAACTTGGATGATGAAAAAGGGTAATTGCCAAGGTGAAAAGAAGGGGAGACCCCCTCTTTTCTAGGTGGGGTAATCCACAATTAAGGTTTCTTAATCAATTTCTTATGAAGCCCTTTTTAATTCCATATTTACCCTAATGATTGAAGTGCTTGTTTCGAGCTGGAAAAACTAGTTTGGTATCAAAGGAAATAAAGAAGAAAGAAAAAAGAGGGCGCCAACAAAGAAGAAGAAGCCAATCTTGGCAACTAGGGAAACCTAGAAGTTGTGATTATCTCACCATAACTTTCTCAAATTGAGAAGAACCTCAACTAAAAAACATGAATCTTCAAATTTAAAAAAATTGTCTAAGTTAAGATGTTGATTGTGAATGACATGATAGAGATGCACAAGAGCGATCCTTCTAATCAAATATAGGAAGGATACAAACATATCATCGTTAGTCTATTTTGGAGAAGATAAATATGTGCTACTACAAGAGAAAGAAAGAAGAAGGCTATGGAGGTTATGAGAAGAAAAATGAGAAGAAGAAGAAGAAAAGCATGGATTTCCATGCTAGCTATACATACTCCATCCACCTGCCAAGCATCCATGAGGAGAAAGTAAGGCCACTTGATAGGCCATGTAGAGCTAGGGGTAGCAAAGTAAAGATGCCACATAGGGCTATCAAGTCAGAACATGGTTGTGACAAGAATAGGATACATTCACATTGAAAAATGAGGAAAAATAGAATCTGAAAACATAATAAAAAATTAGTAACGAAAAATCGGATGGTTGGACTAACATGCAACCAGAAGAAAAAATGTTTGATTTGGTGAGACAAATGGGGATATAAGATTGAAACATGGTTTCAATGACAAACAAGGGTGTTCACGTGGAAAAAATAATAAAAACATATATGAAAATCGAAACAGAAATTAATTTGAGGCAATCTATCAGGCAAAACAAGGGGCAAAAAAAATAAAAAATGTCAAGAGAGCGATGTTCGACAGGTTTGGCAAGTCATAATGCAACTCTGATGTAACAATGGCACGTTCACACGAAAAAAGTTCAAAAATGTGTAGGAAAACACAATGAAAATTTAATTACAAAAATTTCGTGGGTCAAAATGAGGGGGAGGAAAAAGGAAAAAGTTGTAGTGGGATAACAGCTCGAGTTGATCCAAGCAAGATGCCATTCTGACAAGAATAGAATGTGTTCACATATGGAAAAATAGCAAAAAACATATCAAAATAAACCTGCAAATACACAAAAAAAAGTAACAGTCAATCTATGCATCAAAAAGATAGGCTGTAAAAAGAAAAAGTGTATGGGAGAAGGGAAGATAAGGGCTATTGCATCAAATTGCAATTTCGGCGTGAGAAAGGTGCATTCGCATCAAGACACGTCTAATTTGTGTAAAATTCTTTGAAAATTTATAACTGATGAACCATTGCTCAAAATAGAGAGCAATGAAAAGGAAAAATGGCCAATTCAAAGGGAGAAACTGGGGTATAATGTCAAACTCCAATTTTGGTGAACATAGGATTCGTTCACATGGAAGATCAACAAAATGGAAAAAAATGCAAATGGGCACCTTAGGTACGGACTATGTGACGAAGTGGTGTGAAACAAAATCTCTCAAACGAGATGATGGTAATAGTATGGCCTTGTTTTTATATGAGAATATCATCACTTGCTTTGGTAGTTCCTTAGAGCTAGTCAATGATGATAGAGATACTCACTTTCTAAACAAGCTTATTGGAAGAGCTAATAGAGCTTTACAAAAAATCTACCATTGCAAGTCCACACCTTATTACCTAGAGCCAATAGCCAAGTTGAAATTACCAATCATATCCTTTGCTCAATATCCTGATAAGGGCGATTGTTGCACATTGCCATGATTGGGATGATTAACTCCAAAGGCCCTCTAGGCGTATAGAGCCTCTTATAAGGTTTCTTAAGATAGTTAGTGTATGGCACAGATGCAATCTTCTTTGTCGAGTTAGAGCTACCCTCTTTGCATGCCGCTATCATTGAGTGCTTGGGAGATATTGAATCACTATAGTACTGGCTCCTGCACTTGGAATGTTTGGATGAGATCCAAAGGATGGCCTTGCAATGCATGGAAATCACACAAGCTCGACACAAAGTCTACCACAACAGCTTTATCAAGCACAAAGAATTCAAGAAAGGTGACCTCGTGCTCGCATATGATTCAAGATTTGGAAATTTTCCACCATCAATAGCATTGGATAATCCCGTACAAAGTCCTAGCAGTCAACCCTAATGGGTCTATCCAAGTGCAGGCCATGGATGCTTATGATGATCCCTTCCTCATCAATGGCTATCGCTTAAAAAAGTACTTTCCACCCTGGGGATCCTAACAATCATAGTTTTGACACTCCCTCTCCCCTTAGGATGTCACTCACTCTTGCCTCTGATGTTGTTATTGATAGCCTTCATTCTGATACTCTTAAGGTGGATTACACTTTCTATCCCCTTAGTTACACCTCCCACCCCCTACTTTGCTACCTTCTTGTCTAATCCCACAAAGGTGGCGTTGATAGTTTTGATAAGTAATGTTCTAGCCCTGTGAAAAAAAAGAAAAACAAAATAATAATTGATTACGAGAGTCCTTTGGTCCCTGCCATGCCTCCCTATTATAATAGGCCTTGTTCCAAGAAAAGGTGGCAACACCCCACGTAGTCTAGACTAACTGCTTCCTTCATCAAAATTTCTAGGATGCGATTCCAAAGCCACCTCCCTTGGTGTGTTGTGTCATGTGACTCTATAGAGCGTCTGACTTCTCTAGTAGACGTAACCTCCTCTATCCACAATAAATTCTTGAATTGTCAGCTACCTCCATGGGTACACCTCTTCCTCAATAGACATTGTTTCACAACGAGTCCGAGCTAATCTTCATCAACAATCCCTTGAGTAATGTAAGCTTGTATCCTAATAGGATGGGGATGTGAGTATGGACTACCTTCTGCAATTCTCAATTGAGTGTGAGACAAAGGGTGGGTTAAGTGACCAGTCCTTGCCCTGTAAATCCAAATGAGAGATGGGATGTGTGAATGGAGTGTTGCACACTCAAGTTGGGCCTCTCAATACACAGAGCATGATTTGACCCTGAGCATGGCATTATAAGGGTCCTTGGCCGTCCTTCTTGCACTGTATGCTAACATTGGATGGGATGCACTATTGCACCATTAATTGTGGCAGTGAGGATTATATCAATGGGTGTCATGAATTGGGTTGGCCTATTGTATTCATCAACAGAGTGTGAGACAGAGGGGGGGATGAGTGCAATTGGGGTGCGTATTGTTGTGCGGCCAAAAGGTTGGCAATGTCTGCATACCAGGGAGTTACAGTTTCTACCAAAAATAGGGAAGCATCAAGGAGATTTGGATCATCTTGCTCCTCTTCTCACTCTGAGGGATTCATGATAGATTATCAGCCAAGACATGGGAGTGACCAAGTTTAGTGATTACCTCAAAGTTAAACTCTTGAAACAAGCATAGCCATCTCATCATTTTTCTTTTCACATATGTCTTGTTCATCAAGAAGGACAGAGCCTCATGGTCTACGTAGAATTTAAAGTGTATTGACAATAGGTAATGTCAGAACTTCTCCAAGGCAACACCATTGCTAGGCACTCAAGCTCTATCACAGTTAGTTTCTTTCTCTGTCAGTGACTTTTTGGCTTGCACAGTAGATAGGTTGATCTAGCTTTAAGGAGACTTTTTTGCATGAGACGGCACCTAACCATTCTATAGATGCATCGGTTACACATGGAATTCCTTCATCCAATTAGAAGGTTGCAAGATGGATCCTTCAATTAGAGATTGCTTCAAAGTATTGAAGGCTTCATCATAATAAGTGGTCCAAGTAAACTATGCATCTTTTCTCAGGAGCTTATACAAGGGACTGCTTTTGTTCCAAAGTATGCAATAAACCTCCTATAGTAGCCCACATGACCAAGAAATCCCCTCAACTATTTGAGTTAGTTTTTGTGATGTTAGAGCTACAATCTTCTCAATCTTCATAGGGTCTATTGCTATCCCTTGTGCAGAGACAATGTGGCCCAGAAGAACTCCCGAAGAAACTCCAAAGACACATTTTTTGGGATTGAGGTAAATCCCATACTCTCGGCATCGATCAAAGCACTACTATGGGTGTCCCCAATGCTCACGGATTAAGCTCTAAACACAGAAGTCATTCAAGTATACCTCAATGAAATCATTTAGGTGATTTTGGAATGCAGCCATCATCACTTCTTAAAAGGTAGTAGGATCATTACAGAGCCCAAACAACATTACTCTAAAAGCATAGTTTTCCCATTTGGTTGTGAAGGTTGCTTCTGCTATCTAGACTTGGTTGTACCCACAAAATCCATCCAATAGGGAGTAAAGCTCATGTTCAGCCATTGTTCCAACAATTGGTCTATGAAAAGAATAGGAAAATGATTCTTCTTTGTCTTGGAGTTCAGCTTTCGAAAGTCCACACATATTCGCAACTTTCTATTCTTCTTGGGTACTACCACAATGGGAGAATCCATTCACTATTAGCCACCAAATAAATAAACTTAGCTTCAAGCAACTTCAACAACTCAACTTTCACTAGAGCTAAGTAATTTGGATTCATGTGCCTCTATCTTTTCCTCACCTAGTTGGTATCGAGCTCTAGGTCGATGTGATGCTAATATATCATGGGATCAATCTCCTTTAGATATTTATATGACCAAACACATCAAAGTTCTCCTTTAGTAGGTCATGCAAGATCAATAGCTTCTCTTCTGGAAGACTAGTACCTACCTTCAAGTGACATTCAATGCCATTTGTATCCACAAAAGTTAACTGCTTTTTACCTTCCACCTCGCAAATAAAGGTCCCACAAACTGCTTTTGGATATAAATCCAACTCCTTCAAGGGAGTGGCCTCTTTGTTTAATGCTCCACTAGAAGCAACTTCTTCTTTCCATAGGGACTTGGCTAGCTCTTTGGAATGTTGAAATGGTATCCTAGCAATATCAGATTTTATGGGAGAATTAATTATCTCTTGACTTGAGGAATCCTCTTCAAAGGATGCCTTCAAGAACGTCACATAACAGAAACCATCTAAGTTCTGTTTGGGCTGCAAGACTAGTGTTCGTTGGTAAAGGGAATCATCATCGTCCTTTCTTGAGAAGGATAAATTAGAGGGATAATAGTCATTACTAAAGGAGGGCTTATTCTACTTAATCCATTTCTTATAGAGGTTCTGCATGTAATGTGATTCATTTACTAGTCCAAATGGTACTAGAGTCATTTTCTCTTTAAGCTAAATAGCATGGGAGCTTCAGCTTCCAAAACTTCTGGGAGTTCCTCTTCATTAGGATTCTCTTTAAGCTAAATAGCTTCTTCCATGTCACTTTCATTATCTTCATCTTGACTTTCATCATAATCCTCTTCAATCTTTGGCTCTACCTCTATAGAGGCTCTATAGGAGAAGAACAAACTCTCTCTCATATCCACTACTTCTGCTTCTACCTCTATATCTGTCTTTGTCTTTGCTTCTATCTCTAGCTCTGCTATGGCTATGTAATAGGGAGAATAGTATATACATGACTCTATCTCACTATCAAAAGTAATTTCAGAAGTCATTCCTGGTTCAGGTAGCATGTATTCACCCATCAACAAGGACTTTACTTCTTTCAAGAGTTGGCTTACAATGCCTACTATCAGGGAATGTGCCTCTATTTTCTTGGAGTTTGACAACTTCTTTCTCTATTGATAAGTCATCAGTAACTTCATTGGAGGAGTCTGTTATGACTTCAATAGAGGTGGATCCATTATCTTTTTGCAAGCCATATAACTTTACTACCACCTTGTTGGGTCCTCTACTTGGGTTAGGGTTCCTTTGAACCAATCCGTTCATGCTCTTGCTTCAAAAAGCCATGGTCTTCCAAGCAATATAGGATATGAGGTCTCATAGGAATTTGGTTTCACCACCAAATACGTCAACCAATAGTCTCTTCTTGCAAGAGTTGCCTTTACATATGGGAGAATGCCCAAAGGCTTAATTCTGCTTTGGTCTGCTAGTCTAATAAGCCATTGTGTAGGTTGCATGCCTTGTAGTCCTAGATCCTTCATTGTCATATCCATCATCATGTTTACTGATGAGCCTCCATCAATTAACGCATCCACAATAAAACATACTTTCATCCAAACACCAATCTCTGGGGTACCAAGATTCAGGAAGGCATTAGCTACATCCACTTCTTTCACTAGCTCTTGGGACTTATTAGACTTGGTGGCAAAGCGATAGATGCAATCCTTAGGCCATGTATTCTTGTCGGTATGCTTTTGAATTTCTTTCGATAGCTGGGAGACAGTATTAATAATTGTCAAAATGTTAGGTTTGGTCTGAAGCTGTCTAGGTCTTTGACCAAGTCATACTCTTTGATGGGATCCACGGGCTTTTTTAATTGGCTAGGGAATGGGACAACACCCACTTTTATCCTTCCTATTTCTTCTAGCAGTGGCAACATCTGTAGCTCTTCTATCATCAGGGGTACTTCTACGTCCTCTATCTCTTGGACATCTGGTATTGTCTCTATAACTACCTCTATATCCTTCTATGATACTGGATTTCTCTATACTGCACTATTATGTTCTGTATTGTTCTATTTCTCCTTTGGCATATTAAACTTCACAATTTTGGCAAAGGGAACATTCTCTTTTTGAACTATGGGGTCTCTCTTCTTGGCACGTGTTATTGCGACAACTTCCAATTCCACCGAGTTGGAGGCATGTTCTTGGGTCTTCTATTGATTATCTATGGTATTGGCTTTCACAGGAGCTGGACTGGGACAGTCTTCTGCAATGTGGCCTTCGCCCTTGCATTGATTGCATAAGGGTTTGTAATCCATAGACCTTCTAGGGTTTGAATAATTTGGTGAGATATGTCCCTTCTCTCCGCATCTGTTTAACACTCTACTTCTGATCTCTGGCCACCGCTAGACTATTGATCTCTATAACTTTAAGAGGAAAACCTCCCTGGGCCAAAATTAAGACCAAACTCTCTAGGCTTTGGTCTGTTATCTTGGGTAGTCATCTTGGATTCCAACAAGTTAAATCTTGCTTCTTCATATTTCTTCCTTCTGTTGGGAGTAAAGGTGCCTCTGCCTAGCCGGCCATGTATTACTACACTAACAGTACCTGCCACGGCACACTGCAGGTGGCGGGCGCCCGTCACACTGTCACTTTATTCTTTATTCTTTTAGTGACAGTTTGAATAAAGGAAGGCCCGGTCACACATTGTGACTATTGGAGTTCCCATTTGTGTCTCTCTCTCTTTTTGCTCTTGCTCTTTGCCATAGCTCACTTCCAAGCAAGCTTCGATCCTTCTCACCTTTCAACTAATATCAGAGCCATGGCTTCTTCCCCCCGAGGTAAGATTTCATCTCCCGCCTCTCCCCAGCCCTCATAGGCTCTTTACAGGTGTTCCTTGGCTTCATTGGGCACCTTGTATGCCCCCATTTTTCCCCTTATCCTTAGCATAACTAGCAGGCCCCACAGTCAGCTCACGGTTTTTTTTGCGCATGTTTCAAAATCTAGCTCAAAAATCCCACTTTTTCTCATATCTCGCATATCCGGAACCCGATTTAGGCAAGATAAGAGTCTAACTTGGGGTTTTGGCATGCTTCAAACGTGATGGCGATGTCAAATCTGCCAAATATTGATCACAGTAATTTTTGCAATAGATCTGAGTTTATTTACAGTAAGAAAATGCCGTGCTCTTAGCTTATGTGATGCTCCCGAGGCTTGGTATTTGACATCCAGATACTTTAGGGATGTTTGCCCAGCGTTTTGAGATGCTTTGAGACTTGGCTTGAGTTTCCATAGCTCGATTTATGCAGGGATTTACTGTTGTACATTATTTGAGTAGCAAGGTTTTATCAGGGACGGCTTATGCATAATGCTCTTTGCTAACATTCGGGTGTCCTATTGGATGTATTAATGCTTGGTCATCATGGTTTATGCCCGGATATGCTATTTAAGGGCTATTGAGCCTTGATTTGGATGTGGACACTTTGTTGTTGGTTGGGATTTATGCTACCTTGGTTGATAGGTTATTTTACCTCCAGTTTGGTTATGCCTATTGGTTTTGGGCTTTGTCTTTGGGATATGGAATGAAGTATTGGCATTAGGGGTACGATATCGAGCTTGTCTTTGGTTTTGGATCTTCATTTGAGCTTGAACTCGGCTTTGGAATGCATTTGATGCTCTATCTTGGATGTACATATGGCATCTATGTTACCTATGTCTCGCCGGACTTGACATGCTTGGCCTATGCCACTACTACATGCTACTTACATTATTTGGAGCCCATTGCTACTAGTGCCTTGTCTTGGCTTGCATCTGGCTTCCGGGAACTTACTTGGGATATTTCTTGGCTTTCCAGAGTTGTATTTGGGATACAATTGATGTCTATGAATGCTCTAATTCGAGGCTACATAGCCTATATGCTTATGATGTCTTATTGATGTCTGGTCTTGGATCTTTCGTCACTGGTGCTCTCATATGCCCTTCTTGAGCTTCTTGGATTGATCCATATGACTTTTGTGCCAGTGGGAGCATCATTGGATGTTTGACAGACATTAAGCAGGTGGTTTATGTTATTGAGCTTTCAGTCTTCTAAGACTAGGATCTTCTTCACTTGGATGTTGCATGGTTGATATGACGTGGTCTACATACATGTACTTGGGCTGATTTGGGCTTCGCACTCCCTGAGCATACACCTCTTTATGTCAGGTCTTGCTAGTGTTGTGTACACTTTTCCCTATTGCACAGGGGATGTGTGAGGATTCGTTTGACATGCTTGGGTATTTGCTCGATGTCCGTATGATTGTCATATGCCGATTTATGCCCGCTTGATGCTGGTTATGCTTTGACAGTCAGTGGTTGACTTGGTGCATTGATTTTGCCTACAGTTTTCTCTCATTGTACCTGGCTGTAATTTATTACAATAGGCAGTTATGTATGGACTGATTTGGAATTTTCATGCTGAATCATCCTGATTTTATGTACTTTTGATGGTACTTGGTGGGTAGCATCATTAGCTATCAATTCGTGGTCATTTTGCCTTGGTTTTGGTGGTATTTTTGGCTATTTACAGCAAAAAACAGCAAGCAGTTTTGAACTATCTACACTGTTTTGGACTGCATTATGGGTTCTTTTTCCACTAATAGTGCTATCTTCAACATCATTAAGCTTGGTGGGAATTATGCCTATTGAAAGAGCCAATTTTGGCATGTATTGGTGCAAAAATTGGAGATAAAACCACTAAGGATGCATGGCGATCAGCTTGTGATGATAAATGGGATGAGCTTGATGAGTTATGCAAGTCCACCCTCATCTTGTCTCACATTGAACAGGTGCATTACAATGTGGTTGAGGAAGCACATAGTACTTGGTAGCTTTGGGATAAAATTAAGAACCTCTATGACAAGAAAAGTTCAGCAAGTCAAATGTATTGGCTAAAGCAACTTATAGACCTGTGCATGAAGGAGAATATGACAATGACTGCTCATTTGAGTCAGTTCCATACTATTCTTAAGTACTTAACTTCGCAGGATATTACCTTTAATGATGAGGTTACTCCATTGTTTTTGCTTAGGACTCTAAGTGAGTCATGGGATGTATTCAGCACTGCCTTATGTGCTCCTACTACTATTTTGAACTTGCATGATGTAGAGAGTGCTCTTCTGCAGGAAGAGATCAACTGTAAGAACGTGGATGTCTCTCGTGTGTCGCATGCTTTGATTGTTAGAGGCAGAGATAGTAATGGTAAGAATGACCGTGGGAATGGCGCAGAGACTCGCAGAAGTCTAGGTCTAAGTCACGTGGTAAGTCGTGTAGCAAGTCTTGTGGGAGAAATGCTAATGTGACATGTCATCATTGCGGCAAAAAGGGTCATATAGGCCCACAGTGTCATGATTGCACAATGAGAAGTGCAAAGAGAAGGGGAAAGACAAAGTGCATGAAAAGTCCTTTGATCACAACATTATGCATGCGAAATCCAGTGTGAAAATCGAGGAGATAAATGTCATGCAAACTGATGACTCCGATGATGAGGAGTACATACTTGCAGCTAGTTCTTGTGATGCTACGTTGTTGATCGATGTTCACTCTATGTATGCACAGTGCTGACTTTTGGATTCTGGTGCTTCATTTCATGTTACACCATGCCGTGATGGTTCCACTCCTACAACACTGTCTCCGGTTCAGTTCTCTTGGGTGATGATAGGTCACTTGCTATTGTTGGCATTGGGGATGTACGACTACAATTCTCTACTGGTAGTACTTTTCTGTTATAGGATATACATCATGTACCTGCACTTACACGTAGTCTTATGTCTGCAGGGCAACTTGATGATGTTGGGTTTCATGTTTCATTTGGGGATTCTGCCTGGAAGATCACCCGTGGCAAACTTGTCCTTGCTAGAGGTGCCAAAGCTAGCAGCCTCTATCCTCTTGTAGTTGATGGATCCTATGTTGACCATGTTTTGTCAGTGGATTCCATCCCACATGTATCTCTTTGGCATGCCCCTTTGGGCCATATATCCTTGAAGGGAATGAAAATGCTTTCTAGTTTGTAGTACTTACCGCCCCTTGACTACGCATGTTTTGATTCATGTGAGCATTGTCTTTATGGCAGACAAACTAGGAATACATATAAGAAGTCTGGTAGGACACACATGAGTGAGCCCTTGGTATTGGTACATTCGAATGTTTGTGGGCCCATGCCCTGTCAGTCTATTGGTGGTGCAAAGTATTTTGTGACATTCATTGACGATTTTTCGTGTAAATTTTGGGCTTATCCCATTAAGCTTAAGTCCATTGTCTTGGTTGTATTTCAGATATGGCTTGCATTTGTTGAAAACTAGACTGGGCATAGGCTGAAATGCCTTAGGACTGACAACGGGGGAGAATATATGTCACGTGCTTTTGAGCAACTATATGATGAGAGGAGTATTAAGCGTCAATCGACCGCCCCTATACCCCACTCCATAATGGTTTGGCTGAGCGGATGAATAGAACCATCCAAGAGCGTGTATGCAGTATGCTTAGCCATGCAGGCTTACCACAAAGCATTTGGGCTGAGGCAGTCAGTATAGATGTGTGTGTCATAATAGATTACCTAGTGGTTTGGATTTCCAGATTGTAGAGAAGGTATAGACTGGGAAACCTCCATCTAATGCATATTTACGTGTCTTTGGATGTGAGGCATTCTGCCATGTACCCAAAGACAAGCGTACTAAGCTAGATCCTAAGAGTGTCAAATGCATTTTTCTCGACTATGGAGATGCAGGCGAGATGGTTTATTGCCTCTGGGATCTGCAAGCGCGGAAAGTCACCTACAGCCATGATGCAGTCTTCTATGAAGACAAGATGCATAGGTAACCTGAGAAGGTGGTAGAGATATGCAAGGTTATATTCTAGGAGGAGCCACGTGCTCTTGCACAGCCAGTTGGACAGCCTAGAGTAGCAGTTGGTACACATGGCTAGCGTGTTGGACAGGCCGCAGAGCCTACGGTGAGATGGTCTAGTAGAGATAGGCATCCACCTAATAGATTTGAGCCCTCGATGCATTATGTCTTTGTTACAAATACAAGAGAGCCTCTCACTAATGATGAGGCTATGTGCAGGGGTGATAGTCACTCTCGGGAGAGCGTTATGCAGTCTAAGATAGACTCCCTACACAAGAATATGACTAGGGATTTGGTTGCACTGCCTCAGGGCAATAAGTCTCTGCCATGCAAATGGGTGTACAAGCTAAAAAGTACCCTTAGAAACCCCAAGCCGGCTTATAAAGCAAGACTTGTCGCTAAGGGTTTTAAACAAGAGCATGGAGTTGACTTTGATGAACTCTTTTCTCCTATGGTGAAGATGGCCACCCTATATTGGTTTTGGCCTTAGTCATCCAACTTGACTTAGACTTGCACTAGATGGATGTCAAGACTGCATTCTTGCATGGAGATTTGCATGATGAGATATACATGGAGCAGCCTAAGGGCTTTGTAGAACTTGGCAGGGAGCACCTAGTATACAAGTTGAAGAAAAGTCTTTAGGGCTTGAAGCAGGCACCTAGGGAGTGGTATCATAATTTTGATGCCTTTATGCAATCACAGGGCTACAAAAGAAGTGCTATGTATCCGTGTCTTTACAGAAGAAAGCCCGTGATGGCTCATTGCTTATTTTGGTACTTTATGTGGATGATATGCTAATAGAAGGGAAAGCTCTTAAATCTCAATTGAAGAAGAGCTTTGTGATGAAGGATTTGGGATAGGCCTCTCACATTGTTGGTATGTGCATTAAGTGCGACAGGCATCAAGGACTACTCTACCTCTCACAGAGGGAGTACATTCATAAAGTCCTTGAGTGTTTTCGCATGCAGGACATAAAGCCTATTGGTTGTCCATTACCTTCTTATGTGAAGGTTTCACGGGCCGATTGTCCTCAAACGGATGAGCAAAGGGCCAAGATGGTCAAGATCCCTTATGCATTAGCCATGGCAGTTTGATGTATGCCATGATAGCCACTCGTCCAGATATTGCCTTTGCAGTTGGTATTGTGGCACGCTATATGGCTACACCTGGAAAAAGCATTGGGATGCCATAAAGAGCATCATGAGATACTTGAAGGACACAGCAGATATGTGTATTTGCTATGGCAGCTAGGATACAAGGGTTGTGAGATACACAGACTCTGATTATGCAAGACGTACAAGAAGTAGGAAGTCCACTTCCAGCTATGTCTTTACCTATGTTGGAGGTGTTGTTTCTTGGATGTCCAGGGTTCATAAGTGTACAGCTCTCTCCACCTCTGAAGCCGAGTATGTTGTGGCCACTCAGGCTTACAAGGAAGCCATATGGTTGGGCCATTTGGTTCTTGACCTTGGGATTGATACTATACCTACGCTACATGTGGATTCTATGAGTGCTATTCAGCTAGCCAAGAAACCGGTCTTCCATGCAAAGACGAAACACATTGAGGTGAGGTATCACTTCATACGTGGGGTCATGGAGGACAAGTCTATTGACCTTGTAAAGATCTCCACTGACAAAAATCCTAGAGATCTGCTCACAAAAAGCCTCACTACTAAGTGCTTTGCCTTCCTCAGGAGATTGATGGGCATTGGATGAGATGATGTTTTTCCTCATCCTGTTGTACATGTGTACATTGTACTATCTTTTCTTTTTCTTTTCACTCCTCACTGGGGCAGATTCACATTTAAGTGGGAGGTTGTTGGGGGTAAAGGTGCCTCCGCCTAGCTGCCCATGTATTATTACACTGACAGTACCTATCACGGCACACTACAGGTGGCGGGCGCCCATCACCGTCACTTTATTCTTTATTCTTTTAGTGACAGTTTGAATAAAGGAAGGCCCAGTCACACATTGTGACTGTTGGAGTTCCCATTTGTGTCTCTTTCTCTTCTTGCTCTTGCTCTCCGCCATAGCTCACTTCCAAGCAAGCTTCGATCCTTCTCACCTTTCACCTTCTTTCATGCATTTCCTTTAAAGAGCAAACATCCTCTATATGATTCTTCCTTAAACAGTACGAATAAAAAGCTCTAGGGTAGTTGGTTTTTGGACACATTCGGTGACTAAATGTCCTGTTGATGGCACTTTCCACACCATGTATTAGATCACACAAGATCTCTTCCACCTCTTGCAGTATTGGATATATTGGCAGTATTCACCTACAATATCTACAGCTGTTATGTAATCACATCCATCAACTCTTTCTTGATGCTTGCAATTGAATTGGACAAATAGTCCTTCAAAATTTCTCCTCCTAGAGTACTCGCACTAGAATTTTGTGAAGTTTCTGTAGTCACTACATAGACTAGTTGTGTTGATCCAAAGAGTCCTCCATTCTGATTCTGATTCAAAGCTCCTATATTGAGACTAATGGTTATTGGTTCGAGTTGGTAGGGTTCCATGTTGCTATTGAGTCACCATATTGGGCGAACTATTTGAGGCCAATGTTGCAATGGTTGAACTATCATTTGAGGCACTACTATCTCCAACCACACTATGGATTTGGTACACTATACTGGGGCACTATTTGTATCTGAGGGTAGGGGTAGGGAACAATCCCTACGACTACATTTTGGTGGATATACCATTGTTGTTGTGGTTGAACCATCATTTGAGGTACTACTATCTATGACCACCACTGTGGATTCAGTGCACTATACTACGGCACTGTTTGCATCTGAGGGTAGGGGTAGGGAACAATCCCTGGGACTACATTTGGTGGGTATACCATTCCTAGCATGGGAGGAGATAAGACTCGTCTTCTTGAGATCATCTCAATAGCCTTGCTTCAACTTCATCATATAGTCTCGTACCTTCCACTATAGCTTGCAAGTTTATTGGTCTTCTCAACTCCACAAACTTACCAACTTCTACTTGTAGGCCTTTAAGAAAAACTCCTTTCTAGATGCCATCATCATCCAAGTGATGGTTGGTCCATCTCTTTAGTATAGATTCCATTTTAGAGACATATACTTCCACCTATTCACTAGAGGACTAACTTAAGTTCATGAACTCCTCTTGTGTGTGCTCTTTAAAACCTTCACGCCTAAATTTAGTGAGGAAGGCTAATTTGAGGTTGTCCCATGTGCCAAAAGTTCTGTAGCTTGTCTCTCATACCACTGAAGCATCACATCTTTGAAAGTGGTGAGGAATATCGCTAACCAATGATCAAGGATTCTTGCATTGTTGGCTACACATGCTACCATGAACTTAGCTACATGAAGATTAGGGTCTTCATTGTACTCTCTCTTAAAGATTGGCAACAGGAATGCATTCACTCGCCTATCATTAATATTTCCAGGATGGACTTGATTAGGAAGGGGACCTTGATTCACCATTGGGACTTCTTTAAAAAGTACAGCAAGGGCATCAAAGGAGGCTTTTGTTGCTAGCTTGTTCTCGGCTTTTATTTTTGCATTCTCTCTTCTCATGTACCTCTGGACTCATTTTAGTGCTTGCCTCTTGATCGCATCATTGATCAGGGAGGGAGCTTTGCCCAGCTTGTCTATACTCAACAAAATAGAATCAGAAGGGCTTTAGTCTCTAGAGGACTCTCTTGCCAACATTTTTTCTACTTTCTTTTTTTTCAATGTCTCTGAATTCAACTTTCATTCCACATCAGAGGAAAATATATTCAGTCATGAAGGTATCAAAACTCATTCTTGTGAGGATTGCCATAGTGCCATTGTCTTGATAATACCAACTTCAGTGACATAGTAGAGGTATGGGGAAACCTTGAGAGGAGGTAGCACTATAGCATTGTAGCCAAGCTAGCCACCTAGCCTCTATATTCCTTGAAAAGTAAGAAGAAAAATTGGACAACAAAGTGGACCAAAGATGCCCTCAATTGGCACAATTCACAAACCACATTATCTTAGATGAAAGGCTTTAAATAGAAAGGCAATTGCACCCTTGTATCATCGACTCTATTCAAGGTTGAGTTAATCAAAGGAGAGTCTAGCATAAGCCTCAACATGACCACTAGAGATCAAAGAAAGGTTAAGTTGATTAAAGGAGAGACTAGCATAATTGCCCTCAACATCACCACAAGAGACCAAAGCAAGGAAGTAGGTGTAAGCCTTTTTGGACCCCTAAAGATAGATGGTTGTGTGATAGGAAAGAAGAATGTGAAGAAGATATCATGAACACAAGCCAATAATAAGGTGTGCTTAAAGACAAACAGTGACATAATTATTTAATAGTAGCAAATGTCCTCAGTACAGGGAGTGCACTAATAGATCTTTCCTAGCTTTCAAAAGGTCAACAAATACCCTAACCCTAAGCTGAAGATGATAGAAAAGGTCAAAGGATGGGTTAAAGATGTGTAGGGACTTGTGAGAACTTTTTTACCTTTGAGCTCCACAAGAGATGAGTCTCTTAGGGACCTAATATGCACCCCCCAAGATCCAAAATAGCCATTAGGGAAAATTATAAGGCATCACTACATACCTAGACTAGCTAGACACAATAGATATTAAGAGATGGACACTATGATAATTGCAAAAATAGCTTCAACCACTCTAATAGTACCTCTAGGTGTGTTATGGAAACCTAGAGTGTTGAAATATGTTTAAGCATTGATTAAAGGCGACCAAGAATATGCTAGACATATATGTGGATGGGAAGGTCAAACCTAACATACCTACACAAAGTTTTACTGCCAATGGAACCCTAGAAGTCCTAGGAATCATCCCATTTTAAGAAGGGTCGAAGTGTCAATGCTATTATTGGCCCTAAGCAATGCTATCAAGAGGGGAATTACTAACATGCAAGCCATTAGGAGTGCTCAAAGAAGAAATTATTTGGTAGGCATACAAGTTTTAACAAGTTGCAATGTGGACAACATTGCAAAACATATACTGCTAAACCTACTAGGAGTAACATAGTGCCTCATTTAGCCATGGAGACTAAGAAAAATCAAGAATGCCAACCAATATTCAAGCCTCAAACTTGTGTAATGGCTACTAAGGGGGGTAAAGGCTAGCAACATAAATACTTGGTGAAGATACTATAGGAAGCTAAAAACAAGAATTCCAAGGCCAATTAATCAAGTCACTCCATTGTTCAAAATGAATAAACAAGGAGTACACAAAAAAGTGGCCTAGTCTAAGCACCCAAGTCAAGACCTTAGGAATGAAGAACACAATAATTAATAACAAATAGAAGAAGAATGTGCAACAAACAGCAAGGCACAAAGACAATGTTAGTGCTCACGAGACTCATACAAGTACAAGACTACTATGAAGGTAATTGCACCAACTTGTTGCAAAGTCAAGGTAGAAGGCATCTATTGTGTTTGCTCCAATGGCACAAAATAAAAAACCAGATGGTAATAGAGATACCAAAGCAATAATAATCGGCTCAGAGTCCAAAGACTAAAGCTCTAAAACTAGCCACCATGATAAAGAAATATGCTCACAACTGATGATCATGTACAAGGCCAAGCAACCATTGTTTGATCTAAACCGTAAATGAAGGGGACCAACAGCACCAACAACAAATACATAGTCAAGGTAAGCCAAATTATAAGAAGCACATAATATTGAAATGATTGAATACCCAACTAAGGAGATGGAAAGTGACCATCTATGTACTTTAAAAAAGTTAGATGGATTGTAAAGTATGTTGGCACAATCTTATCAAGTCAATGCTGATTGAAAATTTGGCATTGCTAGTAGTATAAACATCACCTATCATTGAGGAGGAGCTTGAACAATGTATTTCAAGTAGCGTAACATAATTGAGGAGTTTACTAAGACTCTCTCAAGGGATGGTATAAATAAACTAGAACTAATCTCCTCTTGTAAAAAGGGACCATGCAAGTCTAGTGAGGAGGATATTAGGCACATTCAAACCAATCAAATAATGAATAGCCCTTTCAAATTGCATAAATAGGTAGGTGCATCACAATACATGCAAAAGAGTGTAGAGTCCAAAAGATTATGAAGCACAACCTCAAACTCAACTTCTTCTAGTAGTATCTCCTTAATCAAAGATGAAACCAACATCACTGTATCTAAATTGACATTACACATATTTTGTTTAATAGCGCATAAATTGTACACCAATTAAAAAAATCTATTCAAGATATGTTCCGCTACAATTGCAAGTGGCTATGGAAAAGAGCTACAAGCCCTTTATTAAAACAACTAAAACAAATTCCAAATCCAAAGATGTTAGGGTGATAGGGTTGAATTTGTATATCTTACTACTATATTATTTTCACTGTAGGTTTGGAAAGCCCCGAACCTCCAGAGGGATTCCTGAACCTACCCTCTTTTTCAAATCTCCCTTTTTCAATTAAAACCTCTTCCTTTCCCCTCTTTCTCACTTGTAATCTCTCCTTTTCTCTTCCCTTACCTTTTTTCATTAAAGCTCCCACGTCTTTCTTTAAGTAAAATCTCCTCCCCTCTCTCTCACTTATAATCTCTATCTTTCTTTTCCCCCTCCCCTTTTTAATTAAATTCCTCCCCCCTCTTTCTCTCATTTGTAGGGCCTAGGTTCTCTCTCTCTCTCTCTCTCTCTCTCTCTCTCTCTCTCTCTCTCTCTCTCTCTCTCTCTCTCTCTCTCTCTCTCTCTTTGAGCTTTTTAAACTTTTTTTTTGTTTAAATATTTTTAAAATCTTTTTTATTTAATTTTTTTTAACATAGTTTTTCACACACTTTGAGAGAGAGATAAAAGAAGAGAGAGAGAAGAATGATAAAAAGAAGAAGACGAAGAGAGGAGGGGGAAAGAGGAAAGAGAATAGTCTTTTACTAATTAAACATTTTTCTTCTCCTCCTCCCCCTCTGTGTAGGGCTGAGGAAAGAGAATAGTATTTTATTAATTAAACATTTTTCTTCTACCCCTCCCCACTCTCTCTCATGTGTAGGGCCTAGGTTCTCTCTCTCTCTCTCTCTCTCTCTCTCTCTCTCTCTCTCTCTCTCTCTCTCTCTCTCTCTCTCTCTGTTAGATTAAACTTTTTAGTTAAATATTTTTAAAAGATTTTTTTAATTTAAAGTTTTTTAGACAGTTTTTCATACACTTTGAGAGGGAGATAGAAGAAGAAGAAGGAGAATGATAAAAAACAAGAAGAAGAAAGAGAAAAAGACGGAGAGAAGGGGAAACATAGAAGGGAAACAAAGAGAAAGAGAATTATAGAGAGAGGAAATATAAAATTAGAGAGAGAGAGAGAAAGATAGAAGAAAAGAAAAAAGGAAAAGAGAGGAAAGAGGGGGGAGAAGAAAAGGGGGGAGACAGAGAGAAGAAAAGGAGAGAGAGAAAAGAAGAAGAAAAAGAAGAGAGAGAATTTGAACACAGAGAGAGAATTTTCGCTATAGGTTCCAAAGGGCTTCCCGAACCTACCCCTTTTCTAAATCTCCATTTTTCAATCAAAACCCCTTCCTCTCCCCTCTTTCTCATGTGTAATCTCTCATTTTCTCTTCCCCTCCCTTTTTTCATTAAAGCTCTCCCCCCCCTTTTTTTAAATTAAAACCTCCTTCCCTCTCTCTCACTTATAATCTCTTTTTTTCTTTTCCCCCTCCCCTTTATAATTAAATTCTTCCCCCCTCCCCCTCTCTCCTTCTCATGTGTAGAGCTTAGGCTCTCTCTCTCTCTCTCAAATTAAAATTGATAATTTAAATTTTTAATTAAATATTTCTAAAATATTTTTTTATTTAAAAATTTTTGGACATAGTTTTTCACACACTTTGAGAGGGAGATAAAAGAAGAAGAAGAATGAGAAGGATTAAAAGAAGAAGAAGAAGAAGAAGAATGAGAAAAAAACGGAGAGAGGGGGGAACAAAGAGAGAGGCAATAGAGAGAAAGAGAATTATAGAGAAAGAAAATATAAAATTTAAGAGAGAGAGAGAAAGAGAGAGAGAGAGAGAGAGGAAAATAAAAAAAGAAAAGAGAGGAGAGAGGGGGGAGAGAGAGAGAAGAAAATGAGAGAGAAAAGAAGAAGAAAAAGAGAGAATTTGAACATATAGAAAATTATAAAGAGGGGAAAGATACACTTTAAAAGAAAGAGAAAAGAAAAAAAATTTAAAGAGATAAGAAAAAAGAAGGAAAAAATAGGAGAGAGAAGAAAAAGAGGGGGAGAGAGAGAGAGAGAGAGAAGAAGAAGAAAAAGAAAGAGGAAGAGAGATGGGAAAAAAGAGAAAATAGAAAAGTCTTTTTTAAATTTAAATATTTTTTGAGAGAGAGAGGAAGGGAAAGAGGGGGGAAGAGAGAGAGGGAGAGAAGAAAAAATGAAAACTTAGGAGAAAGGGGAGGAGAAGAAAAGGGGGCACAGAGAGAGAGAGAGAGAGAGAGAGAGAGAGAGAGAGAGAGAGAGAGAGAGAGAGGAAGAAAAAGAAGAAGAAAAATGATAAAAGAGGAGAGGGAGAGAGAAGGAAAAGAGAGGAGAGAGGGGGAGAATACGAGGAGAGAGAGAGAGAGAGAGAGAGAGAGAGAGAGAGAGAGAAAACCAAGAGAGGATAAAAAATAAACTAAAATAGAAGGCAAAGAAAGAGAGAGACAGAGACAGAGACAAAGAGAGAATTAGACATAGGGAATTTGGGGGGAGAGAGAGTAAATAAAAAATTAAAAACAAAGAGGAAAAAGAGGAGAGAGAAAGATGAGAAATGGATTGTTAAGCGAAGTTGCCATGTGATAGCAAGGCAACTTTGCTTTGCTGCTTCGAGGTAGTGAAGCTGCCGTAAAGCAGCCTAACATTCCGTACGCATGAAGCTCACGTGGAAGGCTAGTTCTACTACTATTAACCTAAGGTTTTCATAGGTGCCATGTGTCAATCATCTACACCCCCAAAGTGATGCTTGACGCCCCCTACCCCTTCTCTTCTCTCTCTAAGGTTCATGTAAAAGATATTACACTTTTCTTCTCGCTTTTTTGACCTCCTCTCTCAAATTGTAAGACATGAAAGGTAAGAAGAATTGAAGCTTGCTTGGAAGTGAGCTATGTCGGAGAGCAAGAGTAAGAAGAGAGAGAGATACAAATGGGAACTCCAACAGTCACAATGTGTGACCAAGCCTTCCTTTATTCAAACTGTCACTAAAAAAATAAAGAATAAAGTGACGGTGACGGACATCCATCACCTGCAATGTGCAATGGTGGGTACTGTCAGTGTAGTAATACACGGGCGGCTAAGCATAGACACATTTACCCCCAACAACCTCCCACTTAAAGGTGAGTCTGTCCCAGTGAGAAAGGAAAAGAAAAAGAAAAATCAGTACAACGTACATATGTACAACAGGATGAGGAAAAACGTCATCTCATCCAACGCCTATCAATCTCCTGAGGAAGGCAAAGCGCTCAGTAGTGAGGCTTTTCGTGAGTAGATCTGCAAGATTTTTGTCAGTGGAGATCATGACAAGGTCAACGAACTTGTTCTCCGCGGCTCCACATATGAAGTGATACCTCACCTCAATGTGTTTCGTCTTCACATGGAAGACTGGATTCTTGGCTAGCTGAATAGCACTCATAGAATCTGAATGCAGCATAGGGATAGTATCAATCCCAAGGTCATAAACCAAACAACCCAACCATATAGCCTCCTTGCAAGCCTCAATGGCTACAATATACTCGGTCTCAGTGGTGGAGAGAGCCGTACATTTCTAAACCCTAGACATCCAAGAAACAGCACCTCCAGCATAGGTAAAGACATAGCCGAAAGTGGACTTCCTACTATCTGCATGTCCTGCATAATCGGAGTCTGTGTAGCCTACAACTCTTGTATCATGGCTACCATAGCAAATACACATATGTGCTGTGCCCTTCAAGTATCTCATGATACTCTTTATGGCATCCCAATGCTTTTTGCTAGATGTAGTCATATAGCATGCCACAACACCAACTGCAAAGGCAATATCTGGATGAGTAGCTATCATGGCATACATCAAATTGCCCACGGTTGATGCATAAGGGATCTTGGCCATCTCGGCCCTTTGCTCATCTGTCTATGGACAATTGACTTGTGAAACCTTCACATAAGAAGGTAATGGACAACCAATTGGCTTTACGTCCTGCATGCGGAAACGCTCAAGGACTTTATGAATGTACTCCCTCTGTGAGAGATAGAGTAGTCCCTGATGCTTGTTGCACTTAATCCGCATACCAAGAATGTGAGAGGCATGTCCCAAATCCTTTATCTCAAAGCTCTTCTTCAGCTGAGATTTAAGAGCATCCAGCTCATCATGAGCTTTCCCTGCTATCAATATATCATCCGTATAAAGTACCAAAATAAGCAAGGAGCCATCACAGGCTATCTTCGTGTAAAGATACGAATCCATAGCACTCTTGTTGTAGCCCTATGACTGCATAAAGGCATTAAACTTATGATACCACTCCCTAGGTGCGTGCTTCAAGCCATAAAGACTTTTCTTCAACTTGCACACCAGGTGCTCCCTGCCAGGTTCTGCAAAGCCCTTAGGCTGCTCCATGTATATCTCATCATGCAATTCTCCATGCAAGGATGTAGACTTGATATCCATCTAATGCATGTCCAAGTCAAGCTGTGCGACTAAGGCCAAAACCAAACATAGGGTGGTCATCTTGACCAAGGAGAAAAGACTTCATCAAAGTCAACTCTATACTCCTATTTAAAACCCTTAGCAACAAGTCTTGCCTTATAAGCCGGCTTGGGGTTTCCAGGGATACTTTTCAGCTTGTACACCCATTTACATGGCAAAGAGTTCTTGCCCTGAGGCAATGCAACCAAATCCCAAGTCATATTCTTGTGCAAGGAGTCTATCTCAGATTGCATAGCCCTCTCCCAAGAGTGATTGTCACCCCTGCGCATAGCCTCATCATAGGTGAGAGTTCTGTTGCGTCTGTAACAAAGACATAATGCATTGAGGGCTCAAATCTATCAGGTGGACGTTTATCTCTAGTAGACCATCTCACGGCAGGCTCTAATGCCTGTCCAACACTATGGCCATGTTTGCCAACTATTGCTGTAGGCTATCTAACTGGATGTGCAGGAACTCGTGGCTCCTCGTAGAATATAACCCTGCGTATCTCTAACACCTTCTTAGGCTACCAATGTATCTTGCCTTCATGGAAGACTACATCATAGCTGTGGATGACTTTCTGTACCTATAGATCCCAGAGGCAATAATCCATCTTGCTTGCATCTTCATAGTAAAGAAAAATGCATTTGACACTCTTAGAATCCTGCTTAGTATGCTTGTCCTTGGGCACATGGCAGAATACCTCACATCCTAAGACATATAGATGTGCATAAGAGGGAGGTTTCCTAGTCCATACCTCCTCTACAACCTGGAAATCCAAACCACTAGAAGGTGATCTATTTATTATATGCACAACTGTACTGACTGCCTCAGCCCAAAAGTTGTGTGGTAAGCCTGCATGGCTAAGCATACTGCATACACTCTCCTGGATGGTTCTATTCATCCACTCAGCCAAACCATTCTTTGACACTTAATACCCCTCTCATCACATAGTTGCTCAAAAGCACATGACACATATTCTCCCCCATTGTCAGTCCTAAGGCATTTCAGTCTATGCCCAGTCTGGTTCTCAACCAATGCAAGCCATCTCTGAAACACAGCAAAGACTTCGAACTTAAGCTTAATGGGGTAAGCCCAGACTTTACGTGAAAAATTATCAATTAATGTCACAAAATACTTTGCACCACCCATAGATTGACAAGGCATGGGCCCACAGACATCCGAATGTACCAATGCCAAGGGCTCACTTCTTGTGTGTCTTACTAGACTTCTTATGTGTATTCCTAGTCTGTCTGCCATAAAGGCAATGCTCACATGAATCAAAACATGCATAGTCAAGGGGCGGTATGTACTGCAAACCAAAAAGCATTTTCATTCCCTTCAAGGACATATGGTCCAAACGGGCATGCCAAAGAGATACATGTGGGATGGAACCCACTGACAAAACATGGTCAACAGAGGACCCATCAACTACAAGAGGATAGAGACTACCAGCTTTGGCACTTCTAGCAAGGACAAGTCTACCACGAGTGATTTTCCACGCAGAATCCCCGAATGAAACATGAAACCCAACATCATCAAGGCTGCCTTGCAGACATAAGACTGCGTGTAAGCACAGGTACATGATGTACATCCTGTAGCAGAAAAGTACTGCCAATAGAGAATTGCACATGTACATCCCCAATGCCAACAGTAGCAAGTGACATGTCATCATCCAAGCGAACTAAACCAGAGATAGTGCGGTGAGTGGAACCACTCACGGCATGGTGTAACATGAAATGAAGCACCAGAATCCAAAAGCCATCACTGCGCATACATAGAGTGAATATCGATCAACGATGTAGCATCACAAGAACTAGCTGCAAGTATGTACTCTCCATCGGAGTCATAAGTCTACATGGCATTTATCTCCTCGATTTTCACACTAGATTTCGCAAGCATAATGCTGCAGTCAAAGGACTTTTCCTGTACTTTGTCTTTCCCCTTCTCTTTGCACTTCTCATTGCGCAACTCATGACACTGTGGGTGTATATGACCCTTCTTGGCACAATGATGACATGTCACATTAGCATTTCTCCCACGAGACTTGCGGTGCGACTTACCACGCAACTTAGATGTAGACTTTTGCGAGTCTCTGCCATGGCCATTCCCACGATCATTCTTGCCATTACCATCTCTGCCTCTAATAGTCAAAGCATGTGACACACGAGAGGCATCCAAGTTCTTACAGTTAATCTCTTCCTGCAGAAGATCACTCTCTACATCATGCAAGTTCAAAATAGTAGCAAGAGCACATAAGGCAGTGCGGAATATATCCCATGACTCACTTAGAGTCCCAAGCAAAAACAATGGAGTAACCTCATCATTAAAGATAATACCCTGCGAAGTCAAGTTCTTGAGAATAGCATGGAATTAGCTCAAATGAGCAGACATTGTCATATTCTCCTTCATGCGCAGGTCCATAAGCTACTTCAGCCAATACATCTGACTTGTGGACTTTTCTTGTCATAGAGGTTCTTAATTTTATCCCAAAGCTGCCAAGCACTCTGTGATTCCTCAACCACATTGTAATGCACCTGTTCAGTGAGAGACAAGATGTGGGTGGACTCGCATAACTCATCAAGCTCATCCCATTCATTATCAGTCATAGTTCAAGCTGCTTGTCATGCAGCCTTAGTGGATTTATCTACGATTTCTGCACCATTACCTGCCAAACTTGGCTCTTCCAATAGGTATAATTCGTACCATCAAGCTTAGTGATGTTGAAGATAGCACTATCAGTGGAAGAAGAACCCATATTACAGTCCAAAATAGTGCAGACAGTTCAAAACTGCTTGCTGTTTTCTGATGTGAACAGCCAAAATACCACCAAAACCAAGGCAAAATGACCACGAACTAATAGCTAATGATGTTGCCCACCAAGTACCATCAAAAGTACATAAAATTAGGATGATTCAGCATGAAAATTCCACATCAGTCCATACATAACTATTTGCTGTAATAAATTACAGCCAAGCACAATGAGAGCAAACTATAGGCAAAATCAATGCACCAAGTCAACCACGGACTGTCAAAGCATAACCAGCATCAAGCGGGTATAAATCAGCATATGAAAGTCATACGAACATTGAGCAAACACCCAAGCATGCCAAACGAATCTTCAGTAAGCCGGCACACCCCCTGTGTAATAGAGCAAAGTGTACACAACACTGGCAAGACTTGACACAAAGAGGTGTATGCTCAAGGAGTGCGAAGCCCAAATCAGCCCAAGTACATGTATACGGACCACAGCTTATCAACCATGCAACATCCAAGTGAAGAAGATCCCAGTCTCAGAAGACTCAAAGCTCAATAGCATAAACCACCTGCCTAATGTCTGTGAAACATCCAACAATGCTCCCACTAGCACAAAAGCCATATGGATCAAGCCAAAAAGCTCAAGAAAGGCATATGAGAGCACCAGTGATGAAAGATCCAAGATCAAACATCAATAAGACATCATGAGCATATAGGCTCTGTAGCCTTCAAGTATAGCATCCATAGACATCAATTGTATCCCAAATACAACTTTGGCAAGCCAAGAAATATCCCAAGTAAGTTTCGAGAAGCCAGATGCATGCCAAGACAAGGCACTAGTAGCAATCGGCTCCAAACAATGTAACGAGCATGCAGTAGTGGCATAGGCCAAGCATGTCAAGACTTGTCAAACATAGATAACATACATGCCATATGTACATCCAAGACGGAGCATCAAATGCATTCCAAAGCTAAACTCGAGTGCAAATAAGATCCAAAGCCAAAGACAAGCTTGATGTCGTAGCCCGAAGGTCAATACTTCATTGCATATCCCAAAGACATAGCCTGAAACCAATAGGCATAACCAAACATGAGGTAATAGGCTATATCCCACTGTGGTACAGTAGTGATTTACTGTTCAAAACGAGTATTTTCAGCAAGAAAATCAGTCCAAAATGATGGCATAACATGCACCTTGCATCCCCCAAACAATCCGTCATCACTAGGTATCAAACAGCTTAACTATGAAGCACCAAACAAGCATAGGCATCGACTGCTAGTGTAGCATTGACATTTAATGTTTGTAGGCTACTATAAACTATTTCAAAACAGTGCTACAGGACCTCAGATCAATGTCCAAGGCTCGAGAGGCTTCAAAATATGTCAAGCATCAATGCCAAGGGTGCCACATTGATCCAGGAGCAGGGCATGACCTTCAGCAAGTGGGAGATGAGCTATCTAAGGAGCCTGTAGATCAAGCACAAATCATGTTTATCTGTTGAGGGATTCTGTTGCTATTGTTGTGCTGGTCATTATGATAAGGAAGCTCCAGGGGGTGCCCAAGGAGGCACACAACAAGCCTTAAGTGCCCAAATGCAAGAGGGAGCAAGATCCAAGCTCCAAGGGTTTGAGCTATGGCTGCCCTGATTGACTGTAACCTAAGAATTGAATAAAAGCACTAAAAGAACACTTCAATACCCTTGTAGCAATGCCCTAAGGGTGCCTCAATAGGTTGGGAAGGTGCTCAGGAAGCCGAGGAGTACGGGAGCTCGAGAAGGTCGGCTATGGTTGATGGGAAGGAGACCCAAAGCTATAGGTGTTTGAATGGAAGCTAGGAATGCCAGGAACCAAGCTTGGAAAGTCGGGAAGCCTTGCTTTGATACCAGTTGAAAGGTGAGAAGGATCAAAGCTTGCTTGGAAGTGAGCTATGGCAGAGAGCAAGAGCAAGAAGAGAGAGACACACAAATGGGAACTCCAATAATCACAATGTGTGATTGAGCCTTCCTTTATTCAAACTGTCACTAAAAGAATAAAGAATATAAGTGATGGTGACAGACGCCCGCCACCTGCAGTGTGCAATGGCGGGTACTGTCAATGTAGTAATACATGGGCGGCTAGGCAGATGTGCCTTTACCCTCAACAAGACATCATTTAGGCTCTCTCTCTCTCTCTCTCTCTCTCTCTCTCAAAACATGTTGCAAATATCTATTCCTCACCCTATGGAAGAAAAGTGGAGGCTGCTTGAGGAGGAACAAGAATTTGTGCTCTCTCCCCCCTCCCCTCTCTCTCTCTCTCTCTCTGTCTCTCTCTCTCTTAACATGTTGTGAATGTCTATTCCTCGCCCTGTGGAAGAAAAAGTGGAGGATACTTCAGGAGGAACAAGAATTTGTGCTCTGTGTGTGTGTGTGTGCGTGTGTGTGTGCATGTGCGTGTGTGTACTAAGGTTGCAAAAGGGGTCGGAGGAAGAAGGAGAGGAAGAGAAAGAGACAATGCAGCCAACAAGCTTCTTCCTCAATGAGGAGATGTAGAATTTCCTGCACATGAAGGAGACCCACCATCATTACAAGGACTTCATGGGAGCCAACATCATAGTGGGAGCCACTGGGCATGCTTGCACAGCTCTCAAGGCTAACATGGAGGCCTACATGGACTATGATGTGGGCAACATGTGCCCTAACAACTAGTTGTTGGGGTAGCGCCTAGCTCAATGCCCATGGTTGAGACCCGCTACCACATTGGTGCTGCCTAGCACATGCCACAGCTCCCACCACTGTACCAATGCCCATCGCCATGCAAGGAGTCCCTCTAGGCCTTGCTTGACAAGTTTAACTTCACCTACTTGTGCATAACTACTTTACTTACTTGTAGAAAGGGACACGTCACAGGTTTTACAAGTGCTCGTCGGCTTGATGAGGAGCCTTGGTGATGGGTGAGACCGCAGGACAACACCATGTGGATGGAGGCGGATTCCCTGATGAAGGAGGTGATAAACATTAGTTTATCATACTCCAACTTTGCATGCCCCATAATAGTGCTTAAACAATTATGCATATATTTGTTTTGTTTTCAACTATATTATATTTGCTTGATTCTTATCAAGGCCTTTTGATGTATGGAGGACGCACTTTCAATTATTAAGCATTTGTTCTTTGAGCATTTCTACTAATGAATTCCATCTACACTTCATGGTGGCTTGCAAAGTCCATGAAAAGTTGAAGGAGAATTGTAGTGAACCCCTCTTCTATTTGTTTTTTATGTTGTAATAGGGCCCAAAAGTGCTTCCCAAAAATTGTGCATTTTAGCATAAAAATAATCAATAAAAGATTGCTATTACATGATGTGATTATGCCCCTCTTAAGTTAAAAGCATAGTTTACATCATAGTTAATTACCACGGATACAAAATAGAAAACGTGTTAGTGAGGTGTAGCCAATGATATGATTTAGGCCTCCATGCATAAAGGATTTCATTTGAATGTATGTCTATATAGCATCAAAGGCATGAGAGAGAGAGAGAGAGAGAGAGAGAGAGAGAGAGAGAGGTGTGCACCCCCATACCATATGATACATCTTATTCATATTTTAGTTTGTCAAGTCTAGGAAAATGTATGTCATACGTGCATGTTCCTATTGAAACCCACACTGAGTGAGAAAATTGTAGTCTTATACAAGCTCTATTATGTGAGATGGGGCCACAAATGTGACACATGGCCCCTCTTGAAAATCTTTAGTTAATATCGATGGAAGATGGAAGATATATCACATATATATACAACTTGTAGGATGTATACATATATATATGACTTGGGGGAGAGAGAGAAAGAGAGGGGGGGGGGGGGGGGGGGGGGATAGGTAGCTCAAAGCTGGGTGGGATGAATGGGAGATGGGAAGATGCAACAATGTGCCACATGTAGGGATATGTGTGTGTGTGAGTGCGTGTGCGCGCAGGTGTGTGTGTGTGTGTGTGTGCACCCACGCATGCGTGAGTGTGTGCGTGCATATCCATGCTTTTTGTACTCTAAGCACAAAGAGAACCCTCTCTCTCTCTCTCTCTCTCTCTCTCTCTCTCTCTCTCTCTCTCTCTCTCTCTCTCTCTCTCTCTCTCTCTCTCTCTCTCTCTCTCTCTCTCTCTTTTGTGTGTGTGTGTGTGTGTGTGTGTGTGTGTGTGTGTGTGTGTGTGTGTGTGTGTGTGTGTGTGTGTGTGTGTGTGTGTGTGTGTGTGTGTGTGTGTGTGTGTGTGTGTGTGTGTGTGTGTGTGTGTGTGTGTGTGTGTGTGTTTTTTAGGGACTCAGCATCCCATGCATCATACAACCATATAAGACATGCATCATGACATCAAATGTGTTAACCAATAGTAACAGTGGTGCTTCAAAGTTTGGTACAAAGCGCCAAACTTAAGCTAGTGTGTAGCAAGAGGAAACTAGCCCCACAGAGCACTTAGTTTGTTTTTGTTGTGGCATTATAGTGAATGGCTATATAAGCCTTGGAATTTTTTCATTCTCATTACATGTGCTCTAAGCTCTCTCCTCTTTCTAGCTATCATAATCCTATCACTTTGTCTAATTATATACCACCCCTTAAGGTTTGACATAGTAATTGTAGCCAATAAAAAGAGATACAAGAGAAGAAACAATGATGCCACGAGGAGGGACTGAAGCACTTCTTTTGTTTCATCAAGTTATGATTGTAACTAATAGGGGACAACTTCCTCCAATTTTTCATCAATAAAAAATTTCACATCATTTTCATCACAAAAAAATTTTGACCCATAATCAATAGAGATCGTGGACCATCGACCACTACATCAGCCCTTATGAGCACTAATTCATCAAATACCTTGCCAAGTTGTATTCCACTTTTTCGAGGAAATCGGTTGAATGCTTTTCAAAAAACTTGTAGACCTTCATTAAATGCATTCAAGTGTTAAGCTTAATTTCTTCAATAACAACTAAATCAAACCTTAGAGAACATGGTATTGACTAATCCAAACACCTTTAAATTGTGTTAGCTAAATGTTATCACTACCTTGGTCTTCATTCTTTTATATACACTTGCATGTATCTAAATCAAGGGCCAATTACACTTACCTCTTTGTACTCCACACTCAAACATAAGCAAGATTATGGCAACATAGAATGTTGTATTATGGCATGTGACCAAATGAATGAGAAAAAACAAATAAAACAATGAGAAAATAGAGATACAAAAAAAAGAAGGAGAATAAAATACAATAAGAAAAGAAAGGAAAAAAATATAAATAAAGGAAATAATTGCATGCAAATGTACTTTGCACCACATCTAGGGGTCTTCAAATTTGTGATGTCCCATGGCCATGGTCGGTTAGCTCCTTCAATAACCCACTGCCCTCTTGTCTAACCCCACAGATACTCGAGGCACATCAAGGGCAAGTCATAACTAGAAAGCTTCAACTTACCTAGCATTAAATATGGCTCCCCGATTCAGATTGCATAAATTTTCCCGTGCACTTTCCCTCCTCTTTTGCAAGTGCCAACAATGAAATAGAATAGCAATGTAAGAAATAAATCATACAAATGAGCATGTTCATTTCACCAACTTGAATATATTAGTCAAGTGGACCCCCCATAACCAAAAACGTTAGAATCGAGTTGATTTTTGTCATCCCTGAAACTCATCTGTAGGAATCTGACACTTTTACCAGAGTCTAATTCCTAGAATCAAACGGTCTGATTTTCAAACTTGGACCAACCCATCCTGTTCGATTTCAAAAATCGGACACCCCATAATCGGATGTTCAATTCCTAGAATCAGATACACAAAAATTGAACACACAATAATCGAACCATCCAGAACCGAACACTTCAAAATCCGATACTTGTCAAATCGGATATCCAATTCCGAGAATCAGTCGCAGGAAAATCAACCAACCCATAATCAGACCAAACCCATAATCGGACCACTTGGACTTGGACGTCCGATCAGCCGATCAAACCAACCCAAAATCGGACGTCCAATTCTGATAATCAAACTTCTGAGAATCGGACCTCTGAGAATCAGACAAAAAATATCAAAATTAGGTAGGTGAATAGAATACAAATTTGACACATCTAACCCCTGAAATCGACATAGAGACCATGTAGAGCTGAAAGCACATCATAGATTTATCACTGGGCTAAAATCTAGAGCAAGTAGTTCAAAACTTGCGATCCTTCAAATCACGCATGGTGTTTAGCATAACGGCCCTGCAAGCCGAGGGGACTCCCCCCCTTCCCCGAACCCTCGTAGAGGGGGGCTCTACCCCCTCCGCACCTCCCCTAAGTAGGCTAGAGAGAAAACTCACACCGTGATAGATCCTGCAAATTAGAACCTAGTGTAGTAATGGCTCTACACGAGCATAGATTCTCACTTCCAAAACAACAACCAAAAGACCATACCCAAACAAAGACAATCAAAGACTCGAGAACCTCAAAGGGCCAATCTAGCTAACAAGGGAAAAAAGGCCACACCATAAAAACATGTATATGTTGCATTTGGACTTCTGCATCTAGTCAAAGAGGAATGCAACAACATCAAGCTACAACTGCGAGGATGACTAGATATGATAGTCCTGATGATAGATGCACCTTGAATGGCACTACATAGACCTAAGACATCAGTAGAGAATCCATATCTAGTTGTGCAGTTGGGGACTCAAAGGCATGTATCGTAAGGCTTGAATTTATAAGCCAAGACCCAGAAGATGAAGACATAGTACCGCCTACTTATCTTAGGGTCAAACTCATCGCAAAAATAGAGCATAGTGTCGATGCTCTCATCTATGAAGGAGAAAATTTTAATATATTGACCTATGAAACATGGACTCTAGTAGGCCAAACAGAGCTCATACCAACTAATGCAACTCTTATTCCTTATGGGGGACATCCACAAGCACTTATAGAGAAATGCAAAATCCTTGTAACTATTAAAACTGAAAGCTTGCCTATCATATTCCATGTTCCTCCAAAGAGTGCTAATTGTGGAAAGGAAACCCTCCTAGGAAGACCCTTCAAAAGGGCGACAAAGTGAGGCTGACTATGTAGCACAAAGGATACACTTATTGAAACTAAAAGCTTGCCTATCCTATTCCATGTTCCTCCAAATAGTGCTAATTGTGGAAAGGAAACCCTCCTAGGAAGACCCTTCAAAAGGGCAACGAAACGTGAGCCTGACTATGTAGCACAGAGGATACACTTGACACTATCGGGTGTGAGAATAATCACAACCTTTAATAAGGGTGACCTCATCAAACCTCGAGGAAAAGACAAGGAACATTCTAATATACCAAGAAAGCCTAGTAAGGGGAGCAATGACTTGTTGAAAGAGTTGATACAAGCACTTGTTGAACGGAGAGAATCAGTGAGCGAGGCCATGCTTAAAGCAAGAAGGTCAAGAGACAATGCCAAGGACAGGCTTTGGACTTACAAATATCGTAGAAGACTACAAAAGAAGCCCAAACCTTATAGACAATTGTATCGATGGAGAGCCAACACAATGCCGCGATGGATATCCAAAGAGTTGCTACGTGCTCAAGGGTATTACGTAGGTAACTGATGGATTTGGGTGCCAAAACGCCCTGCTAAACCACCTCTATCAGCTGAAGGCCAGATTGTATCAAAAGTGAAGAAGTGCAAGAGGAAATCTAAACAAAAATCCAAGTCTTCACTCAACAAGGTTGGAGTGACTGAGCCCCTTACAATTGAAATCAAGAAACCAAACATGATTGTTCAAAAGATAGATCCTCAGCCTAGTGTGCTTAACAATCGGATATCGGATGTGACCATCCAGTATGCACAAAGACCACTAGTGCCCAAGGAGCCTTTGACTTCCCAAGAGGATAATGAGCACCACATGCGCAACATTGCTTATGATAAGGCTAATTGCTCAACAAAGCAAATGGCAAAATTGTCAAACAGCAATGAGAAAATTTTCCAGCCAGTGCCAAGTCCACTAGGAGTCCCAAATCTCCTACACCCTCTTTCCCTAAATGGAGATAGGAGGCACAACAACAGTTGTCAAGTACAACTGCTCAATCCCAATCTCTATCTCCATCTGAGCTTCCAAATGTCTAAGATGCGGGACATGACACCACCCTTAGCTCTCAGCCTAAGGATATGCATGTGCAATCCAATATGACTAGCTCAACTGATGCTCGATTTGCACAAGTTAATGCACAAAGGGCAACAAAAGACACAACTACTTCTGATCTGCTTAAGGACTTGATACCGCACTCTACTAACAATAGCAAATCCACTGAACTAGTTGCTATTACTTCTAATTAGGAATCACAACAGTCACAGCCTTTAGTTGTGACGATGCCCCTTGCGGAATGTATCCTTAGCAATTCATATGTGGAAGAGGTGTCGCAACCAACATCCTTAACACCTCCAGCACTTTTGAAGCACCTAAAGCCTAGGCTTGAGGAGAAATCTCTCAAAGATTTGGCCAAGGAGATGACGCATTTGATGAATGAACCAGAGGTGAAGTGCATGATGAAGCTTGATCACAAGTTGCCAGCCATCACACATGCGTACGTGCATGTGGATATCAAAAGGCCAACACCAAACCAAACAAAGCTCATAGCCGAACCCCTAACTTGGAATGAGCAACAACATGTTTACTCCCACTATGTAGCTCACTGAAGAAGTAATAAAGAACATCCCAAAAGCCACAGCTAGAGAATTGTGCTTGATACCCTCACTCTATACTACTCAATCTGTAACAAACAAGGAAAAGCTCGAAGCAATCAAACGAAAAGGGAAAGGACAAGGTGACTTTGTGCAGAAATTACACTCCAATCAAAGTTTGGTAGGCCAAATTGGCCACCGAGTAATGACACTCGTTGAGCAAATGAAAGCCCTTTGGACATCAATACGTGATCGTTGAACGTATGTTGCCCCAACCTCATTACGAGTGTTGGCAGCAATCCATGAGGTCTAGCTTTCTGCCACTGTCCAAAAACATCCCTTGTATGATAAACTGCTTCTAGAATAAGATCTGCACGTGGCTAGCAACCTAGGAGTAGGGAGTATGGTTTCTTAATGTTAGTGCATATATCTTTTGCCTCACTCAAGACCCTGCAATCCTAGATCTCTATGCTTCCCATCAATACAACCCTGACTTCTTCAGCTAGTTCCATCCAAGCCTACATGACAAGAACCCTAAACCGTCTCTTGGTTCTATACTAGAGTCAACCAAACCTCCAGAGCAAGAGAAAAAAAGATCTAAACACAACACTCTCTCTGATAAGAAGCAATGGAGGCATGTTCCAATGGGTAAGGACAAGATTCTAGAGCAAACGTCCCCGACCAAGAGCAACTGCCAATGTAATTGGATGAGGGGCTAGACAGAGGGAAATTAGCTGAAGAGCTAGGCTCTCCAAAAAGAGAGGTAGTTGTACCCTCACAACCTAGCAAGGTTGTTCAACATGCCGCAGCTATGTCCCATGAGGACACATTAGAGAAAAAGAATGATGAGGCCCAACCAAGCACATCAACGACTGACCTAGTTCAGGGACTTGAGTCTTTAAAGGATACACCTCAAGTGCCTAATAAAAAGAGGAGAAAACAATAAAAACATTAGCAGTTGCAAGTGATTGTAGACACCAAGAATATTGAGACCAAGAGTGCTGACGAGCTGAGGAATAAAGCATCGGGTCCATCCACGAATGAATCCATTGCCTTCTCTCCTAACAGCGGTGAAACCTTAGACACATCCGTGTGTTCTGATAAGTCAAAGCAACCATTACCATCATCAATGGTTGCTTGCAATGCTCAATCCACCAACAATAGAACTTACATTAACTAATCAAGAGTGGATACAACACGGTCACAACAAGTTGATAAAACTACACTAGTCACATCCGAGGAGAACCATGACACAATAGATGCAAAGCCTCAGGAGAAATATGAAAAGCCTGAGGACATGAGCAATCCTAGCATCGACCAATCTTGCTCATCTACGCCTAAGCCCCTAGCTATGCTAAAGCCTAGGGAAACTCCCAAAACCTTGCATGAGATAGCAATCAAGCAATCCCTCATCAAACATAGAAGTGTCACAGAGTGCTTGACCGAGTTGGAGGCTAAACTCAAATTATTCGCACATGCTTATGTCCTTGCGGACATGGACACATTCCCTAGGGAGCAACTTGAGGAATATTTGGTATATCCACTATCTTGGGAAGAGCAAGAATATCTTAACGAGCACTATGACAAGCTCATACATGAACGCATGCAACTCATCTCTGACGAGGAAGCCAATGAGCTACGCTTAACTGTGACATTCAATGAAGCACTTTGCCAACCAAATCTCTTAGAGATAGAGCAGCTAAAGCAATAATCAAAGGATCAAAGTCAATTTGAAAAGCATTGGTTTGAAAACCACGCTAAAATGGCCGACCAGATTATGATAGTCTCAAAGGAGTGACTGGCCCAATCTCAAAGAGACCCAAGCTATGTGGCGCCAACTTCCTTTCGAGTACTAACTATCGTTTGGAGTATGGACTTAGCCAGAGCTAGCCAAGAGAACACTCAGATTGATAAAATTCTCACTGAGGAGGAGCTACATATTGCCGGTAGACTCAGACAAGGCACCATGCTACTTGATGTTGCAAAATATCTATTGTTATATTGAGTAGGCTACCACGAGTAACAGATGCGTGTGCCACACTCTAGTACAATCCTGAGTTCTACAATTGGTTTTTATCCTCACAAAGTGACATGAGTTTATAAACATGTATATAAATAAACAACGTGTTTTGTGACTGTGTATAGATAATACCAAAAAAGCAAAGCCAGCACACGCATAAGCAATGGTATTCAAGTGCAGGTGATATGCATCAAAGTCAACACTATGGAATTCAAATAAGTGATGTCTTTTTGAGCTGCACCTATCCATTAAGATTGAAGCATATGACTTGCATGTACTCTTACGAGTTATCAAGTGGATACAAAATGACACATGTCTCTGTACGAAAGCGTTCAATGTCCAAGTCACCACTAGACCACTAACCTCACAAAGAGCCATTACAGAAAAAGCAATAGAAATACCAAGAACAAAGAGCCATGATGAAATCCCCACTGCTGGAAGAGAAAATCACCCTTGCACAAAGCACACATTGCATTTGAGCATGGCCCAAGGCATACTCATTGGCTACTCTCTCATTCTTGGCCAAACTCTACATCCAGCTCACTGCAGTTGCTACCTCAATTGTACGAATGTCTCACATGTTACAAAGAGGTTTGTAAACTCTCAAGTGTATCTCTCCATCTCAATAATTGTTCCTTTAGCATTGAGGCTAGTAACACAATCATCTTTATAATATCCATTTTTCATAGCCTTTGGATCTTGACATTTTCCAATCCAAATGAAAGGCCGATAGTCTCAATGTATTGCAATGGTTGTATTCATGTTATCAAAAGAAAAAGAGAAAATAAAAAGAAAAGTAAAGTAAAGAAAAGAAAAGAAAAGAAAAAAAGGCACCCAAGATCACAGCACAGCACCTAGGGGTCCTCAAATTAGGTACATCTAGTGTTCTTGGTCGACTGGCTTCGTCCCTATTCCCCTAGCCCTTTACACATCCCCCACAATTATTCCGGGCACATCAAGGGCAAGACATACCTAGGCAACTTGTCTCGTAGCCAATGGTTAGACCTATCACCTTGACCCATTTGCATGATTTTTTTTTCGCACTCCATCTCAGTAGTACCGTTGCAATCAATAGTGGTAAGCAAGGCACGAAATACCATGGAAAGTACATAGTACTCTTCAAACACTACTAGTAACCACCAGGTATCAGAAGCTAAGGTATCAATGAGCTCAATTATGCTACATCGGGTTGTCAAAATCACAAATGATGTCTTAGGAAGCCTTCAAGTGTACTTCTCCTCAACATCGACAATTTTTTCCACCCCATTGAACCCTTGCTTCATCCACATATTGTTACGAGGAACCAAACCAATAGTCTTCTAACTACGTAATATCTAAGTATGCACGTGCACTCACATAATATCTGCACCACAATCTATACAAGTTTGGGTCCTTAAGTGCGGGACATTACTCTCGGCGGTCGCCTAGAGTTCGTCGACCTGTCTCCCAAACTAATCAAAATGTGTCTTGTGCATGATAAGAAGACCAGCACTATCCTTAGGGAGAAACCACATATGAGAGGTTTTTCAATTGCAGGTATTGAAGACTCCAATGAAAGTACCGTCAACTCTTCATCAACACTCAAGGTTGAATTTTTATCTTTTATCATCTTGCAAGTTCACCAAAGAATCGTGTCGCCCGCAGAATCCCCAAAACATCAACACGTGTGCCAACCGATGAGTGCAACTCCCAACAAAAACTAGCCCTATCACCAACTTCAACAACCCTATCACCAACCAATCAAGCCAACAAAGTGTCCCCAGTGACCTTCATCCACACCACCACCAAAAGTCCTCCACAGCAAACCATAGCAGTCCCTTCCACCCACATCTTTGGTGCATGCCAAAGCTGCTACCTACGACGGTGAGTGCCATGGGACTAGCACTTATCTAGGAGGGGGTAAGGGGGTAATGTTAACCCTTAGACGAACAAGGTGGAAAATCCAAAAAATCTAAAGCAGAAGACAAGGCCAAGGCAAAAGTGAAATGGAAGACAAAGGTGTGCCAAGAATAACTTGGAATCACAATATGTGCAAAAAGTCCTAAATCAAGGAGATTTATTTTAAGAGTGCCGATTGTAAAGGTAGATGGGTGGTAGGAAGAAAGCTAGGAAGATAGGAGGACAATGGGAAAAAGGATCTAGGCCATGGCCGGCCATGTAAAAAAGGGGATAAGGGGATGACCACCCAAAAGGGATTTAGGATTTTGTATATAAAGTTGAAAAGTGAATGAGAAGCTCATCTTGTGTACGGCGAAAAGTAGCTCTTCTTCTTCTTCTTCTTCTTCTTCTTCTATCTTGCTTGCTTGAGCTTGAGTGTGTGAGGGTCAAGGACCGTAGTGGAGAAGCTCTCCATCTTTTCCTCTCTTCTTCTCTTCTCTTCTCTTCTTTTCTCTTGCTCGCAGCAATGGAGCTTGGAGTGTGGAGCTTGAGATCGAGCTCGCATGAAGCTTGCACTTAGATCGTGGAGCTACCGGAGTTCTTGAGAGAGAATGCAACTCGATTGGGCATGGAGGTAAGCTCACTACACTTGCAGAGAGAGATAGCATTTCGGCTATGTGAGAGGTAGCCATTAGTGCTTGGCTTGAAACACTTGAAGAAATAAGCAGTCCGTGGATTTTGGCGGTTGAGCCTCTACAAGAATTAAATTGGTGCATGAAATTAGAGTTACTTCTGCAGAAGAGCTACCTGTAATTCATAGGTCATTTACACTCATCAAATCACGCAACTAACAACGCTTGCGTATATCCGCACATGAAGGGTAGATATATGTGCTAAGTAACTCGTAGAAAGAGATAAAAATCTTCGTCTTTGACTCATAACGTTGCACTCTTAGGTATATGTGCCAATACCTTGTGGTTGTAAGATGCATCCTTGGAAAAATTCTAGAATTGATTTATTGTAGGAATGGCATCTCAAGGCATGTTTAGAAAAGAAAGCTTGCATCTCCATATCAAGCATGAAGGATCGCACATTACATAGAAAGCATTTGCTCTCAAGGGTGTTAAAGCTTGCATCCTGATATTTCTTGATATCATAGATATAAGTTTGATTGTAATGCGTATAGGATGTGGTCTTCATCATAATTTGCACTAAAGATAGCTTGTAAGAGGAAAATTCATTAGGTTATCCTTTCGACGATAACAAACTAAGAATTTAACCACAATATAGATCGAAAAGCGCAACAGTGGAAGCTGGAGGGGAAACTGAAATTCATAATGGATTCTCAAGAGGGTGGAGCCATTCCTCAAATGGTAATTGAAGATCTTAGATTGGATTATCTAAGATCTTGCTGAAAACCCAACCCATGAGTTATAGAGCCTAGGAAAAATTTACCATCCGAAAACTAATGGGTGTTGATAATTGGATGTAAGACCAATTATATAAATTCTCATTCTTTTTGCATAAGAATGAGGGATGAAACAAGGGTATTCCATGCCCCCTCAGTGGGACATTGCAGTTGACACCAAGGCAAGAAAAATCCAAAGGTTGAATTCTAAGCGTTCAAAAAGGAACCCCACCTTAGCAGGTGTTTTGAGCACTCACCCACATTATTGTTTGTGCTTGTAATTTTAGGAGCACTGTTTGTGAAAGGATTATTTGACCAAAGCTCTCATAAGAATCTTGTATAAAGGATCAGGTTAAATTCTTGGAGGGTGTACCAAGCCACCCCCAACTAGCCGCCAACCCTATCCAAGGGGGTTCTAAATAACTGTGACGGGAATGTGGACCGAACCCGCTACAAGAGGTCTCTCTGTGGATTAGTTTGATTGTAGGAGGATTCTTGGATGCCAGGGGGGGCTTTGGTTGTAAATCCCTTGCCTTCGGGTCCTACTCAAATGGTCTACGTGATTAGAGATGAATTCTTGAGGCCCAGTCACTAGTGCAAGGGCGGAAACTTGGAGGATAATAAGACACATCCTTATGGATTGCAAGAATTGTCCTATGGATGGAATTTGTATCCCAGTTGAAATTTTAATATAAAGTTTACTTTTCAAGAAATTCGTCTGAGCTGTTTTTGTGTCAGTGCATAAAATTACATAAAGGAACATGTGACTAACGAGTTAACTAAGGAAGCCGCTTGAATGTGTTACCACTAATGTACCCTTAGGTAAGTAGAAAACTAAAGCTATCAAGAGAAGTGGGTGGGCGGAACCCCCAACGAGTTCATCCTACAGCAAGGTGGTCCCAGACAATCGGGAAGCTTCTCAACATTCAAATCAAGATGACGTATTGACCTTAGATAATGTAGGGTAGAACCCTGGCTCATATCGTTTTAAGGGATTGGAATGGAACATTACCCTACGGGTAGAGAGGTCGAGTGATGCATCCCTCTTGTTTCCCATTCTCTTTGAACCAAGTACAATATGAGTCCACTTTGGTTTAGATGATTTGCGCAAAGGAGATCATCTGAAGATCGACGCTAGAAGGCTTTGGAATGACTTGACCATTAGAAACCCAGTAAGATTCAGGTCGATCCTAATAGGGTTGGCCGATACATTTCGTTGCGGAGTGGACTTGGAAGTTGCTAATCGACAAATCTTATGACATTCTGTGGAAGTGCCAAGCAATATCTTTAGATCAAAATCCTGATGGACTACTAAAACGTGTCAAGGTTTGGACACGTTACACCATCTAGCCTCCATAACTACATAACTACACTCAAACACCAATAGCTAGCATCACTAATACCATCTCTCCTATGACTTTAACACTTCCAAGAATTGCTTTACATCTTCCTCTAGGCCTTATCCACCACATTAATATCAAAGGAACAACAAAGGAAGTGCGAAATGAGTTAAATAAAAATTTTGGTGCAAAATCAAAAAATTAAGAGATATTTTCTGTATGGATTTCTATAGTTTGCATCATAAATACAAGAATTCGCTTGTAAAACATGTATCAAATTTAAGAAGCTTAATCAACTAGCTTAAAGGTATCCAAGTTAAATTTCACGAAAAAGACTCAATAGCAATCCTACTTGTAAGCCTATCTAAGGAATATGCATCTATAAAAGATTCACTCCTTACACATGAAACCCTTGATTTTGAGAGGTGCATATCATCAATTCTTTTGAAAGAGAATGAACTTAAAGGGCATGTTGACTTATCAACAAGCAAGGACACCATGTTCTTTAGAAAGAAGGATCCTAGGGAGTGCTATCGTTGCGGTTGGAGCTTGCATTGTACATTGGGAGAGTATTAGAGCTTCTCTCTACACCATTAGTGGTAAACATGGAGGTACTAATGAGCGATCAATGGAGCTCTTCAACTTTCTTCCTCTTTCTTACTTAAATTTTCAAAGTAGGGGGTAAAAAAAAAAGGGTAAGAGAGGTCAACACAATGCAAGTTGAGTGAGAGGTAGGTAGGTCATGAGTGTAGAGAAGTCCCTAAAAGATTAGGTGGTTCCATTAAGTCCTTGGTATTGATCTTATATGTCTCAATAGAACCCTACTTTTCTTAAAGGCTCAACCTAAGAGAAGTTCCTTCCCTACATCTTCATTGTTTGGAAGAGCATTACAAAAAGGGGGGGATGCTTTTAGCTTGAATAGTAAGCAAGGGCTTACATTTGCCTAGTAATGAGTAGGGTTGCCCACCATAAGGATTAAGCTTAGTATGTGTGGCTGTCAAAGTGGGTGGGGCTAACTACATCAATAGGTTATATGGAGGGTGTTACAGTCAAGACCTTCATCAATAAGTGCATTAGTAGTGACTTGTTTGGTAGCGGTCAATTGTTTTTGACCTAGTCTCGTAGGAACAAGATGACTTGCAAAATCCATGAAATGCATTGTGGAGCACAATGCACAATTGTTGCATGGACAAGCAGTAAATTTAGGATGCAATTTCACAATTTGTTCATTGAATTATACTATAGGCAATGTGCATTTTAATAAATTTTTTTTCCTTATGCAAACTTCAAAATTTGAAATATGTAATCGAGAATGGTTCCTTTTCCTTGCACAATGGAAATGGCAATAATATGCGACTAGTAATACATCATGCATTAGATGCATCATGTATGTAGCATGGAGTAGTGCATCATGCACTTTGGTCCTTTTTCCTAGAAGGAAGCGCACATCTTGATTTGTAAGAAGTAGCATGAACATATTTCAAGAGAAACAACATCAAGGGGGAGAAGGGAAGGTGATCCAGACAGTGGGAATCATGGGGGGTGATCTTAGCACAATGGAAAGGTCTTATAGGTAGAAAGGACGGAATGGGATGTGAGCCCTCAATTCGTTACCCCAAGGGAGGGAATGGGATGTGAGGCTCCCAATTTGTTACTCCAAGGCAAGCCCCACCTTGGTTGCTTGTGCAGGTGATGATTAGGAGGTCAATGTGCTTTTAGCCTCAATGTGTGAACCACATGGTGAGTGTGAAGCATGACTCAAAAGTGTGAAGCATGACTCAAAAGTGTGAAGCCCATTCCATATCCTTTTCTTAATGAGAAAACATTAGTTAAAGCATTAAAGAAGTTAACATATATTTCCATCAATTGATCCCATACATGAGCTCAAAATGTTCAATAGTCGAATGGACAATTTATTTCTCAAGATTTAGGGTGGTTACACACCGCCATTGCCCGCCCCCAATCTGTGCCTAGTTTGTGGGCATAGAAAAAGCTGACTTGAGCAGTCACTTGTCTGCCACCTGCTTACACACTGGGCAGTGGACACTTTTCGTTATCAATAAGTGTCCGTCCACAATCGTTTACACACCAGCCACCACCTCTACCACCAAACACTTCCTGAATCGCATGCGAATGAAGGGACGCTACGAATGTTGATCATCATTCTCATAATAATTATTTTTAGAATACTTGATTAAACACTTTAAACCGACTAATAAACCTTTAAAAAAAGTCACCAATAAAACTAAAAGCATGAATCTGAAGTTTTTCCTACCAAAGAACTCCCAGATTATGACCTTATTGCGTCGTTGCTTTCTGCGCCAATATATTTGTTTCTATGGTGACTACTATTCATGCTTTTGGAAGCTCATTCACTTCCAAGAGAGCAGGGGAGTTGAACCCCTTCGCCATGTTGTTGAGGCATGACTCTACCGAGCTCTCTGCAGAAAGGTGGAAAGAGGGAAATTTTTTTTGCACACCACCCCTCTTTCCACCTTTCCACTTGCGCTGCAAATGCAAGGATGATTGAAAACTTTTAAAAATCATGCAAAGATGGCTGAAAATTACTTACTTGGATGTGATTGTGCTTAACAGTATGGGCTGAACAATAGGCAAAGTCGGAATGTGTTTACTCACCATTGTCTTCGTCGTCCATCTCCTCCACAGAGTCAGAATCACCAAATATTGTTCTCACATTTGCGCTCTCCCTCTCTCGATACATGGCTCGAGCAATGTTGTCTCTTCGAGATGCCCCCCAAGATGGATTGCCTCTTGTGTTGGCTCCGCTGCTTGAGCTCTTTGTATTGCTTGTGTGGTACATGTGTTAGTTAGCATAGCAACCTCTGCTAATCCATTCCTCAAACTATTTTGCTGGTCCATGTCTTGATGAGCCGCATTACTTTCTCTATCAAGTTCTGCTGTCGCTTCATGTATCCATGCATCATCAAAACCATCTCCATGCACAATGCATATATTATGTAGAACAATGCATGCTCCCACTATCTTTGGGACATTTTGTAAAAGCATGTCACATCTCTTTAACAATATACGAAATCGCACTTTAAGGATGCCAAATTCCCTTTCAACTGGCATACGAGTACTTGATTGTATGTAATTCCAATAATAAAGTTCCGAAGATAGCCCATCCTTACTACCCTTGAAAGGAGAAAGCATCCAAAAGCGTGTAGGATAAGCACAATCGCCTAGTAGACAGTATTGTCCCAGAGCTTTGTTTGTGCATCGTTTTCCTAGGTCTGAACGTTGAAAAACATTCCAATCGTGCATAGAGTTTGCCCAGCCAATGTCATAGTCCCAAACAACACAATTGGCTACCATGCTTATCTGTAGAATAATAGAGTGGAAGCCCTTCCTATTAAATAATCATCGTGGTTCTCCCTTGGGGCAATGATGGGTATATGACTACCATCGACTGCACCAATAACATACGGTATGCCTCGAAGGGCTTGAAATGCACCAGCATATTTTTGCATTTGTTGTGGGGAAGGCCACTTTACATACATACTATGCAATCCAGAAGCACCCAGTGCATCGCAAAAGTCCAAAATAGCCAGCTGTGTAAACAAAGTTGAGACTCCGTACAAATCGGCTATTAGTCCCAAACTTGAGCCGCTTACCAAGCGATGCAGAGCCACACAGACCCGCTTCTCCACAGGTACTGCCCTTCTATAGTTCGTATTCTTGCGTCGCATTTGTGGTGCTAATTTCGCGACGAGATATTCAAATGTACTCTTGCTAACTCGTAACCTGCTTTTAAACATTCGGTTTGTATAACTCCCCAGAAGCCCCTGCTCCATAAAAGTTTGTGGTCTTGGATAGGCCCAACATGACCGTCGATCGTGCCTTCGCTGACCTATCCTGGCTCGACGTGCAACGTAACCTTGAGCCATGCACTCTAACAAAGTATGCAATAGCATGTTGTCATCGTCCTCGTCATCCAAATCACTCAACAATAGTTGAAACATTGCTATGACAGCGACTACAACACTAATGACACACATTATTAAAAGACTTTCTTCGTCCATTCACCTGTCAAAAGATTTGACGAAACTTTATGAGACAATTGAAGAGAGATGTAAAGGTAGAATAAAAAACTTGTTTTTTTTAAAGTTCCGAATTCATCTACAGTTGAATTCATCATTCCTTTTTAAGACATTTGATTACATCTAATAGACCAGATACCGAGGAGGCAAGTGTATCCATGATAACGAGCTTGCGCTCTTCAAATTTTTTTTTTCCTCTAGGTTTGATTTTTGGTTGGCTAACATTGATCGGGCGGTGCTAGCCATGTCACTAAGAGACTCCTCTATCTTTCTACCCTTTTCATTGCGTGCTCCTTGGTTGGTTGTTTGATCATGCATGATCTTCGAAGGCTCATTGGAGCCAATGTCTTCTTGGGTGTGGTCACCTTGATCATTGGAGACTGATGTATGGTTGTCTTCTGACGAAGACAACCCACCAACAGACGAGGCATGTGCATCGCTAACAACATTGGCATGATTCCACATATATTCATCCACAAAATCATACCACTGACAAATAATCCTGCGATCATTGCCTGATATGGCATTGTGGGCCTTATCCTTTCTATATGACTCATAAATGCGTCCCCAACGTTTTTTGCATGCCCCACCATCTTTGTCAAACTCTAGAAATAGCGATGCTAGCTGGGTGGCAACCTTGGACCATATATCCACTCCTTGCTTCGGTGGCTTTGAGAACTCCACACTCATGGATCCTCGGATGTGAATGAGTTGTATTGTCCATGCATCCTTCCATTGCGCAAACTGTTTTTTTGTGGCTATTGAATGATCTTGTGTCTCAGGACCGTCATTCTGATTCTTTCCTTTCCGTGCCCTCTTTGGTTTAGGAGGTTTAGGAGCATCAGACTCCGATGATGTTCGTCGTGGACATTGTTTGGTGGCATTCTCGGAAGATGGCACCATTGGTTCTTGAGCCTGAACCAAGTCAACCTCTTCACATGTGTCCTGGTTGGCATCACAATAACTTATTGCTTGTGGTTCTTGTTGTCGTGGTGCCAAGGGACCATGTTGAGGACTATGTGTAACTGGATGAAGAATTACATTGTTGTGTACTGTTGTGGGTCTCTCTATACCTAATTGTCTTGGTCGTTGGAATGATACGAATTGAGGAGGACAGGGATTGATCAAAGGAGGGCGGTTTGGAAACACATTTACAGGGATATTGCCAATGGCAGTGTGGCTTGGCATGTGGTTTGGAACACCCACACATTGGCTCGAAAAGTACATGAAGTCATTATTGCATATTGCATCTTGGCTCATTTGAGACACGAACTGGTGAAACTCCTCCATGGGAGTGCTCTCTTGAGAATCCATCAAGCTCCACCTTACGCATGAAAATTGATCCATCATTTACAATATGTGAATGGACAAACAGGTTTATTGTTCTTTACATAATGCACTCCATTTTTATTATTTACATATCAATAATTGATTGTAAGGTGACAACTATAGGATAACTCCAATTACATTGCAATTTATCTTACAATTAGAAAGCAATATGGTTAAAAAACAATAAAGAAAAGGAAATGTTATACAGATACATTGATTCAAACGAAATGATGGGATGTATGTATAGACAAGAAGTTTTAGCCATTGTCAACCTGTAATAGATGCCAAACATATATAGCGGAACTAAGAAAGGATTCATTGCAATGATGAACAATTAGAAAACAATATGGTTAAAGAACAATAAAGAAAAGGAAATGTTATACAGATACATTGATTCAAACAAAATGATGGGATGTATGTATAGACAAGAAGTTTTAGCCATTATCAACCTGTAATAGATGCCAAACATATATAGTGGAACTAAGAAAGGATTCATTGCAACGATGAACAATTAGAAAACAATATGGTTAAAGAACAATAAAGAAAATGATATGTTATACAGATACATTGATTCAAACAAAATGATGGGATGTATGTATAGACAAGAAGTTTTAGCCATTGTCAACCTGTAATAGATGCCAAACATATATAGCGGAACTAAGAAAGGATTCATTGCAACGATGAAATACTGTTAAGCAAACAAAAACCCTCCAATAAAACCTAAGTCAAATTGAAACTAGACCACCTAGCAAGAGTTTAGGATACTCAAAATTTACAATAATACATTCCTACAAATACAATTAAATAAATTAATTGGTAGAACAACAGTTGTAATGAGGGTCCACTCAAAAAGTTTCAAGATATTGTGGTGTTTCAAAGACGTTGGTGCAGAAAGTATGAACATAAATAAAACAGGCAGTCAGCAAGGAATTCAAAATTTCAACTAATAATAAAACAGGCAGTCAGCAAGTGTTCTACTTCAAAAATTTTCTCAATGATATTCATTTATGTTCATACAATTCTCCACACCATTATTTTCAATTGAAGCTTGATTGATGATTCCTGCAATGATTGCTATCAAAGATGAATAGCTATCAGAAATTGCTATAAGAGATGAATAGCTCACTCATATGTATCAGAAATTGGGAGAAGCCAAAGACAATGGGGTAGCAGCACATGGAGGTAGAAACACAGGCAGCTAGGCATGCAAATGATGGAAAAATGACCTACATGAACTAACCAGACCCAGAAATGTAGCAGTATGCATGCACAACAGGCAAGACACGATATGAAAACATAGCCCAATTAATGTTTCCGACTGATTAACACTTGCTGCAAACTGGTCAATCAAGGTCAAAAACTGGGCAAAGATTGCAGTGATCAGCAGCCATGAGTTGGGACATCAAACATGATGGAGACCACCACACACGTGCACACTTATTAGGAACACACTTAAGGCACACACAATGCACAATCACACCAGTCAATCATAATCAATAGAATCACTTATCATATCCCCAACATTCGATGGTTTATAAAACATTACATGAATTCCCCAACATTCGATGGTTTATAAAACATTACCAGGTCAATCAAAAAGAGAGAGAGAGAGAGAGAGAGAGAGAGCATACCTGTGAAGGCTGCGAAGTTCTGCTCTGATAAAGACCTCTGTCTCCGAGCCAGAGCTATGATAAAACCCTCCGTTGAAGCTTGCGAATCACCTGTGAAGCCTGCAAATTACATGCAACCAATCGGCCATGATTAAACCCTGAACTGGTTTCTGCAATAGAGAGAGACCTGGCTGGATGCATGATCATCAAAGATGCCTTTCCACCTTCACGATGTGTACATTTTCATGCGAAGAGAGGGATGATGCCAGAAAAACACAGAGAGATGAACCTTCACGACGTGTACATTTATGCATGTGGAGAAACGAGCAACATAGGGAAGCATCCTGTGTATCAACGGCTCCCTGTGTATCAACGGCCACAGGGTGCTTACACCTACCTGGAGCCCACTCATGTGGGTAGAAAATAGAGAGAGAGCATGGCGGCCAGAGAGATACTTCATCACAGGAGGTGGAGCCAAACGGGCTGTAGCCAAACACCGTCAGCAACGGGCTGTAGCAACGGGAAGCCCTCTGTCCTGGAGCCCACAGGCCAACAGAGGAGCCAATCAGAGGTAGGTCGAGTCGCAGGACGGAAGAGGACGGGGGAGCTCCCCCGCCCTGCAGAACGCAGAAAGGGGGTGGGGGGAGCATTGAAGACCCCCAAAAGGGGGAGATGTCGGGCGCCCCCAGTGTGTATGAGGGGGGCTCTCACTTTTGAAGATCCGGGCTTCTTATTGGCTGGATCTTGTATGCTTGGCCGGCCACACTTAGGTGTGTAACCACCCTTAGAGAGCCTTCTCGAGATTTACGAGCCGATCCTCCCGTGGACGATGCAATCAAGTGTAGTTTCAAAGAAACTTGAGGCCACTTGCTGCCTTTGATAGTCCATTGGCAGGAAAAATATCCTACCAGAGGCGAAAGAAGGCTTCAACAACATAATACACCTCTCCGCTCTATCTTGTGTGTGGAAAGCTCTATCTTGTGTGTGGAAAGGGTGGCGACGAGCAGCCAGACAGGAGAGCACGCGAGCGAGGAGAGCTATGGCATGGTCATCCATGCTCTCCAAATCCTGTTCTCATAGGCCTTCTTTCGACACGTCGCACCTGGTGCTCTATTTTCCGCCGTCCCTCCACAGCTCGACCTTGTGCTGTTCGTCGGCCCCGCCCCATCCCAGGTCCTTTCACCTTTCCTCTTCGCATTGTCGTTGCGGCAATAACTTAATCCTGACCCTGCCTACTCCCCCTCCATGTCAGCTCCGCGGCTCCATTTCTATCTATGGCGTCTATGCTGAAGGAGCGGGAACGGCGGCAGCCAATGCAGTTGGCTCTTCCAGCCCTCTCAGCGTGGAATCAAACTTCGGTAATGATAGCCGTCATCGATATGATGGCCCCCTAAGCTCTCAAGCGGGGAATAGCTTGCTGGGTTCGCAGTCTCCTCCGAATGAGGGTCCCTTAAGGTCTCACGGGGGAAACAGCTTGCTGTCTTCGCCCCCTCTTCCGAACGGGGCATTAAATCAGTTGGCCCCTCCTGTGAATGGAGGCTTAAATGCCTCGACTACATCGGTCGACTCGGAAGATTTGAGCGCTCAAATTTACGCTTCCAATTCCATGGAAGGGTGGGTCACCCCCCCTCCTCCACCTCCACCTTTTGGTGGCCCATTTGAAGAATATTATGGTGAAATCATTGGAGAAAATTTCATCGAAGTGACGGAGTCAAACAGCCTCATCGATTTTTTGGAGACTTTGAAGGATAAAAAGCCTGCAGAGGAGTCCATCACCAGGAAAAGAAGATCTTTATCATCAGTTAAGAGGCCCATATCTATGATGAATCGAAATCGGGTAGTCGCCAATCCCTTATACAGTCAAAGCCAGCCTTTGGGTGAACAGTCTAGAGCGATTGATCAGGGGCCATTGTTCCCTCGTAGCATGCCGTCATCCCAGACCAATGGTACCGGGTTCTCAACTTGGCAAAACAGCATTGGGGCACAGGGTTTTGCAGATTCCACAAGTTTGCCTTCAGAATCTCAGGGTAAAGAACGGGGCTATGATCCAAAACAGGGAGACATTGCTTTAGGTGTGGTTGCTTCTACAGAAGACAGAAAGCTGACGCTTGAAATAGGGGCAGAGAAATTTGGGCTGATGACTGTGAAGGATCTTAAAAACACTTTCCAAACTGACCTTAGCAAACAGTTTTTTGATCTCCCTCTCAGTGCTGAAGGATTTGTCGCTCCACTAGGGCACAGTTTCTTAGTACAAGATCAAAATTCTCCACTTACATCATCAGAATGTCCTGATGTAGGCACTGTTCTGATTGGTGAAGTCCAGAATAAAACTTTACTTGGTGGCAAAGCAATTATACTAGGCAGTATACCACCCAAAAAATTGGCATGGCATCGTCTTAGGCAGGTTGGCACTCTTTTCACATGATTGCAGCTTGGTTGGTATGCAGAAATGTTTAGCAATGGTAGCTAGAGTCCTTTTCAACCATTGGATTTTCTTTGTTAATTAAAAGATTATGCCAACTATGTATCATGGTACTTTCTTTCACATGATTAAGTGGCATGGACTGTTCAGTTATTTTAGTCTTGCCCTTTTTGTGCTTTCATTACAAATCTATAGAGAGTGCATTATAACCTGTCAAGCAGTGTTCTTACTTGTGCTAATTGTATTCATTGTGTAAACTTTATTTTTGTTGATTAATCTTATTTTGGTAGGTTCTAGGAGAATGGGGACTTTCACAAGGTTAGAGAAAGTTAGACAACACAAATCATAAATTGTGTGCTGTCTTTAATAGTTGCCATACTATAATGTACTCAAGTATCCATTTTGATTGAGATCATTCATGAAATAAGGCCTAGGGAACCTTGTTCATAGATGAGGGACTCTTGTAGCTATGCCAAAACTTGTGCTACTACTAACCTACTTAGGGAAAACGGATTGCTCATTTTTGGCAAAATTCAGTTTTGATCACATGCAAATAGACTAAGAGATCGGGCTTGCCCTTTGACTCAACTAAAGGTCCTAATGCAAGGGGTCCTTCCTCTTAGCACTTCTTGTATATTCATGCTGGTTATCTCCTGGTTGAGAGCTGTGTTAGAGCCTTCTACGAGTTCGCATTTCAGTTTCCAGCTTTCTCAGTCAGTTTTGAGCTGTGCTTATGCTGTCCGGGCTGAGTGCATTACATTTTTGCCATGTGGCAGGCTGGATGGCAGTTTTACCTGCTGGTCAGCCAGTCACTTATTACCAGTTGCAGGTCAGCCAGTTTTTTGGCCATTTAGGCAGCTGGTTGGCCAGTTTTACAGGTTTAAGTTATTTATAGCTGCCGGTTTCCAGCATGCCGTACTTTGCATCAATTGCCTCCACTCTCTCCGCTTGTAGCCTTTAATCTGCCTGTTCCAGCGCCCTCACTGATGCATACCAGCGGCGTGCAGGGGCTGATTACTGTAGCCTTGTACTCAGCATTCATTTTCAGATCAGGCAGTCCCATTTCTTCATTCTTGCCATTCACCTTGTCTCTCTTTTCCCTTCTTTCTCTATGTTAGCGATTCTCTTCTGTTGTGCACTTTCACATGGTATCATTGCCAAACAAGAGGAACTAGAGTATCCCGTGAGAACGGATACTATACCAAATTGTTGTTCTAATTTTGGATTTGCTGCACCCCTCTAGTTTTGCACAAGACGCACCCAAGTAGAGAAATATGTGAAGACGTCAAATTTATGTTCTAACAAATGGATCCCCATATATCTTTAGAAATCATTCACAATTTAAAAAAAGTACAAGGCGCCATTACTAGTGGTGCTGGATGTTGGTCCACAAAGCTCAACGTGAATCAACCTAAGGGGCCCCTTTGCTCTATGAGGGGATTGCTGGGGAAATGGAGTGTAGTGCTGAATGATGAATCCTTGTCAACAAGCTTTACATACATCCTTGGACAATATTAGGCATGGAAAGCCCCAATTCGTAAAGAGAGTTGTAACCAAGGTTCTTGAAGTGGAAGTGCTAGAGATGCTTGTCATTCGTAGGCTCCCTTGTAGTGGCTAGGGCATGAAGCTGATGGGACTTAGAGCCCTTTGATGTTGGCTAAGAGAGAAAGTATGTCATCATATAGAGGCTACTAGGCTATAACTCATTGCGAGCAATCATTAAACTAGTCGTGGTTTCAATGACCTTGACTGTGGTTGTTGTAAAGCAAATTGCTTACCCCAATTGGCAAAGTTGTTGGATGTATAAGAGATTCACCCAAAGCTTGGGGACATATGAGGTGAGGATGAAGGGGATGTGAATGCATTAAATGAATATTTTGATTTTAATGGTTGAAATTGAAATGTGGATGATGATGGAAAATATGAATGTGATGTTTCGCCAATTTCAAAATGACATTGAGAATAAAACTTGAAGGAAAAGGAGATGAAGGAAAGGGATTACATGAGTTTTAAAAATAAGCATATTTTCTTGTGTTTAAATGCAAAAACCAATTCTCCTTAGGATTTAAATTGTGGTGAATAGTTTGAAGATTTTCTTCAAATCTTGCTCGAAAGTGGAAACATTAGGAAATGATTGAGAAGTAATTGCAAATGTACCTTGCATTGGAGTAGATGGAGGAGAAGAGAAAGTAGGCTTTTACTCTGTTCTAGTCTCTCCAATGGGATGGCTGGGTTCCAAATGGAGGCTCAATCTTTTTGCAAAATCAATAGATTTGCGCATTGAATCTAAAGGAGAATAATCAAGTTTACTTCTAGTTGATGTTAAGATTTATGTATAAGGATGAGATTGTACTTAGCTCACAAGATCTCATATGGTTTGTGGACTCCATGATAGTCCAATGTCTTGTTAGTAGAGTATTTGTCAGCTCATGTGTGAGTTTGAGCTTGATCTGGGCTGGGCATTTTTATTAGGTATTTTAGGTTTTTTCTGGTGTGGCATTTTATGCCAGTGGAGCATTTTTATGCACCAGTCGGCCAGCATTAATGCTGTCCGACCAGCATTATTGCTCCCCACTTTTTCAGCCTATTTATACTTAGTGCTCCTCCTCAGTCAGTATCATCATCATCATCTTCACCATCTGCAGACTCTGTGGAGAGAGGAGCCAGTGCCAGTGCCAGTACCAGTGCCAATGCCAGTGCCCACACAGCCAGTGACTCATTGTTGTATGCGACTGTCTCGTGTTCAGATATATGGATTCCATTTCCCGTGCATATATCTGAGTTCTCATCTGTATCGTGTTCTTTTCTTTTCTATTTTTGTCTTGTGTTTCAGCAGTTTATTTCAGCACATGTCTATGGTTCCACTGCTGCTCCACTTCTGACATGGTATCAGATTTCAGGATCTGTGCTCGTGCTGTGTTTTCTTGCTGATTTCAGGACTGTTTTGTACCCCTGTTGATCAGGCGACTACTGTCGCAGCGAGGCGACCTGTTTTGGGGCTGTTTTCAGCCTGCGTTTTTTGCAGTTTTGCCATCGCCTGCTGCCTACGCACGCTCTACTGCCTGCGTTTTTCATCTGCAGCTGCTGGCGACAGTTTTCTACCTGTTTTTCTCCAGTTTACAGCCTGCGTTTTGCTGATTCCGCATCTCTCGTGGCTGGGTGACTGTTAATTCAAGCCGTTTTTGCTGTTTTTGGCAGTTTTTGATTGATTTTTTTGACTTTCTGCAGCAGATTTTGTCTTCTATTGATCAGATTTTGGGTTATATTGCATGTGAACTCTCATTTTCTGCAGTCAGTGCTTGTGTTTTGGCTGTGTTTCCTCTCTACCTTCCATATGGCTCCTTCGTGCATTTTCACTGATGATAAGTTACATGGACCTGATTATCTCACATGGAGTGCTGTCATGAAAGCTTGGTTTGTGCAGAAGCGGTTATGGTACATTGTCTGTGGAGCTATTGCTCGACCTCTCCGTCCTTTTCCTCTTCCTGAAGACTTTGGTGAGGACAACCATGAGGACGCGGTGCTCACACGGGACTCGGACGATGCCCGTGCTTACTCGGCGTTGCTTCGGTGTATTTCTAAAGCGGTCTTACCGGCGGTTACCTCCTGTAGGACATCTCCTGAAGTATGGCAGAAGTTGTAGCAGATGTACGAAGCACCTTCCACCATGCGGGCCGTCACCCTTTATGGCCAGCTCCAGCAGATGAAGTTTGAGCCGAAAGATACTATTCAGTCTTTTCTTCTTCGTGTTACGCAGGTACATGACCAGCTTCGGCACATGCAATCTGCTCTTCCCGAGGTGCATCTCGTCGGGACGGTCCTCTACAAGCTCCCCTCGGAGTTTGATGGCGTGGCCAATGCTTTGCGGGCCCAGACATCATCGACTCCTGTCAGTTTTACACATATGACCTCGATGCTTCTTGAGCATGAGACATCCTTGAGATTACAGGGGCGGCTTCCAGCACATTATGGAGGCGAGGCTTATGTAGCTTCAGAGAGGGGTAACGGGAAGAAGAAGTCGAGGGCCTAGTGTTACCACTGTGGCAAGAAGGGACATTTGCGGAAGGACTGCAAGAAGTTAGCGGCTTCCAGGAAGGAGCAGAAGACGAAGCGGGATGTTGACTCTACCGATGAGTCCTCTCCTTCATCAGCCTCCGACTCAGATCCTCCGATCAAGGTGAAGTCCAAGGCGTGGAAGGGATTCTCTTCTTTGGATCGCGGGAAGGGCTTGGTGGCCCCTTCCTCGGCTGCTTTCTAGTGGTGGTGATGAGGTCATCCCTCACGACTCTTGTGCCAGAGAGGGAGTGTGAGCGGGTGTTCAGATGGGGCAGCCGCGCCTCATCTATACTTTTATACAGGTGCACAGGTTCCAGAGAGGGACGACCCTGACGCATCGATTTCAGTCTGGCGGAATCACATCCTGGAGTTGGGATTGACATCCAGGTTCATGATGAGCTGGTTATCTGATAGAGCGGGAGGCTTTCGTCTGGAGCTCACATGAGGGGACACTTTGGCGGTCTGGCCAAAGGCAGGGAATCCATGGTCACCTATGTTCAGGGGCATTTTTGACAGGATGGTCTTGTATGCTACTGCGAGACATTGGTGATGAACACAGAGACATGCTATGACATTCTCTATTTTCAGGTGTTTGGTACGATCGACATCGACATCAGGTTCTCTCCGAGGCACATTGGTGGTGGCTTGATCACCCACTGCTTGGGTATCCATGGTTCTACTTGGTGGTTCTATGTTGTATAGTTTCTGATTCCTTTTCCTTGTACTAGTGTATTGTATCAGATCACCCATGATCTGAGAGAGGGTGTTAGCAGAGTATTTGTCAGCTCATGTGTGAGTCTGAGCTTGATCTGGGCTGGGCATTTTTATTAGGTATTTTAGGTTTTTTCTGGTGTGGCATTTTATGCCAGTGGAGCATTTTTATGCACTAGTCGGCCAGCATTAATGCTGTCCGACCAGCATTATTGCTCCCCACTTTTTCAGCCTATTTATACTCAGTGCTCCTCCTCAGTCAGTATCATCATCATCATCTTCACCATCTGCAGACTCTGTGGAGAGAGGAGCCAGTGCTAGTACCAGTGCCAGTGCCAGTGCCCACACAGCCAGTGACTCAGTGTTGTATGCGACTGTCTCGTGTTCAGATATATGGATTCCATTTCCCATGCATACATTTGAGTTCTCATCTGTATCGTGTTCTTTTCTTTTCTCTTTTTGTCTTGTGTTTCAGCAGTTTATTTTAGCACATGTTTATGCTTCCACCGCTGCTCCACTTCTGATATGTCTCTCTACCCATGTTGGGTCCTTGTGGGGCAAATTGTGTCAAAAGATGACGTACCAGCGAGACAGTAGGATTTGCGGGGAGGAACACGGAGTGAACTCGGCAAACATGGAGAAGAGAAGAGAATAGAGAAAAAAACTCTGATGAATGGAATGATGAAGTTCTAAATTGTGGAGTGAATGTGATACAAGGGAATAAGGGTTCCGTAGCACAAGGAAGATGATGAAGACAACCACGAACCACGAACCGCAATGTCCTCCTAAAGGGGTGTGAGGGTAGTGGAGAGGTTGGAGAGAAGAGATGATAGACTGAATGAATTAGCCATGAGGAATGAGTGAGAGAGTGGCCTATAAATATGCACAGTTAGTCTAGGATGGTGCCCCTTTTTGGGACTGCAAACCCTAAACGCAAACCCTAAATGCAAAACGCAGAAACGCAAAATGCAAACTGCGGGTGAAGGGTTTCTCAACACCCCCTCTCAAGCCCCAAAAGGGGAACAAGAGAGGAGTGAGGTGGAGATGCAATGCTACATACTGAAGAATGCTCATGCAGTAGGTGCCACTTGGACAGTGTCCCTCGTGGGGAAATTGTTCACTTGCCCAAGCGCCCTAGTACAAAGATAAAGAAAACATGCAATGCATAGGAGGAATGTCGGACTTTGTGTGGTGCTGAGAACCATAAGGATATGCTCGTACTCGATCTCGGGAGGTGGCTCCATGTTGACCAAGTGACCAAGGCAAGAAGAGAAGAGGAGGAAGAAGATGTAGAGAATCCCTAAGATCCAAGATTTCCACCGGAAAGGGAACTTGTAGTAAAGAACAGTAGATAGAGTGAATTGGAGAAACCGAAACTCAACCTCGGGAGAGAAGCCACTAGCTCCGTGTATCCATGCTAGAAGGAATACGAAGGCCTCGTCACCAAGTCGCAGTTGTCTGATGATGAAGGAAGTGCCGCCGGTTGTGCTGAAGAAGGTATCTGGGGTGCCGAATAGCTCCCAGAGGTAGCCTCTCGAACCTGAGTAGTCGAGGGTGGGGAAGGGTGGGGCTCAGAATGAGCAAGAGGTGGGTAATAGTCGCTGTCTCTCAGTGGAGCAGACTGGGTAGTTGAAGAAGAGGAAGGAGTTGAGCAACCACTGTCTCTCGAAGGAGCAGAGTGACGAGGAGACGGTATCAAACAATCACTGTCTCTTGATGGAGCGGATTGCAGAGCCGTAGGTCGTGGAAGCCACTGTACCTGAAAATAAGTGGAAGAAGACTGCTGCTGGCTTTGCGACAATCTCCAGGAGGTCGTAGCGCCAATCGATCCTCCATGTGCTCGAAAGGACTTAGTGCGCATTGGATGCGTCTTATTGCCTTGAGAATAGTACTCTGATAGCCGACGCAGAACAATCTCTGTGGCCCAGAAAGGAGAGGTGGCACAAGGAGTGCCTGGTGGAAGACGCATGTACTCCGGGGGGGTGGGGGGCAAAGGTCAAAGTCGGCAAGCATTGGTGGTGTGTCCGGTGATGCCACAGTAGGAGCACCCAGTAGTCTGGTCATCTGTTGGTAAAGAAGCCATGGATACTAGTGTGCCTTGCTGAAGAAGAAAGAAGTCAGCCACTATGAACCACGAACCGCAATGTCCGCCTCAAGGGGTATGAGGGCAGTGTGAAGCACGAACTGCAATGTTTGCCTCAAGGGGTGGGAGGGTAGTGGAAGGGTTGGAAGTGAGCTGCCAGTGGGAGGATGTGACCAGCAGTAAGAGATTGCAACCAGTAGAAAAACGCAGGTGAGGAGAGAGAAAGACTAAAAACGCAGGTAGGACAACATGCAGGAGAGAGAAAGACTAAAAACGCAGGCAACATGACTGTGATGATGTGGCAAGCTGTACGGCAGCAGGTCTGCACAGGAACAACAGTCGCCTGGCTAGAATCAGCTCCAAATTGCGTGAAGAGGGCTGGAAATCAGGCGCCAACTGATGGAGATAGCAATGGACAGCTTCGGCTGAGATGTCCTCCGCGAATGGGGTGTGGGCAGCGAGCTGAAACACCTGAAATTTGCTAAAACGAGATTTTGATGCAGCGGAAGAAGAAGAGAAGTGGAAGCCGAATTTGCCACCGGTCTTTGCCTTCATTGGAGTGGAGGATCTTCGCTGCTAGGTGAGCAGATCTAGCTCTGATACCATGTCAAAAGATGACGTACCAGCGAGACAGTAGGGTTTGCGGGGAGGAACACGGAGTGAACTCGGCAAACATGGAGAAGAGAAGAGAGAAAAAAACTCTGATGAATGGAATGATGAAGTTCTGAATCATGAAGTGAATGTGATATAAGGGAACAAGGGGGCCGTAGCACAAGGAAGATGATGAAGACAACCACGAACCACAAACTGCAATGTCCTCCTGAAGGGGTGTGAGGGTAGTGGAGAGGCTGGAGAGAAGAGGTGACGGACTGAATGAATCAACTGTGAGGAATGAATGAGAGAGTGGGCTATACATAGGCACAATCAACAGTCTAGGATGGCGCCCCTTTTTGGGGCTGCAAATCCTAAATGCAAACCCTAGACGCAAAATGCAGAAAGGCAAAAAACGCAAACTGCGGGTGAAGGGTTTCTCAACAAATTGTGTGAAACCAACCTTCCTCTTTAAATAGGGTGGTAAAACCCGATCAAGGTTGTCAGGTACGAAACGGTACGGTACGATAAAATACGGTACTAATTGGTACCTTATGATTTTATAAGGTACGGTACGATATTAGTACCAAAAAAAAACTTGGTTATTTTGGATTATAGATAAAAGAACACATGTTTAGGGCTAAAGTAGTGATGTCACTTGAGTTAATAGGATGAATACATGAGAATAACAAGGAAAAATCTCATGCACAACATGCGCAATGCGCTACTAGAAGACATATGGGAGTGTATATGTAATACATTAAAGAACAAAGCAAAGTTTAGGGTGGATGGACAAACAGGTTCTTCATTCTTTTGTGTGTGTGTGTGTGACGAGAGAGAGAGAGAGAGAGAGAGAGAGAGAGAGAGAGAGAGAGGGGAGGGGAGGAGAGATGCTCTTGGAATTGCATACTCATCTTGGAAGTTGGGGGGGAGAGAGAGAGAGAGAGTGTGTGTGTGTGTGAGAGAGAGAGAGAGAGAGAGAGAGAGAGAGTTGGAATTATGATAATAAACATAAGGCTTAGGAGTTGGAAGATTTTTGTATGGTCTAGTTTTCAGAGGCCAAAAATAGCATGTTTTTTGGTACGAAATGGTACGGATACGTACGGTATGGTACGGTACGAACCGTACGGAACGAACTAGTCCGTACATAGTACGTTTGCAACTATGAACCCGATCAAGCATTTAATTATTGCAATTAATAACTGAGCATAAATTGAAATGCACACATTGCCTGAACAATCTTGGACAATAGACACCTGATTAGCTCCAAAACTAGTGCCCCTTTCGGTATTTCTTTAACTTTGATTGGTAATGGACAATGTATAAGTTGAGATTTCACAATCTCCTTTGCTGATCCAAAAGCCCCTTGCTGTACATACAATCAACAAGCAATTTGGGCCAATTGCTCCTTGATTTTCATCTAGGACTTGCACAAATGGAACCACCAACTGGCAAAATGCTATGTCCATTTACAATGGATGGGTTGGCATCTGAAATCTGTCAATTCGATAAATTTCCAGTGTTGATTTCAATGTACGATGCTTGCTCAACAGGTCCCAAGGTGGCTGTTGAACCCTAATTTTTGCAGAAGTTTAGGGTTTATAGCAAAAATCCTCTTACTATCCACCAAATCTGGCTGAGATCTGTTGAGAATACCCGAGAATTGTTGATATCTTTTGAGAAATTACTAGAGAAGGTGAGAGAAAGCCAAGATGAGAGAGAAATCTGATTTTCTTCGTGACAAATTTGCATGTTGCTTGTTCCAGTCTAGATTTAATTCAGTCACATATTGATAGGCACCTCCAAATTGCTGTCACTTGATCAACAATGCTGTTTTTAGTCCTTGAAAGGTGTCTCCTTGCTGTCCCTTGCTTGCTGAGGCCCCTAGGTGGTTGTCTTATGCAACAAATTGCTGTTGATAAAAAAAATGGGCCAGCAGCTCTCTCTCTCTCTCTCTCTCTCTCTCCCCCCCCCCATTGTGACACTTTGAGACCTATTCCTATTTTATTCTCGGCATTGAAGGTTTTGGAGACTAAAGTGGAAAGGGAAGTGCTTGTAATCATCTTCCCTCTAATGTTCCTATTTCTGATGACGAGATTTCCAATCAAAAGCCTATGTTTCTTTAGTGAATACCTAGCTCTGATACCATGTAAAGAAATATTTGTCTACAAATAACAAACATAATTGCATGACAAAGCACATATTGATAAAATAACTCAGTAGGCTTAGGGTAATTTGGAGACAATGAATCCTGACTATGAATGAATGAATAATGAATAAATACAATGTTCATTGCAACAAACACACTTTGCAAGGTGAATTCTGAATCTCGAACTACTCTCTCTAAAAATGAGGTAGAGAGTATAAGCTGTTATTGTAAGATCAGCCCCTAACAAATAATGGTTCCATGTAGATTGTGCACGATTTACAGCCAAGAGTTCTTTCTCATGGACTTGCAAATTCCTCTCTACACTGTGGAGAAGATGGCTCTCATAAGCTACAACTCGGGCATCTTGCATTAAATAGCCCCGATGTTGTTTCCACATGCATCACATTGAACCACAAATGACTTCCTTAGATTGGGCAAGACAAGAACATGTTCTCTACTCATATTATCCACTTGCTCATGAAGGGATATTGGACGATAAGAAGTGACGGGCAGTAATGCATCCCAAAACTTATTTTATTGCCCTACATTTCTCGCATTCCTTTGTATCAAGCTTATTTCAAGTTATCATGATGCCCACCTCAAAAGTACATGTTAACTGATTCGATGCAAACATTTGCTTGAATTGTACCCATGTTGACAGTGCTCTATCTTGCATCAAGAGTGTAGACTACCATTGCAATATATTAACCTTTAAGAAAGTGGCTGCTTTTAAATCTTCGAGGATTCGGTGAAGTTTTCCACTGAATAGGCTGCATCAAATTGTTGAATGAAAGTCAAAGCTTTTCGCCTATCTTTTGTACCATCGATGGACTTAAAACTTCACTACTTTTGCATCCTTATCATAGTCTTTTGTTGCCCCTTTGCGAGTCAAATTGTCATACATTGGTTGTTGCAAAAAGGGTGCATTTACTATATTTACATCATGACCAAACCCAAATGAAGCATTTATATGACCAACACTCATTACTTGAGCCCCATAAGCATTTGGGGATATAGATGCATTACCAAACATGCCAATTTGTGCCTTGGGCATCAAATCAATGCTGCCATACATAGGCTATTGCATACCATAGGGACTTGTGCCATACATAGGCTATTGCATATCACAGGGAGTTGTGCCATACATTTCTATATGCGGTCCTTGTCCAACCATTGCATGAAAAATCGTGCTACCACCAATGTATCTTGGCTGCCCCATCATTGCATGCATTTTCGGTTGTCCAAAATCCATCGAATTGGCACTTCTATGATGACCTTGCATTTGCATATCTTATCACATAGGAATTGACTGCTTTGCTTCATTGGCTTCTTTAGGAGCTTCAAGTGAAGGCTTTGGCACTACCTTCTGTGCATCTTGTTGTCTCGAAGATGTAGAAGATGACTTCTTCTTTTTGCCCTTGCTAGCCTTCTTAGAAGCATTCTAAAATTGAACAAATTGAGGACCCTTTGCCAATTCAGCAAAGAGATTTGCTACTGTCATCATCCGATTCTTGAATTGGTCATCAAATTCCTTTTCATCTTAATCATCAGCCTCATTTTGCCTTGAAGGCCTTGCATGTTGTCCAATAGCAACATTTTCAGTTTGTTGTCCATCATGTGAGCCTTGTCCAAGATTACGCAATGTATTTCCTTCTTGCCCATGTGAATGTCCATACTAAGAGGCATCATCACCGCTTGACTCCGTCTCACTGTATGAAGACATATTGCTATAATTTCTCAGTTGAGCACAAAAAATCAGCACTAGCTCTAAGCTTTGGCTTGTGATTTGGTGCCTCAAGCCCACCAAATCAAAGGATTGAGTGGTATCTTGGCAATGGAACCATGAAATCAGCCTTCACTCTTAGAAAGGATGGTAATACGTGATTAAGCACTTAAATTATAGCAATGAATAAATGAGCATAAATTGAAATGCACACTTTACTTAAATAATCTTGGACAATAGACACCCTGTTGGCTCCAAAACTGGCGCCCTTTTTAGTATTTCTTTACCGTTAATTGCTAATGGATTGAGTACAATTTGAGATTCCATAATCTCCTTGGATGATCCAAAAGCCCCTCGCTGTACAAACAATCAGTAAGCAATTCGAGGCATTTGTGCCTTGATTTTCACCCAAGACTTGCTCTAATGGAATCCCAAGTAGCCAAATGCTATCCCAAATTCACAATGGATGAGTTTGCATTTGAAATCTTTGACCATTCCTTGAATTTTAGGTACTGATTTCAGTGTACGATGCCCTTGACTAATGGCACAGGTCTCGAGCTAGCTGCTAACCCTAATATACAACAGAAATTTCTTTGCTATCCACCAAATGTGGCTGTGATCTTCGCCAAATGACTCAAAAATGTTGAGATAACCTGAGAATGGGTCGAAGATGTCGTGAGGACATGTATTTTTGAAACCTCACTTAATATGTGGATTAATTTTTAATCACATGGTTAAGTAAATGTTGCATATGTGAGCTATAATTGGTGTTAGAGTAAATTTACGAGCTCGAGACTTGAGGAAATCACGGGATATCAAAGGCAAAAGTTGCCATAAGTTATACCGCATAGGTACTTGGTGGTATTTGGTGCCAATTGTTAGCCTAGGTCATTCATTTGGCCATAAGTATCAGTTAGTGACACTAGAGAAGTGGTGCTTAATGGTACCTAACGCCAATTTGATGATCAAAGATGGCACAGAGAGAGACACTCGGGAGTGGAAGATGCCTAGCTAATTTAATTATTGGCCAGCCAAATTATTTTTCAAGGCACCGAAATAATTATTAGATTAATTTTGAATATTTAAAGACTGAAAATTAATATTTAATTATGGATAATGTTGGAAAAACCATTTGGAAAGGCTGCCACTTGTCAAAAATGCCCATGCAAGATTGAAAAACGTCTTTAGAGGTTAGAGAGAAACATTTTTGCTGTATTCAGCTTGCAAGAGAGTGGGAGGAGATGTTGCTGATTTAATTTGCAGCCATTGGAGGACCTTGTGAGGCAACCAGGGGCAGGAGAAGACCAATCAATAACAGGTGACAGCATCTAGAGGCTGTTGAGACAGGGCAACAGCAGTAAATGGCTGATTTTCTTCAGTTCTTTGCATCTACAAGCTGTTGTGGTAGGGCAACAGTTGCATTTGATTGATTTTCAGTCATTCGTCGCAAAAAAACTCAGAATTTTCTCTCTCTACAGCTTTATCTCTCATCACTAGCCATTTCACAACCTTGCTATGAAGATCTCAGCATTTAGACCCTTGGAGGTTGAGAGATTGCAAATTTCTCTGATGTAAACCCTAATTTACATAAAAAATTAGGGTTTAGCAACAGCCTTAGGAAGCGTGCTAGAAACTGGAAGCTCCAAGACTTGAATTCAATAGGGCTGAAGTTGTTTTTAGCCTATTCAAGTGGAGGGACCAACAAATAATTGAATTTGGGGCATTTTCCATCGTCTATGAAGTGGGTTAAGGCTGATTAAGTACCCGAATCAAGGGGTAAAGCGGATTGAAGACTTGCTGGTCACTTTGGACAGCAAGGGGAGTTTGGATTGTGAAGGGGATTGGGAGAATCCCATTGTAAATCAAATTTTTCTTCAATAAAGCTAAAGAAATATCGAAAGGGATGCCAATTTTGGGGCCAATCGAGTGTGCATTGTCCAAGATCAGTAGGTAAATTTGTATTTTCAGATTTGCATTTATTGTTTGCTGTTGTAATTAAGTTGCTATCAAGGATTTACCACCCATCCATGGAAGGAAGGCTGGTTTCAGGTGAAGGTGAGAGAATGAAAGAGAGAGATTTTCCGATTTGCCACATGGAAAATGGCTGAAATTTGATTGTTGCATGTACCAGACTGCATTAGACGCAGTCGCCTATTGCTAGGAGGCTTATAAATGCTGTTGCAGTTTGCATAAGTTGTTGCTAGCCCATGATGGCTGCCTTTCGTGCTGTCACCTGCCTCTTGAAGCCTTTGTTGATTGTCGCTTGCAGCAATTGCTGTTCTTTGCTTAGAAAATGATCAGCAACTCCTTCTCTCTCTCACATACCAGTTAAGAAACATGCTTCTTTTGAGTTTGAAACTTACGAAATGTTTCTTAAAGTAAGAAATGTTTCTGACAGTAAAAAACTAGGGGGGAGGGAATCCAAAGACATGGGTTTTTTGATAAAAATTGTTGGATAATGTTAAACATGATCATGATGATGAGTAATGACTCGTAAGGACTTAAGATTTTGGATGATAGACTTACTGTTATGGGATTTTGTTTAGTTATTGGACTCTGGCAATCTAGTATCTAGATTTTCTTCTTGTCTTGAGAGTTGATTATTATATGACTTTAGTCTAATTTATGAGTTATTTATGATATATATGATTCATTTTGGATTTTGACATTTTGTTAGTTTTTTTTAAAATGAGAATCATGATGTTGCAACCTGACTCAATCCATATTGTACATGAGCTATTTACATGTTTATTTCAACTTTCTTTGTGTAATATGTATGAATCATAATGTTTGAGATCCGAACTTGTCTAAAGACTTAACTTTGACATAAGTCAATAATGGATCATGGATATATAACGTATTATTCTTAGTTGACTCTCATGTACTATCACTCAAGCTTGATTGGCCTTTCTTTGTTTAAGAGAGTTTCATGGAGGTTTAAAACCTTGTTTCCTAGTTAAAACTATTTAAAAATCCCTATATAAAAAACCCACATTTCTTATTTTACCCCCTCTTGAAAAAACTTACAAAACACGTTTTTAACGTTTCGTTTCTAAACATTTCTGATGTTTCTGGCTACTATGCTCTCTCTAATGGGTTGTAAAATTACCGAATGGCTCAAACCAAGCCCAAAAAAAAGTTTTTCTCAGTTGCATGGGTATTTGTGCTAAGTGGCAATCTTCTAAGCTTAATTTTCAGCATTATCTAGACATTAAATTAATTTTCAAAATTAATCAATCATGAAAATTAATTTAAGCTCTTTTAACGTGCTCAAAACTAAATGTACCCATCCATAATTAAATTGGCTAGGCCATTTCCATCTGGAGTGGTCCTCAACCTTTGTTGACCCTTAGAGTGGCATTAACTAATTAATTAATTAATGCTAGTCCCTAGGGTCACAACTAACACTTAATGGCCAAACAACTGTCCCAGGGTCAAAACTGACACCAACCGACAACCAAAGCTCAGTTGGCATAGCTTATCACAAGTTTTGCCTTTGACACCCATTGCATCCTCGGGGTCCTTGGCCTGTTACCATGAAATAATTGCCATGTGCAACATGTGCTTAACAACCTTGTACGTTTGATTATTAAAGTAATCAAATGTTACTAGCAAGATTAAAGTATTTGAAAAATTTCATGTCCTTGTGTTATATACCACATCAATGTCTCATTCAAGATCTTCTCTCGAATGAAATTGTACTATATCTCAATGTGCTTTGATCGAGCAGGAAACACAGGGTTCCGTGTCAAAGCAATGCAACTCTCATTGTCGGAATGAAGTGTCGTAGGATTTGTTTGTAGGCAGCCAAGCTCTCCTAGTAACCTTCAAAGCCACATTGTATTTTGTCTCACACGTGTAGCTTGTTTGAGGTTGTAAAGGGTCTTCTATAACTTATACACCTTGCCAGTGGATGACATAAAGCCAGGAGGTGGCTTAAGATGGATCTTCGATTTCTAATCTCCATTAAGGAAGGCAGACTTCACATCAAGTTGATAAACTGGCGGTCATCTCCTATGCTTTCCAAGGCAAGAATAGCCCTAATGGTAGCCATTCGAGTTGTAGGTGGAAAGGTGTCATGGAAATCCATCCCTAGCCATTGTGTGAAGTCCTTTGCAATGAGCTACGCCTTGTACTTATCAAGAATACCATCCCTATGGTACTTGGTTCTAAAGACCCATTTGACTCCAATCACCTTCCGATGAGTGGACTGAGGCACAAGATCCCAAGTGCCATTTTGCTCTCCATAGCCTTTTGCCAATGATATGATTGCGAAGTCTTCTTCATGGAGGTGGGCGCTCTATTTTGCATGGCATGAGACCCATTTGACTCCAATCACCTTCCGATGAGTGGACTGAGGCACAAGATCCCAAGTGCCATTTTGCTCTCCATAGCCTTTTGCCAATGATATGATTGCGAAGTCTTCTTCATGGAGGTGGGCGCTCTATTTTGCATGGCATGAGACATCAAACAATAGTTGGGACAAACAAGCTCGGTGGATTGTGCATGGTTTCTTCGAGATCGCCGTGGGCCATCTTGCGATTGCCACTTCTCTAGAACTCCTTAATCCCTATATCATGTGCCCAATGACGAGGAGGCTGATACTCCCCCTCATCGCTATCTTTGCCGAAGTCTTTGGAATGTCCATGGGGGCTGGCATGACACATGAATTCGGTGGTGAAGCAATCTCCTCCACCAGTGTGGAGGAGCCTCAAGAGATAGAGTCTCCAAAGGCATTGGATCAAATGCTCAACTGTCACGTGGATCTCCTAGTATGGGATGCTAAACACCTCCCATTGCAGCTGGAAACTCCATGAAGAAACATCTCGACTTGTGTATACATCTCGCGAAACAAGATCATAAAGGCTCAAACTTATCCCTCTATTTCTTTGGGATATGAAGATAAGCATCATGCCCGAACACCTTGAAGTAAGACGCATTCGGATTTTGACCAAAGTAAGCATAAAAAAGTGACACATGTGCCATGGCCAATGTAGGGGATTGACTAAGGATGTGGACAGTAGTGGCCATTGCTTTGGCTCATAGACTTTGAGTGGTCTGCCGATGTTCTATCATAGTCTGTGCCATCTTGATCATATTGCGATTCTTCTACTCCAACATGCCATTCATTCTCTTGAGGTGTATTCGTGTTGGCAAACTCTTGGTGTATTCCACGATCTACACAAGAATTGGCTAGCTCTTTGGAGACAAACTCTCCTCCCTTATTGGAACACAAGGTTTTGAGTTTCTGCTAGATCTATTCTCCTCGAAGATCAACCAATCTTAAAGTGTGAGAATGCTTTGATTTCAACTCCAAGGAGTATGCCCAAGTCATCTTGCAAAAATCATCAACAATGAGCATAAACTATAAACTTTCCTCAAGGGACTGCATTCTCATTGGTCCACATAAGTCCGTTGAAACAAGCTCCAAGGGCATCTTAACCCTTCGTGAAGCCTTGTTGGGAATCACATCTCTATGTTGCTTGCCACGAATGTAAGACACACGTGGCAGATGGCTCAATCCAATTTGTGGCAATCCATGCACAAGCTGACCATGAGTTGCCTTCTAACGGTACTCATAGTTGAGGTGACCAAACCAAGCATGCCATAGCTCAATTTGAATTTGAGAAGGAAGAAGAAGAGAAGTATAGGCTGATGAAGTCTGCATCTTGTAGGCTCCATTCTCCTCATGGCTTGCGCAAAGAACCTATCAAGAACTTGGAAAGAGTGCTTATCAAACTCAACTATAAAACCAAGAGCACAAATCTTGCTCACTGAAAGAAGAAGATACCCTATACCTAGTACATAGAGGACTTTTAATGTGAGGGCACCACCTTGCCCATCCAAAATCAGCTGCATATCACCTTTGCCTTTGATAGGGACTAAAGAACTGTTACTTATGAGAATTTGCCCATGCATTGGATGCATACAAGCAAGACTATTTGAAGGAGTCATGTGACGGGAAGTGCCACTATCCACAATTCACTCATGAAACTGGGGGGTCAACATCGTTGCATTAGTGGTTGTCGGAGGAGCATCCTCAATCACCTCCAAATGGAGAAAGGTAGTCGATGAAGGAGCAGCCACTTCTCCTGAGTCCTTCATAGTTTTCTCCTTCTTATTCTTGTTGGGGTAATCCTTCTTCCAATGACCTGTCTTGCCACAAATGTAGCAAGTAGACTCCTTGCTTTATCTTGCTTGGTCTTCTCGTCTTTGTTGTTGTTGTTTTTCCCCTTCTATTGGTAACATTGATTTGTCAACGCCTCTAACTTGGGGAGAGTTTTGGTCCAAGACTATTGGAACCAATGTCTCCCACTTAAGGTATTTTCCCGCCTTGAAGCAATCAAGGGGGAATAGAATGCATTGAATCAGGATGGTAAATTCAAAAGAAGAGTTATCTCGCCATGTCCTTTGAGGTAATCACCTTCCTTGCATTGTATCTGCAATTGCCGAAGATTATTGACATGCTCCTACATGTAAGAAGACTTGTTGGGACTCAAAGTCCACATTTGAACCTCTAGAGACACCTGCTTCATAACGGTTATTTGATTTTACATTTGATCTTATTCTTTTACATTTGATCTAATTCTAGCCATATCTCCTGAGCAACAGTCAAATGCTCGATGTGAGCAATGACGGCTGGAGTGCAAGAGAGAAAGAGCAAAGAGTGAATACTGGCATTCAATTTATCCCAATGTGATTGTACCTTGAGTAGCTCATCTTTCTCATTAGCAAAAATCTTGGAGGCATCAAGAGCCATAGGATAGTCTATAGCCCTCCTGGTCATGAGCTTTGCCAGATCATACAAGTGAGGATTTTTGCCAAGGGGTTGTTGAGCTAAAATATGCATTACTTGCTGATTAGCCTCTTAAATAGCCCCAAAACACACTAAAATGCTCTTTTAGGGTAAAACCCTAAAACGGGGAGCGGTTCGAGAGAGTTTAGTGGAAACCCTAATTTTTGGGGCGCCCTTCCACATGTATAAATAGACAGGCTGCCCCCATTCAGCCATTATCCTTGTTTGTAGGTTACACCAGCCCACACAACCTCTGCTGCTGTTGGCGCCCAGTTTCCAGCCTGCAGCCTGTGTCCATCTGGACAGCCATCATTGACTGCAGCCACATTATCTTCAGCCTGTCCATTGCTGTAGGCGACAGCTCTCGGCTGCTGGCGACTGCTCTAGACTGCTGTTCAGCCTGCTGTCCATCATCTCCAGGGTCAGCCAGCCTGCGTTTTCAGCATTGCAGGCCCTGACACTCTCAGACACCGTTTCAGCCTGCTATTTACAGCAGACTGTGCACAGTTTTCAGCCTCCGATTGGTGGTACACTGCTGTGTTTACCAGTTTCCAGCCTCCAGACTGCTGCGTTTTGGTGACCAGCCTGCTGCCATTCACTGTTCAGCACTCCTACACTCCGACTGGTGGTCACAGAGTTGGGATCCATCTTTGGTGGACGTCACACTCCGACATTGCTCTGCCCCTTGAGCACACTATACACTCTTACATTTATTTACAGCATTCATTCACTTCAGAGTTGTCTCAGGGTCTTTGGGACCTCGTCATTTGTCTAGAGCCTATGCTGAACTCTCGACTAGCTCACCCTGATTACATATGTCAATGGAGAGTCCGCAATGCCACATCCAATGTGAGCTGATGTGGGGATTGCTGCCCGAGTTTCACTCTTAGTTGCAGCACTTCCTACTGGCGTTAGAGCGTTGGAATCACCTTCTCGACCACTATGCGACTCATGATTATACTCAGTGCATCAATCTCGACTTTGAGCTTCAAGAGTTCTCTAGTAAGGAAGGGGATGATTTGAAAGTCAAGCTGGCTGAATATAGGCGGTTACTTGCCGAGTTTGCTACTACAGGATCTCCAAAGTCAGATGACGATCAGGTTACATTCTTCTTAAATAAGTTGCCCGACAAGTACTTCAATTTCATTCAACACATCATCTCCCAACCTAGATTGCCAGTTTTTGCGCTACGTGAGGCTATATGATCAAGTCCACAAAAAATCCTCATCACAGCCTTATTCAAAGCAGAGGGGGTTAGTGTCAGAAGTGGTGCAGCAATGAAAGCATAAACATGTGCTGAAATAAACTGCTGAACACAAGACAAAAGAAAAGAAAGAGATAACACAATACAGATGAGAACTCAGATGTATGCTCGGGAAATGGAATCCGTATACCAAACATGAGACAATACAGATACAATGTGAGTCATCGACTGTGGAGGCACTGACACCTGCTCCCTCTCTCCAAGGACTGTTTAGTGATGAATGAATATGTGGAGGAGGGAGCCAGACAATATATAGGACAAATAAATGCCCAAAATATGACTGGTCGGCCAAGATTAAATGTTGGCCGACTGGCTGCAAATAATGCCCAAACCTCAATAAATAATGACGAATAAAATGCCTAAAATGTCTCTATGCCCAGCTTGCTGTACCATAAGTACAGACTCAACCATGAGCTGACTAATCTGCTAATACTCTCTCTCAGATCACGGGTGATCTGATACAATACAATATACAATGATAATGTCGCATCATAGTACATACAACAATGTCCACCAGAGTAGAACCATGGATATCCAAGTAGTGGATACGCAAGCCACCACCAAGGTGCCTCAGAGAGAACCTGATGTTGATGTCGATCGTACCAGCTCCTGAAGATAGAGAAGATCATAGTAGCTCTCAATGTCTATCAACAATGCCCTTGACGTAGCATACGTGACCATCTTGTCACCAATGCCGCAATGCATAAATGACCATGGATTCCCCGTTTTTGGCCAAATCACCAAAGCGTCCTCTCATGTGAGCTTTAGACGAAAGCCACCCGCTCTTTGTCAAGTAACCAGCCCATCATGAACCTGGATGTCAATCCTAGCTCCAAGATTTGTATTTGCCAGACTTCGATCGATGCGTCAGGGATGTCCCTCTCTAGATCCTGTGCATCTGTATAGAAATATAGATGAGGTGCGACTGCCCCATCTCACCACCCTCTCACACTCCCTCTCTGGCACTGGAGAGTCGTGAGGGATGACCTCATCATGACCACTAGAAAGCAGTTGAGGAAGGGGCCACTAAGCCCTTCCCACGATCTGAAGAAGAGGATCCCTTCTGCACCTTGGACTGGGCCTTGGCCGGAGGTTCTGAGTCGGAATTTGAGGCAGATGATGACTCGTCGGAGGAGTCCGCATCCCGCTTCGTCTTCTGCTTCTTTTTCTTTTTGGAAGCGACTAACTCGTTGTAGTCCTTCCTTAACCTTTCTTGCCACAGTGGTAACACTGGGCCTTCGACTTCTTTGTCTTCAAATCCCTCTCTAAAGTTGCAAAAGCCTCACTGGAATCTCCATGTAGCGTATCATCTGTGGATGTGCATGGAGGAGCCATCTAGAGAGGATGTAGAATAGAAGTAGAGAAAATAAGGTATTTGGAGAGGGAACACAGCCAAAACACGAGCACAGACTACAAAAAACAAGAGTTCACATAGAGTATAACCCAAAATCTGATCAAAAGAAGCCAAAATCTGTTGCACAAAGTCAAAAAATGAGTTCAAAACTGCTAGAAACAGCAAAAATGGCATGTTTTGCCAATCGCCCAGCCCAAAATAGTGCTGAAAACAACAAAACGCAGGCTGCACCCTGCATAAACAGGTGTAGGAAACTTTTGCCAGCAGCCTGATGATGAAAACACAGGCAACAGGAGGTGTTGGATTGTAGGGATGGCAAATCCGCAGAAAACGCAGGTCAAAGAGGTCCCCTGTATGGAGCAGCAGCCGCTTGATCAGCAAAGGGAAAAATAGTCCTGAAATTAGCAATAAAACACAACAGAAACACAAATCCTGAAAAATTGATACCATGTCAGGAGTGGTGCAGCAATGGAAGCATAAACATGTGTTGAAATAAACTGCTGAACGCAAGACAAAAGAAAAGAAAGAGATAACACAATACAGATGAGAACTCAGATGTATGCTCGGGAAATGGAATCCATATACAAAACATGAGACAATACAGATACAATGTGAGTCACCGGCTGTGGAGACATTGGCACTTGCTCCCTCTCTTCAAGGACTGTCCAATGATGAATGAATATGTGGAGGAGGGAGCCAGACAATATATAGGACAAATAAATGCCCAAAATATGATTGGTCGGCCAGCATTAAATGCTGGCCGACTGGCTGCAAATAATGCCCAAACCTCAATAAATAATGACGAATAAAATGCCTAAAATGTCTCTATGCCGAGCTTGCTGTACCACAAGTACAGACTCAACCATGAGCTGACTAATCTGCTAACAGTTGGTTGCCTTTTCTTTGGGAGGGACAATTACTAGTGACAATAACTCGCTAGATGCAAAGGCAAGCCAATCAAAGGGTGACTCCTCTTCCTCAGATGGAACCAAAGAATCTAGATCTATCTGGCAGCAACTCCCTAAGAAAACCCGGTTTTGCACACATTGCCAGAGAGCAGGCCATGTGAACGAGGAGTGTCACTCCAAGGCCCAAGGTTTTCCACCTAAAAAGCCTTAGTAGACCATTGTGACTGCACAATTCAATGGGGCTACGCCCTCCGCTATCGCTTCATTTGCTCCTTCAGCACCTGTTGTTGTTGCTGTTGGACATGTGGCTCGAGTACAGCCTCAGCGGCCCATCTCTTTCACTACCCTTGAGGGATTGGCTGATTGGTCTGCAAGTTTCGATCTCGTTGTACTTTATGCATCCATCTTACCTTCCTCTCCATCTCATCATGCATTTCCTTGGCAGAGCCCTACTACTGGATATACGCGATGGTAGCCACCTTCTTCCACTCGCATGCCTCTAGGTTCTTTCGAATATCCTAGGTCAGTCTAGTATTCATTTTTCGCACTCTTAGAGTCGGGCCCATAGGATTCATTATCCTTAGTTTTTCCATTTTTTTGTGTTCAGTTGCATTTACTCACACACATACACATTCATTGCATTTATTTTGAGTTAGAATTTTTTTCTGTTCTGTTTTGCTTTGGAGTATCTAACCACTAACCTCCGTGTTTGCAGATTCTCATCTCTTTTGCAGGGTTTTGTCTTTCAGTGTAGGGCTAACTTGCAAATTGCTTTGGTCCTTCTTGGGCTAGAGACGTGGGGATGCACACTGTTCCTTTTATGGTTTCATCATCCTAGGAGTGCTTGCTCTTCTTCTAGCATGGCGGTTTCCCCTTCCGAGGCGGATCGTGCAGCATCTCTCTCGATGCTATCATGGCGGTGACTTCTACCTTGCTCTTCTAGTGGGGTGCTTCATCCACTTCATCTTCTTTCATTCCTTATGGTTCTCAGCACCATATGAAGACCGACATCAGGCTTCTCTTTCTTCTTCGGCATCTACATTCAGGTTGAGAGGGGGTTCCTACCCTTCATGGTATTCTACCGGCTTCAGCACTTTGTCTTCGACATCGGCTTCTTCCCCCTGTTGTACCTTACTCTTTGCATTGCATGATTACATCATCCTTGTACTAGGGCGCTTGGGCAAATGAACAATTTTCCCACGTGGGACACTATCCAAGTGGCACCTGCTACATGAGCTTTATTCAGCATGTAGCATACTTTGCATCTTATTGTGCAGAGCACCACTTGCGCGGATCCTAAGCTGTTTCCACCGGCGGTTGTTGTTACCACACCACCATCCTTCTTCATTCACATGGATACCTCATCATCTATTTTTTCTCGTCATCGACACCCTAAGTGGATAGGTTAGCTTGTACTGTTTTGTGATGTGTTGGGTGTACCCTCCCTACTCCCGTCTTCTGGGTCACTTTTACTCAATCAGCCACATCCCATCAAATTTACTTCACTTATTAAAAAAAAAAAAATCCATGTAGTTCCATCCACCTTTGTAGGGCTTGGTAGGCCACTAGGGAGCCAACATGCACCCTTTGTCCAATGCCTTGTCCTCTCTTGGGTGACTACTTGGATTCCCTTGGTAAGATAACCATCACCTCTGTAGTCTTGGTAGGCCACTGGGCAGTCGACTTGCACCCTTTGTCCGATGCCTTGGCTGCTTTGGGGTGGGACGCATTGGGGTACATAAACATCACAATGACTGGCCTAACCTTTCAACTTAGTTTTGGGCCTGAGAGGGGGTGTTGAGTTAAAATATGCATTACTTGCTGATTAGCCTCTTAAACAGCACCAAAACACACTAAAAATGCTCTATTAGAGTAAAACCCTAAAACGGGAAGCGGTTCGAGAGAGTTTAGTGGAAACCCTAATTTTTGGGGCACCCTTCCACATCTATAAATAGACAGGCTGCCCCCATTCAGCCATTATCCTTGTTTGTAGGTTACACCAGCCCACACACCCTCTGCTGCTGTTGGCGCCTAGTTTCCAGCCAATAGCCCGCGTCCATCTGCCGTCCAGCCATCATCGGCTGCAGCCACATTATCTTTAGCCTGTCCATTGCTATAGGCGACAGCTCTCAGCTGCTGGCGACTGCTCTAGACTGTCCCAGACTGCTGTTCAGCCTGCTGTCCATCATCTCCAGGGTCAGCCAGCCTGCGTTTTCAGCATTGCAGGCCTTGACACTCTCAGACACTGTTTCAGTCTGTTGTTTATAGCGGACTGTGCACAGTTTCCAGCCTTTGATTGGTGGTACACTGCTGTGTTTACCAGTTTCCAGCCTCCAGACTGTTGCCTTTTGGTGACCAGCCTGCTGTCATTCACTATTCAACACTCTACACTCCGACTGGTGGTCATAGACTTGGGATCGGTCTTCCGTGGAAGTCACATTCAGACATTGCTTTGCCCTTGAGCACACTATACACTCTTACATTCATTTACAGCATTCATTCACTTCAGAGTTGTGTTCTCTCTCTCCGTTCTTCTGTTTGTGTTTGAGTTTTAAGTTTTGCGTTAAGGGTTTGAGGTTTTGAGTTTTGCGTTTAGGGTTTGAGTTTTGGCCTCTATGTCTGTGTCTGTCTCTTTGTGTTTCTATCGTGGTCGTACACTTTGTGTGTCCTCAGTGCAAACCCTAGCAGTTTCCTTCACAAGGGTGCGAAGGACCCTATGATGAGGAGTGACCCCCTTTGAAGCTAGAGGAATGGGATCCCCCCGGTGAAGCCCCCTTTGAATCTAAAAACTCAAGGATCATGGTTTCCAAAGTGTTTGATGATGAAAGAAGTGCTAGCGGTGGTGCTGAATCTAGGGCTGCAATGGAACAAAGGCTAGATAGCTCCTAGAAAGGCCCCTTTGAATCTAAAAACTCAAGGATCATGGTTTCCAAAGTGTTTGATGGTGAAGGAAGTGCTGGTGGTGGTGCTGAATCTAGGGCTGCAATGGAACAAAGGCTAGATAGCTCCTAGAGTTTGTTAGCAGATATCTCAGTTCATGGTTGAGTCTGTGCATGTCAGTGGGCTAGGCACCAAGACATTTCCTAGATTATTTAGGCATTTTATGATGGCTATCTTAGCATTTTATGCTGGCCGACCAACAATAAATGTTGGCCAACTTGATATCATTTATGGCATTATTTTTGCTTATTTATTTAGGCTCCTTCTCCACAATCATTATCATCATGCATCATTTATCATTTATCATCTGACAGATTTTGGTGGAGTGAGAGGAGTAGGTGCTAGTGCCTTCACGGCCAGTGACTCACATTGTTTTTGTACTCTCTCATATCTTGGTATATGGATTCCATTTCTCGAGTATCTCTTTGCTTTTGAGTTCTTTGTGCAGTGTTCTTTTCTTTTGCAGTGCTTGTCTTTCTCTTTCCTTTGTCTCTTGTGTTCAGCAGTTTATTACAGCAGTTTTCCACGCTTCCATCACTGCATCTACTTCTGACACGGTAGCAGATCGTAGGTTCATTGTTCCTGCTGCGGTTTTACACTGTTTCAGGTCTGAATTTTGCCTTTTCATCTGCTGTTTGGACATGTTCTGACTGCTATGACTGATTTGCAGCTTGGGTGACCATCTTCAGCTAATTTTCGGCCTGTTCTTCTGCTATTTTCTCAGCATTTTGCAGTTTGCCATCTGCATTTGCAAATTTTTGGGGCTGTTCCAGGGCTGGGGACTTGTTATTGACCCTTCCCAATTTGTGTTTTGGAGAGAGTAGGCTAAGGTGACCTGTTTTCCTGCAGGTTGACTGCATTTATCGCAGCTCATGTCTGTGTTTTACTGATTGGCATCTGCGTTTTACTCTTTTGCTTTTGTGCAGGGCTGGATGACAGGTTTGAGGCTATTTTTTGGCTATGTTTGGTCCGTATTTGCCTTTTGTGCTACATTGCTTAACTTTAGAGAGGGTTCATGCGCATCGAGTTGTCGTGTTCTCATGACTACACTCAAGTTAATGTTGATCTTTTCTCTCTGTCCTTTCTTTATTGCTTTGAACTCATGCACTCCTTGTGAGTCTATATTTTTGACATACATTTGTTCCTAAAGATCCCTTGTTTTTTCTCATTTTCTCTATATCTTCCTCATCATGGTTCCTCTGGCATCTCCTCCTGATGGTTAGCATGCCAACATTATTTCCTCATCTACAAATGTTATGTTGGAGACTTGATGTGTTCAACTTCAGGTTTCTGTGAGGATGCTATCTCTCGGTGCTTCAGATGTTCCCGTTTCTAAGAGAGGTGCCATGTGGCGGAACAAGAAGAAGTCTCAGTGCTATTATTGTGGCAAAAAGGGCTATCTCTAGACGGATTACAAGACATTAGCAGCTTTAAGGCATGTATAAGAGCGAATGGTGATGAAGGGTTACAACTCTCTTGGCGAGTCTTCCTCACCTCCAGGTCTAGGTTTAGGCTCCAACTATGTGGCCTCAACGATGGCTGCAGGGGCCTCCCTTCTAGGTTGCTAGTACAGATTATATAGCCATCCCTCATAACTCTCCAGTATTAGAGAGGGAGTGTGAGAGGGTGGTGAGATGGGGTTGGAGAACCTCATCGATACAAGTACATAGGTGCATAGGTTCTCGAGAGGGTTTTTCCTGATGCATCGAGACCAAAGTCTAGCAGGTTCAAATCCTAGAGTTGGGATTGACATCTAGGTTCATGATGAGCTAGTTATTTGACAGAGAGTGGGATTGGCTCCTAGTCTGAGCTCATATGAGGGGACACTTTGCTGGTCGTGGCCAAAGGGGGAGAATCCATGGTTACATATGTTTAGAGGCATTTTTTACATGATGGTCTTGTATACTATTGTGAGGCATTGTTGACAGATATTGAGAGGTGCTATGATTCTTCTTTGTTTTCAGGCACTGATATGATCAACATTGACATTTGGTTCTCTCCGAGGCATCTTGGTGATGGCTTGCGTACCCACTACTTGGATATCCATGGTTCTACTCTGGTGGTCCTTGTTGTATGTACTATGATGAGACATTAGCATTGTATATTGTATTGTATTAGATCACCCATGATCTGAGAGAGGGTGTTAGCAGATATTTCAGTTCATGGTCGAGTGTGTGCATGTTAGTGGGCTAGGGCAATGAGACATTTCCTAGATTATTTAGGCATTTTATGATGGCTATTTTAGCATTTTATGTTGGCCGACCAGCATTAAACGCTGGCCAACTTGACATCATCTATGGCATTATTTTTGTCTATTTATTGAGGCTCCTCCTCCATGATCATTATCATCATGTATCGTTTGTCATTCATCATTAGATAGATTCTAGTGGAGGGAGAGGAGCAGGTGCCAGTGCCTTCACAGTTAGTGACTCGCATTGTTTTTGTATTGTTTGGAGGAGCGGACTTTTGAGGAGACCATATCCAAGAGCCATTGTTTCTCAATGGAGCGGATTGCAAAAGTGGGGGACATGAAAACCACTGGGCTTGAAAATAGGTGGAGAAAACCTTTGTAGCGTATTGCAGTGGTTTCGAGGAGAGCCAATGCAAAACAATCTCTGTGGCCTAGAATGGTGAGGTGGCTCAAGGAGTGTTGGGGAGTAGATGCATATATTCTGGTGGGGTGGGGAGCAAAGGTTGATGGTGAAAATCTATGGTGGTATGGCTGTTCTTGCCGCAATAGGAGCACCCAGTGATCTATCCTTGCATTTGTGGAGAAGCCATAGCATTGGTTTGTCAAACCTATAAAGGAAGGGTGGGAAGGAGAAGAAGATAAGGGTATCTCCTGATGATGCAATAGAAATAAATAATCTAGAATCTAAGAGTATTGCTGATCCTGCAACCTTTCTTCCCTTTTCCTAATGAAGAGGATCTTTAGCTCTTTTAGCATCTTTGCTCTGATATCATGTTGAAACATGGGATGGTATGCATTGATACCATTTTGAGAGATGATAGGGTTTGCATGGAGAAACATAGTGTGTCTGGCAAAACATTGAAGGAACTCATAAACATTGAAGAAGATGATGAATGAAGAAAAATGAATGCTATATCATACTGAATGAATCATGCTAATATAGTGGAGCTGAGCTCTAAGACGAGTGCACAGTCTTGGTTGATCAGTGGTAGCACTTGAAGGAAATTTGCACTGTGAAGGGAGGGAATCACAATCCTTTGGGCAATAGGATACCGAAGTAGATGCTATAGAAGGAAGAATAGCTGTAGAGGCAGCAAAACAAAGATCTTAGGGACTATTGGAGTGAAGAAGATGATAACTAGCAGTCTAGTAAAACACAAATCTAGCTGAGAGGAAACAATAACAAACAACTTGAATCAGCTCTAGAAGATTGTCGAATAGCAAGGTGGCTTGTTGGGTTGTCATGAGCACATGTATTTTTTAAGACCTCTCTTAACACGTGGATTAATTTTGAATCACATGGCTAAGTAAATGTTGCACATGTGAGGTGTAACTGGGGTTAGAGTAAGTTTACGAGCCGGGATGCAAGAAAATCACAGGATGTCAAATGCAAAAGTTGTTATAAGTTATGCCGCACAGGTACTTGGTAGTATCCAGTGCTAGTTGTTTGCCTAGCTCATTCATTTGGCCATAAGTATCAGTTGGTGATACTAGAGAAGTGGTGTTTAATGGTACCTAACGCCAACTTGATGGTCAAAGATGGTACATAGACACTCAGGAATGGAAGTTGCCTAGCCAGTTTAATTATTTGCTAGTCAGATTGTTTTTTAGGGTATCGAAATAATTATTAGATTAATTTTTAGTATTTAAAGACTGAAATTAATATTTAATTATGAATAATGTTGGAAAAAACATTTGGGAAGGTTGCCACTTGTCAAAAATGCCCATGCAAGTTTGAAAAACGTCTTTAGAGACTAGAGAGAAGCTTTTTTAGTGTATTCAACCTGCAAGAGAGAGGGAGGAGATGCTACTGCTGGTTTGATTTGCAGCTATTGGAGGACCTTCTAAGGCGCAGTCAGGGGCAGGAGAAGACCAATCAACAACAAGTGACAGCATCTACAGGTTGTTGAGACAGGGCAATAACATTAAATGACTGATTTTCTTCAGTTCTTTGCATCTACAAGCTATTGAGATAGGTCACAGTAGTAAATGCCAGATTTTCTTTAGTTCTTATTGAAGAAACTCTGAATTTTCTCTCTCCTTAGGATTGCTCAGAAGATTACAGCATGGAGATTACTAGAGACTGAGAAATTACAGATTTCTCTGCTGTAAATTCTAATATGCAGCAAAAATTAGGGTTTAGCTGCAGCCTTTATAAAGCGTGCCAAAAATTGGAAGCTGCAAGTCTTGTATTCAACAGGGCTGAAGCTGTTTTCAGTTAAATTTAGGTGGAGGGACTAGCAAATCAATGAATTTGGGGCACTTTCCATCTCCATCAAAGTGGATAAAGGTCAATTGACTACTCGAATCAAGGGGCAAATATCAGATTGAAGACTTGCTGGTCATTCTGGACAGCAAGGGGAGTTGGAATACCGAAAGGGATTGGGAGAATTCCATTGTTCATCAACTTCTTCTTCAATTAAATTAAATAAATACCGAAAGGGGTGTCCAATTTTGGGGCCAATAGGGTGTCCATTGTCCAAGATTGTAAGTTATTTTGCATTTCTCAATTTTGTAATAAATGTTACTAATGTAACTAAGTTGTAATTAGGGAATTACCACCCATCCACGGAAGGAAGGTTGGTTTCATGTGCTGTAAAATGTAGTTGTTGTTGATGATGGCGAAAACATCCAGATGGTCTTTGAGTGCAAGCCAGCCAGTCTGGAAAGCAAACATAGGATAAATCTGCATTGAAGATGAAAACGTAGGTGGGTAGCAACCTCTGACAGTGTGGCAGGCTGGGTGATAGCCAACTGATGATGGCGACAACTCTAAAAGACGGTGGGTTGTAGCAGAAAGCTCCAATCGGCAACACTTGAGCCACTCCCACGAGAAGCATCCACCAAACGTAGGAGAAATGATGTGAAGAAGAATTAGAATGATGAATGAAAAGAGTGTATAATGATGAATGTTTGGGCTCTATTTATAGACACTAGATGGCCGAGGGTAGTGCCTAGAATATGGGGTGCCTAGCCTTTTTTGGGGCTGTAAGTAATTCTCTTAATGATGGGGTTTCTAAACATGTGTCTACTTACCAATCTATTGTTGTGACGTGTTGATAAGTACAATCCTCCCCAATGAAAAAAGCAAAAAGAGAAAAGCTTATAATAAAATCCACAAGAAAAACATGTCAAGGTAAAGTACAATATAAGCCGTGTGTAAGTCTCATTGAGTTTATGCCTTCCATATGCTAGTGTCATCTTTAGTCTTGATGGTTTCTAGATTAGAATTTGAACACGAGATGCCCCCTTAGAGGTGGCTCATTTCTTTAGATAATGTTTGGCCTTTTGAGTTCCCTGTACTGCTTCATTTGTAACTACCCTTAGAATCTAGTGCATATGTATGCTTTGATAAAAGTGAAGGTAGTGCAAATCACCCTTGTAGATGCTGCAAGACTTCTCCCAAAAATAGTTTTCATAAAGAAAGGGTTATATTTTGAAGCCCTCTTTTTTTCATTTTTTTTTCAGTGGATGTTGTGGAATGGCTTTCTATTGTTCTACTCTCATAATCTGCTTGAGGGGTTTTTATGATGTCACATTTTTCAAAATATTAGTACTACAGTGCTAAGGCCTGTGAGTATGCTGCTTCATTTGTCTAAGAGTTCTTGGTGTCCTCTTTAAACTTAATTTATGGCTCGTATAGTTTATCCAAACATTGATTTTGTTATTGATATATCGAATGTTGATAAGTAGGCTTTAGTACTTGGAACTTTTAGAGAGTAATAAATATGATTTTTTGGTGATTTTATCCCTTGCTCAATACAGTTGATGCAGATTGGAGAAACGGTTCAGTTTGAAGTGTTGGAAGTAAACCATGGTGGACTTGAGGGGTATTTGCAGGTGAGTTTATCTTTCTATGATTCTGTAGTAATTAGGGATAACTTTTTCTTGAATTCGTAAAATAATTTATTAGGAAAACACATGCAAGGTTGTTTACCCCTCCACTCATAACATTTGCTCTAATACCATATGTAACGTGCCTGATTGAGGACCCTTAGTGGCACAATTTTAGTGGCCCATCAAGAGATAATCCTAAGCAACACCGCTTAGTACTCCTTAAAATAACATAGGGTTTGTCACTTAAGTTCACTTGAGTCCACTTTGCAGGGGAATACTTGATATATGTCAAATTCATAAGGTTAGTGGTAACTCTTTGGAACCTTTGAACATAGGAATCTAAACTTCGTATTATAAATATGAGGATATTTTTTGAATTGATGAAATAACGTTTATATTGACAGATGTTGCATGTAAAATATTATTGGGCCAAGTGTCTATCTCAAAAATGATTTGATGGTGAATATTAGACACTAAAATCATTCCTGTAGTAAGACTAACTTGGCAAACTGCCTTCAGGACTCAGCTAAACAATGTCCCTCAGTTTCATGAGATTGTTCCTCCTCTGTAGGGTTTGCGTGCTTTTCTACCACTGTCGGAGCTACTCCAAAGGCCACGGAGCACAGCTTCTGCCAGAGAATATGTACGTTCTACATTTGTGTGAAGATTCTTCAGGAGTTGAAAAATTTTATCATCTCAAGCATCACTCTGTTCTGCAGGTTGGAAGATTTCTCCCAGTGGTGATTATAGAGGCAAATGAAAATGCTTCAAAACTGACTGTTAGTGAAGTAAAGGCTTGGGTATGTCATTTCGAGTTTTATTGGACTTTGGACACATCTTTGAGTTACACAACTTAGTTTACTTTGCTGTTTATGGTGTTGATACTATAAACTGACCACATGTTAGATCACAAAAGAGTACAACAATATCAATACATGCAGTGGAATTCGTCCTTTGAGCAGGATTTTGGTGCTACTAGGACTTCTTTTCATAAGTTTAATTGATTCTTTTGAGCTTGATGGATGTTGTTTGGAAGGTATTTTGATATGCCAGTTCCGTAGGAAGAAAACAGGGTTAAATGTACTGAATAAGTTTCTATCACATTGTGTCCCCACCAATCAAAAGCACATCTTGAGACATGAGAATCTGAGCTTTTTCTCACGCTCAAGTGAAAAAAGGTAAATTTGACAAGCTGGAATATCAACTTGTAAGGGACAGGCAAGGTGTACAAGTGTCTCATGGAAACTAGTTTTTATTGATTAATTAAATCCAATCAACCACTTTCTGCCTTTGGAAATGACTGGTTTGCCATTGGCAATTGTAACTTTCATGGAAAGACTCCTCTAGAAGCAAATCTAACATGCTTCTTGTGGAGCACTAGTAAGCACCATAGGATTTGAGCACAACTCTGGGGGTATCTTTCAAGACTCAGTACAAGTGCATTGATAGTGTGAAGATATGCTAAGATTTCTTGTGAAAAGAGAAAATGTTTTCACACGACTATAACACAATACCATAGACAAAAACACAAAACACAAAAATAGGGAAGAAGAATAGAATCTAATGGATGGAGGAAGAAGGTGACATAGTATGATACTCAAGGAGTGGAGATGTCCAACAACCATTGACTCTCATGAGAGTGGGCTGAGGGGAGAGTGCCATTCTTCATGTACAGATCCAGAATGTAGCAATGCCACCAAATCTAATGAAAATGCAGCTGATTGGAGCTGAGGGTGATGACACTAGTGGCTGAGGGTGGAGGGGGTAGAACGTGACCGAAAATCTGATGCAAAATCATGCAAAACTGAAAATCGACCTGCTGTAGATGCAAACTGCAGATCAGCCTCAGGTGTCATGATGAAAATGCATCTGTCCTTGACCAAAACCCAGGGCATCACTTGGGCTGTGGAAGGGGTAGATTTAGTAGTTAGATTGGTTGCTTGATGATGGTTGAGTCCTAAAGATGCTAGCAATCAGGCTGTGGCAGCTGAATCCGGGCAAAGATGCCTCAAAACTGCACACAGTTGCCAAGAATCCAGTTTCATAAGGTTAGGAAACTCATTTCATACCTAGGCGTTTCATAAATGTATGAAACACCTATTTTAAACTTTCACAAATGCTATACCCAAAATGTCTTGGGACTTTTGTAATAATCATTTATCATGAATTTACTTAGCATGTTGACATGGTTATTGGCATTGATTGTTGGAGTTTTGTTTTGAGTTGTTATCCATGATGATTGCATATATTGATGGCTCCTTTTATAGCTAAAGTTGATGTTGGGCATGGATAGTGGACCATGATGCATGTAAATATTGATGCTATGTTGAATGTCCATTTGCATTGTATAGAATAATGAATAAATATCAATCCATGTTTTCTATGCCACATGAGTCAAATGATATATATATATATATATATATATATATATATATATATATATATGTATGTATGTATGTATGTATGTATGTATGTATGTATGTATGTATGTATGATGGTCCGGCCCTTGGATACCCGCTCGGGACCCCGTCTAGGCCCCGGGGCATCGCCAGACCCTTCCCCCAAGTTTGGCATTTTGACCCCTCAACAAGTCACGGGGCACCCCAACACGTCACAGAACGCGACACGACACATGACACACATACGAGATTGCACAAGGCCCCATCTTGGGGGCATCACGTCATATTCATGGCAAAAAGATATGTACAAGGTAGCCGGAGCATAGCAAGGGACTTTGTCACGGTGGGTGGGTGGAGCTATCAACGTGCTGCGACACGACGCCAACACCGTGGGTGAGGGAGCTATATATATATATATATATATATATATATATATATATATATATATATATATATATATTTCATACCTATTTATATCTCAAATGAAACCCGTTTCTAACATTTTACGAAACTCATATGAAACTTGTTTCATACCTCTTGTTTCAGAAACCCTTGGCAATTATGGAACTGCAGCAGATTGGTAGAAGATGGCCAGTAATGATGATAGAATAGCAGTAGATGCTAAACCCCAAACTCTAAACCAAAGGAGGAGGAGCTGATGTTGGTTATGTGGTGCTGAGAATCTAATGAAGAGGTAGATGAAGAAGCAACTCAGCTAGAAGAACATTGGAGAAATAGTTGCTGTGTGTGTAGCATCAAAAGAGATGTTTGGAGCTCAGCCTTGGAAGAAGAAGCTGCCATGAAAGTTGAAGAATCATGGGCTATCATGGAACAACCAACAACATTGTCTCCAACTGAGTTAGGACCGTTATAAACCTGCAATGATAGTTCTTAATTGAAATATGAAACCCAACCTGTAACTACCAAAATAGATGAGAACTTGCATACCAATGCTTCATATTGAGATACTTTGGTGCTAAGCTAACAAAGCAAGAGTAAGATAAATATGTATTCATGAGTGAGTAAATGAGAAAATGAATGTGTGCAACAAAAGATAAATGGACTTATAAAGATAAGTAGCCTATGAGCCCAACTCAAATAGCCTAAGAAGCTAAGAATGATGTAACTTCTACACTAGCCTAAGGATGTTCTAGCCTAGTATACCCTAAGGGACCTAGAGGGTGCTAGTCTAAAGTTGTGGTCACCATTGTGCATGTCCCTTAGCATGTTTTTGTTGAGGAAAATCATGGCGAGGGGGAGAAATGCATTTGATCGTAGTTGCATTAGAAGCCCTCATAAGATTGGCAAGTTGAGCTTGTGGTGAGAAGTCTAATGGACTTAGTGTGCAAGACCAATCAGCCATACCTTTAGTTGTTCTAAAAGGTGTAGACTAGGGGGTTGTGTCAGAGTGCAGCAGTGCGGAAGCGTAGGACTGAGAGAGAGAGAACGCAGAGAGAGAGAAGAGAGAGAAAGAGACAGTGGAAGATGAAGATCTGCTGTATATAGTGTGTTGTATACAAAGATATGCAGATATATACACGGGCGTAGTGCGCTGGACTGCGTGTCTCCACCTTGACGATGCAACCTGCTGTTCACCTCGAAGTCTGCTGCAGTCTGCACTGTCTCCTGTCTGAAATCTACGAACAGAGACGGAATCTGCGCGAGCCACCAGCTTGTAATCTGCAAGCAGAAGAATGTGGGCAGAAGACTGAAAACTCGGCTATAAATAGCCAAAAATCTGGGCGCCAGAATATGCAGGTCGGCTACATTAAATGCAGCTGCAGCCGGCTGTACTGCAGTAGGTCGGACTGCCACGTGGCAGTCTGATTGGACTGTGGACTGTGTAGTCCGACCAGGCAACGATCTCTAACACCCCCTCTCAGAGCCTGGGCGGGGCAGAAGCCTGAGGGATCTGGAATGTCTCCGAAGTAGAGCCTGGTGAAGTGCCTTCGTAAACAAATCTGCAAGATTGTCCTCCGTCTTGCAGTATTCCATGGTGATGGTCTCATCCAGAAGCTTCTCTCGGATGAAGTGGTAGTGGATCTCTATGTGCTTCGTTCGGGCATGAAAAACAGGGTTCCGTGCCAAGGCAATGCAACTCTCATTGTCACAACAATGCCCGTGCTGCAATCAGCCAGAGGTTGGATCTTCACTTTGTCACATAATGCTCCAGTGTGACGCATTTACGGACCTTCGGGACCGTACTCTTGGCAACCTCATTCGAGAGAGTCGAGAGATCCTAGGCCTCGACGGCACCGATGAGGAAGCTGTCGTGATCCTCCTTGGAGGGGAGGCAAGTGGGAAGAGGTTACCCAACTGGGTGGCCCCGAAACCGCACTCGAGGGGTGTAGTGGCTGGACATGTTTCAGTCGTTGCATTCCTTGGTGAAGCTATACCGCGATACCTGCGAGAACTACATAGCTCATAAATTCCGATCCCTTGGGAAATGACGATGATACCCCGAAGACATGAAATACATGTGTCACTGAGCTGTATTCTTGCGATATCACCAAACGGTTGGCTTTACCAGAACTGGTTACCTGTAGCAATGGGGTCTTAAGGTAACCTGCGGGAACGGACTCCTCCTACGAGCCGACGTCCAAGCTGGGCATGGCAATCCCTCTGCGGGAACCCGTCGGGATGGGGCGTTTTACCGGGTGAGAGTTAGGGCGATCCTTCCTCAAGTCCCGGACTACCTGGATTCCCACATGGGGGTCTTGGTGCCTACCCTCACTGGCCAAGAAGGGCTAGTCTCCCCGGAGCTATCAACCGAAGGGAGCGGAGGAAAGCGGATGCGTCCGCCGAAGCCGGAGGTGAAAGGGTTTGGCCCTGTGATAGCGCGTACACTAACGTACTATACTCACTTGATGAGCATAGCATGAAGGTGCACACCCGACTCACAAAACAAAACAAAAAAGTAGACGAAAGGGCTACCGTGGGCTGCTTCTTGCTACTCCATGAGATAACACCTGTACCCAAGGTAAAACAGTAACCTGTAGTAGACCGCCTGTGGTCCACATCACCTGCCCAATCGGAGTCGCTCCAACCTACAAGAACAAGATCTGAACCACCTGTGCCTGCGGGATAATGAATCCCTAAATCAGACGTCCCCCTCAAATACCGAAGTATCCTCTGAGCAGCTTGCCAATGCACCGTCTGAGGTTCACTCATGAACCCTGCCAAGAGCCCAACAGCAAAACAAAGATCAACACGAGTGTTGAGGAGCCAAATCAATGATCCAATCAACTGATGATAGCGGGAAGCATGCGCCATGGGAGAAGCTGAATGGGAAGTGGCCTTCCAGTTTGGATCCATAGGAGTAGAAATGGTCCGACAATCCTCCATCGCAAAAGAAACCAAGAGCTCCTGTACATATCTCTGCTGAGAGATGAAAATCCCCCTCTAAGACTGATAAATCTCATGGCCCAAAAAGAAATGAAGTAGACCCAAGTCCGTCATCTCGAACGTTCGATGTAAAGCTGCCTTCGTCTCTTGGACCTTCTGTGCATGATCACCTGTGACAATCAAATCATCAACATACAACACAAAAAGCACACAACCATCCTCGGAAGTGTGTACATAAAGCTGCGGATCGGCCTTAAAACGCCGATATCCCAACTGTGACTGAAGGAACGAATCAATCTTCTCGTTCCATGCACGTGGAGCCTGCTTGAGGCCATACAAGGCCTTCTTCAATCTGTAGACTGTCCCATCTGAAGAGCCAAAGCCAGGAGGCTTCAGATCACCATTGAGGAAGGCCGACTTCACATCCAACTGGTAGACAGGCCATCTCCTATGGCCAGCCAAGGCAAGAACAGCTCGAATAGTCGCCATACGAGCAGTGGGGGCAAAAGTATCATGACAATCAATCCCTGGGCGCTGTGCAAAACCTTTAGCAACAAGGCGAGCCTTGTGCTTGTCCAAAGAACCATCGCTAAGGTTCTTGGTCTTGAAGACCCATTTGACGCCAATCACCTTCTTATTCGGGGGGCGTGGTACGAGTGACCAAGTGCCATTCCTCTCAATAGCCTCCAACTCGGCTTCCATAGCTTTCTTCCATGGTGCGGACTGTAAAGCCTTCTTCACGGAGGTGGGCTCGTGATCCTGCATAACACGGGTCATCAAACAATAGTTAGAGCAAACAAGCTCCGTAGAATGTGCCTGGTGCCTCCGTGACCGCTGCGACCATCCTGCGGTCCCCACTCCTCAGGAACCCCCTCGATCCTTGAATCACGGAGTGTGTCACGGGCCCAACGAGGAGGAGGCCGAACCTCTCCTCGTCTCTCTCCAGCAGCTGAAGACTCTGGGATATCCACCGGTGGTAACTCCTTGGGGGTGACCGGTGGAACAGTAGACTCTGTGTCAGAAACAGAATCAGAATCAAAAGGCGCGGGCTCCAAACGAACTGTAGCGGGAGCCCAACTCTCCCCTGGATCTCCAAGAACGGGATGCTCCTCACCCGCTGGTATGGCCGGAACCTCCACGAACCGCACATCTCGACTGGTGTACACATCCCGCTTGACGGGATCATACAAACGATAGCCTTGGGACTAGGAGCTGTAGCCAATAAATACCTGTCTTCGGGAAGCTGCTTCAAATTTATCACGATGAGCCTTGGGAATGTGAACATAGGCATCACACCCAAAGACCCTAAAATAAGAAACATCGGGCTTAGTCCCGAAGTAAGCCTCAAAAGGTGTCATCCCATCAATGGCCGAAGTGGGGGATCGGTTAAGGATGTGGACTGCAGTAGCCACAGCCTCGGCCCACAGAAACTGAGGTGTTTGTCGGTGCTCCATCATGGTGCACGCCATCTCGATCACACTTCGGTTCTTCCGTTCAAGAATGCCATTTTCTTGAGGAGTGTTGGTATTAGCAAACTCCTGGTGAATACCTTTATCTGCACAAAAATGAGCAAACTCATTAAAAACAAATTCACCACCCTTGTCAGATCGCAAGGTCTTCAATCTCCGGCCTGAGCGGTTCTCCTCAAAGAGAAGCCAATCCTTGAAGTGGGAGAAAGCTTCTGACTTCAATGCCAAAAAATAGGCCCATGTCATCCTACTGTAGTCATCTACGATCAACATGAAGTACGAGCTCCCTCGCAAGGACTCGTTCCTCATAGGGCCACAAAGATCGTGTGTGGTGGTAAATGTGGTGTACTTAATGGAAGCGGAAAGGAAGGTGAAGCGGAAGATGAGGAAGGGATGGGTAGGAGCCTAAATGGATTAGTGATAGATTATACTCAACGGTGGAAATTTGATATGGTGTATGGACTCCATGGTAGTTCAATGGTTCTCCACCTATGTTAGATTGGGCAGTAGCAAGTTGGGAGGCTCACTCCTGATCATTTCTGTCCATGTTTGGCTGCGGAGATTGGAGTGGTGGTGTGAATGCATACAAAGTCATTTGACCCTTTTGTTGTTCTTGCTTCTGCGGATGAGCTTTTTGATGAAAGACCAAGGTTTTTCAAATAGTACCTAGCTCTGATACCATGTGAAGTAATGCTCTAAACATAGAAAACACAAAACCAATCGTACGACAAAGCACCAATTGTTAAACACAAAACATAATTAGGATTAGGCTAACTTAGAGACAGCGAACACAATGAATAATGAAGTGAATGACTATTGAATATACAGTCGTGTAGCAAACACACTATGTAGTGAATCTTGAATCTCGAACTCTCGTATCTTTGGGATCAAGGTAGAGGTTATTAGTTGGAGAGTGTGGCGTACTCCAAATTGATCCCGAGAGGTAGCAAGGCAGCCTCCGTGTGTCAAACACTAGCAAACATAGCTACAGAAGATTGGATTTGATGCAGTTAGGCAATATGAGAGAGAATATACAGCGAATGTAAATTTGTAGAGGAGAGAGAAACCTTGGTGACAGCTATAGGACGCAAATGCAAATGGTTTGGATAATGGTGACATCTCTAAAAGGCCGTGGTGATAATAAATGCAGCCTGAATGATGATGCTAGCAGTTGGAGATGGATGCCTGACAGCAAACACAAATCTAGCAGTGATCAATCAGTAGGCGATAGTTGGATGTGGGTGATGGAGGTTGGAATCATGTGCCAGATGGTAGCAGACAGCAAATGGACGCTCTGACCACATTGTCCTCCGTGAATCGGGTATGGGCAAGAGAGATACAACTCCTAAAATTTGCAAACATGAGATTGAGGGAGATTGGTGGATTGCATGCCTATTTATAGAAAGTTTTGGGTATCCAAATTAGAGTTTTGCATGTGGGGCACATTAATACTCTAGGGTCATGTTTCTTTTTAAAACAAGAATGTTTCTTCATTAATTTAGCATATTTTGGGGTTGTTTAAGTCAAGCTAATGCATTTTTAGCTTAATAGGCAATACCCATTCTTTTTAGACAAGTATTGCCAAATAGTTTTGGTCTCTTGGTTCCTTGTGAGACAGGGGTGTCAACCTTTTTAGGAATTGCCTTCCTTGCGTGAGAGTTCTTGCCACCTTTGGATTTTTTGATGAGGAAGAAGAAACCAAAGTTTGCTTTGAAGTAGACAATCATAGTTGTCTCTGTATGACGCACGGTATTGTTTGTATCGTATGATCCGTACGGTACGTATTTGTACGTTAAATTGGGTTCTTTTTTGCCACCTCACCTACGTGTTTTGAGTCCCGCGGTCCGCCTGTGGCCTTGCCTTTACTTTCGTGTGTTCTGCTTGCCTACATGGCACTTTTTGGGGGGGGTGGGGACCCTTGGATACCTCAGCCCACCCCCTTTTTCAGCTATATCACTCCCCCTCCCCTGGATTGCATCCAACTGGCAACCCTCTTTGACTATTGATCCCTCTTTGAAGTTTGATTATTTGAACTTTGACCCTCCTCTCATCTACAAAAGGTACTCCACTTCTCTATGCTTCCACACCAAGTCAGCAAACACTTACCATTTTGTTCTTCCTCTCTTGGATCTTGAATGGACTTGTGATTTGTCATTCTCATCTTCAATCCCCTCTTTCCTGCACCCTATCAAAGCATTTGCCATTCTCAAATATCATCTCCCATCCCCTCTATCCCGCACCCTATCAAAGCATTTGCCATTCTCATCTCCTATCCCCTCTCTCTCACTCTTGCTCTTTCAACTTTACCCCAACCCTCGGGTCTCTGGAGTCTCCCTCTCATTCAACTTTCAAGGCTTAAGTTTTAAGAGTCGAGCATCTCACTCTCCCTCTCTGTCTTTCTCTCTCTCCCTCGGGCCTCTTTATCTGTCATCGGTACAATGACTCACGAGGAGCATGACGCCTTCAATTTGCACGCGATCCATCTGGAGAGGGACACAAAGAAGTCCAAGTCCCACCATTGGACATGCAAGTATTGTGGGAAAAGTGCTATACAAGTGGTGCAACTTGGCTTCTCCAACATTTTTCCAAGACGGAGGGGGGGGGGGGGGGGGGGAAGTTGCTCCATGCAAGGAGATTCCTCAAAACGTTGCGGAGGAGATTCTCGCCAAGATGAGAGGGGAATCCACAAGAGGAGGAGGAAGTGGCTTATCAGCATCACCTCGTATGCCTAAGGAGGATGCATCGAATGTGGGCGTATCTTCAACGAATGTGGGAGAGACCTCTACCATTGGTGGTGGGGACTCCACATCTACGTCCGGTTCCGGTAAAAGACAAAGAGTGGTGAGAGACAATCCTCTCTCTCTCTCAAGCTCCGAGTTGTGTGCGTGGATCGGTTGCCTTTCTTAGAGAAAGGCAACGACTTGTGGACATTGAAATTGCACGCATGGTGATTGAGTGCAATCTTGCATTCAATGTCCTAAAGCAAGAGCAATGGAAGAAGATGGTAAAATCCATTGCTAATGTGGGTCCATGTAAAGGATGGACTAGTGTCATATACAACGATATGAGGACGAAAAAGATTGATGAAGAGGGGAGGATTGATAGAGCCCTTGATCCTATTTGGGCCGCAAGGATAAAATATGGTTGCTCCATTCTCATCGATGGATGGAGTGATTGTAAGAAATGAGGCATCATCAACATACTCGTCTCATGTCCACTCGGCACTTACTTTTTGCGGGCCGTAGATACTAGCGAGAGGGGGAGGAAAACGATGGATGCATTCATCTACCGCCACATTCGACAAGCTATCATTGAGGTATACATTGCCTTTTAAATTTGTTTCACTTTCTTTCATTATGATAATTGATTTATGTATAACTATCTATCTCTCTATTCTAATTTCTCTCTAATATCTATCTCGATTCTCTCTTTGCCCTCGGGCCCCAAGCCCCCTAATCTCTATCTCTCTTCATTCTTGAATCTTGAAAGGTGAAACTTGAAAGGCTCAACTCTCTCTTTCTCTCTCTAACCTCTAAGTATTGTTAATTTCTTAGTATACTTATACTTTGTAAATTGTGGTTGTAGGGGGGCCCCTCGAATGTGGTGCAAGTTGTTAGCGACAGACAATGCATCGAATTCTCGGCGCATGGGTTGTCTGCTTGAGGCTGAGTTTCCCATGATTATGTGGACTGCATGTGCAAGTCATTGTTTAGACTTTCTCATGGAGGACATTGGGAAGCTCAAGTGGGTAAAGAGGGTGGTGCGCAAAGCTATATCAATTGTCACCTTCTTCACAGTAAAGGTAAAGGTACTTGCGATGTATCGTGAGCATAGCATACTGGAGTTGAAGAAGCTTTCTTCAAATCACTTTTCTTACATGTGGTTATTGCTGGAGCGCCTTTATGAGGTGCGGTCTGCTTTGCACCAAACAATGGTGTCCACTCTATGGAATGAGTGGGATGAGTATGAGACAGGGGAGACCGAAGCCATGCAACGCTGGTGCCTTGATGAGCAGTTTTAGCAAAAAGTCCGTGCCGTTGTCATCTTCATGACTCCCTTTTATAGGGTGTTACGTATGAGTGATTGCGAGGGGTCCATCATGGGCCTTCTTATTCACTTCTTTAGAGCGGCATTGGTGGAGGTACGTGCTTGTACAGTGATCACAGAGACGTAGTGTGCACATGCTTTAGAGATAGCAGAGAGGAGATGGGCATGGATGCATAAGCCCATCCATGGTTTTGCCGCATTGGTATATCCGGCCTACAAGTCACTGTCGGTCATGGATAATAGAGAGTTCTGTTCTTCTCATTCACTTCTTTAGAGCGGCATTGGTGGAGGCACGTGCTTGTACGGTGATCACAGAGACATAGAGTGCACATGTTTTAGAGATAGCAGAGAGGAGATGGGCATGGGTGCATCCATGGTTTTGCCGCATTGGTACATCCGCCTGTCTACAAGTCGCCAGTATCATGGATGATAGAGAGTTCCATTCGGACTAGCTTGCTTATTTGACTCGTGTGGTCTCTATGGATGACGACAATACATTGTTGGAGGAGCTAGGATGCTATGCAGATCAGAGAGGGCATGTGGCTTTTGCTTCTCCCACTTGTCGGAGGAGAGAGTCACTTGTGAAGCCTTTATTTTGGTGGCAAAACTTTGGATACGCATTGGAGACCCTTCAGCCCTTAGCCATGAGGGTCCTTGCCCTGGATTGCTCTTTGGGTGCATGTGAGAGAAATTGGAGTGGCTATTCTCTCATTCACACAAAGATTTGCAATTAGCTTAGCACACGATAGTTAGAGCGGCTAGTCTATTGCTGCACTAACTTATGCACGATGAGGGCTATGATTAGCATGGGTAGTCCAAAGCAGGTATAGTTTAAACACTTAACTAAAAAATTTAAAATTTGTTGTTTGGAACTTTGAAGTTTAAACTTTATACTTTACAATTTGGACTTTAGTATTTACAATCTTACGTGCATCATTGCATTGTGTAGGTGAATGTTGATACATTCAAGTTGATGGGTGACACTCTTCCGAGTGTACATCTCAGGAGGTGGAGATGATTTTTTCAGAGCTCTATAGAGAGCTTATAGCAGCAGATACTCGTGACACTTGCAGCCAGTGTGCTCGTGGGTGAGGAGGTCGAGTAGGTGGTAGTAGGAGCATGGTCATTCGACGCCCTCCAACATTGAGGAGGGGTGGTTCGAGTGGCGTGCAGACATATGTAAGGTGGGGCTCCAGTAGCTCATATCCTGTGCCTCATGATGACATCCCCCCCCTTGCCTACACAGCCACCACCTAGGGAGTCATCATTTGATGATGATAGTAACCTCATCAGTGAGGATGAGTATGAGTGTGTCTCATCATCCAATGCTGAGGAGTCATCTTCAGACTCTCTTGATGAGCTCTCAAATGGTTCTGATGATGATAATGATGATGATGATGATGATAGTGACGCCTCATCATAGATTCATAGGTCTCTCTCTTTTTTGTATCAGATATACTAGACTATAGTTGTATCACATGTTTTGCGCAACCCATGCGACTACGATGGTCACCCTCATGTATTCATCTTATTTTGTAATGAAATGGCTATCATGAGGTACCATTTAGTACTGTATTTTATGGCACCGAACCGTATCATACCTTTCGTACCTGACAGCTATGTAGACAATGTGGGGGAGGTCTTTTTTTGGACTTGGTCATGCAATCATATGTAGGGCAAGAGTTGACACTTGAACTCATAAAAGGTCAATAGGGGGGATAAAGAGATGACTTGCTTCATAAAGTGGAAGTATTTTAAGTGAGCTTGCTTAAGAATAATGTGACCTGATCAACATTTGGCTTTAGTGAGGGAGCAGTGGCAAACTTGGTGAGTAAATGCCTATTGTCAGCCTTTTTAACTCTCAAATCATCCCCTTCCTTAATGGAGAACTCCTACAACTCAGGAGCAAGATTGGTGCATCAGGTTCGATCTCTCGCTGTGTAGTGGTTGATAAGTTGACTCCAATGACGTAATGCTAGGGGATTTAAGCTAAAAAAGTAGCATTTCACTTTAAACCTTGATAAGCTCATTTGAACAACTCCAAAACTTAAACTTTAATGCTACAAAGAGTTTCTGTATTTTATTAGCAAACTAACATAGTTTGGTTGGTTTCTCATCTATAAATAGGAGTGTGCTTAGTCACTTACGGATTGTGGTTGTTGAGTTCCAGCCCTCACCACTCAGTCTACTGCTTCCATGTGGCTGTCCAGCCTCTCCATTGACTGCTTCCACCTTCTCCAGTCCTTGGCGCCGTGATTCCAGCTGCTGCCTAGCCCTTTGGAGGAGTCATACTGCTACATTCTGCTTTCTATTGTGGCCATCGACATCCTGCCTTGCTTCATGATGAGTATGCTGCCAGCATTTTGCAGTCTACTGCTGTTGCTGGGATGCTGTTCACTCTCTGCACTGCTTTGGACAGACTCCACATCCCTGGCAGCCCCTGTTCTGCACTTCGTAGCAGTTGCCTTGATCAGATTTGGTGTTGGACCCATTTTCGATCCAGCCAGGTCATACTGCCACCACCCTGCGCTTGGAGGTCCCCTATCACCCTGTCGCACACTCCTATGGGCTGTGTTTCCTGCCTGCCCACTTTGACTGGTGGTTACTGCTTTTGGGATCCATCTCCAATGGATGTCACACTCTGACTACTTTGTTAGCCCACTCCCAAAAGAGTCATCGGCTGTTGCATAGCTCTTCCTTTGAGCATTCTATACACATTCATTCATTTACTTCAGAGTTATCATTCTTCTTTGTTTGCATTTTTGTGTTTTTGTTGGAGTTATTATGTCTTGATTGTGTTTGTACATTCTATGTTTCCTCAATGCAAAACTTAGCATATCTTCAGATGGTATTAGAGCCAGTGCTCTTCTAAAGAGTATCTTGCATTTGTCGTGGAGGCTTGGCTTGTGCTAGATATACGAGCAATACATAACCAATTTACAATGGCTGATACTCCTTCCTCTTGGGAAGCTATGGGGGCCTTTTACAGGCTTCTTTGTTAGTGGAGGCCTTGAGGAGACATTATGGTCTCAATGAGGAGGATAGTGCATCATCTTCTTCACCTTCTTCATTAGATGTAGGGCAAATGATGCAGGTGGAGTTAAGAGAATTCATGTGTATCAATGATGCGGAGTTCAAAGAATTCACGCATGTCAAATATCGTGACTATTCTTCTATTTCTTTACATGGTAAGCATTAGTTGGAGGCCGATGGTGAGGATGGCCATCTTTTCGCTCAAGGAGAATATACTGCATTTAGGACAATTGGCAACCCATCTTCTTCATCATAGTCAAGTTCGGTGTCAGATTTGTGTAATTTCTTTGGGTCATATGAAACAAGACTCATCTTTGTTTCTCTATCTTGTATATAGGGTCCTGATTGCGACCAAATTGAGTATATGAATTTCAATAGAGAAGGCTCTAGAAGCAAATGCACGTCTACATGTATACTCGACTTTGTACCTTTTGTTTCATATGAGCACAGTGTCGATGTTAAGCATTTACAATTCTCTCTTGTCCCTCACGCTTTTGTTCCTAACTTAGATTCTCTATCCTTTGCTTTCAATAGTTTAGGTTTAAATTCCACATTTGTATCAAGCACCATAGGATTAATATTTTTTGTTTTCGTTTCTAGCACATTTTTTTTTCACATGTTTCCTATCCACAAATGAAAGTCACTTTGCACCTTGGTACACTATTGTTGTGCATTACCCATTAACACCATACCTTACACATACTCAGAAGTGAGCACATCTCTCTCTCTTGTGATGGTTGTGTTGGGTATTCTGCTCACTTCCCTTGGACATGTACCTTCAGCTCCTTCAACCCATGGATTTCCATCCTTTGCGTATGGTGTGCCATCTGTCTCTCATATGATGGTTGTGCTGGTATCACTCCTCTTGGACATGCACCTTCGGCTCCTTCAATCCATGGATTTCCATCCTTTGCTTATGGAGTGCCACCACACATTCCATTGTCCACTTAGACTCAGTGATGTTCGTCCTATACTTATGGTGCACCATCACATACTCCATGGGCCACTTTGACATAGGAATATCCATCCTCTACCTAGAATGTACCTATCCATTCTCCTTCAGCTACTCATGAAGCTACTACACCCATATCTAGTCAACCTATACCTACCTATGGATCAACTATGCATACATTTGGCTTGCATGGTGGGCACTTTGAGGTTCATCTTCATGTGTACTCCAATCCCCCCTCCCTACCCATCCTATTTTTCACTTATTAGCTCCAATACTCTAGTTGCTACGACCGATAATGCCTTTTCAAATAAGAATTTTTTTAATGGATTGAATCTCACAACTTTATCTAACCTTATGTAACAACTGCTTGAATCTTAGGGCCTTTGAGAACTAGTTGTTGGTTTAGAGCCTATGTTGGACACTCAAATGGTCGACCTTGATCATATTCACCAATGGAGGTCTAGCAATGCTATAGCAAATGTCAAATTAATGTAGGGGTTACTTTTTGAGTTTCACTTGTAGTTACAACATTTTTCGTTAGTATCTAATCATTGGAGTCATGTCATTGACCACTATGCGGTGAAAGATCAAGCCCAATGTATTTATATGGATCATAAGCTGCAACAGTTTTCCATTAGGAAAGTGGATGATTTGAAGTACAAGTTGGCTGAGTATAGGCAATTACTCTTTGAGTTTGCCAACACTAGTTATGTGAAGTTAGATGTGTTGGGTTTCACTCACGCCTACGCTCATAGAGGAGTGTCGGTGATCCCAGTAGGACACTGGGGCACTTTTAACTCTCCGTACGAGAGGTTTTTTCCCCTAGTTTTATTCTCTTTATTTTATGTGCCTATATTATACATTTTCGGGCACTTATCGTGTTGCACACACTTCGGGTGTGAACAGCCTCTTACAACCCTAAGGTTTAAGGTTTGTACCTTGTACTTTCATCTTACACTTTCAGTCTATTGCATTGGGTGTCGTAGTTCCACTCTCCACATTGCCTACTCTACTTAGCCGAGCTTCGATCCACTCCATCTCTCACATTTGGCATCAGAGTTGAGTACGACTCAATTCCTTCTCAGTATACGGCTCAGTTCAATTGGAATAGTTAGCTCCTGTCTGTGCAATTCTATATCGTGCAGACTTTGCGGCCCAATCAGCCAGAGCTGCCGCCTGAGAAGTCCGCCTGCGCAACTTCCCTGCACCTGAGCTGCCTCTGCCTTGCGCTACGCTAGCTTGAGCCGCCCGCCTGTGTCCAACGCTGCTAGTCCCCTGTGTTGTGCCCGCTTGCTTAGCTCCCCTGCAGCCCATTTGTGCTCTTGTGCTGCACTCGCCTACAGCCCACCAGTGCTCCGTCTTTGCCCTACGCCACCTGTCTCCTCTAGCGCTGCTCGCTTGTGCCACCCTATGCCCAGTGTCGCCCGTGTAGCCTCAACACCCAGACCATCGTTCGCCACCTGCTCAGGCCACTCGCCACCAGCTAGATTGATTCCTGTGCAAGGTACAAACCTTTTTTTTCAAGTGAAAATTACTTTTTGATTCCAAATTCATCTTTGGGGAAGAAGCTTTTGCCCGGGTAGGCACAAGCTGTCTTGATACGTGTCTGGGACACGATTTATATAGAAATTTCTCGGCAAATAAGTCAAGAATTTTGGGGGGCTTTTTGGTTTTGTGAAGACATTGGTATATGCAGAGCAGTTTCAGTCTGAAATAGATTGCTTTATAGCATTTTGGGAAAAGAAATTTTGGGGCTTTTGCTTCTACAGTGTTGTTGAGCATTGATTGCACCTTGGATTGCAGCAAATTACTTGCTGTAATTTTTGGAAATTTTGAGATTTTCAGGTTGGTCCAGCTAGGACATTGCTCTTTTGCTCTTTTGCTCTTTTTGGCATTGTTTATCACGGCAAATTAGGGAGGTGATATATTTACCTATGTATCCAAGGAAGTGATGCCAGGAGGCATATTCCACGGTGGATTCTGTGAGGTTTTGCGGTGGATTTCGTAAAACTATATTTATTTGCCGGGGCTTGCACACAAGGTGGATTTCTCGTGCGAGAAGTTGACGGGGACGCTTGTCCTTTTCGGGTGTCATGTTAATTTAATGTGCACGTGGGTGATTCCATAGCGGGTGATTCCACAAAATACATATTTAAATATATGGACGTTTATGAGTTTAGAGTGCACTCGTATTAAATTAAGGTTAGGACGATAGAGTTTCAATCTATTTATTTATTTTGTAGCTGAAGACTGCTAGGTATTCACTTTTGTTGGTTTAATTTTATTATTTTCTAACAATTGTGAATGCTTCAATTGATGTGTAGAGCAAGCGGCGGTGGCGTTGGGAAGCACTAGGCGATAGCGTGTATTCAAATTACCTAGAAAAATTATCATCTTTGATGGATGCGCGTCTTATCATTAAAGGCATGGCGCGAATATTTATTGAAGCACTTGACAAATATTTATTATTTTGTATGTGCATAGGTGCTCGGTTTAAATATTTCATTATCAGACATTGTATTTGGGCATGGCTCGACTTTTGGAGCGCCCAACTGCTTTATTCTTTATTTGGACAAAAGCAAACACAAAAGCCAAAGCATGCTAATTGTAAAATTAGGCTATTTTTGAGCTTTGAGATGAATAAATTTATAAATACATGCCTTGTGAAATGCTCGTGAAGCGCTCACACAAGGCATGGGGAGAGATTGTACCCAATTTGTCTCTTTTCTTCATGTCGTGCAAATCTATCTTTTTGTTTTATGAGCTTTAGTAGAGTTCTTTTGTTCTTGGGGACCTTCCGGCGCTCGCTACGTACACATCCAACATTCGATTTGTGTACCAGAAAGACAGGTTGGATGGTAACAACTATTCACTTTGGTCCTTCATGATGAAGAATATGCTGATTGTGTAGAATCTTTGGAACTATGTTAGCGGTGAAAAAGTTAGGCCCGGAGTTGTAGCTCTTGCTACTCCTCCTCTAGGAGGATGTTGACAATGGCAACTCAGCTTGTTCAGCCTACTCCACTTCAGCCACTTTTCCAAAGATCAGCAACAGGAAAGGCATGTGATACACGGGATACACAGGCTTTGTCGCTGATTGCATTGGCAGTTCAGCGGTTTTTTACCCCTCACATTCGGTCTGCAGCTTCTTTATGAGAAGCTTGGTTGACCTTGGAGCAGATGTTTGCTGGTAAGAATGAGGCCCACATCTCTTTCTTGAAGAAAGAGCTTGAGACACTAAAGATTGCGAGGGTGATTCTATGCAGGATTACCTAAACAAAATTCAGGACTTGCATGTGTAGCTCATGAATGTTGATGAGTATTACTTAGATACACAGATGATATCTACTACATTGAATTCATTGCCGCCCTTGTACTTGGTCTTTCTTACAGCTTTAAACCTCACTATGAGGATTGCCCCAGAGGCACTTACTTTTCTTCAGTTGGTCAATTTGCTCTTAGAGAAGGAGCATACAAGAAGAAACAGTGGTGTGGATGTTATAGCCTGTGAGCAGGCTTTTATGGCACGACAGAAGGGCAAGGGCAGCCAAGCAAAGAATGCTTCGCAGAGCTTTGGGACTTCAGGCACTTCATAGGGTAATAAGAAACAAGGGGGCACGTAAGCCAAGAAGGGCAAATGCCATTATTTCAAGAAGCCATGCCACTACATCACTGAGTGTAGAAAGTGTATAGCCAAGGAGAAGAAAAAGGAGCCAGGGATGTCTGTTTCTGATGCTTCTTCCACTCCTACCGAGTCAGCGTCCTTTGTTGTAGACATGGACGATTGTTTTTATACATGCAATTAGGACTCTTCTTGGGCTGATAGAGCATTTAGCTCCACCGAGGATGCAGACACATGGTTTTTTGATAGTGGTGTTGCTAGGCACAACACGATTCACATCTCGCAGAGGTTTGTTTGCTTTTGTTGGTGCAGCCCTAGTTGGCAAGTTTGTACAGTGTGGCAACAATGCATCATACCCTGTTAGAGGTATTGGGGAGATTGTGCTTACGGCCATTGATGGCTCTATTCTCTGTCTATAGGATGCTTTGTTTGTGCTAGGTATAAAGAAGAATTTGTTATATATTTCTTCTTTGGCACGGTGTGGTTTGCAAGTCACCTTTGATGATGACAGATGCATGGTGCAAGATAAAAAACGCATGTTACAGGCGGAGTTATGTCATGCTCGCATGGGGCATGTAAACTATGGTAGCTTGATGCTTTTATAGCGAACCCAGATGCTTGATGGATTCTCTCTCTTGGAGAGATCTCCTTAGCACTTATGTGAGGGATGTATTTTAGGGAAAATGCATCAATTTTTGTTTCCCCGTGATGTTGCTTTTAGAGCCACAACCAAGTTCCAGTTAGTGCACTCAGCTGTATGTGGCTCCATGTGGACAAAGTCATTGGGTGGATGTTACTATTTTGTGACTTTTATTGATGACTTTACTCGCTTTTGCTGGGTCTACACTTTAGTGAAAAAGTCAGAAGTGTATGATGCATTTTTGGCTTTTGTAGCACTTGTTGAGAACTAATTTGGTTATAGGATGAAGACTCTCCGTTAAGACCGAGGGGGGGAATATATGTCCTCTATGCTGAACTTTTTTTTGAAGCAGAAGGCATTGTTCATGAGTTTACTATTGCTTATACTCCACAGCAGAATGGGGTTGCAGAGAGGAAGAATCGGTCACTCATGGAGATGGCTAGATGTATGTTGAAAGCAAAGAGCTTTCCCCATAGCTTTTGGATGGAAGCTGTTATGTATGCTTACCATGTTTTGAATAGATGCCCCACCAAATCATTAAAGAATATCACGCCTTTTGAGGCTTGGAGCAGCCAGAAACCTTTTGTTGGGCACTTTCGTACTTTTGGGTGTCTTGCATATGCACACATTCCCAAGGTACTAAAAAAAGTTGGATAACAAGGTTGTCAAATGCATTTTTGTGGGGTACAACAGTGAGAGCAAAGGATACAGATTATATGATTCTGTCTCTAAAAAGGTATTTGTCAGTAGGGATGTACTTTTTGATGAAAAATTGGAATTATCCCTTGCCTGTTTTGACACATATCAGCTGCCAGTGATGTATTTGAAGGTCTGTTACCCATTTCATTCCGTGATTCAGCTGGAGTTTCAGCAAGTGAACTTAATATTCAGCCAGTTGCTCCATTGGAAAATGCAGAAAATCAGCCAATGACTGATTTGAATATTCAGCAAAGTGCTAAATCTGAAATTCAGCAAGAGCTTGTGCATAGTCAGAAGGGAAGACAAATGCCTAGATGGTATTTAGCGATTATGAAAGATAGTCATTTGGATGCTCCCATGGCTGGTCATACTAGAAGGCAAGCTCGTATGCATGATACTGCACATACCATGGAGTTTGTTATGGCAGCAAATATAGTTGATGATGAGGAGCTTGAATGTTTTGAGGATGCACAACAGAGTGTGCATTGGATGGGAGCAATGCAAGCTGAGTTTGATTCCATCATTAAGAATCAAACATGGGATTTAGTGAGACATTTGCTCTTACCTCCCGCATGACTACCATGAGGTCTATGGTTGCTTTGACTGCCCATTATGGATGGACTGTGTATTAGTTAGATATCAAGATTGCATTCTTACATGGGGAACTTCATAAAGAAGTATATGTATAGCAACCCATTGGTTTTGCAGTTGAGGGATCCGAACACTTGGTTTGTAAATTGAAAAAGGCTTTATATGACTTGAAACTAGATCCTAGAGCTTGGTATGCAAAGATTGATACTTTTTTACTGAGCCAAGGGTTCATAAACAACTCATCGCAGTCTACTCTTTATGTATGCAAAAAGGGGGGATCCATGCTGATCATCCTTTTGCTTACAAGGACATATGTTGATGAGATTTCAGCATTTAAACAAAATTTGCAGCAAACTTTTGAGATATCAAACTTGGGGTCTTTGCACTATTACTTGGGCATTCAGTTTATTCATGATGCTAGAGGTATTGGTTTATCACAATCAAGATACATTGGTAAACTTCTTGAGAGGTTTGGCTTACAAGATTGTAAGCTAGTCTGTACACCAATGGAACCTGGATTGAAGATGTCATTGCATGATGACAGTGCTTTGTTTGATATACACACATGCTCCAACAATTGGATGTTTTATTTACCTATGCAACACTAGGCCGGACATACAATTTGCAATTTCAGCCCTGAGCAGATATATGCATCAACAACGCATGTCACATTGGCAAGCTCTTAAGCTTGTTTCTGTTACTTGTAGGATACTAGATCTCTTGGATTGCTTTATGCCAAGGGGGGAGCACTGCACTAGTGGCAATTGTTTCCTTCTTGGCTCATCTTGCATATCTTGGCTTAGCAAGAAACAGTCCACTGTTGCCACATCATCATGTAAAGCTGAATACAAGGCAACTTTCACTACCACAGTTGAATGTGTATGGCTTAGACGCTTGCTAACTGATCTGGATATGTCTGTCACGAAGCCTACTCCTTTGTTCAACTGACACTCAGAGTGCCATTGCAGTGGCACGGAACCAGGGTTCATGCATGCATGAAACACATTGAGATCCATTATCACTTTGTCAGAGGGAGCCTACATGTCAGAGATATCAGCCTTGTCTATTGTCCTACCACTAGTAATGCGACAGACATCTTCACCAAAGCTCTTCCTCGTGACAAATTTGAAGCATTTTACAATGCTTTAAATTTGATCTCCTTTGGTGGCAGATGACCCTTGTATTTTGATCACTCTTCTCTCTCGGGGTTTTTGTTGGGTTTCACTCACTTCTACGCTCACATTTACTCTTCATACGAGAGGTTTTTCCCCCTAGTTTTATTCTCTTTATTTTATGTTATCCATTTTTGGGCACTTATCATGTTGCACACGCTTTGGGTGTGAATGAACACTCTCTTACAACCCTAAGGTTTAAGGGTTGTACCTTGTACTTCCATCTTACACTTTCAGTCTATTGCATTGTGTGTTGTGCTTCCACTTCATACTATCTACTCCACTCTTAGTTGAGCTTCAATCCACTCCATCTCTCACAAGATGACGATTAGGTCACATTATTTCTAAATAAGTTGTACTTAAATAACACTATATGTAGCAAGTGATTTCGTCATCCCAATTTCCAACATTTTATGAGTTCAAATATCAATCTTGTGTTACACAAGGCTACATGATCAAGTCGACAAAAAGATCTTCTTCATTCTTACTTGTAGACTGGACTTTGTTATCCTCTTCTTTGAAGGGAAAATCTAGAGGTGGCAAAACACTAAAGAAACTAAATTCATTTAGCAAGAACTTTCTAAAACGAACAGGTTTTGCGCACATTGCTAAGACAGTCTAGTGGGAGTCCTCCTCCAATTATTGGACGGTGGACCTACTACTCTTGCTCCTTGGTACGTAGATATCTCAGTGGTGCACTATTGGACAAGTGGCATATGGACAATCCCATTTGCCCCAACCTTATAGGACTCTTGAAGGTTTGGGTGATTGGTCTACTAATCCCATTCCATTAGTTTTCTAACCAGAGGCACTTCTAGCCACCATTCCGAGGTCTCTAAAAGCACACCTACTTAGGACCACTTTCCCACCTCGCCATGAGTTTAATTGGTAGAGACCTGTTGACGGAAGTGCGCGATGGTGGCCACACCCTTGGGCTAGTATCTTTCAAGTTCCTTAGGGTACTCTAGGCTAGTCTAGCATTCCTTAGTATTTTTAGTTCATTAGGCTAATGAGGTGGGTCGATAGGCTACTTTGTCCTTAATCCATTTTGCTTGAGGTTTTTCTTTCATTTATCTTCCGATGCATCCATACATCTCTTTTCTCTATTACCTACTCATCATTTTTAGCTTTTCCTTACTTTTTATTTTGTTTAGCACTAAAGCATATCACTATCAAACAATGGCATGTAGATTCTGATCTTTTTTTGTACTTGGATGTTGGATTTTGTATTTCAACTTAGGGCTAATGTGTAGGTTTGCACCGGTTGTCCTTGGGTTGTGGACATGGATTGCTAACCATTCCTTTGTGGTTTCATCTTCCTTGTAGATTGGCCCTTCTACCAGCATGGAGGTCTTCATTCTTGACATGGATCTTCAAGCATCTCTTGATACTACCAAGGCGACAGCTTCTCCCTAGCCTTCTAGTTGGAGTGCTTTGTCTTCGTTTTTTTTCATGGTTCTCGACACCACACGAAGGTTGTCCATGGTTGAGAGGAGGATCCTACCCTTCACTTGGTATCTATAGGTTTCGGTATTGTCCTTGCTATTGGCCTTCCTTGTGTACTTGCTCTTTGTGTTGCATGATTGTTATCATCTTTGTAAAAGGGCATTTAGGCAAGTGAACAATTTTCTCCATGAGAGACTTTGTCCAAGGGGCATGTATTGTATGTACATTCTCATCATGTAGCCTCTATCTAGGCATCTCATTGTGTAGAGTACCTTTGAGCACATTGCTCTCACCAAATTGTGAGCTGTCTCCAGTAGTGGTACATATCTCTTTACCCTTTTCCTTTGTCACTTGCACCTCTTTAATTTCACTTGCTGAAATTCAAGGCTTAGACCTTCAATTTTAAGAATGCATCCTGAGGTAGTTGTCAAAAGCCTAATTTTTGCTATAACTTAGGGTTTACAAAAGAGATTGATTGAAATCTCTTGCTTTGATGTCTCAAATTGTCGGAAAATGCTGAGGGGAGTTGAGAAATGGTTGTAGAATGAGAGAGAATGCTGTAGAAAAATAAATTTCTGATTTTCTTGACGAAAACCACCTCCAATTTGTTGCTTCCCTGATTAGGAGAGTCCAAGCTACAATCACCTTCAGTCTGGGAGCTCAAAATGATTGTCACCAGCCGCCAATTGCTGTCACCTTCCTATTTTGGCACTTCTGGGATTGTCACCTCCAATGCTTTAGAACAGTTCAACGGCCTCTTCTCTTTGTTGAACAACCTTTTTTCTCACAATAGTTGGAATAGACTTTCATCAGCCCCAAAAACGTTTTTTCCACCTATATGGGCAAGTTTTGCCAAGTGGTAGCCTTCTAATCTCATCTTCTAGCATTATCTATCTTATTAAATGAGTTTTTAAGATATTAATTTTTAAAAATTAATTCAATAATTATTCTAGTGCTCAAAAAGTGAATTTTACTAGTCAATAATTAAAATAACTAGGCCAATTTGTTTGCCAGGTGCTCTTGAACAGTTCTTGACCCTTAGATTTGCATTAATTAATTAAAGAATGCCTAGTCTCTAATGTCACCACTAACATTAGTAGCCAATAAATTGGTCTAGGTCCAAATCTGACACTAGGTACCACCTAGTACTTATTAGGCACAACTTATTACAACTTTAGCCTTTGGAACCAACTATTATCTCAAGGTCCTGGTTCCCATGTAGTGAAATAATTGACGTGCATCTCACATGCCCAAGTCACATTCACACATTTGGTTAACTTTTTATTCAAATGCCAAATTAAGCAATAAAATTTCACGTCCCCGTGATAATTGGAGAGTGTGTTGTACAACCATGACTATACCACCAAAATGTCTAGTATATACATTGTGGAGGTGACTACTTACTTTCTAAGTGTTCAAGGTCTTTGTGATCGTGAAACGCAGCAAGGCAGTCTCTACGACGTTTGGCAACAACAAATACAATAGTATGGATGTTGGATCTGTGTCAGACAAGTAAAGGAGAGAGAGAAGTTGAAAACAGAGCCTTCAGAGTGTAGGTGATAGGCAAATGAGCACGGAGAAGTTGAAAACATAGCAAAAAATGATGGTGACAAATGATGAAGATCAAATAGTCTCTTGGGTGTCAAATGCAGCATATACACGGTCGCCACACCAGCTGGGAAAGCTCGTAAGGTAGCAAACATAAGTGAAGGTGTGCCCTAGATGGGAGTAGTTGCTTGGCAATAAATATAATCTTTTGGACGTGATGGATAGTAGGCAAGAGAAACACAATGAGAGATTAGTAAGAAGATGGCTGGAAATAGACACTTGTGGGGGTAGTGGAAAGGTTGGGGCGGCTTTGGTTGAGATATTCCACGTGAATGGAATGTGGACAGTAAAGCTCTGGCACTTGCAAACTATAAAAATGAGATTGGAGTCAGTGGGAGGACATATTGTCTATTTATATCCAAGGTGTCTTTCGACCTCTCCTTGTCTCCAAGCTTCCCCCCTCGATCTCTCTCTGGATGATTGCCGCCAGTCCTTAGTGAGCCATTGCCACGTGTGACAAACGTCGCCTCCATTCTTCCACTCTGGCATCTGCTCCCTGGCTTGCTCTGTCACCAGGGCCTGTAAATAGCACTAGCCCAAAATAATCTATCCCTGTTGCTCCCTTCGTCTGTGGCAACATTTTCCCTCCCCTCCCCCCAAAATCCGGTATCATAGCAGCTAGCTCAGTAGGTCCTCAACAGTGACGCGCAATGGAAACCTCTGGTTAGACGCCGGTGCATTCTGCAAGTGCCTCTAGTTAAATCCCATGTGCGTCGTCCTTTCTGAGAAATAGCTCTTATCTGTCCGCGCCACAGAGCTGGAACTGAAAGAATCAACAATCTTTGTTCAAGTCATAGGACACTCTCCATCCAGGGCCGAGCTTCGGGATTGGGTTCACTCCACACTACGCATTGGCACAACATAGATTATGGAGGCAGTTCTCAAGGGTCAGGGGATCTTCATGGTTCAACTCACCTCTGCGGATGTAGCCCGTCAGCTAGTGGATAGCTCACCTTATGCCTCCACGAAGGGGGTCATCTATATGGTTCCCTGGTATAGTGGCTTCACAATGGAAGAATTCGTGCTCCACAACAGGTTTCCTAGACACCTGGTCATCCTTCTATTCCCCGGATTGGCGGTAGAGTATCGCTAGTTAATGGAGGACTTTGGACAGCTCTTCGGCACAGTTCTTCCTCCCTCCTTTGTGGATGCAGTGACAACCGTAGGAGTCCTGAAGGTAGGAGTGGCTGTGAAAGTTACAATGAACACACCTAAGCTTCTTGAGATTGAGGCAAGCAGACACTCTTTCAGATAGCAGGTTATTGTAATAGGGCAACTTGGTCAGTGCTTGCGATGCCATGACTTTGGGCTTTAGGCAGCAGATTGCATGCGTTTCGGAGCCAAGGTGGCTCAGCCACAAGACCTGCAGGTGAATACTGACGGTTTTACATGGGTCCAGCGACGACAAAGAGGGAGACCGTAGGGGGGGCCTCAGACAGCCACCGCAGCACGGAGGAGCAGGGTGGGCATTGGTGGGCCCCTGTCAAAGCACCCCGCAACACCCCCCCACTCGTCCCACCCAGCAAGATCACAAGCCTCCACCCCACCACTCACTAAGGCGTCACAGGATACCCCACCCGAGATCCCCCAATCCCCATGCGCACCCCCTCCTCATGGATTGCCCCTTGACCCTATCTCACAGCCTCCCCCTCTTGGGGCCACTCGCCTCCCCTCACACCTGCCTCATACTTTTGATCACCCCACTATCCCTCACTCTTCCTCTTCCCCACCATATCCCCCGCCAATCAGTCCCCCTTGATCTCCCCGCGCCCCGCCCCCCCCCCCCCCCCCCACATCCATCCCCCTCCTTTCCATAGGGGGTGATGAGCCTTACACGCCCATATCTTCTCCTCATCAACAGCCCAGCCCCCCTCCCCACACAGCCGCTAGCACATCTGGCCTAGCTGCCCGTCACACTTTCCCTCGACAGGCGCAGTTGCTCCCACAAGAGTTTTTCCGCAGTGGTCCGTGGTCCTATTTGAGAGTTGCAGAGCGTGGAGAGCTTCCACTACCTTTGGAGGTGGGTATCTTCGTGGTCCGCAATCAAGGAGCGGTAAGGTCCATTTACTAGCATCACCAGATGGGGACCAAATTATGCTTTCTTCTTTCAGACCTCTCATTCAGGAGACTGGATGATGACACAGATAGAGGAGGAAGTGAGGGGCCAGGTTGCAGATCACATCTTCCAGTGGATGAGTGAAGGAGGGCTAGCACTATTCTCCCAGTAGTAGCTAGGGTGCATGATGGACATTAATTGGTGGGCTGGAGCTGAGGTCCCACATTTGAGCATCAATCTTCGAGCCCCTACCCAGTGGAGCTCACCGATGGATGTGATCGAGTGGCCCCTCGCACAGGGTGGCTGCCCACTTCTGCCAGTGCATAGAGTCACGCCTCTCAGCCTGGTTGATAGATGCCTTGGTGGTACCGCCTGGAGCATCTATTACCCCCATGGTTCGCCCGAGAGCCACCATGGGGGAATGGAGTTCACCCCCAGGCCTGCGGCAAAGCGCATTCGCATGCCCCATAGCTCTTCTCCTTCATCAGCAGTTTCCACACTGAACAGATGCCTGTTCTGTCAGTCACAGGTTTTTCCATGAGTTTACACCTAGCATCCTTGAATGTGAATAGCCTCCACTAACTACAGTAGGGCACGTGGTTCTAGGAAATTGATTGTTCAGCAGGAGTTGTAGCCTGCCCTTGTTGGACGGATTATCTTACTTCTTCAAGAGCACAAGCTCACCCCCGTCCAAGTCCATCGGGTAGGGAAGGTACTTTCAGGCAGTTCACACACCTACTGGGAGTACTCCATCAGTGCCCATGGTAGGAGTGGAGGCGTATGCACCTCTATTGGCCCAAGGCTTACCGCCAGTGTGTGAGACCACGAGACGATTATGGTAGGGAGGGTCCTATGGATCAGACTAGATTTAGGGGCTCATACCTTGGAGTCCTCAATGTTTATGCTCTTACGGAGGTCAGGCCATGCAACAGCTTTTGACGTGAAAATTTGATGCTTTGCTTATGTTTAATTGACATTTGATTAAAGGATTAATCAAATGTGCAATTAAAAGATGCACATGTGTTGCATATATGAGGTGCAAGCTACTTTCTCACAGTTGAAGACTGAAGGACCCTGTGAAAAAGATGGGTGTCAAAGGCAAAAGTTGTAACAAGTTACACTTAGATTCTAGGTGAATTTTGGTGTCAGTTTGCCCCTAGGACCATTAATTGGCCATTAAGTGTCAGTGGTGACACTAGGGACTCGGCATTAATTAATGGATTAATGCTTGTCCAAGGGTCAATTAATGCATGGGACCACTTTGGGTTGCAAATGGCCTAGCCAATTAATTTTTGGATGGGCAAGGTTAATTTTCTGGGCATGGATTAAGCGCTGAATTTATTAAATGGCTGGAAATTACTGAAAATGGATTAAGAAAGCTGCCACTTGGCAAAACTTTCCCATGCAAGTGGGGGAAAGGCTAAATAGGGTTGAAGGGAGAGGTTCATTTTGGAGCTGTTGGAAAGAGGTGTTGGACTGTTGCTGCCAGCTTTTGGGGCCAATTCCCAGCCATTGGAGACCATTTTGGTGATGGAGATTGCATATTCTTGACCTTGGGAAGCTAACAATTGCTGCTGATGCACTTTCTCCTGAAGATCACAGTCTCTGATGCTCCTATTGTTGTTGGTGCATCCGTTTGGGGCTGGTACAACAAGGCAGCAACTGATTTTGATCAGTTCTTCGCGAGAAATCTCAAAATTTTCTCTCTCTACAGCATTCTCTCATCTCCTTCAGCCTATGCTCAACCATTCTCAGCAATTCTCAGCCATTCGGAGGAGATCTCAGCCATTTTTGATGGGCTGATCTGGTATTTCTGTAGTAAACCCTAATTCATAGCAGAAATTAGGGTTTAGCAGCCATCTTGGGATCCGTGCCAAAGATTGAAGGCTCAAGGGACTGAAATCAGTAGCTGATTATTGAAGATTATCAAGGGATTTCAGGAGCCAACCCATCCCGAATTGATTTGGGGCAGCATTTGGGCAGCCAAGGGTCAAATTGGAGAAGAAGTCCTGGGTGAAACAAGGGGCAAATGACCCAAAAGGCTTGTTGGACATTTATGACAGCAAGAGCAATTGGTTAGCAGGAGGAGACTGAAGAATCTCAAGTTGTACTCCTTCCAATTGAATGAAAGCTAAAGAAATACCGCAAGGGGCGCCAATTTTGTGGCCAACAAGGTGTCTACTGTCCAAGAATGTTATGGTAAAGTGTGTATTTCATTTTATGTGCATTTATTTATTGCTGTAATTAACTCTTAAATCAGGTTATCACCACCCATTCCAAGAACGAAGGCTGGTTTCATGGTTCCATTGCCGGGATACATCAAATCTCTTGATTTGGTGGGCCTGAGCCACCTGATTGCAAGCCAAAGCTTTGTGCTAGTGCTAATTTTTGTGCTCAGCTGAGAAATTACAGCAACATGTTTTCATGTAGGGAGATGGAATCAAGCAGTGATGATGCCTCTCAGTATGGACATTCTCATGGGAATGAAGGAAATGCAATGCCTAATCTTGGACAAGGCTCTCATGATGGACAACAAGCTGAAAATGTTGCTGTTGGGCAAGATGCAGGGCCTTTAAGCCGTCATGAGGTAGATGACCAGCAAAGTGAAGAGGAATTTGATGACCTGTTCAAGAATCAGATGAAGACACTTGATGCTCTTGCTTCAGCCCTTGACACGTGATCCTTTCGGTTCCTTGACTCTATCTATAGGAGGGAGGAGGTGAGGACAGATTGAGAAGCTCTGGACAAGGGAGTGAGATAGGAGGGATCGGATTGCAAAGGAGGTTGCAGAAGTCTTAGCCGAGTCGAGCACGATTTGCTAGGAGGCAGCCCTACAGGCAAGGCAACGGAGCTAGGAGGAGAGAGCACTCCGGTGAGACCTAGCAGCCACTGAGAGACTACTCCAAGAGGCATCAAGGGATCCCATTCTCCATACGTAGGAGGTGCGTGCACGGGCAGCCCTCACCGGTCTTGAGGACGGGCGCTCTGAGTTCTCCTTCTGTATCTCAACAGCCTTTTTGGGCGCGGAAGGAGGACACGATGTGCATGGAGTTTTTTCAAGTGTATCAGCCTCGCACCTCAGGAGATTAGATTTGCAGCCTTCGGGATCAGTACGAAAGGATTCGCTCAGCCCAGATGAGGTGATGGAGATTGCCACTGACTTCTACAGACATTTTTTTCAGCAGGAGGCAGTCTCAGCCAGAGTATAGTGTTGTAGACAGCAGGTTTGGGATTGCATTCCATCCCTTATCACAGAGGAGATGGGACGCTCCCTCCTAGATCCCTTCACAGAGGAGTTAGTTGGGGCCTTCCATGCACATGATGGGTAGAAATGCCCGGGTGAGGATGGTCTTTCTGAGGCCTTCTTCACTACCTATTGGGAGGTGGTGAAGGACCCCCTACTACTGGCCTTTTAGGAGATTTTCAGGTTAGGACGGATGCTAGGGAGTTTATCGGTAGGTCTTGTCAGTCTCCTCCCCAAAGGGGGAGACCAGTTGGAGCTGTCCCAGTGGAAATCGATCACCTTGTTGTCAGTGGCCTATAAGGCACTGGCCAAGATGATCGGTAGTCGAGTCTGCCCCTCCAGACATCATTCATGACACCTAGACAGGTTTTGTCTAGGATAGGAGCATCCTAGACAATCTCTTCACTTTCTTTGAGGCTATGGAGTGGGATTAGCACAGTAGTTAGGGATTGGCTGTACCCCTCCTGGATTTCGAGAAGGCCTATGACAAGGTTGATTGGGACTTCTTAGAGGGCACCATGGCGAGGTCGGGCTTCCCCCACAGACATGGATTTGTGGGGTTTCTGCACTTTACAAATCGGCCACTAGCAGGGTTCTCATAGGTGGCAAGAGGGGGGAGGAGTTTCAGCTAGAGAGATCTGTCCGGCAAGGCTGCCCTCTTGCCCTGTATCTGTTCTTGCTCTTTGTGGAGGCGATGTCCTACTTCCTTCGCTCACATGTGAGCGAGCTACGTGGCCTTCGACTTCCGGTGAGGAAGGAGCCGGAGCTGTTGGACTCAGAGTATGCAGATGATACCGCCCTTTACGTAGAGGATGATGAGTTGATGTTGGATAGAGTGAGACTAGCTCTGGAGGTATTTTGCATTGTAGCCGGAGTAAAAATCAATTGGCGAAAGTCGGTTGGTTTTCTTACAGATCGGGACTTTAGCACAGAGTGGGGTGTTTACTTGGGGTTCAAATGGGTGTGCATGGGGATAGACCATCCGATATTGAGGGTTCCAGGTGGGACTCGACATTACTCTTGCCCAACAGTTTCTTCAAGTTCTCGACTCTATTAGGCGAAAGCTGACCTACTGGAGCATTGTCCACCTGTCCTTAGCGGGCCGAGCCCTGGTGGTCAACCAGATCCTCCTAGCGACGGCTTGGTATATAGCCTCATGTTGGTGCTTCTCCTCGTTTTGTGTGGTTCAGCTTTGCTGGCTAGTGCAGAATTTTCTTTGGGCCGGCTCAGACGGTTCTAGGGATTCCAAGGCCAAGGTGGCGTGGGCGACTATCATCTGGCATCGGTCTGAGGGAGGGCTTGGGATCATTGACCTAGAATTCCAGAGCCTGGCCCTTTTGGGCAAGCTAGTGGTTCGTGGTTTCACACCAGGTGGGTAGACTTGGAAGATTCTTATGCAGGAGGGTCTCTGGGAGTGCAAACCGAGGCTAGGTGGTGGTTGGAGGCCATCCTTGAGATGGATCTTCACAACTGCCCAGATCACGCCACCCAGATCTTCCTTCCTCCGCAGCTTACTTCGAGTGTGGCAGGGCCTTCGCAAGGCCCTAGTTCAAAGGCCCCTAGCATGCCAGGAGGAGATAGACTTGGTCTAGAACCCCCAGGTCAGAGATCGGGATGGGATACAGATTGGCGAGCGCCCCCATATCCAGTGGGTTGGTTGGGAGACTGGCCCTGCTCGTACTATTAGGACGTGGTGGGAGGTGTACAAGATGGCGGATTAGGAGGTGTTGTAGTGGGCATCAGGTTGTCAGTGAGAGGAGCTGAGGTGAGGAGAAGGGAGATTGACTCAGCGATCCCTCAGGAGTGGCTTGACCCTCCGATTTGAGAGCCGGTGGAGCCTGGTGAGTTGTGGGTTGCTAGATTCTCATCGGTAGGTATCCTCTTACAGGTGGCAGGTAGAGTGGGCAGTGCCCCCTATGGGACTTTCTTCACCGTGCAGGATGGGGGGGCGTTTGGTCCTCGACAGAGGGCAACAAGATGAGGAGATTGTTGTCTTTCCTTGGAGGAGGATTCGTGTGGTTGGTCTCCAGGGGAAGATCTGGCGACTGGACCCTTATGTATCCTGGGAGGAGTTCCGGGAGTGGCTCCTTTGGATATGAGAGTGCAGGCCACTTGATGAGTTGGAGTGGAACCCTGGAGAGTGGCTATGGCCGGCTATTACGGTTGCCAAGAAGCCACTGAGGTTCTTGGAGTACACAACCAGGATTGGCAGACATGTATTGATGCAGGAGGACATGGATTGGGCGCCTTAATGTAGCATATACTGGGCAGAGCACAACATCATGTATGCCTTCCATGTCGGACTTTTTGGTGCTGCCTGTGGGACAACTAGAGGTCGAGGAGGGTGTTGTATTTCCTTTGGCTTTTGGCACACGGGGGTCTGGCTGTTGGGAGTTGGTTGGCTCAGATGCAGCAGGATGGAGGTTGTAAGTGCTGCCCACCGCAACACTTGGAAACTCCAAAGCACTGTCTTTGGTCTTGCAAGGCGGCACAGCTCGTGTGGAGAGGAGCTTGCGGTATTCTCTAGCGTGTGGCACCTAGCCTTGGATGTATCTCGTGGGGGGCATTTTGCTGGCAGGTAGTCAACTAGTGCCACCACCTTTTGTACGAGGCCGGGATGTAGGATACAATTTTTATCATTGAGGCTAGGTCTTGCGCAGTGGTCGGCTTGGAGGCTTTACCTAGCTGCCAAGTATTGGAGGCTATAGCAGAGCGTTCAGAGGTATGGGAGATCATAGGAAGTCTTACAGGATGGCACATTTGGAAGGCACACTGTTAAGAGGTTTTTGACGGGTAGTGCCTTTGAGTACATGTGACTTTGGCAGAGCTTTGGACTTCCATCATCCACTCCCTCCGCGACTGGTGGGACTAGGTGCAGGGCGAGTCTTGAGCTCGTCAGGAGCTCGATCTTCACTTTCTGTGCACTTGGGGCGGCCATGACGTGTTCTTCATGTTGCAGGTGGGCAGCCCCAAATGGCGATACACCCCCCCCTCCATGGCTTCTTGGCCCCATCTCCCCGAGATCGCCTTGATAGGCTTGTATACATACGGGATTTGTGATTTGCATCAGCTCTGGCTAGTTTGTTGAGCATGTGCACTTCGTTGTAGTCAGCCTTCTGAGTAATATAATTAGCCACATTTTACTTGAAAAAAAGTGTTGTCTATTTATAGAAAGTTAAGAGCCTCCTAAATCAGGGTTTACATGTGGGACATCGAAACTCTCTCGAACCGCATCTGTTTAAAAGAAATGGTTCAAATTCATAAACTAACTTGAGTTTCGGGGTTGTTGAATTAAAACTAATGATATTTTAGCTCAATACCCCCTCTCAAGCCCAAAACTAGAATCAGAAAGGGATTAGAAACAAGTCCAAGCCCTTGTTCTTTTCTTTTTTCCAAGGTATCTCACCCCAAAGCAACTAGGGCATTGGGAAAAGGATGCACATAAGCTCCCCAATGACCTACCAAGACTAAAGAGATGATGGTTATCTTACCAAGGGACCCCAAGTGTTCACCTAGAGAGGAAAGGGCATTGGACAATGGGTCCTGCTGGGTTGTCTATTGGTCTACTAAGTCTTGCAAAGGCGGATCAAAACACAATGGACTATCTTCCTTTTTTTTAAAGGGTGTTTGGCTTTTGCTTTTCAAAAGATTTAGCATTAAGGGTTATTCAAAAGTTTTCGACCGATTAAGTAATAGTGCAATAGAAGAGAGTGCCGATGTACTAGAGTTATGCAAGAGGCAATGCAGGTGTAATCATGCTCATGCAAAATGCTATGCAATGGTGCCACTAAGAGAGTGTTCTCGCAGGGGAATTGTTCGCTTGCCCAAGTGTCCTTTTACAATTATGGTCATCTTGATGATGTGGAAGATACAAAGTAAAATATATATTGATGATGTGGAAGATACAAAGTACAATTATGGTCATCTTGATGATGTGGAAGATACAAAGTACAATATACATAATGTTTGAAACAAAACTATAAACAACACCTTGTCACCATCAAGAGAAGAAAGTTGCCCCTTCTCAAACTAGAAGGGAAAGCCGGAGGGAAGCATCCTTTCCTTGTCAATCTAAAGAAGTAGAGGAGGGTGTAGCCAAGCTGATCTTGGGTAGTAAATTCTAAAGCACCGGGATGATTAACCGCCTTGGTCAATATGTCTGCAAAGCTGTTTAATGAAGGCATAACTCTAGGTAAATTGTGCTTAGCTCAACCCGCTCTCTAGTGACATAGTAGTGGAGATCAGTATGCTGCATCTGAGGTGTAATGATTGGGTTACCAACTAGTATAATTGCACTTTGATTGTTGCACTAGATAACAGTCAGTATAGCTCATGGAAATTGAAGTGGTGCTAGTAAAATCCTTAGGTAGATGGCCTCAGCGGTGACATCAAAGAGTGTCCTATACTCAGCCTTGGCCGTTAGCCCTGGCCGTAGAAGCTGCCACTGTCTCTTGCTTACGGCTGGACCAAGATATGGAAGCTGTGCCCAAGGTAAAGAGATAGCTGCTGTGCGAATACTAGGTATTAGGATCTCCTGCCAATAAAAATCAATGTATTCTTGCAAAAATAAACCGGAATCATAAGTCAGGCCATAGAAATAGGTACACCTCAAATATCTCAAAACATGAATACATACAATCCAATGTGATATCCTAGGTCTTGTGAAATAATGACTGAGTAAGCTAAGTGAGTAGCTAAATCTAGCCTAGTATGAATCAATTGAAGAAGTTTTCTGACAACAGATTGCATGGTCATAGGCCACGTCTGATCCGTACAATAGTGATCCACTAGCTAAAGAGTGTATTTTTGTTGTGACTCAAAAATACATTGCCTAGATTGAACTACCTGAAACCGGCCTTCCTTTCGTGGATGGGTGGTAAATCCTTGATTACAACTTAATTACAGCAGCAAACAATAAACACAAGCTAAGTGAGTAGCTAAATCTAGCCTAGTATGAATCAATTGAAGAAGTTTTCTGACAACAGATTGCATGGTCATAGGCCACGTCTGATCCGTACAATAGTGATCCACTAGCTAAAGAGTGTATTTTTGTTGTGACTCAAAAATACATTGCCTAGATTGAACTACCTGAAACCGGCCTTCCTTTCGTGGATGGGTGGTAAATCCTTGATTACAACTTAATTACAGCAGCAAACAATAAACACAAATTTGAAAATACAAATTTACCTACTGATCTTGGACAATGCACACTCGATTGGCCCCAAAATTGGCGCCTCTTTTGGCATTTCTTTAGCTTTATTGAAGAAGAAGTTGATTTACAATGGGATTCTCCCAATCCCCTTCATAATCCAAACTCCCCTTGCTGTCAAAGTGACCAGCAAGTCTTCAATCTGATTTGCCCCTTGATTTGGGCACTTAATTAGCCTTCATCTACTTCATAGACGATGGAAATGCACCAAATTCAATGGCTAGCTAGTTCTCCACCTGAATTTAGCTGAAATTCACCTTCAGCCCTGCAAAATCCAAGTCTTGGAGCTTCCAATTTTTCTCACGCTTCCCGAGGCTATTGCTAAACCTTAATTTCTGCTATTAGGGTTTATAGTAGAGAAATTTGCAATTTCTCAACCTCCAAGGGTCCAAATGCTGAGATCTTCAGAGCAACGTTGTGAAATGGTTGGGAGATGAGAGAGAAAGCTATAGAGAGAGAAAATTCAGAGGTTTGTTGCGAAGAATGATTGAAAATTAGTCAAATGCAGTTGTTGCCCTGCCACATCAGCGTTAAATGCCGTCGCCTACAATTGAGACATTCAAATCAGCTGTCATCTTGTACTTGGATATAATCGCCCAGCTGTGGAGGGTTCGAATCTGCGATTGCCTCCTCAAAACTCACTTGTGGCTGGCTGCAATGGCTGAAAATAGGCTGGCCATGGCTGCCCACAACTCTCCCACATTTGCTACAACAAGAAGAATGATCTCGTTTTTCCTCTTCTTCAGCCTTTTACTAGCTTGTATTGGCAAGTTTACCAAGTTGCAACTTTCCCAAATGGTTTTTCTAACATTATCCATCATTAAATATTAATTTTCAGCCTTTAATTAATGAAAATTAATCTAATAATAATTTCGGTGTCTAGAAAAATAATCTGACTGGTCAATAATTAAATTGGCTAGGCATCTTCCACTCCCGAGTCTCTCTATGTCATCTTTGATCATTAGATCGGCGTTAGGTACCATTGAACGCCACATCTCTAGTGTCATTAATTGACACTTATGGCCAAATGAATGACCTAGGGCAACAATTGACACCAGATACCACAAAGTACCTGTGCAATATAACTTATAGCAACTTTTGCCTTTGACATCCCGTGATTTTCTCGAGACTTGGGCTTGCAAATTTACTCTAACCCTAGTTGCATCTCGCATGTGCAACATTTACTTAATCATGTGATTAAAAATTAATCCTCATGTCAAGTAAGGTTTCAAAAATACATGTCCTCATGACACTCCTCCCCCTTGAAATCCTTGCAATTGTCCTCGATTGCACTACCAAATGCATCAAAAGCAAAGTACTACACTGGAATTTCCATAGGGCATTATAGTCAACACAATATAGTGACTAGTACATTGAATAGTGATCTCCTCACAAACAAACTTTTCAGCTGCAGTACCTTGAATGTATGTTGAATACCTTCGAGATCCACTACTTCTAGAGCTGTCCATTACTGAGGAGCAAAGGTGCTAGCTCTCTCACAAGCATTAGGTAATACTCTGGATCTCAGCTCTACTGAACCTGATTGAGTCCGAACTAAAGTCGGCTCTAACTGGAAAGCATCAAGGTAAAGCTGCAACAATTGAGGATGGTCTACCAGGTCATCCTCCTCCATCCATTTGGCATCCATTGGTGAATAATTTTGAAACTTCACCAAGTACCTTCTAGAACCCTTACCCCTGATCTTCCTCTCTTTGTGTGCCAAAATTTGCTTTGGTACGAGTATTTCATCAGCTCTTCAACCACTGGCTGAATTTCAGCAGATATATCCTTTGGGACATCTCCATGAAAAGGTCTAAGCAAGCTCACATGAAAGGCATTGTGTATCCACCAGTGTGGAGGCAATTTGAGCCTATAGCATGCATCACTGATCCTCTCCAATACTTGAAATGGCCCATAGTATCTCACAGATAGCTTTGGATACAATTGCTCTTTGCTCTTCATCTTTTTTAGCCGTGCCTTTTCAAATCGCAGCAATACATAATCGCCTTGTGCAAAGTGCAAAGCATGCCTATGACGATTAGGTGATCTCTTTTGCTTATCTTGTGATCTTTAAGTGTATACTTAACCTTTTGATAAGTTGCATCCATGCTTTTCACGTAGCGATCAGCCTTAAAGATCTTATCTTTTGTGTGCAAAATAGGAGGTACTTTCTTACCATCATCGTGTGATCTTTTCCTCTTTCTAGCCCTATTTTCAGATATACCCTGATTTTTAGCTTTATTTTCAGATTTATCATTTTTCTCAGCCTTTGCCTCTTTGACATGTGACTTGGCATCATCATCTTGGAATCCTGCATCCTTTCCACGTAGCAATGTGTCGGCTGTAGTAGCAGTTTCTATAAGCTGAGACATGCTGGAAACAATGGACTTAATGCAAAAATCTTGAATACCCTTTGGCAAACCACAAATATACTTCACTTGCTCATGGAGGGGTACTGTGCGATAAGAAGTAACTAACAGCAATGCATCCCAAAACTTCTTATTATACTGATCCAAGTTCTTGTAGTCTTCGGAATTCAACTGATTCCAAGTTGTCATAATGTCTACTTCAAAGGTACTTGTCAACCAATTTGAAGCAAACATTTGCTTGAACTCGAGCCAAGTGGTAGGTAACTTTACTTGAATAAGAAGTGTAGACCACCACTGCAATGCATTTCCCTTAAAAAATGTGGCTGCCTTGTGTATCTTATATGCCTCTGTGAAGTTGCCTCTAGAATAGGCTTCATCAAACTGCTGAATTAAAACAAGTGCTTTCAGCTTATCTTGTGCACCACTGAAAGGCTCAAACTTCACGCTTTTGCCACCTCCATCATAGTCCTTCGGCGGACCTATGGGAGTTATCATAAATGGGCTGCTGCAAAAAGGGTACATTGGCTGTATTTGCATAAAAACCAGCACTATTTGAGGCACCTACATGACCAACACCAAATCCTTGTGCTCCAACAGTCCTTGGGGGTGCCGATATATATCCATATGGCCCGCTTTATGCCCCAGACATCATGCCTATGCTGCCATGCATGGGGTTAGGCATTCCACTTGTATTACTTGGATACATTGGGTGTTGTGAGCCATGCATTGGCTGCTGCATATCATAGGGATTTGTGCCATACATTCCCATATGCGGTGCCTGTCCAACCATAGCATGAAAATGGTACCACCACCAAAGTATCCTTGCTGTCCCATGCTTATATGTGCATAATTGCCTTGCTGCCCATGTTCCCATGGATTGGCACTACCAAGTTGGCCATGCATTTGCACTTGCTACCCCTTGGATACCAACTGTTTATGCTCATCAGGCATTTTGGGCTCTTTTAAAGAAGGCTTAGGCATTTCCTTCGGTTCTTGTGGCTATACCGAAGCTGTAGAAGGTGTCTTCTTCTCTTTGCCTTTGCTATCCTTCTTTTGGGCATTCAAGAATCGAGTAAACTGGGGATCCTTTACCAATTCAACAAAAAGATTTGCTGTTGTACGCATTCGATCCTTGAAGCTATCATCAAATTCTTTCCATCAAGCTTCTAATCGGAAGGAAGAGCTGGTAATACGGGGACCTCACGGTCCATAACAGCCTCAAATTCCACATCACTCTCGAAAGACATTATCACATGAATAACCTCCACAAAAACAAGGGCAGCCCCTTTGACTCCGCAAACGGTGCCTGCTAAGTGCATGCTGCTTCAATTGCGAGAGGTGATGAAAGCTCAAAATTTGCTCCAAAAGGCTGAAAGTCAGCCTCTTCTTCTTTAGGAACAGCAGAAACCTGCAAAAAACAGTAACTTCGCGCCTTCCCGATGCTTGACTTGTTTGCCTCAGCCTTTGAATGCTGCTAGCACAAACTTTTGTTGTGTCAAAATCTCCCGTGAAGGTCTGCCCAAGATCAATCAGCCCTTCAACACTGGTCTGATACTATGTCAGAGGGCAATGAATGCTGAAGCATATGACTTGACCCATTAACAATGCAGTGCTTGTTGATGCCCCATCATAATTTGGGCCATCTTGATCACACTCATGTTCTTTTCCTCCAAAATACTATTTCCTTGAGGAGTGTTATTGTCTCCCTTTGACTAGGAACTGTAGCCAACAAACACTTGCTCCTTGGACTTTTGGCTCAAATTTGTCACATTCCTTTCCCAGAATGAAGACATAAGCATCACATCCAAAAACCTTAAAATAAGACACATTAGGCTTTAGTCTAATGTCAGTCTCAAAAGGAGTCATATTGAGAATGATTGGGGTGGGCGACCACTTCAAGATATCGATAGTAGTGGCAATTGCATTGGCCCATTAACAATACCGTGTTTGCTGATGCTCCACCATGGTTTGGACCATCTCGATCACACTCCTGTTCTTTTGCTCTCAAATACCATTTTCTTGAGGAGTGAATGAGCCATCTTGTTGGAGACAAATTCTCCACCTTTGTTTGATCTTATTGTCTTTAGCCTTTGCCTAGAACGATTCTCCTCAAAGGTAAGCTTGTCTTGAAAATGAGAGAAGGCTTGTGACTTTTAACTCTAGAAAATACACCCAAGTCATCTTGCTAAAATCATCAACAATGAGCATGAAATAAAGACTCCCCTTAAGGAACCCATTTCTCTTAGGTCCACACAATTAGTTGAAACAAGCTGCATGGGCTCAATAGCCTATTGAGAAGCCTTGCTAGGATATCATCACTTTTTATCTTGAATGTAGGATATAGAAGGGGATGGCTTACCCCAACATCTAGCAAACCACAAAGTAGCTGGCCATGAGCCGCCTTTCAAAGGAACTTGTAGTTAAGGTGGCTGAACTGAGTATGCCACAACTTGGTTTGTGATTGTGAAGAAAGAAATAAGGATGAGAGGAAGGTGGAACTCCACATCTTGTAGAATGATTTTCCTCGTGCAACTGATAGATCTTACTCACTAAAAGGTGGTAGCCTAAGCTAGATACTTAAAGAACCTCCAAAGTTTGGAGGCATTTGGTGTGGAGATATGCTAGGGTTTGGAAAAGAAAACTCCGAGTGTATGACCACGACCAAGACATAGATTAACCCAAACATAAATGCAAAAACACAAAACACAAAATGCAAAACACAAAAACACAAAACACAAAACTCAAACACAAACACGAATAGAGAAAGATAACTTTGAAGTGAATGAATGAATGCTGTAAATGAAGGAAAGAGTGTACAAGATTTTGAAGGGCAGAGCTGTCCAACAGCCGTTGGCTCTCGTAGGAGCGGGCTGAGGGATGTGTTGATGTGGGATGTCCACCGGAGATATATTTTGAGTGTTGTAACTACTAATTGGAGTTGAGATGATGCACAAAGTGGAAGAGCAGTAGGCTGGAAACCAAAATGTAGCAGTCTCTGGGGCTAGAACTGGTAAATAATGTAATTGCTGTAAGGTAATGGAAGTCAATCACCAATAGGAGTGGGAGGATAGGCAACAGCTGAAGGAAGAAGATTTGATGTAGATTGACCCTGCATTGTTGTAAATGCAAGCTGTATGATGCTCGAGAGAAGGGGAAGGACAGTAGGGTAGCAATAATGGGCAAGGCACCAAGGGTTGGTGATGACATGGCATTAGTTGCAATGGGCTGGATAGCTGGTGGAGGGAGAGCTAGTGCAAGAGAAGGGATGAGATTGAATGGTGGGCAGCCTATAGCCTATATATTTATAGATGAGTGGATCCTCCCAAATTAGGGTTTGTTGGCTAATGAGACATAGACTCTCTTTTGGACTACGCACCCTCTGATGAAATTTTGGGTAATTCATATGTTTTGAGGCTGTTTGAAAGAGATAATTAGTTTATAATGTATTTTTAGGCCAGAACCCCCTCTCAGGCCCAAAATTGGAACTAGAAAGGGACTATAAGAAAAGCACAAGTCCATTTTACCCCATGGTGTCTCACCGCAAAGTAGCCAAGACAGCCTATTAAGACTACACAAGTGATGGTTATCTTACCAAGGGAGTCTTGCGATCACCCTAGTCAAGGCATTTGACAAAGGGTGCTTGTTAGTTGTCCAGTGGTCTACCATGACCTGCAAAGGCGGATGAAACCACATTGAGCTTTTGCCCTTTTCTTTTTGGAGGGTTTTAAATCATAGATTTCGTCTTATTGAGTAATCTAGGTGAGAATAGTTTCTTTTTTGGAGGGTATTGAATTATAGTTTTCGTCCTATAGAGTAATTTGTGCCCCTAGGTGAAAATAAGAGGGATGGCTAGATCCACCATATGTCAAAATAGACAAGCTATCTTGACCACTCGTGGACGTCAATGACAAAGTACAAGGGTGAAGTAGGGAGGTGTGGTGGTAAGGTGGTAAAAGAACTACTAGTGAAAATAATTCAGCATGCAAAGGTTAGATACAATAGGGAAGGAAGCCCGATGTGGAAGACAAGTGCCAAAACCTGTAGATACCAAGAAAAGGGTAGGAGCCCTCTCTCAACCGTAGACGTCAATGTTGAAGGAGGAAGAGGAACCTGATGTTGGTTTTCATGTGATGTTGAGAACTAGGATGAAGGATAAAGTTGATGATGAAGGTGGACTTGTCACCCCTTAGTTGGAATAGCCAAAGGAGAATCGGCCATTTAGGTATATAAAACATGCCCATACTTGATCTTGGGAGAGGGCTCTTGTTGACCAAGTGGCATAGGCAAGCCCGAATATCAAACTCGAGAGAGGACTCCTTGCTAGTCGAGAAGTGCCAAGATAGCAATCCACCATGCAAATGGATCTAATGGATGAAAAAGGAAGACCTAACACTCCCCAAGTGGAAGAGTAGGGGAAGAGTCAGCCACCAAGATAGTTGGAATGTGTTCGTATTCAATGTCGAGAGATGGCTTTAATGCTGACCAAGTGTTGTAGGCACGCTTAAAAATCAATCTCGAGAGATGGATCGTATACTAGTCAAAAATGAAGGTAAAACCACCAAGATAGAAGTCCACTTGCCATGAAAAAATAAACTAGAAGTGTTGAAATGATGATAAAATGAAAAAAACACCTCAACTGAAAGGAAAGAAAGATGGATGCCAAGATAAGATAAAAGGATACTCGATCTCGAGAGAGAAAATAGTATCTGCATCTCCATGTTGATGGAGGCAATACTTGCCAAGGCAAGTACCAAAAAGTCAAATCTTTAGCCTAGGTAGGTCTGGTAATATACTTGCAATGTTAGTCCTAATTGAAATACAAAAGCCATCATGAAAGGATCAAGAAAGAACTTGCATACAAGATGTTTTACATTGACGTGTCATTAAATGAAAAAGAGAGCTAAATGAGTGTTAGATGTAATGGAAGTAAATTCAAGAAAGAAGTGTGCAGTAGAGGACTTGAAAAAGTGCAGCTAAGCCTAAAGGAAACTAGCCTAAGGTTCCTAAGGATGACCTAGGATACTTAAGAAACTAGCTTGGGGAAAGATAATGACCGAACCAGTCATAGATGCCATGAGGCACTAGCTAAGGGGGAGATTGAGGATCCATCACACCAATGGCCAACCATTGATAAAAACGGATGTTAGGGGGTGGAGAAAGTGTCCTACCTGCCTAGGGAAGACCCCCTCTCATCCTCCTTGGTGTGGCACTACCATCATCAATAGGGACTGAGATTGGTTTGATAGATTATAGATAGATTGTTGTCCTCCAAATCAAGACCATAATGCCTCAACAAAGCCTCTATTGAAGGGTAGCTTGAGAAAGCATCAGAAGATTCAAAGATGGAGTGGTTTGAGCCATCGATGATTGTGAACTAGCATGTGATGTGATGTATAGTATAATCAGGAAGAAACCAAGCAATCCATGATAGCCTCAAGTAACTCTTTAGAAGGGCATTGGCTCTGTTACCATGTGGAGATATGCTAGGGTTTGCAAAAGAAAACAGAGTGTATGACCATGATGAGGCATAGAGAACTCAAACACAAATGCAAAGTCACAAAGTTGCAAACGCAAAACACAAATAGAAAAGAAAGATAACTTTGAAGTGTGAATGAATGCTGTAAATGAAGGAAAGAGTGTACAAGCTGCTTAAGGACAGAGCTGTCCAACAGCCGATGGCTCTCGTCGGAGTAGGCTAAGGGAGGTGTTGATGTGTAATGCCCATCGGAGACGGATCTCGAGTGCTGTAACTATGAGTTGGTGCTAAGATGATTTAGAAAGTGGAAGAGTAGCAAGCTAAAGCCAAAATGCAGCAGTCTCTTGGGATAGAACTGGTAAACTCAGCAATGTAAACGCAGCAGTGGGAGGTTGGGTGACAGCCATCAGTGGAAGATCTGATTGGGACTGAGCTTGCAATGAGTAGTAAACGCAAGCTGTATGACAAGAAGAGGTTGGACAGTAGGGTGGCAAAAAGGATAGGGTACTAGGGGCTGGTGATGATGTGGCAGTAGTTGTGATGGTTTGGATAGCCACTAGAGGGAGAGCTCATGGCTAAAACTTGCAAGACAAGGAATGAGATTGAATGGTGGGCAGGTTGTCTATTTATAGATGAGTGGATCCTCCCAAATTAGCGTTTGGCTTATGGGGCACTGACACTCTCCAAGGCCGTGCATTGTTTCATGAAACTTTGGGTAATTTACATGTTTTGGGGATGTTTTAAAGATCTAATCAGTTTATAGTGCATTTTCAGCTCAACATTTGGGCAATACCATCCAGAGGAGTCATATGGTTGGAAGCACCACTATCTATGATCTATTCTTGAGTATGAGGGGCCATCAATGTTGCATTGGTAGCATCCAATGTAAAAGACTCAATGACTTCTAGGTGAAGAAATGCCGTTGATGAGGGAGCCAAGTCCTTCATAGTTTTCTCCTCCTTGGTATTCTTCTTGTCCTTGTCATTGCAATCTTTTCTCCAATGACCTGTCTTACTATGTGGGGCAAGTAGACTCCTTGTCCTTCTTGGGGTTATCCTTTTTCTTCTTCTTATCCTTCTCTTTATTTTGGGAGCTTTGACTTGTAAGGGCCTCCAATTTTGGAGGATTAAGGTTTTTTGGTTACTCCTCTTGGTCCAATACCATAGAAATCATCTCTTCCCACTTAAAAGTCTCTATACGCCTTGAAGTAATCAAGTTAGAATAGAAAGCTCTAAACCGGGGTGGAAATTGTGATAACAAAGTCACCACCACCGTATTCCGAGGGAATAACCTTTCGGGCACTTTGAACAAGAATATTCAATTGCTGGAGTTCGTTAACATGTTCTCGCATGGAGGTGGACTTGTCAAGTTTCAAAGTTTGCATCCGAACCTCGAAAGACACATGCTTCATAACAATCATCCATGTGTAAAGCTCATCCTATAGCCATATCTCATGAGCACCTATCAAATGATTAATATGAGCAATCATGGCTAGTGTGCAAGTGAGAAATAAGAATGAGCGAATGTAGGTGTTCAATTTGTTCCAATGTGCATCGGCCTTCTCCAACTACAGCCTTTCGATCCCGTGCTCCCACTCTGATATCAACTGAAAAGAATGGATATGGATGTGCAACGGAAGGGAGAGTGGCACAAAATATGGAGGGTCAAGCAATCTTCTTCTTTTTCTTCTTCATTCTTCTCTTTCTTTCATTGTCAAACAATAGGATACACATAAAGTATCTCTCTAAAGTGATAAATACCTTTTGACCTTTAAGTCGCTTCACACATAGACTCTACTTTATTTATGCATGCATAGATTATGTGGAATAGATAGCTCCAGAAGAATTCAATAAAGCCATGGATATCTGAGAATTCCTAGCCTATGAAGGGATCCAAGTAAATAAGCCTGTTACTGGAGTCAACATTAAGATCCCTGGTATCAGGACATTCAGCGTGGATGCACTCATTGAGACTGGAGCTTTAGTATCCATGATAAAAAAGGGGCTCATCCCCAAAGGAAGGATAAGGCTAATGAAAAACCCTATGAAAAGGAGGTAGGGTAATAATAATTTCAATTGACTAAAAGAATTTTGTGAAATATGGATCCAAATAGGGCAAATCAAATTCAATGCCCAATTTGTAATCCACCCTGCCTAGTTCCTGATGCGAGCCCCACTAAAGCGTGTCATCCAAGGATGAGTCCTGAAGATACAGAATTACTCGGAGAAGAAATCAAAGAATTATGTGACAAAGGCATAATAGAAAAAAGTAATAGTCCTTGTGGATGTACAGCTTTTTATGTCAATAAGCACTCAGAATAGAAAAGGGGAAAGAAAAGGTTAGTGATAGATTACAGACCCCTAAACCAAATGCTGATCCAAAACAAGTTCCGGATGCCAATCAAAGAAGAATTAATATGGAAAATCAAGGGAGCAAAGGTCTTTAGTAGTTTTGATTTAAAGTTTGGATTCTGGCAATTCAAGATTCATCCTGAACACAGGTACAAAACAGCAAATGTTGCTTGGACAGTACCAAGGGATTTGTATGCCTTTTGGCTTACACAAAGAGAGAGTGCAGCTCTTTTTTGAAGCTATCAGTAAAGTCTGTATTGTATATATTGACGATATACTCATCTTCAGCCACAACATCAGACAACACCTTGACCACCTCAAAGATTTTGATCAACTCCTAAAGAGAAGTGGCCTCACATTATCTATTGAAAAGGCCAGGATTGTAAACTAGAAGCAGATTTCCTAGGAACCATAATCCAAAACGGAACAGTCAAGCCACAAGAACATGTTTTGCAGAGGATTGCCAAGTTTGCTGATAAGTTCTAACATATCAAAGAATTGCAAAGTTTTTGGGATGTTTAAATCGGATAGAATGGTGTATTCCCTATCTATCCCAATCCATCACCAATCTCAGAAGGTTGTTGAAAAAAGATGCAGAGGGAAAATGGACAGATCAGCAAAAGCAAGAAGTTCAAGCCATCCAAAAGATCTGCTTACATCTTCCTACCATGAGAATCCCTGGAGAAGGAACTATGGTCCTTTACTCTGATGCATCAGGAATAGGATGGGGATGTGTTTTATTTGAAGAAATCGCAGGAAAAATGTTTGTTTGCAGGTTTGGATCTAGAATATTTCCTGAAGCCGTTAAAAGATATCCTTCAGCCCACAAGGAAATACTCAGAGCAACGAGATCCATCAAGAAGATGAAACTCTTCCTCATAGGCACAAGGTTCAAATTAAAAATGGATCTAAAAAATTTGCATGGATATCTGTTTGGAAAAAATGCAAGTGAAATTGGAAATACCCAACTCCTAAGGTGGGCCAGCTGGTTCTCACCATGGACATATGACTACGAGCATGTGCCGGGGATATAGAAGAACATCACAGATTTTCTCAGTCGTAATCCCATCCTATCTACTCACATGGAAAACGATCCATATTCCACTACCCACATCATCATAGAAGAAGATAGCTCACTGCCAAAATAAAGGACCACCTACCACTTTATTCTTTGTATTGATACCAGTCCACCACCTAACTTCTTTATATCATACTCCACTTGCTACCTACCACTTTATTCCCCACTATCCTCCACTACTTGGCTTCTTTTTGTCATACTTTACTTGCCACCTACCACTTTATTTGTGAAGACAGAGTTGAACACTTGGTCTTGCATCCCCTTATCTCTAGCCATATATCTCCTAGCCTTGTATCTTCCCATCCTGAGTCTTGAATCTTGGCTCTCTCTTGTTGGAACTCAGTCTCTTCGACAGTCTATTATTAGTCAACAAGAATTATGTTTCCACTTCCTATGTGAGGTTCGGTAGTAGGCTCGGGAAATGTAGAAGTAGTAGTAGTATAGATAGTATAAACGAGGGGTATTTTGGTATCTTTCCCTTCCTAAAACGATGTTGTTTGTTCATTCTTAGGTGTTTTAGGGGTGCATGGATTGGGAGGTCCAATAAGTGTCTCTGTCTCTACTATCACTACTATCAAAGCGCAGTAGCACAAATAGTGAGAAAGAATGTTCTCTTGGCCGCACTTGTATTGGCGATGGACTCCATGGACTGGGAACTGCCTTTGGACCAGATATCGACGAAGAGGCTTAAGTGAGAAGAAGAAGATGAAACCCATAGAGCAACCCCATAAACACCTTACACAGTATCAAAGAAGAGGCTTAGACGAGAAGGAGATGGCGGACTCCCATAAAGCAACCCGAATAGGATGAGCAGAAGAGCTCCCCTAGGATGCAGAGGCACTTGGTAACTGTTGAATACATCAGAACCCACTTCTATGGATTTCAGAAATAGAAGCCCCCAAACCTTAAGACTGTCTAGGGTGTGTTGGGGTTGTTCCCTCTCTCTTGCCCCACTCTACTAGGTTTTCATTGTGCTCTCCTATATGGTAGTATAAGTGTAATGAAAAACTATTTTCCCATCCAATGGAAAAAGGAAGAGGTTGAAATGTGACTGATTTAGGGAAAAATGTGGCTGGTTTTATAACTAAAATGTCAAAAAATTAGTCGGTTTTTATTTAGAAAAACTTGAATTTCAATGGTTTTCTTGAAAATCCAGCCAGGAAAAATACACTGAAGGACAGTTTTCCAATGAACACGTTGTTCTACGACAGCCTTTGAACTACGGGGAACTGATCATCATGGCTAGCTCCCATATCACACTTGGCATTACTCTATTTAACACGACAGCTGAACTTTGGGGGATTGATCATCATAGCTTACAGCTTGTATCATACTTGGCATCAGCCATATTTTAAATGTTACAAGTTCCTGAGCTTATTGGGAACTGATCATCATTACTTACATTCCATATTATACTTGGAGGGATCATATATTGTATGACAGCCTCTTGAAAATTTTTGGGAACTGACTGTCAGAACTTGCATTCCATGTTATATTGGCAACACTGAGAGAGTTCGTAATGGAAGAACACAAACACGGAGAGAGAACATCTGAATGATCTGCATACTCTGTAAACATCATTTCTATATAATATAGCTGTTCATGCTTTCTTTGTATATGCTGTGCGTATAAATGGTATCAGAGCCAAGCGTTCTTTTCTGGCAATTCATTTAGGCTTCTTTCATTCTCATTCTCACTCTACAGAGAGAAAGCTGAACAGAACTTCTTCCGGTCAAGCTGAATAGAAGCCGAGGATTTTAAAATCTTTAAGAGAAGGCACTCTGGCAGAACTAAATTCTCTGGCCCCTCACTTGCACCCTATTGCCACCATTGCCGTGCCGCGTTTTAGCATACCATAGACATAGGCCCTTGTATGTCAAGTATTTGGGTAGAGCTGAGACAAATTAGTTCTTTCAGCTGAGTTGCTGGTATGCAAAGAAGAATCCGAAAGCCCATAGCCCCAGTGGAAGCCATGGCCATTCTCTCAAAGGTAAGATTTCTATGAAGGAAAAAATTTACACTGCATAAGGTAGTCTCAAGCTAGTAGGAGAAGAAATAGATCCTAGTCCTTGGTGGAAACGTCCTGAGTTTTGCTGGAGAACTAGTAAACAAACATAAAAATTGTTTCAGCTTAGGGCCTCACCCCTCAACTCTCTATTAGAAAATAGAACAGTCGTTGCCATCTTTGATGATGGAGAAATGCGCTTTATCAAAGTTTAAAGCATCATAGAAAAATGAGCGACAAAAGGCGATTGAAAAAGGGTATCATTTTACTTATTTCGGAATGGTCCAAGCATGCATTAATCCTCTGTTCCGCGAAGGCATCTCTGCCTAATGTATGGTTATGCTCCTCATTGCCTGACACAAGAATCTCAGAGATCAACTGATTGGAGGCATTGAGTCTACTCTTGCTGACGGCCCTACCTATCTCCAGGTCCAACCAAACTTCTTGGATTTCTATCGCATAAAGCTGTTCTTCTTTGGCAAACCATTTTTGGAAATTTTCTTTTCCAATCTCAGAATCTTCAGCCTGTTCTATGTTCTGTAGCACTGCAGTAGGTTCTTTTGACAATGTCTGGTCTTCTCTGCCTTTAATGAAGAAGTTTATCAATTCTCTTTTAAAATCTAAGGTAATGGGATCCATGAGAGCTGACAAATTCATCCCTAGAATCATATCGTATTTCATGGAGGCGGGTGGATTATGAATTGGGCTTTGAATTTGATTTGCCCTATTTGGATCCATATTTCACAGAATTCTTTTAGCCAGTTGAAATTATTATTCCTGTACCTGTCATTTGCCTTATCCTTCCTTTGGGGATGATCCCCTTTTTTTAATCAGGGATACTGAAGATACTGAAGTTCCGGTGTCGATGAGTGCATCCACGCTGAATGTCTTATACCAGGGACCTTGATGTTGACTCCAGTGACAGGCTTATTTTCTTTGATCCCTCCATAGGCTAGGAATCCTGGGATATCCATGGCTTTATTGAATTCTTCTGGAGGTAGTTGTTCCAGATAATCAATTGTTTCTTTAGCCTCCTTGCTAAGCTCTTCTTTAGGGTCTTGATCAGGACTGTGGCTCTGGTTGATGAAGTCATTGTATCCTTTTCCACAGAAGACTACATATGTTGATGGGTTTGTGGGGAGTAGAACTTGAGATTATTGTTAGGTGTGGGGAGATCATTATTGGAGTCAGAGGAGATGACCTGGATTTGTGAGAGGGTGGATTTTTGTTGAAGCAGGAGGTGTTTCTGGCGCTGAAGGCGCTTGAGGAACTTGTCCTGTTTTTCTTGTGAAATCTTCATTCAGGGCCATGGCAACAGGATCATTTTTGTCAACTTGGTAGGGGCCTCTTTTGGAGGCTGCCGATGGGCTGGTGTGGTAATAGAGTGTGGTGCCTAGGGGCTTGAAAGAAGTGGATACTATTTGGAAGTCTGGGTGAAAGTGAGGAGTTTTTTTCCTCATCATTGCTTAGACCCGGGGGTAGATTTTCAAGGGAGAGTGTGACAGCTTTGCTTGACACAATTCTTTGGACATAGTTTTGTTGTTCCTTTAGTCGGATGGGTCTGCCATTTGTCTTTGCTTATTCGATCACTCAAAGGAGGGATCATAGTTATGGCATCAGTTTGTGTGCCAGTATTAGGGAGAGCAGTTTCTTGGAGACCATATTTGTGTTGCTATTTTTCTTGAAGGCGCCTGATGCCTTCTTTGTGGTCTTCATTCTAGATTACGTGTTCTCTTTCTTTAGAATCTGTGGATTCTCTTTCCTCTTTTTCTTCTTCTATTGTCTGTGTGGACTGGGTTGCCCTTTGGGGTCCTTGTCCCTGTCCTTGCCCTCGCATGTTATAAGGAGCCCTTCTGGGTTTTTGTTTTGTTACATTCATCATATTTAGGGGGAAGGTTTTCTAGACTAGTGTTGTCGCCCTCGCGGACAAACCATCAAGACCCACGGATCCCTTATTGCTTCAAGTGTTTCAAGCTGAGAGCGATAGCTACCTCTCACATAGCCGTGCACTTCCACAAATCAATGTAATGAGCTTACCTTCGAATCTGATTGAGTACCTCTTCCCACGAATTCATCAATGGCTCCACGATTCAAGATGCGTTCTCAAGCAAGCTCCAGCTACAAGCTCTGAGCTTTGACCTCCATAGCCTTGGGCACTAGAAGGAGGAAGAGAAGAAGAAGAAGATGAAGAGAGGAGAAGAAGAGTTTCTCAACGGTCCCTTACTCCCTCACACACACTCTTTCCCTCTCTCACACTTCCTCTCTCATGCACAAGAAGGAAGCAAGAGCAAGAAACAAGAAGAGAGCAAGTTTGGCTACACACAAGAATGAGCTTCTTCATTCATTTCTTGATTTTATACATGCCCTTATCCCTTCCTTGGGCGGCCATCCCCCTTTTTGGTCAGGCCTTTGTCCTTTCCTCTACTCTCTTTTCTTCTCCTTTCTATTAGCGTAGGCCTCAACCCATGCCTCTCATTCTTTACAATGTACATGGGAGAGAGCCCAACTCTGTTTTACAAAATAAATTATAATGCGCCTGGTGCTTTTCTTGCTAGCATATTACAGTGCACTTATTATCGTGTGTTTCCTTTTACATTCGAGGCTTTTTCCTACATTTCATGCCTTAAGATTTTGTTTTGAGTGTGCCTTTCTCTTCCGTTTTTCTCTCCCCTTGGGACTGTCTTCCATTTTTTATTTTTCGGCTTTTTTGTCTTGGTCTTCCATGGGTGTAACAACTAGCCTGAATATTGATGCAAGGGATGGTATCATCATCTTGTGGCCAGTCTCCTGTGAATATTATGCTACACAATTCTTCTTGCCCTTCATCTAGAGAGTCTTCTGAGCTATAGAGAGTGTGCTAGTCATTATAGAAGAAGATTGTGTTGCTATCTGCATCACTGAGATCAATCTGTAGATATTCTTCTTCTTCCTCAAAGTGCATGCTGTTAAACTGTTTAGTTTTCTTTGGACACTTGCTTGCCGAATGTCCTTTGTTTTCATAGATAAAACATGCATTATCTTCTTCTTTTCTTCTTGATTTCTGCCTCCTGAATGCTCTAACTTTTCTCTTTGACTTGGGGCCTCTATATTTGTCCTCGTGTTTTTTGCAACTATTGCTTTTTTCTTTGTTGCAGCCAAAATTTCTAGTAAGATATTATTTTTACAAAATGTTTTTGGGGGAATTCTTTTACTGTGTAGACCGTTTGATGCAAAGATCTTGTATTGTCCTTTCAATTCTTTGAAAGAATTCTCCAAAAGTGCAGGTTACTATACTGGAGGTCTTTTTGATGTCTTCTGTGACCAGTCTTGCTAATTCTGCTGGCAGCTTGTTGATGAATTAATTTTTTATGGATTCATCATGATGTTTCCCACAAACATATATCAAGTTTCTGCAGTGTATGAGAAAATCTCCAATTTTGTTAAAGTTGCAAATCTTTGCTTTGTGAAAAGCAGTTTCAGCCATGGCAGTTGTTTCAAAAATTTGTTCCCATCAGTATTGCAAGATTCCTGTAAACAAAAAAAATATGATTAGAATCAAGACAACATCGTGAACAAAACTCCTTTAGGAAAACCTAGATGTTTGATAGCATGCTCAAAGAGTAATAATCAGGATCAAGATTTAATTAATTGATTGATGATAACATTATCAACTTATGCCTGCAAATGAAAAATCTTATAATAACCATTGAAGCAAGAACAGCATTAGAGATAACTGCAGTGAAATGTTGGCCTCTTGAGGGAATGCTTTTCTACTTAGTCCAAGTGCTTGTGGACAGGAGCTCAATAGCTGATCTGGAAGCTTGAATTGCCAGTTTGAGACTTGGTGGTTGGGCACGCAGTTGCATACTTCTCTGAAGCATCGGTGACTGTATACTTGTCGCAGAAACAATTTGTCAAATCAGCATACCTGTAATCTAGAATGCCTTGATGTTCTAGATGTAACAAGGATAGCATATTGTCCTTGTTTTGTTTGTATGCACAACTGTCAGGAACAAATTGTTTTTCTCTCAGATCATTTAATCAGCAGTTGAAAGCTTGTTTTGCAGTACTTGCAATGTTTATGAAAGCTTGTTTTGTTGTACTCACAATGTTTATGAAACAACAACGATGTCTGTTATTTTACTACTATTTGAAACTGAGCCTGGTGTAGACCTTCACCATGATGATGTCACTTTGTCTGGTTAGTTGCTAAGTTAGGAGCTTAATCAAGCGAACCATAAGATTGGGAAAAAGCCATGACTCAATTTGCCTGATTAGTTTGTTTTCTTCATTTAGATGAGAAAAAACCTCTTGCTTGGATCAGTGCATGATGTTGTTGTTACAAGTGTTACTTCTCATGGAGTGCAAGTTGAAGTCCTCGGCACCAGTGTGAGGCAAGTTTTTGAAATGGAAGTTCTGTATGTGCTTACTTTTGTTGTACGTAGTCCTTTTGCTGACATGTTTCTATTGACAGGGGTTTTGTGCATATCTCAAGTATGTCGCAAGAATTTGTGAGGTCAGTGGGAAGTGTTTTCAGAGTGGGTGAGAAAGCTAGAGTCATGCTGGTTAGAAGTCAAGACCCGAGGCAGCTATGTTTCAGGTGAGAAGTCAGGAAATTCTGAGATAATGTGGTAATTGTTAAGTGAGACCAGTGTATCAACCTTATCTTAATTTAGGACGTGGAATAATTTGTGTAACACATTTCTCTGGCTTCAAGGTTGTTTTTTGACAGAGGACTTATATACACACTTGTTTTGAGCTTTAAGGAATGGAAACTTATTACAGCATAGTGTTGGTCAGAAACTTTTCAAAGTTTTTATATATACTGAACATTATTATCCTTTTGAGTTGCAGCATTGCAGAGTTGGAAAGTGAAAGAGGCCTTGTTTTACGCGATAAGCAGGTACCTGTCTCAGTCTCAGAATTTTTGATATCTCACGAGCTCCACTGGTCACTTTTCTGTCTGCAATCCCCAGCAAGTGCATGTATGAAAGCTAGCTTGTTGCCAGTGCATCTTAGGCTTGCTTGCAATATCATGCATGCAAGTAAGGTGTCTGCCATTATATTCTTTACTTGTCTATGGTAGAGGATTTGAGAGAGCATTTGATTTATTTATGCTGATCTTAGTAAGTAGCTAGTGGCGCATTGATAATGCCCTTGTTGCCAGTTGACTACATAGATTATGAGGTTTGCTTGAAGATGCCACCTATCTATTCCAAAATGTTAGACTATTCTGGTTCTGTCAGCTCAATTGGCTCAATTGGCTCAATTGGCAACTGTGTGTGTTGTGTGTGCGCACGCATGCATGCGTGCATGTTGCGGGGGGTGTGGATCTGTGTGCAAACACACTTTTTTTTTTGGTGAAACAACTGGAATATGTATGTTAGAAAACACACAACCTCATAGCAAGTGTGCACATGTGTGCACAAATGCATACTCCAACAACTTTTTCTTTTTTGGCATGAAGTGTATTTTGGTTGTAGATTTAGGAGATTTTTTTTTGGGTGAAATGACTGGATTATACTTTTATCAAGCTACAAAGGAGTCCGTGTTCAAACGAACACACAGCATCATATCCAAAACAGACACATGTGCATGCATACACCAACACTCTTTCTTTTTGTCATGAAGTCTTTTCTGATTGTACATTTATGAGACAATGAACACTAATTTACCACTGTTCATTATCTGAGTAAGGGGAATAGACTTCATAGCAGTCTATTTTAAAAATAAGAAATAATGGCAAAGCACATCTGTAGAATAAGCATCCAAATCAGCAACATGGCAGTGATCATATACTGATTGCTGTAGCGAATGTTAGAAGTAGCCACAAGGCTGAAATTTGAGTCCCAATTGTCCAGAAAACCCAATATCCGACTCAATGAAACTAGAGGGGAGATGGAGAGATCCTTTGCAAAAGCCTTCCAAAAAGCTTATCTTTGACTTAGAAATCAGGCATGCCATTGGAGGTAACATATGCTTTTGTACCTTCATAGAGGACGTGACTTCAAAAGAAATAAGACAACCTAAGGCATTATGTTTTAGTTTCTAGTCCTCGTGTCTGCTACTAGTGATCTTCTGAAGAAAGGAAACGTGAGCAGCATGAATTATAATAAATAGTCTAAAGTTTTCCCAAAATGATGAGATAGCCAAAAAGTTTTCCCAAAATGGTGAGAATGAAAATACACCATAGTTGCCTCTGTACGTTGTACGGTACTGTCTATACGGTACTGTACGGTACATATCCGTACGAATTCGTACGTGATTTTGGGCCACCTGGATCCCGCGTCCCGCGTTTCCTGCACCCTCGCCTTTACTCCTGCGCATTTCGCCTGCTTGCGTGGCACTTTTTTGGGGGGGGGGGGGGGCTTGGATACCTCATCCCACCCCCTTTTCCAGCTATGCACTCCCCCTCAGCCCTCTTTGGATTCCTTCCAGTTGGCAGCCCTCTCTGTGACCGTTGACCCCTCTTTGACTGTTTGAACTTTGACCCTTCTCTCATCTACAAAAAATGCTTCTCTCCTCCATGCTTCCACACCAATTCAGCAAGCACTTACCATTCTCATCTTCCTCTCTTGGATCTTGTTTCTTGAATGGACTTGTGATTTGTCATTCTTGAATCTCACATCCCATCCCCTCTTTCCTGCACCCTATCGAAGCAATTGCCATTCTCAAATCTTATCTCCCATCCCCTTTATCCCGTGGGCGGCACCCTATCAGAGCATTTGCCATTCTCATCTCCCATCCTCTCTCTCTCACTCTTGCTCTTTCAACTTTACCTCAATCCTCGGGCCTCTCGAGTCTCCCTCCCTTTAAACTTTCAAGACTCAAGTTTCAGGAGTCGAGACTCAAGCATCTCTCTCTCTCTCTCTCTCTCTCTCTCTCTCTCTCTCTCTTTCTCTCTCGGGCCTCTTTATCCGTCATCGGCACCATGACTCTTGAGAAGCACGAGGCCTTCAATTTGCATGCGATCCATGTGGAGAGGGACACAAAGAATTCCAACTCCCACCATTGGACGTGCAAGTATTGCAGGAAGCGCTATACAAGTGGTGCAACTCGGCTTCTCCAATATCTTTCCAAGACGGGGGGGCAAGTTCCTCCATACAAGGAGATCCCTCAAAACATTGCGGATGAGATTCTCGCCAAGATGAGAGGGGGATCCATAAGAGGAGGAAGTGGCTTATCGGCACCAACTCCTATGCCTACTAACAAGGAAGCATTCAGTATGGGCGTATTTTCAACCGATGCAAGAGAGGCCTCTACCATTGGTGGCGGGGGCTCCACATTCGCATCCGGCTCCGGTAAAAGACACAGAGTGGAGGCTCATGCGGTGCCGGAGAGACAATTGTCACTCTCTCAAGCTCCCGGTCATGTGCGTGGATCGGTTGCCTTTCTTAGAGAAAGGCAACGACTTACGGACATTGAAATTGCACGCACGGTGATTGAGTGCAATCTTGCATTCAATGTCCTAAAGCAAGAGCAATGGAAGAAGATGATAAAAGCCATTGCCAATGTGGGTCCATGTGAAGGATGGACTGGTGTCACATACAATGACATGAGGACGAGAGAGGTTGATGAAGAGAAGGAGAGGATTGATAGATTCCTTGATTCTATTCGGGCCGCATGGATAAAATATGGTTGCTCCATTTTCACCAACGGATGGAGTGATCGTAAGAAACGAGGTATCATCAAGATACTCGTCTTATGTCCACTCGGCACTTACTTTTTGCAAGCTGTAGATACCGACAAGAGGGGGAGAAAAACGACAAGTGCATTCATCTACTGCCACATTTAACAAGCTATCATTGAGGTATACATTGCAATTTTCTTTTTAAATTTGTTTCACTTTCTTTCGTTATGATAATATCATGATTCATAATTGAAATTTGATTTATACGTAACTTGTAATTTGTAAATTATGGTTGTAGGTGGGCCCCTCAAATATGGTGCAAGTTGTTACTGACAATGCATCGAATTGTCAGCGTATGGGCTGTTTGCTTGAGGCCGAGTTTCCTACGATTGTGTGGACTCCATGTGCAAGTCATTGTTTGGACTTGCTTATGGAGGACATTGAGAAGCTCAAGTGGGTGAAGAGGGTGGTCCACAAAGGTAAAGGTAAAGGTGCTTGCGATGTATCGTAAGCATAGCACACTGGAGTTGAAGAAGCCTTCTTCAACTTGCTTTGCTTACATGTGGTTATTATTGGAGCGCCTTTATGAGGTGCGGTCCACCTTGCGCCAGATAGTGGTGTCCGCTCTATGGAATAAGTGGGATGAGCATGAGACAAAGGAGGCCAAAACCATGTAGTGCTTGTGCCTTAATGAGCAGTTTTGGCAAAAAGTTCGTGTCGTTGTCATTGTCGTGACTCCCTTTTAGAGGGTGTTGCGTATGAGTGATTGCGAGGGGTCCACCATGGGCCTTCTCGTTCACTTCTTTAAAGTAGCATTGGCGGAGTCACGTGCTTGTACAATGATCACAGAGACACAACGTGCACATGTTTTAGAGATAGCAAAGAGGAGATGGGCATAGATGCATAAGCCCATCCATGGTTTTTCCGCATTGGTACATCCCGCCTACAAGTCACTGGTGGTTATAGATGATAGAGAGTTCGGTTCAAACCAGCTTGCTTATTTGACTCGTGTTGTCCCTGTGGATGATCACAATGCAGTGCTAGAGGAGCTAGGATGCTATGCAGATCAGAGAGGGCATGTGGCTTTTGCTTCTCCCACTTGTTGGAGGAGAGAGTCACTTGTGAAGCCTTTATTTTGGTGGCAAAACTTTGGATATGCACTGGAGACCCTTCAGCCTTTAGCCATGAGGGTCCTTGCCCAGGATTGCTCTTCGGGTGCATGTGAGAGAAACTGGAGTGCCTATTCTCTCATTCACACAAAGATTCACAATTGGCTTAGCACACGATAATTAGAGCGGCTAGTCTATTGCCGTACTAACTTACACATGACGAGGGCTATGATGAGCATGGATAGTCCGAAGCAAGTAAAGTTTAAACACTTAACCATAACATTTAAAATTTGGTGTTTTAACTTTTAAACTTTGAACTTTGGAGTTTAAACTTTATACTTTACAATTTAGACTTTAACATTTACAATTATCAATCTTACATGCATCACTGCATTGTGTAGGTGAATGTTGATACATTCAAGTTGACATGCGACACTCTTCTGAGTATATATAAGGAGGTGGACGAGGAGGAGGAGATGATTTTTGCAGAGCTCTATAGAGAGCTTATAGCATTAGATACTCGTGACACTTGCAGTCAATGTGCTCGTGGGCGAGGAGTTCGAGTAGGTGGTCGCAGGGGCATGGTCATTTGAGGGCCTCCATCATCGAGGAGGGGTGGTTTGAGTGGTTTGCAGATTTATGTAAGGCGGGGCTCTAGTGGTTCACATCCTGTGCCTCATGATGACATTCCCCCCTTGTCTACACAGCCGCCACCTAGGGAGCCATCATTTGATGATGATGGTAACCTCATTACTGAGGATGAGTATGAGTGTCTCATCATTGGATGCCGAGGAGTCATCTTCAGATTCTCTTGATGAGCACTCAGATGGTTTTGATGATGATGGTGATGGTGATAGTGATGCCTCATCATAGATTCACATGACATGTCACATAGGTCTCTCTTTTTTTTTGTATCAGATATACTAGACTGTAGTTGTATCGCATGTTTTGTGTAGCCCATGTGACCGCGATGGTTATACTTATGTATTCATCTTATTCTATAATAAAATGGCTATTTCCACTTTAAACATGTATTCTATGATCTATCATTTAATGATTTATGATTTTTGTTATTTAAAAAATCATCTTAATTTTTTTTCGTACTAATATCGTACCATACCTTATAAAATCATAAGATACCAATTAGTACCTTATTTTATCGTGTTGTATTGTATCGTATCTTTTGTACCTGACAACTATGAAACACACCCTTAACAACTAGAAATTCTATCTATCAAATTATGTGAATAAGTACAAAACCAGAAAATATGTAGAATTGTTTCAGCTGGGGTAGCACAATGTGCACAAATAGAAGAAATAGAAGTTTCTATTCTTCTTTGGGTAAGAATAATGCTAGATAGCAGTACCTAGTCAAGTATGTCCATAGGAAAATATGTGATTTAAGGGAAAGTTTACATTTCAAAATGACCTTCAAATGTTGTCTTTGGCAGTTTCAATGGCTTATTCAAACACTCTAGCAAGTTTGTGTGATGTTTTGTCTAGGGTAAAGGGATAGATAGATTTAGCAAACAACTGTAGTGCCAAATATTTGCTAGGCAACAAAGCATGCTGCAAACTCTAGGAATCTAGCCTAAAAGCTGAATCCAGAGGATGAATCAGTTCAAGCCGTCTTATAAGATCTTGGATACACGACCGATATGTAACGAACTAACAACAACAAAGGAAATCACATATCCATGATTATCCATGACATCTTGAATACATACAATTCTTATTTTTCCAATAAAGTAAGCTCTCCTCTATTCTTGAAGAGCCAAAGCATTCAACAATCTACTTCAATGTGTGCCTTCAAGTTGCAGAGAGCTAGCTTTCTGCGTGTGTCTGCTAGTCCATTTTAGATCTATTTAGAATTTTTTCCAACTCATAATCAACCTAATGGAAAAAACAATTGTGCCTTGAAAATGTCTCATAAAACCATCCCAATGTGATATTGTCCAACTTCCAAAAGGTTGTGGACATATTAGCATATATTATAGCCAGGATTTGAGAATAAGCTTCCTTATTGGAGATATTCAACAAAAAATGAAGTGTTTTTGGCCTACATATGAAAGTGAAATATGCAATATATGAAACCAGCCTTCCTTCTTGGAATGGGTGGTGATAACCTGATTTAAGAGTTAATTACAGAAATAAATAAATGCACATAAAATGAAATACACACTTTACCATAACATTCTTGGACAGTAGACACCTTGTTGGCCCCAAAATTGGCGCCCCTTGCGGTATTTCTTTAGCTTTCCTTCAATTGGAAGGAGTACAACTTGAGATTCTTCAATCTCCTCTTGCTAACCAATTGCTGTCATAAATGTCCAGCAAGCCTTTTGGGTCATTTGCCCCTTGTCTCACCCAGGACTTCTTCTCCAATTTGACCATTGGCTGGCCAAATGCCCCAAATCAATTCGGGATGGGTTGGCTCTTGAAATCCCTTGATAATCTTCAATTATCAGCTACCGATTTCAGTTCCTTGAGCCTTCAATCTCTGGCACGGATCCCAAGGTGGCTGCTAAACCCTAATTTCTGCTGTGAATTAGGGTTTACTGCAGAAATTACAGATCAGCCCACCAAAAATGGTTGAGATCTCCTCCGAATGGCTGAGCATAGGCTGAAGGAAATGAGAGAATGCTGTAGAGAGAGAAAATTTTGAGATTTGTCGCGAAGAACTGATCAAAATCAGTTGCTGCCCTACTGTACTAGCCCCAAACGGATGCACCAACAACAATAGGAGCATCAGAGATTGTGATCTTCAGGAGAAAGTGCATCAGCAGCAATTGTCAGCTTCCCAAGGTCAAGAATATGCAAATCTCCATCACCAAAATGGACTCCAATGGCTGGGAATTAGCCCCAAAAGCTGGCAGCAACAGTCCAACACCTCTTTCCAACGGCTCCAAAATGAAAAAACGAGATTTCCCTCTCCCTTCAGCCCTATTTAGCCTTTTCCCCACTTGCATGGGAAAGTTTTGCCAAGTGGCAGCTTTCTTAATCCATTTTCAGCAATTTCTAGCCATTTAATTAATTTTTAGAATTAATTAATTCTGAAAATTAATTCAGCCCTTAATCCATGCCCAGAAAATTGACCTTGCCCATCCAAAAATTAATTGGCTAGGCCATTTGCAACCCAAAGTGGTTCCATGTATTAATTGACCCTTGGACAAGCATTAATCTATTAATTAATGCCTAGTCCCTAATGTCACCACTGACACTTAATGGCCAATTAACGGTCCTAGGGGCAAACTGACACCAAAATTCACCTAGAATCTAACAAGTGTAACTTATTACAACTTTTGCCTTTGACACCCATCTTTTTCACAGGGTCCTTCGGTCTTCAATTGTGAGAAAGGCACATTTGATTAACTTTTAATCAAATGCTAAGCAAAGCAATAAACTTTCACGTCCTCGTGACAGAGATCTTATGTATATATGTGGTTGGATGCGCACCTAGTTCTAGCTAGACCATTGAGCATTTGCTCCTTCGTTGTATTTGTTATGCGTAATATAATTAGCCACACCTTTTTCACTAAAAACAAGAGGAGGAAAACCAATATGCATAAATAAGAATTCCATCTAGCAATTAAAATTTTGCAAATCTAAAAATTGAATATGAAACCAACCTCCCTTCTCGGATAGGGTGGTAAACCTCTTTCATGGGATTCAAAAAAGCACATTAACCAATGATCATTTGCCAATTGCACAACCATTTCAGTTGCTCACCTTAGCTGGTCCTTAAATTGGTCATCAAATGCCTCTTTCTCTTGTTGGTCATCAGCTTCAAGGGACCTAGAAGGACCCTCATTTTAGTCTAAACCAACATTAATTTTCTTGCTGCCATGGTATGTTCCTTGTCCAAGATTAGGCATCACATTCTCCCCTACATTTTGAGAATTTTCAGATTGAGAGGCATCATCACTACTTGATCCCATCTCATTGTATGAAGACATTCTTGTTGCAATGCGCAGCTGATTACAAATTCAGCACTAAAGCAATGCTTTTGACTTCTATTTAGGTGCCACGGGCCTACCAATTCAAGGGAGTTAATTGTATCGTGACAATGGGACCATGAAACCAGCCTTCCTTCTTGGATAGGGTGTTAAAAATAACTTGATTAAGCACTAACTACACAAGCATAAGATTCATGTAAATTGAAATATAAACATTACTAGTCAAGCTTGGATGGTAGACTCCCAACTGGCCCCAAAACTAGTGCCCTTTGTGGTATTTCTTTAGCTTCTATTAAAGTTGGATGAAGTACGCTGAGATTTGGCTCCAATATCCTTCACTATCTAATCTCTCTTGCTATATAAAAATGACCAACAAGACCTCTTATCAAATTCCCCTTTGATCTAAGTTGGGGATTGGCCTCTAATTGACCCTTGGCTGGTCAAATCTAGCCCCAAATTCAATTAGGATGATTGGCTTCTTGAAATCTCTAGCGATTCCTTGAATTCCAGCTGTTTGATTCAAGTAGTAAGCCTTTGATTTCTTGGCATAGGATCCAAGGCCATTGCTAAACCCTAATATTTGTTTTGTTATAAATGGCTCAAAATTGTTGAGAGGGATTGCCTATAGAGGAGAGAGAAAGTTGAGGAGAGATTTCTGATTTTTGCTGAGAAAGTGTTAGAACCAACTGTTGTGTGCTGTAAAACAGCATTAAATGTTGTTGCCTAGCAGCTTGGAGGCCCTTAGATGGATGTAACCCTGCCCTAGATGGAACCTCCAGTTGCTACCCTCCTTGTTGGTGCTGTTGCTTGTAGTAGGAGCCTTCTTGGCTGGCTGGAAATGACCAAAACCTGTTGGTACATGCTTGGACAACGCTCTCTCCTTCTCTCACAACCTCCACAATCCACTGAAATGGCTGAAATGACCCTCAACCAGCCTTTAATAGCCTTTCCTTCACTTGCATAGGCGAGTTTTGCCAAATGGCAGCCTTTTAATTAGATTTTTCAGCCATTGAATTAATTTTCAGAATAAATAATTTTGAAAATGAGTTTTAGCCCATGTCCTGCCCAAAAAATTAAATGTTCCCATCCACAATTAAATTGGCTTGGCCATTTTGACTCCTAAGTGATCGTGAGTATTAATTGGCCCTTGAATTGGCACTAATTAATTAAGTAATTTCTAGTTCCTAATATCACCACCAACATTTAATGTCTAATTAAATACCATAGGTCCAAATGGACACCAAGCTACTTGACGAGAACTTTTACCTTTTACGGCCCCACAGATATCTCGGGATCCTTGGCCTATCATTGTGACTTAATTGACTTGCACAACACATGTGCCTCTCACATTTGCACATTTGATTAGTAACTAAATCAAATGCTAAGAAAAACATAAAAAATTCACATCCCTATGATAGCATCTCTTGTAGCAATTCAAAATAATGCGAATCCTAAATAGTAAATGCATGTCAATTGAGGCAAGATTGCTTATTAAGCAAGGCAAAGACCATGTGTCTTTGATACGGATGTAAGTGACAACCACGCATTCAGCTGCCAACTTCAAGATGTGGGAGGGGCGGCCTAAAACTGAGCGGTATCATGAAGGCGAGGACTTGGTGCCCTGTGTGGCAATTATGAGGCAAGAATGCCCGGTAAGCATGCTTTCATCCCCAATATCAGCACTTGCTAGGAGCCCTATTCCAGCCAGCCTTTAGTGGTTGGAGGAGAGGCTAGCAATGATGCAAATGCAAGGACCTCATGCCTAGTCTTGAAATGTTTCATTTCAAGGTGAAACATTACACGCATGTATGATTCCCCATTCCAGATGTTTGCAGACCCCTAAAACTAGATGTATGCCATAGGCATTTCATACTTGCCCTTTTTTGGGCAATCATTTTTTAGCCCTCGCCTTTTAAAAATGTGACACTTTTCCCTGGGTGACTTTTGAACCTAGATGACACATCTATAGTGTATAGATTATCATCTCATACCCCTCGTCCCCTTGTCAAAATTCAACATCTTTTATGCTTGTTTTTCGAAGTGTAAGCTTTGTTGAAATATGTTGACAATTCATGTTAAGGTTCAACTTACATACATATATATATATATATAAGAATGCATATATATATATGGGCAATGTATGATTCAGCAGCTTAAAAAGATGAAAACAACTAGGTGTTTTATTGCTAGGGTGAAACGTTATACCCATGAAATGCGCTTCGCATTCAGGCATGGTCACATACAATTTCTTGGTGATCTTGGTGCTAACCACATTGCAAATGTTGAGGAAGGTTGATGGGCGCACACAAATCTATATGGAAAAGCAATGAGAGGCAACAAATTGTTGACAGTTGTTGACCTTGGTGTCAGGTGCAACTAGTTGGACACACTCAATCCCATCCTTAATGATCACATTGAGCAAGTGGTGCAGGAGAAGCCTCCATGCAGCCATCGAGAGGGATCCTCACCCCAAGTGCAACCTCCCAAGATCAGGATACACTCGAATGCAATACTGCACAATGAACATAACCACTAAACAAACATGTAAGAATAACAGGCTTTTCAAAACACAATCATTGAAATACCTCAAAATGCTTAAAAGACCATGCTTGGTGTCAAGCATGCCAGGCCACTTGATGAGTTGGAGTGGGACCTTGGAGAGTGGCTATGGCCAGCCATTGCGGTCGCCAAGAAGCCACTGAGGTTCCTAGAGTACACTGCCAGGATTGGCAGACACGTATTGGTGGAGGAGGACATGGACTGGGCGCCTTCGCGTAGCAGATACTGGGCGGAGCATAGCATCACGAATGCTTTCCAGCGGACTTTTTGGCGCCACCTATGGGATAGCTAGAGGCCGAGGAGGGTATCGTATTTCTTATGGCTGTTGGCACATGGAGGCCTGGCGGTGGGGAGTTGGTTAGCCCAGGTGTAGAAGGATGGAGGTGGTAAACGTTGCACACAACCTTCTCTGGAAACTCCAAAGCACTGCCTTTGGTTGTGTGAGGCGGCACGGCTTGTGTGGAGAGGAGCATGCCGCATTTTCGGCCGTTTAGTACCCAGCCTTGGATGTATCTCATGGGGAGCTTTCTATTGGCACGCAGTCAGCTAGGGCCGCCACCTTCTGTATGAGGCTGGGATGCAGGACACAATCTTCATCATTGAGGCTAGGTTGTGTGTAGTGGTGGGCTTGGAGGCTCTACCCATGTGCCAGGTATTGGAGCCCACATCAGACTGCTTTGAGGTATGGAAGATCGTAGGGAGTCTTACTGGATGGCACATTTGGAAGGCGTGGTGTCAGGAGGTTTTTGGTGGGGAAAGATTTTTAGTATAGGCGACTTTGGGAGAGCCATGGACCTCTATCATCCACTCCCTCTGCGGCCGATGGGACTAGGTGCAAGGTGAGTCTCCAGCTCGTTAGGAGCTCCGTTTTCATTTTATGCGCACTTGGGGCAGCCAGGACTTGTTCATGATACCCACACCACACAGCCCCCCCGCCCCCCCCCCCCCCCCCCCCCCCCCCCGCGGTTCTTGCCCCTAGATGCCTTGAGAGGCTTGTACACATGATCTATTTATGACCTTCCACCAGCTCCAGCTAGTCTGTCGAGCATGAGCATCCCATTGTAATCAGTCTTTTTGAGTAGTATAATCAGTCACAATTTACTTGCCAAAAAAAAAGAAAGTATCAAGCATGCCTTAGAATGCTAGTTAGCATGTCAAGGCAAACACAAACATACTCTCTCAGTTTGATGCAATGAGGGGCCTGCTGGGACTCTTTGTATACCAATAAGACCAGATCATACTTTCGAAGCTTATCACATACCGTTACTATGTATTCCTTGCGGTCAGATAAGGATAACCTGCTGTAAGGAGAAACATTGCAAAGACTTCTATTGCCTGATAATGCCAATCTCTTGGCCCTTTGGTATGCTGATGTCTCTTCTTTAGGTCTGGAATAAAGAATGGAAAGTACATAATCTCATGACAGTTTGGAATTTATTTGCTGTGGCTGTAAAACTTGGCAAATTGAAGTGTCCTTCCAATCAACAAAGGAATTTGGAAAGATGTCATGAGTTAATATGGCTGAGCCAGGTAATAGTTCCTCATGAACTGGTTTTATCCTGTTGCAAGGAATGCATCCGGTAAGGGTGATGCGAAAATTGCAGGTTGCTTTAGGAAACACTCTCAGCCGTTGCATGTCAGTTGAGGATTGTCTAATCCATACTGATGACTTTTGTAAAATTCTGAATACCTTTGTTAACTGAACCAAAACTGAAATCGATTTCTTCATCTCAACCACTGTAGAATTCTTTTGCTGAAATTAGAAACATAAAAAGACATTGAGAGTAATGAGAGTTCTCCAAAGGTGCATGGAGGCCTGTTGTCGAATCTTCAAACTTTTCTTGCTACTAGTTAGATTGGAGGAACCATTGAGTGATGTTCGCATGCTGCAAAAGTTGCAAGTAATATTGGCAAATGTGACATGGACTGGTAGGCAAGATTCATGGAGATATTCTATGAGATTGAAAATCATTTGCTATAAGTTTGGTTATTTCAACCACCTTTGGTAGCGACTGAACCTTGGGGCTTATCTCTTGGCCCAGCATGGCATGAGGCCAATTAATGATGTGGTTGACGTTGATGGGCACTCTCTTAGTTTTCCACATGCGTGTGCAAGCTTCGGGCTTAGACCTATTTGGAGCAAGGTCAGGGAACTCATAATTTTGAAGCTTGTGCCTTTGCTCGAGTCTTTGCCATAGATTGGAGGATTAAACCTCAACCGTTTATCCTTTGAATTATATTTGAGCTAAAGGTCTTGTAAAAGCTTGCTTCCACGGCAAATTTTTATGGCATTTGATGAAGCCTACAACCTGATGGATGGGAAAGCTTTTAAGGATGAACAACATGCATTGAAGCAAAGTTTATTCTGGAGATGTCTGCTTGCAGCCTTGCAAGTGGTAAGGTGTTGTAGAAAGAAAGTTGCAACTCTCAAAGTAGTGACGTGGAGTAGTGTTGAAGATATCCATCATCCCTTGGAGCTGTTCTGATTTATGGCGACTCCTTAATAGATGGACTGCACAACTTGGATGCAAAATTTTAAACATGAATTTGGCATGGTACTTCCATGTTTCATTATAACAAGACTCCTACAATTGTGCTTTACCCATGGTTTCGAACCCCCAGAAGAATGAATGTGTGAAGATGTAAGTAGGTATGCTTGTCTCTGATATATTCATGGCTGTTGAACGAAAACATATTCGCTCACATGATCTGTGCACAGTGGACGATTGTACACTTTACAGGCACTAGTTCTTCTTTTGATTAGAGGCTTGATTGGTGTTTTCAGCCGTGTAGGGCAACAAGTTTTGGTTTTGGTCTCTGCTGTGCCTAGTTTTGCATTTGCAACAACTGATTTAACTTGTATTTTTTTGATTAGCGTGTCTTCCAAGAAGCTGAAGTTATGGCAAAGAGATTCTGTGAGAGCCAGTGGCTGTCAGAGCAAGAGCGACAACTTTATGGCCAGCCAATGATTAGAACTGATCTGGAGTTCCAGCTGTTCAACGTTGCAAATATTGAATGGCTGCACTAGGGCGACTGAGACCAATTCTTGGTAGTGAAAGTAGTGGAGGTGGCGAGTAATCTATGCAGACATAAAGCATCCCGCCCATGTGCCTAAAACTTGAATTCCGTGTGCTCCAATTACTGCATAGCTTTTTGCATTCTTAAGGTAAAGCAGAGAGCACTCTGGAAGACGCCTCGGGTGAAAACCATTAGCAAGGTAATTTTCTTTTGGTGGAGAATGTCAGATGAACAGCACGTACTTAATGATGCTGGTTCTTCTCTTTTAGGAACAAGGAAGGATGAGATGGGAAAGAAGCTCTGGCATAAGCTATATATACCAGTGAATATTAGAATCAGTCAATGCTTGCCTGCCTCTGCACGTGGTGGATGGTAGCCTTGTGATATTATCTGAGTTCTCAACCGTGTTACTTCTAGCCTTCCTTTAGAGGAAGTGTTCAGCTACCCTTTCTTGCTATAATTTTCAACGACTGCTATTTACCGGTGTACTAACATTGTTGCAGCGTTGCAAAGTATCGGCAAGTCTGTTGTTCAAAGACATTGTAATGGAATTTGATTCTAGCCATTATACACCACTTAATTTCTCACTGTACAAGCATGGTTTTCTTATATTCCGTGTAGCAGGATGTGCTTTACATTGCGGAGTGTTGGCAGGTTCTAGCAGAGGGGGTTTACATGTTAATAGAGTTCCTTTTGGATCCAACTCCAGCTGTAATACGCCTCTGTTAACTTCCCATGGTACACCTGGATGCTGTCAACTTGTACTGTATTATGGACACGCGTGCGCATCTGCCTATTAGGTTTGCCTAGCCGCTTACAGACGAGCTTGCAGTTAACGGCCATGTAGGTGTACAAACTGAAAATACTGAGTTTTATGAGAGAGTATAAGAGTTTGCAGGGTTATAGAGAAACGAGGGAGCGGGATCGTGGTTTTTTTTGTACTCCATGCATTTAGATATACGGCGCATATATGCATGGATATAGTCGTACTGTAAGCATTCATCACTCTCTCTCTCTCTCTCTCACACACACACACACAGAGCATGTGGATAGTTTTCGGATGGGTGCATAATGCCACAGTTTTTGGATGGGTACATAATGCACATGGAGGACGATCACTGTGAAGAATGGAAACGTGTGTGTCGAAGGCTTTTGAGTGGGCTGTAATAACTCATTGAAACTAACTCCGTCTTTGCCTCCTCTACTAGTTTTGGCGACTCCATGGAAAGCCTGCAGTGCGCCACAAAATCAAGTCTCCCTTTGCCTACTCTAGTTTTCAAGGCTACCATGCAGACAAGGGAAGGAAAATGAAAAAAAGCTAAACATGCCTCTTGAGCTTTCTCCTCACAATCTGAGTACTACTCGATCAAGATATCCATGCTCAAGAATATAATTCACGCACATGGTCCTCAAGACAGTAACCATACATCAAAGCATAGGAATGGATCTGATAATATTGTTACATAGCATCACATAGCAAACATTTTGTGTCAAATATCAAACATAGCTTTGATACCACTGTTGGAGAAGAACCATTGCAATAGGATTTGAACTCTTGTGTGATATAAGCATGGGTTTCCATTTGCAATGAAAAGAGTGCAATTACATGGCCACATGCTTCACCTTAGTCATTCACTTCCTATCAAGAATAACAAATGCTCCATCCCAAACCATTACACCAAAGAAGAAAACTGCCTAGCAAGTTGGTGTTGCTGAAGTCGATACTATGGGTTCCAAGCGCGATAAGAAGTGTAACATGAGAACATCACAACTTAATCTTAAAAATAGGATGTTAAGGTAGGTAACTTTGGGAATTTTATCTTTATGTAGCCAAAAGCCCCATTATTAAAAGTGGGTTTCATTCTTAATGTACATCTCCTTTTGTGCACACTTATTTTTATGAAAGAACTTTGTATTTGCTTGTAAGAGATTCTTGCAACATTGGTACTAGAGTTGTGCTTGCATTTGTTGTATCAATCAAGTGATAGATGTTTCAAGTACCATGTAGTTCAAGTATTTAGTTGAGCATCGTTTGCTCAAGATATAGTTATGTGGGAGAGAGAGGCTTGTTATTGAGTACAAAACTTGATTTCTATGTATGCTATAACAATTGATTCACATAATAGATTGGAGTTTGAGACTTATGACTTCTTTCCCCAAGAAATTGAGACTTGTGACTTCGATTCGAATATATGGTGAGAGGACAAAATAATATTTTGAGCTTTGTTTAATGATAATGTGAGTGCTAAACATCAGATTCACATATGCATGTGGAGCACATTATAGGTGGGATGCAAATGATGTATTAAAGCAAATTAATTTGGCCATTTGGGTAATAATAATGGTGTTACTTAGCAAATGTATATATGTTTCTTAAAACATTCTAGAAAGTGTAGAAGACTAGAAATACTGCTCCAAAGCATAGATTGATGGTGCTCATCGATTCACTTAAGTGATTGAATTGATCAAACTTCTCTTTTTGGAGCTTGAGACTCAAATGTCTCGAACATTTTAGATGGATATGCGAGAAGATAACAATATTAAAGGGTTAAGTTTGAGCCCTATTTTAATATATTTGAGGAAATTCTTGTCCCTATAGGAGCGATTATAACGAGATGGAATGGTGTGTTAAAAGCAAAATACGAGATCACATGGTAATATGAATTGCAGTGCTTACATATATGCACCACTTCTAGCATTCAAACCTTCTTAGAAATGTAGAGGACTACAATGTTTGAGCCCTTTATAACCATATGCATCCCATTTATGAATATCTATGTCAAGTGCTTAGGTTACTATTTATGATCTTCATTTTGGGATGTAAAGGTACCTTCAAAGAGACTAAAAAACATGAACTTTGAAATTTAGTTTCATATGTCTTGAGTGGGCAAATTAATGGACCTTTGGTGCCATAACCTTTCAATAGCACTTGTTCCCTTTACATTGTTACATGTTTGCTATTTGGTTGCAGTTTTCACAATATTTAGGATCTAACATTTTTGATATTTAGGATTTAGGATAAAGGGTATATGATTATGGTTGAGGGTGTGGTGTTTTAGAGTAAGCATTTAGGATTTAAAGTGTAGGACTTTAGGTATGCTTCTTGTGGTTTAGGGTTTTCAATTGGCCCAGCAATGACATCACATTTTTTCTTTGGGTCATATCTCAGGCCAAGGCCTCCTCACCCAAGAGCTTGTAGAAACCATTGTTAGGTAAATGTGCAAAGGTGGCATAACTCCCTCTTATTCACCACATGGTCACCAACATCCAAATTCAGAATAGCCTAACCTTCTTTGGTTAATTTTACAATTACCCTTTCAAGCACAGCCTTGCATTTTGGGTGCTCTTGGTAACTCCAACTTAGTGATTTCCCAAATTTTCACACATTTAAATAAGAGCCTTTAGATGGAGTGCTTAATTTTAGTTTGACAAGTTAAAATTTTTGTTTTAGTTCAAAATTTGTTCAAGGTAATTAGATGGAGTGCTTAATTTTAGATTGACAAGTTAAAATTTTTGTTTTAGTTCAAAATTTGTTCAAGGTATTTTAACACTAGCCAGACTTATTGCTTGCATCTATTGGATAGGCAATACATAATCTCTTGAATCTTTTGCACACATTTTCTTATTGTCAATTGTTTTCATTTCTTTGCAAACTAATTGAAAAATATCCTGAATGAAAGGATTATATATAGTTATTTCAACACTTTTTACTCTTACTTAAACCAACACCAAGTTTCATCAAAAGTCTATAGAGAATTTTGGTTTCCATAGGTTGAAAAATGAGAAATCAAAGTAAAAAACTTGGAGAGGTCCCTTCTGTGCAGTAGTGCACATATCTCTCTTGTAATGATCTCTTTATTCTTCTCACCTAAATGGGTGAGTGGATCTTTAGCTCCCATCTCCTCTCTTGTTTTGTTATGTGCTTGTTTTGTAGGTTTTACTTTGGATGGAGGCTTCTTCCCACAACAAGCTTCAACACCTTGTCCTTGTGTTTTTTATCTCAAGGGAAAACATTTGTGGTTCAAGATTGTGTGTGAGTAGGGAAGATGTTGTGTGCACTTGTGTGTAGAAATGAGAGAGAGAGAAAAACTAAGGGTGTGTGAGTGAGAAATAGTGAAAATTGATGGGGAAACATGGTATAGGAGTGGAAATGAGGGGGTATGTGCCAACAAGCTTGGAATCGAATAATTTCTTCATTTAGGAATTTGTTGTTTTTAATTAGTTCATAGAGGTTATTCCATTTGTGGCTTGCTAGAACTGGGTGTTGTATCACTAGCAACCCCACTTGACCCTCATTTTGGAGATCCACCTAGTTGGCTAAGATTTGCCCAACTTTTCACCTTCCTTTCCCAATATAGTCCTCCTCTTGGTAAAGAACTCCAATGGGAGGTGGACCCCAAAGAAGTGTAGTACTTTTTCATGTAACATGCTCAATAGAGAATAACTTATCTAAGAGTGGCCTGACATGCTCATTGAGGGTGATGCGGTACTTGTAAGGCAAAATGGACAATGAGAGAATCACACCAGGAAGAGACAATACACTAATCACAAGGAGAAAAAAGAGGTTGTATGAGACAACATAAGTTGGGTGAGGGGAAATGAGCATATATGTCAATCAAGCAATAATGAGAAGTGGGTGTATGATTGGAAATGAGAGCACACTAGTCAAAAATGCCAAAAAATAGTAGAAAATAAACCTATTTCGAGTTGTGGTGTTATGTTAGATTACCTTGAATAGCTGACCCACACACGTGGATTATGCCTATAAGTTGGCTTGGTGTGGCCTCAAATCTTGATCCCAAAGCTTGGCTATCATGGCCTTCAATAATTCGTAAGTCATTTTGTACACTAACCATTTTAATAAGCTCTTTGTGTGTTGTAGGCATGGCCTATGGTTAAAAGATTGATGTCTATGCTCATAGGTTTGCCCTATGGCTTGTGGATATATTGTAGGTAGTCTATAAGATGTAAGCCAAGCTAATACACTTATAAGCCAAGCATAGAAGCTATTTGTTTACTAATCCAATTTTGTTGCATATATAAACATGGTAGTAGAAAGGACATGAAAACAAAGCATCCTTGTAATTGCTAAAGATGCCTTTAAAAGCTTCGAAGATAAAGGTGAATAAGGATCCCCTATGTTCTCTCATTGAGATGACATGTAAAAAATCAAATGGGAGATCGAACAAGCAAAAAAGGGGGATGAGAAGGGTGAGGTGAAGAAAGAAATAGAGAGGACAATTGTAAACATGAGGAAGTTGTCCTTAATGGACATGAGGAGACCATGAGCACCCATTGTGGGTTCATTGCAACAAATGTAATAATTCAAAATCATAAGAACAACCACTCCATGGGCATACAACCTTGAAAAACATTGTTAACCCTAGGAGATGACAACAAAGATGTTTTATGCCAGTGTTGCATATATTTTTTCCCAAAATTATAGAGAATGAAGGAAATGAATGCATGGTCAACCAAACTATGGGAAACAACCTTGAGAAACATTGTTCACCTTAGGAGATGACTATAAAGTTGTGGTCTTATGCCATTGTTACATATGTTTTTTATTGCAAGTGTAAAGAATCAAAATCATGATTGCATGTTGCAAGGTGCTTAATAGTCCAGAAGGGTCTTAGGAAATATTCTATAAGCTCTCAATGCCTATTTAAAAATGCCATTATCTATGATTGTTTCCTAAATAAAGCATGTTCCCTTTTTTTTTCTAAATTTGCAAATCACCCCTTTATAGGACACCCTTACGTCAAAATGCTATTCTAAAAATCCCTTCTTTTGAATCCATGTGATATGCTTACAAATTTTTAGTGACTTGCGAAGAATTAGGGTGGTATTGGCTCGGGTAAGTTACTCATGAATACATGTGTGCATCATCTGAGTTCAAAATAAGGGTTTTTTAAAATACCATTTTTATATGCATTTTTTACATACAAAAGGGTGTAATATATAGGGGTTATTTAAAGATTGAATAGAAAAGGGTTATGTTTTATTTAGAAAAAATTCATAGATAAGGATATTTATAAATAGGCCTTGAATGCACGTGATGTAGAGGATATACATATAGTAACTTCCTTGAGGGTATTGGATGAAAGCCTTGTACTCGGGGGACTCATGATATATAAATAGTCTATATTGCGTGCATCCAACACCTATTTAAAAGCACCCTTCTCTATGAATGTTTCCTAAATAAAATACACCTATTTTTAAAATTTTTAATGAATAACCCCTTTATATGGCCCCCTTTTGTATGTAAAAAATATAAACATGGTATTCTAAAAATCCATTCTTTTGAATCCATGTGATATGCTTACGTATTTATGAGTCAAATCCCCTTTTTTCCCCCTTAGGATGCCCAAGGTCTTGTATTTCACCATAAAGAAATAAACATTGGTGGTGTTTTACATTGATGGTGACAAACATTCTGCCATAGAACAAATGATTTGACATATTGTGATTGTGTTAATTTTGTATCAAATTCAATTACGATTTTGTGCAACCAAGGGTCACAATAAAAAAAAATGGACATATGGAAATAATTTTTTGGAAGTGTAGGAGCTCCATACTTTCACATCAAACTACAACCTCTATCACTTTAAGATGCCTCCATACATGCTGAGGTTTCTCGTAGACCCTTTTGAAATGACACAAACTATACAAATGCATAGGTTGCTATCTTTCCCACATATACGAAGCATGGATGTTAAAGGTAAAACCTCAAGTAAGAGCATGCTTTTATATCCTAGCACATGTTTGCTTGATATAGCTTGTAAATCCTTGAAACAAACACATGTAAGTAATGCTCCTTATGTGAGTTGAGAGTTTTAGCTAGTGTTTTAATTTGTGAACTTTGTTTTGTCTTGTCATAAAGTCTATATGACAAATAACCTCTAAGTAACCCATTGGAGATGGACCATGTGCATGCCCTTATAATGATGAAAATATACAAAGACATACAAGGAATAGAATGGAGACACACACACACACAAAAGTATAAATATGAATATGTACATGTAGAAGTGGTTGTGGTTTGGTGCCTATAGTCAATGATGGTATTTTTGTCCCTTTCAATTAAGACAAATGCTTATTTGAGGGCCTTAGAGTATACCAAACATTATTACTAAGTAAGTATACACTTTTATTGAGTTGTGTGGTAGTGACCACTTTATCCATGTTGTACGTTGTGTATTATAGAGTTTCTAAGAGAATTATGTTACCTTGCCATCATGCATCACAATATCTATGGGCACTATGTAGTTTATTGTAGCTAGCACACTTCGATCTTTCATAGCACCAAGTTTTTTTTTTCTATCTTGTATAAATGAATATGGTGTTTTTCCCAAATGTAATGTGTACTGTATGCCACAATTGCCAATCCTCTGGGGTGGGAATTTGTTTTTGTGCACTTTCATGACAAGAGCGTACACATCATAAATATCCCTTGAAATACATTTCATTTCTTTTAAGGAATTACGAACACTTATCTCTTTCCCTCATAAAGTCACATCTTTGTAGCAAGAAAGATTCAATGCACATATATTTTCACTAGTTGGACACTAGCCAATCCATGGTACAACCAAACACATATATCTTCACCAATTGTGCACTATCCAATCCATTGTACAATTGAATACCATTGAAAATGAGTAATGGCCTTGGCAATATTTGACTCCCTACACCTACAATTGTGCCTTGTTGTACATGTTCCATAATGTATATGATGTGGGAGTTAACATGCATGGACTTTTGGTATGTGTAAGTTAGTGTTTATAGAGAATATATTTCACAATCGAGATTCAAAAACCTTGAACTTGGTGGCTTGTAGTTTTTCTTCTCATGGGCTTTGTCATATTATAAAAAAGGAATCTAACAATTTAAAGTTAATAGCATTTTCTCAACAAGATTTTCAAAGTGTTTTTTTGTTCCCGAGTGTAATGATTTACTTGGCACTAAAGTAATAAACCTTGGTTTTTAGCATTGTTCACGAAAAATTGAGGTTTAATATAAAGAGAATTGCAAGAATGTAAAGGAAAAAAACCTTCAAACTTTAAACAAAAAGGATTAATACCTGAAACCTTTGAAAAAATTCAGTTATAAGAATAGTAAATACGTGTAATTTGATGAAAAAATACGTCCAAATTGCGTGAACGCGTAGCATGCTATAACTTATAAGTGTACGTGAGAAAAAAAGGAGGGAGAGAGAAAGAAAAAACCCAACGCCACAAGAAAATTGGGAGCGCGTCCTTCGGAAGTGAGAGAGTGACAGGTAAAAAGGGATAAGCCCCGATCCCCAGACAATCTGTGAAAGCCCATGAAAGCCGGATCCGACTACACACACGCACACACACACACACCCCGACTGTAGGCTGGAGCAGCGGTGACACGTCCCACGCCCACGGTACATGGGATGTACTGGCTGGCGTGCAGCAGAGAAAAGGCCGCACTAAAGAAGATAAGGCTGGTACAAGAAGGACGTGAGCGAGAGAGAGAGAGCAAGAATGATGATAGGCGATGGCTGGCATGGCACATCACAAGGCGGCTCTGATCCTTGTGTTTGATGTGGAGGAGGCACCTCACCTTCCAGAGAGAGACAGAGAGAGAGAGAGAGAGAGCGCTCCTTGTCATTGATGTGGAGGCAGGCACCTTCGAGAGAAAGAGAGCCAGAGAAGAGAAGCCTTTTTCTTGGTGTCCTCGGATCCACATTTTCCTCTCCTGCACTTTTCTTTCTGCCCATGACGATAAAGGAAGGCATCTATCTACCTCACTCACACCACTAGGCCTACTAGGCCTAGCCCATCCCTCAGCCCCACTCTCATACCACCCACCTTCCGACCCTCCTCCTCCTTCTATTACCACCCCCTCCCTATATAGCTTCTTTTGTGATCAACAAGGACCTCTCTCATCTCTATCACAACCATGCATGTGTCCCCGCCCATTAGGCATCTCCCATCACTCCCACCATCACCTTCAAGACTCATTCTTACAATCACCCATCGTCATTCCTTATCCAACCATCTCCTCAACCACAAGCTCTCCCACCATATTTTCATCATGACCCACGCGGCTCTCGATTCATGCATGTAAACATGTGTGCACTGCTTGTAAACATTGCTTTCGCACCTTATTCCATTGTTTATCGCTCTGTTCCCCAATCTTATCAAGTACATGTGCAACAAAAAGCATGCTCACATCTCTAGCAGCAAATGAAAAGCATGAAGCAAACTTGTTCATAAAAAGCACGAAGGAATCAAACAAAAGCCTTTCAATTTGACTTGTTCACACAATTGTTTGTGGATAATGTTGGGGACATATTACTATGTGCACTATTTTCAAAGTGGAAGTCCAAACAACTTTGAAGCTTGCTTTTTTTGTGTGACTAAGGCTTCATGTCACACACTATATTGTTTGAGAGAAATGGCAGTTGTAAATAATGCAAGGAAGAGAGGTTTATGATGCATAAGACACAAGTATCTCTCTCTCTCTCACACACACACACACACACACACACGCATAACATATATTCAAAGTGTAGAAAATGTGGCCCCCTTGCATTAAGATTATACAAGAATGTATGTGTGTCAAGAGCTAGAATGTTGATGTTGTATCCCATATGCAACTAGATGCTTTATGTATACCTATTTGCTTATTTAAGGCGCACTGTGTCAATGGAAGATGTGTGGAGTTCATTGTGCAAAGCTTTGTGCACCAAGACTATCAATGTTGTATGCAATAAGCAGGTAGATGCTTTATGTCAATGTACCCATTTTCTTATTTAAGAGACACTAGGACAATGGAAGAAATGGCCTTCGTTATGCAAAGCTTCCCACCATTCTCTCACCCTCTTACTAGCTTTTGCAAGTGCTCCCTCTTCAAGCTCTCTTCCACATTCCTATGTGATCACTCCACTTGCATACTTCAAAATAGGGTCAGGAGTACATCTGAAGGCAAGGACTACAATTGTGGGATTGAATATGATTGTAGGCTATTTTTGAAGCATTTTAATCACTATCATAAGGCTAAAGTTGTTATACCTTAAATTTAGATATTTAATCACTATCATAAGGCTAAAATTCGGATATTTTCTCTTCTTCTTCTTCTCCTCCTTCTCTATGTCCTCTAGTTTTTTCTTCTCTCTCTCTTTTTAAATATTATATTTTCTCTCTCTATAATTCTCCCTCCATGCTCCCTCTCTCTCTCTCTCCCCCCTTCTTTCTTCTACATCTTCTTCTTTTACTTTCTTTTCCCCTCTTAGTCTCTCTTAAAGTATGTAAATTTTATTTTTTCTTATATATATAAATATAATTCTCTCTTTATATTCATATTCTCTCTCTTCTTCTCCTCTCTCTCCCTGTTTTCTTCTCCTCCCCTTTCTCCTAATTTTTCTTTCTCTTTCTCTTTCCCTTTCTCCCCTTTTTTCTCTCTCTTTCAAATTATATATTTCCTCTATGTCTCTCTCTCTAAGTCAAAAACTATATACAAAAAGGTTTAATTAAAAAAAGACTATTCTCTTTTCTCTTTCCTCCCTTCTATTTGTCTTTTTCTCTTTCTTCTTCTTCTTTTTTTAATCCTTTTCCTTCTTCTTCTTCTATCTCCCTCTCAAAATGTGTGAAAAACTATGTCCAAAAAACTTTAAATTAAAAAAAAACTTTTAAAAATATTTAACTAAAAGGAAATTTAAAATAAAAAGTTTAATCTAATTAAGAGAGAGAGGGGGAGAGAGAAACTTTTGATTTAAAAAGAAGTTTAATTTAATTAGAGAGAGAGAGAGAGAGAGAGAGAGAGAGAAGGCCCTACACATGAGAGAGAGGGGGAGGGGGAAAGAAAAATGTTTAATTTAAAAAAGATTGTTCTCTTTCCTCTTTCCTCCTTCCTCCCTCTTTGTATTTTTCTCTTTTTTTTTCTTTTTTTAATCCTTCTTTTTCTTCTTCTTCTTCTCCTCTCTCTCTCTCTCTCTCTCTCTCTCTCTCTCTCTCTCTCTCTCTCTCTAGTACTACTTCTTCTATCTCCCTCTTAGTGTATGAAAAACTAAGTTCGAAAAACTTTAAATTGAAAAAACTTTTAAAAATATTTAATTTAAAGAAAATTTTAAATTAAAAAGTTTAATCTAATGCACACACACACACACACACACACATAGAACCTAGGCCCTATACATGAGAGAGAGAGAGGGGGGAGGGGGGAGGAATTTAATTAAAAAGGGGAGGAGAAAAAGAAAGAGAGAGATTATATGTGAGAGAGAAGGAAGCGGGTTTTAATTAGAGAGAGAGACACACAAAGAGAGAGAGAGAGAGAGAGAGAGAGAGAGAGAGAGAGAGCCTAAGCCCTACAATGAGAGAGAGAAGGGGGAGAGGAGGGAAAGGGGAAGAGAAAAGGAGAGAAGGAGAGATTACAAGTGAGAGAGAGGGGAGGGGAGGGGGTTTAATTGAAAAGGGAGGTTTGGAAAAAGGGGTAGGTTCGGGAAGCACTTTGGAGGTTGGAGGCTTTTCGAACCTACAACCAAAATAATATAGTAGTAAGATGAGTAAAAGAGGTCTTTTAATAACCTTTGAACACATGTGGAGATGTTGATGGCTTCTTGACGTCATGGAGTTTCTAAATAATGGTTTATGGTCAATCTTCACAAGTTTTAAGTCAAAAGTATGTTCATGATGCTATGATGCCATTTGTCTCCATAGAAATTAAGGAGGAGGGGGCGTATGTATGTTATCTAAGGAAGTGCATGTTAGATTTTTATATGAAAGAAGGCTCATATACATAAAACTTTTCTATGATTGAAGTCAAGCCAATGATGTATAGACCTATTGGGTGCTTGTTGAAAATTAACAAAACCTTTTTTCTATGTCAAGCAAAAAGGCAATGTATGAGAAGTGAGCCAAAAGTGCACCATCCCAAAGATGTGGACATCCATGTCACACGTTCATGTTACGTGTATTGGACAACTCTAACATGCAAGCATGAAGTGGTTTCAAGCTTGGAGCTTAAGGAAAATCAAGTGATGATAACAAAGATGCAGACATCAATGTTAACAAAAATGTCAATCTTGTTATATGTACTAAAGAATTCTAGCAATTTAAAATAAACACAAAGCCACATTAAAAATGGAGAATAATGCAAACCAAGCAATGATGCAAATTATGTTGATAGTTTCTTATGAATCTACCATATATAGATGAAGGGAAAAATTTTCCCCACCATGTAAAGGATTGACAACTTATGGTATGCCACATGTATTTCTTAAGATGGAGGTTAAGTTGTAACCATTTAGCAATAATGCCAATGCCCAAGTGTTAAGGAAAGTTAACCATTGCCATCAATCAAGCACTATCATGAGGAAAATGATGGATGTGGAAACTTCAAATTGAGCCCATGGTGTATATCTTGCCTCATGGTATGTGCTCCTAGCCTTTAGCCTTTGATGATGTAGTTCATGGTACATATCTATGGTTTTCTATTTTTAGTTTCACTATGTGATCTATGTTGTAAGCCATCTCTTGTAATTGATGATGTAGCCAATGTGGTATGTTTCTATCTCATATATTTCTCATGCTCTTACTAGGTTTCCTTGGCAACTTGATGTGTTAAATATCTAATAGCTTTTCACATTTGGACAACTTGTAAAGAGAATAGCTAGATTTAACCCTTTTTAGAGTAATTTTAGGGTTATTCATTTAAAGTTGGAGACTAACCAACTTAGGACCATTTTTAATACTCTCTACTTACTTCATCCTTATGTGTTTTAAAGAAAATCTAGTTAATTGATACAAATGCCATTCCTATGTTGGGAGCCAACACATTTCTTCAATAATTGGAGGATACTTAGACACTACATCTTGAACAACTTGGTAGTACATGAGAGTTCAAAATGTTTGGGTGTAATGATATATTAAGTCCACCATCACTAATAAAAAGCTTGATGGGACCAACAATCCACATGGTGTTATGTCATGCAGCATGTGTAGGTTGGCAAAGGGCAGTGAAATGTTACTATAGGTATTGAGAAGCAACATGACTCTCCCACAATTGCTACTCTTTATGAAGGCATTGTGGAGGATGAGATATGTCCTAGTATTAACATGCAAAATTTACAACCCATTCAACAATAATTTAGATGGGATGAAAAGGATACACAAGCTCTAGATTTATCATCTCTATTTGTCAAAATAGCAATCATATGCCACATTTCCTGATGTAAAACTGCCAAAGGAGGCTTGAGATACACATTGTAAGCTCTATTAGGTATGTAATGAAGCACACTTTTCCTTCTTGTATAAACCATGGAATTTTGATCACATGAATAAGGGCCACTCTATGGATATGTCTTTCACAAAAATTGAGGATCTCAAGAAGCAACTTATTGTAGTTCCAAATGGTACCTTAGTTACATATTTGAATGAATTGTTAGATTTGGTTTTGCATTTGGACTTCAAGAAATGATGAAGGGAAATCTAATTAACATTGTGACTGTTGATACAATAAGAAGAATAATCTAGACAAAATCATGTTATCTAGTCGATCTAGCATCTCACACAAGTCACCACAAAGCAAGGCGAATTCCTGTTTTATTGGTGACTAGAATCTTAAGCTTAATTGTCTAAGAAATTCTAGGAAAAATGTGATGAGGATACAAAGAAGAGAGAGATTTTTTTCATGTTATTGCCCACTTGAAATTAATATTATCCAAGAGCACTTTTTGATATATCAAAATTTGGTCCTTATGGAATGGATTGTATACATGATATTCACAAGTCTATGTGTTCATCACACATTGCAATTTTGATCCTTTTGTGCATGAGATACATACAATATTATGGTTGTTACATTTGGTATTTTGGTAGTGGGTGTATCACTCTTCATAAGGAGTTGTTTTGGTCCTTGGAGATGCCTTTGCACAAAAGCTATGTTTAGTTTATTAACAATATATCATGCATTGTTCAAGGAATGGACAACCTATAGCTCATGGCAACAAATGATAGTACAATCACTCTCATGATATAGCTTTATGTATCAAGCATAAAAAAGAACATGTTCTTAATTACCAAAGTTGGTTTTGTTGTCATGTTTTTGTGTGTGTGTGTGTGTGTGTGTGTATATATATATATATATATATATATATATGATCATAGCAATGTTGACATTATCATTGCTTCAAGGATCTTATGTTGTGGATTTTACGATTTGAATGTTTACGAGAGGATTGCACATGATGATGAATGTGTTCTTACTACCAATTTTGTTTCTAAGTTGTGTCATGTACATGTGGATACTTGATTTACCAATATTTCTTTGGACTTGCTAGGTGAAACATTATGTCTTATTTATTACATCTATGAGATCATGTGAAACATGCATGTGATGGCCCTATTCTTGCTAAAATACAATGTTTTGCATTCCCCAACATCAAATGTATTTTTGACATTAATCCCAAGCATGATCATTAGATTTGAATCTTTCATCTCACCATGGATGAAAAGTAGATGAGCCCTAGCCTTCTTTTAGGAATTCGAAGGGTCAAGGAGGTGGAATGAATCAATGGGCACATCTATACTCTAAGGAGGGAGGCCCACAAGGTTGAGATCACAAGCTTAAAAAGAGGTTAATTCATTTGTACTTTGCCTATTTAAGAGGCATTAGCATTAGTGAAGGGCTCATAAAGCGTTGTTTGATTATCACTATCTCATTTGCCATTATGGTTTTTATCATGTTGATCCTAACTTCCAATCATTCTTCATGGTACCAGATCCTTAAGCTCACTCTAGTCTCTAGTCATTCCTAATGGCTCCATCAAAACCCTAACACTTGTCTTCATAGCTAGATTATAGTCTACACACCTCTTTCTTCATCTATATCTTTGAAGAGGCACTTCCATTTCCCAAACTATTGTTATCATTATAAAGCCATTTGTCAAGCTTCAAATCAGTATTGATCTCTTCAAACCACATATGAATGTAGTTAGAATTTTCATTTTCTAGTAACTTTAGAAGCTTTTGTTAGCCATAATTAGACATAGAGTATCTTGGTCTCTTGCTTGTCATGGCTCACACACCTCCGTATTTTCAAATATTAATAGCTAGCCATGAGAGTATTTCAATATGCTAAATTACCATAATAAAGCTCACAAACATTGCAACTCTAGAAGCTATGTCGTTAGTGTATTTTGGAAAGGGTGATCAAGAGGATGAAATTCAATCATATGGTTGCAGTAGAGGAATCACAATTTCTCAAAGCCTCTTCATTTGCAAAGACATGAGGAGCATGGAAACTCTCTTGTGAAGTTTTGAAGCTAGAGATCAGTCACAACCACTATTGCCAAACCCCCATTGGGGCATTATCAAGAGGATAGGGAATGTATAGTAGGAAACTTGGAATAGTTAGAGTATTGATTGTTTGGTGAATTAGGATTTAATTATTCATCGTAAAATCTTTTCAATTTAGGATATACATGCTAAGTTTGCAAGCCTTCACCACCATTTCACTTTTGCCATCAATCTGTAGTGCATCGATAAGTGTGGAGTGTACAAGTAACCTAGTGTGAATTGTAGCATCAACAAATTTAAAGCCAAAGAAAGAACCTAAAGCTCAATCTAGACCATGATTGGGGGTTGTAGAAAAGGAAGATGAAAAATGCCCCAACTTATCATTCATAATCACAACTTGTATGGATGACCCTTCTACTAGCTTTGCCCTTTTTAACAAATTCACGGTGTAAACAATAGGATCAATGTTGTTTAATGAAGTGTCATGTGGGTTTTTCTTTGTAAAATTTGTATTAGAGATGGACATTGTTGTCAGTGCTGATATAAGCTAGTAAGACATCTCAAGTCATGGCAAGTGTCATTATTAATGTCTTCATGGACAAGTTTAGTGGTAGGATATCATACATGTCCACTCAAGTTACAATTCTCTTCATGCAAAAAAAAAGCAAGTTTCAAGTGAACAAGAACAAGATACGGATGCATCAAATTGTGTGTGGTTTTTTCTTTATGAAAGTTGTAATAGAGATAGACACTACTCCTAGAGAATTTTACATAATAATGATATCATGCATGGTCCATTGAAGTTAAACTTCTCCTTACGAATAAAAAGTTATGGGAAGTTGCAAGTGAATCAAGATATCCATGCATCAAATTGGAAAGAAGTACAAACTCACACTAACCCTAATTAGTTTGCATCTTGCACCAAGTTGAATACATCATAGAAATGTATAAGGTACATGAAGGCATGCATGGGTAAAGCTAAATAAAATCTTTGGATCAAGACTAAGAAGCATGACTTGCATATTAAAGTGGAGTCTTATGAATTAAAACTAGAAATTTAAGATTTTCTGATGATAGAATATGTAAGTAAGATGAAAAGTATGATGGCTCAAGTGGGTGTTATTGATGCCAAGATACCAAAAAAAGGTGTAATGGCCATGCCATTAGTAAGCATTCCAAAAGACTATGCATCTACTAAGGACATACATAAGAACATGGAATAATATTTGTGTCTATTCTTCTCCTCCAAGAGAAAGAAATGAAGATGACTACATATTTCCAATCCATGGAAAAGATGTAATGTCTTACACAAAGAAACCACCTTCAAAAGGACAACATGTATCATGCAATCACATAATGAAAAGAAAGGATGTGAAGGCTCCATTTGCTTTCCATAAATACAAACCAAAATATTTCAAGTGCAAGAAGGTGGGGGAGTACCATAAAAGGTTGTTGGCACAATAACAACAACAACAACAACAAGCAAGAACTATGCAACAGGCAAGAAAAAGAATCTAAATCAACAAAATCCAACCAAATAGATGATTTTTAAAGCCCTTACAATAAAAGAAAAAGAAATGTGAAAGTGAATCACCTAAGGACTCTTTCTAGCACATGACCCAAGAGCCATTTTGTAGATGCTAAGTTAGGACTAAAAGGTGTAACCAAGAGGGGGGGGGGGGGGGGGGGGGGTATTTTACTGTTTTTTAAATGTAATTTTCCAATATGACATACCCTTCAGGGAGTTATGAGAAGCAATGCTATTTTAGCATTAGGGATCCAACCTAAAACCTAAGCACAATTGCTAGATTTGATCCTTTGATGTACGCATTGATGAAATTTTAAGAACTCTTCCTATATTAGGATTTTGAAAGTTAAAGGTGGAATGAATCAATGGTCATATACCCTCTTTTAGAATTTCTTACATGAGGGCACCTCTAGTTAGTTGTAGCTTACTATATAAGGTTCATTGACATTTATAACAAAATTATATGGGTTTCCCTTTGATAGAATTATTTATGTTCCTCCATAAAACATTTGGATCCATGGATGAGAATGAGATTGGCTATTTTAGCATGGATTCGATACACATCCTAGGAGGAGCATGTCTCTAAAGAGTTTCACACATTTATAGCTCAAAAAAGTATTAAGTATCAATATATAATGCCTTACACTTTGTAGCAAAATGGAGTGATCGAGAGGAAAAAATGATATATTTTAGAGATGGAAAGATGCATAGTGAAATAACAAACTTTACATCATAGTTTATTGGAAGCTATCCGATGCCAATTATGCATATTGAGTAGGTGTCCAATTATGGCTTTGCAATTATTTATATTGAGTAGATGTCCAATTATGGCTTTGCAAATGTCTTAGGAGGTTTAGTATGATAAAAAATGTTACATTATGTGTATGCATGTTTTGGAACACTTGGCTTATGACATTTTGCCTTTACGAAAATGCAAAAAGCTAGGTGACAAGGCTATGAAGTGATCTCTATTTTGTATAGCAATGAAAATAGAGGATATAGGATTTATGACCTTGCTACAAAAATTAATTGATTTGTTAGTAGGGATTGCCTTTGCAAAATATACAGTTTAGCTTTTCTCTCATGAAAAAGGAAAAAACACGTAACTACTTAAAATACATTGAAAACTCTCATTCCCTTATTTGGTACTAAATAAATTGATCTCAACCATGGCCCTTTGCCATCTACACTCTCTCATGTGTAATCACAGATATTGCCCACTAGTTTGCCACTTGGATGTGGAGATAGAGGAGCATTAGTAGGTATGTAGATGTCATGGCCTTCCATGGCCAGAGATACTTGAGACTTTAGGAGCTTTGCAAACACCAAGATACATTGGCTAGCCCTTGAACACTAGCCATGAGTACACATGGAAATAGTTAATAGAAATCGATAGACTTCTTCTCAAAGATCCCACCACCACCACCACTTGTACAGCACCCACCTTGCCAAGTAGAGGACAATCCAAGGTGAAAACTTTTGATAGACCATGATATAATTGAGGATATGACATTTGGATGAGGTTGTGCTTGAGGAGAGAGCAACCATTTATGATTGCAAAGAGCTTTCCAAATGGGCTGTGTAGACTATTAAAGTAGCGAATTGGATGCTCCTTTACCTAATAGGAAATGTGATGGGACTTCTTTTAATGCTCCATGTTTTGACAATCATGCTCTTATTACTTCTATGTGTGTGATGGTGAGGAATTGGCCCTATTTGATTAAGAAAAAGAGAGTATTGATTCAATAATTGGCATATAGGATGAATATGATTTCATAATCAATAATGGCACATGGCAATTGGTTGAGTTGCATGAAGGAAAAATACCCATTAGTACTAGAGGTGGATCTAGAAGTTTAAGAGGAAAGAGATTGTAACATTGATTGCTACAAGCACTCAACTTATTGCAAAGGGCTACGCTTAGTAGAATGGGATAGATTATGATAAGACCTTGAAACTTACTTCATGTATTAATCACCATTCAATCTATTGTTATATTGGTTGTGCATTATGGATGGAAAGTACATTGCATGGACAATAAACCTACTTTGCTTAATGGATGAGAAGTTTTATGTGTCGCAACCTCCTAGATTTAGTGTTAACAAACATGAGGCAAAACTATGCAAGATGAGAAAGGCTTTTTGTAGTCATAAACATGCACCTCAAGTTCGATATGAGAATACAAATGCAAATTGCTTGCTTGTGGTTTTTGCAATAGTTTGACTTAGTGTGCACTTGTCAACTTCACACTTTTATTTGGTTGATTCTCTACTCACTTGTCATTAATAGATTGTAATTTCAACCTTCAAAGTTGAACTATGCCTCGAGCTTTGAGATGTTTGACTTGGTATCGTTTCATTGTTACAATATCAATGTAATCGAATTGATCTATCCATATAAGTGTCTTTTTAATGTCTATTTAATTATTTCGGGTGTGAAGTTTGCAATATCGCATGTGAGACTAGGTCTATGAATAGCCTTGGTTTGCAACCTTGATAAGATATGAAGAGCATGTTTTGTTACCTAGAAGGTGCACAAGGTTATGTATGCTTTATCCTATCCATATAGTGTTGATAAATAGTCATTAGAGTGTCAACTAATGGGTTTTGATCTCATCTTGATGCTTCATGTATACAATGACTAAGGAAATGATAGCCTATTATGGCCACTTATATGTGTAATGCTAAGTACATAGAAAAATCCACATATGTAGAGTTTACATGGCCCATATGACTTCTTGATTGATCATCTTCTACCATGATTTATATTTATAATCAATATGATTTGGTAATTGCAATGAATCTAGTCTTTCATGCTTGCACAAAGCACATTGAATTGCATCATTATTATGCTAATGAGTGAATCTTAGTAGGCCAAATTAGTTTGATTTATCTTTTTGCAGAGCATAAAGTGGTAGATCTATTTATGAAGGCCCTCACTCGTGAGACCTATAAAGCTTTTTGCAAGATTGAAGAACATTGTGTTGCAAAGTTAGTCAACATGAGCAAGTAACCTATCATATTGTCAAGATGTCATCTCATGTGTCAAAAACACAAGAAGCCATGTGCAATACTTCACTATGATACCAAAGGACCTGAAGATGAATTTACAATAGATATGATGTCTATACATGCAATCTATTAAATCCCCCAAAAATTAGATAGTGTTAGTTGTACATACTAATAAGGAACCCAATGTAGCTAAAATGTTCAAGGATCAAGGCTCGAAGTTGACACCAAATCTAATGGTTCCAATCTAAAAACAAGTGAAGAAACTCATGGGAGCACATACTAACCATACATAAGTATGCTCACAAATGTTGACTCCAATCACTATACATAGCAACTAAGTGCTTAAAAGTTTCAACTTATGTCTACTTGAGGATGATCCAAACAAAGAGTTTAAAAGATGGAACACTCTACTTTGATACTTCATTATGTGTGTTGTGTTACTAAGGAATGTGAGAACCAAGTTGACATTATTATATTTTTAGGGAATTTTCTTAATTGAAGTTCATTAGAGACATGGATATTTTTCTATAACAAGACACACATCATACTTGATTGAGGAGACTTATTTTCTAGATGACAAAGAGATAAATATTATCTTAGGAACATGCCTTGAAATAGTAGGACATGAAATATTACATGATGTTATCTCAAGAACATAGCTTGAAATAGTAGCAATACGAAACATTACACCATGTTCGGAATGTCTTATTGAAAGAATTGTGATATAGAAATGAAAGCAATCATATGACAAAAATTTAGATCACTAGATGCCACGCTATGTATATTTTTATGATTCAAATAAGAATTATGAAATAGTATTAAAATAAACTCACATCACAAAACATAGATCCCATGCCTCAATAGGGATCTAAACATGAAGTTGTGGAATTCCTAGTTCCCTCAGTAACCTAGTCCTTTGATTTGGAACATAGACATCAAATTTAAAATAGAGCATGGACTAAAATAAAACTACAAACCAAAGACCATATTACATGAATGCACTAAAGCATGGTATCCACATATGCAAGAGTCTTTGGACTTGTATCGAGGTTTATGCAAATTAATAATAATTTTGTTAGGAATACAAATATTCAATTATGAGTTACCTATACATAAAGGGAGACAAGGACAAGTATTAGCAAAATTGTGATTGTATGACATCCTTAATAAGTCTTAAGAACTAGCACATGGATACAAAACTTTACAAAACTAACATGACTAAATAGTTTCTTAAAATTACTTTCAAAACACATATCTTGGCCTTTGATATAGTAAATTTATGGTTTTTCATGCCAAATAGTTTGGACTTGTTTGGAGGAGGACCTATTTGTCCCTAGAGTTTTAAAAATCCACTTGTATTTTCATTATAGGCTAGTTTGATACATTGATTAATGTAGTTCTGATTATGAATCATATTATGATTTTTTTTTAATTTTAGGGATGCATCCCCATGCTAGGGGATTTTCCCCCATATATCAAAAAAGTGAGAGAGTGAGCAAGAACTATGTTAATGCCCATATGTATAGGTAGGAAAGTAAGCTAAATGAATATTGGAGCTTAAACACATTGGAATCTTCCTCCTTGATGACCCTACCATGGAGAAGGACTCATCTAGTGTTTGGGAGGAAAAGGGCTTGGACTTTCATGAGCATAACGTAAAGAAAAGTTTTGCAAAAAGAGTGGAGCACATGGCAAGACTTGAACCTACAATCTCACAATTATGACACAAAATGTTGACCTTTAGTCCATTACCTTTAGGGTACCATACTTACATTCTATATTTTCAAGTCTAGTTTCCCATGGTCCATGATGCCAATGAAGCAAAGCCATCATCCTCATCTAATTGACATGGGTAACTTTGAATTCTTAACAAAACATGGTTTTGATGTATGTTAACATTCAATTTCGTGTTGAGTTGTGCTTTAGAAGCCTATATTTTGATGGTTGGTTAAAAGGACATAGGAAAAAAACATAATGGGAACAAGCTATTTCTTAGACTCCATGCTTCTTCTTTATATTTACTTTCATATTTTCTTTGAGAGTTCAATTGGACTTAAACTAGAGGTTACAAGTATTACGATTGAACAATAAAACATAACATGAAAACTTGTTTCTATCATAATAGATTTGCATCATTTTGTAAGGTCAATGTGGTAGCATCTTTGCCTAAGTGCATATTAGCAAAGAAAGAAATATGTAGCTTTTCCTTCTAGGATTTTCACTAGGACTTGGTTGTCCAAAAAGTCCATTGTAAAGGAAATCTAGTGAAATTTGATAATTTGATGGGCTTTTAGTAAGAAAGGAAAGCGCATTCAAACCTAAAAGAACTTTCAATTGTTTTCTATAAACTAGCCAAAGACATGAAAGAAAGATCACCATTGTCACCTACCTTATTGCCATATTTTTTTCAAACTTTTTAATTTTAAGAAGTGCAAAGAGGTAGGTCATGACTCATATTTGCTTTGTGGACTAGAATTTTTCATATCCTTATCTTCCTTGGTAGGTACTTGATAGTTGCGCTCCCAAATCTTTTTATAATGGTGGTAAAGCCTCATAAAGACTAATATATTGGTTCTGCACATGTTCTACCTAGGTATCAAGTTTATTAAGTTAAGCTAGTAATTATCTCTTATTAATAGTCACTGAGGTGTAAACTCATAGTATAAAATTTGATTGTCACATACTTGCATATTCCGGTTTTTTGTATGTCTTCTTTTTGGGGTGAAAATTCAATGTTCAGGTTTCAAAAGCCAATGAGCATTCTCCATCGAAGTATGGTGGGATCCAATATCACTTTAAATTGATGAATAATGGAGAACATTGCAAATGATAGCCTATTGAAAACATATTTTTCAAAAGTGGAAAAAAGAGCTTAATGAGAAGAAGGAGGAAGAGAATAGAGATGCACATGATTTGCATGAGCATTTCATGAGACAAGTCAATTGATTGGCTACTCACAAGTGAAGAAGAAAAACAATGCATTTTGTATGCCAACAAGTGCACAAAAGTCATTATGGAAAGAAGAACATGGTGAGCTATAGCTAACTTGATGAAATTCATTTTCACTACCCAAGAGTACACATCAACTGTGGTAGCATGCTTTCACATTGAATTCTAATAAACGGAAGCTTGGAAGGCTATTAAACATGGAAATTTATGAAAAATAATTGGAATTATGGCTTTTCCAACCAATTCCTTCAAAGTTTAGCAAGCTAATGAAGTTGAGTCAAGAAGGGCACTTGTCAATGTGCTAGAGCATTACTACCTTCTTATGCATTTTAATGTGATAAGTTTTTGTTGAGGCACTCCAAGCCATCACATTAGGAATAAAAGAGAGGGAAAAGTACGCAAAATGATAATGAAATTGAGAATAATCACAAAAACAATTAATGGCCTTATATTATCCAAAACTTTAGTTAGCATGAGTGATTTTACCAAGAACTATTGGGACACTTACAACCATTAAAGTAAGATTCCCTTAAAGATTATAATAATCAAAATATCAGGGCTGCAAAATGAACCACAATTTGCGCATGTGCACAAAGGTAAGCAAGGATTGTAGAGGGATCATATTGCTTGATGTATGGTGCTTGTTTGAGGCCCATCAAGGCTTCATGGTAGATTGACGTGTAATTTAATGTTGTGTTGATTTTTTGATAGAGTTCTTTTTAATGGCAGAGTATAAATCTATCAAGATGCTCCAGGATATTTTTTCTCGTCTCATCATGATCTATGGCTTGCTTATATCAACTTAACAACAACTCATTGTTTGTTATTAATATAGCCAATCACTTGTCACTACAACTAATTCCTTTGTGCATTCTACAAAGATCCATACTACGCATTGTTTCCCCAACCAAAACTCCCCCTCCCCACCCTTGACCGCCTTGGGTCCCCCAAAACACCCCACCTAACAACACATACAAAAAGACAAAACAAAACAAAATGCATGTACTCTTTAATTGAAATGATTTTTTTAAAGCTCTTTGAGCATTCTCCTTTCCCTATTAGATGGCAAGCCTTGAAATTAGAAATGATCTCATGCGTAAAATCATAATAAGAAATATATCATTTTGTTTGACTACATACGTTATATACTTTATGTTGTGCTTGGCTAAATATAACATTTTATGCCAACAAAATGTGATTAGTTCATGTAAAATTTAGTGATTATGATTCCCAAATTCTAACCAATTCATATGAAACATGTGATCCTATAATAAACACCAACAATTGGAAATAACTTTCAAATCTATTATTCATCTTATTGATGATAACATCAACTTAATGTCAAATAATTGTTATGCAACTGAGAAGAAATTGATAAGAAGGGTTAAAGAAGTGGTCACCTTAATAGCTTTATTTATAGAAGCAAAATTGATATTGGAAATTCAAATATTTGGACGTGAAAGCATTTGAAACATGGGATATTGTAAATAGAAAACTTATTGGGATTTATTGAAAGATGGCCTATTGTAGTTCTATTGGAATGCAAATCATTATAAAAAATGATGGGGTTTTGCATAAACATGATAGTCTCCCATCACAAGTCCTTAACCATGTTAATAATGTTTTGCATCACTTAATTATTCGATTACCAATTCAAGGACCTAAGTGTTGGAAATAATTGCTAGATTCGATTTAATTTGATTTTTCACAAACTATTGCTCCAAATGACCTTTTATTTATTTCATAAACATTAGTTCTCTATTCCATCTCTACAGCAATATTAAGGGGCTTGGATCGTTCTAATAAAGCGCAATATCAAGAGCAATGTGGTTACCTCTAACAATTGCAAGCTCTATGTTGAGTGATTCCAAAATTAACCCCCCTGTCCGCCCACTTTAATACATTTGATAATGTATAATGGATATTCATGATAGGATCACTCTTCAATTTGAAACTTTGTTAGTTGCTTCATTGAAGACAACATTTAGGTCCTTATAGTCAATAGTGGGATTTCTAGCAAGGAGATGATATTTTCTCATTCTAGATTCTAAAAATGAAATATTTATTGCATAATCAATAGGTAAGTCATCCTCAAAAATCCTTTTAACCATGCCATGCAACCTAGTTGCATGGCATGCATAGACTCTAGTTACTTAGTCACTCCTTTTCTTCGTAACAATCAACTCAACAATAAAGCTATTGCTATAATCATGGGATTCAACATTATAATATATTTCCTAGCCATCTTAGTTAGGCAAAGATGAAGGGCCGAGTCCTAGAGCTTGTATGCATTCCAACTTAACAATAGAATGATAGTGTAGGTTGGATAAATAGGTTGAGGACTGTTGATTTAACATATAGTAGCCAATTTGTTAACCTCCAATTACTTATCTTCCCTTTGAGTTTGTGAAGTACCCAAAAGGTCTTGCTAGATTCACATATATATCTCCCCCACTCAAAAATGGAGACATATAAAAATATTACCTTTGTTGATTATTCCAACCTTCCATTGGAGGTTTCTCAAGTGCTATTTAGTAATACTCATTAGAGAGGACTTATGATAATTGATGGAGAACCCTGTTGCCTCTTCATACAAGTCTAGTAGCTCCATAGTTTTTTCTATGTTCTCCTTAGTGGCTTTGAGACATAAGGAGATTGTATGTGAACCCTTGACCAATCAACTGCTTGTGATTGTATTTCACACCTTCAAGACTTCCTTCTTTTGTGAGAACCTTCATCATGCAAAACAATGGGTGGGTTCCGATTGCAAATAGTAGTGGGATATATGGAGGGCATTTGTATCTCTCCCCCTTGCCAATGCAAAAAAGCTATAGCAAGAAACCATTCAAGGATAAAAAGGCCCGGCCAATTCTTGATAGAAAGTATAGAACACCTACAATTTTCCTATCAAAACCCACTTTAAACATGATTCTTTGAATATAGGACCACCTTACTTTGTCAAAACCTTTCTAAATGTTGAGTTAGAGAGAGACAACTTTTTGCCCAAATGACTTGGCCTATTCAATGGCAAGCATTGCATTAACGACATTATCTAGAAGGCTCCTTCCCTTTATGAAGCCATATTAATGGCTGTTGATATGTTTCTTGAGGATCATCCTAGCCTTTTGACTAAGGCGTTCATAAAAATTTTGTATATAGAATTGATCAATGAGATTAGCCTCCAATGGGTAATTTTTGTGATCTTTCTTATCCGCAAAGAAGGTAATGAGTCCACATCCTCCAATATTCATTGATAAGGAATGTTTTCTTGTCACTAATATCTTGCTAATAATGCTTTACGAGTCATGACCTCATCAAACTGGGTAACTTGTTACCACCACGGTCCTTCAATGTTGCATTGAGTTCCTCTATTGTGAATGATTTGGATATGAACATGTTCTCTTTTGCAACCATGCCTACAAGAATTGATATTAAAAACCTATTAGTGGCATACACAACATCTTCTTACCCTTTGTACTTGGATAGATTAGAAAAGAATTCATTGTAGTACTTCGCTAGGTGATCCTGCTTTGTCATCCAAGTCCCATCATTCAATTGAAGAGTTTAATTAAAGAGAAATCACACTTTTCTTTAGCCTCTTCCTATGAAGGCTTCTAACAAAAGCAGGACACAAATAGTTCTAGTCGAAGATAAGCCATTTGTTAAATGTAAAACTAAGACTTTTGAAGTCTCAAACTAGGATGCTCTCCTTATCACTGCATTTCCTTCAATAACTATAGTTCCTCTTCATTCAGGTGCCTAGACTTGGTAGTACTAGCAAGAATAGGAAGAATATTATTTATCTATGCTAATTCTTCTCTTTTAATTCACATAGCCATGAACTTTGTAAATTGATTATATGTTGTAGGGTGTTGATGAAGAAGCCCCATGGATTGTACAACTTGTTCTTAATGTCATTTGATAATTTTTTAATTGCATCCATAAATATGCAATGGAAGGAAATCTACTTATAGTGTCTCTGGGATTGTTTGTAAGCCACTTTATGCATGCCCTTGAATCTTTGAAAAGTTATTGATCTGAGTTGAAGGATTAGGGGAAAGCGGTCTCACAACACACAACTAATGTCAACATCTATGATAGATATCTCAAGAAGCCACTCCCCAAAGCTGCTACAAATCCACTTGTCCAACCATGCCCAATAGCTTTTATGGCTTAAGGAGTTGAAGATTTAGGAAATATTGTTGACATGCAAATAGTCCACTAGGTCAATTGAAATAAAGTGATCTTTAAGATAGGACCATGTGCCCATCTCCTCTCCAAAAATAATTGTTGAAGTGTAGGCATTATATAACTTCCTCACCATGTTGAAGTCTCATCCTATCAAGAAATCTCTAGTTTGCATCTCTTTTAGAGATAGCCATTTCTCCTTTCTTATTCTTCTATCTATCAATCGATATACATTCGTGATGTTGATGCATTGTTGCTCCCATTTGAAGGAGACTACAATGATTCCACCTTTGCCTAATCTATATGTACACACTAGCTCCCTAATGGCCTATACCATTGTCATATTACTTAAAGATGAGCATGTTGATACACTTATGAAGTAGATATAATCCTTGTGGAAAAATTGAGTCCCACTCCATTTATGCAGCTTATGCTCCTACACCAAAACTACATGCAAGTCATGATTATTGATCCACTTTCAAAACAAGTATAATTTGGTATCCCCATTTAAAACCTTAGCATTTAGTGTGGCCATCTTAATTTGATCCCTTGAGACTTCCATCAATAGTGTTTTGATTTGGATTTTTCCCCTTTTTGAACCCCTTATCATTGTACTTGAGAGTTGTATGATTGTTAAGCCAATTACTTTGTTTGAGGACTTCTAGCTTATCACACAATCCCAAATAAATTGTGCTTTGAGTGAATTCTGATTATCACACCTAGCATTTGCCCCCACATAGCCTTTCCTAGATGTTTCTTGGATGACTTTGTAGAAGCCCTTCATGCCTTAGTAGATTTGCTCCACTTGACTATCACACTTAAGTATTGCATTGAACCACAATGTCATCTCCATAGACTTAGGAGGTTTGCTAGTGAAGAAGACCACGGTGGCGCTTGTGCTGAATCACAAGTCATTTTTGCACACCTTCTTTGAGTCTAGGACAATCTTTTTGGATAAGACTTTAATTCTCTCATCCATGTTCTTTTACTGCTTTTAGATATTGTAGAAGCAACTTGGAGATTGGCTTCAAGTTTGAGTTGAAAGTCCTCTTGGGTGCTAGGGGATTTCTCATTTGACAAGACAATGTCACCAATCTTTTCATCATCTTGGAGACTAACTATTATTGATTTGACATATGACTCCCTATGTTTTCTCTTGTGGTTGTGCATTGTTCCTTCCCCAACATCATTAATGGTTTTGCTATCTTTCGCAAAAATTTCCACCATGTCTACATTGGTTGGTTTGGACCTACCCAGACTAGGTCACATGCATTGGATCACATGCAATGTAGCACATGTGATGTGGAATATGGTCACCTATTTAATTGGTCCAATGTAAAAATTATTATCACTTTTAGCCCTTTCAACACCTTAGTCTCTCTAGTCATTCCACCTTTTCTAAAGTCATGATATCGAGATATTTACCCATTGGCTAATTGTTTGACGTTGGCCCAAGGGAGCAATACATCTATATCTTGAAATAATCAAACTCTAAAGTACTAATGAAACTTGTAGAGAATAGTGTGCCTTAACTTGATAGGAAACAAGAGTTGCACTAATGAAATAGTTGTCACCACACACGCGCGCACGCACGCACGCACGCACGCACGCACGCACGCACGCACGCACACACACACACACACACACACACACACACACACACACACACACACACACACACACACACACACACACACACACACACACACACACACACACAAGCAATTAAAATAGAATTCATTGGAGTGAAACACTTCCACCAATCAAAATTCTAAAATGAGGCTAGGTCTTGTAGAATCGAGTTAATGTCATTCGAATTTCTCTCCATTTGATTGATGCACTCAAATACTTCTTTTTTTAAAGGAAGCATTACTAATATTAATTGAAGAAAGAAAAGAGGGTATATGTACATAATAGCTAGGGGGTAACCCCTTAGATCATTTTTAGAAAAAAAGTCATGAGACTAAATGGGGACATTTGATTTGGGAGTTGGATCAATTTGGGGAGGGTTGATAGGGCATGTTCGAGTATGGAGGACCATTGTTAGTCTTCTCAGACCATATAAGGTTCCACATGGCCTCCCTTTACTATACTTTGCATCAACACTCCGCGTGGATTTTGAATTTCCTAAAGGTTATTGATTCTTCCTATTTTACTTCACAAGACTATGTAAACTTATTAGGGTGCCCCTCCCCTACCCCCAAAAGGTAAGTTGTTTTTTTTTTTTTTGGATGTGTATGGTTTCGTTGGTTGTGTTTTGTGTTTTGTTTTTTTAAATTTTGTTATTTAGTGTATTGTAGTGTGTTTTGAAATTGATTAGGAGAGAAAAAGGGTGGGAAAAACGGCCCGCCCCCGTCCTGCGTGCGTGCGCGGGGTGGGGGTAAAAAAATTTGCAATGGTGGAACCTGACGGGGCGGGGATGGCAACACACGAGTAGTCGCAGATGCCATGGGGCAACGCGAGGTGCTTAAACCCAAAAACACGCATGATCACGTGTGAGGCGTGGGATGCGGCACACGTGAATGGAAAGAAAAATTAATAAAATACAAACCGGACATCGGATCGAAAAACTATAAAACAGAAAAATGTGCTCTTGTAAAGTCCTTCAAGTTGTGCCATTGCACCCTTTGGGGGGGTCAAACATGCAAGAAAGTATACACATGTGGGGATCAATATGTGGTTGAGAATGACACATCTGGAGGTGAAGGAAAGTTGTGCCCATATCCATTTCTCGAGCTTCTTTTGGATCTTGGTCATCACCCAATTCCATCTTTGGTTCAATGAGACACCAAACCCCATTGGTATGCCTAGAAGTCTAAAAATTTTGCCTTCTAAGATTTCTTGGGACCCAATTGCAAGTATCTCTTGGGGGTAAAGGCGCCTCTGCCTAGCCGCCCGTGTATTACTACACTGACAGTCACCGCCACTGCACACTGTAGGTGGCGGGCGCCCGTCACCGTCACTTTATTCTTTATTCTTTTAGTGACAATTTGAATAAAGGAAGGCCTGGTCACACATTGTGACTGTTGGAGTTCCCATTTCTAGTCTCTCTCTTTCTTGCTCTTGCTCTCTCGCCATAGCTCTTGAGTCCAACCTTTGATCCGTCGCTCCCTTTCAACTGGTATTAGAACTTTGCTTTCCGACTCTTGAGCTTGGTTCATGGCATTCTCAGCATCCCATCAACTCCCTACTTGCATTGGGTCTCCTTCTCGGCAGCCATATCTCACTCCTTCGAGCTCCCGTCACTCCCCGGCTTCCCGAGTACCTTCCCGGCATTGTTGAGCACCTTTAGGGCATTACATCAGAGGTATTTGATCATTTTCTTTAGGGTTTACTTTAGTTCTCAGGTCTCACAGGCTATAAACAAGATTGGGACAGCCACCATTGAAGCTCCCTTGCTTCATATCTCACTTGCCTTTGAACAAGACTTGCTCGAGCTTGTTTGAGGCCTTCTTTGGCTTTAACCAGACCCCTCCGAAGCTTGGCCACCATTTTTTGTAGCCCCAGGACCAGCATTTATAGTTGGTGGAATCACGTAGCTCTCCCATATGTGTTTTCAGCATTGACAGTCACAACAGCAGCTCTCCCCCTCCATTGGCACTTGGAAAGGCTCCATTTCGGGCATATGAACATGCTTTCATGCTTGATTTTGATGGTTGATGTGTTGGCATAGCATTTGGACTGATTTAACACTGTTTTGGGACTGTCATAACAGTCCACAGGTAGTTTATGACAGTGTTACACTGAATTTGATGCTACAGCTTGTTTGGCATTGTCATTTCATGCCCGGTTGGTCCCGTTTGATGCCCGAATGTTAGGGGAATGTATGCCTATTGTTTGGCAACCATTTGGAGATGATTTTGGTGTTGAAATGATCAGTTTGGAATAGTAAATCACTGTTGTACACAGTTGGGCTGAAGTCATTTTACTCATGTATACTTATGCCTATGCTTTTTGGGCATATATGGTTATGTATTGACACTTGGGGCTCGACATAGAGCTTGGTTTTGATTCGGGATCGTTGGTTGAGCTTGAGATCGCTTTGCAAAGCATTTGGATGCTCCGTCTTGGATGTACTTATGGCATGTATGTTGCTTATGTCTGACCGGTCTTGACATGCTTAGCCTATGCCATTACTACATGCTTGTTACATTATTTGGAGCCTATTGCTATACTGGAGCTCGGTCTTGGCTTGACCTTGGATTCTCGGAGCTTACTTGAGCTATTTATTGGCTTGCCATAGTTGTATCTTGGGATGTACTTGATGTCTTACATGCTTATGGATGCTACATACGGATGCACTACCGCCTACATATTCAGGATGTACTATTGATGTATTGTCTTGGACTTATGTCATTGGCACTGTGTCTTGCCTTGGCTTGAGCTCTTGAGCTCGTACATACAACTTTTGTGCTAGTGGGAGCATTCTTGAATGCTTATCAGACATTGAGTAGGTGGTACTTTTATGCATTGAGCTGTTACATGCTATTGAGTAGTTACAGACACTTGAGACTTTGGGACTTCTTACCTTTTGGGATGATACACCATATGTCTTGGTTCACTGTATGCATATGAGCTAAGTCTCAGTTTTGGATCCATATCTTTGTGAACTGACACCTACTTGTGTCAAGTTTTGGTAGTGGCAGGAACACTTTGCCCCATTGCCTGGGGGGTATGCCTACTCATTGGCAGATGTTTGTATGACATACTTGGGTGTTGGATTCATGCTTATCGATCGCCATATGCTTATGCTATGCCCGCATAATGCCGGCTTTGGTCTTGGCAGTATTTGATTGCCTTGGGATCCGATTTTGGCACTGTTAGCTCTCTTTTACTGAAATCTGAAATTTATTACAGCAAGCATATATGTATGGACTGACATGGATTTTTCATGCTGAAACACTCTGAAATGATGTACTTTCACTAGTACTTGGTGGACAACAGCTTTGGTTCCACTTTCTTCGCCATTTTTCCTCGATTTTGGTGATTTTTTGATCATTTTCTGCAGTAAACAACAAGCAGTTTTGAACTGTCTACAGTCTTCCAGCCTGCATTATGGCGAGTTCGTCCATTGATCATGCTATTTTCAACATCACTAAGCTTGATGGTACGAATTACTCTTATTGGAAGAGCCAGATTTGGCAGGTGTTGGTGCAGAAATCGCAGATCAAACCTTTGAGGTTAAGCGGGCATCCGCCTGCAACTATGCCAGGTGCGGAATGGCTTGAGCTTGATGAGTTATGCAAGTCCACTATTGTATTGTCTCTCACAGAACAAGTTCACTATAATGTCTTTGAGGAAGAACAGAGTGCATGGTAGTTGAGGGAAAAGACCAAAAATCTCTATGACAAGAAAAGTCCAACGAGTCAGATGTATTGGCTGAAGCAGCTTATGGATTTGCGCATAAAGGAGAATGTGACTATGTCTGCTCACTTGAGTCAATTCCATGCTATACTCGAGAACTTGACTTCGCAGATGAGGTCTTTTCTCCTGTGGTTAAGATGACCACCCTGCGCTTAGTCTTGGCTTTAGTTGCCCAACTTGACTTGGATTTATACCAGATGGATGTCAAGACGGCTTTCTTACATGGGGACTTGCATGATGAGATTTATATGGAGCAGCCTAAGGGCTTCACAGAACTTGGCAGGGAGCGCCTAGTGTGCAAATTGAAGAAAAGTCTTTATGGCTTGAAACATGCACCTAAGGAGTGGTATCATAAGTTTGATGCCTTTATGCAGTCACAAGGCTACAGTAGGAGTGCTATGGATCCGTGTCTTTACACGAAGAAAGCCCGTGATGGTTCTTTATTGATTTTGGTACTCTATGTGGATGATATGTTGATAGCAAGGAAAGCTCATGATGAGCTAGATGCTCTTAAGGCTCAACTCAAGAAGAGCTTTGAGATGAAAGATCTAGGACATGCCGCTCACATACTTGGTATGCGCATTAGACGCGACAGGCATCAGGGACTCCTCTACTTGTCACAGAGGGAGTACATTCATAAAGTCCTTGAGCGCTTTCGCATGTAGGACGTAAAGCCTATTGGCTGTCCATTGTCTTCTTATGTGAAGGTATCGCATGCTGATTGTCCACAGATAGATGAGCAGAGGGCCGAGATGGCCAAGATTCCCTATGCATCCTCTGTGGTCAGTCTTATGTATGCCATGATAGCCACTCATCCAGATATTGCCTTTGCAGTTGGTGTTGTGGCACGCTATATGGCTACACCTGGCAAAAAGCATTGGGATGTCGTGAAGGGTATCGTGAGGTACCTGAAGGGCACTGCAGATATGTGCATATGCTATGGTAGCCAGGATACAGGAGCCGTGGGGTACACTAACTCTGATTATGCAGCACATGCAGATAGTAGGAAGTCCACTTTCGGCTATGTATTCACCTATGCTGGAGGTGTTGTTTCTTGGATGTCCAGGGTGCAGAAATGCACGGCCCTTTCTACTATAGAGGCCGAGTATGTTGCAGCCATTGAGGTTTGCAAGGAGGCCATTTGGTTGGGTCGTTTAGTTGCTGACCTTGGTATTGATGCTATCCCTACACTGCATTCGGATTCTATGAGTGCTATTCAGTTAGCCAAGAATCTGGTCTTCCATGCGAAGATGAAACACATTGAGGTGAGGTATCACTTCATACGTGGGGTTGTTGAGGACAAGTGTGTTGATCTTGTCAAGATCTCGACTGACCAGAATCCTGCAGATCTGCTCACGAAAAGCCTCTCTACAAAGCGCTTTGCCTTCCTCAGGAGGTTGATGGGTGTGGGATGAGATGACGTCTTTCCTCATCCTATTGTACATGTGTACATGTTGTACTGTTTTTTTTTCTTTTTCTTTTCACTCCTCATTGGGGCAAATTCACCTTTAAGTGGGAGGTTGTTGGGGGTAAAGACGCCTCTGCCTAGCCGCCCGTGTATTACTATACTGACAGCCACCGCCATTGCACATTGCAGATGGCGGGCACCTGTCACCGTCACTTTATTCTTTATTCTTTTAGTGACATTTTGAATAAAGGAAGGCCCGGTCACACATTGTGACTGTTGGAGTTCCCATTTCTAGTCTTTCCCTTTCTTGCTCTTGCTCTCTCGCCATAGCTCTCGAGTCCAACCTTCGATCCGTCACTCCCTTTCAATATCCACTCAAGGGGTTCCTTTACTAGTGTCTTAATTCCTATTTTGGAGTGGTTTATCACAAAGCCTAATGCTTCACAAAAAATTTCAAGGCACTCCCAAAAGGTGTTTATGGATTCTGGGTCATTGTCAAAGGTGGCATTGGTGTCATTAGCAAATAAGTTTAGTAGCATCTCCTTGTTGTCGGGGAGCTTAAATGCTTCTTATTTTTCTATTGTTCCTTTTGTCTAGTAATAGCCATCCTAGACCATCAGTTTTGCTATGGCAAATAATAGGGGAGCCAGGGGGTAGCCTTTCCTAATAGATCTCTTGAGGGACAGTTCCTTTGTTGTATTCCCCGTATATGGCTATTCTTGTTGAGGTGCTCCCAAAAATCATTGAGAAAAATTCGATAAATTTGCAGCCAACCAATAAATTGATAATATCATTGAGGATATACCTTCATTTAATGAACCCTTTTTACTCTTTTATTATCCATTTATTGAGGTTAAGCATGAGCCTTCTAATAATGGCTTTTGCATATATCTTAAATGTTGAGGTGAGGTAGGCAATTGGCCTCCAATTCCCTTAGATCTCCTTCTTATCTTCCTTGTGTATTGGCTTGACCACCCCTTCATTAAGGGAGGAGGGGAGTGCTTCATAGTTGATTGATTCTCGCTAGACTTCCATAAGCGGGGAAATGACTATTTCCTTGAACTGTTGGAAGAATTCGTTAGGGAGTCCATCAATGCCTAGGGACTTGCCTTTAGCAAGGGAGTCAATTGTGTTAGCTATTTCCACATGTTGGATATCCGAATTGAGCATTGGGACTAGTTTAGGAGGGATGATCTTGTTCCTACACATGGAGACCATTGCTTTAGCAGCCATTTGTTTGTCCGTGGTTACCCTAGAAGTGTTCGTATGCCACCCTTAGGTTTTCCTCCTAGTTGATTGCCATAGTCCTCCCGAAGGAATGTTATTCTATCTTTGACTTGTTTTTGTTTGAGAGACATGAAGTACTATTTAGTGGGTTTTCCCCCTTGTCTACCCACTAGTTTCTCAACTGGAGCTGGATGCTTTCTCCTTTGAGAAGCTCTTCTTTCTTGAGCTTGACCTTAACCGACATCAGTTGGGGTTGCAAGTCGATATCCCCCACTTCTATTCTTTGCTTTAATGAGGTTAGTTCTAGGTATGTTTTGGCCCTTCACTCTTGACTCTAATAAAGGTGGCTTTGGATTTGCTAAGGAAAATTTGGGATTCCCTTATCGCTAGTTGGGCTGGCTGGGAAGTGGGTTTCCCTAATCATATTCCCCAATGGCAAGATGGAAATTCATATATGCACTCAAATATTTCTCTTTGGCTTTCAAATATCACTACTCCTTTCTTTACTTTTTTAGTTGTGATGGCGTAACTTGACAAAATGTGTGGCCACATATGAAATCATCTACATTTTTGGCACGATTTCTCTATTTGTTGTGGGTTGAGTGAGTTTGAGATTCCACTTGTGCAACTCCATCAGAGACTTCCCAATAGAAATTCCAATGTGAAGAATCCCATCAACTCTTGGTTTTTCCCTTAAGAGGCTGATTTGTCGAACAAAAAAGACACCTTTAAGCTACATGATTGAAAGAACATACAAGCAAAACGTAAGTTTTGAAGTAAATTTCTTACAAGACAAAGTAAATTAAACTTCTCTCATCACTTTGCAATCATCCTAAAACTTTTTCAAAACTAACCATTGTTGAGGGTGCTTCAATCAAAGAAATCATCAACATAATCCACTCATAATGGCTTGCGTGTGTGTCCCCCATTCATATTCTCTTGAAGGTCCCTTTGTCTTGTAAATGGAAGCAAATGGAAAATTGTGGTGTGTATCACCACATATACATACATTTAGCCTATGCCATTTGCGAGATAGAACATACTTTGCCAAGCACCCTTACAAATCTCACTAATAATCGACCGATCTAGATTATAGTTTAGCATCTTAACTAATGAAGCAAACTTACCCTGTGAATGCACATATTGAGGTGCTCCCTTGATTCTCCACTAATGCCATTTTCAAGCTTCTTTGATTTGTATTTTGATCCTCTATGTGCCAAATTAGAGAAGAGAAGGGAAAAAAAAGAGAAGAACTCAAGATGGGAATACTCTCACTCCCTCACATGCTCTCACTCTTCCCCCCCCAAAGAAACACACACTCATTCGTCATACTTCACACACTTGCAAGAGAAAACACAAGAAGATAAAAGCAAGCAAACCATGCTTCACATTTTCAAATGACTAAGGCTTCTTTACAATCTGAAGGGATAGGCAACCTAAGCATTCCCTATCTAAGAGGTACTTCACATTGTTTGTCTCATGTTTTTGGCCTAGTAGCCTAATTGATGGGTGAGTGAACTATTCTGCTTGCTACTTCCACTTGCATCTCATATGTACAAATGATTGTAAGAAATTATGTGGCCCCTTTAGTGTGAAAAAGATAAGTAGAGTTCTCCATGGAATCTTCATATGCATTTGTCAACACACATCCTTCCTTTCTACTACATGTCTTTTGTTTGAGTACTTCTATCTTATGTTTTCTCAATGTGTTTCGAGGCTGATGTTGTATTCTTATTAACTCTAAGAAAAAATGGCCACATATAATGGTTTTTTCCATTTGAAAGGCTTAATTTACCATACAATAAAGGTGGATTTGGTTTTAGAATGGGGTACATATGGGATCTATTTACTCTTCTAAATATGTAAGTAAGGGGTTTAAAATAGTTTGCAAATGTAGATGCTACACAAGGGTCCCATGGATTACCTCTGCTTCCTATGAAAATTTGCTTGGAAACTCAACCCACATGCATTAATCCAATACAATCACTCTCAATCCCACATGACATATGAGAAACAATATGTCTATTTGCAATTTCATGTTCCAACAAGAGATTCAAAGGCTTGCTTTGAAAAAAGACAAACTCAATTATCTTGGTTATGTTGACAAATTCAATTATCTTGTTTATGCTTAACATATGGTATTGGCTTATTCTGAAGGAAGCTTTTCCATCAACTAACATAACAATGGTATGTTGATCTAAAAAATCAGTGCCCAAATGTGAGAACATATCAAAAAGTTAGAAGATTAGAGAGATGTACATGAATGCAAGTTGCATAAGCATTGTGAAATTGTTCTCCATATCAAGACATGGTAAGTCCAAAAATATCATTGTTTATTTAAATGCAATGGGTATGCATGAACTCATGAGCATCTGAAAATTATTTAAACCACTAGTAGGGCCATTTTTAGTGCCACTTTATGAGGTCAAGATGATTCATCTATATATTCTACATCATCTTAATGTAAGAACATGATAAACTAGACTATGCACTCTTATATGGTGTTCATAGTGTATTTAATTGGCAAAAAATCACCCAATCTTACGCATGACATCACCTTGTGCTTGTGGATCAATATTGAAGGTCTAAATAAAGTTCAAACATCACATTGTGCTATGCATTATATGAAACCAAAAGATATGATTCACTACTCAAAACACAAAATCCAATCATCATGTAATTAGTACTACAAAATAAGCATTGACATAGAGCCATATTACTCAATACAATTGTAGTACATTTCTTTTTGAATAACATAATTGAAGGAACTATGCATTTTTGTGTATATCATTACCAAAATGAGTAATACATTCTTCAATCAAGTAATATGGATAGTTTGAGCAATTTAGTTGTTGTTTTGTTTTTTGGAACATTGTATTAAGCTAAATATGATTTTTATAATTTGGACACGAAACCTTGTGAGATTTCATCTTTATTCATAGTTATGGCTATGGTGATATTTGAGGTTATTCTAAATACAAAAAAGATGATTTTATTAAAAACTTTGTTAAGTGACACAATAATTGAACACAATAAAGTTATCAAGGTATGAAATGTGCTTGGACTTTGTTAATTTCCTAAAAGAAAAGAGGCCAACCCATTGCAACTCCATGATGAGACCCTAGTTTGCATCAACTTCTTACTTAGTAATCTAGCCTTGTAATCTTTATAGTTTGTTGAAAATTAGTGAGAAATCTCGTGGAGGGTCATTGAATTCGATTAAGTACATCTTGATTCGAAGTCAAATACAAGAGGGTTATGCAATAATTTAGATTCTAGGAATGAAGATGTTTTATTGTCTTTCCTTCTACTCGTATTGTGGGTCAACTTACAATCCATTACATAAGCAAAATTTACATACAAAAATATGAACACTAGAAGCAAAAGTATACATAAAAATCCACTAGAATCTATCATATTTGTACATTATCAATGAACCCATCACTTTTAATGGAAGCATAATTTCATTTTTGGGAAATTTGTGTTTTTGTCAAAACTATCCACATACATTAGCATAGTGCTCACACTTGACATATTATTTGTTTTGACAATCAATGTTTAGCATATTAAAAGTTACACACCAAAAATCTTTAGAGAAGACTCGAGATAGTTTATGAGAATGACTATCTTACACTGAGAAGAGAAATTGATGAAGTATTTGGACTTTGATCACTTATCGTGTTGTGTTGTCTATAATATCCCATGTATTACATTGTCTTCCTTATCATACAACTTCAAGTATAGGGTAATCAAATTATGTCCATTAAAATATCCAAACTTGGTTCCTTTTTGATTCTAAAGCTTGATAGACCTCAATTTGGAAAGAACTGCTCATGATGTAGCACAAAAGTAGGTGGTTTATAATAAAATGTATCATGCTCATATTAATTATCTTTTTTTTCCTGTAGAGTTTATAAAAACATTTATTCATGTCCTTTGTTTTTGGGATGTTTAACTTGGTGCATTGACACATTTTTGTCAAGGATTTTCAAAGAGCTTAGGATCTTTCCTACACATTAAAGAAATCATATGCAAATAAAGTGATCAAATCTCCTTCGGGAAAATTTCATTGCTAATTGTCTTTTCAAAGGTTTCTATATCCATTGTGTATACCAACAAAATTGTGGTTCTCATACACTTTGGTTATACCAATGGCATCTTTAGACATGACCTTGAGAATTCATTGATATAAGAAGAAAACGTAGTTTCAACAAATGACATGATTATACCTACTTATGTTTTTGGTAAATTCATCTTTTGCCATGGAAACAACATTTATGTTTGTTTTAACCATTATCTAGTTTTGCTGCCACTCTTCTTATATCCATACTAGTATGTCTTGGTTGAAAGAAATGAAAGAAAAGTCTAGGCATCACTAGTGTCTTGTAAGAACAATTGGTGAAAGGGAGGGAAGGCACATGGTCATAATTGAATCACAATTTGTGATTTATATTGTCCCTTTTAATGGTAGTGAGCAAACATGCAAACCCTCCTTATTGATTACTTAAAATAAGATCCTAATAGATGTGGATCTATTAGCTAAATATATTAATCTCATTTCAAGACAATCTAAAATATATTCCAACAAAAGCAAGATCGCCTATAGGACAATGCATGCTCTGCAACCATGATTTTCTTTTTGTTTTAGACTTGCTTGTTTTAAATCTTATGCAACAACAATTAGAGATCCAACCTCATAGTGGGACACTCAAGTTGCAAACTACATCCCAAATCGATTCCCAAACCAATAAGGTTAAATGTGAGTTTTGTACTTTAGAATGACATGACATGGTGAATAGTCCTATGCTTATTCTTGGGGGTCAACAGACGCAAAACATGTCCTTTAGATGTGTACATTAAGCCTTCTTGATGAACCTTGGGAGCCAACCTCATTATCTGGGGCACTATAGGATACACTGAGACCCTCTAATCATATGCTTATTTGATATCTTAAAAGTAAAGCTATCACAAGAAGCATGATAAGGGATCTACATTGCTATTGAAGACGTGCCTAATGTACTCAATGTTATCAAACCCAATTCTTACATTTTGAGTCTTTTTAATTAAATGCAAGTTTCGAACAAACATTTATTTTGGTTGGCAGTGGCTCTAAGGCAATTGCCCAATTTATACATGCGAGATCTTACTTGAAGTTTTAATGTGTAAATAAACTTTTAGACTTGATGCTTTGATATGAGTAAATATTCTCTAGAACAATTTAAACTCAGGTTGGTGTGCAAAGTGTGAGTAAAGTGACATCACAATGATTTGCACTTCATAGAAAGTTAGCAAGTGGCATACATAAAGCAAATTTCCCCAATCCAGAAGGGGCAATATTGGTTGGCCAGCACACCTAATTCTCTTTGTGGTCCCACACTTGCTAGTGCATGCTATCAAATCCCTTGCTTCATATTTGAGCACAAATAGACAATTCTAAATGGTCTTGCCACCATCTTTTTTCCTTTCTTTCTTCTCCAAGCAATTTGGGAGTTCAGATACCTTTTCTTTAGCTTTGCTTGCAACAACAAAAGAAACATAATGTGGGTGTTTTTTAGAACTTGCTATCTGTACAAGGAATGCTTTTTGATGGCAACAATGCTCAAAAGACAAATTTAGGCCTCTTTCTAAATGCCAATTAGAGTTATTTTGGCTTCATGTCTTACAAAAGAATTGAACACGAAGATTTGTTTTTCCCCTAGGTTAAATTATGTAGCAAGTGGTCCATGCAACAATCTTGTCCTACCTCGATTGGTCATTGACCAAGATGTTCTTTGTTAACAATAATTGATCCCAATAACTTTTCTATGGACAATAATAAAAACCTTAGCGTTAAAAGGATCAAATAGCGTAGGAACCATGTTCTCAAAATGTGAATCTGGAAGTAAAACTTTGGGGCGCCTTTTGTCTTCCTCGGCCAACTTGCTTGTCAAGGCTAAGATGGATACAACTCTCCATCGTTCGTTATGTCACCCCAACAAAGCATCCACCTATCGTCGTAGGAGGACCTTCAAAGGATGATGATGGCATGAATGTTATGGTGTGAGATACTTGAGGTTAATGTAGAGCCTTATAGGATGACAACTTCTATAGGAAGACCTTTGTGTGTGTGGAAGGTCCTTCATGACATGATTAGGTTTTGAGGAGTACATGCTGCCAACCCAAAACAAGAGGGCCATTGAGATATCTCACAGGCCTCACCAAAAGTGGGGTTTTTGTGAAAATGAAAACGTGTTCATAACACGCTTCCTGAAAGGACTCCATAATCCATTGGGCTACCCCTTTTCCTAAAGCAAAAAGGGGAGCTGTTTATCATTCTTCGAGCCTTTACACCACATTTGACACGTCAAATTCAGCAGCCAACTTCAACTCTCTCTCTCTCTCTCTCTCTGTCTGTGTCAGAGCTCTCCCTTGCTCGTCATCATCACCATTATAAAAGCAATCATCACCCTCTAACCATTGCCAATCTGTATCGTTTCTTTGGTCTTCTTCTACGGTCTACCTACACCATTGCAAAGATTCACTTCTTTCATCAAAATAAGCAGGTAATCAGTTCTTTGATTGGCAACTGGATTCTGGTTGCAGGCCTGCAACTTGCTCTAGTAGGAACAACTTGCTCTAGTAGGAAGTTACCTCTGTAGTTTGCTTCTTTTCACCTGCACATAATTTCCCTTTCCAATCGAGTAAGCTCACTCAGTTGGCAAATTGTGAATGGACCCCGTCGGAGCTCCCACTGACAGACAGTTAGCATACAATTCTCTAGTAGGAAGTTACCTCTGTAGTTTGCTTCTTTTCACCTGCACATAATTTCGCTTTCCAATTGAGTAAGCTCACTCAGTTGGCAAATTGTGAATGGACCCCGTCGGAGCTCCCACTGACAAACAGTTAGCATACAATTCTACATCTTCGAAGGCAAAATTTTGGCAGAGTGCATGTCCAGAAAGAAACCCTTCCGATAGAAGGATCAGTTTTCTTCCTCTCCATAAAGAAGAAGAAGAAGAAGAATCTTGTTAGTAGCCGGACAAGAAAAACTTGCTTTGCAGTTGAGAGTACTTTCGTCCTTCCATTGTCAGTCTGAGAAGACCTACATCGTCCATTGATGACAAAAATGGTGAAGGACACCAAGAAGACTGGGGAGGTATGTGGAAAAAAGATGAATTATAGAGTCCTTCATAGTGCAGGTTGGCCTTGCTACCATGATCTCCCTGTTCCAGTGGATAGCACTGTGGCGCTCATTCACTGCACGTACTCACTTTTCTTGCAGCTGCTGTGGCCTCGTTTGGTCATGAAGAAATGGCTCAACATAAAATCTGCTGGGGATGAGTTCAGTGCCGATGAATTTAGCGCAGACGAGCTCGATGATTCAGAAACTGATGATACAGAAAGCGAGAGCGAGTGTGAAGGTGAAGGTAACACACATGGTTGCTTTACTGAAAGGACTTTGTTGGCTTGTTGGTAGCTGTAACTTCTCTGATAGCACCATGTATGACCCACTTGCAGAACTGGGGGCAGCAAGTCCAAGCTGTCATGCAGTTAGGAAGGCCTCTTCTCTGCTCCCAAGAAAGGACTCTAAGAAGGGTAAGTGGTCCATGAAAGTCTGTACTTTGGTGTTCTTCCAAATTCGATCCACACATCCATCAGGGCTTCTACTAGAACAGCAAGACACTGGAAACTGGTGCAAAAATGCAGTGGCAGTACGTACATGCGTGCGTGTGCACACCTATGCAAGTCGAAAATTCCATAGCTCAAGCAGCTCTCGTCTTGTGATGGGCTGGAGCCCAAAGGGATGCAGCAAAGGCTGAATCATATATCCATCAGGGCACCTGTTGTGGTGTGTTGTTGGGTGGAGATTGGCTCCCAAGCTGCAGTGGAATGGGATTGTTTGCCAGCCACTGGGAAATAGGCACTGATTGTGTGAATAGAGAGAAGCTCCATCCGTGAAGGGATCTCACTAGTTTGGGCTTCCCATCTGTGAAAGCTCCGTGAGTGGAGTGGTCTTTCATCGGCGATTTGCCTTCCATGTCTACGAGCTTAACATCTTTGTACGATGCATTCACAAGCTTGATTGTGCATCTGTTATGTATACTGTCGAGAAGATTTCCAGTCTTTGCATATTTCCTGTTATGTGTTTTGCAGGTGAGCCAATCAGAAATACCATCAGAAGAAGGCAGTCAGAAACATTACAAAGAGAGTACACCAATATTGAGGATTTGAGGTATAACTCGTATCAAAATAGAACTGCTGTATCACAGCCCCACCAGAAGTTTTTGATTCCCCCTGGTTGCTGGCTATTTGCACTGCAGGATAGCTGTGTGTACATGGAATGTTGCTGGAAGAGCCCCTCCTCCCCACTTGGAATTGAATAATTGGCTGGAGATGAATGATGCTGCTGATATTTATGTTGTGGGGTATGGGCCATTGGCATCTACAAACCATGATCCTTGAAGTGACCATTGTAGATTGCCAAACCATAAATATTGAGGCTTGTTTTGGCAGGTTCCAGGAGATTGTACCTTTGAATGCAGGAAATGTTTTTGGTGCAGAAGACACTGCACCTGCGATCAAGTGGCAAGCTTTGATTCGTGAGACGCTAAACAAAGCAAGACCAAACAGAGGTGCATCCCACAGTGCCCCTCCATCACCATCGAGAGAGGTGGCATCTGAGTTCTCTGATACTTTATTAGGATCTGCAGAGATAGACAACGAACATGTTCTGATTGATGAGGAGACTAGTTTTATCCCTTTCTCTCCCTCCCCATCATCCTCCAAAGAAGAGTCAGATGATGAACAATTATTTGGAAAGCCCCAAGAAAAACTCATTAAAGTATACAGAAGCACAGAGCGTATCGGCCTCAATACTGCAGATCTCCAGAGAAGGGTGTCTGATCCTGTGAACTGGCTGTCTGCTCATGTTTTTTCAAATGATTGCAACTTTATTGAAGATAAGACTGTTGCTGTACCTATGCAATTATCCAAGGCCAAAGTTTTATCTGCTCTTAGACATCCACTGAGGCAAACCATACGCTATGTTAGAGTTGCCAGCAAACAAATGGTTGGAATACATATCTCTGTATGGGTGCGCAGACAGTTGCGGCGGTACATTCATAACTTGTCAGTTTCTTGCGTAGGTCTTGGAATCATGGGATACTTAGGAAACAAGGTACGTTTCCATCTTCTTGAGACCCACAAATATGTGGAGGTCTATGCATGCATAATGGTGGATAGATGCACGCATGAAGGCAGGCATAAGGTCCTAAGTCAATTCTTGGCTATGGCTGGTGGGTGTAAATCCCTTGAAAATGTGGTCTGTATGGCATGCTGCTGGTTGGGGATCAGCTCCTTGTTGGCTTTGATTTGGCATGTGAAGGGCTGGGTTTAATACCTGGTCATTCCGTGTAGAATGTAGATAAGCACCTACAAATAAACCAAGTGTGTCTGTCTGTGCACGCGTGTGTGTAAATGCAGACCCTGGATTATTGTGTATTGGTGTCATATCTTTAAATCCGTACAAGTGCACTTGCTCAGAGATGTGATCTCATGCATGCCTACATGGAACATGGAAATTGCATGTCATTGATAAGTATGCTCGTGTCCAGAGGCTTTACCTGCAGTCTTACAATAAGCCGTCATTCACAAACACAGGGCTCTATCTCTGTCAGTATGGTGCTTCATCAAACCAGCTTCTGTTTTATCTGCACTCATCTTACATCTGGAGACAAAGAAGGTTATGAGCTTCGCAGAAATGCTGATGTGACAGAGATACTAAAACGCACTCATTTTCCTGCCACAAGGGGAATGGATCTTGGTGTTCCAAACACAATATGGGAACATGAGTAAGTAAAGGTTAACTTGTGCATGTGAGATATGCCATGCCACTTTTGACACAGTGTATTACAATGAAGTTTCTCTTATTGACCTTGGAAAACGCTGGCACAGCCACATAATTTGGCTCGGGGACTTGAACTATCGCCTGAATTTGACAGACAATGATATCCGTTTCCTTGTAGCAAGAGAGGATTGGACGGCACTTCTTTGCAAAGACCAGGTACATGTGTGAAGAATGATAGCCAGTTTCAGTGCATCAAGTTACACTAACTTTGACTGTGTTTCTCTATTCTGTTACCATTATGTTTGAGATGGTTGTGTGAACTTCAAAGGAACTCCCCATCCTTTACCTAAACAGTACTCACCATCTTTTTTATGGTCAAAATTCTACACTTATTTCTGGTCATTGATCTGAAGACTCTGCAGCATGCTTGTCTGGTTGAGAAGTTCTTGATCATTTGTAAATGATCAAGAACTCCAGAAGACTTCTCATCAGAATGGGAACTAAAAAGCAGCAACGCGATCCTTGTCTTGATGCTTAATCTTCCATAGCAATTTGCATTTAACCATGTCTAACTCTGACCATCTAATTTCACCAACGTTATGCCAAGGGCAGGGCCAAGAAGGGTAATAATATGACTCCTTTCCATTTGTAGCTAAAGAAGGAGATCCTGAGAGGTCATACTTTTGAAGGATGGAATGAAGGAAATATAGATTTTGCCCCAACTTACAAGTATGAGATGAATTCCAGTCGATACTTTGGGGAGGCTCCAAAACCTGGAGAAAAGCGAAGATCCCCAGCCTGGTGATTTTTCAGGAAAACGTTCAACCAGAAAAGTACCATTTAAGGATTGGAGTGCTGTAGAATTTCAATTATTTGAATTCATTCGATACAAATTTGCAGGTGTGATCGTATACTGTGGCATGGAAGAGGACTAAAGCAACTGTCCTATAGACGGGAGGAATATACACTGTCCGACCACAGACCGGTAGTTGCGGTCTTTGTAGCTGAGATAGAGGTACTTCAGGAAAACAGAGTGAATAGAATTCTGGCCTTAAAGAATGCAGATGCGAAGATTAAAGAGCTTCTTTGGCAATCTCCTAACTCACGTTCAGAGAAATTATGCTTTCACGAGGTATTGAACAGCTATTTGGTTCCAGTTGCTGTACTTTTGTTAGTTGACATTGATCCCATAAGGTATCTCAGCTCACTGATGAGGCACCTGTGACATTCTTTCGATTTTTTGCAGCAATCTTTCTCAGTATAAGACAGTATGCCATGTCCAATGGAACAAAGGTACAGTGACACATGATGAAGATTGTTCTTTTGTTGCAGTTGTTTGCTTAGTTCTTTTCAGAAAGCCTCCTTGACAAGGCCCTGTTTGGTCTGAATTAGGGGGCTCAACAAAGGAAGGCTGAAACCTTAAACCTCTGAAATTTCTCTTAAGACTGCTTCTATGGTACGTGTATATTTGGCAGAGCTTGCAGCTGCAAAAACAAATGTAATCAGAGAGGTTGATTGTGTCTTGCTTATTGCAGGCCTTTCCAATGGAGTCTGAGAGTGACATTGTCTTTGCTGTTGTGGACTTGATAATGAGCATCAACGAGATTATAACGCGTTTTACTGGCTACTGATCTAATGATGATGCCGTTGGTAACGTAAGCCATATTCGCTGAACTTCATAAATCCTTTTATATTTTCACAAACAGAACATGCTGTACTCTTAACACTGGTGCTCTGATTTCAGGATGACAAGATATATATATATTTTTACTAAGTCCTGTTCGCATTTGCAATTGAGCTGTCCCTTTTGAGGTACTAATTCACAGCTTCTGTTGGATCTTAAAAAATGTCAAGTTTCTAGTAGACCTTCTATATGTGCCGTCAATATAAAATGACTGGCTCAGGGGGTGGATTGCTGAAGATTCGGGGACTATGCATGATGTCTATACTCCTGGTCCAAATCAACAACGCCATGCACTCCCGTGATTTCTGAGCAGCGATTCTAACTCGCAGATGCATTGGGCCTTGCTGACAGTAAGCCTCGATGGACAGTGTGCCGCCATATCATGGTTGAAGAAGACCATGGAATCAATCCGCAAGCATGCCTCACCTGCCATTGACGCAGGTAGTGATGTGTCTAATCAAACCATGTTGATGTCCATTGTACATTTGCTACCTGAAGACCACCATTGATGAGCCAACTGTGTCCAGTCCAGTCAGGCCAGCAGTTGGGCTTCAGTTCCATTGTACATTTGCTACCTGAAGACCACCATTGATGAGCCAACTGTGTCCAGTCCAGTCCAGTCAGGCCAGCAGTTGGGCCTCAGTTCCATACAGAATGGTGGATGCTTGAATATATCTTTCAATGTAAACTTTTAACAGCAAGCAATGACCTCACACCTTACATTATTAGCTTGTTTAATGCTTCAAATTGAGATCACGCCAATAAATTATTGCTATTTTGATCCGCATTCATAAAAGAAAGCACTCTCCTGTTCATTTTCCAAAATCTCTGGGAAAATTTACTTGAGCAGGATAACTTGCAAGTTTGTCAGCAGTGACTTCACACCTCATATTCAATTGTTTAATGCCTCATTTTGATCCAACAAAGTATTATTCCGATCCCCATTCAGGGAAGAAAGTACTCTCTTGCTCATTATTGGGAAAAGCTAATTAAAATAAAGCCACACAAACAACATAGCAGGCCCAAAAATAAATGAAATAACCAGTACCACAATTGTTGGAAGGGAAAATGGATATGTGAGAAAAAGCTTACAATGATGATGAAGAGAAAGGCGAATCATAGAAGACGAAGAAGAAGAAGAAGAGGAGAGACACACCAAATTTTAATTGAAAAATCCTTCCAAAATGCCATAAAGCCCAAAAATGAAGGAAAAATTACCACCAAATGGCAAGCAAGCAAGCACTTACCATCTTTACTATTAGTTAAGGGGAGGTTAGGACAGGTGCCACGTGGCAGCCCCCAACCTCCCCACAAAGAAAAGCGGGGGCGGGTGCCACTCGTCCAGCACCCGCCCTTGCCACGAAAATCGCGCCCGCCCCGGCACGAAGCGTCGGGGCGAGTCTAGGCACGGAGTGCCTAGCCAATATTAGGATGCCTCATCACCTCGATTTGCTGGTCATGATTCACCTCAAGTATCTTTCGGGAGCTCTAAAAACCCTACAAATTTTATTTTGTCATGTCCTTGAGCTTGGTGAACCTAACATTTTTATTTTTTGACGTGCTTGAGCTTGGTGTGTAGAGCTTAAAGCATTAGGTTCTAACATTGTCATTGGCCACTACCGTCGTTTGGGTAGGATTTCCTCTTAACCACCATGAGTGTTGCCTAGGATCATGTTGATTCACTTTTGAGGAGGTAAACATGATTGTTACTTAACTCTAAGGGTCTAAACCTTGTGAACTCCTTCTTGGGGATCGATTCTAACCATTGCTAAATGAGCGAATACACTCCGAAGTGAGAAAACCACCATCTCAATTGGGTTTCCCCATCATCTCAAGTGCTACTTTGGATCACCACCATTGACTTGTAGGCCTGTAACACATCATGATTATATGAATTTGAAGCCCAAAATAAGCTAGAGGCCTTCTTGGGATCATGCCTAGACACCACCCATCAAACATGAGTATCTTGAGTGGAAAATACTATCATTTTGGGTGGAATGCTGCATGCTACTTTCTCTTATCAACTTGATACTCTATTATGTTAGTTGGTTTGAAGTGAACACATCAATTTTCAATTTTTTGATTTACCATGAAATGTATGAAATAAAATAACCATCTTATGTGATTGAATACATTCCTTACCTAGAATCATTAATAATTAAGTCATAATAATTAATAATTATATTATATGGGTAGTTTATAGTTAAGGATTTGCTCTTATAGCTGAATTGTCTTACCTATATGACAATGGTTGATACTTACATATTATTCTAACTTGGTAACAATTTATAGTCACCTAGTTAATAGTTAAATGCTTAATACCTTCTTTTCATGGATTAATGCTTACACTTAGTTGTTAATGGCACTAAGTTGCAAGACTTACAAGTCCAATGAAACCTGTCCCCATTTCCCAAAGGGTTGATTGGCTATGATAGATGTTATTTCCATTTTGTCATTTCTAATTAGCACTTTCATGGTCTGACACTTATCTCAATGTTTTGTTAATTGAGCAACATCCCTAAAGAAGGTAGGACACCATAATTGAGCTAGAAGTACTTTGTATATAGTTGTATCCCTATTGAAGTGCTAACTAGGTTTGCTATCCCTCAATGTGCTTCTTGCAGCATATATAGCATCGCATGCTTGCACACACATCTTCTCAATGATCTATTCTACCCTAATTAATATAGTTGGTTTGCAATGAGATGCTATGGTTGAGTCTTGGTAAGGAAACGCGTGAGTCTTGTCTTCTCCATTAAGTGGTATGGCAATTGATGTTCAAGAATATGCACAATATCATTAGTCCAATATGGAGTTACATCTTCTTTAAAGACCTCAATTTCTAGGTTAATTTCAAACAGGTGGGTCTTCAATAGATCATCCATGATACATTGTGCTAGTTCCTCACTTGAAATTTGTAACATGTGCTCTACCATATAATGCTATTTTCCTTTGCACACAACCATTAATGAGTCAAATTCAAGTAGGATTAGCAATAGCCATCTTGCAATGCATTTAGATGTGCATGGTTTGGTAATAAGGTTAGAGCAAGGCTTGATGGTCTACATAGAAAGTGAATGGGGTGGCTAGAAGGTAGTACCAAAACTTCTTCACCACGCATACCATTCCCAATCCTTTCATTTGTAGTGTTGAGTATTTCATATCTTATTTATGAGAGTTGCCTGATTGTGAAGCTCACTAGAGAGTTTGTGTTATAGTGACTAGGCTAGTGCATAATAGCTCTAATAGTAAACTTGGATGCATTATGTGAATCTAGAATGCCAATGACAATTTCAGGCTCATAAGGTAGGTGCGGTTCTTAGAGCGTTTTTCAAAGTTTTATTTGTATGTTGGCATTCCTCACTCCATTAGAAGATTATTAGCAATTTATCTTATAATACCAATTTGGTAATTTTGGCACTCATTCATGTGCCATTTTCAAAGTACCTTTTAAAAATGTCCTAAATATCTTACATCAATATATACTTTGCTATCATAGAATATGTATGCATTGAACAAACCAAACTCAAGATTGATTGGCAAACCTAACAGACATTTAATTATTTCCTCTTCTTAGTGGTAGAATATTGGCAAAAGTATAATGTGTGACAACAACATTAATCCAAAACGTTTTTATGAGTTTACATTGAATAAATTCTTTTTCTATCAATGTATTGATTTAAACTCAATTTCAATTTTAAAGATTTATCCCAAAAGAGAGGAGTAAAAGGCTTAGTTTAGAATTGATCCTTGGCTCTAGCATCTTTTAGAGGCTCAATTTTGAAATTGAGTTTGAGGAGAAATAGGTAGAAGCTAGTTTTTTACATGTTGTATTTTGAGATCGAGCTCAAGGGTATGGATGCTACAATCCTTGGTAATGAAGGGTGAGAATGATCGAGCAAGAGAGCACGGAGGTGAGAGCTATGGCGGATGGAGCAAGAGTAAGAAAGAGAGAGACTCCAAATGTGGAAACTCCAACAGTCACAATATGTGACTGCCCTTCCCTTTATTCAAATGCCACTAAAAGAATAAAGAATGAAGTGACAGTGATGGGTGCCCGTCGCCTGCAGTGTGTAGGTGCAAGTACTGTCAGTGTAGTAATACACAGGCGGCTAGGTGGAGGTGCCTTCTCCCCCCAACAATCGTGAGCAAGTCTGTAGGATTCTAGTTAGTTGAGATCTTGGCAACGTCAACACACTTGTCCTCAACAACCCCACGAATGAAGTGATACCTCACCTCAATGTGTTTTATCTTCGGATGGAAGACTAGATCCTTGGCTAATTGGATATCACTCATAGGATCCGAATGCAGTGTAGGGATAGCATCTGCAATGCCAAGGTTAGCAAAACCAAACGACCCAATCAAATGGCCTCCTTGCAAGCCTCAGTGACTACAACATACTCGGCCTCTGTAGTAGAAAGAGTCATGCATTTCTACACCTTGAACATCCATGAAACATCACCTCCAGCAAAAGTGAACACATAGCTAGAGGTGGACTTTCTACTATCTGCATGTCATGTATAGTCAGAGTCAGTGTATCCCATAACTCTTGTATCTTGGCTTCCATAACATATACACATATCAGCAGTGCCCTTCAAGTACCTCATGATACCCTTCATGGCATCCCAATGCCTCTTGCCAAGTGTAGCCATTAACGTGTCACAACACCAAGTGCAAAAGTAATTTCTGGATGGGTGGCTATCATGGCATACATAAGATTGCCCATTGCGGATGCATAGGGAATCTCGGCCATCTCGGCCCTTTGCTCATCTGTCTGCGGACAATCGGCCTGTGATACCTTCACATGAGAAGGCAATGGACATCCAATAGGCTTTACATCCTACATATGGAAGCGCTCAAGGACTTTATGAATGTACTCTCTCTATGATAGATAGAGTAGTCCTTGATTCCTATCACGCGTAATGCACATACCAAGAATATGAGAGGCTTATCAGATCTTTCATCTCAAAGCTCTTCTTAAGTTGAGCCTTAAGAGCATCTAGCTCATCATGAGCTTTCCCTGCCAAAATCATGTCATTCACATAGAGTACCAAAATCAATAAAGATCCATCGCATGCTTTCTTCGTGTACAAGCACGGATCCATAGCACTATGACTGTAGCCTTGTGGACTGCATAAATGCATCGAACTTATGATACCATTCCCTAGGTGCATGCTTCAAGCCATAAAGACTCTTCCTCAATCTACACACCAGGTGTTCCCTACCCAGCTCTGCAAAGCCCTTAGGTTGCTCCATGTAAATCTCATCATGCAAGTCCCCATGTAAGAAAGCCATATTGACATCCAACTCTGATACAAGTCCAAGTCAAGCTGTGCAGCTAAAGCCAAGACTAAGCATAGGGTGGTAATCTTAAGCACAAGAGAGAAGACCTCATTAAAGTTAACACCATGCTTCTGCTTAAAACCCTTTGCTACTAATCTAGCCTTGTATGCTAGTTTGGGGTGTTTAGGGGTACTTTTCAACTTGTACTCCCACTTGCAAGGAAAATCCCTCTTTCCATTAGGCAAGAAAACCAAATCCCACGTACGATTCTTAAGCAACGAGTCAATCTCAGAATGCATAGCCCTCTCCTAGGAGTGACTGTCACCCTTGCGCATAGCCTCATCATAGGTGAGAGGCTCTCCTACATGTGTCAATAAGACATAATTTATGGAGGGCTCATAGCGGTCAGGAGGTCATCTATCTCTAGTGGAACACCTCAATGTAGGCTTTGCCACCTGTCTAATATCCTGTTTAACATCTTGTATAACATCCTATCTAACATCCTGGCCATGAAGAACAACTGGTGTAGACTGTCTAGCTAGCTATGCGGGAGCAGGGGCCTCCTCTTGAAAGACAACCCTGTGTATCTCAACAACTTTCTCATGCTGCATATGCATTTTTTCCTCATGGAACACAACATCATGGCTGCGGATCACTTTCCGTGCTTGCGGATTCCAAATACGATATCCCATCTCACTTACATCTCCATAGCCAAGGAAAATGATTGTCTCAGTCCAAAAATGCTATGGTAAGCCAGCTTGGCTAAGCATACTACGGAATACTGTGGACTCGTACCTAGATAGTCCTATTCATATGCTCAGCCATACCATTTTGGGGAGGGGTGTAAGGGGCAGTCAACTGACGCTTGATATCCTACTTGCTATAAAACTGCTCAAAGGCACACGAGACATACTCACCCTCGTTATCGGTCCTTACACATTTTAGCCTATACCCAAACTGATTCTCTGCTAAAGCAAGCCAACGTTGAAAGATGACCAAGACATTAGATTTTTGCTTTATAGGATAAGCCCAAACCTTACATGAATAATCATCAATAAATGTGACAATACTATGTACATTGTGATAGGTATGAAACCACTCATGGTAGGGGATCACATGAAAAGATGCACCCAAATCCAAGAGCCAACATTGTGCATGAATAGACTGAGCCTCGGTCAGCTCTGAGAGGCATCACATGAAGAGGCTGCTAAGATGTATCGGACTCCTCAAGTTGCATGACATTTATCTCCTCAATCTTTATGCTGAACTTTGCAGGTATAATGTTGTGATCATTGGATTTCTCATGCACTTCCACCCCCCCCCCCCCCCCCCCCCTTTTCTTTGTGCTTGCCATCACGTATCTTATGGCATTGTGGCCATATGTGTCATGCTTTCCCACAATAATGGCATGTAAGATCGGACTTACATCCACGGGACTTGTTGCGTCCACGTGACTTAGATTGAGACTTTTGAGAGTCCTTACCATGATGATAATTATATTTCTTTCCACTTCTACTACCTCTAATGGATAAAGCATGTGAATTGTGGGAATCATCATTGTTTTTCATGTTAATTCCTTTAGTCAAAAGAGTACTCTCTGCATCTTGCAATTTCATCCCATTAAGTTTGTTGGTACAGATCACAGTGCGAAATACATCCCAAGACTCAGGTAAAGTGCCAAGTAGAAACAAAGGATGCAAATTATCTTGAAACTCAATACCTTGTTGAAGCAGATTCTTCATGATAGAATGAAACTGACTAAAGTGAGCAGACGATGGGGTCCCCTCCTTCATGCGGAGATCCATCAACTGTTTAAGCCAATAAATTTGTGAAGCAGGGCTCTGCTTTGCATAAAGTTCCTAAATCTTTTCCCATAGATTCCATGCACTCTGATCTTCATCTTCAACAACATTATTATGAACCTCTTCATAGACTGATAAAATGATAGTGGACTTGCATAGTGTATCTTAATTAGCCCAGTCATCATCATCCATATTCTTGGGTTTAATACCTTTGTTTCTTAGTGGCTTAATCTACAATTTTTCTACCAAAACCTACCATATTTGAGATTTCCAATAGCTATAGTTGGTGCCATCCAACTTGGCCATGTTAAACAAAGCCGTATCTTTGAGATGACTAGCCATAATGAGTCAAACAGAGGTAGACTATGCAAAAAAACAGCCTACTGTAATTAGCAGTAAAGAGGCCAAAATCACTACCAAAACAAGCTGAAAAGAAGAGAAATTGCTAGAATGACGAGCTGTCCACCAAAAAGAACCAAAAGTACATCAAAAGAATACGATTAAGCTCAGTAAATGCATCATAGTTTGCATAAAATAGCTTGTTATAATAAATGGAAGCTATGAGTAAATGAGAGCAAATAGTGAGCTAATAGAGATCCAATGACAACAGTGACTACCAAGTCCAATTCTACATCAAGCAGGCATAATAGAGGCACTATGATAGCCAATGAATATGAGGCAAACACCAAAATGTGTCAATAGAGTTCCTTAGTACAACCGATATATCCCTTGAGTAATAAGCAAGATGTACACACCACTGGTAAGACCTAACAAAGGTCGGTGTATGATCAATGAAGATGGATCAAATCAGCTCATAAGCATCCAAGAGTAGACATGGAAGCATCTACCAACAAACAAATATCATAGTCAAGGATGTGTAAGAGATCCCAGTCTCAAATCTCAAGTAATAGCTCAAATGCATAACCCGTAAGCTCTGGGTAAATCCAAGATCATAAGCATAAAGCTTCCACTAGCACAAAATTTGATGAAAAATGAGCAACCAAGCTCAGAGATAGCATGTAAATGCATAAGACATCTCATAGCTAAGACGGTACATCATGAGAGCACCAAGAGCATGTAAGCGGTCAAGCATCTGATAGCATTCAAGTATATTATGTACAAACCCAAGTCAATATTTGACAAGCCAAGAAACATCCAAAAGAGGTTCCAAAGTATCAAAGTACAAGCCCAACTAAAGCTCCATGTGGCAAAGAAGCTCAAACAATGTAGGTAGCATGCATCACTGACATATGCTTCAAAGCATGTACCAACGGGTCATGCATAGACCATCGGTATAACCTCTGGGTCAAAAAGCATGCCAATGTAGTCCAATGTTAAGTAAGTGCCAATCAATACAAATCTCAAATGAGGCTCAAAATACATTGTGGAACCATCCAAGACATTTGCCAACTTCCATTTGCATCCAAATAGTCATAACAAGCATCCGGGAAGCACTCGAGACCAATAGGCATAACATAACCTGAGTTACATAGTTTCATGCCTGCTCTATTATAGTAGTAAATTCACTATCAAACTGAGCATAAACACGGCCAAAATCAGCACCAAATCAATGGCATATCATATGCATAGCTTCCCATAACATCCGGGCATGATTTGTGTACCAAATGGCATCAATAGCTAGTATCAAGCAAGCATAAACATCAAATGTTAATGTAGCATTGTTTGGGGCTGCTTGTGGACTATTATGACAGTCTTGGATTGAAGTATATCAGACCCAAATATCAATGCCAAGCTCAAGCCCTCAATGCCATGGTTGAAGTATGCTCCTATCCCTCAAATGAGACCTTTGTGTAGTGCCAATGACCTAAAGAGGTGTCGGAGATGAAGGCCACATTTTTGACAAGCTAAGAAAATGATGCAACATGCTAAAATCACGTTTTTGATGTTGTTGAGAGAGCTGCGTACTACTTTGATAGTTAGGGAGCTTCTATGGCTCCCAAAGAAGCTTCCTAAGAGGCGTCAATAGGCGTAGAAGAGAGAGAGCTCAGTTCCAAATCTTCATGGGCTGAGCCATGGCTGCCCTGTTCTTCAAATCCTGTGGATTGAAATAAAGAGTGGAATGAGAGCTCCAATACTTGTAGATGAAAACCCTGAGGTTTCCCAAGAAGGCCTAATGCTTGCCTGAGAAGGATGAGACCGATCAGAAGCTCGAAAGGTGTGGCTATGGCTGCCCAAGAGTGAAGACAAGAGTGTAGGTATTTGAATGAATGATAAAGGAGTTTGATCACATTCAAGACCTCGAAGAGCCAAGCTTTGATACTAGTTGAAAGGTGAGAAGGATCGAGCAAGAGAGCACAGAGGTGAGAGTTATGGTGGATGGAGCAAGAGCAAGAAAGAGAGAGACTCCAAATGTGGGAACTCCAACAATTACAATGTGTGACCGGCCTTCCCTTTATTCAAATGTCACTGAAAGAATAAAGAATAAAGTGACAATGATGGGCATCCACCGCTTGGAGTGTGTAGGTGCGGGTACTGTCAGTGTAGTAATGCACGAGGGGCTAGTTGGAGGTACCTCTATCCCCAGCAGGTAAGGCTCACTTTAGAAATTGAGGGTCAAGAAAGAGGAGTTAGCCTCCCAAGGTAAGATGTGAAATTTAGCCTAACTAAGGAGGGAGTAAGCATCTTAGACTAAAACGTGAAATTTTTCCTAATCAATGAAAGAAGTTGCCCACATGATTACAATCTTGAGCCTAAGAAAAATCACTAGAGGCTCAAGCTCAAAATTGAAATGAGGAAGAGGGTGATCTGCGGCTCAGATTGAAAGTTGAGAATGAGGAGGAAGTAGTGTAAGGTTACATTTGAAGTGTAGCCTAAGGCACCTTACATGCACAATGTAAAATTGATGTCGAGGAGTTCTCTACGAGGTTCAATTTTGAAATTGAGTTTGAGTAGAAATAGATAGAACCTAGTCTTTTACATGCTATATTTTGAGGTCGAGCTCAAGGATAGGGATATTGCAATCCTTGGTAAGGCTCACTTCAGAAATTGAGGGCTAGGAAAAAGTTGTCCTTGTAGGCTAAGATGTAAAATTTAGCCTAACTAAGGAGAGGAGTAAGCCACTTAGGCTAAAATGTTAAATTTAGCCTAACTAAGGAGAGAAGTTATATACTTGATTACAAACTTGAGTGTAAGAAGAATAACTAGAGGCTTAAGCTTAAAATTGAAATGACAAAGAGGGAGATTCTAGGCTCGATTTGAGAATTGAGAGAGGAAGGAGGAGTATAAGGCTCTCTCTAAAGTTTAGCCTAAGGTGTAATATACCTATCAAATGGTTCCTTGATGACATGGTTTAATAGTCCATCAAGTGATCATTTTAGGCAATGGCATCCATAACTCCCTCGAAAAGTTGTGGACTTTGCTGCCTACTAAGGTTCCTAGGATTGCTTGATTTTACCTCATAGGAGATGGCTTGCTTAGCTCCCATAAGGATCGACTTGAATTTAAGGCCACTGCAAGAGTACTATGGTCACCTGACCATTTGCCTAGTGTTAGTTATAGGCGATTGCTTGACTCATCCCAAACTAAAGTAAACTTGTGCTGCACTTGGTTCAAAGAGAGCGAGAAATGAGGGGGAGCCAATGCATCAACCTCTCTACCCACAAGGCAAAGTCTTTACCCGGCTCCCCTAAAATAACATGAGATTGGGCTTTAGTATTTCTCCCTAGGATGATAGCTCTTCCTAGGCTATTGACTTAACATTTGTGGAAAACTTCCTAGCTTACTAGGACCACCCTACCATAGGGCAGGCTTGTTGGGGACCAGTCCTCACACTCCTCTTTTGATAGAGATTCTTAGTTACCTAATTACTTGACATGGTTAATGTAACATACAGAAATAGCTTTCTTAATAATCCCATTAACATAAGTTTCATTCATGTAATATTAGCAACGGACACAAAGACAAGTTGAAAACAATCTTTTAGCAAAAGTAATTCTTAATTCCAATTCACCAATATAACTTCATTTACAACAATCTATCTATCCAAAATATGACATGCCTTAAAATATTACCACTGAATTCTCACCCTTAACTAGTGTTACAACCTTTCGAGAAGCCATCTCGGGATCCTAGGGGGTTAGATTAGTCTTTGATGATCAAGAGATTTATGACAAGAGCCCCCCTGACACCCTTGCCATCTCCTAGCCAACTATTCTTTCTATGGAAAGACCTTTCATTCATAGAGCCGATCCTAGTATTTGGAGTGGCAAATATAGCCCTTTGGTGAAGGCTCTTGCAACTATCCTTAAGGAAGGTGTAGCATGTGTTTGAATTTACCCTTATTTTTAAATACAGGTCCTAAATTAGTACATGTTCAAGAACAAATAGTTTTGCTAATGCATCATCCCCTATGCATCAAATAGTCTTTGGATGCAATTTAAAATAATTGGCATTTATTCTAGGATAGTATCCTCCCAATATCAAGTTTCACTCAATTATTTGAGTGTGAAGTTGAGGTAAAAATGATTATCCTAATGCTTGATCTCACATTGTTTAAAAAATAAATAAATCTAGGTCATAATTTTTTTTTATTTTTAAGGAGTTTAATTTTCTAGTTTAAGGACTTGTGATCCCTTTATTCCAAGGAGTTCAGTTCAAATCTAGTGAATTTCTTTTTGCTATGATCCATTGGATCATAACTTACTCTCGAAAAGTTTAATTGGACTTATAGCTGTAACGTTCTAAAGTTACTTCTTGGAGCAGGATAGAAAGAAAGAAAAAGTCCCTCATTGCCTCTAAATAGTTTCCTTCACTACTTTCTTGGTCTTAGCCTTCTAGGGGGTTTCAAAAGGACTAGCCTCTTCAATACATCTTCTCTAGATATTATAGAATCTATGAATTATATTAGTTTTTGATCTATTCTAAATAATCTCTTCTTGGTAATAGATAACTTTAATGAAACAAGGACAAAGGTTTCCTTCTTAGACTTCCAAATCTTATTCTTGAAGAACATGATTCCATATATATATATCCTTTAAAGTAAGGGTCTAAATCTTCTTTGATTCATCCCTCTTCAAATAGAATTAGAATGTGACCTAAACTTTTCCATAGCATTTTTTAAAAGACTAAGACATAATCAATTAGTGTGCAAAAAGGGAAAAGTTTTCATGCTTATACAATATTTCCTTACGTTTCTAATGCTCGCTACCTTAATCTACCTTCATGGATTAAGTTACCTTTATGGATCTATCCACTACCCCTTGGATTTGATCCTATCATAGGGAAGTAGTTCCTTTTGGATGCCCCTCTAGAGTATCGTAAAATATGGATCCACCTAGCAAGCCACGATGCACCACAAGATGTTCAAACTTGGGGGGGGAGGGGTGGGGGGGGGGGGGGGGGGGGAGTATAATTACACATCCTCTATGTTAAATAAACTCAATGATGACTATTCAATTTAAAATGTAACAAGATAATGATAAAAGGGACATGGCTTTGGTTATAGTGTATGTGATCTCTTGACCATCTTGGTACTTCTACGCTTTGGCCTATTGTTATAACTTGCAAAATTCGAAAGTTATAACACCTCTTGCTCTCTAGCACATCTTGCTCTTCGCATTCCTTGATAGTCTTGAATTTAGGAGCTCATCAATCCTTCATGCTATGCACTCTCCTTGAGCAGGGGAATATGTCTCCCTCTTGGGGATTTTGGGAGAAGGGGATATATGATTATGGGGGAGGAGTCCCTATGAAAGAGGATAAGGAGTCTTGCAATCTTGTGGGGAAATTAGGTATTCAAAGAAGAGGATTTTTGTCGAGTGAGTCCTTGATGAGGAAGCTTTTTTGGGGATGAGAGTAGTGAAGATGATGGGTCTCTTGAGCTTTTGGTATTGCTTGAGCTCTTATGTTTCTTCATTTCGTTCTTCATCCTTGATCTTTTACTTCCTCAAATTTGTTTAATCCCTTTATCCCTCTATCAAACTCAATTCCTCCCTCTCTCCCTATCCCACTCAATCTCTCTTCCTCTCCCCATCCCATTCCATCTCTCTCTCTCTCTCTTGCGGCATCTATTTGATCGAAAAGGAAAAACTAACAACCTAAAGGCTTAACACTTTAAGGTTTATATAACCTTATGTCTTTATTATTCCAGCGAGGGTGACGAGGGGGTCAGGGGGGCATTTGGTGGTAACATTGATCGTGAAAGTGAGGGAGAGAAGGTCAAGAAGACGTGCATTGATTTGCTGAAACACGATGGCGATGGCTACTTATTGAGCATTGACTGATCATGTGGCACTTGGATCACATCCAGGATTATTACCAGGATCAATGGCAATCTTTTATTGAGCATGGCCGTGATGTGCTCTCCATTCACGTCGGCGAGACGTACTCGCAGTTAAGTGCTTTGTTAACATCAATGCACATCAGTGGTTCGAGTACCATACGAATACGACGATGATGGTGAAGTATTCGAAGCAAATGATGAAGTGAATTGAGAGTCATGACGATGGCGCGAGGAGATAAGGTGTCTAATTCAATCGATTTACCCTTAGGGATATTACATAATGAATCTTACATGCACCTACAATTAAAATCTTGCTACTATATTATTTTTGTTGTAGGTTTGGAAAGTCCCAAACCTTTAGAGGGCTTCTCGAACCTACCTTCTTTTCTAAACCTTTCTTTTTCAATCAAAACCCCTTCCCCTCCCCTCTTTCTCACGTGTAATCTCTCATTTTCTCTTCTCCCTCCCTTTTTTCATTAAAGCCTCTCCCTTTCACTTTTCTTTTTTTAATCTTATTATTATATTATTTTTACTATAAGTCTAGAAAGCCCTGAACCTTTAGAGGACTTTTCGAACCTACCCTCTTTTCCAAACCTCCCTTTTTCAATCAAAACCCCCTCCTCTCCCCTCTTTCTCACATGTAATCTCTCATTTTCTCTTCCCCTACCTTTTTTCATTTAAGCCCCTCCCTTACCTCCATTTTTAAAATTAAAACCCCCTCCCCTCTCACACACTTATAATCTCTCTCTTTCTTTCCCCCCTCCCCTCTCCCTCCTCTCTCTCTCTCTCTCTCTCTCTCTCTCTCTCTCTCTCTCTCTCTCTCTCTCTCTCTCTCTCTCTCCTTTAATTAAATCAAACTTCTTTTTAAATCAAAAGTCTCTCTCTCTTAGATTAAAATTTTTAAATTAAATATTAAAAAAATTAATTTAAAGTTTTTCAAACATAGTTTTTTACACATTTTGAGAGAGAGAGAGAGAGAGAGAGAGAAGAAGAAGAAGAAGAAGATGGAAAGAGGAAAGAGAATAGTCTTTTTTAATTAAAATTTTTTATTCTCCCCATTCCCCCTCTCTCTCATGTGTAGGGCCTAGGTTCTCTCTCTCTCTCTCTCTCTCTCTCTCTCTCTCTCTCTGTTAGATTAAACTTTTTTAAAGTAAATATTTTTAAATTTATTTTTTTGACAATTTTTCACACACTTTGAGAAGAAGAAGAAGATGAAGAAGAAGAAGGAGAATGATAAAAAAAAGAAGAAAAATAAAGAGAAAAAGATAGAGAGAGGGGGAAAAGAGAAAAGAGAATAGTTTTTTTTAAATTAAACATTTTTAAATATAATTTTTTACTTAGAGAGAGAGACAGAGAGAAAATCTATAATTTGAAAGAGAGAGAAAATAGAGGGAGAGAAAGGGAAAGAGAGAAAAGAGAAAAATAGAGAGAGAAGAAAAAATATAAATAGAGAAAAGAGAGTGTGAGAAAAAAAACTTGAAAGAGAAAGAGAGAGGAAAATAAAATAGAGAGAGAGAGAGAGAGCAAAAAAAAAGAGGAAAGGGAGAGAGGGGGGGAACAAAGAGAAAGAGAATTATAAAGAGAGAAAATATAAAATTCAAGAGAGAGTAAGAGGAAAAGAGAGGAGAGAGGGAGGAGAAGAAAAGGGGGAGAGAGACAGAGAGAAGAAAAGGAGAGAGAGAAAAGAAGAAGAAGAGAGAGAATTTGAACACACAGAGAGACAATTATAGAGAGAGATAAGATAAATTTTAAAAGAAAGAAAAAAGAAAAAAATTTAAAGAGAGGAAGAAAAAAATAAAAAAAGAGGAGAGGGAAGGAAAAGAGAGGAGAGAGAGAGAGAGAGAGAGAGAGAGAGAGAGAGAGAAGATGATGCCAGGAGGAATATTCCACGGTGGATTCTGTGAGGTTTTTATTCCATGGTGGATTGTGTGAGGTTTTTTGGTGAATTCTATAAAACTATATCTATTTGCTAGGCTCATACACAAGGTGGATTCCTTGTGCGAGTAGTTCATGGCGACACCTGTCCTTTTCAGGCATCAGGTTAATTTAATGGTGTGCACGTGGGTGATTCTACAAAATACATATTAAATTAATAGATGTTTATGAGTTTAGAGTGTGCTTGTATTAAATTAAGATTAGGACAGAGTTCCAGCCAATTTAATTATTTTGTAGTTGAAGACTGCTAGCTATTCACTTTTGTGGATTTTATCTTATTATTTTCTAACAATTGTGAATACTTTAGTTGATGTGTAGAGCAAGCAACGGTGGCATTGGAAAGCATCGGGCGATGGCGTATATTCAGATTAACTAGAAAAATTATTATTTTGATGGACGTGTGTCTTATCACTAAAGGCATAGAGTCAATACTTATTTAGGCGCATTTATTTATTAAAGCACTTGACAAACATTTATTATTTTTGTATGCGCATAGGTGCTCGATTTAATATTTAATTATTGGACATTGTATTTGGGCACATTCCGACTTTTGGGACACCCAAACACTTTACTCTTTATTTAAGCAAAAGCAAACACAAAAGCCAAAAGCATGCTAATTGTAAAGTGGGCTATTTTTGAGCTTGGAGATTAATAAATTTATAAATGCATGCCTTGTGAAGCGCTCACACAAGGCATGGGGGGAGATTCCACCCAATTGGTCCTTTTGTCTCAATGGGTCGTGCAAACTCTTTTCTTGCTTTTATGAAGCTTTTGTAGAGTTATTTGTTCTTGGAGACCTTCCAACGTTCACTATGCACGCATACATCACCTGATTTGCGCACCAATTGTATCAAAGCGAAGCTGAGATCAAGGGCTTCCAATCGCTTACCATCTCATGCAAAGACGAAGCTCCTGGAATGAATGGGCTCTATAGACTGTCTCGCGATGAACTATCAATACCAGCATGTGCCTGGCGGTGAAGAACCCCCGCTACAATCTCAAATTGCGAAGGACCTCACCCACGAGGTGGAGGACCACTCAGGAAGCTTGTTTGTGAGGATGTTTTTTTTTCCTCTCTTAGGTAGAAAGTTTCAAGTTTTATATCAATTGTTAAGCCTAATGTTTAAGCTTATAAAGCTTAAGCTTTCCAAATTGTTGTGTTTCCATCTCGATGATTTATTAATGAGAGGTTTACTACAATTGGTTTTCAAGCAAGATTCCTCCAAAAAATCATTCTCAATTCAAGGTTATGTTCAAGGATCTTGTATTTGTGAGTTTTCAACAACCAACAATTGTGAAGCTTTTTGGTTAAGATTTCACAAAGATTTGGATTGCTTGAACAAGCGATTCTCATTTCACTGCTATCTTCAAGTGTCCCATTTTTATAGTTTATTGACTGAAGAGATACATAGAAAATAAATGGAGGAAGGCAAAAATGGTAAAGTATTAGAAACTTAGGAAAAAAGAGGCACAAAACAATACAAAGGAAAGAACCAATACCGTAGACTGGTCATCCAACTCCAAGAAAGATGTTAATGCTTCCATTGTAGTAAAACATGTCATATTAAGAAGATTTATTACAAATAGAAGCAAGAGAAAAAGGATATGAAGAAGGAAGATATGAATGTGAACAAGAAAGAAGGTAAATGAAAGGTAAAGATTGAAGAAATCAATGCAGTTATTGTGCATAATGCTACTCTTCCGTATATATGCTGGTTGTAGGGGATAGACAAGTAGCTCAAGTTTGGATTCTTGATTTGGATACATATTTTCATGTGACTTCTCATAAGAATTGGTTCTATTCATATGACAATAGCAGACGTGGATCAATCCCTTTTGGTAATAACTATGTATGTGATATAGTTGGTACATGTGATGTACAATTTTCCTTTTCGATCATTGTTATTGTGGTGGATCCATCTCAAAAGTTACCATATGCCAAAAATAAGAAACAAGGCCATTAGTAGCATATAGTCTAGAGGGTAACATCATCATGTCCATGCCACTAGGGATCTCCTATAATGAATACATCTCAAAAGCATTACATGGTTTTGCACAACTACATCACAACCATGTGCTTGGCTATCATAGTCGTACTACATGCTCTAAAGTCATATAATAAAAAATGGTATACAAATATTCAATATGTGCATACTAAAAAATGATCTTCACTTGGCATACATAACATTCAACATGATAAAAAATGGTATGCAAACATTCAATATGTGTATACTGCAAAGGATCTTAACTTGGCATGCATAATACACTACAACAAAATTGGAGCAGAGATGGGAGCTGTGACATGTAGTAAGGGGTGTATTAATTATCATGTTTAAGCCATCTTCTAAGATCAAAATAAATTTTGGCTTTCAAGTATCCTTTTCAATGCCAATTTAGATGCGTTTTGGTTTTAATTTCTCAAGTGCAATTTCATGCTTGTTTAAACATGGCATGCTTTCTTTAAATGGCTAGATTGAAACTAGGTAGTCTGAAAAGGGCCAAAAACCAAAAATTTGGTGCAAATTGAGAGTAAACAACCCATGGTCTGAGATATGGGAGCTCATATGTAAGGCCATTGGAGAGACCTCTCAACTCAACATATCTAAGGTTTGTTTCTCTTCCATTCTCTTTAGAATTCTCTTTAGAATCTATGGTTTGTATATATTTGCTTTGGTGACTTAAACCTTGTTTGTTTTTCCTGAATAATTTAGATTCATGCAATTGTGTGTTATTCAGGGTTGTTTGTGTATGATAAATGACTATTAACATTGTTGTGGACATGGGATTAATTACTATTTAATTGTGTTTTTAAATACTTGTCTAAATACTTGTTTACATGTGATTTGGAAGGCTGTTTACTATTATCTAATTAATGGGCTATTAATCAGTTATTCTTATGCATTGTGAAACACATAGATCACTGCTTCTTTGCAATGGTTTCCTTAATGTTTGGAAACGAGAATCCCCATGAGTTTGTAAATGCTAAGTGACCAATTGTTTGCTCTATTTCTTGTTTACTTTGTTGTGTACATTAGCCATTGATGAAGCCATAGCTTCTTCTTCTCAAATTCATCCAATTTATGAGTTTGTATATATATTTTTAACTATTGGATTCATGATTATGTGTTTATCGTTAGTATATCACAAATTCATGTACATTTAGCATTTTTTTTGTTTAGTGTTTTCTTTAGAGCTTCTTATAAATGGTTGTTCAAACTTAATTTGAAACTTTTTAAAAGGTATATAAGTTTTTGGCTATGGGAATGCATACACATCTTGTTGGCTATATGCTAAATATATTTAGATAGTATTTCATATGTATTAGTGCAACACATAATCTAATGCTTGTTGGTGTTAGGTTTCATTCCTCACCAAGTATGGTTGGGCCTATAATGAATGAAGAACATTACTTGATGGGCACAATATGAGATGCAAGCTTCTATTTTCAAGAGAAAGTGAGAGAAGCAAGGGGAGAGACTAGGGAAACATATGAAGATGCTATGAATTTGATGCAAGGATTGACAACTTTGTTGGATTGAAAATTGTAAGATTCCATAGATGTTGATATTGCAAATCTAAATATGTTGAAGGTGCAACTACCCCAAGCCATTACATTTCAACTATATGAGGAAGTCAAATATGAACATCTTCAAAGAAGACTCAAAATTTCTTATGAATCATCGTCATCCTTTAGATAACTGATAATGAAGGCTCTTCATCTATTGATAACAATTAAACAAATATTTATGGACATAATTTAGGATTTGTGGTGTGCCTTTAGGCTTTGTCATATCTCCTATTTTGTAAGACACGGAAACTTGCCATGGATATTGTAGCACTATCATCCTATATGTTGTAAAAACTTTCCAGTAAGTAAAGTTTTTGGTTGATTTTGGATCTCTTGTAATTCTTGTTGTGTATCTTCATGCAATGTTTTGTTGACTCAAACTATGCTACTATGCCTAAATTTGATTCATAAAGATAATGCTCCATGAGTACACAATAAGGCCGGGGGCGAAGGGGGGGGGGGGGGGGGGGGGGGGCGCGGGGGCAACCAATGAGCTGTTGTTGTAAAGCTATGGTTGGAGCCATAGGTCTGCAATGACTAGCTTGTTGATTTTTTTTGTCTACACAAACTATGTTTAATATGGCATGAAAATTGAAAGTTTTGTCACAAATTAAAAAGCATAAAAATTACATTTTAAAGTAGTTTAATAAATGTGATTTTGGACATGAATCTCTTGATGCACTTGTTTCACGATCATGGGATTAGCGCACCCATATGTTTTCTTTCTTGGTTAAGAAAATGCATCAATGAGGCTATTTGTGGGCCTAATCCCTTGTAGTGATATTCAACATGTGTATACTACACATGATATTCACTTGGCACCTTCTATGTAGCAACAATTTCCATCTCATTGCAAAGTAACAAAATTTATCTTAAGAGTAATATTGTGTGTGTGTGTGTGTGTGTGTGTTTTTTTTTTATAAAGGTTTTTAAAATATTTTTCTACTAAGCTTTTAGAATAACTTTAAGTACTTTGTATAGATGCATTTCCATCAACACATGTGAAATAGTAGCCATTAGAATCACTCACAAGAATATTTAGTGTCATGCATGCTAAATTTGAAAAACCTTTTTATTTTGATAATTAGTCATTCTTTTTCATTGAGAAGAATTTATGTTTTTACTTTATAACTCATGTTTTTCTAATAAACACATAGATGTTTTGAAGGTTAAAAGAGCTTCCTTCACCTAATCTCAATGAGTTGACAAATTGGGATAATTAGATGATGAAGTTATCTAGGGATTTAAGTTAAATGTGATCAAAGATATTCAAAGTTCTATGAAAATAAAGAGGATATCAAGGAGAGTTAATTTATCTAGGTTCATCTAGATTTTGGATCAATATTTCAATGAATATGTTTGCAAAGAATAAAAACAATGTGGTTGGGTAGGAAAATCTCATCTACCACATTAGATAAGATCTTTGGAGAAGTTTCAAGGTTAATGGACAAAGTATACAAGGGTGATTTTTTTCTTTGGAAATGTTCAGAAGATCTCACTACCCTATCATACACCATACTAGGACAAACACTATAGCTTGCTTTGCAATACAGAAGATGAAAGAAGACTAAGGGTGCACGGACATCTTTAGACTTTGAGGAAAGCAATGATCTTTGTGTGTTGAGAGTCCATCAACCAAACAATCTTCCTCCCTATGTATCACCTATAGTCTCTTGAAGATATTCTTTTCCTTCATGTTTTTGGAGAGTGCCTTTTTTTAAACATTGATAAGTCTACCCTTTCTATCAATCTCTTCATGAACTTTACAAGCTACATGACCACCTTTCTCTGTGCGCACCAAAACTCAACAATGCATCATCTTGGAAAAATCTTATTGTCTTTATATTCTTGCCAACTTTGTTTATATGCTCTATTTGTTTTCTTAGGAGTCGATACTTAGACCCTCTCCATGCATATCTTCTACTAATGGCGATTGACTAAACCTTGAGGCTTGAATATTAATTGGAGGAAATTTAATAGTGTTAAGTGACAGATCCACATTCGTACTTGAGTTTGTTAGCACTACTCCAAAAAGACACTTAATGTTGTAACTAGTAGGAACTCTAGAGTCTTTGTTTTTAGATGATCTTATCCTATAAAATAGCCAAATTTACTATATTTATAATGGCTAGAAATATAAATTGTGCACACATGTCATAAAACCAAACATAGCTAAAAAGTATTAACTAAATATCCAATGTTATACAAACTAAGAAAATGACTACAGGCATGGCAATATGCAATCTAAAAAGCATAGAGTTATACATACTTTAAAACAAGACAATTTACTAGCTCATGTACTCAACATTATTCTCCAAAAAAATTTATACTAAAAAACTACATGATACTCAATAAAATGCAAACATAATATTAGCATTGAAAACTCCAATGAAGTAATATAATTCATTGCATTAATATAAGCTTTAGCTAGGTACCATTATAACCTTACTATGGAAAATAAAGAATATGCTTGCATTTACTCCACCTGTAAACACCTTTATGTCAAGCATTTATATACTTTAAAAAATTAAAATGAACAATCTCATCCACCTTTTGGTCATAGAAGTAACACATCACTAGATACATTCAATAGAATTCTCATAAGAAACATGAACCAATGAGTTCCACGCGTAAGTACCTTTATGTAGAGCAAAATATAGTGAAAGAGCATGAAAAATGACGATCTCATCCACCTCTATGTCATAAAAGCAACACATCACCAAATATATTGAGTAAAATCCTCACAAGTGACATGAACCAATAAGCATAAGAGGAAATCATAGAAAGAAAATGTAAATAAAACCTAGCTTAGTCTAGATCTTGTGTTCATGATGTAAAATATAAAGGCAACATTAGCCCAAAGGCTATTTTTCAAACTTTTTCTTCATCATTGGGCTAAATTTTTCCCTTATTTTTTATCTTGCTCAAAGATATCCATGTAGAAGTAGAGATAATATATGAGTATGGTCTAAAATTAAGGCTTTGTCTAAAAGTATAGGCTACTTTTTAAAGGGGAAAACATAGCAAAAAAAAAAATCTCTAGAAGAAAAAAAAGTAAGAAAGAGCTACATGATGTCATTTGCCTAAAATTGAGGCTTTGTCTAAAACTATAGCCTACTCTTCTAAGGGTAAAATAGAACAAGGCGGATTTGATCTAGCAGAGGAGAAAACATAATAAGGTAGGTCTGATCTAGAGGTGAAAATTTACAAAAGAATCAACTATCGTTTGTTTGAAATCGATTTTTGTTCTCAAGCTTTAGGCTGTAGTTCTAATGATAAAACACAACACTACATGTTTGATCTAGAGGAAAATAATTGAGAAAGTACCATCTATCTTTATAATGACTATCTTTGTTCATGCCCACCAATAAAACAAAGGAAAATAACAAATAGAAAATTCACAAAGCAACTTTGAAACTACAAAGGTGGAGCTATATTATCAAGCCTCTAAAAATAAGCACATAATATGAAAATCTATCCATCTATAATGGGTCTTAGCTTTGCAATAGATAAGAAGAACTACAAGTTCTCAAATATATCAAATAATGTTAGACTATATGGAGAAGTGTTGAACCAAACACACCATTAATTAGGACTTTGGATAAACTTCTATTGTTTCAAAAGTTGCAACTCACTTCAGTGACAATCTCTCACCTTGTCTCTCAACACTCCACTCTAACTAATCAAGCATTCTCCTCTCCCAACCCAAGAAAGCAAGACACAAGACTAGCTTAAGTTATACTGAACTCACCTAACTTACCTTCTTGTGGAAGATGGTTCCACGACCACAATCAACACGATCTAACACAGTCGCTCCTTCACCTCCACCACCAAGCACACCAATAAGTCAAAGACCTAGTAGAGAAGACAAGAAAAGCAAGACAATGGCGAAGAGCTTCACCTTTCCTTTGTCCCTTGATTAACACACCTCTCACTCTCTCCCTCTTTCCTAGTAGAGAAGATGAGAAAAGCAAGACGATGGCGAAGAGCTTCACCTTTCCTTTGTCCCTTGCTCAACACACCTCTCACTCTCTCCCTCTTAGCCACTCTCATCAGCACAATGGAAGCAAGATAATAGAATAGAAAGCTTTTGTAGTCACACTGATAGAACTCCCACACCATGGATGTGCCAAAAGGGGTCAATACAACAGAGACCTTCCACACTTACATAGACCAAAAATTAGGGTTAGGGTTAGGGTTTGCACCCCTTTTGCATTTTGCATTTAAGGTTTGTGCCCCTTTTGCATTTAGCATGCTTCAACCTTAGCCTAAATAGACCGAGCCTATGCTAATCTAATCACAAATCCATGTGCTCAACCCATGCAATACTTGTGGATGCGACAAATACAACTACGGGAGATAAATACAATGTGTACAGGAGTGAGCATGGCTCTCACAAAATAACACATCCATGATAATATGATGATGTCCATGAGTACAAAATAATACACAAGTGCCCAAAATAATACATTGAAGCTGCACAAAATAATAATCCACTAGAAAATAGTGTCCCGACACTTGTGCTTTTGTTACTATCTCAAAATACTATTAGCATTATTTCCTCCCTAGACGAGTGCCAATCCCATGGCACTCATGTCATAGGTAGCATGTTGTAGCTTGCACCAAAGATGCAGAATGCTAGGAATAGTCGATGAAGGAGTAGTGGTCCTGAGGGTGGAGAAATGAATGCTGTTGATGAAGATTATATTTTTCTTGTCATGGTTGGTACTAATGATGTTGCTGGTACTAGGGTAGATGGTGATTGAGGTTGTTGCTGGTAACAAATCATGTAGAGAGGTTGACATTGCTGAAGATACTGAGCTATTGGTCCTTGTGATGGAGACAGCTTGAATAGATATTAGAGATGAATGGGAGATTATAGAGGATGGATGATGTGGTGTTGATGTAGTAGTGATGACGTCGGATCCTCCACGAACAGTTATACCTACAAGGGAAAACCTCTCACGTGCAATCACTTCCAATGGAAAAGTGTTAGTCTTTTTTTTTTGGTGCACAGGACATATGAAGATGTTGGTTTGGAGATGGGTCGACTCTAGGAAGACTCTAGGCAAGCTTAAAGTGTTGTCCCATACTTGAGGACCCAAAACTATGAATAGGTTATTGTGCAAATAATATAGGGAGTGCGCATGCATACATAGTCTAATACATAGTTAGAAGACTGCTTCATGGATTTTGCGAGTGATAACTGGTGCTTGATGAAGCAAAGGATATTGATCTAATGAATATGGGAAGAATTGTGGGTGTTGAGGGAAAAGGTAGTTATTGGTGATGATGCTAGGGAGACACCAATGTGGGATGAACAGGAGCAGGTGTTCAATCCAATAAGATCTTGAAGAACATGGGTCTCTATGGGATCAACCACACATAGTAGTTGATGCAATTGTTGGTTTTATGTTGAAGAACCTTTTCCACCTTTCTGATAAGTAAGGATTGATGAAACTGGGTGAATCAAATGAAGGGATGAAATATGCAAGTGGCTCAGGGAGACATGTCTAACATAGAAGAGCTTAGATTTCCTAGGTATGTCTTGATGTTGATGTGCCCTAAGTAAGGGTGTGGGAGAATGGGAAAAGGGCTAGGGGTTTAGAGATGGAGCCAACTGACTAAGGTCAATAGACACATCCAACTTGAGGACCCCTAGGTACAATGCAATGCACATGCATGCATATTTCTTTTTCTTTTCTATTTTTTTCTTTCTTTTTTTCTCTCTTTTTCTTTTCTTTTGGTAAGTCAAGTAACAATAGTGATATACAATAAGGCATGCTACCTTACAAGGAGAAATGGAAGTATGAGAGTAGAAGAGCGACTACATAAAACTTGGTGCACAAGATGATTGGTACACTGATGTGAATAGAATGAAGATTTGAACATTGAGCTTTGACATTGAAGCACATTGCCACATTGTTGATGAAGTTGTTGTTGAAGAATAACTTGAACTTGTTGATGAAGGCTGGTATGCTCATGAAGCAATTTGCAATTATTCCTAAGGAAGTAGATAACCATTAGATGCTGTAGGAAAGGTGTCATTGAAGAAAGCATAACCTCATTGTTGATGGTTCTTTAAGTTTTGTGTTTCTTCAGTGATGCTCCAAGATAAACTTGTTGTCTTGATTGGCCTTTGATGTCTTGACATGATGCCTCTCTCGAGCTTGAGATCTTCAAGAAGTTTCTAATGCTAGTGTTAGCTTCAAGTCTTTAATGTTGTTGCAACGTAGGATATTCATGGAAAGCTTCTATTGCTGATGATATTGTCTTCAAGCCTTGAGGTTCATTGCATTGCTTTGTCACCTATTGTTTTCATGCATTCACTTGGTGAAACTTTGAGAGTACCATGTAGTGGATTCAAGGGAAAAAGATAAAAAGAATTACGAATAACTTTCTTCTTCCTTGAATTTCACCATTGACAAAAGCATCCAAGTCAGGTGGTTTGGTAACCAATCCACAAATGTAAGTAATCAGATCGCCAAGCAAAGAGAGTCCTATAGTAAAAAAATTGGCAATGTGTAATTCCTCTTCAAGCAAAATCTTGTCAAGCAAGGGGTGATATATCAATTTTTGTGGCAAGGTGAGATTCCGAGCTAGGATGATAGAGCGCAATGAAGTGGTCTCATAGTAAGTTAGGTCAACTTGAAGTGTACTAACTGTATTGCATTGCACAGCTATGGTCATAAGATGATTGCCATTGTAAGCAATCTCAAGTCGATGAGAAAATCACTTCTGGAAGAACAGACTTGAGGAATGGCAATTCTGCTCAAGCTCATCAAGTACTGATTGGTCTTAGATTTTGATCACAGAAGCATAAGAAGAAATAAATTGGCATGATAGCAAGTGCTCATGAGGGAGAGTCCTAACATATTTCTTGTGGATTAAGAGGCTTTTATCAAAAAATGTTCATTATCCTCCCAAGTGGAATGCCATTTAGAAGCACCTTGAATTTCCTCATCATCAACAAGGCCTAGATCAATAATTGTAAACAACTTGGCATAAGTAGTGTATATGACCTCAAATTGGATTAGGCATTCTGTTTCATAGGAATTGAGTTTCTTTGCCAAATGAGCACCCATGGTACTCAATGTTTGACATACTAGGAAAGGCTTGATGCCAAAAGGAGGGTCAAGTTTAGTAGGGCTGATCTGGAGATGTGTCTTAGTAACCTCCTTTGGAGCATCTCAAGGTTCAACAACAGCTTAATTGGGATTAATGGGTGGGGTGAGTTAGTAGGGATATCAGTGGTGTTGGGGCTAGGATATGGAGTCGCAAGCATACCTCTTTTCAACCACTATGTCTAGGTTAGTAGAAGGTTTATGTATATCACTCTTCTTCACATCATTTGATGAAGATTCCATCATTATAGTACTAGAAGCAGAGGTAAGATTTGGTGTTGTGTCACTCAGTCTTGGAATAAACCATTCATAGAAATTAGGATTGTACTCTAATGAAGCATGGTCATCAAGAAGTTGTGGGTCATGGGTGAGACAAAAGATATATCTAGTGACATCAATCATCATGTCTCGTTGTCCTGATCGACTTGCAATGTGTAGCTCTTCCTCTAAAAGAAGTTTGTCACACAAGGGATTAAGTTTAGCCAATTTAGAAATGTTAAACTAGAGGAAGTGCTAGAAGACATGCTCAAATGAAAATATGAAGATGGACTCCAACCAAATATACAAGCTACACACCATTCTCTTAAGCCTTTCTCTTTACAAGCTACCATATCCCAACACATGATGCTAAAAAAGATTTCCAAGATATTGCACACATCCTTTGCACTCAACATTCTACTCAAATCCATTTTTGCAATAGCAATAGAAATCCATGAAAGCTTTTTATTCCCCTCCGTTCAAATGATGTTTTACCTTCTCATCTATCCAATTTCACATCAAGAGGCACTACAAACCAACAAACTGGAGCACCCAAAGTAAATCTTTAAAATATAAATCTCAATGTTGAACATAAGAATTTTTAGCCAACATATTATTGTTGTGGTCCTTGTGGCCATCTATAAGTAAACTACTAGGGTAAATTGGAGCCCTGAGAAAGACACCAAGAAAACGGGGTTTCTATTGCAAGAAAATCTATCTTGTATAATCAAAAACCATATTTTTCATATTTGATATGATCTCAACAAAGAAAAAGAACACCACGAACCATTAATCTTCACACAACTTCATAATAACAATTCTCCCACCACTTTAACTTTAACAAAATCCATCATGCTCTTCATATTCTTCATAGAATTCTTTGATAGACCACAAAAACACAAAATAATACTCCACTTTGAATGGAAAGATATCACATATGATTTATCTTCAAATATTCCATAGCTTTCTCTCACAAGCTCTCATAGGTAGATACATTGTTTGGCATAGAATTGGCTCTCTCTCTCTCTCTCTCTCTCTCTCTCTCTCTCTCTCTCTCTCTCTCAAAATAGTACATCATCTCCTCACTACAATACTCAATAATCACTCATAAAAACCCTTATTTGGTCGTGAATACCCCTCCCAAGAGGTGTGTCTTATATGAAAGGCCACTAGAGCCACTACAATGACTCTTCATAGCTCATCATTGTCACTTCACTCTAGTCTTCTCTTGAGTCTTCAACAACTACTTCTTTAACTTCTTTGAGCTCTTTTGAACTTGCATTCACCTCTTTCTAAGGCTAGAAAACTTTTCCATACTACACCCTCATCCAATAGAACACAAACAAAGGCATACAGAACATAACAAAATAAGAACATAGGCTCTACAGAAGATTTCATAGAAAGTCAACACAAGGCATCAGAATCACATAACTCATACTAAAACCATTCCAAACCATCAAAAACCATTCAATGAGCTTTCAAACAACCTCAAACTTCATCAATCATGACTCCGTCCTTCATACAAAAGAAAAACATAACAAAACATAAACAAAACAGAAGCTATCAAGCTGAATCAGACATTATGAGGACATCAACAGAGCATAGCATAACATCACATAACCCCATATCTTTACTAAAAAACATCATGAGCTTATCAAAACCATTCCACCCTATCCAAAAAACTCTCAAACCACTTCTAAACCAATGAATCATCATATAAAATCAACCATTCATCCCTCAAAACCAACAAAAATCAACCAAAAAACACATGTCATTTCAACATTCAACATAATTTGTCAAACAACAATAACAAACAACAATGCCATGGCACACCAACTCCACAATATAGAAGAAATGCTCCATATTGGACCATTGACTCTCTACAACAAGAGGCAATGGATAAGCAAGGCACACAAAGTCTCTTTTCATGCTTTATTAATATGCAAGGAATTGCACAAGATTCAAATGTTGTTTTATTATGCATGATGACGATAGCTCATATGATTTCATTTTTGAGAAATTGATTAGAAGATTAAATTTGGCAACCACTTCGTCATTGCATAAGGTAGAAATTTCTTTTCAAGGAATAACAGACAATGGAATCCATGAAGTTAAAGGTCTAGAAATAACTATGGATTCTTACAAAGAAAAACATAATTTTCTTGTGGCTCCTTTAGAGTCTTTTGATATTATACTAGACATGCCTTTCCACCATCAATATAATCCTGATATTGATTATCATATTCAGTTGATATCCTTTGATTTTTAGGAAGAACACATTACTCTGCATAGCAATTCAAAATTAGAGTCATTCCCCTTGATTTCACATAGTGAAGCCAAGCATGCCCTTAGAAAACAAAGCAAAGCCTACACGATTTATGTCATAGAGGTTAAGGATCTTGAGACTATATTTCTTATGCCATCATAAAAGCACTTTCTAGCTACCTACAAGAACTGTTTCACTGATAACTATCCACCTAAATTTCCACCATCTAGAGGAGAATTAGACCATAAGATATAATTGTTTCTAGGAGTTTCTCCTCCATAGAAAGCACCTTATAGGCATAGTCCACTTCACCAAAAGGAAATTCAATGATAAGTTGCTAAACTCTTAGATAAAGCATCATTCATCCTAGATCATTGATCGCGTGTACTTTTTGTCAAGAAGAAAATCAAAATATATCACATGTGCATCGACTATAGGGCACTTAGCAAAGTCACTGTAAAAAATCGGTATCATGTACATATTGATGATCTATTAGATAAATTAAGTGGACTTTCAAGTAAAATTTATTTAAAATTAGGATACCACAAAATTAGAATGAACACTATTAATATTGTTAAAATTACTTTTGACACACAATTTGGTCACTATGAATTTTTATTATGCCTTTCGATTTAACGAATGCATCTGTTACTTTTGCTAGGCTTATGAACAAAATCTTTAATGATTATCAAAATTTTGTCATTATGTTTTTCGATGACATTTTGGGTTTATTTAAATAAAGATTCAACATAAAAAACATTAAAAATATTTTTGATTTGCTAAAAGCTAATCACCTTAGGGATTCAAAAGTTTTAATAAAAATTGATTAGCAAGGCATAAAGCACCTTTTATCTCAATCATTAATTTTTTATAGATATATTATGTCGGCTTCCTTTATTCAAAATTATGATCCTATGATTTAGGATCAACCAGAATGTACTAATGTGGTAGTCGATGTCCTTAGTAATCACCCCCATGATCTTATTTCTACTCATTATTTTTTTATTTTCATAAGATGAAAATTATTTATTTAAATCATGTTTCTTTAGTAACAATTCAATATTTTAAATCCATGATTTCTACTTATCCTTATGACCCTAATTTTTATGATGTGTAGCAGCATATGTATGATTCTAGCATTACTATTTTCAATGATTATACATTTATTAATAGATTTTTGTATTTCCAAAAGATTTTTTGTATCTCTGCACCATTTAGAGACATGGCTATGCACAAAATGCGTGCACCACCCTATGTGGGCCATAGAGGTATTCAAACTACTCTAACTACTTGTAAGGAATTTTTATATTAACTTAATTTAAAATACGATATATCTCAATTTGTATTTGAATATCTTATTTACACTTATTTGTTAAAGTGTAATGGTATTATAACAAAATATTTGGTTTACTCATGCCTTTATCTGTACTTATCAGTCCATGAAAATAGATTTCCATGGATTTCATCACTAGTTTACCTACTACTTCAGCCTATAATGATGGGATTTGGACTATCATTAATAGGTTTAGCAAATAAGCCTATTTGATTCCATGTAAAGGAGTTTAACTACTCCTTAAGCAACCAAGCTTTTAATCAACACTATTTTTCCTCATCATGGATTTCCCCAAATTCTTCTCTATAAGTAATAGTGACTAGCACTTCTATAATTTTTGGGCTACCTTGTTTAAGTACTTGGCTTACAAAATGGACTTCATATCTGCTTTCCATCCTAAAACAATGGTCATATTGAGGCTACTAATATCTTTTAGATATGCTCAATGTCTCACCCTCATAAGGTGCCACTAATGATCCATGGTGCTCTAAGTTGTAAGGCCCCCATTATGAGGAGAAGCCATGTGTGAACACGGACATTGGTTAGGTCTTGACTTGCATGTCAAATGAGGTCTATGTGATCGGATGGAAAAAAGGTAATCTTTCTAGATCTAGCCTTAGGATTAGAAAGAGTACTTATGCTAGTAGAAACTTGAGACACAAAGCATTGAGTTATAGGGTGTGATAGTTATTAGGGACCTCTATTTTGGGGTCCAAAGGCCATGGAAGAGGCCCTTCATTGGGGGGTCTCAAGGGGGTCAATGGTCCCCCTTTCAAGGGTTTGGGAATAGTGCCTCCAGCTTGACGATAATAGAAATATTCCTTGGAATATTCATTGGAATATTCCTTGAATGACTAGGAAAGGTTTATAATATGGTTGGACTAGGCCGACTAGACTACCTTCCTAGGCTATAAAAGGGAGACCTCTTCAAAACTATTGTCAATCTATCTTTCACCCACTCAAAGTACTAGCTATCGTTAAGCTCTTTACCTATCATCTGTCGTCCCAATAGCCATCTAAGCTTCATATTGAAAGCGCATAGGTGGATAGAGCCATCTTTGTATCAGTTCGTTTGAAATTAAAGTAGTTTCTATTCTTCTCATAGTTGTTATATGCCCTCTACTCCTTGCTCAGATTCTATTTGTTGTGCAATGTAATTTTTACAATAGTGCTACCTTAGACTACCTTTGATCTTATACAATTGATCAACCTAATAATTGGGACCAACATCTTCCTACTTTACAATTCACATATAATAACACACCTCAATCTATTAGTAGCCAAGCACCATTCAAGATTGTAAATATAACAAGAAATTTACTTATCTTGTGACTACTATAACTTCTGATATTCTTGCTACTAATGTTTTGGCACCTGACTATATGAAAATTTAGAGGATGTGACTAAACACATTGAATAATCTCAATTGGGCTACACTATTCAAGGTACTAAGAAGTGTAGAGCCATTTATTTAAATGAAAATGATTTGTTATGGTTGTGTGTAGAAAAGGGATGATTAAAATCTATTGACAAGCATCCAAAGATCAAGTTGCCTCCTTGCTATTATGACATGTATTAGATTTTAATAGATTTTAATAGCAAGGATCCACCTATATTAGATGAGGATACTAAGATTTTAGTTCTTGAAAAGATAATAGATCATAAATTGACCACTACAAGAACTAATAATCAATATCACTAATACTTAGTCAAATATAAAAACCATTCTCTTGAGCAATCTAAGTGGATCCAAAAATCATATGTATCTTTTACTTATAATGCCTTAATTGTTTCTTACCATTTGTAATCACATTAAAAGTTTAAAGGTCATAGATTCGTCCATTGAGACAGTGACCTATGAAAATCCATGGCTGTCTCATTTTCCTTTGGGGGTATGTACAAATTTGTTGCATTGAGGTAGTACATAAAACTTTTTGTTCCCCTTGTTAATATAGTGTAGATTTGCCATATTGAGGCAACACTTTATATTTTTTATGCATGCTCTTTTAGCATGATGGTTGTATGCGCATAGAGCGCTAGTGGAATATTTGAGGGCTAGTTTATAAAAGACTAGAATTATTATTTTATTGATGCATATCTTAAATCTATTACAACTAATGTTATGAGATCGTATTTTTAGGAAAGGTAGTCCATTTTAGAGAAAAGAATTGGGAAAAAAGAGTCGTGGAAAGAAGAGAAATGTATGAGCCTATTTTGGGATGTTTCATGTTTTGACCACCAAGATAATAAAATCAAATAAATACATGCATGGGGGGGATATGCTCAACCATACATGGGAGAAAAATTATACCTGATTGGTCTCTCGTGCACTCATGTCTCTCAAATTTATTCTCTTGCAATTACTAGTTCTATCAAATTTCTTCAATTTTTAAGCAAAGTTATTGTGAATTCTTGCAACAGATGGGAAGGGTAAGGATGTATGGAGGATTATTTTTGAGTTGCAAGGACAAGTGCTCCTAACTAAGCCATGTTAGCTAAGTTGAAACTAGCACAGGAATCGTATCTTAGAGGTTGCTACCAGTTGGGAGCTAATAAAGGAAGCTATGCATAGAAGATATCTACCACCTTCCTATCCTCTACCTTGAAGATGGATGAATTCTTTGAACTCTTCCAATTAAGATTGAGCTTAGAGGCTTATTACTCCCAATTTATGATGGGTTTGTGACTCTTAAGAAATATACCCTCCCTATGGATATTGCTCAATAGGGGGACCAAGTTTTACTGGGGCTTAGATGCTCCCTTGAACACTCAATTGGAAGCTATGTGACCTGTAGACCTTTAGGATGCTTTGATGAGGGCTAAGTCACTTAGCCTCCAAGTGAAATCAAGGAGCATAAGATATAAGGGTTAAGGATCATGCAAACAAGAGCAAAAGCGCAACAACAAATTAATGCAAGAAAAAGGACCAAAGTTAAGATAGCAAGCACCTTTGTCCCATAAAACCAAAGCAATGGCACTTAAGCTCATTTCTATTGTAATGAATTAGGCTACTATAAAAGACAATTTCCCAAGCCAAACCAACCTTCTTAACAAGGGCGATTTTGTAGGCCAAATAGAGGTGCAATAGGAAGAGGAAGAGGAAACGTTACTATGGTGATCCTCAAAGAAGAAGAAGAAGAAGAAGAAGAAGAAGAGCCCACAATGGGAGCTAGAATAGAAAGAGGAATGATTTATACTTCTCTCAACAAGAAGGGACCAAATCACTAGTTCTCAAAGACATCAATGAATCATCAAGGTACACCCTTTGAGATTTGGATAGATTGTGGAAGCATGGTTTCCTTTATTTCTCCAAAGTGTATACAAAAAATAGGCATAGATGTTACACCAGCATTATCTAAGATTTTGGTAGAGTTAGAAAATGGAAAGAAAGTTGTATCATCATAGCAAACTAGGAATATGGAGTTTGATCTAGGTAATGAGTCCATTAGCATAATATTTTGCATCATGAACTTGGACGCCTATGATTGCTTGTTAGAAACCAATTGGTTAATCCTCAATGATGCTCACATCCATTGTGGAAGGAGCCAAGTCTCATTCTAAGACCAAGGGTTAAGAAAAAAATTACATGTATATTTAATTAAACTCAATAAAACTAGTCAAGACAAGGAATCAAAAGAGAAATCTTTGTGGATGATGGAGTATGTGAACATTTTCCCTAAAGAGTTAACTAAATTTCCACATCAAAGATAAGTTTGCCATGAAATCAAGCTAGTACCAAGAGCTTCTCCAATTGCAAAAAGGACTTATCAAATGTCCATAAGGCTATTGAGTTGAAAGAATAACTCAAGTAATTATTGGATTAGGGATATATCCTATCAAGCAATGCACCATGGGAAGTCCTATCTTTATTTCAAGGAAAGAAAGATAGAATCCTTCATCTTTGCATTGATTATCATGGGCTAGGCTAGGTCACAGTTAAGAATAAGTATCACATCTCTTGGATTGATGAGTTACGTGATCGACTTCAAGGAGAAAATATCTTTTCAATTGAGTTCTAAATACTATCAAATAGGGATAAAAGAAGAATATAACTTTAAACTACCTTTAATACAAGGTATGACCACTATAAGTTTATTATTATGTTTTTTGGACAAAGAAATGCTCCTACAAAATTAATGCAAGACATCTTCCAAGCTTATCTTGATGATTTCATTCTTACTTTCTTTAATGACATTTTGACCTATTCGAAAAAAGATGAGGACCATGAGATACAACTCCATATTGTTCTTGAAATAATGGGGATGCATAAACTTTATGCTTTAAATAAAAGAAGTGTCATTCTTCAAAAGACAAAGTGGCCTTAGGAGAATAGCTGCCCCCAATGACGGTCAGGAAAATACACAGTTTCTTTATGATTAGTTGGATGATACCGAGTCTTTATTAAGGATTAAGCCTTGATTGATGCACCCCTCACCAACTTTCTATAGAAATAGACTTACATTGTTTGTATCCCAAAATTGAATAATCCAACTTTGAAAGACTCAATAAAAGTTTAGTAACAACCCACATTCTAAAGCTTTCCAACCTAAACCAAGGGTTTAAGGCTATGATAGATGCAAGCTCTCTCACATTGGACTATGTATTCATGCAAGAGGGACATCCATTTTCTTATTCCTCAAGGAGGCTAAAGACCCCATAAAAGAAACTATGCTATTCATGACTTAGAGTTGTTTGCTTTGTTCTAAGATCTCAAGTTGTGGAGGGATTACTTTCTTGGAAAGGAATTCACCTTGGTGATAGATCATAAAAGTCTCAAATCAACCAAATCCAGGCATGAGACAAGGAAGGTGGATTGAAGTCTTATAAAAGTATGGTTTTGAGATCACATACTGACCAAGCAAGGAGAAAGCATTTGCAGATTCTTTAAGCCACAAGGTGTTTCTCTCTGCTCTCATTATAGAGGAACTTTCAAGGGCAGAAACACTAGCTACCACAGTATCAATGACATGTAGCCCCATCATCCAAATGACAAAAGAAGAAGTTTCAAAGGACCCTAAATATCAATAGTTAAGAATGAATGTTCAAATTAAGGATCAAAATCCTAAGTTGCAACTTACATACCAAGACTTCTCAATTGAAGAAGGGCTTGTGTACTTTAAGAAAAGATTATGCATTCCTTTTTAGTCATAAACTAAGGAAGAAGATACTTTGGGAAGTGTAGGACTCCCCATTTTCAAAGTATCCTAGCTATAGCAACACACTCAATGCAATTAGGAGTATGCCATTGAATGCCTAACCACCAGAGGGTGAAAGTAGAGCATGTTAAAGAGCATGTTAAAGTGCCATGCAAAATTCAATCCCTTGACATTCCTAAGATGAATTGGGAGCTCATTAGTATGGATATCATAGTGGAGTTGCCTTCAATCCAAGGAGAATATAACATTATTGTGGTAATGGTGGATATTTCAACAAAGGTTGCTCATCACATTCTTATCAAGACAAATGGAAAGGCTTCAAACATCGCAAGGTTGTTTGCTAAAGAAAAATTTAAGCTTCATGGGTTGCCAAAAAGGATAGTTAGTGATCAAGATTCCCTCTTTACTTCTCAATTCTAGAAGAGTTTATTTGAAGCTACTGCTCGACACAACTATACTTTAGTCACTACTCAACTTCTTCGATCCAACAATAATGGTAGAAGCCTCCAAAAATATGCTAAAGGAGATGGATGAACAAGTTAAAGCCATAAGATAGGATATTTGAGCTACTATAAGGATTGCCAAAAAGCCTCCGCCACTATCCCTTAAAGGCAAGAGTATATCTTTAAAGAGAGAGACATGGTGTTTCTCCATGTCTTCCCAAAGAAGATTTTGATACCATTTGGTGAATTTAAGAAACTAAGCCCAAGATATTATAGACCTTACAAGGTCCTCAAGTGCTTAGGGACCAATGCATACAACTTCTTGAATACTTAAAGATCCATAATGTTTTTCAAGTTAGTTTGTTAAAGGCTTATCTACCCAATCCCATCATGTACTATATGATCAATAGATTGTCATGTTGACCCAAGGAGTCCTTGAGTTGCATCTTGAGATAATACTTGATGTAAAGAAGAGAATCCTTAGAAGCAGAACTTTAAAGGAATACCTCATCCAGTGGAAGGACTATCTTGAATAGAATGCCACTTCAATTGATAGGAAGCTCTATGTAAACAATGCTCCCATTTTATTGTGAGATGAGGACATCCTGATTCCTCTAAGAAGGAGAGGATATAGTAAACCTCAAGACTTAATAAAAAAGGAAAGATAAAGGCTTTCACTAATTCTATCATCAACCCGCTACCACTGTCATTTTTTAACGTCATCAATTCTAATGTTATCATGGCATTTTTCTTGTTGAATCCCCAAAGTGATTGTGGAACATAAAAGAAGGGAGTTGAGATCCTAAATCAGTTTGTTTAATAAATTCAAACAATAAAAGCTTAAAAACACAAAGATGGAGAGAGCTATGTAGTAAGGCTATATTAAGCCTTAGCCACAGCACTAAGGCTTGAGGTGGCTACAAAAACTTTTCTTGTCTGCATTGGACACACACACACCCACACCCACACACACGCACACGCACACGCACACATGCACACGAGAGAGAGAGAGAGAGAGAGAGAGAGAGAGAGAGAGAGAGAGAGAGAGAGAGAGAGAGAGAGAGAGAGAGAGAGAGAGAGAGAGAGAGAGAGAGAGAGAGAGAGAGAGAGAGAAGAAGAAGAAGAATAATAATAATAATAATAATTAATAATAATAATAAGAGGGTCATGCCAAGGATTTAAAGAATTCAAGCTACTCTCATGGATCTCCCCACCCTCTAGAAATCACTCTCCTTGCTCCATCCATATACTTCCAAATCAATCATAATGACTTCTCGACTGTCTATACCAACCCCCTCTCCATTCCCTATCATTATTTTGTAAATTATTGGCTTCACCCTTGTTTGATCTCCTACTTTCCATCCTAAATCCACCCATACATCAAAAACCTCAAATCGAGCATCTACAAGCATTATGGCTTTCCGTTATCTTACTACCAAGTTCATTCTTCAAAAGTCGAGACTTTCTTCTTACTCAACCAAACTCTATACTTTCCTTAGTGTGTAAGATGGCCCCAAAACAAATAAACATTGAAGCATATAATAAAATTCATCAAATATCAACTTTAACTTCCATCATTTGAAAGGAAATCTTTAATAAGTGATCAAAACTAAAATAAAGTTAAAACTAACCGTGATATTAGTTAGATACTAGCCATAATTATCTCATGAAATCAAATAGTATAGAGAGATTGAAAGGACCAGAAAAATAGCCCCTTTTGGCTAGCAAAGTATCTTGGTGAGAATTTCATTCTTGAATAGAAAATAAATCTCGATTAAAGACCATGAAATTGAAACAAATGATAATTTAGTGATACTTAGATCTTTTGAAGAAAGAAGTCCTTCAATTCTTGGAACAAAAGTGTCATCTCATTCTTGTTGCTTAGTTTGGGAATAAAATAGACCAACGAAAGGTGTCTCATTAGTAAGGCCTAAGATCCAAGATCAAAACCATGACTTAAGTCATGAAAAACCTCTATTTGTAGGCTCATGCCTTAGAAAACACACACACACATACATATACTTATCTTAATGCTTGTCACATTGAAAGGAATGTTTGAACTATTTATGGTTTCTAAGAAATAGTTTACCTAATAGGTTAACTCATGGATGTGCATACTAGACCTCCCCCAATGTTAGTTGTGCTAGCTCTTCACCAAGGAGCTAGATTACCACTATGGATGCTAGGAGTGTCATTTGGTCACAAGAGGTCTATTTGTAGGGACTTGTCATTAGCTAGGAGATGCCAAGAAGTTAGGGGGGATCTAGCTATAATGCCTTGGGTGTTCTAGGACTAGCTTAACCCATATGAGCTCAGGTTGGATCTCCTAGAAGGCCCTAATACTATAGTTGAGGGTAAACTTGGTGTTTTTTGGCCTTAATGTGGAGTTTTGATATGGATTGAAAATAATAATATTAAATAAAATGAATTTAAATAAATATTTTACTTCTTTAAAGGATTTTTTCCCTTATATTCATGTTCGTAGTTAAACTTGAAGGAATCGGGTTTAATGGGTTAACTAATAAAGTTGATTTTATATAATAATCTAAAATGTGTCATGTTAATTAGAAAAAGAAAACTATTTTCAAAGAAAAGTGGGTGGTTAGATCCTTGATAGATCTTTTCCACAGTAGGGTGGTCTTGATTAGTCGAGAGACTTTCACAAAAAAATCAAAACGCTAGATTAGGACAAGTTAGAAAGTGCCGAATGTTGACTATCATGATGTGTCATCCTAGATCTAAACCAATGTTGTTTTAGAAAGCTAAAGTTGAGAACATACCTTATGGGTAGAGGGGTTGACAATAATGTTCCCTCTATTTTCTCACTCTTTTTTAAACCAAGAGTAGCACTAGTCCACTTTAGTTTGGGGGATGATAGCAAAGTGGTCATCTCAAGCTAATGCTAGATAATGCTTATAGGAGATCATAGCAATTAGTTGTCCCATATTTCAAGTCAATCCTTGTGGGGTTGAGGAGGAGCTTTTAGTGCGAGCGAGGCTCAAGTAGTCCTAGGTTACAATATTTGATTATTCTAAGGGAGTTTTGGACAAAAGTTACCTTGATTACCTCTTGATAGACTAGCAAAAATTCATGCCATGGGGATTTGCTAGATAAGCATCTTACATGAAGCTACTTGAGTCAAATAACTTGTTTTTTGAAAATCCATTAATAATGCATAACATACATCCAAAATATTGAACTGCAATGTCCCTTTTACTTGTTGTCATCGATAAACATTATAATCCATAATTGTCCTTAAGTATTTAAGCTATAGTACCTTGTAATCCTATGTTTATATCGAATGAGAACACAATTTTATAGCTTACATTAATTTACTTTCTAACTTATATGTTTAATATATATTTAGATAGTCTTAGATTAGCCTTAGTAAGAGTAAAAGAGTTCTAGTATGCTTCAATAAATTTCCAAATGATTTGAGATAAAAAGAAACCACATATTTTTTCAAATATATACCACGAGTTTAATGCAAAGATGTAAGAGTGATATTATGTGTGTTTTTAAAACTATATCGTTTACAAATATATTGTTTTAACTAACTTTATGGAGCACAAAACCTAAATTCACTAGAGTTTCTATGAGTATGAAAATAGTATTCAATCTATTGATACAAACAATGATTTCTAAACATCAAATATTGAATGAAAATATGATTAGCTTAATTAAATGATTTACTAGCACAAAATGAAAAGATACTTACCTTTACAAAATCTTGTGTAAACCTAAAGAAGACAAGGCGAGTAGGGAATTAAAGAGCATCATGACACAAAAACATAATGAACACACTTCTTCAAAAATAATATAGAATTTATCACATTTAGATCCATTCAAATTCATAAAATCTCAACTTAAATATGAGGTCCATGTTATAGTGCATCTAGTTGTACATTAGTCCAAAAGTAATGGAATGGTAATCAAAATTTGGACTATAATGATGACATTCTAGACTCAAGTCTTGCAGGAGTATCATTTAGTTACACATAATCACACAATGTTTGTGATTGTACGTATTTGTCCATGTAAACACCTATTTATTACTCATATTTATTAGGAACATTGAGAAAAAGATTCTAAGGTATTAAGATTTGTTAGAATTTTGATTGAATATTTTCCTATCTACATGCATGAGATAGTGCTCATGTGATTCTTGATTCCTCTATTGTATCTTGCTATGGATATTAGTATGAGTGTTTTATCATGGAGATAAATTTACGTTAATATCAGACAACGAATAAATTAATAGAACTACATAAAGTAGTAACCCATAATGGCATAAATGTTGTTAAAAAAGAGTATTATTAAAATATGCTTTATTTACTTCATATAAGTCATAATGAAATCTATGGGTTGGTAGATCTAGTAGCACACTTTATGAGTAGATATTCTATTTTCACATTAGCGATGGAAATTAGAAATACAGTTACTCTTACATTTTGACACCATATATATTTAAAAAACGTAACAAATCATTTATCCCTGTTCTTTTGATATAGTAATAATAACTTTATTGAATGGTCATGATCAAAACCTTTTATGTTGACTTTAAAAGATCCCAACAAAAATATTTAAAACACATTTTTATTGAGGAAATATTCATTTTTTAAATTAAACTTTTATGTCGACTCTTTCAATCTTTATGTATTTCTTGACCTCTCTTTCACGTGGTACTAGGAAGCTATGACAATAGATGTAGATTCTATCCAATCTTGTTAAAGGATCAGTGAGAGGTCAACCTTAATATTAAAACTATACATTAAATATTATCTTGATGTTCTAATGTGAATAGGTATCCAAAAAGACTAATGTTAATATAAGTGCCAAATCAATCTTCTAACCACCACTGGATTGAAAAAGTGATCTTATGCTTTTCTGCGGTACCAAAAGTGATGTTAAGAATCTCATTATGAATTAACATTATGTTTAAATGCCAAATCATGACTGTAACTAATGAATTCACAAGTTGTGTTATATTTATTATTATTATTATTATTATTATTATTATTATTATATTCAATTAAGGATGACTTTGGATGTATAGCATTTTCTTGCTTTATTAAACGTGATAATATGAGATTTGGGGTTTAAGAATGTATTTTTTAAAAAATAAAAGGCTTTCTATGTTCTTGTTTGCAAACATGAGAAAATCAAAAGTTAGTTTGCTCACATAGTTTGATAATCCATTAACAATATAAAACATATATCTAAAATGTTAAAATGCAAAGCCCCTCTTTCTCCTCCTCATGTATAAAAACTATAACTCATTCTTGACTTTGACTATTTAAGCTATGATACTTTGTCACTCTACTATTGGCTACTACTTGAAGGGAAGGTACCCTATTGTGGGTATTAGGGTTAATGTTTTATCATTAAGTAAATGTACTTTAATATCGAACAACAACTAAATTGGTAGAACTACATAAAATAGTAACCAATAATGACACAAAGGTTTCTCATCAACATGTTATCAAAATATGCTTTACTTAGTTCCTATAAGTTGCAAAAAAATCTATTAGCTAGTAGATTTGATAGGATGCTTTATGAGATTAGGTATTCTATTCCACATTAATGCTAGCGATTAAAAATATAGTTAGTCTTATATTATGTCACCTTATATTGATATAAAATTACCAAATCATTGATCCCTATTTATTTGACACAGTAACAAATGCTTGTGACCAAACATTTTATGTTGATTTTAAAAACTCCAAAGGGATTTTTTTTAAAGAATTTATGGAAATTTTTCTTTTTTGTAATAAACTTTCATGCTAACTCTTTTAGTCTTTATTTATTACGTGACCTCATGAATGGGTTTAGGAAGCTATGAGAATAAATATAAAGTACATCCAATCTTGTTAAAGGATTGGTGAGGTCAACCTTAATATTAAAACCATACATTGAATTTCAAATCCATCATTATCTTGATGTTCTAAGGTGAAAAGGTATCCAAAAATACTAATATTAACATAAGTACACTAAATCAATCTTCCAACCACTAGATTGTCAAAGTGATATTATGTTTTTCTATGGTACCAAAACCAATGTTAAAAATCTCATTAAATATTAAAATTATGTTTAAGCACCAAATTAAGATTGTAAATAATGAATTCACAAGTGATGTTATGTTTATTACTATTATTTTATTAATTTGAGAATAAGTTTGGATGTATAGCATGTGCTTGGTTTATCAGATGTGATAATAAAGATTTGGGGTTTAAGTATTTATCTTTTTTTAAATTAGGGTTTTTGTGTTATCTTCTTATCTTCTAATAGGAGCATATTGAAAGCTACTTGAGCCACATAATTTGATAATACATTAATAATATAAGACATATATCCAAAATATTAAAATACAAAGCCCCTCTTTCTCCACTTCATGTATAAAAGCTATAACTCATCCTTGACTTTGAGTATTTAAGTTATAGTACTATGTAATTCTACATTCATCTCACATCATAACAAAATTTTGTAATATATACTAATCTCATTTTTAAATCATTTGTTTAATGTTGATTTAGATAGTCTAAGATTAGCTTCAGTAGTAATAACATGATTGTAAAATGCATCAAATGATGTCCAAGTAATTTAAGATAAAAAGAAACTAGATCTTTTTTTGAATATATATCATAATCTAGGTGTAAGATTTATTAAATGATTTTTATTCCTTGTTGAAAATTGGTTTAAATGTTAAATACTTTAACTATAATGTAATCTGATGTCAAATTAGATTATGATATGTCAAATATAAATAATAATGCTATTATGATACATAAAATTATTTATGAAATTATTATGCTTTATTTTAAAGATCTCATTTATGTATTATTTCATTGAATTATAATACATCAATATAAGGTTACTGTACATATATAAATTAGGAATGCTATGTTAATGATTTATTTTTATTGATGTGGTTATTTTAATTTTTGAATGAAAATATATTCATGATAAATAGAATCGAAATATAGACCCCAAAAAAAAGAAATATTATCAGTGTAATTAGATATGTAATAATATTTGATCTCAATAAACATTCAAATGATGAGATGTTGAAAGTGATTAGTAACAATGTTTGTCTCATCACTTTAAAGATCAGTATATTGAAAAAAAATCAAAAAATCAAAAGCATAAATATATCAAGGAATATTACACTTGTTCTATTCATAAATAGAAATGATCAAATAAATACTATAAAATTGAATTGGAAATAAATAAAGCCATATATAAATCTTGGTGATGTTATCCTTGAAATATGACATGTCTAAATTAGAACATTGGGGCAATATTATCAAAAGATTATGAATGTAGATTAAGAAAGGCAAGAGTATTTGAGCTTCAAGTTGATGTCATTAATAAAAGATGAAAAGAAACAAATGAATCTTTTCATAGAAGTAATGTTGATAGTATAGATAACAATGTTGCATGCAGTCATTTTGAGAATACTAAAAAGATGTCAAAATCAACATTTCTAACAAGTGTGTCACATGATTGAATCAAGTTCAAAGAGATAATTGTAGCTAACACTTTTTTAGAATATTACACAGTCAATATGAAGGGTTTTCCTAGTTTTGATAGTGGTGAAATATATTTGGCTAAAAAATACAAACAATACATATATGAAAACATCTAGTTTTTCTTTTGTGAAAAAAATATGCAATAAATTCATGGATGTTTGATCCAATGTATAACATTCACTAGATTGTGACAATTCATAACAATATTTCCTTTGTATAATGAAGATACACTACACAATATGCAAATGTTATTATCTTACACCACTAAAGGTTCATACATGCATCATACTACTAGATTATTATATTGGAAAAAATATAGGTCCCCAATTCAAAATCTAGGTTTTGATCGTTGTATTGAATGATTTTAGGAAAAAGCAGTTAACATACATTTGTGAAATCTATAAAAAATGTCATACATGCATTTGTGAAATCCATATCAAATTTGATACATGCGATAATATGTGCAATATTTGTAGCTCACAACTCTCACGAGATACATGCTAACTTGCATTGCAACAACTTAGTATTATACTAACTCAATCATAAAATTTACACATATGTATTATTGATAGGAGAAATTTATTCAAGTAGGAGGGAAAAAAACATCATATGTTTTTTTAGAAAGAAAAATAAATGAAACAAAGACATACTAGTCCACAAGGAAACATGATGTTATTTTATCAATTAAAAACATGGTAGCTTATGCCAAAAATTTTGGATCCTACACAAAAAAATGTGTTCCAAAGCATTTGATGTTGATGCTTTAGGATGATTAATGTTTTAAATATGTAAAATTTGGGAGGAGTGTATGCATGTCTGCTTTTATACAAGTCCAAACAATCATGAAGATGGGACAACTGATTCAAGACATTAATGGAAAATGAGACGCATGTGCGTTTTCATATGTCGAAGAAAGGCTTAGTGTAGGGAACAAATCCACATCTTATGATGTGGCCAGCATTAGAAATGGGTCCTTGTTTGTAACAAAAATAGTTTGTAGTATGCATATCTAACACTCCCTTGATGGCACAATTTTGGTATCCCAAGTCGTAAGCGATGCCATGTGTAATTCCCTTAGGATATTGTGGACTTTACTTCTTGAGATCAATTGACTCTACCTTGCAAGGAAAAGATTTTCCCATTCTCATGAAGGTCGACCTAAAAACAAAGTTCTTGGATAATGCTAAGGTCACCTAACAATTTATCTACCATTAATTTTGGGTAGCTACTTATGCATATCAATCTAAACTAAAGCAGACCCATGTCACGCTTGGTTGAAAGAGGGTGAGAAAAAAGGGGAGCTAATGTATCAAACTCTCTAGGCAAAGTCTCAGCCCCGCTCCCTAAAACAATAAAAGGTTGAGTTCTCTGATAATCTTTCTTATGACTTTCAATGTACAACCCTTCCTAATTACTCCTAGTGAGGGAAACCTCTTGGCTCACCAAGACCACCCTACCATAGGGCAGATTTGTCACCCTCCCTCTTTCCTTCTCTTGATGGGTTTCCTTAATTGTCTAATTACTACCTATCATATTTAATTAGGCACATAAAAATAGGTTCCTTAATTAACCCATTATAGGCCCAAGGTTCAATCACATAATTTAGTCATATAACATGAATACAATTTGAAGAAAATCCTCTCAAAAAATAACTATTTATTTTAGATTGAATTGCTTTGCTTTATTATATCACACCAATCATGTGTATAGGACTCCACCTAAAGGTGATACCACCAATCGACTCTCAACTAGCATCAGGGCATTCTAGAAAAACCATCTCAAGCTCACGAAGGGTCAGTAGACTAATCCTAGATGTGCAAGGGATTTATAGCTAGAGCCCCCTATAACCCTCATCATCTCCTAGCTATTAGATATAGTTTAACTTCTTTAAGAACCTTTGATTCTCCAATTCAAGTGCTTGGGATTTAGAGATCATTATGGTTCTTTTGAACCATACACCCTCTTTAAGAATCTAAGTGTTTAACCTCATGATTTCTAAAGCTATAGAAGGCCTCTCTACATATGTTCCTTTGCATCTTTATCATCTTGGTATACTTATCTTACCCTTATTCTTACATTTTCGTGGTAAGGTTACACCTTGTTAGGGACAAAAAGAAGGCATCCCTTATTGTTAGTGCATATTTACTTCACTTGACTAATGCTTCAATGACTAAAATAGGTAACTCATAAGCCTCAGTGAACTCTCTTTAAGCTAGTTGGGATTAACTAGGATAGGTAACTTTGTAAGCCATGTTGATCTCCCCATGCTGATTGGGACTACTAGGCTAGTTGGAACTAACTATACCACCTTTAACAAAGGGCTATTATATAGCCTTTGATTATTGCTTTCATTCTTTTCCATTAATCAATTTGTAACTCCTCCTCTCCCTATCAACTTCATCAACCCTCATTTTGATAATTGGAGTTGATCTCACAATGAATAATATTGTTGAGTTTGTTTTATAAGTTAAAACATAATAATACCACTTGTTGGAGAATGCTCACATGCAAAGAAAGTACATGTGCTTGATTGTATTGACAATTATGAATAGCAAGTGAATCCTCCACTTAAATGTTTTAATAGAAAGGATATATTCCCAATATCTCCTACAGATATACAAATGAACAAAGTGGCCACTAATGTTGACAAATACATTATAATTGACAGTAAGAACACTAGAAATGCTAGCTAGCTCTTTGAATGGTAATAACTTAAACATATGTGACATTAGACCTAAAATTCAAGATGTTTCATTTATAAGAGGAGCTTTGGCAAAATATGGAACATATGGGATTCTAATTCCTATAGAATATCTAAAACAACTTAAGTTTGATCTTAGAAAAATATAAGGAGAGGGATTGATTATGTTTTCAATCATGGAACCTTACTTTAAAGGTTTTATAAACACAATAAACTTGGATAATTGTATAAAAAATTATGACTTTGGGGTTTATCCTAAAAAATTCAAAGAGATGGCGGAACAAGTGAATATAACTTGTCTTTTAAACATTTGTACAAGAATAGAACATGCTTTTGAATTCAATAAATTTTCATTTTTCTATTCTTCAAGTAATAACTATAGAAATCCTAAAGCATAATATATTTCTTGAGAATGAAAACAAAAAATGCCCAACAATAACACTTTTTATTATCATCTTATCTTTACAAAAAGAATAAGTACTTGTAGCTTGATCAATATCAATGATGGAAGTGAACCAAAAGATACCATTATGGTAAATAGATATGTTAATATTTTTAAGATATTGTAATATTAAAATTAAGTGTAATTATACATTAAATTTAAAATTTTTAAAATATATAGGCATATTGTTGGAAGCCAAAAGAATATGATTCCCAAAAGTTGTGGAAGCCTTTCACAAAGTTACATGAAGTGTATTACATACAATGAAATATGGGAGCATAGACATTAGTTCATTTAAAAAACATTAGAATATACATTAAAAACAACATTCTTAACAAATTAGTTAATTTTTTAAGATTTTTAAATATTTCTTTTTGTTGATTGCTGTACCAGTAAGCTATCAAGAAAAATGATGGGGGTCTCATCCCAATACAATTTATGAGAAGTGTTGTTCTGATTGTGAAAGCGATCAATACTTAGAAGAGCAATACTTTGCAATAATATGTCTACAATGCAATCAAAAAAGTGTCATTGGGCTTGTGGATAAAGCTAAAAGTAATAATTAAGAATAAAAACAACAATGATATACGCATCATGATTAGTGGAGTATTTATAAACGAACTACTTGGCTTCAAAGTTGTGGAGCAAGTGAAAATAAATCTTCTTAAAGCAAGAGAAAATCTATATGAGTTCTATATGTTTAGTACATTTGAAATCACAAATGGAAAATTGATGGTATTTTGGAAAAATGAATAGTGTACATACTTTAAAATAAAGGACAAATCATTATGATAATATACCACTCAAGCTCTTGCATATAAATAAACATAACTTTCTATATATAATAGCTTTGGTTTTGGAATAATGTGACTTAAAAAGAATAAATTAATTATACCCATGTACCAATTATATATAATTTCCAGTTTGGTCTTGATTAAAAAAAGGTAAACACTTTTTAGTTTACCTATTAAAGTATTCAAATTTAATTTTACTACTTTAATACAATGTTAATTTTTATATTTGATTGTATATCATATGCACTAGAAAATCATGTAACATTATTAATTTTGCAAAAGTCTCTTGTAACACATTTGTTGTACGATTTAGATTGAAATAATCCAATTATAAATACATATGCCAATGAAATAATAAATTAGTTTAAAGATGATGAAGAAAACAAATCATACTTTCAAATGTATATTGATAAAATGTAACTAGATTCTAATATAAATATTTAGCAAAAAAATATTTTAAATTATTAAAAAATTTATATATAGCTTTAATAAAAATTGAAAATAACAAAAGGTCTACTACACATTGTAGATGTTATAAAGAATATACAGTTGTACTTGATGTATTTTGTGACAAAAATCAAAAGACTATGTCATTCATACTTAATTACTAAAACATCAAAACAAGAGATGAAATAACAAATATTTCTAACTTGAATCTTGAAATAATTATCTATAAATATTATAAAAGCATCAAACATACACATATAAAGATATCAATATACTTCTACTACACTTACATTGAAGATATGCATGTATGGGTTAAAGTCAAATAAAATGAATAATAATAAAATGTAGAATAAAAGTAAAAACCAATTTAAAAATAGTTTTAAAAATTAAAAGAGAGTTATCAATTTTTTTAACAGATGTATATAATGCAATATATTTGTATTTTTAAATATAAATGATATTCTTAATATATATTAATTTGGGATATTAGAATTTTTAAAAATTATTTTAACTAATCATTATGTTGAAAAATTTTAGTTATATTATAATAAAATTAAAAAAAGTATACAATAATATATTTATAAATGATGTAAATATACACTCAACAATAATAGAAATATGAAAGTTTATTTATTCTTATGACATAAAAGTAAGTTAAAAATTAATAAATTAATTAGTTTAATATAAAATTAAGAAGAGATTGATTACTCCACTAATAGGATTTATGAAAAATTTTAAACTTGGTTATAATTAATAATATGGTATTCATGGTTCAATGATCAACATATTAGAAAATATAAATAAAATACAATATCTTTCCATAGAAAAAAAAGTTGTTAATAATTATTGGTTAGAATATTTTTTCCAAATTGAGTAGCATAAAGATATGAATGGAATATTATAGCCTTAGAAAATGTTAATATTTAATAATAACCTTAATGAATACAAATATCTTAATAATATTGAAACAAGCAGTTTAGTGCATGATATTCTAACATATGATGAAATCATACATTATAAAATTAAATATTGATTTGTAACATCATCCAAATATAATAATCCCTAATGTATATTAAAAGATTTAGATTGTGAAGAAGTACAATTCTCAACCCTTTTTTGTGAATGAAGTTTTAAATTTGAAATAAAATATGCATATCATGAACAAGCTAAATGGAAATTTTTAGATTATAAACAACAATCTGGATTACTTATATGTAAGGAATAAGGAACTAAATTAGGGGCATAGTTGAATAGATAGTTAGTGTCACATTGACCTAAGTACAAAAGGTGTGAAGGACACTTGTCCATACACCATTTGAATAATACAACTTTTTCCTTTCACATTTTGAAGCTTCTCTCCTATCCTTTCATGGCTACCAACCATCTCTCTCTTCTTTTCTAGTCTTTCTCTCTGCTTTGGACTATACTTCACTTCTACACTCTTCTCTCTCATGTCTGCCTCCAAGAATACTTTCTTTCCTGCTTGGAGGCCTACCTACAATAGAGATTTATCAACATCTCTTTTAGACTGAAGGCTTTGAAGCAATTATCAAGCCCAAAAGTGTAAGAAATTGGAAATAGTTTAAATGTTGATAATATGCCATGTCACACTGACATTGGTATATAAGGAGATAAGTTGTAATTTTTCACATCTTTTTGACATATCAATACAATTACAATCTTTCTCTCCCTTCTTGCTCCAAGCTTCCATGGCTTCTTCATCTTTCCTGTCTTTCTCTCTCCAATTCTAGTCTTTCTCTCTCCTCGTCACTCTATTTCTCTCTCTTCCTGCAGTCTTTCTCTCTCCTCTGCAGTCTTTCTCTCTCTTCTTTCTCTCTCCCTAGTTCTCTCTCTGACAAGTGGTATCAGAGCCTTGGTTTTTGGTCCCAGTTAGTCCCTCATTTTCACCTAGTTACAACTTTCTAGTTACATGGAATTTTGAGTCACAGGTACACAAGTACGGGAGCAGTAGGGGAGTTTCCAAAGCATCTCTGGACCACAAGGACTGCATGCAGAACCATTAATGGCAGCTTTCTTGGGAGCTTACACCTCCAGACCACAAGGACTGCATGCAGAACCATTAATGGCAGCTTTCTTGGGAGTTTACACCTCCTGACCACAAGGACTGCATGCAGAACCATTAATGGCAGCTTTCTTGGGAGTTTACACCTCCTGACCACAAGGACTGCATGCAGAACCATTAATGGCAGCTTTCTTGGGAGTTTACACCTCCTGACCACAAGGACTGCATGCAGGAGCATTAATGGTAGCTTTCATGAAGACCACACAGACCATGGTAGCCTTTCTTGGAGTCTTAAATGGAACTTGGACCAAAAATGGAGGCAGACAGACAAAATGGCAGCTCGTTTTTCAACTTTGAGGTAAAATTTTAGGGTTCTTTTTGGGAAAATCTACACAGGAGTTAAGGGAGAGTTAAACCACTGCTACTTTTCAAAGAGAAGTCTTCTTCTACCTCCTTCAAGCTTTCTTGAGAGCTCCCATGGAGGACCTCTTGCTCCTACCTCTCTCCCAGGACTCCCATGACTCTTAAGGCATACACGACTTGATTTCTTATGCTTAGAGCTCCACCTTGAGCACCATTTAGCCTTGTCTCAGAACTTGCCTGTGAGAAGCATCGTCAGGTTCATGCTTCTTTACCTGAACTCTTCAAGTCTGGTTTCAGTGAAGACAAGCAGGAGGTACTCATCGAGATGCTGGAGACCAGCAGATAAGGTGACATCAGGAAGCTCCACAGAGAGAAGTTGCCAGAGATGGTCCCAAGCTTTGCAATAACCATACCTCTAGCGATATCAGCTTTCTGTATACCTCTCAGAAGGAGTCCTACATTGCTACCTGCCATGGCCTCATCTAACAATCTCTGAAACATTTCAACACCAGTGACAGTGGTGTTTCGAGTTTCCTTCAAGCCTCATTTTCTAAGTCTGCTACTACCTCTACAGAGAGAAGGAGTTAGAATTTTGGTGGCGAGCCTGTGGCCTCTTGCTCCCTCCCCGGCTTCTGCACACAGACTTGATGAGAGGGATATGGCTGCCTTGGTGGAAACCGAGGAGGGCGAAATATCAGGGGAGTGCAGGTCAAAATGTCTGTGAAACCATCCTGCGAGCCTCTATCGGACTAATCCTGCTTCGATAAGCAGTTGTAGGTAATCGAAGGACAGCTTCAATGGAGACTGAATGCTCCGTAGAATGGAAAGACTCCAATGGCAGGAAAGCTAACGGCAGAGTGAAAGAATAAATGTTCTGTGGCACAAGGCTCCCATTGGATCGACATGGACATGTGAGGACACCTGCGTCGAGTAACCACAGGATCAATGCTGCAAGAATATGCCGCAAGGATGCATCAAGAAGCGCGGTCAGGAAGAGGCATTGGAAAAGCTTTTGGCTATAGACAAAGATGGCTTCCATTGCTGTGAGAACTTGACCAACAATATCCCAAACAGCAGATTAGGGAGGGTTTCATCCAGATTCTTCTCCTGGGTTAAAGCCACCAGACCCTCAGGAGTTATTGTATAATCTTTCGGGCCGCTTTTGAGGACACTTTGGAAGCTTGATGGCTCGAACAGCCTGTGTGCCTGTTCTGAGCCGCTGAAGCCGCCTCAATCGTTCCACATCTGCTGTGTACTTGAACCTCCGTGCTGCATTCAGCACTAAAGTGGCTCTCTTCCAACCATCGTGTTCCTTTCCAACACCTGCTTCTTCCTCTTCGTCGTCTCTTAATTCACCTTCTTCAGAGAGGTTTGCCTCATTCACCTCAACAGATTCATCCAAGTGCAGCAACCTTCTTTCAAACAGTATCTCTGTAATCTCGCCTTGTTTCTCCTTGAATTCTTTGGGATAATCAATTGCTGCAAGGTTTATAGCCTCTTGGATGATGATCCAAATGTCTGCATTTGCTTTTCAAAAAAAAATGCTCTCCAGTGTTCCATTGTACAACTGGATCTCTGCGCCAAAGGCCCTCCTCTCTATTGGATTGTAACTGCTATTCATGAATCCTCTGTTAATCGAATCACAATATCTCTTCATCCATTGTATAAACTCCAAGTTATCCAGAGGCGTGCCTTTCACGGCAATCTTCCAGAGATCATTCATAATTCTCCCAAGTAAGGTGACACTGAAAAACCAGGTGAGATAGGTTCAGCTCTGTGCTCATCTCTTCTCTGAGCTCCGAGTTCCAGGGCCTCTCTCTTCGGGCAACAAAGGACGTGAGGTTCTGAAAGTAGCCTCCACCTTCTTCCTTTTGCACTTCGCAGTCAGTTCTTCATTGTTCATATCGGGTTTTATTTTCTTGCACGAGCCATCTGGATGCGTCATATTTGTGTCGTCAGGCCCTACAGATTTACCATCTACCAAGGCTGAATCCTCTGCTTGGCCCTGTGATGATTATATCATCTGTATCTGATTGGATTGCACAGACTGGTTCTCTGTCGTCTCGATTTTCATACTCGTTAACTTCTGTGATGCGTCCTCATGAGACTCCGCTTCATCACTACTTGATTGAACCGGCTCCACTGTATCATCATCTCTGAGATGAACTAAGACTGGCTTTTTGTTCATTCAATGCTCCCAAAATAGCATCGACATTTCCAATGTGCACTTTCATGTCATACAGAGGCATTTTATCGAAAGTCCTTGGAACTTCTCGTATAGCAAGATCTCTAACAGTGAGCCCATCAGAAGGTTCAACAGCAAGCAGATTCTTTACAAGAATCACACCTATAATATTCTTGGGCTGTCCAATGTACACAGCGAAAACTGAGGAGAAATGAGTCATAGCATGACCAGCATTCTTTTCAGTTAATTCCAGTGCCCTAGCATGCAGGATTCTGTGCTTCTTCTCACGAGTTTTAAGATCACCATGGCATGAAGAGAGGCTCCACTCTTCAAAGTTTTTTTTTCCAAGTCCCTTTTAGCCACTTCTAGCTCTCTCGTAGCAGTTTCGGAGGAGGTTTTAGCAATATTTGCTTGCTTCTGCAAGTCTGTGACCTCTGACTTAGCTTGCTGAAGATTGGCAAGTGCCAACACCCTTAAACTTCAGGTTGCAGAGCTTGAGGGAGCGTGGGAATGCAAGACTTTTGCAGCAGAGTCAGAATCATTTGATGCAAGCATACTGTAAGGATCGCTTGTTCATTTCAGAAGCCTCCTTTTGCCTTCAGAAGTGCAAGACTTTTGCAGCAGAGTCAGAATCATTTGATGCAAGCATACTGTAAGGATCGCTTGTTCATTTCAGAAGCCTCCTTTTGCCTTCAGAAGTGCAAGACTTTTGCAGCAGAGTCAGAATCATTTGATGCAAGCATACTGTAAGGATCGCTTGTTCATTTCAGAAGCCTCCTTTTGCCTTCAGAAGTGCCTTCAGAAGGCTCTGACTGCATTGTACCACAGGCCTATCCAGAGAGAGCTGGTTTTCCTATCTCAGAAAGCTTGCTCTGCAACTCACCTTTTGTCATTCGGTTTCTGATACGCAGAGTTCGGAGTTTTAAGTGTGGCAACAGACATCCTGAAGAGAACTCATTTTCTGCAGCATATGTCTGCTTAACTTTCAACTCATCTAGCTCTTCCAACATTTTGCTACGAGCTGTAACAGACGCCAACTCAGTAGACTTGACATGCTTGAGCAGCAACCAAAGCCTCATTAACAGAGTCCTATTCTTCAATCACTGAACCTGTAGAACTTGTAGAATTCTGATCAACATGTTTTAGCTCTCTTGTGGAAAACATCCATGAACCAAACACCATCTGAGAATATATAGGCTTTGGGGATGCAAATCAGTATACTCACTGATACTTTGTGTGCCCATGAGCTGAGACATAGGGAACGACATGAGGCCATCCTGTCAAGAATGGATCAGATGGTTCAATCTACTGATCAGACCAAGGCTTCTATTGATAGGTTGGTAATATCCAACGACTTACTCATGGCACAAATCTCTAAACTTTTACAATTGCAAGCGGCATCAAAAGAAGTTAGTGAGAAGGCTTGTTCAAACAGTGACCTTTCAGTCCCACTTCAGCCATCCAACCAAAATGGTCATGGAGATGGGACCATTGGAAGAAGAGGCATTCCAAAAAATGGTTATGCTCATGGCCAGCATCAATATGCTGATGGTATACCTGAATCAAATGCTTATGCTTATGGACAACATGTATATGCTGATGAGTATCATTCCATTGAACCTTGGCAGCAGAATGGTTACTATGGTCCACATGCTTATGCTTATGAGCATCCATTTCTTCAACAACAAGATTTGGATAATGAACAACATGATCAACAAGAGGATGAGCAAGAAGAAGACCAAGAAGATGTACGAGTCCAAGAAGATGTACAAGAAGTGAACAATGAAGAGCAAGATGTACAAGCTGATGGTATCTTCGTTGATGAATCACATGAAACACTTGCAGATGTAGATGGTCATGTTGAAGGTTTTAGACTCTTAGAGAAATCTCATGATGATATTTTTGGGCATCAGTTTACACTTAATCAAGGTCTACAACAGCCATTGAACGCATTTGATAATGAGTACCTTGATCATGGTTATGATGACCGGCACATGTTTGATGATGATATAATATATGATTTGGGCATACATGAATATGAAGGTGGCATTGTGCTTCCCTATGATCCAGGGGATTTTGGATGTGATCATGGATTTGATTATGGGGATACTTCATCGTATCCATTTGATCCGGGTGGATTGGAGTATGTGGTTGAGAGGCATTCTATTCTCTTGGACAATCATTATGATGGAATACCTTTTGATCCAGGAGGTTTTGAGCAGGATTTTGCACCTTCATTTCCCACTTACGATCCTCTCCATTACTTAGTACAAACTAGTGCTTTTCCTATTTTTGTAGCCCTTGTATCAGAGTAGTACTCTGTTTCATCTATCCTTTTCTAGTCTTTTAGGTTTGTTTTTGAGGACAAAAACTTTTGGGAAGGGATAGATTGTAAGAAATTGGAAATAGTTTAAATGTTGATAATATGCCATGTCACACTGACATTGGTATATAAGGAGATAAGTTGTAATTCTTCACATCTTTTTGACATATCAATACAATTACAATCTTTCTCTCCCTTCTTGCTCCAAGCTTCCATGGCTTCTTCATCTTTCCTGTCTTTCTCTCTCCAATTCTAGTCTTTCTCTCTCCTCGTCACTCTATTTCTCTCTCTTCCTGCAGTCTTTCTCTCTCCTCTGCAGTCTTTCTCTCTCTTCTTTCTCTCTCCCTAGTTCTCTCTCTGACAAAAAGCTCAACAAACAAGTGGAGAAATCAGTCCAAATCTATGTATTCTTCTTCAAAATTCAATGTGGCACCTATAAGAAGCGTCCATTAGGTTGTTCTCCATTGCCATCTTAACTCTTTTGCCTTAAAATATCATGTCCTTGACGCATTTATATCTCAACATTTGCTACAGTAGTAACATCTCAAAATCATCTAAGTTTGGACTGCATCACAAGAAGCATTACCCTCACTTTCTTTGAAAACTAGAATGGTACCGGTCTCCATGACCAAAGAGTTGTCAAGGGATTGGGGCCTAAAATAATGACAAATCTAATGAAAGGCATTCCTATCAGTGTAGATTTGGGACTAGGACATATAGATTTTTAGCAACTACCAATCATTTCTTTTAAGCTCTCTTCTTTATGAAGCCTATTGTTATGTAATCAATGTAGATGCATCCTTTACACGATCATTTGAGTAAATTCTAGTGTTAAAAAAAAGAAGGTTTGAAGGAACCACACACCTCTGTTGGCAAGACAATAGATGTCTATAACTAAGGAATAAGTCTATTGGTCTTGAGAATAATAGTAAAGGAAGGCAATAATTTGCAAAAGGCGTCCTTGGGCAAAAAATTAAAACTTGTTTTGTTTTGCTAGTCTAGAGCAAGGACAATTGATATAGTGATAAACAAGAAGATAATGAACATGTAGCTGGTCAACGACATAGAGCTCGATCCCATGAACTTTCTCCAATTGGTCAATGGTAGAGCTAGAAATTACAAAAATTCCAACTCAACTATCATTCTACTTTCTTCAAGATGCCATTAACAATCTGTAGTCCCAAATGCTACACTATCCAAAACAAGCAAGGCACATTGACTAGACAAATAGGAGTGAGTTTGAAGCTAGCTACATTGATTTGCTTTTCTAAAGGATCCAAAACAATGTGATGTAAACTATTAGAGTGCAATCTCTCAATAGATTAGCTATGATGATGGAATACAATAGCATAATAGCTTGTTATTGAAGTCTCTCTACTTGTAAGCTATGACTAGATCAATTATAGATGAGGGCCATCTTGTGCCATGTGACATAGCTAGGCAGACATACTTCTCTATGAGGCCATATATCATTGATATTGGAAGTTGAAAGATCTTGAGTGGAAGTTTTAGAAGGTAAATTGGAGATCTAATTCTCAATAGTGACACTAGAGACCTTCTGATATCGAGTGGAATTTTTACAAGGTACCTCGAATATGGTAACATTAGAGATATTCTAATACTTTGGTGACTTAACTAGTCCAAGCACTTTTTCTCTTAGTACCACTAAGAGACTAGAATTCTAGAGTTCGCAACTCTTATGGATGTGTTGGTGGGCTGTCTTGGTGGATATAATTGGCCTCCAATCATGTTTGCAAGCAATATAGTAGTAGCTTTGTGATTATGAGTGAATCCCACAAAAATCATCCTATCAACTCTCTCTTGGCAACAATAAGAACATGGTGGCCAAGATTTGGATAACTAATGTAACATTTCCAAAGATTATTTGACAATTTAAGGAGTTGGATATAGTGTTGGGAGGAAGAAATACATCTCTACAATATGGATGGAGAGACATGATAGGGTTGCTCATGATGAGGTTGAAGCTTCCTAGGTCTGGCCATCAAAAACACCATTTTCTAGATTTAATATTTCACTTTTTTAATGTAATGCAAAAAGAGTGTATAAGTTAGGTGGAAGAAGAGGCTGCCTTCTACTATCGCTTTTATATCTTCATAGCAACCTTAGGAGGGGTATGCTCCAATGAAGGAAAGTGTGCATTAGGGATCAATGCCTTTGGATAAGATACCCTTTCATTTAGGTAGATTCATGAGTGGCCAACTTTGCAAGGCCAGGCACATTTCATGCAAGGAACACTACCAATTTTGTCGCATTTTTATATGAATAGTAATAGCTTCTAAGATGCCCCTTAATTGATAGATCAACTGTTATCATATGCTCCAAGAAAAAACTACAAAAATGCTATTTTATTGAAGGAAACGAGGATCAATTCATGTTAAAGTCTTGTGATGTTATGTTAGCTAGTCCATCTACTAAGTGGCCAAGGTTTATGTTCGAGATCTAATCAATGAGTAGTTTTATGTCACCATCTTTGCAAGCCTTGTGATGGCCATGGTTTTGCAAGCATCATGGATCAGTATGATGCTATTCTTGGACAATCTGAGCATGAAAATAATTGTGACTATTGCAAACATTGAAGGGGTTCTCCATTCAATTGAACACCATATTGAGGAATATGGGAATTTCTCGTAAGTTTGGGACACGTGGTCAAATCTTTGGATTAGTCATAACTTGAACCCTATAACTCCAAATTGAGTGCTTTATAGCTCAATAGATTCCATTTTTCAAACTCTTTCCAATGATAGGTGACATCATATGGTTTTGAGAAAATTATGGGCATGTTATCCGGGTGCCACCTTTTTAGTATTCAAAAAATGGGAATTGGGAGATTCCCAAACTCACTAATATTGTAACAGTGAGTGCACAAGATGAATTTGAAGAGCATGATGAGGATCCTGATCCCGATCAGTCTTATGATGAAGACTCAGTCTATACTTTGTATTTTGATGGATCTTTTAGTGGGCCCACTAAGCATGCGAGCTTTTAGAGGGCCCACTAAGCATGCGAGTATTGGTGTGGTCATTAAAGATCCCGCGATATAGAGTTGTTATGAGAATGGGAGCATATCTTGGCACTACTTTTACGAATAACATAGCGAAATACAAGGCCTTAATCATGGGAGTGAATGTAGCCTAACGTGGTGGTATTCATCGGTTATTGGTAAAAGGTGACTCACATCTAGTGATCAATCAATTGAATGGGACCTATAGTGTGAGGGATCCTATTTTGTGGATGTATAGCCTTGGATATGATGCATCTTTTTGAGGTAGTGACTTGCCAGCTATTTCCCGACACTAGAATTGCTTTGCAGATTCCTTGACCAATTATGCTTTTGTTGAGGATATCTTTTTCAATTGTGGTCCTAGGGAACTCTTACAATTGCCTTCTATTATCAGTTCAAGGCTACTTTGGGGATTTCTTGGTGATACGTCCTATTTTGGCCGCCATTAGTTAGTATCAAATATGAGTCAAGTGACAATAGATTACCTTCCTATTCTGTCATGGATGCATCGTCATATTCGTCAGACACCCTTTGCTATTTATGCAGGGGGTTAGCTAACCCGATGGATTTAGTGTAGGGCTAGAGGAGCCCTCAACCTTGGTCGATCTTATGATTCAGTAGAGTTATGTCAAGACCAAGGATTTGTTTCAATAGTATGCTACTAAGTGGTCATTTCATGAATTATTTCGTTAGGCTAAGAGGGCTAGTTATTCTGCAGTGAAGTGTTATATTTCATTAGGCCAAGAGGGCCATGTGTCTATCTAGTATGTGTTCACTTTTGCTGAAGGTGTTGTTTCATGGATATCTAAGGTGCAAAAATGCATGTCCCTCTCCACTATAGAGGCCAAGTTGTTGTAGCCACTGATGCTTGCAAAGGTCATCTAGTTAGGCCATTTGGTTTTTGCTGACCTTAGTATGATAGATGCTATTCTTACACTACATTCGGATTCTCTGAGTGCTATCCAGTTAGCCAAGAATCCAATATTCCATGCGAAGACAAAACACATTGAGATGAGGTATCACTTCATTCGTGAGGTTGTTGAGGACAGGACTGTTGATCTTGTCGACTAGAATCCTACAAACTTGCTCATGAAAAATCTCTCAGTAGAGCGTTTTGCCTTCCTTACGAAGATGCATCTTTCCTCATCTTGTTGTACCTATGTACACTTGTACTTTTTTCTTTTTTTCCCTCTTCACTGAGGCACATTCACCTTTAAGTGGGAGGTTGTTGGGGGTAAAGGTACCTTTGCCTAGCTGCCTATGTATTACTACACTGACAATACTTGTGCCTATATACACTGTAGGCGGTAAGTGCCCATCATTGTCACTTCATTCTTTATTCTTTTAGTGAAATTTGAATAAATTGAAGGCTAGTCACATATTGTGACTTTTGGAATTCCCACATTTGGACTCTCTCTCTCTCTCTCTCTCTCTCTCTCTCTCTCTCTCTCTCTCCTATACTCCTTCCACCATAGCTCTTACTCCTGCTCATGCTTCCAGTTTAGGGCTCGCCTCCCTTCAGTAGCCACCATACTTAGCATAGTGAGCATGATCCCAAGTACATTTAGGTATTAGTTTACTCCACCAATCAATGCATATGGAAACCTCATTGCCATACATCTTACATTGATTGCATACATATCAAGTGTCATGCTTGGATGTCTTGATCAATGAAAGTGCCTCATATCAGGGTATCTCATCGAGAATGGGATGATCATGGAGTGTATATACACCTACATACAAGTATTGGGATCTGGATCATTGCAAGGTAGGCAAATTTCTCCTCGAGCTAAGTTGCACACCACTTCAAGGTCTTAAGTGGTAAGGGAGCATCACCTCTCTTTTGGCTTACCACCTTGCCTAGCACTGACCTTTTTCCTCAACCAAAGTATACATGGTAGACATTTTAAATTATTCAACCAACATGAGATGCATGTGGGAAAATAAACATTGGGCCTTTTCATGAAATGCAAGAATTGGATGAGCATGGGTGGAGGGCTTACCTTGATAGTCTAGTGACTCACTAGCTGCCACTTACCCTTTTACAATGGCATATTACTCTCTTGGGATCAATTCAAGACACACATGACAAGATAAGTATTAGGGTCAGCAATAACCAATTGGGTAGAGTTGTCATTGTGAATTGGAATCTAGTTGGGACACAAGCAATGCATTAATTCAATGTGGGCAGCATGTATTCAATAAAGGCTCTACTTACAAGAAAATATGTATCCTTAAATCTCTCCAACAAGAGGACTCAACTAAACAATCAAATCAAAATGAGATATTAAGGTTAATTAATATACCTCTTCAATGCTTGAAGTAGATGAATGATGCATGATCCAAAATGCTCCATTAATTCATCTTGGGGAAGCAAAGCACCTTCAATGGATACAATCTTCAAGATTTTGATGCTTTCTCTAATAGTGGGGGCTACAAGCTTGATCCTGAGCTTGCTCTTTAAGAGTTGAAAGCTTCAAGTGGAGCTTTCATGGCTACCTATAAGAAACCTTTATATGCTAAGCTCCATGTCTTCCATTCGAGTTAATGTGGCCAAGAATGGCTCAAGAAGGTCATGAGGGCTAAAATATCAAAGGTTATAGGCTCATTTGAGATCTTGGACTAAGAATTTAAAGGTTTTCCAAAGTAGTGTACAATAGGGTTGCATATCTCAAGAGGGGAAATCAACAAGTGGGTGAAGGCCATGGGGGGGGGGGGGGGGGGGGGGGGGGGGGGGGCAGGGTTTCTTGTGCTCAAGGGCTTAGAGTTGATGCTTGCATAGCTAGGAGGTAGATTGGACTAGGGAGAATGCAGTAAGGGCATCAATTCAAAATGTTGTGCATTTTGTGGCTTGTTCTCTGCTATCTGTGTGGCTCTGATGGGGACACAAATGGTGCTTGGTAGGCTTGAAGTTATGCAGGGAATAATATGGGGTAGCTTTGAAGTGAGATTAGGGGTAGGGGTTGCTTACAGTAGCATGGGAGACTTGTTGGCATTCTACCATGGGAGCTTGAAGGGTGAGCTTGTGGGAAGAAGAGAGAGAAGCATGAAACAAAAAGGAATTGGGGTTTTGCTCCTCCTCTAACTCTTGAGTCTCCAACTTGGTTCTAAAACCCCTAAAACTTGCATAGGAAGAAGTGATGACATGCTAAATTAACCATTTTACATCTAGATGTGTCAAAAGCTCTAGCCATAGCTCCTTCTTGCCTTCAAGAAAGTTGCCACTAACTGTAGTCCTCCTTGTTGTACCTATACTTGTTACCCATGTAATTAGGGTTTTTGAATTTGAAAATGAAGCTAGATTGAGAAAAGGGAAAGGGAGAAAGGGCCAAAGCCCAATGCTTTGATGCCATTTGTAATGAATGAGGCTGAGAGGAGAGGGGATAATGAGTAGAAGAGAGGGAAAGAGAGAAAGAAGAAGAGAGAGAAATATTAGAAGAGGAGAGAGAAAGACAAGAAAGGAAGGAGAAATAGGAAGAAAGCCATGGAAGCTAAAGGAGAAGGTGAAGAGTTAGTTCTTGATTATATGTGGATCCTCTAAAGTGGGTCTCTTAAAACTTTTATACCTTGGTGAGAGTGACTAGTTATCTAGCCCCTTAGTTCCCTTTCACCTCACTCATTACATGGTTGCAAAATATCACCCATCTCTCCGAGGTCTCAAATTCGAGGTCTCATGGTGACAATTCTAGTCTTGATCCTTGACCATCTTACATGGTGGTGCAATGAAGAGTCATGTGTAAGGCATAGCCTTTGTCTATAGGGCGATGCTCCCAATGATTGTAGAGAGCTTTGCCAAGGCCATTGATATAGAGTCTATTGATGTTATCCTTGACATAGCATTAAAGTTAGTCACTACCAAAAGGTTGTGCAAAGTTGGGGTTATTGTGGTTTCCATCCATTGGATTGGGATTGCATCTATAATGAAGATCATGGATATGAAGTGATGAGATTGATTCAATTCACACATTAACTGATGATATTGCATCTTCTTGGTATTAGAACGAGAAGAAAATTGAGGACCAAAGGAAGAGGTGTGGTCTATTTATGCCAAAATCCTATTGTTTCATAGCCATTTTGTAGTTTTCAAAAATGAGCACATGATTGCATGATATGCTAACTACATGCATGGTATATTTTTCTTGCAATTTTTTGGATACCTTATGCAACTCCAACAATGGTTGGAGTTCAATAATTATGATGTGATAATTTGAAACCTTTGATTCTTTTGACCTGACTCAAATTCACATAGTAAGATACCACCAAGGTGAATGCTCACTTAAAAGAGACCATGCTACATCTCACTACAAAAGTTTTTTGTACTTATAATGTAGCAATTACTTTGGACACATTGGTGTGTAGCATGAACACTTCTCATTTGATAAATCTAATGGATTTTGGAATTATCTTATTGCCCTTGGGACTCTACCAACATCAAAATTTGGGAAATGAATAGTAGATGAGTCTATGTACTCACTCAAGAAATGGCCTTTCAATCCACTTTTCTACCTTGAAATGCAAATGTACAGCATAGAAATATTTTAAAAAATACCAATTCCATGGGTTAAATCTCAACTACTATACTATCGGTAATTATTATAAACTATATCAAGAAAATAAATTTACTTTGGGCTACCATGCTAGGCATAAATGTGAGGTCCACCATATGCAAGACATGTCAAAATGGCCATTTTTTGACATGCAAAGAGGCTCTCCCATAGGCAAAACAAGTCCCTTAGGGGGGACTAAAGCAAGTACAAAACATCCTAGTGAATAGAGGCTCTGCCAATTGGCAAACTAAAGCAAGTACAAAACACCTATTAAATAGAGGCTTTACCAATGGGCGAAATAAATCCCCAAAGGGTGGAGTAAAGTAGGTACAAAACATCCTTGTGAATAGTGGGATAATCATACGATCACACCTCAATTGAGATGCCTCACTAGGAATATGTAAGGTTGATAAAAAAGCATTCTCCAAAACTAGCCCCTCCCAAAGGACTACCCTCATGTGCCACACAGTCTCCATAAGTCATGCCTCCCATTGCTTTCTCTCTTCCCTTGCTTTCTTTTCCTCTTCTCAATGCCTCTTCTTAGCTATGATGGCAACCATATTAGCTTTCTTGATTTGTAGCCTCTCGTTTTGTCTTTCCTCCTATTTGGTTTCTAACTCCAACTTTGCATTTTTTTCCCTCATTGACTCTATGTATTGATAAGAGTGAGGGAGAATAGTTATCAAATGCCCCTCCATTATCCTTATTTATGAAAACATCCTCTCTTGGTACATGTATAAGCTCAAGGAGATTAGTGTTGATTCTTGCATTGGATTGTTGCATTAAGCTTGGTTCCAAATGATGCTGAGGTGATTGACTGCTCATAAACATGCTTTCAGCCACATCTCCTTTGAATTCTTCATGCATGGTTATATTGGGCACTTGGCTACAATGAAAGGGTCCTTGGACTATTATATCATCATCTATATTTGGTGACTCTACATCTAAAACCACCTCGTGAATATCCATGCTGCTACATGGCATATGCTCATAACCCAAAACATTATAATTCATAGGCCATATTCTTGTAGCATGAAATCTAGCTTTTATGTTTGTTTCAGAGCATCCAATTGGTAGTGGCCTTGATGCAACACCAACATCTCCCCCTTTGATTCTTGATTGGAGTGTGTTTGTATCTACCACAAATGTCTAGTCTCCTTTGTAAAATAAGATATAAATGGCTTACATATGAAGGGATCCAAAGGTTGGAGCTTGAGGTATGGGCTAGAAGAGTGATAATATATATGCCAATATCCTTTACTTTTTCCACAACTTCAAGTCTTTTGTGGCTACTATGCCCATCCACAATAAGTAAATGTCGAGAAGAAGGAGTGGGGATTTGGGATAGCTATTGCAAAGTGTTCCAACCATGCTTCAAATAGTTTCCCAGTCATCCATGCCTAGATTTGCATGGACATTATAGCTCCTTCCTCACACTCCAACAAATAATTTTGCATAGCCTTTTTACCTTTGAAGATATAGTACCCTAGCAATGCATACCTAGCAACATTTGCACAACATAGTATAGCTAGCCACTCCTTGTTGTCAAGAGTCATACCATACACATTCTTTAATCATTTCCTTGCAAATACCTCCATGCCTTTATCCTTAGTACCTTGTACACCTATCTTATCTGCATTCCAAATATTCTCATGGGAGTAGTGATGATTGTTATACATGGTTTCCAAGTTATCATGAAATGTTCTTACCACTTCAGATTGCAAAGTAATGGCACGAGACCTATCAAGGCTCTCACATACACAGATTGTGAGAAACAAGTGTTGTTTGTGAAATCCATCCCAACAACTTTTTTCGGAGATGCTATTACTAAAGGTTTTGTCGAGGGATAAAACTATATCAACACCCTTCAACTTCATTGTATTTAAGAATACTCCATGACTAGTATCTTGCATATGAAATGACCACTCAATAAGGGCCTTTTGTGCTTTTCCTTGGTCAACCATTAATTCAATTCCCCAAAGATGTTGTACTCATTCCATATTGCCTACTACAATCCCTCATTGGCATGCCATCCTCATGAGTTGCAATTGCCTTTAGCATATCACCCTTTGCCATTTTGATTGCTTCCTTTTCTTATGGATAGTCTTTATAGGGGACTTGGGAGGGGGTGGAAGAGGCAATAGGGAAGCCTCATTGGAATGATTGCCATGTGATGGAATGGATGGACGACTTTTCTTATTTCCAAGTTTAGGAGGATATGTCTTTTTATCATGCAAATGAGTTGGTTTGGGTGGAGCTATAGTTGTATGAATTCTTGGTCTACAAATAGCCTTATTGAGTCACCTCTATGTACTTGTCCTCTTGCTCAGCATGCCTTAGAGGGAGCAAACAAGAGATCTGTTTAGAAAACACAATAGAGAAGGAATGAATAATAGAAGTATGTGTTAAAAAACATAACAAAGGACTGATTTCGACCATAGCCTTAGAGATGTGGTTGATGGGAGTGGCGTGTCAAACATAACAGAGATGTGGTTGATGGGAGAGAAGGAAGAGAGGTGAGAAGAAAGAGAAGAAGAAGAGGGAGAGAGAGAGGGTGATAGGGTGGGGGAGAGAGAGAGAGAGAGAGAGAGAGAGAGAGAGAGAGAGAGAGAGAGAGAGAGAGAGAGAGAGAGAGGAAGGTGCTGAAGATTCCTCCCTTCCCCTCCTTAGAGGGTGACCACACACTCTGTCTCTTCCCCGCAACTTATTCCCTTTTTTCACGTGGGTTAAACCCCCTTCGCGATAGAGAAGAGTCACCCCAGCACACCATCTCTCCAACGAGAGAAAGAGAGAGAGAGATTTATAAGTTGAAAGTATGACCCCGAAACCAAGGGAGATACACACCAACGATAATCCTGCATCTAACAATGGAGCCACCGGCCATGGCATTTTTGTGAATAGGAATACAACATCGGGTATGGATAATTCATATCCGAATATCTAGGTACTAATTGCCATATCTGCTATTCATTGAGGTATAGGCTATATCACCTTAGCATGCGTATGGATAATTCATATCCGAATATCTAGGTACTAATTGCCATATCTGCTATTCATTGAGGCATAGGCTATATCGCCTTGGCATGCGCATGAGTTCATTTTAATAAGTAACCCAAAATTATTTTTCAATAGTTAATAAACTCGTAGGGGATTTTAGGATAATTCTTTCCGTAACCATAGATGATCTCACGTAGATTTATGCATATGATGCATTGAGGTTCGCACAAACCCTTGTAGCCAAATACAATCATTCCAACCCAAGGCTATGCAACAAAATCATACGTAGCATAAAGAACATATAAGGTTACTTAAGGGTTATGCACATAGACGGTGCATGCATGCGAAAGATTATATGAAACATGCATCCATGGTACACAAATTGATCTTGCAATAAAGTCTCGCTAACATCGCAAATCTGTTAGTTCATTGGGATCTTGATGATGTGCATAGTTAACATAAACAACGACCATAAGGACTAAGACTAAGATGCCTTGAGATCCACCGATAGCGACTATGTTCATCAATCCTATTCGGGGTTGGACTAGATGTAACAATAGCTCTAGGGCAAATGAAGAGCTCAAGGAATTAGGAAACTCTAAGCCAAACGAAAGTTTGATGCTTTTGTACTTGTTGAAGAAGGTTGGGTTATCGATCAATGTAAGTGATTAATAGAACTTATCGCTTGTACAATGTTTGAAACCTTAGCATATGCCTTAGCCGAAAGAAGGGTGTGTTAGGTAAATTTTATGTAATATCACTCTTTGATCCCAAGGGGGAGAGCGAATATGTGATGGAAAGGTTATCCCGACTATTTCTGTAATGTTTGGAAAAGAATACCATTGTTTTTGTTGATTGATCAAATAATATCCTAAATGCTTTTGCATTAAACTGATTGTTGGGATGTGATTTGGATGATTATTCCAAGTGCTTGTGTTTGATGGTAAATGCATGGCAGGGGTCAGTGATGACAAGTTGCCATGGAAAATAAAAGAATGTTTTCTTGGTAGATGATAGCAAGTTGATTGCCTTGATTGTACTTGATTCTTAATTGGATGAATTAAGGAAGGATATTTTGCATGGGTGGATCATCTCCAAGGTAACACCATGTTTCAACCCGAGAGGGCACTGCTAGATTTCATGGGCCGAAAAGGCCAATCGCGGAAGTTGTGTCTCACTCTTAGGTTGCTTGGAGTCAGTGGAGCTGTGGACATCCCTTTTCTAGTCCGGAACGAAGTTGTAGACTATCGTGAGCCCAAAGTCTAGGGCGTTGGAAGATCCTATTCTATATACTAGATGGAAATTATGGTACCATGTGATTTCTTCTGTATGGGCAGGAGACAAAGATTAACCCAAAGATAATTTAAGGAACTTGTTTGTCAAAAGAATTTCTTACTCTGTTTTTGTGTTTGTGCCAAAAATTACGTGAATGAACCATGTTCCCTAAACAATCTAATTAAGGAAGCTGATTTTGAATATCACACATAAATGTGATAGGACCTGTTTAGATAACTAAAGAATGCCTATTGAGGGAAGCGGGTGGGCAAAACTCTCGACGGGTCCGTCCTATGGTAGGTGGTCCTAGAGAACTTGAAGGCTTCTCACAAGGTTTTACTGACATTCGACCTTTAGGTATTGTTAGGTTAGAACCCTGATTCATGCCATTTTAGGGGACCGAAGTGGGACTATGCGTACGGGCTGAGAGGTTGAGCGACACATCCCTCTCATTTCCTATTCTCTTTGTACCAAGTGCAGCATGGATCTTCTTTGGATTGGGTATCTCTGTGTAAAATAGGATGTCCAAAACTCGAGGCTAGAATGCTATTAGGGGACCTTGACCCCTAGGAACCCAGATTTCAGGTCAATCCTAGTGGGTTCGGCCCCAAACGTTCCATTGCAAGGTGGACTAGGCAACCCTAGGCAACAAACCCCAGAACATTCCATAGGGGTGCTGGGCATCAGTGCTTAGACTCATTTCTCAATAGATTGCTAAAACATGCTTGGACAGTAGGCACATTACATCAAGTGAAAAGAATAATCACAACATCAAACCTTCTTCTTCTGTGGTTGTTCCATGGGAAAACATTTGGGAACTTGAGCTTCTCTTTCACTTTTGGGAAATTTGTATCCCCTAGTTTTTGGTAGTGGGATGTGGGTGTGTTAACCTCAGCACGAGAAGAAAGTAAAAAAAAGTGAAAATTCACAAGTTGGGTCACCTAAAAGAGGTGGCCCAAGAGGAAATCAGACGCAACGGAAGAGGCAAGATGGAGAACGACTTAAAGAGCAAGGGTGGCCTCTAAAATCAAGTCAAAGGCAAAAGTGCATTTTTAAATGCAAGGCGCCCCTAAAACTGTTGTAAAAGAGCACCATGCTCCCTCTTGTACAAATTGTAAAAGGTAGGTGGACATTAGTAAGAAATAAGGCAAATAGAAGGCACACAGAGGAAAAGGAAAAAGGACCTTGCCACAATGGCCAGTCATGTAAAAAAAGGGATAAGGGGATGACTGCCCAAAATAAATTTAGGGTTTTGTATATAAAGTTGAAAAGTGAATGAAGAGTTCATCCTTGGGTGTATGGCAAAGTGAACTCTTCTTCTTCTCTCCTTCTCTTCTCTTGCTTGCTTGCTTGTGAGTCCTTGAGGGAGGGAGTGTGAGTGGGTGGGGGTGAGGGACCTTGGAGGTGAATCCCTCCACCATCTCCTCTCTTCTTCTTCTCTTCTCTTCTCTTCTCTTGTCTCATGTGTGGCTATGGAGGATGGATCTTGGAGGAAGAGACCGCTCCGATCCACTACATGGAAGAGCTGAAAGACGAAGAGCCTTACATACATCCTTACATCTCATATGACGAAGAGGGAAATGCAATCCTTATGGACTACTGACCAGTACCAGTGATGGCGTTAGGTAGAGGGAGAGGTAGAGGCTTAGGATGGTAGACCCAAGAACGAATCACATGTTGGGCTTGCAGTCACCCAAGGGCATATCTCTTCACGATGCCCTAAACAGGAGCAAGCAAATCGAGACAAGGCCAATCAAAGATGCGCTAAATGTGGAATCACGCACCACTTTGTTGATTGCCCCAGACAAAAGCCCTTCTTTAACTCAAAAAATGAGCCCTCGGCCCCATTAGGATTGTTTGGTGTCGAGACACTCGATGGGGAGGCCACGCCTATCTCATTGCATGTCATGACCCACTCATAGATGAAGCAGGTTGGCATATCATTACTAGGGCCTAGCAACTTAGATGAGGCCTCAATCGGAAAGAGGAGTCATAGGAGAAGAAGGAAGAAACTGGACGAAAACATCATGCTAAAAATAGAAAGTGCCACAACGCTACCTACAAGAAAGAAAGTGATAGATGCAAAAACAAAAACGTCCCCCAAGGACGGTCGTGAAAGAGGAAGTGCGAGGGTCAAGGAGTACCCCAACCCAAAGTGCCAACTCGAAGCCATTGAAAAGGTGAAGGAGTGGGTGAAAGAAGCCTAGGAACACCTAAGAGACACTGAACCTATATTGGAGGATGAGATCAATGATCTCTCTGGCATAAGCATGCCGGTGTCACTGCCACAACCAAAATTGAGGGATGCGATAGCACCACAAACAGTCCCACATAAACAAGGCCTAAACACTATGGGCTAGCAAACCAGCCAAGGCCATTGGCCAGGAAGTGGAGAGATAGGAACACAGGAAGCAGCTAATCAATCTCCTCACCTCACAGGTAACAACCCCTATCATGCTAATCCTAGGAGATCTACTTAGATAGCATTGACCGTTGTGACAGGAGCTGAAACAATGGATTGAAGGACCAATAGAGCGAGGTGTCAGCGCTGACTTAAACGAACACGACGCAGAAACACAGCTACCGAATCTGACGCTGCACTTAGTGCCAAAATCCTTACATGTCAATGCTTTCTGGGAGGGCAGTGAAATGCATATTGTCTTACCGGTCTTAGCTCTAAGGGACATCACAAGGAAAGGAATCATGCACATGGGAGTGGGAGTCAATGTGCTAAGCCATGCAATTCTCCAAACCTAGGGTAGCCCACTTGTTGAGACAACCAGATTTAAGATCACTCTAGCTAATGGAACGAAAGTGAAGCCATTCAGTGTGTTAAAGAATTGGATAGAAAAAATCACAGGAGTCCAATTGTCGGTTGATTTTATAGTCATGAAGGGAGTGGACTATGATATCCTACTAGGCCAATGCTGGATGCACAATGCAAGAGTTATAGAAGACTGGGGCAACTGGTTAATCTTCCTAGGCAATCAAATGGAAGCCCTAAGAGTAGAGATGGACACCTAGAAGACCATGACAGTTGACCTAGACACCATCTCCTCTATGCTAAAGGGTGACAGCCAGGCTAGGGCGTCTTATGTGCCGCTGTCTAAGTACATCCCTTGCCCTGAGGACGAGCAAGATCGAATGCATGTCCTTGCTACAATCAACCTGCTAAATGATGAGGAATACAAGAAAGCTATTAAAGAAATTGAAAATACCCGAGAAGATCCCTCAGTGGCAATCCACATGATGGCTAGGAGCACACATTAGAGAGGACCCAACCGGGTCTCATTCCAAGTACTAAACAATAGACGAGAGCTCCATGTGAACTTAGAGCACCTGGTTGACAAGTTAGCTAGAAAATCATCAGCGAATCTTAAACTACTTGCAGATCTCTTGAACGAACCTAAGTGGCGATGGACTAAAGTGCACGACTTAAACTTGATGTACAATTGGGCCTTAGTCACCGATGAAGCCTGAGTATCAGGACTTAGATATGATTACATGCACCTGAATCGACATACCATACATTATCATGTGTCCCCTTTCCTGTAACTACATTCATCATATGTTGCATAATAAACAGACACTCATTTTTAACTTCATTGTGTTGTGAAGAAGATGCATAGTTTTCTTGCTGCAATTTACAATTGTGAATATCATCCTTCTTAGCATAACAATGGGCTGCAATATGACTTGTTTTGCCACAATAATGGCAAACAATAGCAAAATTTCCAAAACCTTTGTTCTCCCATCCACCTCTTCCTCTAGAGCTCCCCCTACATCTAAAGTTTCCTCGACCTCCTGAAACCTGCATTTCATCAAATTGCTGATTGAACCTATTTTGTTGGTTATCACCAGCACATCGCAAACCACGGTCTCTCAAAGAGGATCTACCACGTCCCCTTCTTGAACTTTAGTAAAATGCTTCGACCTGCTCACCATTTCTTTCAAATGAGTCACCCTGCATATTGATCTCTTTAGTAATCATGAGAGAGACTAGCTCATCAAAATTTGGAAATGGCTTCCGTACGTATACTAAAGTGATAAATGATTTCCATGCCTTCTCATTATTAAGGCCACTCAAAGTCGATGAAACCAAATCATCATCACCAAGCATTGCATCAATCGGTGTTAAAGCATCTGTAATGCTCCTCACCTTCAAAATATACTCATTAACAAACATTTTCCCTTTCTTCAAGGTATTTAACTCTTGCTTGAGTTGAATCTTTCATGCCTTTGTATTTACTGAAAACATGTTCTCAAAAATTGTCCAAGTTACATGTGAAGTTTTTGTATTTCTGATATGTCCCAACATAGTATTATCAATGATTTCAGATAGCCAATACATCACCTTTTTGTCTTTTACATTCCATTCTTTCCATGACTTTGATTCATCTACAGAGTCAGAGCTTTGGCTCCTTTTCTTCACCTAAAACAAACTCATAAAGGCCCTTTCCAATGAGAAAGTTCGTCACACGGAACTTCCATGAAGGGTAGTTGTTCTTGTTGAGCTTCTCAATAATGGGATTTCCACTATTCTCTACCATTATCACAAAAAATGATACAACACATCAAGCCAGTCTTCTGTAGCCTTTCACAACAACGAGTGCATAGCAATACACCAAGTATCTATTTCGCTAATTGCTCGATAGTACATGTAATAATCTGCAACCTATTTTGCAAATAAACCTTATGTTTGCTTCCTAGAAAACACCTCAAAAATTACAGATTCAAAATCTATAACCTATGCGCCCACTTTTGGTCAATACAGCCAAAATCACAGTACACCCTAAAACTAATGTTCGCAACCTTGCAGCTCAAAAATTGGGCCTAAAATGGCCTTAGATTCCTAAAAGCTCTGGTCGCACACCAAATCTCACAGCAATCTGAGATTTTCACTCTACCTTGCTTCTGGTGCCTCCACATGCACTATCCAAGAGAAAGAGTGAAAGAATGGGAAAGCTTCTTACCCGTTGCTTCCTTGCTCGAACGTTGCTTCTTTTCCTTCACTTCAGCCTTCAAAATCAGCCTCTCTCAGTGGCACCACTCTAATACCATGTCAAGAATCGCGTGGTGGGGGGACTTGCTTGAGTTGTTGCGCCAAACACACACTATATACACAAGAGTAAGCTCACTCAAGAACACAAGAAGATAGATGGAGGCCAAAATGTTTTCTTGCTGATTTCTTCTTCTTCCACACACTATACAATGTACACAAGGTATAGATAAGATACAACATAAAGGAAAGTGGCCTACTAAGTCAAATAGTGCATAACAGACTACAATAATCGACTAGCAATATATCTTTGTCAGTTGTAGATAGGTGTAACAAACTAAATATAATAAGTGACAAGTCAATGGCCATGTGAGTATCATAATGACTACCAACATGCTAAGTGTAGAGGTGCAGACCCATCTAGCCAAGCATCCCATCACCAATGTCCGTACGTGTTGAGCTTGCCATCTCAACATTAAGCGAGAAAACAAAAGTATCTTATGGAACGTGCAACTTGGAAAAAGAGTGGACAATGTTACGCTTGTGTTTTATGTTTAGACTATGTATCCTAGGGCCAATCCACAGGATGTAGGAGAGTCATATGAGCCATAGCAATCAACTCTGGGGAATGCTCTATATGTGTGTGCAATGAGGTATTAGTCATCTATATGTGTGGGATACTCCCTCTATTGGAATTGGGATGGGAAAAATCATTGGACTACAAATTGATATAAGCAAATGATTTAGCTAGATTGGTATATAGCCTCAAGACACTCTTGGCCGTGATGCCATGAGGATGGTTTGGTGAGTATAGGAGCCTGACTACTAGAGCCCTAGGGTGAGTGTCATACCCATTTTTGTTCCATCATCCTATACAAAAGACCAAACATACCTAAGCAGTGGTTAGTCGTACTAGTTAGTGTAAAAATATTGTGGGTGAAGAGTAACTGAGACACCCCAAGGATGGCATCACACCTATTCTCATCTAGCTACTTAAGGCATGTATGTAATTAATATAAACCTTTTCATGCCTTAAAGCAACCACAATCAATTTCTAATTTATTTACCAATAATTTCTTTCAAAATAATTTGTTGTAAATAAAAAATTAACAAATACAACTTTTCCATGATTTCTCAATCAAACAAAGTTTGTCTCATGCTTTTATACATATTTTACTTTTTGTGTGTATGAATGCACCTTATTTCTTGCTTTTTTGTTCATGGAAGTGAACCACGTTTTTCAATGCATGTGAACATACCCTAAAGAAATAATGAGAACTAGATTAATTTTTTTAATGAAAAGAATATCAATTTATAGTCATTTGAGTATTTATCCTAATTTACATAAGTAATGAAATAATATAAATAAAATTAATCTTTTCTCCAAAAAAATACACTTTTAAAGAAATTTTGGTTTTTTTTAATTATATTTCTAATTTTAAAAGATAAAAATACTAAAGATATTAAGATAAGGATAATTTTATAATTTTAAAAGGGGTTTTTATCATTGAAGTTAATAAAAACCTAATGTTTCAAAGAAAAATAAGAATAATTTTAATTTTCTCATACTTTTTTTAAAATTATAAGGCATTATTTTGGCTATTTTTAAATAATAAAGAATAAAAGATTATATCTTAGATATATTAATTGCAAAAATTTTAGCATCATGGCTGATTAAGGGTCTTGCTACATCGACACGCTAGTAAGGGGCCATCTTGGATGGGAAGGATGAGAAAAGAAAGGTTTTTAGGGTAGGGGAGACACGTGAATTGCTACTATCTCCTTCATGCACAATTTTCTCACCTCTAACTTGCAATTACCACTCCTAGTTATTTAAAAAATCAAAAAATTATCAAGAAATCAAATTAATTTCTAATAATTTTTGCAAATTTTATTTGAACTTTAGAAAAGTAACTATAATTTTAAAAATCCTTTTAATTAATAAATTAAATTAAAATTGATTTTTTGCAAAATTTTAAAATAAATTTTTAAACATTAAAAGAGTTTATTTTAATCTAAAAAATGAAAAAAATCTAATTAATTCGTAAATTTTTATTTTTGTATGTATCAATAAACTTAGTTTAAGTTATTTTTAGTAAAAATAAACATTGAATTAAGGCTAAATTGAGTATATTTAATTGCAAAATTATGGATATGTTACAACATGAAACTGCCCATATGGTACACCACCATTTGCAAGTAGTCCCCTACCACTTAGACCTAGAGCCTTGCCACTATCAGTAGTACACCTTTGTTCCCTAGTAGTTTGCCTTCTTCGAAGTGGTCTTCTACCACTTCAAGGTGGTCACCTACTTCCAAGAGGTCTACTGCCATTGACAAAAGGTTTGTCGCTACTAACTAATAGTAAACTACATGTAAATGTTTGCTAGCTAAACTCGTGTGGCTACACATCACTTGTTTGTGGAGCCAAATCCCTTGTTTATGGCCACCACTTTCACTTTTTGTGCTATAACATACAAGTGACCAAAATGGATACCTTTTAAGTCAAATATGGTGAATTAACACTTTCAAGTGATGATCATCACATCCAGTTAGTGGCAAAACACTCGCAAGTGGTTGCTTTTTACCTTACGAGTTGCTTCCCAGAGTTGCCTTTAAGAAAGCTCTTAAGGTACCTTTATCAAAGTTACCCTTCAAAAGTATGGGTTACCCTTCACATCCATCAAAACCAAGGGTTGATAAAAATTTTAGAGAAGAGAGATGGTCATTATGAGAGAGAGAGAGAGAGAGAGAGAGAGAGAGAGAGAGAGAGAGAGAGAGAGAGAGAGAGAGAGAGAGAGAGAGAGAGAGAGAGACAGACAGACAGACAGAGAGAGACAGAGAGAGACAAAGAGAGAGAGAGAGAGGCATACTAATGAGCATCAAGAATCTCATGTATATTTATGGTGAAGAATTCTCTTACGAGACAACCCTAAGAGCATCTTGTGCTTTGAGTGGATGGTTCTGAGCATGTGCAAATAAGATTGAGGTATTTTTTCCAATGAGAGCAAAAGGTAATCCTCAATTGTTTGCTAGTCTTGGTCCTTGCTTTTAAACAAACAATGGGGCAATCACAAAGTGCTTTATATCTTGGGTATTTGGTCCTCTCATGGGCCACATGTATCCTAGATATGAAGCATTCGATTAAGAGAACCATAGAAACTTCAAAGATCCAAATGTTTGTTTGGTCTTAGCTATCTTTCGGAGTGAGTTCCACCTAGCCAACTTTGTTTATTTTTAGCTTGTTATTTGAGCCATGGAGGATGTTAAAATATGGCCCTTCTAATAGGTTTGTATGAACTATCCTTCAACTAGAGATTACAATTGTGACACCATTGCTTATGTAACACATGAATACAATCATCCATGATGTCACCAACCCACTTGCAACCTAATATAAGAGGCACTAGTGAAGCTCATTAGTATAAGATCAACTTAGTCTAGCCTTACATGGCTTGAGAAAGAGTTGAATATCTTTTGTATTTACTTCTTCAATGTGATTTTCATTTACTCTCTATATTAATACAAAGTTTTTTACTACATTTTTATCTTCAATTTAGTTTTGTATAATTGGATCATGTCTATATTTGAGTATGATCCACTATGATGAATTTAGTCTACATGTGATTGAGAGTGATGAGCTCTTATGATTCCAAGAAATCCTCTTTAGTCTACATACTCCAATTTAGAAGAGTCAATGCTCTCATGTTCCATCCTATAGCTTACCCATACTCTATCCCTGTTATCCCAAATTACCCTCATCTTATCCAATCACCTAGAAGGCAAGATATCTTTTCATGGTCATTGAAATTTCTCACTAGCTTTAATATTACAACAAATAATTAAGCCCCTAATCATCCCCAAATTAGCATTAGATCTTATTATCTCACTTATCCTCTCTATCATATTTGACATAGTCCACTATACTCCCATAAAACTTCCTTATTTTAATTTTATACCCCATACTTGAGTGGTGAAAATCATGTTTTTAGAGAGGATCTGAAGTGATTTAGAGTTGAAATCTACTTCTTCAATGAGCTTAAATTCCTTATACATTGTAGGTTTCCCATGAAGGAGTAAATTCTATTCTTGGAATCATCAATGCATGGGAGCATAATTAGAATGACTCGTATGCAAGGGAATCCAAGAAGAGAGCAACTTTATCCAAACCCTTCATGACCATAATAGGACCAAAGCAAACTATAGCCATAGCAAGAGGAGCCCGAATTCCACCCCCATGGCTAGTTCATTAGGCATCCATGTCCTTACTTAAATGGCTATACAAGTAATCATTTAGCTTAACTTAATCTTTAGAATAGAATTTCTCAATAAAATTGAATAAATATTTCAATTAAGAAATTAAATTGGCCACAATAGAAACTATATCTTGCTACATTACAAATTGACTTAGATAAATTCTGCATATAACCATCTAAAATATGATAACTAGATCTTGGAGATTGTTAAAGCCCTTAATGGATCTTAAAATACAAAATTATAGCTACAAAATGCCTTTAAAGATAGAGGCCAAGGTAGACTATTTAATTAAGATGCAACTTGAGTCTAGTGTTGCCAATTAAGTCTTAAAAGAATTGTCATCTCTCAATAGTACACCTAGATGTCAAACTGTTAGATGGACTTAAACGTAAATAGACACTTGATTTAGAAAACTACATACATGGGGGAACAAATTAGAATCTTGAATACTTTGTAATAGATTTTTTTACTTAATGGAAAAAGGTAATTGAGCAATTGGGATTATTGGATTTCCTATCTATTTGTTGTTGCTATAAATGCAATTAGTGAAAAAACTGCTTGCAAAGGATTGTTTGTATGTATTGAATTCCTTAAGGAAATTATCTACTTAAAGTCAATATTGATTTCCATGGTTGTAGTTTCCAAAAGCAATTACTAATGGTTTAGTCATTTAGTTTTACAGATGGTATAGGAAGCAAGGGTGTCCCAAGCACACCATTGAGTTCTACCAACTAGGATTGATTTCGTCTTGGGTGCTAGGACTAAGCCCATATATAATAGAACTCAATAAAAATGCTACTCATATCCCTAATAATCATAATGACTAGTACAACTCTAGGAAGAGTTTTATGATATCATGATTAGAACGATGCTTTGTGAGTTCGATTTGGTCTAGAAGATCCCCATAGTAATTAGAGGATATGTTTCCCTAGATTTGGGAAAATTTTATCCCAATTTTTGGAAAATTTGGTGCTCAATTTATGGTCAATAATATGATTAGCCAATGGCCAAGAATAATGTATTCCCTATTATTCATAATAAAGGACTATTTTGAAAGTGTATCTTCATGTCAATGGATTAGCTCATGTGAAGGAATCTATGTTTAATGGGTTAATTAAGGAAGCACATTTTTAGTGTCTCTACTAATTATGTTACATAATTAGGTAACTAGATAATATCTCGGGCGTATGCATGGAAAGTGGGTGGATGGCTTTCCTCAATGGGAACATTCTATGGCTAGGTGGACTCAAGTAATCATGTGGCCTCTCAAAATGTAAGTTCTAGAGCCAAAAAACAATAACTATCCTAGGGTCCAAGTCCATTGGTTTAGGGGTGGGGATGGGACTATACCTTATGGGGCAAAGGGATTGATGTTATGTTCTCCTTGATTTCTCACTCTCATTAAACCAAGTGTGGTGTTTGCCCTACTTGGACTTATAATTGATCATACAAGTGGGCTTTTTGACTCGACATTAAACTACTAATAGGAGACCATAGTTAAGTCATTAGGTACCCAACTCAATCTCTAGGTTAAGCCCAATGCTTCCCCTTGTGAAATAAACTCAAAAGCAATCTAATTGACTAAGCTATTGTATTCCATGGAATGGTGGTATTTCTTATAATATACAACTTGGACACTACTTAGCATGTTACACTTTGGTTTTCTAAGTGGGTACATGTTAACCCTCAGAACAATGTGGAAAATCCAAAAAATCTAAAGCAAAAGACAAGGCCAAGGCAAAAGTGAAACGGAAGACGAAGGCGCGCCAAGAAGAATTTGGAAACACAAGAAGTGTAGAAAAGTCCTAAATCAAGGAGAAAGATGCACAAGAAAATGCGCAAGTCAATACTTTTGTAAAAGAGCACAAGGCGCACCATGATTTATTTTAAGAGCGTTGGGCTCTTACCCGTGCAAATTCTAAAGGTAGATGGGTGGTAGGATGAAAGCTAGGAAGATAGGAGGACAATGGGAAAAAGGACCTAGGCCACGGTCGGCCATGTAAAAAAGGGGATAAGGGGATGGCCGCCCAAAAGGGATTTAGGGTTTTGTATATAAAGTTGAAAAGTGAATGAGAAGCTCATTCTTGTGTGTGGCCAAAAGTAGCTCTCTTCTTCTTCTTCTTCTTCTTCTTATTGCTTGCTTGAGCTTGTGCTTGAGAGAGGGAGTGTGAGAGTGTGAGGGAGTGAGTGTGTGAGGGTGAGGGACCGTAGTGGAGAAGCTCTCCATCTTCTCCTCTCTTCTTCTCTTCTCTTCTCTTCTCTTGCTCACAACAATGGAGCTTGGAGCATGGAGCTTGAGGATGGAGCTTTCTTGAAGCTTGCACTTGGATCGTGGAGCTACCAGAGTGCTCAGAAGAGGAGGCAACTCGATCGGGCATGGAGGTAAGCTCACTACACTCATAGAGATGGATAGCGTGTCGGCTATGTGAGAGGTAGTGCTTGGCTTGGAACACTTGAACAATAAGCGGTCCGTGGGTCTTGGCAATTGAGCTTGTTATCGCCTCTACATTTTGGTTCCATTTTCCAAGGACCAACGAATTTAAGTCTTGAGTGCTTGTGCGCTTTGAATCGAGCATTGAAGTAGGGTTTTCCCCCAACCGGTGCTTGAGGGAGACAGGTAGAAAGTGAGGGAGTTTGAAGAGGTATTTGATCTCCTTAGCAAGTAGATTTTTGGTTTTTTGGATTTAGAAAATCATGTTGGAGTAGTGTAGGTGTTTTTTTTATGATTTTTGTTTATATTTAGGTAGGATAGGAGCAAAACAATGTGATCACACAGTAGGGTTTATGCTGCTGTATAATAGGCTGAAACGAAAAAAAGAAGGGCAAAAAAATAAAATTTTGGGTTAAATGCTGGTAAGAGAAGTAAGACTAAGGTGAATGTAGACCTGGGCAAGGCAATAAGAGGCCAGGAGTGGCAAGGAAGACCTCACTTCACATTTGAGAGATTAAGGAGAGCTTGAGAGAGAGAGAGAGAGAGAGACATGTTGATCACAGAGGAGATCGTGCGCTTTGATTTTGGTGTTTTCGATGGATCTAGGTACATAAGGATCTTCTTTATATGCCGTTGATGTGATCTAGAAGGTATGACAGGGGGATGTGATGACGAGTGCTAGGAGAAATCGGCCAAGAATCATAGCGTTGCGCTGTCGGGTTCGCAATCGGACCACTATGTTCTGGTCTAGCTCCCAGAGTTGGATAGTCCAACCGTCCTACTAGGAGCATCAGACCATCCGACTCTAGGAGTCGGACCGCCACCCCAAGTCTGATCAGACCACCTGTTTAGGAGTCAGACACTCTTTGACAATCAAACCAAACATCTGATAGAATATCCAACCGTCCAATCGGACAACCTTCCCCAACTAGACCGCCCATCCAGTCAAACACCCCATTTGTCCAATCGGACATGCATAACAATTGGATCACTCTATAGTCAGCGGACCAACCATAGAACTCAGACCCAACTAGCAATTGGACCACTCTTCGGAATCGGACCTAGTCTAGTTGGACCATTTGACTCTGAAAATCGGACCACCCAGAATCGGAAAATCCGATTTTGGGAATCGGACCAACAAACCAGAACAAGAAAATACAGACCCAAAGACCATATAAAGTCAAAAGCACATTATAGATCTATCACCGGGTTGAAATCTAGAGCAAGTAGTTCAAAACTTGGTTGAACGGTCCTTCAAATTGCGCATGGTGTTTAGCATAACGGCCCTGTGGGCCGAGGGGGACTGAACCCCCCTCGGACCCCCACAAAGAGGGCTCTAACCCCTCTGCATCTCCCCCAAGTAGGTTGGAGAGAAAATGCATGCGGTGATAGGTCCTACAAATTAGATCCTAGTGTAGTATGAGGGCTTTGCACAAGCATAGATTCTCACTTGCAAAAGAGCAGCCAAAAGTCCATACCCAAACAAAGGCAAACAGAGACCCTAGAACCTCAATGGGCCAATCTAGCCAACAAGGGCAAAAAGGCCATACCACAAAAACATGTATAGGTTGCATCCAGATTGCATCTAGTTAAAACAAAATGCAACAACATCAAGCTATTGCAAGGATGGCTAGACATGACATTCCTGACGATAGATGCACCTTGAACAACACTACAAAGATGACCCAACATATCAGTAGAGAATCCAAATCTAGCTGTGTAGTTGGGGACTCAAGGGCATGTATCAAAAGTCTTGAATCTATAAGGCAAGACCCGAAAGACGAAGACATAGTACTGCTTGCTTATCTTAGGGTCAAACTCACCGCAAAAAGAGAGCATAGTGTCGATGCTCTCATCGATGAAGGAGCTGATTTTAATATATTGACCCTCCTAGGACAACCCTTCAAAAGGGCGACTAAGTGTGAGGCTGATTATGTAGCACAAAGGATACACTTGACACTACCGGGTGTGAGGATAATCACAACCTTTAGCAAGAGTAACCTCATCAAACCTCGAGGGAAAGACAAGGAATATTCTTATATACAAGGCAGGCCTAATAACAAGAGCAAAGACTTGTTGAAAGAGTTTATATAAGCGCATGTTGAATAGAGAGAACCGGTGAGCGAGGCCATGCTTGAAACAAGAAGGTCAGGAGACAATGCCAAGGATAGGCTTTGGACTTACAAACATTGTAGAAGACCGCAAAAGAAGCCCAAGCCTTATAGACGAAGGTATTGATGGTGGAGAGCCAGCACAATGCAGCGATGGATATCCAAAGTATTGCTACGTGCTCAAGGGTATTACGCAGGTAACCAATGGATTTGGGTGCCAAAGCCCCCCACTAAACCACCTCTATCAACTGAAGACCAAATCGTATCAAAACCAAGGAAGCGTAGGAGGAAATCTAAACGAAAATCCAAGTCTCAAATCAACAACGTTGGAGTAACCTAGCCCCTCACAATTGAAATCAAGAAACCAAACATGACTATTTGAAAGGTAGATCCTTTGCCTAGCGTGCTTAACAAGCGAATATTAGACGTAATCATCAAGTGTGCACAAAGGCCACCAATTCTCAAGGAGCCTTTGACTCCCCAAGAGGATAAGGAGCACCACAAGCACAATGCTACTCATGATAAGGCTAATTGCTCAATAGAGCAAATGGCAGAATCATCTAACAGCCACCATGAGCAAATCTAGCCAGTGCCAAGTCCACCTAGGAGTTCCAAATATCCTACACCTTCTTTCCCTAAACGGACACAGAAAGCACTACAATAGTTATCAATTACAACTGCTCAATCCCAATATCTATCTCCATCTAAGCTTCCAAATGTCCAAGATGCGGGACATGACATCACCCCTAATTCTCAACCCAGGGATATGTCTATGCAATCCATTGTGGCTAGCTCAAATGATGCTCGATCTGCACAAGTGAATGCTCAAAGAACAACAAAAGACACAACCACTTCCAATCTACCTAAGGACTTGACACCACAATCTACCAACGTAGCCAGCCCATTAAACTAGCTGCTACTACTTCCGATCAGGAATCACGGCAGTCACAGCCTTTGGCCATGATGATGCCCCTTGTAGAACGTGTCCTTAGCAATTCACATGCAGAAGAGATGTCGCAACCAACATCCTTGACACCTCCAGCACTTCCGAAGCACCTAAAGCCTAAACTTGAGGAGAAATATCTCAAAGATTTGGCCAAGGAGATGGCCCATTTGACTAATGAACGAGAGATGAAGTGCATGATGAAGCTTGATCACAAGCTGACAATCATCACACATGCGTACGTCCATGTGGATATCGGAAGGGCAACACCAAAGCACACAAAGCTCATAGCCAAACCCCTAACTTGGGATGAGAAACAACATGTTTGCTCCCTCTATGCTGTCACTAAGGAAGCCATGAAGGACATCCCAAAAGCCACAGCTAGAGAATTGTGCTTGATACCCTCACTATATACTACTCAATGTGAGACAAACAAGGAAAAGCTCGAAGCAATCAAACGAAAAGGGAAAGGACAAGGTGACTTTGTGTAGACATGGTACTCCAACCAAAGTTTGGCAGCCAAAATTGGCCACAGACTAATGACACTAGCCGAGCAAAGAAAAGCCCTTTGGACATCAATACATGATCCTATGTACATTGCCCCGACCTCATTAAGAGTGTTGGCAATGGTCCATGAGGTCTAGCTTTCTGCCACTATCCAAAAACATCCCTTGTATGATAAATTGCTACTAGAAGAAGATCTACACGTGGCTAGCAGGCTAGGAGTAGGGAACATGGTACTTGATGTTAGCGCATGTCTTCTATCTCACTCAAGATCTTGCAATCCTGGATCTTTATGCTTCCCATCAATACAACCCTAGCTTCTTCAGCTAGTTTCGTCTAAGCTTACATGACATGAATCCTAAACTATCTCCTGGTTCTACACTAGAGTCACCCAAACCTCTTGAGCAAGAGAAAAACAGCTCTAAACACAACACCCGCAAGCACTGATAAGAAGCAGTGGAGGCATGCTCCAATGGGTAAGAACAAGAGCCTAGAGCAAACACCCCTAACCCAGAGCAACTGCCAATGCAATCAGATGAGGAGCTAAACGTAGGGGAATTAGCTGAAGAGCTAGACTCTCCAAAAAGAGGGGCAGTTGTATCCTCATAACCTAGCGAAACTGTCTAGTAGGCTGCAGCTATGTCCCATGAGGACACACCAGGAATAGAAAATGTTGAGGCCTGACCAAGCACATCAATGGCTGACCTAGTTCAAGGTCTTGAATCTTTAAATCATACACCTCAATTGCCCAAGAAGAAGAGGAGAAAACAACAAAAATAAGGGCAATTACAAGTGGTTGTAGATGCTAAGAAGATTGAGATCAAGAGTATTGAAGAGCTAAGGAATAAAGCATTGAGTCTACCGATGAATGAACCATTGTCATCTCTCCTAACAATGGTGAAACCTCTGACACATCCATGTGCTTTAATAAGTCAAAGCAACCATTACCATCAACGGTTGCTTGCAACACTCAATCTACCGACAACAGAACTTGCATTGACCAATCAAGAGTGGATACAATACTGTCACCATAGGTTGACTTTATTCACATCTGAGGAGAACCATGACACAATAATAGCAAAGCCTCAAGAGAAACATGAAAACCTCAAGGACATAAGCAACCCTAGCATTGACCAATCTTTCTCATCTAGGCCTAAGCCCCCAACTATCCTAAATCCTAGGGAAACTCCTAGAACCTTGCATGAGATAGCAACCAAGTAAGCCTTCATAGAGCATAGAAGTGTCATAGAGCGCTTAACTAAGTTGGATGCTAAACTCAAATTATTCGCACATGTCTACATCCTCGCAGACATGGGCACATTCCCTAGGGAGTAGCTTGAGGAATACTTGCCATATCCGCTATCCTGGGAAGAGCAAGAATATCTTAACGAGCACTATGACAAGCTCCTACATGAAGGCATGCAACTCATCTCTGATGAGGAGGTCGACGAACTAAACTTAGCTATGACATTCAATGATGTGCTTTGCCAACTAAATCTCTTAGAGATAGAGTAACTAAAGTGACAATCAAAGGGTCGAAGTCAATTTGAAAAATGTTGGTTTGAAAACCGTGTTACAATGGCTGAACTTGGAGCCCAAATTATGACAGTCTTAGAAGAGCGACTGGCCAAATGGCGGCCGGTCTCCAAGAGACCCAACCTATATGGCACCAACTTCCTTTCCAGCATTGATTGCTATTCGGGGTATGGACTTAGCCGAAACTAGCCAATAAAACTCTCTGATTGATAAAATTCTCATTGAGGAGGAGCTACATGTTGTGAGTAGACTCGGACAAGGTATCATGCTACTCAATGTTGCAAAATATCTATTGTTATTGAGTAGGCTGCCATGGGTACTGGATGCATGTGCCACACTCCAGTACAATCCTGAGTTCTACAATTAGTTTTTATCTTCACAAAGTGGCATGGATTCATAAATGTGTGCATAAATAAACAATGAGTTTTGTGACTGTGTATAGATAATACTAAAAAGCTAGCACACACACAAGCAATGATAATCAAGCGCATGAAGAAAATTTTGGGCTTGACAGGCTCAGCTCCTCAGGTCCTCCTCTCACCATGCATCTAGAAGTTGTGTGACTGTTTCCCGCCACCTCCGGGTAGGAACTAACGGTTCCCACCTCCAGGTGGAGGGCATGCACCCCTTGCCAACACCTCTAAGGGTGTGGACGGGGCATTGTCCCCTCCTACAAGCCTACACAAAAGCTGTAGAAGGGAGAACATGGCATAAGCTCCGTCGCTGGAATGCTACATGCCCACCTTGAAGAACTATTTTTCGAGACAATGCCCAAAGCGAAAACTCCCAGGATGTAGGCTGAGTGTAAGAACTCCTCCCCATACCAAGAAAATGAAGGTTAAAAGGAATGCCCAAAGGATAGTGACCCATGACGTGTAGACCTTCCACAGGCACTTGGAAACCAAATGATAGAAAGAGGAAAAAGAAGAAAAAATCAAGAATAAAATTGCTAAACTGTTCTAGAGCATTCTTAATACGGAAATAGCTAGGGAGTACACCATTTGTATTCCAGCCGACATCTTCTTGCCTTGCCTGATTGGAGCTCACCACCAACAATAACTCTAGTCACTAGCAACCCCTCCATGAGGGTTAACACAACGGGTCAACTGGATAGTAACCCTCATGATATCATCTCCAATAGCTCTCAAGATAGCCCAAATCAAGATACGCAGCTCTCCTTGACTGCTCAGACTCTAGCCCCTCACATGATGGATCAAGATGATGGTTTGCATGCAATATCTCAGTCATCTAGTCACCCAAACTCACCCCGCCTCATACAAGTGGAATAGCCCCAATTTTGTATAAGATGCTTACCAAGTGACTATCTTGCCATGACTTTTAGTCTTTAGGTGGTTAAAAGGGGCAGGTTCCCCAACTATACAAACTTTCCTTACCTACTTCTAATACATTTCACGTCTTTAACGAAAAAGATAATCAAGCGCAGGTGATATGCATCAAAGTCAACACGATGGGATTCAAATAAGTGATGTCTCTTTGAGTTGTACATGTTCATTATAGTTGAAGCATATGACTTCCATGTACTCTCACGAGTTGTCAAGTGGATACATGATGACATAGGTCTCTGTACAAAGCGTTCAATGTCCAAGTTACCACAAGATCACCAATCCCACAAAGAGCCATTACAAAAAAAGCAATAAAAATACCAAGAACAAAGAGCCATGACGGAAGCCCCAATCCTAGAAGATAAAATCACCCTTGCAGAAAGCCCACATTGCATTTGAGCAGGGTCCAAAGCATAGTCATTGGCTACTCTCTCTCTCTTGGCCAAACTCTACATTTGGCTCACTGCAGTTGCTACCTCAATTGTACCAATATCTCACATGTTACAAAGAGGTTTGCAAAATCTCAAGTGTATCTCTCCATCTCAACAACTGTTCCTCTAGCATCGAGGCTAGTAACACAATCATCATTGTAATATCCATTTTCACAACCTTCGGATCTCAACATTTCCCAATCCAAATGAAAGGCTAATAGCCTCAACGTATTGCAATGGTTGTATTTTCAAACAAAGAGAGAAAACAAAAATAAAATAAAATAAGAAAGGCACCCAGGATCACAACACAACACCTACGGGTCCTTAAATTAGGTACATCCAGTGACCTTAGTCTGGTGGCTCCGTCCCTAGTCCCCTAGCCCTTTACACATCCCCCACAATTGTTCAGGGCACATCAAGGGTAGGACATACCTAGGGAGCTTGTCTTGCCTATAGTTAGACCTGTCACCCTGACCCATTTGCACGATTCTCTTTTTGCACTCCACCTCAATACCATTGCAATCAATAGTGGCAAGTAAGGCACAAAAGACCATGGAAAGTACAACGTACTCTTTGAACAATACCAATAGCCACCAGCTACCAAAAGCTAAGGTGTCAATGAGCTCAATTATGCTACATCATGTGGTCAAAATCACAAATTATGTCTCAAGAAGCCTTCGTGTTTACTTCTCCTCAACATCGATAATTTTTTCCACCCCATTGAACCCTTGCTTCATCCACACATTGCTACGAGGAACTAGATCAACAGTCTTCTAACTACATAATATCTAAGTATGCATGGGCACTCACCTAATACTTGAACCACAATATATACACAGTTTGGGTCCTCAAGTGCAAGACATTACTCTCAGCTTTCTTAGAGTTTGACCTGTCTCCCAAGCTAATTAAACTACGTCTTGTGCACATGATAACAAGACTAGCACTAACCCCTAAGGAGAGACCATATGAGAGGTTTTCAATTGCAAATATTGAAGACTACAACGAAAGTACCGTTAGCCCTTCATCAACACTCAACTCTAAACTCTTGTCCTTTATCATCATGCAAGCCCACTAAAGAATCGTTATGTGCAAAATCCCCAAAAACCAACACTTGTGCTAGCCATCAGTGCAATTCCCAATAAAAAACAACCCTATCACCAACTCCAACAATCCTACCACTAGCCACTCAGGCCCACAACATGCCCAAAATGACCTTTATCCACACCACCACCAAAACTCCTCCAAGGCAAACCATAGATGTCCCTTCCACCCACCTCTTTGGCGCATGCCAAAGCTTGCTACCTACGACGATGAGTGCCATGGGACTAGCACTCGTCTAGGAGGGGGTTATGTTAACCCTTAGACGAACAAGGTGGAAAATCCAAAAAATCTAAAGCAAAAGACAAGGCCAAGGCAAAAGTGAAACGGAAGATGAAGGCGCGCCAAGAAGAATCTGGAAACACAAGAAGTGCAGAAAAGTCCTAAATCAAGGAGAAAGGCACACAAGAAAAAGTGCAAGTCAATACTTTTGTAAAAGAGTGCAAGGCGCACCATGATTTATTTTAAGAGCGTTGGGCTCTCACCCATGCAAATTGTAAAGGTAGATGGGCGGTAGGAAGGAAGATAGGAAGATAGGAGGACAATGGGAAAAAAGGCCTAGGCCATGGTGGTCATGAAAAAAAGAGGATAAGGGGATGACCACCCAATATAAAGTTGAAAAGTGAATGAGAAGCTCGTTCTTATGTGTGGCCAAAAGTAGCTCTCTTCTTCTTCTTCTTCTTCTTCTTCTTCTTCTTCTTCTTCTTTTCTAGCTTGAGCTTGTGCTTGAGAGAGGGAGTGTGAGAGTGTGAGGAAGTGAGTGTGTGAGGGTGAGGGACCATGGTGGAGAAGCTCTCCATCTTCTATTCTCTTCTCTTCTCTTCTCGCGACAATGGAGCTTGGAGCGTGGAGCTTGAGAATGGAGCTTTCTTGAAGATTGCACTTGGATCGTGGAGCTACCGAAGTTCTCGGGAGAGGAGGCTACTCGATCACAGAGGTACGCTCACTACACTTATAGAGATGGATAGTGCATCGGCTATGTGAGAGGTAGCCATTAGTGCTTGGCTTGGAACTCTTGAATAATAAGCGGCCCGTGGGTCTTAGCAGTTGAGCTTGTGCTCGCCTCTATAGTACATCTCAATTGTGCTGACATATTTACCAAGGCTCTTAGGAGTGATCTGCTAGGCCACACATGCATCTTCAAGGACTTGGTGTTGGACCAAATAAGTATTTTACTTTCAAGTGGACACTGAGGGGAGATGTTGGAAGTCACTCAAATTACCATTTTGCAAGTAATCTACCTATGTTTCAAGTAATAAAACTTATAAGGTCCTTGAATGAGAAGAAACCATGATGGGCACTATATATTGGTAGGGTTCCCATTGTAGACATTGGAAGACGTCTAACCTTGAAGACCAGATGGTTATTAGATGGCCTATCTAGACTTGAACATTGGGTCAAGTAGAAAATAGTTAGTGGTATACATTGAGTGATATGTTATGGAGACGTGGGGAATATTCCTCAAAATATTTCAAGGTGCTAGTTGATGGGTTGGATGGACCATAGGAGTGGTGAGTTATGGTGAAATACATGAGTAGTAAGTTAAGGGAAACCATATTGGAGGATATTTAATATTATACTCCCCAATAACCTTTTCCATATCCTACTCCTCAACAACCTTATCCATCCACCTTTCTCTCACTTTAATGGATGCTCTTTTATGGATCTACCTTTTTCCTTGCCTACCATCCACTTTATTCATCCACCTACCATCCTATTTATAGATCCACCTTTTTCCTTGCCTACCATCCACTTTATTCATCCACCTACCATCCTATTTATGGATCCACCTTTTTCTCACCTATCTTGTTGACCTCTTTATGCGGTTTTTGTGTATACAAATTTAACATAGCTATTGAACATGTTGAGAGTTGTAACATACCTTCTACACTCCATGTCCTCTATCTAGCATCTATCTAGATCATCATCAAATATCGTAGGAGGACATGGGTGGATAGATCATTCAACCACCAGTTGTATCACATTGTTATAAGATCGTTTGTTCTCTCATATTCTCTCTTATACTTTTATTCATTGTGATCTTCAATTGTACTCTATTTTATTATAGGTGTATTGATAATCCAATGCTTTCAATTAAAAAATTTCAATTCGCATGCACCTTTCACCTACTTAAGAAAGATAGACCATGAGTGGCTTTCTTGTTCATAAAGACATATACTTTCCTTGAAGTACCATCCGTGCCTACCAAGCATTGATATTATGTAAAGCATGATGGGAATAGCAAAATCATAAAAATCACACCACCCAAAAGAAAGGACAAATAAAAAAAATAAAAAAACAAACAAAAGTCTTAACTTAGGTGCATTGCAAAATCATTGCATCTAGGGGTCCTCAAGTTGGATGTATTTGGTGGCTTTAGTTTATGAGCTCTACTTCCAATCCCCTAGCCCTTTCCTCCATGAAATAAACTAAGGGCTCATCGAGGGCAAAATATCTTGGGTACTCAACAAACATGTCTCCTTCCTGTGATCTTTAATGGCCAATTCTTTAATACGCCAAATGGCTTCATTTTCATCCCATTAGCCAATGTGACGTTAAACCTGGCCGTCTCGACCAATGGGTTACCCTAGATCTAGAGCATTGCATGATTAAGCACACTGACTCCCATTCGCATGTCTACAATTACTTTCCTTGTGGTATCACCTAAAGCTAAGACCGGCAAGACAGCATGCATTTTAGTGCCCTCCCAAAAAGCATTGACATGTAAGGATTTTGGCACTGAGTATAGCGTCAGACTCGATATCTACGTTTCTGCATCATTCTCATTCAAGCAAGTAGCAGCTCCATTGACTCTTCAACCCACTATTTCAACTCTTACCACAGTGTCATAAGCTACCTAAGCAGATCTCCTAGACTTAGAGTCACTAGGGTGGTCACTAGAGTGTTGGGGAGGTTGCTAGCTTCTTACTGCTCTCCTATCCTTTTGTTTCGTGGCCAATGGCCTTGACTAATTTGCTGGCCCGTAGCGTTTAGGCTTTGTCTAAGCGGCACTGCTTGTGGTGCAATCGCATCTCTCAATTTTGGTCGTGGATGCGACATTGGCATACTTATGCTTGAGAGATCATTGATCTCATCTTCCAATATGGGCTCAGCATCTTTTAAGTGTTCCTAGACTTCTTTCACCCAATCCTTCACTTTTTCCATGGCTTTGAGTTGGCACTTTGGACTGGGGTACTCCCCGACCTTTGCATTTCCCTTCTCAACCATCCTTGGAGATGATGTTTTTTCTTCTGCATCTGTCACTTTCTTTCTAGCATGTAGCATTGTAGCACTCTCCGTTTTCAATGTGACCTTTGCATCTAGTTTCTTTTTTCTTCTCTTGTGGCTTTTCTTTCCAATTGAGGTTGTGTCCAAGTTGCTCGGCCATGGCAATGATACGCTAGCATGCTTTGTCTATACACAGGTCAACATGCAACAGGATAGGCGTGGCCTCCCCATCAAGTGTCTTGACACCACCGAACAACCCCCGTGGGACTAATGGCTCATCTGCCAAATTAGAGGATGGCTTTCGTCTAGGGAAATCAACAAAGAGATGTGTGATTTTGCATTCAGTGCATCTTAGATTAGCCTTGTATCGATTTGCTTACTCCCTTTTGGGGTAGTGCAAAGAGACATGTCCTTGGGTGACCACAAGTTCAACATGTGATTGTCTCTTAGGTCTACCCTCCTAAGCCTCTATCTCTCCCTCTACCTAATGCCATCACCAGTATTGCTCAGTAGTCCATAAGGAATACATTGCCCTCTTCATCATACGAGACGTAAGGGTGCACGTAAGGCTCTTCATCATTCGGTTCCTCCACATAGTGGACTTAAGTATCACTCGCTAGTGGATGGGTCACCTAGGGTCCATGTGGTCTAGGTGTGTCCATAGGGTTTATCTCCATCCTAGGAATGGCTGGCTTGGCGTCATTAGGTATTGGGAGAGCTAATGGGGCTTCCCTTTTTAAGAAGTTTGGCGACCTATTCGTTAGGTAAGGTTGATTGTATGGTTGGAGTACGGAAGTATCCTCGGCAGTCTGCAATGCATGGCATGGTTGAACCTACTGCAATTGGCACAAGGTCGAGACCTAGGGTCCTGACACTCACTTGACAGGTGGTTTCCACGACAATACACACATTGGACATGAGGGCGTGTTGGTCGTCTCATCATCTCTAGTAATATAGCTAGCTCCATCTTCATCTTTGCTACCTCTTAACTTGAGTCAATATCCTTTCCTTTATCCTAAGTACTTGGGCCTGATCTTTCGCTTGTCATCCAAACTCTCTCAAAATTCCTAGAGGCAGTCTCCTCTTGATTTGAGCTCCTAGAACTTCTCTCCTTGAGTTGGTTGTCCACTCTAATGGCATCTTCAAAGACCCTAGCCAGGGCATCTCACTGTAAGTCGAGTTGCCTGCCAAGGCCTTGTAGAGCTCTTCGCTTCATATTCCATTAATGAATATTGTGAACACCACTCTTTTGGTTGGTCACTCGCCAATTGGGATTCTCTTGAAGAGACTCCTCACGTGGGTCATGTAATCCTAGATATCTTCCTTATCCCTCTGCTTGACATTCATCAACCGCACTAGCAGGTTATCGGAGTACCTTGGCTCGGAGGATCTCTTAATGAAGAGATTTTTAAGGCTATTGAAGTTAGCTCACTTAGCAGCATCTAGACTTGTGTACCAAGTCCTTCCCTTATCGCCTAAGCATAAATTGAATGCTTGTGAGTGATGAGTAAGGTCGGTGAGGCCGTTGGCCTCAGAAACCTGCTCAAACTGCTCCAGAAGCTGTACATGTCATCATTTGACTGGTATTTATGTAGCTGCTTCGTGACAACGGGGATTTTTTATTGGCTCTTGGAGCCTTGGTTAACTCCTAGTCTTGCGACATCACATTACTAGTGCCACATCACTATGTTCTATTGCCATGTTATCTAGCAACCGCTTCATCACAAGATCACTAGTGTGAGGTCTCCTTCTAGTGCTCTCTCTTTCTCTACATTTGGTCCTATCTGATTTTTGCTCGCTAGGGCTAGCTCATTGGATCTCTCACATTTCCATGTTCTAGCATAGGCTCCTAGTATGTTGATCCTGGTTATAAGCCACTATGCCCTCCAAAACCTTGCGTGGTATCTTTCTTTCCTCTTTAGATCTACTATGACAGCCTCCACAGGTCTGCCATGGTGGTCTAGCCGAGTTTGAGTGCCATATTTGTTCATGATCTTCTCTGGAAAACCTCCCAGTTTAAGCTCCTCGTTGCATTTGCAATCTGAGCTAGTCTCTGCCATATCTACAGTCTCATGCTCCACCTAGTTGTTGATGATATTGATTAGGTCAGGTAGATCTACTTCTCCAATGGTGTCCATCCTTGATGTGCCTAGCTTCTCTATTGCATTTTTATATTGGTCCTATGCTTGGGGTTTCAATCACCCAACTATGTCTCAGGGTCTTCTCCTACTGGTGGGTTCCTCCAAGTTGTTATGTCTGAGTAAGTTCCTTGTTAATTACAAGAAATTCTCAATTTACAGTCACTCTGTGTGTGTGTGTGTGTGTGTGTGTGTGTGTGTGTGTGTGTACTCTTTTCCGTGCACTCTGCAAAATCAAGCTTTCAACTTTTCTTAAGTGTACTTCAAGTGGTGGAAAATAATACGAGTGTGAAGACAAGATGACTATTCAGCTTCCGCACTCCTATTTGTGTTCGTGGCCTGATGGGGCTCTAAGCTCAGTTCCTAGCTTCTCTTGCTTCTTGCTAGGGTCTGCACCGTCTCATTCAATTTTTTCAGGGTCAATTTGGGGTCTGTTGGTCAGCCTATGGCTCTAAGCATGTCGAATTTATTGCTAAGTGTATCGGCACTATTCCCAACCATTCAACTACAATTTCTAGACCTGGAGCTGGCTGTAAGGCATTCAGTCAATTCTCGTGTGCCAATCGCGCTCTACATCATCTGAGATGTGTCAAATTTCTAAATTTCTCTGTCAAGGTGTGTCCAATTTTGCAGTGTTCGATTCTGGAAATCGAATGTCTGATTTACCAATGGTCTGGTTTAATTCAGGTATGTCCGATTGTCACAATCGAATAGGGTGTGTCCAACTGGGCAGGGTGTCTGGTGGTCCGATTTGGATATGCTTGATTTCTTGGATTAGACAAGTTGATCGACCAGTGTCCGATTCTCACTTGTCCGATTCTCAGAATCAAATAGGATGAGGCAGTTCGAGTAGTGATGTGGCATAGTCTGATTTTAATTCTCTGATTTTCAAAGTTGGACAAGACATTTGGTTCGAGTGTCCAATTTTGTGGAATTGGACATCCGATTTTGAGAATTGGACACTAGTAAAATTGTCCAATTCCAACGTCCGAAATGCAATTTCGACTACTATTTGATTGAAATCTAGCTATTTGAGCTATGACAGCTAGCAAAACTTTCCAAAAATCAAATATGGGTGTAGGGCAAGGGCCTCATATACCTGAATCTTGCAAAAAACTCCGGCACACTCCGATCGATCTGACATAAGCTCGTGGCCTCCAAGCTCTCTCTCTCTCTCTCTCTCTCTCTCTCTCTCTCTCTCTCTCTCTCTCTCTCTCTCTCTCTCTCTCTCTCTCTCTCTCTCTCTCTCTCTCTCTCTCTCTCTCTCTCTCTCTCTCTCTCTCTCTCTATCTATCTATCTGTAAGCTAGGATTGCAAATGAGGCTTTCCCTTGCCTCCTGGGGTCTTAAACCCTTGTTGGGCACAATCTTAATCTTCCCGATCACTCCCCTTGCAATTCCAACACATCTAAGCACTCATTTTTTCCTATTTATGCCTTGTTTGGGCCTATTTTACAACAGCAAACCCTAAGCTTTCCACTCCGATTTCTCAATCCTAACCTACTCTAAATGTAACAAAAATCAAAAGTAAAATATTGAAATGATTTCTCCCACTGAACTAATCATCAAAAACTAAAAATACTTACTTGTAGCACGGATTAAAAGCCCAAAACCTCCTATCTAACTCAAGCTCCGGTTCGGGGATAAAACCCTTACTTCGATGGTCGATTTGAGGCATGCAAGTGCTCAAGCTTGAATCCGTTGGTCCCAGCAATAACAGAACCAAAATGTAGAGGGGAGCTCAAGCTCAACTACCAAGACCCATGGATTGCTTATTCTTTCAAGCATTTTAAGCGAGCACCTATGGCTATCTCTCACCTAGTCGATGCACCTTCGATCCTACAGGGGTGTACTAAGCTTACCTCAATTCCTGAATGAGTTGCCTCCTCCCTCAAACACACCAGTAGCTCCACGATTCTTGTTGCAAGCGCAAGCATCCTCAAGCCTCCACCTCCAAGCTCCATCCTCCATAGCCACGCACGAGACAAGAGAAGAGAAGAAGAAGAGAGGAGATGATGGAGAGCTTCACCTCCAAGATCCCTCACCCTCACACACTCACTCCCTCACACTCTCACACTCCCTCTCTTGAGCACACACAAGAACGCAAAGAATGAGGTCTCATTCACTTTTTGGAGTTTATATACATGCCCTAAAATCCCTTGGGCACCCATCCCTTTTTTACATGACCGGCCATTGTGGCAAGGTCCTCTTTTCCATTTCCATTCTACTTGCCCTATTCTTTAGCCTATGCCTGCCTACCTTTTACATTTCTTTTACATTTTGTATAGGAGGGAGCATGGCACTCTGTTACAATAGTTTTTAGGGTGCCTTACATTTAAAAATGCACTTTTTGCCTTTCACTTGATTTTTGAGGCTGCCCTTGCGCCTTGCTTGTTCTCTGTCTTGCTTCTTCCACATTTTACTTATTTTTCTTCCATCTTGAGGTGGGGTTAACATAGAAGACTTTCGTGCCTTGAAATCGGTCATCATTCCTTGGAACTTCTGTTAGTTGCTCTAGAAATACACCTTCATAGTCCTTTAGCCAAGTTGGTTCTTCTTTGGCTTCATTACCCTGCTCAATCTTATTAAGCTAATCCTTTAACAATGTGGAAAGATTTTTCCAATTGTATCATAGGATTTCTAGCCTTGCCCTGAGTAGTCACTTACTGCCTTTCTAGGTTTCAAAATGTAATTTGGCCCTTTCCATGATGAATGTGGGCATCATTTGGGATTAGCCAATGAATTTGGCCCTTTCCATAATGAAGTGGGTATCATTTGGGATTAGCCAATCCATTCCTAATAAACACTAGTAGGCTTCCAAGTTCATAACTTTGAATCTCATATTGGTAAGATTGCCTTCTAGATTATATTCCACCTCACTAGATTGCTATGCAAAAAATAACTTATTTTCCATCAACTAATTCTAGCAAAAGCTTGGATGCAAGTGCAATGTCTATCCCAAACTTTGTTGCACACTTGGGTGAAATGAATGAGTGCTTCCATGATGAATTAGAATTTTGAAATTTAGCTTAGTAAATCATAGGTGTTTGAATCATTGAGAATTAATGATTTAGTCCCCCTTTTGTTGAGGGCAATATGGACAATTTCTCTTCCCATCTCTGCCTTCAATGTGGGGACTTTATTTTCCTCCACTTCCTTATGTGTGATACCAATAACTTTCCCCTTGCCTTTGGCCATGGAAGATTGATTTTGGCTATGAAATTTCCCTTGGGAAAAGTGTGAATAGGCTTTGGGCATTGTCTCTTGAAGTGACTCGGTTCATTGCAATAGTAGCGTTTTTGTGCATCATTGTTACCACTTGTTGGCACAAAAATTCCAACTAGATTTGTATTGGTACTCTTCCTTTGGTTAGTTTGGTATTAACCTTGAGCTTTTTGACAAAGCTGTGTGGTCCTCTATTTGGAGAATTGTGTCTCCAAAATCTATCATTTTTAGGCTTTGATTGAAGCTCTCAAATAATTGGCCTTATTCAATTAATGTGTCTTGAAGGTCAAATAGATGTATTGCTTCAAGGCATGTATCCATTAGAGAGTTCAACCCATTGTCATGACATGCCACATCCACTCATAAGAAACCTTGGAGAATGGATGTAGGACATGTGATTAGTGGGAATAAAGCTAACACCATTTTAGTATGTTTTGGATTATTGAGAAATGTAGGATATACATATTTTACTTTCTTCAACGAGGATGAATAAGATTGGGGCCTTGGAGAGGTGCATGGAGACCTTGTAGAGGAAAGAACATAATGTCATGTGTTAAGGGAGGAGTTGAGCATATTGGATATGCTTTAGATCCAAGCTTACAACCATTAAGGGACTAGCAAAGAGCTAATGACTTTAAAGTGGAGACCGTCAAGGGAGACATAGCAACTATGCTTGATTGCCTCTTGCTTACATCAATAGAATATATAGCATGTGAAGTTGGATTAAATAAGGAAAAGGTTTGATCTAAGGATGATGAGGAAGATAAAGCTATTATGATGGCTTATATATATAAGAGAGCTTCATATTTGTGAATATTTACACCACCTACAAGCTTTTTTTAAAGTAAAGCATGTGCTTTTTAGATAATAGAGGAAACTTCTCCTCATAAATAAGGGCTACATGTTCCTCGAACAGGTACATCCTTGAAGTGTATTAAGGAGGAAGGGAGCATGTCTTTCCTATGTGCTACAAATGTGTCTCAATCACATTGCAATGGTCACCAAAGAAGAAAATATATCCTCTAAAATAGTTGCTAAGGGTGTGGAGAACCCTATTCGAGAAACTAATAAAAATAGTGAAAACATGGGAGATGAAGCTACAAAAGCATCCTATAAAGGATCATCTAACAAGGAGTGCATTGAAAGATTTATTCCATAATTTACAAATTTTAGTGAGCACTATGATACAGGACTACATGTGCATTTATATATAATGACATTAGTTGACAAGTGGATATCCAATTGTAGTCATTGTTGGCATGATTGTAAGAAATCTTTTCATGAAAAGCTCAAGGATTTTGTACTATGTCAGAAGAATAATGAGGAGCATGACATCTAGTAGTGAGAAGTCTACATATGAAGGCACTCCAAATTTGTCATCACACAAATTCCCAAAAAAGCCCATGCATCATAATTCTCCTACAAACATTAGCTTGCTTTTGGATATGAAGTTTTCATACTTGATGATGGTGGAAGAGAGACAAAATGATTACATAAACTACCACGTGGGCTGAAGTTGACAATAGTTTTTGAAAGTTTTTGAAAGATATAGCTCTATGGTGGAAGGAGTCTAATCTTGCTTGCACTTGGATTTAGAGCTACATTATGATTGTTTATGCTTGACATTATTAATTTTTGTTTGATGATTGCTTTGGCCATACTAACTTATAATTTAAAAAATGGAAGATAAAGACCCCTTTACATGTCTTATTTGCGAGTGTGAAATGTCTCATGAGAAGAAAGCTATGCTTGATGTTTTGATGTGTGTTTGATCAAAGTTGACTTGAGGGCTAATAGACAAGAGTTTTAAATATGAGATTTGAGGTTGAGTTCACAAGAACTAATGAAGAATGTAATCTAGAGTTTTCTTATCTTCTCTTGTTTGGTTTCAACAAAGCTTCTTCTCTCTCTTCTCTTTCTTGACTTGTCGTGCCTTTGAAAGACCCCACGTCTTTGCAACCTATACTTGCATCTCTTTAACATTGTGATAAACTTGACCAAGGCGAGGGTTCCAATTATGGTAGGTTACATGAATACAATTGTGATTTCTCTATAGGTTGTGAAGTAGCTATTGGAATTATGATGGTTGATAGTTGAGTTTGGGGATGCGGATGTGGAAATCAAGAGGAACTTGTTGGACATGTAGGATGATGGTTGATCTATACAAGCAACAACAAGTAACATAGAAAGAGGGTGATATTGGGATAGAGGATTAGGCGCTAGAAGTTCTTGAGTGGATCATCCAAGAAGAGGGTCTCTTTAATCCTAGGGATGTAACCACATCTCAGAGGTTTTGATGGGTGTATGTAGCTATATGATATTCTTGAGGATCAAAGGAATGTCTATTTTTAATGATGTGTGTGCAAAGAAACCTCAAGAGACACAAGTTGAGGACATACAACGGATGCATAGTACAACTTAGAAAGGATTCAAGAAAGCTCTATAAAAGGAGAGCATCATTCACTAGATTGGGAGGTAGACAGAGTACTCTAGGGAATGTGTAGGATATGTGTGACGCAAATGACTTGTTTGCTAACTTGTTTGTTATTTTAGATTTTCTTTCACTAGACACTTTGATAAAGGAGGAAAATGATATTTTCTGATACTATAGTACTCTCTACTAAGGCTTTGTTTAGTCACACAAATGATCCATTTGTAGCACATGAAGTTGATGTAGTGAGATAGGAGTTACACATGTAGACATAGTGCCAATAGACAGTGCTCAGATAGATGTACTAACTATGATTACTTATGAGGAGGTACTTGATACACATGCATTATTTGATGATGAAGAGGATTGGTTAGATATTGAGAAGTTGTTATGTATACATGCTATGAGGACATAGACTATGGAAGATACCATGCCTACCATATAATCTAATGCTATAGATGTAGTGAAAATAGATGCTTTGGGAGATGCTTTGGTAAAGGCAAGTGATGCTCTGATATATATAATTGTATTGACTATGGGTGTAGAGAAAGTGCTAGTTGAGAATATGCAAGATAAGCATGCATTGATAGTGAATATTGAGGATGTAGAGGATATAAATGACATAGATGTTGTGTTTGCCAATGATGTTATGAGTAAGGATATTGTAGCTCTACTTGTAGTAAGAAATGGAGTCTCCACATATGTGTATGATGCACTATTCCAAATGATGTTGTGATTGATGCTATTGAGCTTAGGCATTCTACTATTGCAGTGTCTACCTATGCACTAGTCCCTTCCTATGTGAGTGATCTAGAGGCTTTGATAGACTTTATGGATGTGGTGGAGACAAAGAATAAGGTATCAAAGTGTCAATATGAGTTGCTTCCAATGTGATGTGAATTGAGGGAATAAGGATGTGTTTATGTTCATGAATATGGGAATATTGAATATATGTACATGGAAATTACAAAGGGATGTTGTCTTGACATAGTGGCACATCATCAAGGGCAAGACATACCTAGGGAGTTCACAACCTATCTCCCTGAGCTACACCCACCGCACCTCCCCTATGCATGAATTGGGTCCTCAAGTGTGGGAAAAAAACCCCAGACTTTCCTGTAGTTTATCAACCCAACTCCCAATTCCACTAGCATGGGTAGAATGCACCACACATTAAGATAGACACACCCCCTAGGCAATGCACTTTTCTTTCCCTTTTAAGATAAATACGAATGCAACCAACCACCGACCTCGGAGACCCCCATTAACCACTCAATATACCCTTGGTCTCCAAAGCCTTGACCATTTTGACATGCTTCTCTTCCATGTTAGATCCCCGCAAGAGCCCTATCATCAACCACATGACAAGCCTTCAACCACTAAGCCCTCACCAACAAAGACCCACAAGTGCCATGGGACTTGCACTTGACTAGGAGGGAGGTAATGTTAATCCTAGTGCAAGACAAGGAAAAATAAAGCAAAAATAAATTGGGGCATTTTAAAATGCAAAGGCACCCCAGATTTTGTAAAAGGGCACCAGGCTCCCTCATGTGCAAATTGTAAAGAGTAGACAAGCATAGGTGAAGGGATAGTGTAAATAGAAGGGAATAGGAAAAGAGGACCTTGGCAAGATGCTTGGTCATGTAAAAAGGGAATGACTGCCCAAAGGGATAAGGACATGTATAAAAACCAAAAAGTAAATGGAAGAGCTCATTCTTGGTGTGTAGCTTAAGTGACTCTCTTCTTCTCTTCTCATTGCTTGTGCTTGTGCTTGTGTTTGAGAGAGGGATGTAAGAGTGTGAGGGAGTGAGTGTGTGAAGGTGAGGGACCATAGTGGAGAAGCTCTCCATCTTCTCCTCTCTTCTCTTCTCTTCTCTTCTCTTCTCTTCTCTTCTCTTCTCTTCTCTTCTCTTGCGCACGTGACTATGGAGGATGGAGCTTGAAGGTAGAGGATAGAGCTTGCTTGAGCTCACATCTCGGATCGTGGAGCTACCGAAGTGCTTGAGAAAGGAGGCTACTCAATTGGGCATCAAGCTAAGCTCACTACACTTGTAATATTGAGAGCGCATATGGCTAGGTGAGAGATAGCCATTAGTCGCTCAATTAAAACAATTGAAACAATAAGCGGTCTATGGGTCTTGGCGGTCAAGCATGAGCTCCCACTTCAGAAGGGGTAGGGTTAGAAACACTTGGCCCATTTAGTTGATATTCGGAGCGAACCATCATCGACGTGCAAGGTTTCAAATTCATCTGTAGGAGGTACCACAGCTCACCTCAGCAAACTTCTAGCATGGCAAGGACCATGCAATATCACCCATTAGGGAGATAGCCTTGGTGATCAAGATTTCCAATTAAGGTGTTGAGGATGAAGAATACAGCACTCGGCTCAATAGTCACTCATGGGAGGATGATAGATCAGGCACTCACCCCATAGCTCACATCACTTGAGGAGAATGATAGGAACCCGTATCTCACACCTGGTTTAGAAATCAACAAGAGGGATGGTTCACAAGGAGTATGGCATCATGCACAGTTGATGGTGCATCAATGCGTCCCAACCCATCTAGAATAGGTGCAAGAAGGAAGGCTAAGAGCCTTATAGTGTAGTGCACATGAACAAAGTGATGTCTGTGCAATGATACTGGAGGCCCATCCCATATGTGCATAGGGAAACGAAAGTATACTTGATGGCAATTGTCATAATGTCTCTCAATCCTTACCTCTCAGTTGATGAAAGGTATACCTTAATGAAATCATGCAATTGATTTTGGAATGCAGCCATCATCACTCATTGAAAGGTAGCATGAGTGCTATAGAGCCCTAATGGCATCACTATATAAGCATAGATTCCCCATTCTGTTGTGAATGTTATTTTGGATTGACTTCTTCTACAATTTGGACTTAATTATATCCATTGAATCCATCCAAGAGGGGAGTAAAGCTCATGTCCTACCACTATGCCCAACAGATGGTCTATGAAAGGGATTGAAAAATGATCCTTCTTAGTCTTAGAGTTCACCTTTTGAAAGTCCACACATATTCACACATTTCCATTCTTCTTAGGTACTACCACAATGGGCAAAACCCATTCACTATTGGCCACAAGATAGATAAAATTGGCTTCAAGGAGCTTCAGCAATTCGGATTTTATCAAGGTGAAATAATTTGGATTCATGCACCTCTATCTTGGCCTCATAGGTTTGGCATCATGCTCTAGGTTGATGTGATGTTGACACACCATGGGATCAATTTCCTTTAGATCTTTATATGACCATGCAAACACGTCCAAGTTCTTCTTCAATAAGTCATGTGGCAGGACTGAAAATTCCTCTTTTGGAAGACTAATACCCCACCTTGAGGTAATGTTCAATACCATCTTTATCCATGAAAGTTAATTTATTTTCACCTTTCACTTCGCAAATGATGGTCCCATGGACTGCTTCTGGGCATAGGTTTTGACTCCTTCAAGGAAGTGGCCTCCTCATCCGATACTCCATTGGAAGCAACTTCTTCCTTCCATGGGCTCTGCACTGATCCTTTGAGATGCTGAAACGGTATCATGGTTGTTTCAGGTTTTATGGGAGGGTTACTTATCTCTTGACTCGAGGACTCATGTTCTAAGGATGCCTGTAGGAATGTCACACAATAGGAACCATCTGAGTTCTGTTTGGGCTGCAAAACTAGTGTTTGTTGGCAAGGTGCATCATCATCATTATTTCTTGAGAAGAGTAAATTTGAGCAATAAGAGCCACTATTGAAGGAAGGAATATTCTACTTAATCCATTTCTTATGGATATTTTGCATACGTTGTGACTCATTAACCGATCCAAAGGATATTAGAGTCATTCTATCTAATAGCATGGGATCTTCAGCATCAATTGCTTCTAGAACTTCATTCTCATTAGTATTCTCCTCTAGTTATATAGCTTCTTCCATGTCACTTTCATTGTCTTCCTCTTGACTTTTGTGCTCATCTTTTACAGACTCTCTCTCGGCCTCTTTAAGACTTTGTATGAAAAAAATAGACTCTATGTTGTATCCTCTACTTTTATCTATGGCTCTAGTTCTACTCCTATGTGTAGAGGCGAGCAAAAGCTCAACCGCCAAGACCCACAGACCGCTTATTATTCAAGAGTTTCAAGCAATCACTAATGGCTATCTCTCACATAGCCGACGCACTATCCCTCTCTATAAGTGTAGTGAGCTTACTTTGATACCTGATTGAGTTTCTTCCTCTCTCAAGAACTCAAATAGCTCCATGATTCATGATGCAAGCTCAAGCATTCTCAAGTCTTTTCCTCCAAGCTCTATCCTCCATAGCCATGCGTGAGACGAGAGAAGAGAAGAGAAGAAGAAGAGAGGACATGGTGGAGAGCTCTGCCTCCAAGATCTCTCACTCTCACACACTCACTCACACTCCCTCCCTCAAGCACTCACAAGAAAGCAAGAGAATAGAGGAAGAGAAGAAAAAAGAAGAGTCCACTTTGCCACACACCAAAGAATGAGCTCTCATTCACTTTTTGAACTTTATATACAAAATCCTCTTTCCCTTGGCCAATCATCCCCTTTTTATATGGCCAATCATAGCCTAGGCCCTTTTTTCCATTGTTCTCCTATCTTCCTAGCTTCCTTCCTACTGCCCATCTACCTTTACAATTTGCACAGGTCACAACCCAGCGCTCTTAAAATAAATCATGGTGCACCTTGCGCTCTTTTACAAAAGTATTGACATGCAGATTTTCTTGTGCACCTCTCCTTGATTTAGGACTTTTTCACACTTTTTGTGTTTCCCAATTTTTCTTGGCATGTCTTTGTCCTCCATTCCACTTTTGCCTTGGCCTTGTCTTTTGCTTTAGATTTTCTGGATTTTCCACCTTGTTTGTCTAAGGATCAATGTTACCCCCCTCCTAGTTGAGTGCCAGTCCCATGGCACTTGCTGTGGGTGGTGAGTCGAACAGTGTTGCTGGGGTAGCTAAGTGGCTTTTTGAGTTTGTATACAAAAGCTGTATTGGAGGTGTGTTGGAGGGATTTATGGAATCGAAAGACCCATGAGTTGGGAATGAACCCTGGTGTTAGAGGGATTTATGGAACTTGAAAAGCCCTTGCGTCAGATATGATCCCTGGTGTTGGAGGGATTTATGGACCTGTTGGAGGGATTTATGGAAATGAAAGGCCCTTGCGTTGGATATGATCACTGGTGCTAGAGGGATTTATGGACATGTTGGAGAGATTTATTGAACTAAAAGGCCCTGGAGTTTAGAATGAGCCCTAGTGTTGGAGGGATTTGTGGACTTGAAAGGCCCTCCATGGTTGTCGTCTCCGACACAGTTCTAAATGAGCTTCTTCATTCACTTTTTAACTAGGGTTGTTGTGTCCGCCCTTTGCTTTGTTGTGCCTGCATGGTGACATGTTGCATAAGATGGGGAGTATATTGCATGGATGATGGGGTCTCTAGAGTTAGTGGTGGGAACCTTTGTTTGTACCTGGGAAGAAAAGAAGGTGCACTACCTAGGGGTGTGTCTACCTTACCATGGAGTGTGTAGTGCTAGTGCTTGTGGAACTGGGAGATGGGTCTACCTTGGGCAAGCCCTCGGTGATGTCCCACACTTGAGGGTCCAGTTGGTGCATGAGATCCGGTGCAGGGGGCTTAGGGTGATAGGTCTATCCGTAGGCGAGTGTTACCTCCTTAGGTGTGTCCTGCCCTTGATGTGCCCTAAGCATGAAGGGGGGAATTAAAATGAGGCTAGGGGGTTAGGAATGGAGCCAGCCGATCGGGGCCACTAGACGCACCTAACTTGAGAACCCCTAGATGCAGTGATTGTGATCAATGTGCAACTTGCAGTGGCTACGTGTGATATTTTTTCTTTTCCTTTTTCTTTTTTCTGACTTTTCTTTCTTTCTTTCTTCTTCTTCTTCTTCTTCTTCTTCTTATCTTTATTTATTTATTTTTTCTTTCTTTTTTTGAATTAAAAGTTTCTTGAATTTGGTATAATACAAGATAACGAATTCATTTTTTGGGTTCATGAGCATGGGATGGGGAGGTTGGGAACTTTAATGATTTACTAAGGAAGTGGCTACTTAGCATATACCCTTTTTGGCCTATTCTAATGTGGAGAGATGTGGTGGGCAAGAATGGATGGCTACACTTGGTGAATTGGTTGTCGTTCATGTCCTCAAGGAGGACCATGCAAAAGGATGGGAGGGCCATGCAAAAGGATGGGAGTAAAGCAGCACGCAACATTAGCCGAGTCATGGCGCACCCATCTATTCCCACATTAATGTCAAAAAAGAGCAGCAAAAGATGGTACTCTGTGGGTGTGGGGGGTTGCTTGAGGAGATTCCTAAGTAATCTAATATAATTACATGTTGTTACAAAGGCAGGGTCTGGGCAAGAGGAGAATTCCATTAGAAAATGGATCGTGGAGTCCCATAGATCTTGTTTTAAGAAGGTGAGCACCTCCTCTGGTTTTGTGGCATTGACATTGTATATTTCACAAAGTCATATCAACCATGGATGTCGGGGTCAAAATCTACTCCCACCCTCCGAGGATATGGTAGATAGGTCAAGTATCTGTTTGAAGGGTAGGGAGCCACAAAACGACATCCACGAATCCACATTGCCATTCCAAACTCTCCTCCTCCACTTAGGTTGGGATTCCTAGCCTTTCACCATGTGGGGTACCTCCTCAACCTTGTTTTCCTAGTAATCTGGGGATTTTGTCCCCCAAGACATTGGATTTTTCTCTCTTTCAATGAGCCATCTCTTACCAAGCCTTCTTCCCATGGTAATTACTTATGTTACTACTTCGCTGGATAGTACTTTGCTCAAGCCCACTAGATATCAAAAGGTGAAGTCGAAGGGTTGGCGGTGATTTTTTCATTGCTCCCACACCAACAACTCTGTATTCCAATTCATGGGTAAGTAATTCGGGGAAGTTACTATATGTATATCCTCTACATCACATGCATTCAAGGCCTATTTATAAGTATCCTTATCTGTAAATTTTTCCTAAATAAAAGATAGCCCTTTTCTATTCAATATATAAATAACCCCTTTATATTACACCCTTCTATATGTAAAAAATGTATAAAAATGGTATTTTAAAAATACCTTATTTTGAACCCACGTGATGCACACATATATTCATGAGTAACTTACCCAAGGTAAGTAGTCCCTTTCTAGTGGGATGTATGATTGTGGAACTACAAGAAGTTGTGCTTGAGCTCTTTTGCGTGCTTGATCTAACATTCTGGCCCTCTTCTTTTTCGCTTCTACCTTCCTTTTTGCTGTGGCATCTTGTTCTTGAGGGGGCTCTGGTTGTGATGAGGGGGATAGTGGGATCCACTCCTCATCTTGTTGCATTCCTTCACAGCTTGACCTTGCCCTTGCCTCCTAGGGTTGTCATTCTTAAAGTTCTAAGGCGTTTATCTCTTCCGGTGTGTCAAGCTTGCTCCCAATCGATTCTCTTGTTGATCTTGAACAATCGGATTGAGGCTTGCATCTTGAACCTCGGAGCATAGCCCTTCTTTGATCACTTTGCGGGCTATTTCTAGTTTTCTTTTAAGCACATCAATTGCCTCCTCCTCCTCAAAGAGTGTGACATCTAAGGCTGTGTTGAGGAAGGCACATTGTTGGACTGTGAGACTAGCTTGAGCGGCGCCTACCTTGCCTTTTGCTAATATTCAGCCTCTCTTTGCAAGGGCCAAGCGGCTCGCTAGATCCTTCACTTGCTTCTCACTCTTGACTTCCCATTCCCTCGCCTTCTTTTTCATTTCTTCCAGGCCCTCGCTTTGCCTTTGTGACAGGGCCACAATCACCGACTCCTACCTTTTCCATTTTTGTACAAGGTTCTATTTTTCTTCTGTTAGGCGCCCGATCTCCTTCTCTAGGGTTGCTCGTTTTTCTCTTTGTCATTGCATTCCATGTTCCACTTCTTCTCTCTCTTTTTTCCATTCTTCCTGCTCTTGTGCTCTCTCTGCTTCCAACGTGATGAGCTCTTCCATGCCCTCTTGGAGTTTTCTCACCTATGCTTCGAGCTCCACCTGTTATAGAACTAGGAGTTTGTATTCTCTTTGCATTGCAACCAACTCCTGGTTCTCTTCCTCCAGCCTTTTTTGCCATTGTTCTTCATCGCCTTTCTTGGCCCTTAGCTCTGCTTTCAACGCATAGATTTCTTTTTTTTTGCAAGGCCACTTGGCGGGTATTTTCTAGCTGCAAGGCATCTTCAATTTCCCTTTCCATTTCCAGCTTTTCCACTGCCACTCTCTTCTCCTCCTTTGCCCTTTCCAACTAAGTGTAGAGCTCCCTAACATGCCTCGTCTTGGGGCTAGCGTGCTGTGGCTCTGTAGTGGTAGTATCTATTCTTGGTCGCTTGGGCCTCTATTGAGATTCAACATCTGCAACAACTGCCAATCTTCTCACTCGTGTCGTTGGGGTTCCCGCATTGGAGGTGGGCATTGGGGTATGTGCCTTATCGACCAAGAACTACACCCATGCCATGAGGTTGTTGGCATCCACTATGGTTGGGGTGCCTGGCATTGTTGTGATGGTTAGGGTATTGGGCAAGAGGATAGACTGGGTCAGGTGGAGTGTGGCCTTACCCTTTTCTTCTAGGACGAGTGGAGGTAAGTCTTTTATTGCTTGGGCACTGGTTCCTGGCCTATCCTGCCTAGGTGGTCTCATTATTGCTAGTCCCTCCTGCCTGCACTGCTATTCTATGGACATGTGCACAACTTGTGCCAAGTCCTCCTCTTCTTTCCTTCTCAAATCCTCCTCCTATTCAGCAGATTTTCTCCTCCTCTCTTCCTTGGCTCTTTTTGACTCAGCCTTGGCTTTTAGTAGGTTCGCTTTCTCTTTTTTCTTCCTCTCTTCCTCGTGCTTCTTCTTTGTCGTCTTCTTTTTAGGCATCTTTGCCTTCCTCTTGCTAGATTGAGCTTCTTGCTCTCCCTCTTCTTCACTCACCGTCCTCTCACTTGATTGTTCTTTGTCGTGACGAGGAGATGACCTCTCAAGCATTTCACCTGATCCCTCTTCTTTGTCTTGCACCTCTTTTATCTCCTCTCGGATCAAGGTAGTCAAGACTCATCCATACCCTGTGAATGAGGCCTTGGCTAAGGGCTTTTTCCTGTCAGTTCCCTTTGATGTTGGGATTCTCCACCCACCGGTTTGCTTCCAAGGTCGAGTTTCTTGGTTGATTGGTCTATGGTTTTCCTAACATAGCCATTCCAATCCACTTCATGCAATGAATGAGCTGCCACACTCTCTAGCACGGGCACACTTATCCTATGCATGAGTGAATTGTATCTTAGGCTGGAGAAGAGGGCATGGATCACCTTGGCTTGCAATTTCACCTCCGTGTCGTGAATTTTCTAGATACTTATGTCATCATTCTTTAAGACACTTTCCTTCTTCATCCCCAACATGGCATAGACATCTCTTTTATGCCTCTTCTCCACCTTCGGTTCCAACACCTTCTCCACTAAGGCCTTGCTAAGTAGGACTTGGACCTACTTGATTCCTTCTCTGCCTGCCAAGGGCATTGTCCCACTCTCCTTATCGGGGTCATACATCCTTAGGAATTCCACACACCTAGTGTGGTTAGGAACTTTTCAATATACATGGCAAGGTTGCATTGATCCACGATCCTCCTGATGGCTTCCTCGCTGGTCACTACCCCTTCAATGTTGTGGATGCTCCTAAAATTGAGCTGACCGGTTTTCAAGGGAGATGTCGTACTTCACTCTTTTCTCTTCCGTGAAGGGTAGGCAATGGGCTTAGTATTGCTGGGACATCTTTGGCTCGTGTCATAAGCCATGGTTTGCCATTAGTGCAAGTAGTTACACACTTAAAGAAAAGACTTCATGCTTGGCAAATCAAATTGTTTTTAGTATAGAATTAGACTTATTTCTCCAAGAAGTCTAAGTCTATTGCTTTCAAATTTTATTGTCGATTCCTCAATCACAAGTTGCTTCGTCCTACCATTGAGGTCCCTCATGTGTGATCTTTCTTTATGGTTTTTCTTATGTGTTTGGTTTGATTCACCTTACCTCCCCCCTCTTTGAATTGAGAAGAATCCTTCCTAGGATTAAAGGGTTAGAGGATGAAGTGCATTCATCACATAATCTTAGTGCTTTACCTTCGCATGAGCCAGGCTTAGAAATTTAGATTATACTCAAAATTAGCATAGCTATCCATGTCAAAAGGACGGATGCCTACATGTGTAATGTAAGTGAGGACGCCAAGCAAGAAGTCACCGGAGTCCACTCGACTAGTGACATGCAACTCCTCCTCAGTGAGGATGCGATCTAAATAAGGATGTCCCTTAATGTGTTCTTCCAGGGGCCAATTGCTAATGGAAGTCAGCACCCTATAGGAAGGTGGAGCAACATAATTTGGATCATATTTAGATGCCTTGATTGCACATCGTTGTTCAACATTGATCATTATTTGGCATCCCTCTAGCTCCCATTCCAGGCATAAAGCATACCATTTCTACAAAGAGGAGGAGTCGTGGTCAGTAAGCTCTTTCAACTTCTCGATTTCTTAGTTTATGGCTATGATTGTATTCTTACCATACGATGAAATGAGACGCTGCTTGATTGCTTGCTCCTGGGATATCTTAGTTGCAATTAACTCCTAAGTTGCTTCGAAAGCCTTAACAAATACAAATTTTTCCTCCTCCCAAGAGCAAGGGAGTGTTCGTACTTCTATTACTATAGGTTCTTCCAAGAGGCCTAAGTCTAGTCGATCATAGCTTGTAGCCAAGGTCATGAAAGTAGTGTCCAAGCATCAAAGGCAAGTAACCAAGTTGTCCCCCGTATTTTCAGCTAAGTCCATGGCCAAGGTTAGAATTGATCGTTGCTCATAAGAGGGTTGAAGGTCAGTGGGTGGTTGAGGCTTGACAGGATTAGAGAGTTCAGCAACTAATGGTCACAGCTTGGTTTGCTCTTTAGGTTGAAATGTGGCCTCACATTCAATGGGTTTGGTGGTGGTAGTTGCAGTTGTAATGCTACTAAATGCATTTGAGATCTGAGGGGTATCATTAGCCCTAGAACTGGGCATTTTGTTAATAGCAGGCTGTGATTTTGGGCTAAGTTCTCTTGTGTAGCGGCCTGGTTCTCTTGCATCATTAGCCCTGGAACTCGGCATTTTGTTAATAGCAGCTTGGTCTCTTATGTTGTGAGTGTCTCTAGTATGATGTTTCATGTGGTCAAGCTTGAGGGTGGCGTTTGTGTAGGGCCTTTGGTTACTTTGGTTTTAGGCAGCCAAATCTAGGTGCTACTCGCATAGTAGCCTTACGCTTGCAATAAGGCCTTGGGGACCGATCGTGGCTTGCGTATGTCGATGTTTATTTATAGTGTCATATTGGCATCCTAGGTTTTTGGCTACGAATCATTAGCCTTGCGAGGCCACGGATTGTTATTCCTAAGTGGCGCTCTGTGTTTAGGTACCCGGGTGTCAAGGCTTGGTAGGTTGTGATGAGCCACAACCCCCCTCCTTAGTCTTGATAGTGAGTTTCTCTACCGGTGGCTTCGTGGTCTTGGAAAGAGTCACGCTGCCCTTGCTAAAAGTTGTAACAATGAGGACATTGCCCACAGCTAGGTGGATACGCTACGACTAATAATCGACATTGCAATGAGCTTACTTCTTCAAATTTCTTCCTAACAGTGATTTCATGCATGCATTCTTAGTGTTGGGGAACACATAGAAGATTATTGGCACACTTTCAAACTTGACAAAAACTACAACCTTGCACTTTCCTAACAGCGTGTAGGGTTGGCCTCCATAAGGGGTGAGATTAGCATTAGTGGGCTGCGACTGCGGTTTTCCAATTTGGGTCCAATGGTCATGAGTCAAGATATTAAAATCAGCTCCTTCATCGATCAATGCATTGATGGTTCATGTATGTTTAACCGTGTCCATCATGTGTAGGTAAGCTGGTGGTACTGCTTCCTCATCCTCACCATCCACCTCAGTGATAGTGGCTACTCGTACGTGGATAGGGGGTGATAGTATTGGGGGCTCATGCAATGGGTGCGTGGGAGAAAAATACTTCTTTATGCGGCTACCATTGAAGAATCCTATGCCCTCACCCTCTAGGGTTTCTAGTTCTACGTTACCAGTTCAGCTGATGGTTCAAATCTTAAAAGGTCCTAGCCCCCGAAACTTCATCTTTTGCTTATGTCCTTTGACTGAGTATAGCAGTACTAAGTCACCATGTTCAAAGCTATGCTACTTGACATGCTTGTCAAACCAGCTTTTCTATCTTTCCTTCTCACATATGAGCGCATGGGTGGCTAGAAGCCGGGTTTCCATTAAGCGTTCGAGTTCAATCAAGCGTTTTGTCCATGCCCCCTTCCCATCCCATCTTTCTTGAAGGTTTATCCTGAGGCTTGGTACAAAGAATTCCAAGGGAAGGATTGCCTCTATACCATATGTCAATCTAAAGGTGGCCTGTCCTACAATTGTCTTGTAAGTCGTGCAGTAGGCCCACAAGGCCACCATCAGCTTGTTATCCCAATCACTGCATGAAGTAGAGACGATTTTGGTCAGGACCTTTACTAGGATTTTATTTGTTGATTCGACTTGACCATTTTGCTTGCGAGTAATAAGGTGAGGACTTCCAATGGATGATTAGGAAGGAGGATAGGAGGTGAGTTATCACTTCGTTGATGAAGTGTGTGCCTTGGTCGCTAACTAGTTCAATGGGGCAACCGAATCATGAGATCACTTGCTCCCATAGGAACTTAGCAGTGGTCCAAGTGTCATTCTTTCTTATAGCTCACGCTTCTGCCCATTTTGTCAGATAAACAATAGCCACAATGATGTATTTGGATTGTGAATACTGTGCTGCAAGACTAATGGGTCCAATGAAGTCAATCCCCCATTTCTCAAAGGGTTGTCATGCTATAATTGGGGTTAGCTCCATGTGATTCTTACGAATCAAAACTTTAGTCCTTTGGTACTCGTCACAGTGCTTCACAATTCGTGACGTATCTTAGAAGAGGATGGGCCACCACAGTTGGGACTACAACACCTTGCAGGCTGTCACATCTCCATTGAAGTGTCCTCCTACAATTCCATCGTGTGCCTCTGTCAACACATCGTGCATCTCGTGCTCACACATGCATTTGCGCAGTAACCCGTCTTGCCCCAGTCTATAAAGTTGTTCAGCTATCAACTAATAGGGTTGGATTTTCAGGATGAGCCGCCTAAGTCGAGCCTTTTCTATCGGTCATTTGGGAAGTCCCTATTCAAGCACTTGAACTATGTCATCTTCCCAATGTGGTGTCATGTCAGCTCTAAACAAATCTTTTTCACTAGATAAGCAGAATAGATGTGCATTTGGCAGTTCATCCACAATGCCTTGTCCAGTCGCTTCTCTCATGGGGATGCAATATAGATGGTCAATCATGTAATGCTATTTCCCTTTACACACCATCATGGAGAAATAAAACTCCAAAATAAAAGAAGCTATCTAGCAATGCATCCTATAGCACATGGTTTGTTAACCAGATACAACAAGACTTGATGGTCAACAAAGAAATTAAAAGGCATAGCCAAGAGATAATATCGAAATTTCTTTACGGCAAACACCATGGCCAAGCCCTCCCTCTCCATTTTTGAGTAATTCATTTTAGTCTCAGTGAGTTGTCTACTAGCAAAGCTCACCAAATAGTCCAGGTTGTGCTCACCAGGTTGGCACAACACAGCTCCTATGGCGAATTTCAAAGTATTGATGTGCACATGAAATGTGAGTGTCCAACCTAGGGCTCGTAGTATCGGTGTTGTGGTTAGAGCCTTTTTTAGTTCCTCATATGCACTCTGGCATTCCTCGGTCCATTTGAATATAATCAATAGCTTGTATAGAGGTCTAGTAATCAATGCATAGTTTAACACAAACCGTCGATAATATCCTGTATGTCCTAAAAAGCATTGAACACCCTTGTAATCAGTTGGGGATGAAAGATCGACAATGACCTTGATCTTCGAGGAATATGTGGCAATGCCATTCTTTGACACCATGTGTCCTAGGATACATCCATGCTTCACCCAGAATTGGCACTTCAAGGGGTTCAATGAGAGGCGATATAGCTAACATCATTCAAAGACCAAGCCTGTCTAAGTATTCTCGCCAAGTAGAGTGAACACACAAGTCATCCCCATGAAGACCTCTAACTCCTTCCTCATCATGTCTTTGAATATTGTACACATTAGTCATTGGAAAGTGGTTGGTGTGTTAGTCAATCCAAAAGGCATGACTATATAGGCAAAGGCTCCCCATTCAATCGCGAATGTGGTCTTATGCCTATCATTAGGATGCGTTGCACCTGATTGTATCCAGAGAAACCATCCAAAAAATTATAGGCCTCTTTGCCAGCCACTCTATTGAGCATGTGCTCGATGTAGGGAAGTGGGTAATTATATCTCTTTGTAGTTGCATTTACCTTCTTGTAATTGACACACACTTTAATCTTTCCATTCTTCTTTAATATGATAACTATGGGGGAAACCCAATCCATGTGTTCAATTTCATAAATGAATCCTGCTCTCATTAGCTTGTCAAATTCTTCCTTGACAACATGGGCATGCTTTGGATTCATGGGATATGGTCATTGTTTGATCGGTGTTGCGTCAGGTGTCATGGCTATGTTGTGAATCACCACACTCGGGTCAACCCCTTTGAGCTCTTCTAGGGACCAAGTAAAGATGTCTACATACTCTTGCAAGAGAGTAATGAGACTTGCTTCATCTTGATCAGTCAAGTCATCGGCTATAATGACAGGTCATGGGGTCTCCCCTCCCTGGCTAAATTGACCTCCTTGACCTTGGCAGGTCCCTCGATTGGTTCGCTTGCTTGCCCCTGTCATTTGGCTCCCAACAAGTTCACCACCATATCTCCCTTTTTGAACTTCGTGAATCATTCTGGTAGCTATTGCTAGTTTTGTTGTTCTTTTGTCTGCATTACTTTGCTCAGCATCCATCGTTCCTCCCTTAATTGCCAGTGTCGTAGGTGGATGGGTAGATCCCCCTTAGTGTGTCTAGCCCTGGGAAGCCGAGGTATTTTAGGGTCATTATCTGAGCTAACTTGCGATTCGGAATCAAACTCTCCATCTTCTCTAGAAGAGGGGCTCCCTCCTGGTGGTCGTAGCTCAAAAGGTGAGTCCATTCACAACACTGGTGTGTCACTCGTAGGCCAAACCTATTCATAGTCGATTGCACCCGTGTGTCCAATCAAGTTCAATCGGCAGTCCTTGTGTCTGACTTCTTTCTCTACTCTAAGTGCACTCTACTTGCTTGGTCTGGGGTATACTCATATTTGTTCGATTATATGCCCCCCAATGTCGTATTATAGAGTATTGATTTCCCTTTTGCTCTCGTCTCACTGAAGGAACAACAGTCCTCATATTCGTTGTCAAAGCTATCTTTGTCCAGTTGCTCATCATTTTCCTCCAGGTTCTGACATATGTCTTCTTGCTGGTTGAGGATTAGTGCCCAATTGTATCTCAAGTTTAAATCATATATCTTGGACCATTGCCATTCAGGCTTGTCCAAGAGGTCTTGGAGTGGCTTAGGATTCATTGTTGGATTGTCGGCTCACTTGTCGATCAAGTACCCTAGAATCTCCAAGAGCTCTTGTCTATTGTTTGGGACTCGGAATGCAACATGATTGGGTCGTCCATGTAGGCTTCTGGTCATCATGCAGAATGGCACTGAAGGTGTGTCCTTGAGCTTACCAATTGCCTTAAGCCAACGTGTTTGTACTCTTCAATGTCTGAGAACGGTAGATCGATGTTAGCAAGAACATGTATCCAGTCTGGCTCATCCTCAGGGCACGAGATATACTTGGTAAGGGCCCCATAGGATCCCCTAGTCTGCTATCCATCGCCCTTCAAGATGGTGGAGATGGCATCTAGGTCGACTGGCATAGTCTTCCAAGTATCGATCTCTACTCTTACAGCCTCTGTTCAATTTCCTAAGAAGATGAGACCATTGCCCTAGTCTTCTATGACTCCCACGTTGCATATCCAGGGTCGGCCTAGCAGGATGCCATAGTCCACTCCCTTCATGACTATGAAGTCAACCGAGAATTGGATTCCTCCAATCTTCCTTGACCAATTTTCCAACACTCCAAACGGTTTCACCTTCATTTCATTAGCCAACATGATGTTGAACCTAGTAGTCTCGACCGGTGGGTTACCCCAGGTCTAGAGTATTGCATAGCTTAGCACACTCACTCCTGCCCCTGTGTCTACAATCCCCTTTCTTGTGGCATCCCCCAAAGCTAGGACTAGTATACTGCATGCATTTTTGTGCCTTCCCAAAAAGCATTAACATGCAAGGATTTAGGCATGGAATGCAACGTTAGACTCAATATTTGAGTTTCTGTGTCATGCATAGGCAAGTCTGTGGTAATTGGCTCGTTTGGTTCTTCAACCCACTGTCTCAGCTCTAGCCATAGCATTGCATGCTGCCTAAGCAGATCGCCCAAGCTTAAAGTTATAGGGGTAGTCACCAATGTATTGAGGATGTTGCTAGTCACTTGCCTCTCTCCTAAATCTACAGTTTTGAGGTCTCCTTCTAATTCTCTCTTGCTCTCTATTTCTGCCTAGTAGGGCTAGCACTCTTTAGATCTCTCGCATTTCTAAGCTCTGGCATAAGTTCCTAGTTTGTTGATTCTAGTTATACATAGCTAGGCCTTGCAGAGCCCTATGTGCCAGCTTCCTCTCCTCCTCGAGATCTACTATAATGTCCTCTACAAGTCTACCGCAATACTCTAGCTGGGTTTGAGTATCATATTTGTTCACTAACTACTGGATAGCCTCAGGAAAGTCTCCTAGCTCAAGCTCCTCATTGCTCCTACGGCTTGAGCTACCCTCTTCCATGTCCAAGGCTTCTTGTTTTGCCAAGTTGTCAATCAAGTTGATAAGGCAGGGCAGATCCACTTCCATGGTATTGTCTATCCTTGTTGCGCTCATATTTTTGGCTGTGTTCTCCGCTTGGTTCTACTTTTGGGGATTCAATCTCCCTTCTATACCTTTGGGTCTTCTCTTACTAGTAGGTTCCTTCAAGTTCTTAAGTCCAGGTGTATTCCTTGTTAATTACAACCAGTCCTCAACTTACCCTCACTTTGAGTGTGCATGTGTGTGCTCTTTTCTGTGCACTATGCGAAATCAAGATTTTATCTTTTCTCAATTGTACTTTGAGGGCTGGAATTCAGAGTGAGTGAGAAGACAAGTGCCTAGACGAGTCTAGCACTCTCGTCATGGGTTTAGCTTGATAGGCTTGTATGCTCATGGTTTTTGGCCATCCTTGCTGGTTTATAGGGTTCTCTGTTATTCCCTCTACTCAGTCATGATTTGTTAGTGCTTTGAGACTCCAATTGATGTTGCAGCCAGGCTGGATCGCTAGATGGTCGACTAGTGTCACCTCTATGTTCGAGTCTTGTTGATCCCTTTGTTCCTTGTGCTAGACAGGCTTCTCGAGTGTTTGTATGGTCTTCGGATAACTAGTGTCTAGGTGGGCTGGCCCAATTTTTGAAAAATTTTGGAAAAATTAGACTCGGCCCAACAAGTCCAAATTGTAGGGCCGAGTGACTGATTCGGACAGGCCAGACTGAGTACAAGTTGAGCCGAGTGACTGATTTGGACGGGCCGAGCGGTGGGCATCCGAGTCGAGAGCACCAAGGGCCGAATTTCCACAAGTCTGAGTCAATTTGGCCAAATGGCCAAATGGGAGTGGGCCAAGGGTCGATTTTGGGACTTGGCCCAGAATTGATTTAATTCAAATGGGCCGAATGCGATGCATTTTGTTTCCAATTAGATGTTAAATTCGTCACGACAAGCAATTGTGCCATCCACACTAGCGGAGCACCTCTAGATCCTACCTATGCATGAAGAAGAAGGTGTGAGTATACCTGTGGTGGGCAACAAACTCGTCGATGACATGATTGAAGAAAATCCACGCAATGGATCACACACACACACACTCTCTCTCTCTCTCTCTCTCTCTCTCTCTCTCTCTCTCTCTCTCTCTCTCTCTCTCTCTCTCTTTGTGTCAAACAACCGGGGTTTCAAATGAGCTCCCTCTTGGTCTCCTGGCTATTAAACCCCTGTTTCACAAGGTTCTTGCCATCCCTGTCCCTTTGCTTGTCGACCTCAATCCCCTTCAGTAGTCCTTTCCGTTTTTTCACAGATCTGTGCCTTATTTGGCTTGTTTTATAGCAGCAAACCCTACACTTTTCCAACCAATTTCCTAATCTTAACCTACTCTAAATGTAACAAGAACCAAAAGTAAAGCACTGACCAAATTTCTCCTACTCAACTAACCATCCAAAATTAAAAACACTTACTTGTAGCATAGATTAGAGACGCAAAACCTCCTATCTATCTCAAGCTCCAATTCGGGGATGAAACCCTCACTTCGATGCTAGATTTGAAGCGTGCAAGCGCTGAAACTGAAATCCGTTGTCCCAGCAATGGAACCAAAATGTAGAGGTGACAACCACCAAGACCCACGAACTGCTTATTGTTCAAGTGTTTCAAGCAAGCACTAATGGCTACCTCTCACATAGCCGACGCACTATTTCTCTATATGAGTGTAGTGAGCTTACCTTGATGCCCGATTGAGTTGCTTCCTCTCTCAAGCACTCAAATAGCTCTACGATTCGTGAGGCAAGCTCAAGCATCCTCAAGCCTCCTCCTCCAAGCTCCATCCTCCATAGCCATGCACGAGACGAGAGAAGAGAAGAGAAGAAGAAGAGAGGAGATGGTGGAGAGCTTCGCCTCCAAGATCTCTCACTCTCACACACTCGCTCTCTCACTCACTCACACTCTCTCCCTCAAGCACTCACAAGCAAGCAAGAGAAGAAAGGAAGAGAAGAAAAAAGAAGAGTCCACTTTGCCACACATCAAAGAATGAACTCTCATTCAGTTTTTGAACTTTATATACAAAACCCTCTTTCCCTTGGGTAGTCATCCCCTTTTTACATAGCCAAAGCCTAGGCTCTGTTTTCCATTATTCTCCTATCTTCCTAGCTTCCTTCCTACTACCCATCTACCTTTACAATTTGCACGAGTCAAAGCCCTGCGCTCTTAAAATAAATCATGGCATGCCTTGTGCTCTTTTACAAGAGTATTGACTTGCACTTTTTCTTGTGCACCTCTCCTTGATTTAGGACTTTTTCATAGTCCTTGTGTTTCTCAATTTTTCTTAGCATGCCTTTGTCCTCCATTCCACTTTTACCTTGGCCTTGTCTTTTGCTTAAGATTTCTTGGATTTTCCACCTTGTTCGTCTAAGGGTCAACACTATATCTGCCTCTGGCTCTAGTTTTGCTCCTATATTTGTCTCTATCTCTATCTCTGTTATGGCCATGTAATAGGAAGAGCAGTACATCCATGTCTCTAACTCACTATCAGACGTAATTTTGGAAGTCATTCTTGGTTCAAGTAACAATTATTCACCCATCAACAATGACTTTGCTTCTTTCGAGAGTTGGCTTATAGTGCCCACTATTAGGAACTGTGCCTCTATTTTCTTAGGAAATATCTGTTTGATAGCTTCTTCATCTGCTGATGTGCCATCTGTTACTTCGTTGGAGGAGTTGGTTAAGACTTCAATGGAGATGGACCCATTACCTTTTTACAAACCATACAACTTCAACATCACTTTGTTGGGTCCTTTGCCCCTAAGGTTAGGGTTCCTTTAAACTAATCCATCTATGCTATTACTTCAAAAAGCCATGGTCTTCCTAATAGCAGAGGATGTGAGATCCTATAGAAATTTAAATTTACCACCAAATAGGTCAGCCAATAGTTTGTAAAATATTACACGGCACAGCAAACAAAATCTGAGAAAGAGATAGAGAGTATACAACAGATAAGAGGAGAATCAGTAAATTCTTTAACTCCAAACAACTGATAAAAAGATGGCTCTGTCCACACGTGCGCTTCCACTGTGTGAAGCTTAGATGGCAATCTAGACAGAAGATAGGTGAAGAGCTTAAGGCTAGCTGGAACAACAACTCTGACTGGGTAAAAGATCGGTGAGAGATGGCTGCGAAGGGGTTTAGCTTTTATGGCCCGCAAAGGTCGTTAGGTCGGCCTGCTAACCTAACGACCATATGAGCTTCCACTAGTTAGGTCGTTAGGTTGTTAGGTCGGCCTGCTGACCGACCTACCATATGAGCCTCCACTAGTCGGCCAGGGAATATTCCCTTTACCATCAGACTAGGGACGCTACCCCCGGACCCCCACCAGGGGGGCCGCTGGCCCCCCTGGGACCCCCCAACCAGGGGCCGCTTCCGCGGCCCCCGGACCCCACAATAGGGGCCCCTTTTAACTCCCTTACACCACAACTCGATGCAATGCGCCTCGAGTTGCTACCAGCTTAACCACTCCGTCTAACCCAAAGATTAGACCCACAACAGTCACCTTTTTGCCATCCGGTCACATAGACCTCATCTGATATACAAGTCAGGACTCAACCAATGTCCGGGCTCACATTTGGCTTCTCCTCATAATGGGGGCCTTACAACTTTGAGCACCATGGATCATTGGTAGCACCTAAAGAGGGTGGGGCATTGATCATATCTAACACCCCCCCTCAATGTCCACCCATAGGTGAACTATCTCCTCGGCCCAATGCCGAGTCTGTGAAGATGAACTTGAAGCAGATCCTTCGTAAGTGCTTTGGTGAAGATATCTGCTCCATTCTCCTCTGTTGGACAGTAGACCAGTTCCACTATCCCATCCTCCATCAAATCACGCACATAGTGATACTGGATCTCTATATGTTTGGTGCGTGCATGAAACAGTGGATTTTTGGCAATGGCGATGCAACTCTAATTGTCACATCTCAGCACAGTTGGTTCTTCATCCTGCGCTCCCGTATGCCATAGAATCCTTCTCAACCATACGGCTTCACATGCAACAAAACAAGCTGCCTTGTACTCTACTTCGGTAGAAGACAATGCCACTGTTGGTTGCTTCTTACTAATCCAATATAAAATTCCTGAACCCAAAGAGAAACAATAACTAGAAACTGACTTCCTAGAATCAATGTCTCCTACCCAATCTAAGTCACAATTCCCCACAAGAGAAGTTCCGAAACTGTATGTGATACCATAGTCAAGAGTTTCCTTCAAGTATCTAAGCACCCGCATCCCAGCCTTCCAATGACTCTCATGAGGTTTGTTTGAGATCCTGCTCAAAACACCAACAGCAAAATTGATATCTGGTCTGGTGTTACACAAGTAGATCAGACTGCCGACCAACCTCCTATACCTCCCAATGTCTGCTAGTGCTGATGTATCCTCGATGGATAACTTTGCATTCACCTCCATAGGTGTAGCTATCTCCTTGCACTCGGTCATGCCAAATGCCTTCAAGATCTCCCATGCATACTTCTTCTGAGAGATGAAGATCTTTCCTGGCTCTTGTCAGACTTCAATCCCCAAACAATAGTGCAACAAGCCTAAGTCTGTCATTTCAAACTTAGAACTCAAAGCCTTTCGAGTTTGGTTGATCATATCTTCATAGTCACCTGTAATAAGAAGATCGTCCACATATAGGACAATCACTACAAACTTTTTACCATCCCTGTAAACATACAAGTTAGTATCTGAGGCACATCTTTTGAAGTTTAGGTTTAAAAAGAACCTATCTATCTGCTGGTACCATGCTCTGGGGGCTTGTTTCAGCCCATACAATGCCTTCTTTAGTTTACACACTTTGTTCTCAGAATGGGGGGCCTCAAACCCTGGTGGCTGAGCCACGTACACCTCCTCCTTGAGGTCACCATTTAAGAACACTAACTTAACATCTATTTGGTACACTGGCCACTTCTTGTGGGCAGCCACTGCAAGTACCATGCGAATAGTGGTCATTCTGGCAGTTGGGGCAAATGACTCTTGAAAATCAAACCCTTCAACTTGTGAAAATCCTTGGGCAACTAGTCTAGCTTTGTACTTTTCTAAGGTACCATCAGCCTTGTACTTTACCTTCTAGATCCACTTGGTGCCAATAACCTTTCGCTTTGCTGGTTGATCCACTAGCTCCCAAGTGTCATTCTTCATTATGCTGTCATACTCCGCCTGCATAGCAGCCTTCCATGATGGATCTACAAGTGCTTCTTCTAAGTCACTTGGCTCCTTTACTTCTCTCATAATCTCAACCATCAAGGCCATATTGACTATGTGAGCAGAAGCCCTCCTTTGCTCCTCTATTCTCTGAGACCTCCTTGGTCCGTCTGCCTTCTCCTCAACAGATGCAAGCATAGGATTATTGTGGTCATAGAGCCGCTTCACCCAGCGCGGCAATGGCCTTTCCGGTGGGGTGATGTCAAGTTGGTGAACTTTTTCCTCATCATCTGAAGATGATGCTTCCTCCTCCTTAAGGATAGGGATAGCTCTCGGGATAGGTTCATAGTGGACTACTTCTTCGCTTGATGATAAAGTGGAAGAACTTGCCTTCTCCTCCTCCACTGTATGCGGCTCCTCCTTGAACACCTCATCACGGCTCACGATGATCTTCTTTGCCTCTTGGTCATATAATTTGTAAGCCTTATGCTCATCACTATAACCCAAGAAGATACATTTTCTGCTTTTTGGTTGTAACTTGTTTCTCTTCTCATCTGGAACATGTGCATAACATTCACATCCAAAAATTTTGAAATGTGAGACAGATGGTTTCTTACCAATGTAAGCCTCATGAGGTGTTTTTCCCTTGAGAGCCTTTGTATAGCTCCGATTTAGATTGTAGACTGCAGTATTAACAGCTTCAGCCCAAAAATGGTTAGGCAATCCCTTGCCCTTTAGCATGCATCTTGCCATCTCCACAATGGTGCGATTCCTACGTTCTACAACACCGTTCTGCTGAGGTGTGTGAGGCGTCGTCAATTGATGCTTGATCCCTTTGCTCTTGCAAAAGCCTTCAAACTCCTTTGAGTTGAACTCACCACCACCATCTGTTCTAAATTTCTTCCCACTTTTCCCTGTTTCATTCTCAACAAGTATTAGCCATTCTTTAAACTTACCAAAAGCTTGAGCCTTATCACGAAGGAAGTACACCCACATCTTCCTACTGTAGTCGTCGACAATCAACATAGAATAAGAAGATCCCCCCAAGGCCTGTGTAGGCATCTTACCACACAAGTCAGCATGCACCAACTCTAGAGGAGCCTGTGCTCTATTCTTGCTTTCTTGTGGAAATGCCTTTCTCTGTTGCTTGCCCATCATACAAGCTTCACATGGTTCCTTCAATTCAGTTATTGTAGGTAGGTGAGCAACCATACCTTGCTTTTGCATCTCCTTCAATACTACAAATCCGATGTGGCCAAACCTTTCATGCCAAAGCTTACTTGTGCCCACTCCAACGGTGGCTGTAAGAGCACTTAGCTCATACAGGTTGTTCCTTCTTTCTCCTTTGCCAACAATTGTGCCAGCACTATCAATAATTTCTGCACCTATCTTCTTGAACCTCACTTCATGACCAAGATCAGTTATGGCAGCAACTGATAATAGATTTCTCCTAATTTCGGGAACATACAACACATTTGAAAGCTTTTTGACTTCACCATTTGCAGCAACAAAAGAAATAGTAGCTGTGCTTGCAGCAGGGCATTTAGCATCATTTCCAACCGTCACAGTGATGGATTCTTGTAGAGGCTGCATAGAACTTTATAGACCTTTCTTGTTGGTCATGTGACGGGAGGCCCCACTATCCAGAACCCATGAGTCAGTGGTAGATTCTTCTTGCGCTGAGGAGCACACTTCCTCAATGGTCGCCATGAATAATTCCAGCTCTGCTTCAGCCGTATCGGCTGTCTCTTTCCCTTTACTTTTAAGGGTACCATTCTTTTCATCTGCCTTCTTGACACGACAATCTGCAATTGCATGTCCTTTCTTCTTGCAGTAGAAGCACTCTCCTTGAAACTTCTTCTTGCCGCCCTTCTTCTTTTTGTCACCATCAATTTTGGTGGAGGAAACACCTTTGCCTTTTGTATTAGCAGAGAATGCAACATCTCCATTGTTGCTTCCTTCTCGGGCTTTCAGCCTCAACTCCTCCTCCATTAATAATGCACAAAACTCCTCAAAAGTCAAAGCTTGAGGTCTCACCTGAGTATTAAGGGCAGTTACTAGTCCATCAAACTTTTGTGGACAAATCCGAAGACACCTCCGAGCTAGCTCTTCGCTAGTCTTTTGTATCCCAACGCCAGCCATCTGGTCACGCTGATTCTTAATCCGAGTGATGAATGCTTCAATCGTCTCTCCTTCAGCAAACTTCTCAGCTGCTAGTTGATTCTCCAAGTTTTGAATCCTCGTTTGGTTTCATGTTTCATGCTGACTCCTTAGTACATTCCAAGCCTCTAACGCTTTGGTTGTATGCTGAGAACACTGTCAGAACAGCTTGTAACTAAGGCACACAATGCATCTGCATTCCTTCGTTTCCAAGCTCATAGAAGATCTACATTCGGAGGAATCATCACACTAGGATTTGATGGGTCGAGGGTAGGCTGTGGTTCTGCGTCAGTCCCCAGCACAGTCTCCAAAAGCTCATAAGAATCAAGGATAGTTGTAATTTTGAACTTCCACAAGGTGTAGTTTGTACCATCTAACTTGCCTTCGCTGAAGGTTGGTGGACGAATCCTCAGTGTTTGAATAGCCGGTACAGCAGCACCACCTCCTGCACCGCTTCCTGATGCACCAGAACCGCTTCCGGGAGTCGACATAGTTTCTCTTTGCTGTTGAAGCCTTTGCCTCTTGCACGCTCTCTGATCTCTAGAGCCCCCTGGGCTCTGATACCATGTAAAATATTACACGACGCAGCGAACTGAATCTGAGAAAGAGATAGAGAGTACACAACAGATAAGAGGAGAATCAGTAAATTCTTTAACTCCAAACAACTGATACAAAGATGGCTCTGTCCACCCATGCGCTTCCACTGTGTGAAGCCTAGATGGAGATCTAGACATAAGATAGGTGAAGAGCTTAAGGCTAGCTGGAACAACAACTCTGACTGGGTGAAAGATCGGTGAGAGATGGCTGCGAAGGGGTTTAGCTTTTATAGCCCGCGAAGGTCGTTAGGTCCGACCTACCATATGAGCCTCCACTAGTCAGCCAGGGAATATTCCAGGGAATTTTCCCTTTACCATCAGACTAGGGACGCTGCCCCCGGACCCCCGCCAGGGGGGCCGCTGGCCCCCCTGGGACCCCCCAGCTAGGGGCCGCTTCCGCAGACCTCGGACCCCACAATAGGGGCCCCTTTTAACTCCCTTACACCGCAACTCAATGCAATGCGCCTCGAGTTGCTACTAGCGTAACCACTCCATCTAACCCAAAGATTAGACCCACAACAGTCACCTTTTTGCCATCCGGTCACATAGACCTCATCTGATATACAAGTCAGGACTCAACCAATGTCCGGGCTCACATTTGGCTTCTCCTCATAATGGGGGCCTTACAACTTTGAGCACCATGGATCATTGGTAGCACCTAAAGAGGGTGGGGCATTGATCATATCTAACATAGTCTCTTCCTGCCAGGTTGTCTTCACATATGGGAGAATGCCCAAAGGCTTAATTTTGCTCTAATCTGCAAGTCTAATAAGCCAATGTGTATGCTGCATACCTTGCAAGCTTAAATCCTTCACTATCACATCTGTCATTATGTTCACTGGTAAGCAATAAAGCAACCTTCAATCCAAACATCAGTCTCTAGGGTACCAGGATCCAAGAAGGCATTAGCCACATCCGCTTCTTTCATAGGCTTTGGGGCTTTATTCGACTTGGGGGAAGTTGTAGGAGCAATCCTTAAGCCTCATCTTCTTATCAATATGCTTTTAAATTTATTTTAGCAACTAAGGGATAACATTAGCAACTATCAAAATGTTAGGTTCAATTTGAAGGTGTCTAGGTCTTTGACAAAGTCATACTCTTTAATATGATCCATAAGCTTCTCCAACCAGCTAAGGAATGGGGCAACACCCACTTTTATCTTTTCTTTTTCCTCCAACAATGGCAACACATGTACACTTCTTCTATCACTACGGGTAGTTTTGTATACTTTATCTCTTGGACCTCTGGTCTTGTATCTGTAATTGTCTTTGTATCCTTTTATAGTACTACTAGATTGCTCTATATTATACCATTTTGTCCTATACTACTTTATTTCTATGTTGATCGATTGGACTTCGCAATTTTAACAGAAGGAACGTTCTCTTTTGAAACTGTGAGTTCTCTTTTCTTAGCACACATTATTGCAGCAACTTCTAATTCCACCAAGTTGGAGGCAGGTTCTTGGGTCTTCTATTGGTTGTCAATGGTGGTAGCTTTCATAGGAGCTAGATTGGGATAGTCTTTCGCAATGTGGTCTTCTCCTTTGTATTGAGACTACATAAGGGTTTGTAGTCCATGGACCTTCTAGGATTTGGGAAATTTGGTGAGATATACCTCTCTTTACATTTGTAACACTTGACTTTTGATCTCTAGCCATCGCAATACTGTCATCTTTTGTAACTTTGAGAGGGAAACTTCCTTGGGCCGAAATTAGGACTGAACCCTCTTGGCTTTGGTTTGATATCCTGGGTGGTCATCTTGGATCCCAACAAGTTTAATCTTGCTTCTTCATCTTTCTTCCTTCTTTCATGCATCTCCTTCAGAGAGCAAATATCTTCAGTATGATTCTTCCTTAAAAAATATGAATAGGAGGCTCTAGGGATAGTTGGTTTTTAGGTGAATTCGATGGCTAAATGTCCTACCTTATGGTACTTTTGGCACCATGTATTAGATTGCATCACATCTCTTCCACCTCCTCTAGAACTGGATATATTGGCAGTATTTACCTTCAGCATCTACACATGTTATGTAATCACATCCATCAATTCTTTCTCGATGCTTACAACTGAATTGGATAGATAGTCCTTCAATTTTTCTCCTCGTGGAGTACTCGTAGTAGGATTTTGGGAATCCTTTGTAATCACTGCATAAACAAGTTGGGTTGATCTAAAGGGTCCTCTATTTTTTTTCTAATTCAAAGCTCATGTTGAGGCTAGTGGTTGTTGGTTCCAGTTGGTAGGATGGTTTCATTGTTATTGTTGAGTCGCCATTAGGGGAACTACTTGAGGCCATTGTTATTGTGGTTGAACCATCATTTGAGGTATTGTTGTCTACAGCCACAATGGATTTGGTGCATTGTACTATGGCACTATTTGCATCTAAGGGTAGAGGTAGGGAACAATCCCTAGATTGCATTTGGTGGATATACCATTCCTAGAATGGGAGGAGGTAAGACTCCTCTTCCTTAGGTCATTGACAGGCTTGCTTCAACTTCATCATATAGTCTTGCACCTTCCACTACAACTTGTAGGTTGACTGGTCTTCTCAGCTCCACAAACTTATGAACTTATGGTTGAAGGCCTCTAAGAAAAACTCCCTTCTGGATGCCTTCAACCAAATGATGGTTCTAAAGATATACACTTCCACCCGTTCACTAGAGGACTACCTTAAGTTCATGAACTCCTCTCGCATCCGTTCTTCAAAACCTTTACACCTAAATTTAGTGAGGAAGGCCAACTTCAGGTCGTCCTATGTGCCAAAAGTTCCTTTTGCTTGTCTCTCATACCACTGAAACGACTTGCCTTTGAAAGTGGTAGGGAATATTGCCAACCGATGCTTAGGGGCTCTAGCATTATTGACTATATATGCTACCATGAACTCAACTACATGAAGATCAGGGTCTTCATTGTACTCTCCCTTAAAGATGGGCAATGAGACTACATTCGTTGGCCTGCATCAATATTTCCAAGATAGATCTGACTAGGAAGGGGACCTTGAGTCATAATGGAGACTTTGGTAAAGAGAGTTGCAAGGGCGTCAAAGGAGGCTTTTGTTGCTAGCTTGTTCTCAGCTTTGATTTGTTCTTTCTCTCTTTGCATGTATCTCTGGACTCGTTCTAGTACTTGCCTCTTGATCACATCATTCATTAAGAGTTAGCTTCACCCTCGGGTAAGTTACTCATGAATATATGTGTGCATCACGTGGGTTCAAAATAATATATTTTTAAAATACCATTTTTATATATTTTTTATATATAGAATGGTGTAATATAAAGGGTTTATTTACAAATTGAATAGAAAAGGGTTATGTTTTATTCAGAAAAAATTCACAAATAAAGATATTTATGAATAGGCCTTGAACGCACATGATGTAGAGGATATACATATAGTAACTTCCCTGAGACTCCACCAAGTTTGTCTCTACTCAACAAAACAAAATTAGAGGGGCTTTAGTCTTTGAAGGACTCTCTTACTAACATTTCTTCTACTTTCTTCTTTTCAATGTCTCTAAATTCAACTTTCATTCCACTACATAGAGGGGAAGATATTCAGATCTCAAGGCATCAAAATTAATTCTTCTAAGGAAGGCCATAGTTCCATTGTCTTGATAATACCAACTTCAGCCTCTTGATCGCATCATTCATTAGGGACTTAGCTCCATCCAGTCTGCTGTCTGTACTCAACAAAGTAGAATCAGAAGGGCTTCAGTCTCTCTGGAGTACTATGTTGCTAACATTTCTTCTACTTTTTTCTTTTCAACGTCTTAGACTTTAGTTTTCATTCCACAACAGAGAGGGGAAGATACTCAATTCTAAAGGTGTCAAAACTCATTCTTATGAGGATTGCCATAGTGCCATTGTCTTAATAATACCAACTTCGAAGGGTTTCAATAGCATATGTTATGAAGAACACTCTATTGTCTACTAGCTTCCAATGGGTTGCCAATTGGACAAATAGAAACTGGTCAATGCACCAAGAATCCCACATGACTTGATGTTGAGCATCCACAAACAGATTCTAACTCTTTTCCTTCTTATTTTTGTGAACTTCAATTGACTACGACTCCTAAAGCTTCTTCACAATCCCTCACTTATGTGATGTTTGGAAATTCTTCAATGAAGGCCAAATCCCCCATGGATGGGTCATTCTCTCTATTTCACCCTCTCTTTTCAAATTTGTGAAAAAAATTGGCTATTGTGATACAAATTTTTGTAGCTTCAAAAGATAGTGGGATCAATCTATCACATAGAGTCCACATGAAGGTAGTGGCATGTGTCTACCATTGAGAAATGCACTTCTTGTAGAAAGTGGCCTTGGCAATGAAGGTCTCCCAATTCTTCAACAATTGTAGGAATTGTCCAATCTTTCATTACTTTTCTTTCTCTTTAATAGTGCCACTTTCTCCATTTTTAGCCTTTGTTGGTGCTTACTGATGGCAGTTTTTCCCTAGCGTCGTTGCACACCAAAGACATGGAGCCCCAACAAAGGAACACCAGGAAAAATTGGGAATCTACTGCAAAAAATCTATCTTGCCACACCAACAAGCATGTTCTTTATAGTTTAATCAACCAAAAGAAGAAAAACAACGCCAATCTTCTCAAATCTTCACGCAACATCATATAACGATTCTCCCACAGATTTAGCACAACAGAACTTCAACACATTCTTCATATTCTTCATCGAAACCAGCAAAGAACAATAATGACACAAAAGAAAGATCTTCTTTGAATAAAAATCATCACATAGTATTCATCTTTCATCATCTTCATAGTATCTCTCATGTAGATACAATATTTCTGTAATGTCTCCATTACTTAGTTATTTCAATGTGCATATACATTTCAAAGAAAATTAATTTATGTTGCACATTAAAAAAAACTAGCTCTAATTATGAAACCGAATCTCATTATAGTATTACACCATGCTCCATGCCTTGGGCTATGCAAAGTGTGACACCAAGTCGATGCTTTGCACTAGTGTTATTGAGACAATTAGGGTGCTTTGCATCCTAAGACATGCTTTATGTAGTAAGTGGGTTCACATATAAGCATCATATTCTAATTTGACATCTTGCACATTTAATCATGCTATACATCATCATGGTCAAATTAATATGTCACTTGCAAATATAGTGGTTCAATAAGTGGCACTTTTACACCAAAATCAAATAAAATAAAGACATGCCCTTTTCACATTAACTTTTTTTAAATAAAAAGTTGTTTGTTGAAACTATGACAATGTCATGGTGAACATACGTGCATCTTCTTTCCATCGAGTAAATAGAGGATAAATGCCTAATTTACTAAATCTATGAATCCCTTATCTAAAATATGTTACTCATTTAGCCATTTTTATGTGGTCCTTTAATGTTACACGATGGTAAGAAAGACTAGTTGAAAGGCCATGCAAATTAGTGCCAAATTTTGGAAGACTTGCAAAGATAGGCCACTTTTTTACAGAAGGGAAACAAATGTAGATCGGCATAGAGACAAAAGAAGGCATGTTCTTCTTCCATAGCTTAGCAAGGTGTACAATACCCTATGTAAATTATGCATCTCATAGGATCAATTATTATACTCAATCATGTTGTAAGCTTAACAATGCTTGAAGAAATTAGTCCTCTTAAAAGGACACATATGCAATGGCAATAAAGATTCTTCGCTTAATGTTTGAAGCATGTTCTTTAATATTGAGCTCACTTTTTTACCATAATATATCAAGGTGTACATGATGATGATATGTATCGATGTGATCCATTTATGATGAATAATACATGGTCACTTGAGAAAATAAATCAAAACATGACACATCATGACTTATTGAAATGTTATTCCAAAATTATTTCAAATATGCCAATAGTTGCACTCTTTTAATGCTTCCTTATGCATGTGAAATCATTTCTAATTGTTGCAATCTCATGTGAATTCAATGTAGATGAGAGAGAGAGAGAGAGAGAGAGAGAGAGAGAGAGAGAGAGAGAGAGAGAGAGAGAGAGAGAGAGAGAGAGAGAGAGAGAGAGAGAGAGAGAGAGAGAGAGAGAGAGAGAGAGAGAGAGAGAGAGAGTGTGTGTGTGTGTGTGTGTGTGTGTGATGAGCATTGACTCAAGCTAGACTAACATCAAGGCTAGGCATAAGCATTGCAATGAAAATTTCATCTCAACCATATGAATATAATAGGATACATTATGCAATAACAAGGAGTTGTTAAACATTAAGCCCAATAATTCACAATACACTTAAGGAAAGTATGCCTCCTTAGAGGAATAAATCCAAAATGGAAATAAAGGTTGACTTAATGTTTGGAGCATGCCTTCAATGGAAAGCTCACCTTGAGACCAAATGTATACATAATGACCAAATGTATCTATGTAGTGCATTCATAATGGGGACTTATTATGTGTGAAATGATGTGGAGGACTTAAAATAATTACATGACTTGCTAATTTGTTTATGTCCCTTTAGATTCATTTGAAGTGCTACCTAAGAAAGAAGCTTGAACATCACACATTGTAATTGATTGAAACGTTTCTATTATCACACTTATGATATCATTTCAAATATACCACTAATTGCACTCTTCTAATGCTTCCATATTGATGTTTCTATCATCAAACTTAGAAAATTATTTCAAAGAAACTTGCACTCTCTCCATCTCAAGCACCTTGTTAGTATTTTTCCATTCTTGCACCAAACCCACATTTGGACTCAAGTCCTACCCATCAATGGGTGAAGGTGAAGGATTCAATACTACAATTTTCTAAACTTTTGCAAAATGAATGAAGGTAAGATCTCCTTCCCTTTTCCAAGTCATAAAAGAATCAATTATTGGCCTTGTGAGAGTCGAAATGGGTTGAAGGCTTTTCTTTGTTTTTCCCATTCTCAACTAGGCGGTAGTACCAAAACTCTTTTCTTGGAAACACTTTTCTTTCAGTTTCTGTCCATATTCCAAGAGTGCCAATTATACCACTAATTGCGCTCTTCCAATGCTTCCATCTTGATGTGAAACCATCACTCTTTGTTCTAATCTCGAAGAAGAAAGATGTAGATTATAGAGGAAGAGATTATTCCCAAGTTGGGGTAGCATCACATATAAGCATCACAACCAAATAATTTATCTTATAAAAGCTAATAAATCTCATATTATTGTTACAAAGGGTGTGTACCTCAATAACTTTTACCTATCCTCCCAATAGGGGACAATGTGGAGTCATGGAAAACATAAAAACATTGCCAACATGGCTACTAAGATCACATGTTTGGTAATGTGGTGATAGCATAGTTTAGCATCTTCATGCTAACTACTACTATGGCCTTTCTCGCATCCTACCTTAGAGGACTTGCAGAAATATCATTAAAGGAAAGCAAGATGCTTTAATCTTTAGGGCTCTACCTCCATGTGCATGTGCATGCACATGAGAGAGAGAGAGAGAGAGAGAGAGAGAGAGAGAGAGAGAGAGAGAGAGAGAGAGAGAGAGAGAGAGAGAGAGAGAGAGAGAGAGAGAGAGAGAGAGAGAGAGAGAGAGAGAGAGAGAGAGAGAGAGAGAGAGAGAGAAAGAGAGAACGTGTGTGTGTGTGTGTGTGTGTGTGTGTGTGTGTGTGTGTGTGTGTGTGTGTGTGTGTGTGTGTGTGTGTGTGTGTGTGTGTGTGTGTGTGTGTGTGTGTGTGTGTGTGTGTGTGTGTGTGTGTGTGTGTGTGTGTGTGTGTGTGTGTGTGTGTGTGTGTGTGTGTGTGTGTGTGTGTGTGTGTGTGTGTGTGTGTGTGTGTGTGTGTGTGTGTGTGTGTGTGTGTGTGTGTGTGTGTGTGTGTGTGTGTGTGTGTGCGTGCGTGCTTTCTTGCAATTTAAAAGAAAAGAGTAAAGAAGGATTGTGGAGTTTTAAATTTTTTCTTTAGGTTCTACAAGTATGCCATGTGGCATGCCTCCAAAATCTTCAAATAGTATAGATTTGGTATGGTTGGCACATGTTGCATGTTTGGGAGGCCTTTTGGAGATTTGGATATTCCTTTAGTCACAACCATATTATATATATGTATATATATATATATATATATATATATATGCGATATCTAGGGCCAAAATGATATCAAAGAAAGAGGCATGTAGGAAACATAGATCTCTCTTAGAGGGGATTTGGAAGAAAAAAATTGTATATATAGTGAATATGACCCTTTTTAAAATCTCATGCTAATATTTTCATTTTTTAAATAATGTAAGCAAACTAGTTTAAGAAGTAAGATCGACATTTAAATCAAAAGGTACATTTTGTTAGCTCGTCCATGCACGTGCAAAGACATAGAGTGTCACATTTCATTGAAGCTTGTTTGTTTTACTTAGATCTCAACATTTTAATGAGCACGACTCCAACCAGTTTCCCTTTTACACAAGAAACCTTAAAACCTTACATAAGATCATTAGCACAATTTGATCTAAGGATGTGCATTTGATTTGAGAGTGAGAATTTTGATATTAAAATCTCCATAGTTTAATGTGGCATCATAATGTATTTGGATTTGACCATATTTGAGATATCTTTTTTTTTTTGTTAAACATGCATTGGATCAAATCTCTGCTTGAACTTTTGCCTTTATACATTAGAGAGATTGTGATAGTAGACCAATAAATGGTTGCTGAGGAAATGGTTCTATAAAGATGATTTTGCAAGATCTAGTCATATATAAAAGGAAGAGGTATGTGAGGCAAACATTGATTTGCCTTGGACTTAGGCATTTCCAAGCAAACTTTTGCACAAAGGGTGAATATGAACCATTTGAACTCTTAAGCTCATATGTTTTCAAGATTATTTTTGTAGACAAAACAGTTTAAGTGAACTATATGGAATAATCATGGTGGTGAATGCATATTTAATGAGGCAAAAGAGGAAGACAAGCATTGTCCATATAAGATGCCATTGTCTCCTTGTGTCTATTAGAGGCTGGAGTGGTACATCTTGTTGGCTCATCCATGCACATGCAAAGTGATATAGATGTGACACTTTACTAAAGTTTTTGTCCATATAGATCTCCAAAATTTAATGTAGCATGGACTCCATCCAATGCTTTTTTCTACCTAAGTGACAAATATCAATGATCAATAAAGCTTTATATAAGATTGTGCAATGAATGTTTGAGGCTTACAAATAAGATTTTGGTTTCAAATAAGTTTTTATCGTTATGCTTTGCATGTAACATAATGATATGATTTAGTAGCTATTTAGCACATAAGTAGTTTTAGGCCCAACAATGTCAGTCAAGGTCCATAATTTGCATTTTCACGAAGAACCAAGGTCTAGTGTCAAGTGAATTATTAAATTGGGAAAAATGAAAACTTGAAACCTTTGGAGAGAAGGGTTTTTAATTACATGTGGAACTATGTGATGCTTTATTTTTATCTTTTTTTTGTTTTTTAATGTTTTCCTTTTCTTTTCCTGCACATGTAAAATGAAAAATGGAATGAAATAGAAACAAAAAAAAGAAACACTAATGTTAATCGGGAGCACTATACAAACATTATAAAGCATGTTAAGTCATTTCATGAGCATCCCAGTCATGAGTTCAAAGTGGAGTGTGAGTGAGTGAGGCAGTTTGTTTCGTTGAGTGTGAGAGTTTGTTGAGTTCATCAAGTGCATCCTCTTTGTGAGAGTTCGTGAGTTCATGGTTTTGATTGTCAAGTAAGTGCCAGCACCATAATCTTAATGTGTGCACAAAGAAGGCAAGTGATTAGGTGCAACCTCATTGAGTGTGAGAGTTTGTTGAGTTCATCAAGTGCATCCTCTTTGTGAGAGTTCGTGAGTTCATGGTTTTGATTGTCAAGTAAGTGCTAGCACCATAATCTTAATGTGCAACACTGAGGGATCCGGTAGCTCACAAGGCAAAGAAGAAGGCAAGCGAGGTGTAGCAAAGAAGGCAAGTGAGGCATAGTGCACAAAGAAGGCAAGTGATTAGGTGCAACAAGCAAGAGGTGAAGTAGTGGGAGAAGGAGGAGCCGTTGCCACAGACCAAGGTGGAGATGAACGAGTAGAAGGTGAAGTAGTGAGAGAATGAGGAGCCACTCCATGTGTTTGATAGCAGCCCCATAGGGTAGTTCATGCAGTTGAAGAGTGAGAGGCATAATCAAAAACTTTAAGTATTAGTTAATATTAATTCCTATTACTCAAGTATTAGTTAATAATGATAAGTAATTGATAACTTATAATTAGTCAAGAGCTAATTTGTCTAACTAGTTATGACTTAATATTAGTGATGCATTAGTTAATAACTAATAATTAATTACTTAGTTAGTAAGATAAGTATTAGTAGTAGCTAGTGATGGCTTGGTGCTTGGTATATTAGTCACAATAATGTGTGAGAGAGTGTGTATCTATTTTGACAAGGTGATAGTAGTGATTAAGAAGGGGAAAATCTATTGTTCTTGCATACTTGTCTCATTTTTTATTTGGTTGCATCTTTCACTGCATGGATGCTTATCATCTAATGCATCATTTCAACCTCCCTCGAGCTTGTCAATACAAATCGTTTGGGCCATTTCACCAATCCACCATCTCCAATAAACACCATTCACGAGTATTGCTATTTTATTACCTAAAATATATTGAATTCTTTCATTTGCACTTTAGGTTTCGGTTAAGTAATGATCTAGCTAGTAATCTACAATCTAACTTTTAGTGTGGATTCATAAGCTTAGATTGTAGTGTGGATTTGTAAGCTAAAGCTATCATCATAGTTTTCTTATTAATGCACAAACATGTAGGGTTGAATCTTAAGTATTTCAATGCAATATTTACAATGACAAAGATTGCCCCATCACTACTTCTCCTGTGTATATGCACATGCATTAGAAGTCCTATATGACATGTAGTAGTAATGTTAATATATCCTCAAATCTAGAGTTGGGTGATCATTGCTTGATGTTGGGTATGCATAAGATCCTGTTGCCAGGTCTAGATAATCCTTTGTATAATGATTTAAATTTATATATCAATGTTGATCTTGTGTGCAAGACATTTTGACAAGGCAATAGTAGTAATTAAGAAGGGGAAAATCTATTTTTCTCACACATTTGTCTTGTTTTTTATTTGGCTTTTCAAGCAAACACTAAGCCATTTTGACAAGGCGATAGCATTGATTAAGAAGGGGAAAATCCATTTTTCTCACACACTTGTCTTGTTTTTTATTTGGCTCTTCAAGCAAACACTAAAATCCACGCACAAGGAAATTCTAACCTAGGGAGGTTCTCTCCTACTTGCATATCATCCATACGCAAGCAAATGTTTTAAGTCTCAAGAAGGCCTAAGCATACCCAAACATATTTACTAATGAGGCACAAGGAGTAGACTTAACAATGTGAAAGCTAAAAATTGATGAGTGAGAGAGTAAGGAGAAGCTTTAAATTGACAAGATGAGAGAGCAAGGAAGAACAAGTTTCTCAACTTCATGAGAGAAAGGATGTGACACAGGATACAATCGACAAGTTTGATTGTAAAATTGAGAGTATATCAATCAACAATGCAAGCAGTTCGATTCTCGAGTATGACAATGAGACATACTATTAAATAAATTTAGTTTACTAATAGCTTAATTAGGCATGAGGAGAGAGAGAGAGAGAGAGAGAGAGAGAGAGAGAGAGAGAGAGAGAGAGAGAGAGAGAGAGAGAGAGAGAGAGAGAGAGAGAGAGAGAGAGAGAGAGAGAGAGAGAGAGAGAGAGAGAGAGCTATTATTGCTTAAATTTAATTAAAAGACAAAAAGAAATAGAATAAGGGGAGAGAGTGATTGACAAGGGAACATTAACTAAATTTAATCAATTTATTAGACATAGATTTACACATGTATTTACTAAAAATAATCAATTTATGAGGGGTAGATATGCAAACCATAGAGACAAAGTGGGACAAAGGGAGACAGAGGTGGAGAGGCTTATTATGCAATTCATGACCTTCACCTTATACCTAGCTCAAAGATGGGAGCTCTCAATTATTATGGAAAAAAAAGAGTTTGCTTATAGTTGAACTATGCAAAACATGAGTTGTGCAACCCTAACAGAGGTGGAGAGGCTTATAATGCAATTCATGACCTTCACCTTACTACCTAGCTCAAAGATGGGAGCTCTCAATTATTATGGATTTTTTTTTTTGCTTATAGTTGAACTATGCAAAACATGAGTTGTGCAACCCTAACAGAGGTGGAGAGGCTTATTATGCAATTCGTGACCTTCACCTTACTACTTAGCTCAAAGATGGGAGCTCTCAATTATTATGAAAAAAAAAAGTTTGCTTATAGTTGAACTATGCAAAACGTGAGTTGTGCAACCCTAACATCTTCTAGGCCTTTGTCATGTAGTCGTGCTTTCATGCATCCTACCTGCTCACCCTTTACTTGGACATATTGCATGCACACCATAAATGCTAATTGGAGATTGTGTATTGTGTTTTCAAATGTGATTATACTTATTTGGAGGCTCAACTTAAAGTCACAAACCCATGCTAAGGGCCAATTTGTAGTCATACACCCATGCCTATGGACTTAAAATCACACACGCGCGCGACAAACACACACATACACATAGAGGAGTAGGAGTAGTCTTCTCATTGCCTTCATTGAAAGCAAGACATTATGTAGTGTTCTAGTTTTATAGTTTGATTTAATTATGTAATTAGTTTTACGTACACAATTACTTTTGCATATATAGTTACATTTAGTAATTACATACACAATTACATTTAGTTAGTCTTTTTAAAGTTAACTAATAGTTTGGTTATTTATAATTAAATAATTCATCACAAAATAAATCATAATTCATGGTTATTTTTAAACATGAAACTAATAAGTGTTGTACTTAGAATTAATGTAGTTTGTTCATTTGGTTTTGTCTCATCATTGTGTGTAGGCTCCACTTAGCAAGGGCAACCACAATCTCCATATGTATGGTCTTCCAGAAGGTTAGAATCTACATTTTCTTCTGCTCACACACATACACATAGAGGAGGAGGAGGAGGAGGAGGAGCAGGAGCAGTAGTAGCAGTAGTAGCAGGAGTAGGAGTAGGAGTAGGGGTAGGGGTAGGGGTAGGGGTAGGGGTAGGGGTAGGGGTAGGGGTAGGGGTAGGGGTAGGGGTAGGGGTAGGGGTAGGGGTAGGGGTAGGGGTAGGGGTAGGGGTAGGGGTAGGGGTAGGGGTAGGGGTAGGGGTAGGAGTAGGAGTAGGAGTAGGAGTGTTAGTAGCAGGAGCAGTAGCAGTAGCAGTAGCAGTAGTAGCAGTAGCAGGAGGAGCAGGAGGAGGAGGAGTAGCAATAGGAGGAGTAGGAGTAGGAGTAGGAGTAGGAGTAGGAGCAGCAGTAGCAGTAGCAGTAGTAGTGGTCTTCTCATTGCCTTCATTGAAAGCAAGACATTATGTAGTGTTCTAGGCATATAGTTTGATTTAGTTATGTAATTAGTTTTACGTACACAATTACTTTTGTATATATAGTTACATTTAGTAATTACATACACATTTACATTTAGTTAGTCTTTTTAAAGTTAACTAATAGTTTGGTTATTTATAATTAAATAATTCATCACAAAATAAATCATAAATCATAGTTATTTTTAAACACAAAACTAATAAGTGTTGTACTTAGAATTAATGTAGCTTGCTCATTTGGTTTTGTCTCATCATTGTGTGTAGGCTCCACTTAGCAAGGGCAACCACAATCTCCATATGTATGGTATTCCAGAAGGTTAGAATCTACATTTTCTTCTTCTTCTCATGTTGAACAGTAAAGGAAAGTAAAGAAAAGTCATATGTTTTTGAAAGACGAGGGAATGGTACCTTCCTACGTAATTATAAAACAGTGAAGAGACTTGCGCCAGCTCTTCAATATGCTACTTGTATAGCATGTTTATCTATTTTTTTGTGTTACTACTATGTTTCAAAAAAATTATAAGTCTTAACCAAATGAATTAGTGAAATTTGAATATCATTAATCTCAGACTTTGACCAAGCAACTTTATTTTTTGGTTTCATATTTTGTAAGGTACTCTTTATTAACAAGACATCTCAAGCTATGTGACAAGTTTATAGCAAAATTTGATTAGCTTCCAAAACTTGTGAGTAATCAAACTCGAATAGTACATTCTAAACAATCGTGTGATTTTTAAAAGCATACAAATTAAGATATAAGAGTATATTTAATCATAGAATGATGTTGAGGATATTTAATCATAGAATGATACGATTGTTATACATTAGAATACGTTTTTATGCTAATAAATTTCACAACAGTAATGCACTTCATGTAAACGACAAATTGCAGTAGGGCCTCATTACGGCCTTCTAGGAAAAGGAACTAGTTTTCAGACATCTAGGAACTAAATATATTACCTTCATTTGGTTTTAACTATTTTATAGACCACTCACTAATTCAAATTTTCAACTTTGAATTTCAAACAAGATAGAACAATGACCAATTTGAAAAAATATACAATACCACTACTTGAACTTGGCTGCACATGTCAACCTAGGTTTAAAATCTATGGTTATCTTAGTTATAATATGATTGACATACTTGTAGAATCTAAATAAAACCCTCGACATTATCAAAGTTAAAGGTTTTTGCAAGTGCTCAGAGAAAAGTTTTAAATGAACATTGATTACCATCAACCATGTATCGTGATTCTTCTTTAGAGAGCAAATGACAATTGAAATTAGGTACAAATTGCTTGGGAAGCCTGCTAATTGTTTTGGATAGAGCCACGTGGATTGTTTCTGGATGCTTTGCAGAAGCTTAGAGGGAATATAGGCATAGAATGCCTAGATTTTCTAACAATAATATTATTTTTAATTCACAATTTATCTTACAAATAGCCAAAGGCTAATCTCTATTAGTTTTTAGGACTAGGACTCTAATTGTTTTGATTGAGTGCTTGTAAAGTAAATCTTAATCTTTTTTAGCCTTAATGACTTTAGCTAAATACGGGGACTTGTCTTAGAGGGAGAACCAAAGATGGTTTGTGGTGGATGCATAGTCAATATCACAAATTTCACCATGGCTAGGTGAATAATAGGGGCCTCTTAAACGGAGGATTTAGTGTAGCCACAATTTTCACAATCTATTCCTGGTCTGAACTATGATAAGGTTTTGACCCCCCTGCAGGACAGACATGCCTTACATAGAGATAGGGACAGAGAGGCAGGATTCAGGAGATCCATGTGGTTCTCTTTCGATGGCGATGACGATCGCCCAATTTGTCTTTGCTCCGTATCCAGCCAATGAATCATGGAACAGGACAAAATTGCTCATCGGATGATCGTGTCTGCTGCTATCATAACAGCAGCTGTTTGGGATTGACCATTCATTCATTGCCTTTGCATGGTAATGATGAAGATGAAGGCCTCTGTGAAGTTCAGAGGATCTGCTGAAGGAGGACAGCCTCAGAACCCTCTCCTCAAAGCCAAGGTTCCTGTCAGCCTGCTAGGGTTTCCCATATACACAGGCCTCTGCGTTGGCCACACGCACGAGCTCGCTCTGCGCCTTGGCACCTCCCTGCAGGAGGCTGGCCATTGTTTCGAGGTCTCGTACCGGCCAAACAACCCCCGTCGGCCCCTCTCCCTCACCCTGAGAGCGTGCCTCGGTCCCCGCCGGGGCAATTCGGCCGCCCTCTACATGGCTGCAGATTTCAACCTTTCCAACCCCACTCAACCTGCATTCCGCCTCTGCATCAAGCCGCGGCTCGGGGACTTCAGCTTCCAGCGGTATTTCCGGTCTCCCTCGCACAATGCTTCTGATTTGGAATTAGAGAATGAGGAAAGCAGGTCAGAGTTGGCTTTCACAAATTTCTTTGCCAGATCACCCATGGCTGAGAAAAGGGACATGCCACCATATAGTGAGAACCAGAATGTGTGGGCTGATGTACATGACAGAAGGCGATCCTTCACTGAAGGAAGTGAACTTTCTAATATTGGTAACCAAAGGCGAATTTTCTCTGAAGAAAGTGAGCCTATCAATGCTGGAATCGACAGGCGGATAATTTTTAAAGAGGATAGACAGTCGGCAATCGGTGAAGATTGGGAGCATGTGAAAGATCGGATGAGTAGCAGTAGAAGTTCTAGCATTGCTTCCCAGCAAGCAGGTCATCAGGGGAATTTGCAGCTTGTGCCAGGAACTGTGTCCAATGTGTCTAAAGGCTGGGATATTAACAGTCTGCTTGGAGGGGGTCACTTGCGGGTTCATAGTAGCCTTTCTCTTCCTAACCAAGCACGATTGAAGGTTAGATGGTGCATGCGGTCACCCATAACTATCTCAGTTTCTCCTTTCAGAATCCCCCTCTTACCTCTTCTAGGACTAGACAAAGTCAGTTTTGAAGGAGTTGGTACGCCCTTCATAATACAGGGTAGTCATTCATTATCATTTTTCAGATCTCATGAAAGTGACTTGAAAGAACAACAGTTCTATTTCAAGGATAGGTTGCATTCTATGCAACTGGAGAACAATCTTTTGATGAAGGCACTGGAGAGTATTAAGAGAGATGCACAGATTTCATGTTCAGAGTGCAAAACAGAAGAAAAGCCCACAGTTGATCATCCATCTGATGAGGCTGAAGTTAAGAAGTTCCTATATCTGAGAAAATCATTCAATGGTGAAAGTCCACTCAATTAAAACTTCAAGATTGGATGCATTCAAGGAGAGCTGAGGTGTTCACTTGTTGAGATCCTGCACTAGAGAGGGACGCAGCTACCAACTTGGTTCCTCCCTGCCACCTGTGTTGTGCCTTGAGTCGTATGATGATTTCATGGCATGCTTTCAGTTCTGCAGTTCTGACTTTCTCCAAACTCAAGGGAGTCCACTTAGTCTTTGGTAAGAGTGAAGGCACAGGTCAGCTCAGAGGACACTGTGTTCAATCAGTTGGCACATCTCCTGTCCTTGTGACTTTTATTGTTACTGTCTGAGTCATTAGGGTTTGGAAGCTCCAACAGAAGGCATTGGATTCCCATCACTTGTCATTATGTCATGTACTGGATAATCACGTATAAGTGCCAAGTATATTGGTCCAAACTTTACAGAATTGTCTAACATACAGAATGTATATGATAAGTTTCTCTGTTGCCGCTGTATGCGTGGATATGTTTTTTATTTATTTTTGGTTGGCTTTTGGAGTTGTGGATACAGCTTCATTTGTTCATTCCTCTTTATACCTCTTTCGTATGTTCTTTATTTTGACATGTCCTCTGTTCTACTGCTAAAACTAGTATGATTAAATTGCAAGTGGCAGAAATTGGTAATGGTGTCAAATTTCAAGCCAAATGCCATCCATTTTTTGTGGATGCAGCCTTAAAATGTTGGGCTGTCTTATTATGCTTAGTATGTTAGGATTGAGAAAAGCACAACTGGCTCTACATATGCGAAGCCACGTTGATATGGGTGAGGGGTTTCCTCTGGATGCAGAGCTTTGCTCCGTGCACAAGAGGCATTGTAAAATGTGTGCATCTGACTCTCTATGGTGGTTTTCTAGACTGTATGGTAATGGCTGGTCACCTCTGGTCTTGTTGCAATCATAAGAAGGACCTGTCTTTGGATACAGGTGTCTGGAAATGCTAGCAAAGGCAACTTGCTGTTCTGGTGCCAAGTACCGGGGGCAAGAATGAAATGATCAAGCCTGTGATGGTCTAGTGGAGCTATTTGCAGTTGATTGTCCAGAGGTATGGTGGTGAGACTTTAGCACTAGCTTGTGTTGAGGGAAAGGAACTCAAAGCAATGATGTTGGCAAGCAGGCTGGGTATCTGACATGAGTTGACTCAGCAGATTAAAGAGAATGAGAAGACTAGGAGTTGCTACATTGCTGCCTCAGTTCTTCTGATTCTGGTAGGTTATGAGAGCCAATAGCGTGACAGCAAAACTTGAGCCTGTTGGAAAGCCAGGAGGGTTCTCATTTTCACTTTCTTTTAAGAGAATGCAAGTCCCCGTACTCAACAATGCTCAAACTTTTCGCAGTGGTTTGAGAGGAGATGCTTTGTAAAAACTTCCAATTGCACTCTGGGAGGAGGAGGATGACAAAACACAGTTAAACAGAGCAATTGGAAGCTTGGTAAGAAATTTTCACCCAATGAGCTATCTAGAAAGGTCATAGGAAAGTGTGGGGGGGTGATGTGTGCCTTATTGGCTCTGGCAGTTTATTGGCCCCCTTACCCTAGATGCCTTGTTTGTGATTGTTTTCTCCAATCAGAGTGGATTTTGCTGTGCTGAAATAGCTTGGTGGCAGCTCCCTTTACATGTTTTCCAAGTAGTTAGTTTTCCTTGTACTGCCTCAGCAACCTGGAAAAGGTTTTGGATATACTGTCAATACAGTGCAGGTGATTCTTTTATGCTAAAGCCTCTAGGTCAATGACCTAGGTCCCTAGGCAACACAGAAGATGCGTAGAGGACACACAAACAAGCTGAGAGGAAAAAGAGGGTTGCTGGTTTTGGATTATTGTATGCCAAGCTGGAGCTTACAATGCAATTGTTTAAAGAGAAGCATCAACTTTATCCCTATAGGAGTTCATCTTGATTGTACACTTTAATGTTTTAAAGATTTCATATAATGGGACTATGAATAGCAAGCATCCTTCACGTTGATTGTGTGTGTTGATGTGTTAAAGACTGCACACAATGGTGCTGTGAATGGCTTCTAAGGGCTTCTGATTCTCACACGATGAGCTTAAGAAGCTGAACTAAAGCAGTCAACTTTCTTATAGAGCCAGATCAGAGTAAAACTGTGAGCCAGGAAGGGGAAGAGATGTGCTTTAAAGGTGCTGCCACAGGTTGTCAATAGGTTAAATTTACTAGACTTTCTGATTGTGCCATTCACGATACCCATGTGCAACTAGTCAAACATTATTATGCTAATATAGAAAAGAGAACAGAAAACTATGGAGTGGGGATTCATAAGGCGAGTGACGCTACAAATAAAACACTATATTCCTACCTTTAGCCTACAGGTAGGTCACTGCCACACTCTAATCTAGCAAACTTTTCCTCAGTGGTTGATTGGCAACAACAAGAGTCCACAGTGGTTTGATTATATTGAGCCTCCCTTTTAAGGCCTTTGCTTTTGTTAGCAACCTCTAAGGTTTGTCATTAAGGTTTTTGGATTTATGTGTGATTCTTTAGTGTGTTGGACACTCAATACTAGCCAATTTGCTAATTCAATGTGTGCATTTTTTGAAGAAAGTGTACACATTGTATCATTCTCTTTACCTCTCTGAATTCAGGCCTTACTACTACTACTATTGTTGCTGCCACTAGGTGGTGATAGAGGAGCATTATATGTGTAGATGCTTTGGCTCTATGATTGCGTCTTGTAGAAGGTATCTGGTCCACAACATCAAAATATGGTATCCCTTGATCAAACCAGCAGCTGCATTACATATGTAGATGTGTTGCCTCTACGATTGCTTCTTCTAGGAGGTATTTGGTCCACCACATCAAAATATGGTATCCCTTGATAATAAAAAAACTACTAACTACCTACCTGCTGCTGCTGCTGCTGCTACCACCACTACAACAACAACAACTACTACCACTACCACAACCACAACCACAACCACAACCACTAATTCTACTACGTTATTCATCTTAAAATTGGACTAGATGATATTGAAATTATGCCTTCATTTTTTCTTTCTAGCATGGATGACCCTTGATTACCCCACAATAATCTTCGAGTTAGCTTCTCACTCAAGGCAATCACAAAAACATTACTCCATGTGATGCCACACATGTTTGAAATATATGCATTGTTGGACAAACATATTAGGAGCTCATTCTTGGATTGAGGAACGTATTTTGCCATAACATTCAAATGTCAATATGTGTCTTCCATAATCATGGCTTGTCCCTTACACTAAATTAGTGACTCAATTAGAACACAACATAGTGAGCTCTAGTTGTAGCTAGTTAGGAAAGGAAATAACGATCTTTAGTGCGAATTTCATTTGTAGATTGACTACCAATTCATTAGTCATGGTACTTCTTTCTTACGAAGGTCAATACTTTGCTTTAGCTCATGTAAGGTTGAAATTTGTGTGTCACTTTTCATAAATGTAAGAAAGTTGTCATGATTTGCTAGCTAGCATATACATTTTTTGGCCTAGGGATTGCGAAAAAAAAAACCTAGTTAGTGAAAAAATGACAAAGCTCAAGTACAGTCAGTTTTTCTTTGAATATGGTCATTTTTATAACTAAAAAATGCAAAAATGAATCCCTTAGCTTCAAGATTACCCAAAACTTTGCCTAGGATTTCTCAATTTTAGTCTTAGAAAATACACTAAAGGCTAGTTTTTCATGAGCACTATTCTAACTGAATGTTTTTGGAGAATTAAAAAAGAATTTACTCTAGGCAATTGCCTCTCTTGGTGTATAACTTATGAGGACCCTTCATGGCACAAGCAAGGTCATTATGTGACACAACAAATTTGAATAAGTGTTAAGCTACAAGAAATTAAGGTCAAAATGAATACTCAAGCATTGTTCACTTTATCAGACTCCCATGCAACCCTAAAAAGGAAAAACTTAGAATTTCTTCATGCAACCCAATTCTATTTAAAGGAAGCTAGAGGGTGAGCCACTCTTCATCCCATCTCATCCCACTTTTACCAAAATTTAGTCGTGTCTTTATTGAACACTTTGCTTCCACCATGTCTTCTCCATCCTTGACCTTGTTAGAGGTGAAATGTTGGCACTATTACCTAATGACCAACCCTATTGCTTCAAAGAACATCTGACTTATTGTTGTACATTGTTGACCTACCTCGAAACCACCATTTTTTGGCTATCTTAATGAAGCCAAATGCTGCCCATATAGTAAAAAATTATTGTTCCTACATCAAACATGCAAGCTACCACACCATCAAATCTCCATGAGTGTGCTATCCAAGCAATTGCACTATTGCTAGCTTTGGCTTGATATCATGGCATCACCCAATTATAGCTACATTTTGCTATCATCTTCTACTACGTAGTTGAGCAACTCATCTTAGATAGGTTTAAGACACAAATCTATTCCTAGTTACTCCATTCAGGATCCATTTGAGGATGACACACTCCTCCTGTTGATTCATAGCATCATTGGCTCCTCGTTCAACAACCTGTGGTGGGTCAAGATAAATACCTTGCGTTATGCTTTGTTGTTTCTCCCATGCTGGATGGAAGGGGGGAAGGCATTGCCATGATGGAAAGGGTAGGAGGAACTACCACATGAGTCACAACTCTTACACGCACTGCGCAGAATTGCCATTCTGTGTGTGTGTGGTAAGGAGGCCAATTATAGAATATCGAAGAAAAAAGATGTATTTTTGGGGGAATTTCACATTTTGTAGTTTTTTGAGATTAAGAATATATAAGCATGTAGGGGATATCAAGAGGAATTGAATGAGTTCAATATTGATTTTTTAATTTTTTAATTTTTAATGTAATTAAAAAAATACAATTTTGGGAGGTAAGAGTACACTTGAGGGCTAGTAATGTAGCACTTTTAAGTAAATCAATGAGTGACACCTAAGCAAGATTCTCAACATATTCCTCTTTTTGTGACATCATTGGACCAAAGGTGTTTGCTTTTTGGCACTCGTTTCACAATTGACTCCCTTACCCTATAATAAATTTTCAAAAAAGTAAAAATTCCCTCCTTTCCCTCGACTTTTAATTTCACACACACACACACACACACACACACACACACACACACACACACACACACACACACACACACACACACACACACACACACACACACACACACACACACACACACACACACACACACACACACACACACACACACACACACACACACACACACACACACACACACACACACACACACACACACACACACACACACACACACACACACGCATGCACACACGCATGCACAGAGTCTCTCTCTCTCTCTCTCTAAATACTTAAATTTCCACAAATTAAATTATCCTTGGAATTGTTAATAGTGATACACACACACACACACACACACACACACACACTCTCTCTCTCTCTCTCTCTCTCTCTCTCTCTCTCTAAATACCTAAATTTCCACAAAATTAAATTAGCCTTAGAAATGTTAATAGTGACACACACACACACACACACACACACACACTCTCTCTCTCTCTCTCTCTCTCTCTCTCTCTCTCTCTCTCTAAATACTTAAATTTCCACAAAATTAAATTAGCCTTAGAAATGTTAATAGTGACTATTAAATTAGTCATCAACCATGCTAATAGTGAAACGCATATTACTTTTAATAATTATATTGTATGTATAAACATTAATATATAGCCAATAATAGCTAAATGTGGCATGCATGTTCAACACTATAATTGTTAATATGCCCACTTATCACATCTTTTTTTGGGTTGATTGATGTGACTTGTAGCACCCAATGTGATGGTGTTTTTGGTTTAACAATATTGATGTGACTTGTAGCACCCAATGTGATGGTGTTTTTGGTTTAACAATATTGTTTGATATGTCCCTTTTTGTTCCTTCACTTGCTATGTCTTTTAGGACTGTTCTTCTTGAATGCAATGGGACATTTGTAAAATCCATTATAGATGAGCAATGATATGATAGAGGTCATAGGGAGTGCTCTTAAAGTCACAACCACTTCATCAATGATGAGTGCAAGTCTATGATTCTAGCCTAGCTTTGTCTAAGGATGAAATATCTTACTCCTTTTTCCATGATCTCCTCATGTAAGAAAGTAAATATCTTGCTCCTTTTGCCATGAGTTGCTCAATTCTTTTGTTTCGTCTAAGCAATTTGCTCAATGTATATAGCTACCCAAGTTTTGATTCTACCACAAATGAGTAACAATCAAGGGTTTTTATCTCCTTCCAAAGATTGACCTTGTCATCGATAAGATGTGTAAATTTGTGTGGAAGATGAGAAATCGGTTATTAATATAGACAGTGAGAGTCTTATGATATGGTAGTGTCCTAAAGAGAGCAAGAGCCAGAAATATGTGAGAATCACCACTTCAATGTCCTTGTTAGTATATGCTATTATGAGTTGATGCCTTGAAGGTAATGTTGACTACCCAAACAAGTCAATGATAAAATTCATTCCTTTGTTATAGAGGTACAACATCTTTGAAATCCCAATTTAGTGTCTCCTTTATGAGTTTTCTATAATAAAAGGATAGGTGTTGGAGACCATGTAGTACACATTGATCTACATCCATAAAGAGCTATCATGTTTCTAAAAGGCTATCTAATATCATAATTAAAAATTGAGCAAGTATTCAAAAGCAAGAGATGAAACTCTACAAATAAATTGAATAGTTTGTATAGTGTATGTGTTAAAAGGGTGCATAAAGAAAGTAATAAAGCTATGATATTTTATTTCTTAAAAGTTGGGGATGATGTTGGAACATTTTTGCATTTGATCCCACTAGGCAGCAACCATGTTAGCTTGTTAAGCCGTAAATAATGCACTCTTATGACCAATTATAAGCCACACTACATCTCTATATTTCCAAAATCATCTTCAGAACTTTACTCACTTTGACTCTCCACTAGTACCAGTGCTTGTGCATCCAAACCCACTTGCATGGAAGGGCGTTTGCTACATTGAGGGCAAGGAAAGGTTGCACACTTACTTCTTCTGCATGTTGTATGGCTTGCCTTCTCCCCCCTCTCTAAGAAAGGTCATGCTCTATGGATGCTATTGTTGAAATCATCTTCTACTAGTTCCAATGGAACACAAAGATGGCTACTAATATCAAAGAGAGAGGCCTTGTATTAATCAATATCATTCTTCACTTTCTCAAGCAAAACTTTTGCATGCCTAAGTAAGATTGGCTGCCCAACTCCACTATGGAAGAGCATAAAGAATGCAAATTTTCCTCTACAAAGAAATTATCATAAAATCATCAAATGTTATCTATCTGTGGCTATCAATGCCAATCAATGTTTATAGAACATAATGTTATCTATCTATGGCTTGTACAAGAACAATGTCTTCATGACCTTTGATGTTTTGAGTTTGCAGCAGTGAAGGGGGTGGGAGTTCCCTTGCAATATTTGCACACAAATGTAGCTCTCATACTACAAAAGCACAACAAATAGCATTGAAATATGAGAGTTTCTTAAAACTTGGTTAGTATCTACATATATTTAAAAGAGAAATGCCTTAAAACTCACATTCATGGGTGGCTATTCCTTTGTACATTGTAAAGGTATATCGATTTCTTAATGACAACATGAATTTGTAACCCATTCATTTCCATAACTTTGATTTGATGCTTACACATATTTCCACATTGTGCCAATCACAATCACAACAAGCCCACTTATATTTTGCATTGCCAACATGATATTAATGAGATTCATTTGTGCAACTATGAACATGCGCATCACATTGTGATCCACAAGAAAATTGTACATTCTCGTTTGACATGCTTGTAGCCCTTTTTATAGAGTTTTGTATAATATCCAAAAAAATAAAGTTTGTTTTGAATCTGGCATCCTTGAGCATGACTTGATACAAAAAAAAAGGAGTGACAACCACATACCAAATTTTAAATTAACCAATCAACCCTTCTACCATGGATAGTTTGATGACTTGATAGAAAATGACCTTTCAATAATGCGTGATATACTTTATGATATACTTATGTAATGACCCTAAATTGGTATTTCAAATACTTTTAAGAATTCTATATCTTAAAAGAGTTAAAAAAAAAGACTTTAGAATATACCTATGTAATGTCTCCATTGGTCTTTAAAATACTTTAAGAATTCTATCTCCTAGGGATACACATCATAGAACTTGCAGAGGAGTTCCAAGCCTTCCTCTTCTCTATTTTGTGTCTATTCATGATGTATCCAAGGTGGCAAAACATAGGTACCTAAGTGCTTGAATCATGTACTATTTTAATTGAATTCTTCAACCAACTCCTACAAACATGCCATATACATAGGTATATTGGCATGCCAAACACCTCCCTACATGTGGTAAAAAAAACTATTTAAGTTCATATTGCAAAGCATACTCAACATGATATACAAAGGAAAATAACTTACTGGATTGCATTTATTTTAGCAAGGGCATCATTGATCATGAAAGCATTTGGCTCCCAAGACTTATTGTGATCACATAGCGCCCTAAGCCATGCATCAATTGATGGGGTATCATTGCAAGAAGTGATAACCCATGCAATTGGCACACCATTCATGAAAGTGTCAAATACAAGTTCCATGTATAAGAGAAAATACAATACAGTCACATATTAGAGCAATAAAAACAAACAAATCTCATATAATGACTTTGAACTAATGCAATTCCCAATGGTACATTGTATTCCGTTGCACCAAATGTTGCAACCATAGCCAAGATACTATTGTGGCCCCATTTGCTCATCATTTTGAGCTTCCATTCATACCTGATGCACATCATCTTTTACGTATCATAAGGGATTGAGATACTTTTCTACATGCATCTTTTGGACCATATGCACACTGACATTGTTTACATAAAATCCACAATGGATTTTTGCTTTAGTAGATAGCATAAAAGTACTTAGGAAGAACTTATGTTGTCATTTGCAAATAAATTGACTCAATTGGTTTCTGCAAGGATCCCATTACTCTTGAGCTCATCCAATGCTCGCAAAAATTTGTGGGTGTATCTACTCTTTTTTCTTCCCCATTGATGAAGTCTTGAACATAATCCCAAGGCATATAAGCAATATGTAAAACATTAAACTTTGAGTGGGGGTCAACTATGTTTTCCTAATGTAAGGAAGGGGCCAATATGGGACCAAGATTGGTATTTGTATGTTTATGCATCTCACAATGGTCATATCAAGAGTTTGTATTCATCATATGATAGGATAATAGAAGAAAAAATAGAATTAGATCTAATAGAAACCAAACAACTAAGTAGAACCCACTATTTATTGAATTAGTTATCATACTAGCAAGAAACTAAGAAACTATTATTTATCGTAGCATTATGGAGTGTTTTATGATGTTGATGCATTTTCAATTCTTAGATCTACGTTCAAACTCCATATAACATAGAATATAATTGGCACATATGAAGTCAATTGGAATAAATAAAGAGAATGTACCTCACCACCAAGGGGTTGGAAATAATTTTGGGTATAATGATGAAAAATGATAGAGCATTAAGAAGTACACCTATTATATTTATGTCATATTAATGGAGTCTAAAATGACCAAATCTTGAATGGTTTGTCACTCTCGAACCATATTGACATGTGACAATGACAAAGTCAAATCCAAATGTATTACTTCTCTAATCATAGACAACGTTTCATTTCTCTTTAAAAAACCATGATGTTGATCTATTCCCAATCATAAAGCCTATGTTAAAACTCATTATATTGGGTATGTATGAAGGTAATTAAAATAAAGAAAGAAACACCACAAAGGGGTTTAAAGGTCTATAGAAGGGGTCACATATTATATATGAGTCACATATGCATGACGAGGGTTGGATGGTTGCATAGACAAAATACTTAATTTCCACAACATCTATTAACTAAACATTTCCAAGATTAGTTTTACAAGAGAATATATCAAGGGTTCCATTTTGATTGTTGTTATCAATGGTTGAGAGGGATGGGTCATAATGTTTCCCTTAAAGGGAAAAAAGCCATACCCATGAGCTATCATATACACACTAAATTAAATTTAACATGACTTGAAATGGCTTAAACCTCACATATGAATACATTGGTGAAGATGCCAACCATCAAAATTTTGATTGAGATAGTGGGACAATATTGCAAAGAAAAATGATCTTTAGGATGATGAGATGCTCTTTTTCTTCTTGGCTTGATCATGGTGCCCTCCTCCAATGCTTGGGAGAATTGGATACTCTTCCTCTTCTTGGCTTGACCATGGTGCCCTCCTCCAATGCTTCTATAATCAGCAATGCTCCCAACAATGTGAAATCTTGGGTAAAAGGAAGGTGACTGCAACACTTGTGGGAGTCACAATGTGAAATGAGGGTCTTTTATGGAGTAACTATGGCAACACTAGTAGTAGGAGGCATAGTGAAAAATCATGTTGTTTACAAGGTCTAGTGCCCCATGTGTAAAGCTGTATGTCTATCATAATGCGAGGAGACAAAGGCACCAAGGCCCATTGACATGCACTTGAGTGGAGAAACCTTGCCCTTGTCTCGGGTCGTCTAAGGGAATGAAGCATGATGGTAGGGTGAGTGGACTTGAAGAAGAGGGTGAGTGGAGTCGAGAGAAAGATGCAAGGAAAGTGGAGTTGAAAGGATTGGAGGTGAGTAGGAGGAATCTGCATTGACTATGGTGGGCATGATGGGGAGGCCACACTACCACACTCTGGATGAAAGGGGAGGGTCAGGATGCTTGGGTCCACACCACCATATTTTAGAAAGGACAAGGAACATCCCAATGAAATTATCATGAGGGCTTCATCACCTAGGACCCAGAGTTAAGTGGGCGTTTGTGGTCTCTCTTGCCTCTACTTTGGGCCTTTCCTTCTGCTCTACTTCTCTCTCTCCTATAACTATCGCAAATATGAGACACTTTTGGAGGGACTTGCATATGAATCAAAGCAATTAGATAATGAGGACATCGACTGTCAATTGGATATACCATTAAGCGAATGGTTGTCAATCCAATGCTCTTATATATCTAGACTTGATGGTGGAAGGTAGCTTGTATGTTCCATTTTATATAGATGGATAGTTTACAATTCTTTGTTGTGGCCTATTGATGTGTAGGTAGCAAATGTAAGTCACCACAAAGACCCAGAGGTGCATCAATACAAAAAGCTCAGCAGAGGAGGCTCTAGAATTATGAGTTCTCAATTAAGTATACATGTTTCTCAGAGTTTACATTTTGCTTCATATGACATGGTTTTGATGCTTCACATCCTCAAATCCCATCCCTATCATCCTTTCCTAGTTCCATGCAACTGCAATTTCATTTACAAATCTATGTTTAACTCCCTTACCTTAGGCATACTAAGGTTCTAATCTAGGTTCTAGGCTAGTTTCAACTTATATGTGTGCATGCAAGGATCACTCTACCCCTACAGTGCTCTATTGTTGGGAATACCACCCATGCATTATGCACCTTCCTATCCTTAGGCAAGATCCACTCTAATTGATAGTGCTCTAGCCTTAGGAATTCCATTCATGGCACACTAAATCCCACTCTTAGGCATCTTAAATGTAGGGATTTTCATCCCATGCTTTTCTTCTTTTGACTTTGACGCTCAAGCCTATATTGTCTCCCTTATGGAATATCATGGTTTTTCCTTGGCCCCTCTACAAACACACATTTGAGACATATTTCTCTTGTAGAGACCTATTGGATCAAGAATCTAGATAGGTAGGATACTTTAGGCTACTCATGTAGTTAGGCCCTTAGTACGATAGGCTAATTGGAACCTTTAGTTAGACATCTTTTAGGAAGTACTTTACTTTTCCATTCCACACTCTTTATGTTTACTTTCATCCTTAACCGTGCACCAAAAGCATCTCAATATGAAGTGCTTTCTATAAATCATCAAGTGTTTGTTTGATACTTATGTACTAGGCTTGTATTTCTATGAATGATCTATTGGTAGAGACATGGATGTTTAGCTCTCCATGGTGTCTCCATACTTCTTAGACTAGCATGGATTTAGATACTTTTGTTTCCTCTCTTAAGGTTGGTTTTCAAGCACTCAATATGATGTGGACTATTTCTCCTCGAAATTTCCAATGAAGGTGCTCCTTCCATTCACCTAAATCTTGGTACTCTTAGCCAACATTCTCCTCGAAGTGTCCAATGAAGACACTTCTTCCATTCTTCACCTAATTCTTGGAACTCTTAGCCAACATTCACACTCCTCCTTTAGCACATTGGCTTGCTATTTAGAGAGGTGCTAGCTCCTCATCCCTCTTTGCTTCTAGTTTTTTTGGAGAAAAAGGAAGTTACTTTTCCTCTTCATATATAATTAAAGATAAGTTCGTCAACTATGTTAAACTTTGTATGAAAAAATTTTCTCATCCATATAGATCTTACCCCATGTATATTTTTCTAAAATGGACCTTACGTGAAAATCCTATTGAGGGTGTTGCTCACTTGAAACCCACTGTGTGCATGCTCCAATTTTCATTTCCTTTTTAAGAGCTTTTTTCAATTGGTGATTGAAAGGCATTCTTGAGAGTGGTTATCTTTGTGGGGTCCTTTAACTTGGAAAAAAAATGGAGCATAGGACATTACTTGAAATTTCCTATTTCGATCCATTTTTTAGCTTGAGAGGGGTGTCAAGCTATTTAAAAAGTCAAAATAAGTCATAATTTATTTGAATCTCGTACAATGCCCAAAAGTAAAAACTCAAAAATATTTCATTGATCATTCATACCATCCAACTCTATTTAAAAGGAGCCAATCAAGCGAGGGGAGCAACCCTTAATTCCATTGTACAATTTTTACCAAGCATCCATTGTTGACCTTCAACATTTTTGCCATATCTAGCCTTCTCTATCCTTGTAGGTGGGAGATTTCTATTTTTGCATTAGAAATAAACCTTGCTACTTAGATAATGTGATAATGTCTCTACAACTCCACATTGCTACCCTACCTCAAGGTGTAGGTTGTTCCTCAACTAGTCCAAATGATGCCTAAGTCCATGCTATGATTATTGCATCAAACATAGCTTTCTTGTCTACCACATCACTAGAACAACATAAAAAATTGTCCCAAATAGCCATGTTGTTGACATTCCCACATCAAAGTATTAGCCAAAGATAGTTGTGTTTTCGGTATCATTATGTCTTGATGAGTAGTTGATTGGCTCATCTCATATTGATAATACATAGTCTAATACATGTGTGATTTTTTGGGATGCTTTACTTGGCATGAATTTGAGTATAACACACTCATGTTGTTGATTTATGGAATCATTGGATCTTCCTTTAGCACCCCACAATCCTAGAACATGCATCATAGAGCCTTAGAGGCATGCATTGTGTCTCATCCTCTACTTGGAGTCTCCGTTTCCACTTCAACTATTGGTCCCTTCACTCCTTTAGAATCCACTTTATCTCACTTATTTCTTATGCATTCATTCATTCTCATTTCATTCCATACATGAAAGAATCCATTCAATCTTGGTGTATGTGTTGCTAGTATCACACATGGTACTAGATATATGACAAAAGGTCTCTTGATATCCTTGTGACCTTAGAAAAAGAGAATAGAAGTTGAAAATAATAGCTCATGACCTTATATTGAAATATCCAAGCAACAACTAAGAAGGGCTATAGCTTCATCTCTAGAAAAAAAAACCTACATCTAATCCATTATTCAAAGAAAATGTAATATTTCCGCACGAAATATTAAAGAAATTTGACCACTACATGCCTCGTGCAAAAGCAGTGCTAATTCATCTCGCGCAATAGAATAATATCAGTGGCTAAGTCCTTAACCCGCACGTGCGATAATAAACCCCAACCGCATTGTGCAAATAAGACCGAGGCTAAAACTCGCAAGACCGCACCAGAACACCCTTCACGGGAAGGGCAAATGGATAATGGTTAAAATTAAGGCAATTTTTCTTTAATTATTTACCCCTTCCCCTCAGCCGATGCATGGCAGGGGAGAGGAGTGTGAGAGGAAGTGAAGCTAGATGTCGTGAAGTGCATGAGGGAGAAAGGAGGCATGTGATGACGCATGGGTGGCTATCTCCCCCCCCCCTCTAACTATATGAACCCCCCCCCCCCCCCCCCCCCCCCCCCCCCCCCCCCTTGGAGCTTGGGGAGGGAGAGAGAAGGAGGAATTGGATGCCATGCTGGAGCTCGCCATCGCTGCCCTGCTGTGCCACGTAGCCCGCCAGGCTGTCGCCTTCATCGCCACGACCACCATCATCATCATTATTATCATTGTCTCCATCCTCATCATCATCTCCTCCTCCATCACGTTTTTCTTCCCCACGTTTTTGTCAGAAGCAGAAGCTTGAGAAGCCTCTTTAGAAGCTTCTTAAACAAGGCTTCCATAAGTCGCGTTCATCCACCCCATCCTGGGTTTCTTTAAAACCCGCGACTGTAAGGCTGTGTCCTGCGCGAAGGAGAAGATATCGGGCAGAAAGGGATTCTAACATGTAAAGAATCCAAGAGGAGTTTGTGAACCGGAATTTGACTCATCAATGGCCCCCAAGAAAATGGCGAGAGGCGCACACGCGGGAGTTTCTACTCCGAGTTTGCGTGTGGATAACACCTCGAACCCCAATGTGCAGGTTCTTAATTTCCACATAAAAGGAATGCATTGGGCACATTTAATTTTCGTGGGGAAGTTATGAATGCAATTATTCATTCGTCTTACGAGTTTTAGTTGCACGTTGCACTTTGCTTGCATTTCCAAAGTTGAAATCCTAAATGCATATTGCATAGATTAAAAAGATGGAAACATTTAAATGCATCCACCTTGTGTACGAGCCCCAGCAAATAAATATAGTTTTACGGAATCCACTGTAAAACCTCATGGAATCCTCCGTGGAATAAAACCTCACAGAATCCATCGTGGTCTCACAGAATCTATTATTGAATATGCCTCCTCGCATCATACCCCCGGGGTGGGATTGTAATTGTCCTCAATTACTATTAGCTGAATGTGAAGCGAGCAGTGAAGGGTAAGCATTTAGGTCATGGGAGTGCATCCATTGGGCCTCTTCAATAGGATGATTTTTAAACTTAACCAAATATCTAGAATATCTACGGCCAGTTATGGTGGTTATAAAGTCTGTATCTAGAATAGTTTTAGGTTCAAGTATTTCAGTTTCTTCCTCTAACAAATGAGGATTTTCATAGACAGGGTGTACAGGTAATTGGCCTCTAAAAGGTCGTAGTAAACTGATATGAAAAGAATTGTGGAATTTCCAATGTGGGGTTAGTTCTAATTTAAATGCATTGTCATTGATTTTGTGAATGGTTTTCAAAGGTCCATAAAATGTAGGTGCTAATTTGACAACAGGGTGTTTCTCAACACTTTGCAATCTTCTCTTTTCAATGCATAACGAAACATAATCATCAACATTGAAACTCATGGATTTTCATTTCTTATTAGCTTGTTTAGTGTATGATTGATGGGCTTTCGCAATCATGTCTTTGACTTCAGCGAAAATAGTAGCATGCGTATTAGCAATATCATCAACAGCTTTAACTTTGTTGGACAATGATGTAACAGGTATGGCCAATCTATGCCCATAAATGATTTTGAAAGGTGCTTTTTGTGTAGCTGCATGTGGTGTATTATTGTATACAAATTGAAGTAGATGTAAATATATATCCCATGTTTGTGGTTTTGAAATTGTATATGTACGCAAAAGATCTAGAATTGTACCGTTAGTAGCTTTTGTTTGCCCATTGGTTTCAGGATGAAATGCAGATGAGAAATCAATCTTAATACTTAAATTAGCAAACAAAGTAGTCCAAAAATTATTGCAAAATCTAGAATCACGATCTGAAATAATAAATTTTGGTAAACCATGGTTAGTAAAAATAGTCTTAAAAAATAATTGTGTAGCTTGAGATGCAGTTAATGTTTTCTTGCATGGTAAAAAATATGCTTGTTTGCTAAATCAATCTACTATAGTCCAAATCATATCATGATTAGCTTGTGTGTTAGGCAAACCGGTTATAAAATCAATTGAAATATGTTCCCATGGTTGTTCAGGAATCGGTAAAGGCATTAACAAACCATATTGCTTACCATGGTGTCACTTGACTCTTTGACAAATTAAACATTCAAAAACAAAGTTAGAAACATCAGATTCCATTTGTGGCCAGTAAAAATACTCAACCAATGTACGTAAAGTAGAAATAATAGAGATATTATGGATACTTGGTCTTCTACTTAAGGCATTAGGAACAACATTCTCTCTTTCGAGTTGATATTGGATAAGTGGATAATAAAAGCAACCCATTTAATATGATGGCCAAAGATTTATGACTGACTAAGGAGATGTTTGATACTTTGTTGGTCAGTTTTGATCATGAATTCAGATCCCATTAGATAGTGTTCCATTGATGCAAGGTTTGTACTACAGCTAACAATTATTTATCATAAGTAGAATACTTTAGTTCAGAGGGTTTAAGTTTGCAACTAGAATAGGCTATGGGATGTGAATCTTGCATAAGGAAAGCTCCTATTCCTGATCCGCTAGTATCAGTAAACTACTAGAAAGAATGGTCGATTAAAGTCAGGTAATTGCAAAACAGGTGCATGTGTTAAAGCATGTTTCAGTAAATCAAAAGACTTTTGTTGATTATCAAACCAATGATATACAATACCTTTCTGTAATAATTTCGTTAAAGGCAATGCAAGCAATGAAAAATTTCTCACAAATTTTCTATAAAAGCTAGCAAGAGCTAAGAAAGAACGTAACTCATGCACATTTCTAGGGATAGGCCAATTCAAAATTGCTTCTATCTTTTTAGGATCAACTTGAATACCATAAGAAGAAACAATATGACCTAAGTATTCAATTTGGGTTTGGAAAAATTCACTCTTGTCAGGGTTAGCATATAATTGATTTTCTTTCAACAATTTGAAAACCAAAGATAGATGTTCATAATGCTCATTCTCATTCTTACTGAAAACCAATATGCCATCAAAGAGAACAATTACACAATGCTGATACTTTAAAATATTTGATTCATTATATGACTGAATGTAGCTGGTGCATTAGTCAAATTGAAGGCATAACAATGAATTCATCATGACCAAACTAAGTTTTTAATGCAGTCTTAAAAATGTTAGGTGTATCCAATCATACTTGATGATATCCAAATTTGAGATCTATTTTGCTAAAAATAGTGGCTCCATGTAGTTTATCCATGAGATCATCTACCCTAGGGATCGGATATCTATTATTGACAGTGATTTTGTTTAGGGCATGATAATCAATGCACATCCTATAGGTATTATTTTTCTTCTTGATTAACAGGACATGTGCACCAAAAGGAGAACTATTGGGCCTAATGAGTCCTCGGGTTAACAATTCTTCAACTTGGGTGTAACGTGTCCACCTGTTCACTTGTAGGACACGTCTTAGTAGCCCATTGAGAAGAGAGTCTAGAAAGTGCCGCCCGGCACTCCCACGGAATGTCACGGGGTTTGCGATCTAGGTCTTCCCGAGTTTGCCACGAAGCAGAAGCATTCCGGCCGTTCCCACTTAGGATCGACTTGAATCACGGTTTTCCTAGTGGCCAAATTCCTAGAACGGTAGCTAGCATTGAACCCCAGGCGAACTACTTTATGCAGAAATGTCAGGGTTTAAGCGAATTCATGCTGCACTTGGTTCAAGGAGAATGGGAAACGAGAGGGATGCGAAGCTTGACCTCTCTGCCCATAAGGCATAGTCCCATTCCGTTCTCCTAAAACAGCATAAATCGGGACTCTAGTATCCTAGATTCTACGTCATGTTCCTTGCTGTCAATTTCCTTCGAGAAAATTTTCCGGCCAACCAGGGCCACCCATCCGTAGGATGGACCCATGGCCACATCCACCGCACTTTCCTCAGGGTTGCTTTAGTTATCTAATTACCTATCACATTTAGTTTGACACGTAAAAACAACTTCCTTAATTAGCCAATTATTCATCGGTTCCTTCATGTAATCTTAGCACTAACATAGAAAAACAATGTCAAGCAAGTTCCTTTTCAACAATTGATCTTATTTATCTTTGGAATACATCATATAATCTAGCCCGAAGGCTAATCCATAATCCACTCGAAGGCAATCCATAATCTGCCCGAAGGCGATCCAACAATCCTCATGGATTGCTAATCCAAGTTTCCACTGGTAGACTAGTATGCGAGCCTTGAGATCCAATCCTGAGTCACGTCGGCTTCTTGTATAGGACCCAGAGGCAAGGGATTTACGGCCAGAGCCCCCCTGGCACCCAAGCGTCCTCTTGCTCCAAGTAGCGCCCAACGGAGAGACCTCTCGCGGTGGGTTTGGTCCACGTTCTCGGCGTGGCTAACAACCCCCTTAGTTAGGGTCAGACAGACATTTGGGGGTAACTGATGTTGCCTCTCTCTCCAGGCCTTCAACCTGAAGTAAATCAACCCAGTGGTCATTTATTTTTCCAATTGCTAAGGTGTGAATCCATCTCTCCAAATGCATCTAGCATTCGATCTGGGATCGATTGCGACTTGGCAAGATCCCCAAGGGTTTGTTGTTTGTTTACCCTTTTATCCTTGGGTTAGGGTTTATACCCTATCAACCCAAACACCTTAGGTTCCTTAAATTAAGACTGTAAATCCTGGGCAATCCTCATTGCTCTAACTTTGATTTGTCAATTGCTCGTTACCTTAACTTGGCAATTCAGTAGCAGGATTACTCATCCTCTTGCAAATTTTCTTATACTTAGATCCTACCAACCCTTGTTCTAAAGAGTGGCAAATCCATCTTGTGACTTAAACACAAAGCCATGTGACGTTGCAACTTGTTGTATAGGAGTCGCATCTAACTTGTGGGATCAATCTCCCATCAATGATGTTCCTTGGTCAAGAAGTATGTTTAGTCAAGATGTAGGATTTGGGGTGTCTTCTTACCCAACCCAATCCTAACCTTACTAGGTCACAACGCTTAGCCTAGGGCTTCTAAATTCAATCGGAAGTCTAGTATTAGGTCATTTGATCCTTAGGGTAAAACCCTAGATCGTTATTGTATTGGAGTTCCATTTAACCCAATCATTCCGTGAATGTGGATAGAACCTTTGGGTTCGAAAGTCTCGACTTGGCGTCCCAAGTGCGATACTAGGCAGAATTTCTAACGTGCTAAATACTAGCTAGCACTTTGAGGTGTTCGTTGTACTAACTACTTATGCTTTTAAGAATCCCATGTGGGTTATGTCATTACAAGTGATTTGGCTAAATTGGTCTACTTGTCTTGCTACAAGAAACGATCTTTTATTAGATATGCTAAATTTGTTCTAAAGGCATAAATAGTTGCAAGACATCACATTACGTGCAAACATGCGATTCATTACTTCTATGCAACTATAAGGTTTGCAAAGACCATTTCTTTTCCTTACTAAAATCATGATGATTAACAATTTGGGGGATAACTTGCATAAAACCTACATGGATTTACATCAAGAACTTTGCCTTCAAACCTTTCATTTAATGCAATTGAGTTTTAGGCTTTGATATGACATGCAACCTTTTCTAGATACAACTTCGATAAATGAAGTTCATGCATGACGAATATATGACATGCAACCTTTTTCTAGATACAACTTCAATAAATGAAGTTCATGCATGACGAGTGTCATAAGACTATTGTTGACTTAATCCATTCAGCGGCACTTAACCCATCTTAAAATGCAAGCATCTTTGCATGCACAGGCAAGTCCACGGTTTCATTTCCATGCAATGCAACTACTTGGACAATATCGACAACGATTATGTCATATGAATCTACAAGTAGAAAATTACTACCTAAATGCCTTATGCGTTTTTTCTTTTCCGTGGCCAATCAAAGATGCATTTAAACAATTTCATCTTTTAAACCTAAGCAATATGCGCTTAGGATTTGCAACTTGGAAATGCAAGCAACCCAATTGCATGACATGCATTAACTCTTGTAAATCGTTCAAGGAGATAATTTCCCAAATGTATTTTAACTAGACTACGTGAATTAGAAACATGCGTAAATGCATTCTTCCCATGAAAATTTAACGTACCTAATGCATTGCTTTAATGCAGAATCATTCTTTTAAGAACCTGGGCTTGAGAACTTGTAGGGATGTCCATGCTTAAACTTGGGTTGGAGACTTTCGTGCGTACGCCTTGCATCTTTTGTTTTGGAGCCATCGTTGATGTTGTGGAATTTGGACTCTGCGGTTTGTCCTTGCCTCTATGCGATCTCTACACTTCCTCCAAGCTTTGGCAAATTAGCCTCAAAATCTGCCTATTTCCCCCTCGTGTAGGAATTCCCTTTACAGATGTGGGTTTTAAGAAACGGGGAAAAGGCCGCGTGCACAAGGCTTATGGGAGCCTTATCTTAAGAATCTTCTGCTTCTTACAGAATGACGTGGAGGGGGGGTAATGATTGGAGGAGAGGAGATTGACGATGAACAGGACGATGATGATGGCGATGGGGAGAGGAGGCAACGGGCATGGCGTAGCAGGCGATGGAGGCAAATCCGGCGACAGCACGTCACGTGGTGATGGCGGCAACACGTTAGGCAGAGCCTCCTTTCTCTCTCTCTTCGTGCCTCCCCCCAAGCTTAAGGGGGAGGTTATATAGCCTTTGAGGGGGATGGGGGGATAACCACCCCCGTGGCACTTGCATGACTTCTCCCTTCTCCCCATGCACTCCACCACTACACCTTCCTCTCACACTCCCTCTCCCCCTGCCATGCATCGGCTGAGGGGAGGGGGTAATTAATAAAAATAATTTGCACTACTTTAATCATTTACCCATTTGCCTTTCCGTAAGGGGTGTTCTCATGCGGCTTGTAGGTTTTAACCTCGGCCTTATTTGCACAACACGGATGGGGTTCATTATTGCGCATGCGGGGTAAGGACTTTGTTACTATCATTATTTCGTTGGGGGAGATGACTTAGCACAGCTTTTGCACGGGGCGTGTAGTGATCAAAGTTCTTTAATATTTCATGCGGAAATATTACATTGGGCTTGAATTTCTTTCTCTTCAATCTGATTATGTCTATAAGGCACTTTACATGGTGGTTGAGAACCTGGGATTAAGTCTATTTTATGATCTTCAGGACGTGTAGGTGGTAAACTAGGGGGTATACTAGTAGCAAAATAATCTTTAAATTGTGAAAGAAATCGTTCGTGCCTAGGATACATCTAATTTTCCTTAACTTCAATTTCATTCACCCATACTAAGTACGATTTGCTACCTTTTCTCAATGCACATTTAGCTTGTGTGTGACTAAGCAATGTAAAATTATCTAAGATGTGCATTCCATGTAATGTGATTTGTCTTCTGTTAGAATGAATTTTTATTGAATGTGTGGAATAATCTATGTCGGGATTATATTTATGATGCCAAGGCATTCCTAAAATAATGTCACTAGCTTGCAAAGGTACAATCAAGAAACTTCTGCGCTCAACATAATTACTAATTTTAATTTCTAAATCATGAACTTTTTGTGTACCATTGTATCTAGTGCCTAAAAATGCAGCCTTTATGCGATAATGAGTTGGAACAATAGGTACATTCAATTCTTTGACCAACTTTGCAGAAATAAAATAATGTGTGCTCCCATCATCATGCAAAGCAATCTTTTCATGACCTTGCACAAGACATTTTATTATTAATAATGAACGAGGATCTGGCATATCTGGTAAAGTATCTGAAGCAGTACTGATATCATCATCATATTCTGTGAAATCTGGCATTTCTTCATGGTCTTCATCTTCAGTCGCTCCCAAGTAATTAATTTGAATAATTGGCTTCTTGGATTGATAGTTCACCACTAGATGTCCAGGTAGATGACACTTGTGGCAAACTATAGACTTGGCTTTGGAAGCATTATTGGTAATGGCTGGAAATTTGGGTATGTTGGGATTTGGCTGGAGAGATGGCTTAGGTTTTGAATTTGTGTTTGATGGTAAAGGAGGAGGTCGAGTCCAAGATTTACGGAAAGAAGAAGGAACAAAGTGATTTTGATTGAATCTTCAAAAGTTAGAATTGAATTGCTTTGTACCGAAGTTACTGTTAGTTGAAAATTGTTGCTGTCACTTTTCTTGTGCACGAATTTTATCTTCAGCATCATGGGCCAAAGAAATCGCATCCTCTAAAGTCTTTGGCTTGAACATGTTCACTTCCGCATAGAAGTGACCAAGCAAACCAGACATATACTTGCACTTGTGGATCGCCTCAGGAACATCTTCAAGCATTTGAAGTTGCAGTAAGGCACTCTAGAAACCCTCAATGTATTGCGGAATAGGCTCACGATCTCTTTGTTGTAGAAGAGAAGGAGAAATTATGAATAGAAGGAAAAAAACACTAAATAGCAAGATGAAGATGCTAAATAATTTTTACTAATAGAAAGGAAGGCTCATATTTGAATAATCTTTGCACGTCTTAAAATATATATTATTGTGAGGATGGTAGGAGAATGAAGATGAGAGATAGAAGAAGTTTGATGATTGAATGAATATTGAAAAATTGACAAGGCAATCTATAATTAAATACCAAAATTTAAAAATACCTAGAAAAGTAGCTCAAGCCCAATGCATAGAGGAGAATAGGGACATTGATAAAAAATCAAGCAAATAAGACCAAGCTGACCAAAGTAATTAACACTAATTAGTAGTGCTTCCACTAACTCAATGTGGGTACACAATGAGGAGATGACCATGACCACCAATATTCCCTTTCAGATATTGGGTGTAATTGAACTAAACATGAGGGAAAATGAGGAACAAGAAAAGGAAAGGAAAGAGCCTTTGTGAATCTATCCACCACATTATCCTCCATAAGATAGTATATAAGCTCTAGCTCTTTATCCTTGATTTCATCCCATTGAATATAGTAATATTCAATATCAATGTGCTTTATATCACTATGAATCACATGATGTAAGTGTGCACAAATAGGATGCTGGATGCATATGTAGCGAATGCCGAAAGGTCCCCAAGAACAAAGAAGTCTACTAAAACTCATAAAAACAAGAAGAGATTTTGCATGACATGAAGCAAAAAGACAAATTGGGTACAATCTCCCCCCATGTCTTGTGTGAGTGCTTCACAAGGCATGTAGTTATAAATTTATTCAACTCAAAGCTCAAAAATAGCCCAATCTTACAATTAACATGCTTTGGCTTTTGTGTTTGCTTTTGTCCAAACAAAAAATAAAGCGGTTGGGCAGTCCAAAAGTTGGGCTGTGCCCAAATAGAATGTCCAATAATGAAATATTTAAACTGTGTGTCGATGCACATACAAAATAATAAATATTTATGAAGTGCTCCAATAAATAAGCTCACCCAAATAAATATTAGTGGATGCCTTTAATGATAAGACACGTGCCCATCAAAAATAATAATTTCTTCTAGGTAATTTGAATACACACTATTGCCCAGTGCTTCCCAACACCACCATTGCCTGCTCTACACATCAACTGAAGCATTCACAATTGTTAAAAAATAATAAAATTAAACTGACAAAAGTGAATACCTAGCCATCTTCAGCTACAAAATAAATAAATAGGTTGGAACTTTGTCCTAACCTTAATTTAATACGAGTGCACTCTAAACTCATAAACGTCCATAAATTTAAATATGTATTTTGTGGAATCACCTGCCATGGAATCACCCACGTGCACATTAAATTAACATGACAGCTGAAAAGGACAGGCATCACTATCAACTTCTCGCATAAGGAATCCACCTTGTGTATGAGTCTCGACAAATAAATATAGCTTTACGGAATCCACCACAAAACCTCACGGAATCGACCATGGAATATGCCTCATGGCATCATACCCTTGGGGTGGGATAGCAATTGTCCTAAATTGCTATTGGCTCAATGTGGAGCGAGTAGTGAGGGGTAAGCACTTAGGTGGCGGGCGTGCATCCATTGGGCCTCTTCAACAGGAGGATTTTTAAACTTAACCAAATATCTAGAGTATCTACAGGGCCAGTTCTATTAGTCATAAAGTCAGTATCTAAAATAGTTTCAGGTTCAAGGATTTCAATTTCTTCTTCTAACAAAGGAGGGTTTTCATAGACAGGGTGAACATGTATTTGGCCTCTAAAAGGTTGTAACAAATTGATATGAAAAGTAATGTGGATTTTCTAGTATTGGGGTACTAATTTAAATGCATTGTCATTGATTTTGTGAATGATCTTGAAAGGTCCATAAAATCTAGGGGCTAACTTAACAATAGGGTGTCTCTCAACACTTTGCAATATTATCTTTTTAATGCGTAACCAAATATAATCATAAACTTTGAAACTCATAGCTTTTCTTTTCTTGTTAGCTTGTTTAGTGTATGATTGCTAGGCTTTTGCAATCATGTCTTTGACTTAAGCAAAAATAGTAGCATGCAGATTAGCAATATCATCATCAGCTTTAACTTTGTTTGATAATGATGTAGCAGGTGTAGGCAATCTATGTCCATAAATGATTTCAAAATGTGCTTTCTGTGTAGCCATGTGCGATGTATTATTGTATGAAAATTGAAGTAAATGCAAATGTGCATCCCATGTTTGTGGTTTTGAAATTGTGTATGCACGCAAAAGATCTAAAATTGTACTATTAGTAGCTTTTGTTTGCCCATTTTTTTTAGGATGAAATGTGGATGAGAAATCAATCTTTGTACCTGAATTAGCAAACAAAGTAGTCCAAAAATTATTGCAAAAATCTAGAATCATGAACTGAGATAATAACTTTTGGCAAACCATGGTTAACACCATATTGGAAAATATGGGAATTTCACATAAGTTTGGGATACGTGGTCAAATCTGTGGACTTGTCATAACTTTAACACTATAACTCCAAATCGAGTGATCTATAGCTCAATAGTTTTCATTTTTCAAGCGCTTTCCAATGATAGGTCACATCATATGGTTTTGAGAAATTTATGGGCATGTTATCGAGGTGCCACCTTTTTAGTATTCAAAAAATGGGAATTGGAACATTCCCAAACTCACTAATATTGTGTTGGTTAGTGAAAATAGTCTTCAAAAACAATTGTGCAGCTTAAGATGCAGTTAATATTTTCTTGCATGGAATGAAATATGCTTGTTTGCTGAATCGATCTACAATAGTCCAAATCATATTATGATTAGCTTGGGTGTTAGGCAAACTAGTTATAAAATCAATTGAAATATGTTCCTATGGTTGCTCATGAATTGGTAAAGGTATTAATAAACCATATTGCTTACCATGGTGTTACTTAACTCTTTGACAAATTAAACATTCAGATACAAAGTTAGAAACATTAAAAATCCATCTGTGGCCAGTAAAAATCTTCAACCAATGTAGGTAAAGTAGAAATAAATACCTCTATGGCCTTGATATGGGGGACAATGAATTTCGTGTAACACAAATGATCTAAATGGAACAGTTTCACACAACCTTTTCTCATAAAACATAAATCCATTAGAATAAGACAATGAATCTATTGGAATCTAGTTATTAGCAACTAATTTATTCCAATTAGCTTGAAAACTGGGGTCTTGGTCATAGGTATCTTTCATAGGGATAAGGGAATCAAAAGATATAATGAAGATATTATGGATACTTAGTCTTCTACTTAAGGCATCAGCAACGACATTCTCTTTTCCAGGTTGATATTGGATAAGTGAATGAAAACTTCGAATAAAAACACCCATTTGATATGAAAGTCAGAGATTTGTGGCTGACTAAGGAGATGTTTGATACTTTGTTGGTAAGTTTTGATCATGAATTCAAATCCCATTAAATAGTGTTTTCATTGATGTAAAGCTTGTACTACAGTTAACAATTCCTTATCATAGATAGAATACTTCAGTTCAGAGTGTTTAAGTTTGCAACAGGAATAGGCTATGGGATGTGAATCTTGCATAATGACATCTCCTATTCTTGATCCGCTAGCATCAGTAAATAACTACTAGAAAGAATGGTCGATTAAAGTCAGGTAATTGCAAAACAAGTGCACGTGTTAAAGCATGCTTCAGTAAATCAAAAGACTTTTGTTGATTATCAAACCAATGATATAGAACACCTTTCTTTAATTATTCGTTAAAGGCAATGCAAGCAATAACAATTTCTCATAAATTTTCTATAAAAGCTAGCAAGACCTAAGAAAGAACGTAACTCATGCATATTTTTAGGGATTGGCCAATTCAAAATTGCTTCTATCTTTTTAGGATCAACTTGAATACCATAAGAAGAAACAATATGTCCTAAATATTCAATGTGGGTTTGGAAAAATTCACTCTTTTTAGGGTTAGCATATAATTGATTCTCTTTCAATAATTTGAAAACCAAAGATAAATGTTCATAATGCTCGTTCTCATTCTTATTGAAAACCAATATGTCATCAAAGAAAACAATTACACAATGCTGATGCTAAAAAATATGTGATTCATCATACGACTGAATGTGACTGAAGCATTAGTTAAACCAAAAGGCATAACAAGGAATTCATAATGACCAAATTGAATTCTAACTGTAGTTTTGAAAATATCATGTGTATCCAGTCGTACTTGATGATATCCAGATTTGAGATCTATCTTGCTAAATATTGTGGCCCCTTGTAGTTTATCCATGAGGTCATCTACCCTAGGGATTAGATATCTATTCTTGACAGTAAACTTGTTTAGGGCACGATAGTCAATGCATATCCTACAGGTATTATTTTTCTTCTTGACTAACATGACATGTGCACCAAAAGGAAAACTACTAAGCCTAATGAGTCCTCAGGTTAACAAATCTTCAACTTGGGCTTGTATTTCTTTTTGTTCAATTTGATTGTGTCTATAAGGTGCTTTACATGGTGGGTGTGAATCAGAAATTAAGTGTATTTTATGATCTTGAGGACGTGTAGGTGGTAAATCAACAACAATTTTTTTTTTAAATTGTGAAAGAAATTGTGCGTGCCTAGGATGCATCTGATTTTCCTTAGCTTCAATTTTATTCACCCATACTAAATATGATTTGCTACTTTTTCTCAATGCACATTTAGCCTGTGTGTGGCTAAGCAATGGAAAATTATCTAAGGTGTGTGTACCATGTAATGTGATTTGTTTTCCGTTAGAATGAATTTTCATTGAATGTGTGGAATAATCTATATCGGGATTGTATTTATGATGCCAAGGCATTCCTAAAATAATGTCACTAGATTGCAAAGGCACAACCAATAAATTTTTGTGCTCAATATAATCACCAATTTTAATTTCTAAATCATGAACTTCTTGTGTACCATTGTATCTAGTACCTAAGAATGCAACTTTTATGCAATAATGAGTTGGAACAATACGTAAATTCAATTCTTTGACCAATTATGTAGAAATAAAATCATGTGTGCTCCCATTATCATGCAAAACAATATTTGTTACCATGCACAAGAGATTTCATAATTAATAATTGAATTAGTACCAATATCGTCATCATCTTCTGTGAACTGGCATTTCTTCATGGTCTTCATCTTCAGTCGCTCCCAAATAGTTAATGTGAATAGTTGCCTTTTTGGATTGACAATTCACCGCTAGATGTCCAGGTTGGTGGCACTTGTAGCAAACTATAAGCTTTGCTTTGGAAACATTATTGGTTATGGCTAGGAGTTTAGGTATGTTGGGATTTGGTTGGAAAGATGGCTTACGATTTGAATTTGTGTTTAATGGTAAAGCAGGAGGTCGTGTCTAGAATTTATGGAAAGAAGAAGGAACAAAGTGATTTTGATTGAATCTTTGAAAGTTAGATTTGAATTGCTTTGTACAGAAGTTATCATTAGTTGGAAATTGTTGTGGTCGCTTCTCTCATCCACGAATTTTGTCTTCAGCATCATGGGCTAAAGAAATCGCATCCTCCAAAGTCGTTGGCTTGAACATGTTCACCTCCGCATAAAAGTGACCAACCAAACCAGACATATACTTGCACTTGTGGATCGCCTTAGGTACATCTTCAAGCATTTGAAGTTGCAATAAGGCATTCCAAAAATGCTCAATGTATTGCGGAATAAGCTCAAGATCTCTTTGTTGCAGAAGATCCCACTGTTTAATTGCTTTTTCATGGGATTGAGGTGGAAGAAAATTTTGAAAAAATTTCTTTTGAAAAGTCTCCCAAGTAGTAGGACAATCAATACTTTTGTGGACAACAGTCCACCATAATGATGCTTTGTCCACTAAATGGTTAGTGACACATTTGAGTTTGTCTTTTTTGGCATACTGTTCTTCACTAAATGGTTAGTGACACATTTGAGTTTGTCTTTTTCGGCATACTGTTCTTCATGGAAATAATCATCAAACTAGTTGATAAAAGTGAGAATAGTTTTTCCATCACGTAGCCCATTAAAAGTACAAAATTTGAAATTTCTTTTACTTATCTTGGCTTCTTTCCTGATAGATTGTGCTTCGAGTGTTCGCATTGATCGTACATCATTTAACATCTTCAGATTGCGGTCCATCTTGATCGACAGTAGATCGTTGAAGAGTAGCCAATTGAGCTTGCAAAGTTTGACGTACTCTTCATTCCTCTTGAAGCTGCATCATAATTCGGTCAAAATTTTTCTCCACCGTTGGTTCCGGTAAATCACCTTCGGCCATAAAATCTTTCATAGTTTGATCGAACATCCTGAAAAATTTCAAACAACCTTACACACTCAAAATCTCGTTAGAGGGATGAGCGTAGCTCAAGGTTGGGTTTACAAGGCTTGCTTCTTTAAAAAAAAAAGGCTTTTTGGGATCTTTCTTCTTTGCGGTTATGGTAATTGATGAAGGTCTTCTTCAAGCGGAAAATAGACTGTGCATATCAGTTTGCTTGTTGGAAAACTGTCTCTATCAGAGTGCAGGTACAAACAGGGGCTTGTTAAAGGTTTGAAACGGGTTTAGGATAAGCTTAGTATGAACACTCGTTGAGAAGGAAATTGAAGAGTAAAGTCTTTAAGCTTTTAAAGAAAAGCTTTTACTAATAATTTAGCAATGTGTAGGACGATGATAGCTGTTTGTCGACGTCGACTGTGATGAGTACATCCTGCTGCCACAGTCACTAAAATCTTGAAGAGCTTAAGCTTTTTCTTAAGCTTTAAAGCTTATAAACTCAAACTAATTGAAATTCCCTTATCTGTTTCTCTGATAAGAAAACTCCTTGCAAAGGAACTTTCCGAGTGATCCTCTGTCAACAGAGAGTGGTCCTTCGCGATCCAACAGCACACAACAGGGGGTTCTTCACCACCAGGAACACGTTGGTATTGACGGTTCATGATTATAGAGCCTGTTTATTCCAAAGCTTCGCCTTTGCGTGAGATGGTAAGCGATTGGAAGCCCTTGATCTCAAGTTCGCTTTGATACCACTAGTGCGCAAATTGGATGTTGGATATGTACATAGCAAGCATTAAAAGGTCTCCAAGAACAAATAACTCTACTAAAACTCATAAAAATAAGAAGAGAGTTTGCTTGACATGAAGCAAAAAGACAAATTGGATACAATCTCCCCCCATGCCTTGTGTGAGCGCTTCACAAGGCATGTATTTATAAATTTATTCATCTCAAAGCTAAAAAATAGCCCAATTTTACAATTAGCATGCTTTGGCTTTTGTGTTTGCTTTTTTCCAAACAAAGAATAAAGTTGTTGGTGGGTAGCCCAAAAGTCCAGGATGTGCCCGAACACAATGTCTAATAATGAAATATTTAAACCGTGCACCCATGTGCATACAAAATAATAAATATTTATTAAGTGCTTCAATAAATAAGCGGCCTAAATAAATATTAGCATCACGCCTTTAATGATAAGACTCGCGCCCATAAAAAATGATAATTTCTTCTAGGTAATTTGAATACACGCTATCGCCCAATGCTTCCCAACGCCACCTTGCCTGCTCTACACATCAATTGAAGCATTCACAATTGTTAGAAAATAATAAAATTAAACAGACGAACTTGAATACCTAGTAGTCTTCAGCTACAAAATAAATAAATAGGTTGGAACTCTATCCTAACCTTAATTTAATATGAATGCACTCTAAACTCATAAATGTCCATTAATTTAAATATGTATTTTGAGGAATCACCCGCCATAGAATCATCCACATGCACATTAAATTAACATGATACCCGAAAAGGATAGGCATCCCCGTCAACTTCTCGCACAAGGAATCCACCTTGTGTACGAGCCCCGGAAAATAAATATAGTTTTATGGAATCCACCAAAAAACCTCACGGAATCCACTGTGGTCTCATAGAATCCACCGTGGAATATGCCTCTTGGCATCAGTAAGATCTTGGAAACAATTTGGAAAATATTAATGTGAAAAAATAATAGCTATATTGCTGGTATATAAGGTGTAAGGCACTTTCATTTTACCATCAATTAATACAAAAGTCTCTTATCTTACATCTTCTCTCTCTCTCTCTCTCTCAACTTCCATGTCTTCTCTCACCTCTTTCATGTATTTCTCTCTCCTCATTTAGACATTCTCTCTCCTCTACACTCCTCTCTCTCTCTTATAGTCTTGTCTCTCTTCTTTTTCTCTCTCCCAGCTCCCTCCTTTAAAATTGGTCTTTGATCCATTCTCAGTCATTTTTCAATTTTATTTTCTCCATTTTTTCTATTAGAAAATCTATGGACCTTTAGGTATAGTAGGTACTACATTACAAGAAGCATCTAAGTGACTAGTGGTCCTACAAGGAAGGAGGATAGTAGACTTGGAAGTTTTAATGGAATCTTGGACCAAATTGGAGGCAAATCACCAAAGATACTAGCACATTTTTCAATTTCAAGCTCATTTTAGTGGTGTTTTGACTAAAATGGAGGTGTTAGGCTTTAGCAAAGATTTAAAGTTTCTACTACTTTTATGAATCATGGTTTTCCTTTCTTCTCAAACCTTCTGCTTGAAGCTTCCATGGAAGTGCTACCTTGAAATCCTTTCATTACGCTCTTGTCTTCATGGATCTTGCACATAGGCCTCAATCATGAGCTTCCTTACTTTAAAATTTTGCAAAAGAGCACCCTATATGGAGGATGGAAGACCACATGTGCTTTTGAAGCATAATAAAAAATTGCACTGATTTTGAGATTGCACGAATAACAAATAACTCCTTCAATCCCATGATGTCAAGTTTTTATTGCTTCTAATGTTTCTCTTAATACGACAAGCCCCTCTTACAATCATTGAAGGTTATGGTGGAAGATTTGAAGCTATTTGCTTCTTTCTGCTTCTTTCTTCAATAGTATGAATAAGGTTAGTAAGCTCTAATTCCACATTTGTTCTTCAATCTCTTTTATTTATGGTATTGCATTATGGTAAAGACCATTGGAGGCTTCTATATGCTAAAGATTGAAGCCTATTTCTTGCCATTTACATTCTATGAGCTATATCATTTTCCCTTTTATCTCTTACAAACAAGGCCGCCATGAATTCTTAATGTAGCCTTCAAAATCTTTGCAATATTCATTAGTTTATTGTTCTAGGATTCTCCTATAACATGCTTACTTGAAGATCCCACCAACTTTATTAGGTATTATTCTTCCTTTCTTAAACTTGACAAACCTTACTATAATGGATTGTGATAGTAGTGGTATTTGACTAAAATATTAGTTGTTAGAGGCTCTAAATCAAATTTAAATGTCATTGGGAATCACCTACAACATTCATTCTACCCATTCAAGACAAGATTTGATCAAATCGTTCACTTCTTGAGCTTCATTCTTTCATACTAAAGCATGGACAATAGAGGTTACTAATTCTTCATCAAGAAGGCTTGAAGATAGAGGGATTTTACTTCTCTTAGGTTAAGAATCCTATCTACAATAGGAATACATGGATATTTTGCAAACATTGGTTGCATTGGAGACATCTTGTAGACTACAAGCTTGAATTTTGGGATTCATCAACAATCTTGCAAATTTCTTAGCACTGAGGGCTTTAGGCAGCTGGATACATTCTAAATTGAAGGATTATTCATCAAAAAGCTAAATTATTGAATGTTGAGATATTGAGCTCTACATGACATGGCATTCACTATGTTCCTTAGTGATATAGCACTATGATACCACTACTATTATACATGGTATGACAGTTGAAGAGAGGTTTATGGATAGAAAGCTGGAACTATTCTATTTAAAAGTATTTGGATGTATTGCTTATGTGAATATTCTTGATGAGTTGCACAATAAATTGGATCCAAAAATAAATTTTTAAATATTTGTTGGATATTCTCTTAATTAGAAGGGATATAGATGTTATAACCTTGTTACACATGAGTTGAGAGTTAGCAGGGATGTTGTTTTTTATGAAATGGGTAGTTGGTATAGTAGTATACATAATATAATTGGGTTTGATGGGCATGAAAGTATGGCTATACAAAAAGTAAATCAGCAGTCATAGACATTGAGTGGACCACAAGAGTCTTCTAGTCATAGTTTTGTTGATAGACCTTGAAGTGGCAGATTGAGATAGCGTGTTACTCCACCAAGTACATCACAAATCAAGAAAAGCTAAAGAGAAAGTTGGGGACTCACCTATTGTGAGAGATGTATCATCAGGTTTCTCTCATGGTGATACTATTTCAGATAGCTCTGAGTACAGCTTGGATGAGGAGTTTGGAATTTTGTCTATTAAAACACTTAGTGTGTGTGGAAGGCACAAGATAATGTTAAAGCTCTTAGTAGTGATCCAGATCTATGCAGGTCAAGTAGAATGAGAAAGCCAATGCAATGATTGACATATGATAGCTATGTAGCTCATCAATATGCATACATAGTTAAGGTTATGTAAGATGTGGAACCCACTTGTTTTGAGGATGCAAGTGGGTAATGAGTATTAGAATTGTGTGATGGATGAAGAATACCTGCACTTATAGATAATGACACATAGGATTTAGTACCCTTACCTAAAATAAGAAAGCTATTGACTGCAAATGGGTTTACAAGGTTGAGATGGATCTATTGAGCACTATAAGACAGGATTGGTTGCCGAAGGGTATGCACACACTCATGGAGTTGATTATGAGGAGACCTTTGTTCCACTAGCTAAAATGGTTAGTATAAGGGGATGTCATAGAAGTGGTTGCATCAAAAGGTTGGATCATGCATCAAATGGATGTTAAAAATGCCTTCTTGTAGGGGGAGTTGTATGGGCTGAAGCAAGCACCTAGGATGTGGCATGACAGGATTCTAGAACACATTGTTAGCATTGCATTTTGTAGAGCACAATCTTATCACTCGCTTTTTTTATGCAAGAGTTGTGGTCATTACTATATATGTGGATGATTTAATCATTGTGGGTGATACACTGAGGTAGAGATTGATAATGTGAAGGATCTTCTAAGGCTCAATTTGAGATGAAGGATTTGGGAGAGTTGCGCTACTTCCTTGGCATAGAGATAAGTAGGACTCTAGAGGGTATGTGGCTATCACAGAGAGAATATGCATTGCATATGTTGAAGAAGTATGGTATAACTGATTGAAAGCCTATTTCTATACCTTTGGATGTTAATGGTAAGCTTAGTATACATGAGGGTGACTTGATTGAGGATGTCACTATGTATTGAAAGATTGTGGCAGCCTTATTTATTTGATGATCATTAGGCTAGACCTAAACTATACAGTTGGTTTAGAGAGTTAGTTTATGTAGCTTTTGTTAGATGTTGTCAATGCCCCACCCTCATAAGGTGCCACCAATGATCCATGGTGCTCAAAGTTGTAAGGCCCCCATTATGAGAAGAAGCCAAATGTGAGCTTGGACATTGGTTGAGTCCTGACTTACATATTAGATGAGGTCTATGTGATCGTATGGCAAAAAGGTGACCATTGTGGGTCTAATCATTGGGTGGGACTGAGTAGTTAAGCTGGTAGCAACTCGAGGCACATTGCATCAAGTTGCAGGGTAAGGCAGTTAAAAGGGCCCCCTATTTTGGGGTTCGGGGGCCACGAAAGTGGCGGGGGTTCGGGGGCAATGGCCTCGACCCGACAGTAAAGGGAATATTCCTTGGAATATTCCTTGGCCGACTAGTGGAGGCTCATATGGTAGGTCGGTCATGCCAACCTAACTGCCTTCACGGGCTATAAAAGCTAAACCCCTTCACATCCTTCGATCATCTATCTTTCACCCAGTCAAAGTTGTTCCAGCTAGCCTTAAGCTCTTCACCTATCTTTTGTCTATATCACCATCTAAGCTTCACTGTGGAAGCACACGGGTGGACAGAGCCATCTCTGTATCAGTTGTTTGGAGCTAAAGAAATTTTCTAATTCTTCTCTTATCTGTTGTGTGCTCTCTATCTCTATCTCTTTCTTAGATTCTGTTCGCTGTGCCGTGTATTTTTTACATGGTATCAGAGCCTAGTGGGACTCTAGGGATCGAAGAGTGCGCAAGAGGCAAAGGCTTCAATAGCAAAGAGGAACAATGTCGTCTTCCAGTAGTGGTTCTAGCGCATCAAGAAGAGGTGTAGGAGGTGGTGATGCTGTACCATCTATTCAAACATTGAGGATTCGTCCACCAACCTTCAGCGAAGGAAAGTTAGATGGTACAAACTATACCTTATGGAAGTTCAAAATTACAACTATCCTTGATTCTTATGAGCTTTTGGAGACTGATGTAAAACCACAATCTACCCCCGACCCATCAAATCCTAGTATGATGTTTCCTCCGAATGTAGATCTTCTACGAGCTTGGAAATAAAGGAATGCAGATGCATTGTGTGCCTTAGTTACAAGTTGTTCTGACAGTGTTTTGACTTTGATTTAGCATACAACCAAAGCATCAGAGGCTTGGAATGTACTGAGGAGTCAGTATGAAACACGAAACCAAACAAGGATTTAAAACTTGGAGAATCAACTAGCAACGGAGAAGTTTTCTGAAGGAGAGATAGTTGAAGCATTCATCACTTGGATTAAGAATCTGCGTGACCAGATGGCTGGTGCTGGGATACAAAAGACTAGCGAGGAGCTAGCGAGGAGGTGTCTTCCGATTTGTCCACAAAATTTTGATGGACTAATAATTTCCCTCAATACTCAGGTGAGACCTCAAGCTTTGAGTTTTGAGGAGTTTTGTGCATTATTGCTGGAGGAGGAGTTGAGGCTGAAAGCTCGAGAAGGAAGCAACAATGGAGATGCTGCATTCTCTGGCAATGCAAAAGGCAAAGGTGGTTCCTCCACCAAAAATGATGGTGACAAAAAGAAGAAGGGTAGTAAGAAGAAGTTTCAAGGAGAGTGCTTCTACTGTAAGAAGAAAGGACATGCAATCGTAGATTGTCATGTCAAGAAGGCAGATGAAAATAATGGTACCATTAAAAGTAAAGGGAAAGAGGCAGCCAATACGGTTGAAGCAGAGTTGGAGTTATTCATGGCGACCATTAAGGAGGTGTGCTCCTCAGTGCAAGAAGAATCTACCACTGACTCATGGGTGTTGGATAGTGGAGCCTCCCGTCACATGACCAAGAAGAAAGGTCTATACAGTTCTATGTAGCCTCTACAAGAATCCATCATTGTGATGGTTAGAAATGATGCAAAATGCCCTGCTGCGGGCACAGGTACTATTTCATTTGTTGCTGCAAATGGTGATGTCAAAAAGCTTTCAAATGTGTTGTATGTTCCCGAAATTAGGGAAAATCTGTTATTAGTTGCTGCCATAACTGATCTTGGTCATGAAGTGAGGTTCAAGAAGACAGGTGCAGAAATTCTTGACAATGATGGCAAATTTGTTGGCAAAGGAGAAAGAAGGAACAACCTATATGAGGTAAGTGCTCTTACAGCCACCGTTGGAGTGGGCACAAGTAAGCTTTGGCATGAAAGGTTTGGACACATTGGATTTGCAGTGTTGAAGGAGATGCACAAGAAAGGTATGGTTGCTCACCTACCTGCAATGAATGAATTGAAGGAACCTTGTGAAGCTTGTATGATGGGAAAGCAACAAAGAAAGGCATTTGCACAAGAAAGCAAGAATAGAGCACATGCTTCTCTAGAGTTGGTGCATGCTGACTTGTGCAGAAAGATGCCTACACGGGCCTTGGGAGGATCTTCTTATTTTATGTTGATTGTCGACGACTACAGTAGCAAGATGTGGGTGTACTTCCTTCGTGATAAGGCTCAAGCTTTTGGTAAGTTTAAAGAATGGCTAACACTTATTGAGAATGAAACATGGAAAAGTGTGAAGAAATTTAGAACAGATGGTGGTAGTGAGTTCAATTCAAAGGAGTTTGAAGATTTTTGCAAGAGCAAAGGGATCAAGTGTCAATTGACGATGCTCACATACCTCAGCAGAACGCTGTTGTGGAACGCAGGAATCGCACTATTGTGGAGATGGCAAGATGCATGCTAAAGGGCAAGGGATTGCCTAACCATTTTTGGGATGAAGCTGTTAATACTGCAGTCTACATTTTAAATCGGAGCTACACAAAGGCTCTAAAGGGAAAAACACCTCATGAGGCTTACATTGGTAAGAAACCATTTGTCTCTCACTTTAGAATTTTTGGATGTGAATATTATGCACATATTCCAGATGAGAAGAGAAACAAGTTACAATCAAAAAGCAGAAAATATATATTCTTGGGTTATAGTGATGAGCAGAAGGCTTACAAATTATATGACCAAGAAGCAAAGAAGATCATCACGAGCCGTGATGTAGTGTTCAAGGAGTAGCTACATACAGTGGAGGAGGAGAAGGCAAGTTCTTCCACTTTATCATTAAGCGAAGAAGTAGTCCACTATGAGCCTGTCTCGAGAGTTGTCCCTATCCTTAAGGAGGAGGAAGTATCATCTTCAGATGATGAGGAAAAAGTTCACCAAGCTGACATCACCCCACCAAAAAATCCTTTGCCGCATTGGGTGAAACAGCTCTATGACCACAATAATCCTATGCCCACATCTGTTGAGGAGAAGGCAGACGGACCAAGGAGGTCTCAGAGAATAGAGGAGCAAAGGAGGGCTTTTTCTCACATAGTCAATATGGCCTTGATTGCTGAGATTATGAGAGAAGTAAAGAAGCCAACTGACTTAGAAGAAGTACTTGTTGCAGATCCAGCATGGAAGTCAGCTATGCAAGCCGAGTATGACAACATAGTGAAGAATGACACTTGGGAGCTAGTGGATCGACTAGCAAAGCAGAAAGTTATTGGCACCAAGTGGATTTGGAAGGTAAAGTACAAGGCTGTAGGAAAGTACAAAGCTAGACTGGTTGCACAGGGTTTTTCAGAAGTTGAAGGGTTTGATTTTCAAGAGTCATTTGCCCCAATTGCCAAAATGACCACTATTTGCACAGTACTTGCAGTGACTGCCCACAAGTAGTGGCCAATTTACCAAACAGATGTTAAGTTAGCGTTCTTAAATGGTGACCTCAAGGAGGAGGTGTATGTGACTCAGCCACCAGGATTTGAGGCCCCTCAGTCTGAGAAAAAAGTGTGTAAGCTGAAGAAGGCATTGTATGGGCTGAAACAAGCCCCCAGAGCATGGTACCAGTGGATAGATAAGTTCTTTTTAAGCTTAAACTTCAAAAGATGTGCCTCAGATGCTAACTTGTATGTTTACAAGGATGGTGAAAAGTCTGTAGTGATTGTCCTATATGTGGATGACCTTCTTATTACAAGTGACTATGAAGATATGATTAAACAAACTCGAAAGGCTTTGAGTTTTGAGTTTGAAATGATAGACTCGGGCTTGCTACACTATTGTTTGGGAATTGAAGTTTGGCAAGAGCTAGGAAATATCTTCATCTCTCACAAAAGAAGTATGCATGGGAGATCTTGAAGGCATTTGGCATGACCGAGTGCAAGGAGATAGCTACACCTATGGAGGTGAATGCAAAGTTATTCCATTGAGGATACATCAACATTGGTAGACATTGGGAGGTACAGAAGGATGGTTGGCAGTTTGATCTACTTGTGTAATACCAGATCAGATATTAGTTTTGCTGTTGGTGTTTTGAGCAGGTTCTCAAACAAACCTCATGAGAGTCATTGGAAGGCTAGGATATGGGTGCTTAGATACTTGAAGGAAACTCTTGACTATGGTATCACATACAGTTTCGGAACTTCTCTTGTGGGGAATTGTGACTCAGATTTCTAGGAAGTTAGTTTCTGGTTATTATTTCTCTTTGGGTTAAAGATTTCTCTCTTGGATTAGTAAGAAGCAGCCAACAGTGGCATTGTCTTCTACCGAAGCAGAGTACAAGCCAGCTTGTTTTGCTGCATGTGAAGCAGTATAGTTGAGAAGGATCCTATGGCATATGGGAGTGCAGGATGAAGAACCAACTATGCTAAGATGTGACAATTAGAGTTGCATCGCCATTGCCAAAAATCCAGTGTTTCATACACACACTAAACATATAGAGATCCAATATCACTATGTGCGTGATTTGATGGAGGATGGGATAGTGCAACTAGTCTACTGTTCAACAGAGGAGAATGGAGCAGATATCTTCACCAAAGCACTTACGAAGGATCTACTTCAAGTTTATCTTTAGAGACTCCGCATTGGGCCGAGGAGATAGTTCACCTAGGCATGGACATTGAGGAGGAGTGTTAGATATGCTCAATGCTCCACCCTCATAAGGTGCCACCAATGATCTATGGTGCTCAAAGTTATAAGGCCCCCATTATGAGGAGAAGCCAAATGTGAGCTCAGACATTGGTTGAGTCTTGACTTGTATATCAGATGAGGTCTATGTGACCGGTTGGCAAAAAGGTGACCATTGTGGGTCTAATATTTGGGTTGGACTGAGTAGTTAAGTTGGTAGCAACTTGAGGCACATTGCATCGAGTTGCGAGGTAAGGGAGTTAAAAGGGGCCCCTATTTTAGGGTTCGGGGGCCGCAGAAGCAGCCCCTAGTTGGGGGCTCCCAAGGGGGACCAGTGGCCCCCCGACGAGGGTTTGGGGGCAGCACCCTTGGCCCAATGGTAAAGGGAATATTCCTTGGAATATTCCCTGGCCGACTAGTGGAGGCTCATATGGTAGGTTGGTCACGCCAACCTAACTGCCTTTACGGGCTATAAAAGCTTAACCCCTTCATAGCCATCGATCATCTATCTTTCACCTAGTCAGAGTTGTTCTAGCTAGCCTTAAGCTCTTCACCTATCTTTTGTCTAGATCGCCATCTAAGCTTCACTGTGGAAGTGCACGGGTGGACAAAGCCATCTCTGTATCAGTTGTTTGGAGCTAAAGAAAATTTCTAATTCTCCTCTTATTTATTGTGTACTCTCTATCTCTATCTCTTTCTCAGATTCTGTTCGCTGCATTGTGTAATTTTTACAGCTTCCATGGAAGCCACATTTGTGTGTAATGGGACACACACATTGGGCTATGTTAAGTATACATTGGAATATGCCTTATTCTACCGTACATATATACCATTGGGTTTGCATGGTTACACAAGGTTGATAGTATTTTGAAAAGGAGATCTACCATTAGTTTTATGTTTTTCTTTCGGAGTGTTGCCATTACTTGGAGCAACAAGAAATAACCCAAAGTTGCCTTGTCTAGTACAGAGGCAAAGTATGGAGGTGTTGCAATTATAGCATGTGAGGTATCTTGGTTACACAAGCTACTTGGTGATTTGGAGATGTAGGTGGATAAGAAGGTTATAACCTTAGTAGCATTCAATTGGCTAGGAACCCAATGTGCATAGAGGATCAAGCTGCTAACATTTTCACCAAGGCCTTGGGTGTTGAGATGTCAAGCTCTACATGAGCTAGCATCTCGTTATGTGCCTTGGAGATGTGGCACAATATTATTCACTATTGTATTAGGTGACCAACATGAGGATATGTCAATGATTCTATGGCTAGACTATACCCACATAGTCCACATTCATTGTGCCACCTTTTCTTTCCTAGGAGATACACTTAGTGACCGTATACATAACTTGTAGTACTTTCATATTAGTCTTTTATCATATTATAGACTCAATTATTTTGTGTAGAAGAAGAAGAAGATTCTAGCCCTATCTCTTTGTGTTCTCAAGTCTCCATTGCTTTTGTGTGTGTGTACTCTTGGGTGCTTCACCTCTCTCTTCTCTGGTCTATTTTCATTGAAGCCATGGATTACATGGGAGCTTATGGAAGCTCTTGAAACTCAAATTGGATCATCTAATTTTCATCAATTAGTAAGAGATACTCAATTCTTAGTCTCTTTTTTTCTTTAATCCTCTTATTGGGATATCATTCATTTGTTGCAAGAGAGATAAGAATTGATAATACATTTTATTGAAGCTCATTATTTGTATGGATTATGCATCCCTCTTTATTTCAATGAATATTAAAATTAATGAATATTTCATTGAAACAATTGGCTCAAGAATCAATTTGGATTATATATATATTTTTGATCCTACACATAACTTGTTGTTGGCTGATTTGCACACCCCCAAGCCTCGAAGGCCATGCATGGATTTCATTTTACTACTTCCTAGGTACAATGATCATGAGTGCTAGAAACAAAGTATTTTGTTGAAGATTCAATCTTACATCAATTTTGATAGGATACTTGAGTATTTACTGTCATTTGAGTACAGATTACAAGCTAAAACACAGTGCTACCAAGGTTTACATGTTTAAACAAGTTCTTGGGAGCCTTTTACATGAGTTTTCCAGATTTGGTGGAGTATTTTTGGATCTATTTAGTTGGGATATAGATCTTGCAGGAGTAATTTCAATATATATAAGTCAAACAATGGTTATCATGGGGTTTAGAGGCCTTATAAAGGGTTTATAGGTGGTTTGAGACCTCAAATAGGGCATTTACAACTTGCCGAATACTTTTATACAACCATAGAGAATTGTTTCTAGAATTAGCTATTTACTTTTTGTTATAGATTTTTTTTGCTCATATCAAAGAGGCAATTATTAGCTTTTATTTTAACCAAAAGTTAGGTCACTTGGAGTTTCCTATAAAAAATTATAGCCAAAACACTAACAATAGGTCTAGTTGGACTGTACTCTAAAAATGGTAGGGAACAAGGGTAAAGGCAAGGATAATGAGGATCTATAGTAGTAAACCAAAGATTCCAAGGACCTTAATATTGGAAATATTCATGGGGATAATTATAAGGAGGATTCATGTACAATGGAAGTCTATGGTACATTGAATAATAGCTTATGTCAGCATAAAACAAGGCATTCAATTAGATATAATGAATTACTGGATGTTATGAATAAGTTTGGGAATCAAACTTAATCCTCTATTGTTAAGCTCACTACTCAAATTACAATATGGATGGACTTCCAAATGCAAGAGAGCTAGAAATAGAGACAAGAGAAAGAGAAAGGGAAGGAGTATATGAATCAAACTTAGTCTTCTATTAATAAACTTATTGTTCAAATTGGAAAATGGATGGAATTCCAAATGAAAGAAAGGGAGCAGGAGAAGGAGCCACACATCATTGTAGATAAAGTGCCAAGTCCATCAACCAATGCAAATCCTATTGTTAACCCTTCGAGTATCCTAAGGAAGATTTTGCATACCACTTATGAGATAGGTGAGGCTTCACATAAGGGCATTGACCATTCGGGCAAGGCAAGTGGAGGTGGTTTCTTTGCCACTAGAGCACCCGTTCCATGTGTTAGGTCTCGACCCTCTTTTGGCAGAGACACTAACAATGGTAACTTTGGTGGCACACATAATTATCAGTCCCATGGTGGATAGCCAAATTATGGTGATAGAGAATGGAGGGATAAGATCATACTATCCAAGTATAATTGCCAATCATATTCTCCATTAGACCTTGAGGAGTAGCTTTCTAAGTTGGAAGATTACTTTGACATATTTCCTAGGGATGATGATTGAAAGATCTATTTTTCCACCATACACTTGGAGAATTTTACCATTAAAGAAAATTTGAGGTCTTTAAAATGCTCTCTAAGGGATTTTGATCAAAATATTTCCTTAAAAAATGGGGGAACAATTATATTTTTGCAAATGGACTCCAAACTTACAGAAGATTGCATTTTTTGAATGTACTCTACACAATATTTCCAATGATATATAGCATGATGGGGTTTCAAGATTGGATGAGTCTAGATTCTATAAATTTTCATTTGTGCTCTTAAAAGTTTTTGTAATGGTAATATTCCATAAGCAAAGGGAATCTTTTATGTAGCTTCGATGTTCCACTTCCAAACCTTATCAACCCACATATCATTGAAAAGCTCTTGAAGAGTATATTCTAAACATGCAATCTTTGATAAGTTTGGAGTTCATTTAACAAAATTTTATCTACCCCTATTTTTTGAGGAATTGTTTTTTGTCAAAGTCTCTTACAGGGTGTTTTCAAGAACACCATTAGGTAGACACTTAAGAAGATTTTGAGATGCTCATGGTGTAGGTCTTTGTTTCCCTTGTGGAAAAAGAAAAGCTTGCTAGACATTGGTATGTCATAGAGCAAAGGAGTCTTTCTATGAGAGAATATAGTAGTCAAATTTTGACCTTACTATGTATGTGGAGTATGTCACATAGTGATGATGTCAAACTTCACAAATACATGTATGGTCTAGATTCTAGTCTTTCAGTTGGATGTGATTGCACAATCCCCTACAAGGTAGTTTAGAGCTATTGAGTTGGCTGAACGGTATTCCAGGAAATATATGAGAGAAAATCCTTCGTAGTTACCTTTTGGGTAGCAAAGAAATACATTGAAGGAAGGCTAGTTGGGGACATGTTATGGGAAAACAATATGCCATTTATTAGCTCTACAATTCCTACATATGCATATGATTTTTAGATTACAAATGGTAATAAAGTATGGAATCAACATGTTGAATTGAAGCCTACTTCTACTCTTCCTCAGATAATGATAAAGTCATTCCAATGGACCTCTATAAGGATCGAAATAAAAAAGGTTTATGCTTTGAGTGTGGAGCAAAGTATTCACCAAGCCATACTTCCAAGAGTGTCTATGGCAACACCAAAGTTAACATTATGAATGTCTATAAAGACTTGGAGTATGAGTTAATGCATGAAGATGAAGTTGTACATCAGTTTTATGACCCAAGGGATACTTTGGATGATACCTACCATTTTTATTCAAGTAGATGATAGATTGTTATTGGATTGATATTTCTTGATATTTATTTGGACAAAATTCTAATAATGGATTCTTGAAGCACTATTGGCTAAAGTCTAGCTAAATTGGCTCTATTATATTGTACATAACATACAACAAGTTAACCTACTTTAGAGTAGATTTTATCCTATTATATTTTTAGTAACTATACAAGTTCAAAGTATTCTTTATGAGCTCTATTTTGATACGTGGCACTCCCAGTAAGCTATCTATTGTTTGCAAGTGTTCTTGCGCATAGGTTTGATACTCATGTGGTCCATCCTTGGTTATGGCACATTCATTGTGCCACATCTTCTTTCGTAGTGGGTTCACACTTAGTGATCGCTTATACATACATTGTGGTACTTTCATATTAGTCTTTTATCATGTTGTAGACTTAGTTCTTTTGTGTGGAAGAAGAAGAATAAGATTTCAGCCCTATCTCTATGTGTTCTCAAGACTCCATTACTTTTGTGTGTGTGTACTCTTGGGTGCTTCACCTAGACCCTTTCCTATTGTCCATTTTCATGGTATCAGAGGTGTCCCATGGCTATACGGAGCTTGATTAAAGGCTAAGGTAAAGGAAATGAAGCATGAAAGCAAGCAAGCAAGCACCGAATAGTAAGACTCTCTTCCACATTTCTCGATTTGCCTTAGGTTATAATCGCATAAGGCTCCTGAGACTGGTAGGAATATAGTTTTCAATTGCTATGATTTTGGATATTTGAGGTCATTTCAACCTTTGTTCTAGACTTGCAAGTAGTCCCAATACTAGTTTTTGAATATGTTGTAGTTTTGACTATATCTATTATTTATAGGTGCACAAGTTACAAAATTGAAATATGTAAAGTTTCAAGTTTTTATTAGGTTACAGACACAAAAGACATATGCATATAGATTGCAAATTGTAATTATTATATGGTAGTCAATGAAAAAAGTTGCAATTTAGCTGTGGTGTCCCTAATATAATCTTGATTGTAGTTTTTGCAAGGTTTTTTGTTTTGTCAAAATATCTGACAACTTCAACTACATTGTCAACAAGAAGCTTGATAAGAAAAATTATGCTGCATGAAAGTTGAAGATGAAAATTCTCTTGAAGAGCAAAGGTGTTTAGAATTACATTGAATGAGACATGGCAACATCACTTGAAGTTCTTGCATGAAATGCTACTAAAAAATAGGTAAAGGCTAAGAAAGATTGGGAGTAGACATAGAGTAAAATCATGTATTGGTTGTATGTTTTAGTGTCATAGATAGCATGATGGGCTATTTGTAAAAATCTAAAATCCCCACTATTGCATGGAAGAGTTTGCTAAGGTTTTTCAAAGTAAATACAAAGGCCAGCAAGCTGTAGCACAACTGAACCAAGGGAAAAGAAGGAACCTATCAATTAATGATTATGCCTTGAAGATTGTTGAGATGGTAAGCTCAACACGTGCGGATATTGATAATGGACTGCCTCACTAGATGGGCCCGCATGTCTACACTTAGCATGTCGATGGTCATTATGATCCTCACATGGCCACTAACTTATCACATATTATATTTAGTTTGTTGTGCCTACCTATAGCTAGCATAGTTATGGCACTGACCGATTAGTATAGTCAATGATACAGTATTTGACTTAGCATGCAATTTTCCTTTATGTTGTATCTTATCTATACTTTGTGTACATTGTATTGTGCGTGAAAAAAGAAGAGAAAACCAACAAGGAAATGTTTTGGCCTCCATATCTCTTCTTGTGTTATTGAGTGAGCTTCCTCTTATGTGTATGGTGTGTGTTTGGTGTAAGAGCTCAAACAAGTCCCCCCACCACACGATTCTTGACATGGTATCAGAGCAGCACCACTGACAAAGGCTAGTTTTGAAAGCTGAAGTGAAGGAGAAAAAGTAATGATTCAAGCAAGAAACCGATCCATAAGAAGCTCTCCCATTCTTTCACTCTTTCTCTTGGATAGTGCCTGTGGAGGCATTGAAAGCAAGGCAGAGTAAAAATCTTAGATTGTTGTGAGATTCAGTGTGCAAGCATCTGAGACCAATTTAGGCTCCATTTTAGAGCTGCAAGGTTGCGGATAGTAGTTTCACGGTATGTTGTGATTTTGGCTATATTGACCGCTGAAAGTGGGTGCATAAGTTGTAGATTTTGAATGTGTAATTTTAAGGTGTTTGCTAGGAAGCAAACATAAGTTTTATTTGTAAACATGTTGTAGGTTACATGTACCATTGAGCAATAAGTAAAAAAGATTGCTTGTTGTATTGCTTTGCATTTATTGTGAAAGGTCACAGAAGATTTGCTTGCTATTTTATATATTTTTTGTGATAATGGCAAAGAACAATGGAAATCACATCATTGAGAAGCTGGACAAGAACAACTACCCTTCATGGAAGTTTTGTGTGACAAATTTTCTCATTGAAAAGGGCCCTTATGAGTTTATTTTAGGGGAAGAAAACGAGCCAAAGGTGAGTATCCTTGTGATTGCAAATGAATTAAAGGTGTGGAAAGAATGGAATGAAAAGACAAAAAGTTAATGTATTGGCTATTTGTAGCCATTGATAATACTACACTGGGACATATCAGGATTGCAAAAACTTCACATGTGGCTTAGGCAATTTTTGAGAACATGTTTTTAGCAAATATAAAGGCACAAAAGATTCAACTCAAGCAAGAGCTGAATACCTTGAAGAAAGGAAAAATGCCTGTCAATGAGTATATTTTGAAGGTGAGAAGCATTGCAGATGCTTTAGTAGCGATTGATGCAATATCTAATGATGATGATTTGGTTTCATTTACTTTGGGTGGCCTTAATAATGAGAAGGCTTGAAAATTATTTGTCACTTCTATATATGTATGCAAGCCATTTCTAGATTTTGATGAGTTGGTCTCTCTCATGATTATTGAAGAGATTAACATCCAAGGTGACTCATCTGAAAGAAATGGTGAATAAGTCCAAGCATTTTACTCAAGTTTAGGAAGGGGACATGGTAGATCCTCTTTGAGAGGTCATGGTATGGAACATGTTGGTGATAACTAGCCAAATAGGTTAAATCAATAATTTAGTGAAATGCAAGTTTTAGGAGGCCATGGAAGCTTTAGAGGTAGGGAAGCTCTAGAGGAAATGATGGATGGTAGAATATAGGTTTTGAAAATTCTGCTATTGTTTGCTATTATTGTGGAAAAATAGATCATATTGCCCATTGTTATGCTAAGAAGGATTATATCCACAATGGTGAATTGCAGAGCAAGGAAATTATGCATTGTCTTCATGATAGAATGAAGACAAAAATGATGTCTATTTGTTATGCAGCATATGATGAATGTTGTTACAAGAAAAGGGATACATGATGATGTATGATATGTTGATTCATGTGCATCTAGTCATATGACCAATCATACTGAATGGTTTGGAGAGATACATAACTTATAAAATCCAAATTATGTGAAGATGGGTGATGATTTAGGACACCCAATTTCACACATTGGAAAGGTTCCCTTGTCCTTGCATGATTGCCAGACAAAGAGTTTGCTAGATGTATTACATGTGCCATCAATCACAAAGAATTTAGTGTCTGTTGGACAAATGGTAGAGCAAGGATTGCAAGTTTGATTTAATGCAAAAGGTTGTTTTGTAGAAGACTTTAATGATAAGTGCAGGTTGGTCACAAAAGAAAGTGGAGTTGGTCTCATGTTCACTTTAGATGCTGGAATTCCTGCAATGAATGCTACTATGTATGCTACAGAAAAAGGGGTGGTTGTAGACCTTGAAATATGGCATAAGTATATTGGACATGCAAATGTGAAAAGAATAAAATTAATACAGTCCAAAGGATTGGTTACAGGGTTGCTTTATTTTAGGGTTATAAAATTCCATAAAGTGTATGAAGAATGTCAATTTGCTAAGCAAGAAAGACAACCCTTTTCACATGATAGAGATGTGAGTAGAAATATACTTGTGTATACATAATCTATCTCTTGGTAGAAACAAATACTTTGTCATGTTTATTGATAATTGTTCAAGGAAGCCATGTATATATTTCATGAAGGAAAAGAGTGATGTGTTTAAGCACTTCAAATCTTTCAAGGGAGTTGTTAAAATAGAAATAGGCTTGAAAGTTAAGTGCTTGCTCTAATGAGTTTAGTGGCTTCTTGAGGTCTCATGGGATAATAAGACAGTTTACTTGTAGGTCCACACCACAATAAAATGGGGCTGTAGAAAGAAAAATAGACATATTGCAAAAGTTACATGAGCATTGATGGCTAAAAAGAATATGCCAAAATATTTTTGGTCTGAAGCTATTCATACAGGTGTCTATATTATGAATAGAACTCCCACAACTACAGCTCATGGAATGACCCCCAAATAATGCTTCACAGGCAATAATTTTGATGGATCACACTATTGGGGGTAAAGGCGCCTTCGCCTAGCTGCCCATGTATTACTACACTGACAATCACTGCCACTGCACACTGCAGGGTGGCGGGCGCCCGTCACCGTCACTTTATTCTTTATTCTTTTAGTGAAAGTTTGAATAAAGGAAGGCCCGGTCACACATTGTGACTATTGGAGTTCCCATTTCTTGTCTCTCTCTTTCTTGCTCTTGCTCTCCCGCCATAGCTATCGGGTGCAAGTTTCGATCCTTCTCACCTTTCAACTAGTATTAGAGCACTCTTGAGCTTGGCTCGTGGCATTCTCAGCTTCCCATCGACTCCCCACTCGCATTGGGTCTCCTTCCTCGCAGCCATAACTCATTCTCTTGAGCTCCCGTCACTCCTTGGCTTCCCGAGCTTCTTCCTGGCCTATTGAGGCACCATCAAGGCATTGACATTGAGGTATTGCTTCATTATTTCAGAGATTTATCTCAGTCCATAGGTTTAGGTAAATAGGGTTTTCATAGGTTGTGGGCAGCCATAGCTCACACCTCTTGGAGCTTCCTTCACCTAGATCTTGCTTCCAGCCTATCAAGGCTTGCTGAGGCTTGGTGTAGGCCTTCTTTGGCCCCCATTTGTGCCCCCTTTGGGCCCCATTTTTGACACATGGGACAGCAGACCCCCCAGCCAGCTCACGTTGTTTTTGCGCCTGTTTCAAAATCTGGCCCAAAAATCACTATTTTTGTCATATCTCGGGCATTCGAAACCCGATTCAGGCAAGGTAAGAGTCTAAGTTGGGGTTTTGGCACGCTTCGGATGTGATGATGATGTCGGATTTGCCAAATTTTAATGATACACTATTTCGCAACAGATTTCAGGTCTGAGACAACATGTATTTGTATGTCTATGGCTTATGTGATGCTTCTACTGATGTCTATTGATACCGGATCACTTGTGGATGTTATGCCTCTTATGTGAGACACATTTGGAGCTGATTTAGCTCAGTCATTGATTTTTTTTGAACAATCCTAGATTTGTCTAAAATAGGGCAACCACCTGTTACTTCAATTTTATGCTTACAGGTCTTGGCATTTGATGCCTGATTATTCCCGGTTGGTGCCTATACATATGGGAATGTATGCCTATGGTTTGCCTATGGATTTGAGATTGGATTGAGCACTGATTTGCTCAGTTTACATAGGTTATATGCTGCTGGAAACTTCAGGGATGAAGCTATTTATGCTACAATTGGGTTATGCCTATTGTTCACGGGGTGCTCCCCCGGCTACTCAATATGATGTAATGATGTATTTGGACTATGCCACATGTCTTGTTTATGCTCCGGAATGCTTTTGAGCTAATATTAGAGCTCGATTTAGGTTTGACTATCACTTATTTGTAGCTGGCTTTTCATCTATGACATGGTTTATGCCTAGGCTACCTAGTACACGTTACGATGTCTTGGTGAATGCTTTATGCTTTGGTTGTGGATGGCAATTGTTTGAGCTCATCTCGACATTCATTTGAGTATTCCCTTGAGCAGTTGGACATTGACTTGGATTTTTCCATTACGACCTTGGATGCTATTGAGGCATTGTCCTGGTTACCTGTCTTTGGTACTTTGACTTGGTTTGCTTGAGTTGTTGAGCTCGTTTATTTGCCTTTTGAGCTAGTGGGAGCATCTTGTATACTTGACTGACATTGAGCAGGAGGTTTATGCTATTTTGAGCATTTTGCAGATACTTGAGACTTTGGGATCTCTTACACTTAAATGTTGCATGGTTCATGCACTGATATCTTGGAGTTACTTTTGACCTGAGCTTGGGCTTTGCACTCTTGTGAGCATACACCTACTGGTGTCAGGTCTTGCCAATGTTATGTATACTTTGCTCTATTGTCCAGAGGGTATGCCTACTCACTGACGGATCCTTTGGTGACATGTTTGGGTGTTTGCTCAGGGTCTTGATGACTGTTTGGTGCTAATTTATGCCCATTTATGGCTGGTTATATCTTGGTTGTCATTTATTGACTTGGTGCAGTGATTTGGTCAGAAATTGACTCTCGCAGTACCCTGCTGTCATTTATTACAGCAAGAATATAACTTCGGACTGACATGGATTTTTCATGCTGAAATATTCTGAAATGATGTACTTTCACTAGTACTTGGTGGTAGCAGCTTTGGTTACACTTTTCTCACCATTTTCTCTCAATTTTGGTGATTTTTTTGTCATTTTTTGCAGTAAACAACAAGTAGTCTTCTAGCCTGCATTATGGCGAGTTTGTCCAATGCTATTTTCGACATCACTAAGCTTGATGGTACGAATTACTCTTATTGGAAGAGCCAGATTTGGCAGGTGTTGGTGTAGAAATTGCAGATCAAACCATTGAGGTTCAGCGGGGGCAGCCGCCTGTAACTATGCCAGATGAGGAATGGTTTGAGCTTGATGAGTTATGCAAGTCCACTATTGTATTATCTCTCACAGAATAGGTTCATTACAATGTATTTTAGGAAGAACAGAGTGCATGGCAGTTGTGGGATAAAATCAAGAATCTCTATGACAAGAGAGGTCTAGCTAGTCAGATGTATTGGCTGAAGCAACTTATGGATCTGCGCATGAAGGAGAATGTGACCATGTCTGCTCACTTGAGCCAGTTCCATGCTATACTCAAGAACTTGACTTCGCAGGACATCACTTTTGCAGAGGATGTCACTCCTCTTTTCTTGCTTGGTACTCTTAATGAGTCATGGGATATATTTCGCACTGCATTATGTGCCTCTGCTGCTACCTTGAAATTATCTGATATTGAGAGTGCTCTTCTGCAGGAAGAGGTTAACCGTAAGAATTTGAATGCCTCTCGTGTGTCACATGCTATGACAGTTAGAGGCAGGAATGATGGATATGGAAAGCATGGCAGTGGTAGTGGCCATGGACAGGATTCTCAAAAATCTCGATCCAAGTCTCGTGGGAAGTCACATAGCAAATCTCATGGCAAGAATGCATACGTTACTTGTCACCATTGTGGGAAAAAGGGCCATATTAGGCCACAATGCCATGAACTGTGCAATGAAAGGTGCAAAGATAAGGGGAAAGACAAAGTGCAAGATAAGTCTTCTGATCACAACATAGTGTCTGCAAAGTCCAGTGTTAAAATTGAAGAGATCAATGTTATGCAGCCTGAAGATGTTGATGATGATGATTATATCCTTGCAGCTTCTTCTAGTGCTTCACAGATGACAACGATACACTTTATGTATGCACAGTGTTGGCTCTTGAACTCAGGTGTGTCCTTTCATGTGACACCTTGCCGAGAGTGGTTTCATTCATACCATATGGTTTCGGGTTCTGTGCACTTGGGTGATGACAGCTCTCTTGAAATTATGGGCATTGGTGATGTTAGGCTGCAATTTCCTTCTGGCAGCAGTTTTGTTATGTAGGATGTACATCATGTACCTGATTTGACATGGAGTCTCCTATCAACTGGACAGCTTCGTGACATAGGTTATCATGTATCTTTTGGAGACTCTGCATGGAAGATCACTCGTGGAAGACTTGTGATTGTGAGAGGTGCCAAGGATGGCAGCCTCTATCCCTTGATTGTATCTGCTTCTTTCCTTGATCATGTTTTGTCTGTGGGTTCTATCCCACATGCATCTCTTTGGCATGCCTGTTTGGGCCATATGTCTTTGAAGGGAATGAAAATGCTTTCTGGTTTGCAGTACTTACCGCCCCTTGATTATGCATGTTTTGATTCATGTGAGCATTGTCTTTATGGTAGGCAGACTAGGTCTATGCATAAGAAGTCTAGTAGGCCACGCATGAGTGAGCCCTTGGCATTGGTACATTCGGATGTCTGTGGGCCCATGCCTTGTCAGTCTATGGGTGGTGCCAAGTATTTTGTTACTTTCATAGATGATTTTTCAAGGAAAGTTTGGGCTTATCCCATTAAGCTGAAATCTGATGTCTTGGCTATGTTTCAGAGATGGCTTGCATTGGTTGAGAACCAGTCTGGGTTTAGGCTAAAATACCTAAGGACAGATAATGGGGGTGAGTATGTCTCACGTGCTTTTGAGCAGTTATGTGATGAGAGGGGTATTAAGCGTCAGTTGATTGCCCCCTACACCCCCCCCAAAATGGTTTGGCTGAGCGGATGAATAGAACCATTCAGGAGCGTGTACATAGTATGCTTAGCCACGCAGGCCTGCCATAGAGCTCTTGGGCTGAGGCAGTTAGTACAACTATGTATATCATAAACAGATCACCTTCTAGTGGTTTGGATTTCCAGGTTGCTGAGGAGGTATGGATTGGAAAACCTCCCTCTTATGTGCATATCCGTGTCTTTGGATGTGAGGCATTTTGCCATGTGCCTAGGGACAAGAGAAGTAAGCTGGATCCTAAGACTGTCAAATGCATTTTCCTTGGTTATGGGGATGCAGGCGAGATGGGTTACCGTCTTTGGGATCCGTAGGCGCGGAAAGTCATCCGCAGTCATGATGTAGTCTTCCATGAAGACAAGATGCATAGGCAGCCTGAGAGAGTTGTTGAGATCCATAGGGTCATATTTCAGGAGGAGCCGAGAGCTCCCGCACAGCCAATTGGATAGCCTACCTCTTAGCAGATGCTCATGGTCAGGGTGTTGGATAGGTAGCTGGGCAGGCCCCAAAGCCTGGGTCTACTAGAGACATACGTCCACCTGATAGATTTCAGCCCTTGATGCATTATGTCTTAATTACAGATGCAAGACAGCCTTTCACCTATGATGAGGCTATGCACAGGGGTGACAGTCACTCCTGGGAGAGGGCTATGCAATCTGAGATAGACTCCTTGCATAAGAATGAGACTTGGGATTTAGTTTCCTTGCCTGAGGGCAAGAAGACTTTGCTGTCAAGTGGGTGTACAAGTTGAAAAGTACCCCTGGATACCCCAAGCCGGCATACAAGGCTAGACTGGTAGCAAAGGGTTTTAAGCAGGAGCATAGTGTGGACTTTGATGAGGTCTTTTCTCCTGTGGTTAAGATGACCACCCTGTGCTTAGTCTTGGCTTTGGTTGCTCAGCTTGACTTGGATTTATACTAGATGCATGTCAAGACGACTTTATTACATGGGGACTTGCATGATGAGATTTATTGGAGCAGCCTAAGGGCTTTGCAGAACCTGGCAGGGAGCACCTAGTGTGCAAATTGAAGAAAAGTCTTTATGGCTTGAAATAGGCACCTAGGGAGTGGTATCATAAGTTTTATGCCTTTATCTAGTCACAGGGCTACATCAGGAGTGCTATGGATCCGTGTCTTTACACGAAGAAAGCCCATGATGGTTCTTTATTGATTTTGGTACTCTATGTGGATGATATGCTGATAGCAGGGAAAGCTCATGATGAGCTAGATGCTCTTAAGGTTCAGCTCAAGAAGAGCTTTGAGATGAAAGATCTGGGACAGGCCTCTCACATACTTGATATGCACATTAGACGCGGCAGGCATTAGGGACTCCTCTACTTTTCACAAAGGGAGTACATTCATAAAGTCCTTGAGCGCTTCCGCATGCAAGATGTAAAGCCTATTGACTATCCATTGCCTTCTTATGTGAAGGTATCACAGGCTGATTATCCGTAGACAGATGAGCAGAGGGCCGAGTTGGCCAAGATTCCCTATGCATCCGCAATGGGCAGTCTTATGTATTCCATGATCACCACTCGTCCAGATATTGCCTTTGCAGTTGGTGTTGTGGCACGCTATATGGCTACACCTGGCAAGAAGCATTGGGATACCGTGAAGGGTATCATGAGGTACCTGAAAGGCACTACAGATATGTGCATATGCTATAGCAACTAGGATATAGGAGTCGTGGGGTACACTGACTCTGATTATGTAGGACATGTAGATAGTAGGAAGTCCACTTCTGGCTATGTATTCACCTATGCTGGAGGTGTTGTTTCTTGGATGTCCAGGGTGTAGAAATGCATGACCCTTTCTACTACAGAGGCCGAGTATGTTGCAGCCACTGAGGCTTGCAAGGAGGCCATTTGGTTGGGTCGGTTGGTTTCTGACCTTGGTATTGATGCTACCCCTACATTGCATTCGGATTCTATGAGTGCTATTTAGTTAGCCAAGAATCCAGTCTTCCATGCAAAGACAAAACACATTGAGGTCATGTATCACTTCATATGTGGGGTCGTTGAGGACAAGTCTGTTGATCTTGTCAAGATCTCGATTGACGAGAATCCTGCAAATCTGCTCACAAAAAGCCTCTTTATAGAGCGCTTTGCCTTCCTCAAGAGGTTGATGGGTGTGGGATGAGATGACATCTTTCCTCATCGTGTTGTACATGTGTACATGTTGTACTATCTTTTTTTTCTTTTTCTTTTCACTCCTCACTAGGTTAGATTCGCCTTTAAGTGGGAGGTTGTTGGGGGTAAAGGTGCCTCCGCCTAGCCGCCCATGTATTACTACACTGACAGTCACCGCCATTGCACACTGCAGGTGGTGAGCGCCCGTCACCGTCACTTTATTATTTATTCTTTTAGTGATAGTTTGAATAAAGGAAGGCCTGGTCACACATTGTGACTGTTGGAGTTCCCATTTCTTGTCTCTCTCTTTCTTGCTATTGCTCTCCCACCATAGCTCTCGAGTGCAAGCTTCGATTCTTCTCACCTTTCACACACTTGAGATGGTTTGGCTATATTGCATATGTTCATATGCCAAATGATTTGTGAAAGAAGCTTGATACAAATACTAAAAAATGTATTTTAATTGTATACTTTTTAGAGTAGAACGGGTATCGTTATTATAAGCTTGTCACAAGTGAGTTCAGAGTGAGGAGGGATGTTATTTTTTATGAGATGAGTAGTTGGTATGCATGTACTACTGATGTCTTATATGATGATAATGATCATGATAGCTATGTGCAAAAAAAAACAAGAATCACACAGCCTTAGTGGACCAAAAATATCATCTCGTACTATACCTAGAGTTAGCCCTTAGTCTGAGAGACTAAGGAGTAGCCCCACATCTTTAGGTGGATCTACAAATGTTGCAAGTAAAGAAAAAGGAAAGAAGAAACTGTTGGATGGTAATGATGCATCTACTAGTCATTAGGGATTTGATGGAGATTCTAGTGGTTTAGAGAGTTTGGATGATGAGCTTGGTATTCCTTCAGTCATCAGGACACCAGGTCTACAAAGAGCACATAGTAATGTAAAGGCTCCATTGAGTCATGGCCAACTCAGAAAATGGATTCAATCAAAGTTTTGGAATCATATTGGAGTTCTCTCAATGATTTAAAAGAAATCCCAAATACTAAGGAGGGGAAAAATATTTGTCTTTCTGTGCTTAATCCCAAAATGCTTTTTTAGAAATTGGGCATATGCGATTTGACAAAATTATCTAATGAACACTATCTGTTTTTTTCAAAGAATATGTAGAATATAATTGATTCTTTCATGAAAGAACTCTGTAATTTGGGGTTCTTAGATATTCATCCTTTTAACAACTTTTATGGTTATAAAGGAATAGAATACAACAATATGTTTACTTTATGTAGACAAGTTGCTAATTTACCAGAGTATGAAAAAGAAAATTTCTTCAGATATATCTTCACTTTGCTCCCAGAACCAACCATTTACTTATTAGAAAAGCAAGACAACCAACTAAAGGGGAAACAAAATCCCTAGATCTTCGGGGTGTCCTCAATGAGATGAGAGGTATGTACTAGGGTGTATATGTGACATGTTTGAATCGAAAATTCATAAGTGGTCTGAAGGAAGGGTAATCCTTCTTATATGAATAAATGAGTCAATGATTTTTCATCCATTTATTTTGGTGAGAAACGAAAATTCATGGTTACAATTGGTGCAAATTTGATCTGGTGTGCAGATCGAATGCTGTACACTTGCGTAGTGAATGTTGGAAGGTCCCCAAGAACAATAAAACTCTACTTTTTGCACAAAATTCAAGGTAAAAAGCATGAACGACATGAACAAGAGACCAATTGGGTGCAATCTCCCCCCATGCCTTATGTGAGCGCTCCACAAAGCATGTATTTTATGTATTAATCATCTTCAAGCTCAAATAATAGCCCAAATTACAAAATAACAAGCTTTTAGCTTTTGAGTTTGCTTTAGCACAAAATAGGAATAAAGCTAATGGGCGGTGCCCAAAGAGTCTGGCATGCCCAATACAATGTCCAAGTACAAATAACATAATCGTGCGCCCATGCGCATACAAAAATAATAAATAAATATCCAATGCCTCAATAAATAGGCACGACAAAATATAGGTACCATGCCTAAGGTATGCGCCCATCAAAATATAAGTAATAAATCAAATACTCGCTATCCTCCAATGCTTTCCTCCGCCACTGCTGCTATCTCTACACATCAATTGAAGCATTCACAATCGTTAGTAAAATAATACAATTAAACTGACAAAAGTGAATACCTAGCAGTCTTCAGCTACATAAATAAATCAACTGGTTAGAAATCAATCCTAACCTTAATTTATTATGAGTGCGCACTCTAAACTCATAAACGTTTATTAATTTAATATGCATTTTGCGGAATCACCTGCTATGGAATCACCCATGTGCACACTAAATTAATGAAATGCCCGAAAAGGACAAGCGTCCCCATCAACTTCTTGCACAAAGAATCCACTTTGTGTATGAGCCCCAGTCATCATCAAAGTTTACGGAATCCACCGTGAAATATGCCTCCTGGCATCATGATCATCTCAATATGAGAAGAAACCTAATTTATAATCAATCACAAAGTGCAATATTTAAGTGAATTAATAGAAAATAGTCTCTTTTTTATATACTGATGACCCTCCAATGACAATGATTATGGATCAACGATTTCGCCAACTTTTGGGATGAAGCATCATTACTACACACATAATCCTTTCCTTTTTGTTTAGGATTTAGCTATACTTTGTCTATCATAGGGGATCGAGTGGATTTGAATTTTGGTAGAAGTACGATTTACAAATAGAAATTTCCTTTTAATTCATCTTCGAGGAATCTCAAGCTTCAGTGCATAGGGAGGATCCATCTATCACAAAGATGCCATGGAAATTGTGAAATACAGAGAAGCTTCTAGTATAATCTCAATTCTTTTTGTTTAGGGAGTATTTAGTTTAGATTGTTTGTCTTGGGTAGGAAAGTCAGAAAAGCAAAAGCCATTGGAGTATCTAGTTCCCGCATTAGATATAAAGCTTTATGTGTGTACAAGACAACTTTTTCTTTTCTATTTGATATTGACTATGTATTTTATGTATAATTCAAATGCTTATCATGTTGAATAAAGAATCTAATGAATGATAAATGAGTAATGGAAAGAAATAGAATTAATGTATAATCAATAGCTTCATTATTAATAGAGTATTAATAAATTGATTTGGTTTTAGAAAAACTTGATTTTTAATGGGGGTAGGCATCGGATGACCAAGGTAAAATGCGGATCTGTGGCTTAAAAGCATCACGAAAAGAGTCTAAAAATAGCATCTAGATTTCTCAAGGCTAGTTCCAAATTTTTCAAAATGGCAAACCAACAAGGAATAAAAGCCCTATCCTATCTGGGGAACACCCCATAAGAGAAGGAAAGGAAAGGCTATTCTCAGATCGATTTCCACTTCCAAAAAAATTTGGTTGTGGAAAATCCCTTAGAAGGTTTTCTAGAATACCACAATGTAGACGAAAACCATTCTCTAAATACTTATCAATAATTATGGGATTGCGTCCCTTTATTAGATCCATTCTTAACCAGTAATCATGAGCCACTAATACAGCTAGTAGCCCCAAAATATGCAAAAATAGGGTGAGTTCCATGATTGTTGACTTGGTTCTTGGAGACTCTAAATACCAGTCAGATAAGTGATAAAATTGTTTCTTTAGTGTATTGATACCAATCTACAAAGAAAATGTGGTAGGACTATCTACCAAAATCTTTTTGGGAATAGCTTTTCCTATCCTATGAAAAAATATTTTGTGCTTTGAAACAATTTCAATTGCATTATCCATATAAGTCGCAACCACGTGTTGTCTATGTAAAGCAAATAGAATTGCATTGCTACATACAATCTTTTCCCTTCTATAAGTACTGATTAATAACGCTGATCTAGTGGTATGTGTAGGTCTACCAGGGTCGGATACCCCGTTAAAAGATTTGGTTTTGAACGTTACATAGCTCACCATTATGCATATACGATGAAGATAGTTGAGGATATTGAGTTCACTTGTTTTGAGGATGTTGTTGGTCATGCTCATTGGGATGTAGCAATGGATCAGATGAGATGGCTGCATTAGAAGCCAATTAAACTTAGGATTTGGTATCCTAAGGGCAAGAAAATTATTGTATATTAGTGGATTTACAAAATCAAGCATAATATAGATGGATTGGTTAGTAGGTATAAGGCTAGGCTGATTGCAAAAGGCTATGCTCAAACATATGGCATAGATTATGAAGAGACATTCAGTCCAATTGCTAGGTTGGCAATTGTTAGATACGCGATTACTTTGGCAATAGCCAAAGGTTGAAGTTTGCAACAAATGGATGTTAAGAATGCCTTCTTGTATGGTGACTTACAAGAAGAGGTGTATATGGAGCAACCAACAGGTTATGAGGATTTAGAGCATCACACATATGTGTGCAAGTTAAGGTGCTCTATGGGCTAAAGCAAGCACCTAGAGCATGGTCTAACAAGACCAAAGAGTATATTGTCAATATTGGCTTTTATATTTCTGATGGTGATCACTCACTTTATGTGAGAAAGGGAGATGTAGATTTGGTCATCATAGTCATCTATGTGGATGACTTGATTATTGTAGGTGACAATGATAGTGGGATTACTGAAGTTAATGATTTTTTGAAGAAGAAGTTTGAGATGAAGGATTCGGGTGAGCTGAGATACTTTCTTGGTATTAATGTGATCAAATGTGATGATGGTATATGGCTATCCCAATGACAATATGGCTTGTATATGCTATCCAAGTATGGTATGATAGCATGTAAGCCTCTTTCAGTATCATTGGAGCAAAATGTCAAGTTGAGTGTTGACATTGGGGATGAGATAGAAGACCCTACTATGTTCAAGAGGATAACAGGGAGTCTAATTTACATGACTATCACATGGCTAGACTTAAGCTATGTTGTTGGCCTTGTCAGTCAGTTTATGTAGATGCCTAGAAAGCCTCATTTGGATGCAGTTAGATGCATATTGAGGTATGTGAAGTCCACTTTACATTATGGACTTTTTTATGAGGCAAGTAAGGATGTACATTTGTTTGGATACACAAATGCAAATTGGGCTAGTAGCATATTAGACAGAAGATCTACTAGTGGATTCATGTTTTCCCTTGGTAGTGGAGTAGTAAAAAGCAACTTGTAGTTGCTTTGTCGATTACAATGGCTGAGTATAGAGGTGCTACTATGGCAGCATGCGAGGTGATATGGCTGCAAAAGTTATTGGGTGATTTGGATGTGTAAAGAGGTGGTTCAATTTTCATTCACTATGACAACACAAGTAGCACACAACTGGCTAGGAACCTAGTGTTCCATGCTAGGACAAAACACATTGAGGTGCACTATAACTTTGTGTGAGAGAAGGTACTTGCAGGAGAGATTGACTTGGTATATGTTAGCACATAGGATCAAATAGCTGACACTTTCACAAAGGCATTGGGTATAGATAAGCTTCAAAAGTTTCAAAGCTTACTTGGAGTTGTAGAGATATAGTTGAGCTTGAGGGGGAGTATTGAGATGGCAAGCTCAACACATGCAAACATTGATGATGGACCGCTTGGGTAGATGGATTTGCACATCTACACTTAGCATGTCGGTGGTCATTATAATCCTCCCATGACCATTGACTTATCACTTATTATATTTAGTTTGTTGCACCTACTTATATTTGGCATAGCTATAGTGCCAATCAATTAGTATAGTCAATTATGTATTGTCTGACTTAGCATGCCACTTTTCTTTATGTTATATCTAATCTATACTTTATGTACATTATATTGTGTATGGAAGAAGAAGAAAAACTAGCAAAAAATGTTTTGGCCTCCATCTCTCTTCTTGTGTTCTTGAGTGAGCTTCCTCTTATATGTATGGTGTGTGTTTGACATAACAGCTCAAACAAGTCCCCCCACCAAGCGATTCTTAACAAAGATCAAGAGTATTGTGGAACAAAATAGGTTTTTACTTTTAATTTTAAAAAATTCTATAAGCTTAGTAAAGTAAAAGGGGTCATTTTAAGGCCTGATAGCATGTAAAGAAAGTGTATTTTTAAATATCCTTTGAATGTAGGTTATATAGATGATTTCTTATAGGTGGATCCCTCAAGGGTTTATTTTATGCATGAGAAAAGTCAGGTATTCTCTCACTTTAAAACCTTTAAGGATTTGGTTGAGAAGGAGACATGGTTGCATATTACATATCTAAGGTCAGATGGAGAGGGAGAATATCCCTCCAATGAGGTTTTTAAATTTTTACAAAAAAATTGTATATAGAGGCAATATACATGTAGATATACTCTGTTCAAAAATAGAGTTATTGAGCAGAAAAATGTTCATATTGCAGAGGTGGCTCATGTAGTACTAATGTAAAAAATAAACTTACCTCATTACTATTGGACTGAAGTAGTAGTTGTTGTTGTTGTGTACATTATAAATAGGACATCCATTGTTGTTATACATGGTATAACACACGAAGAGAAGTTTATGAGTAGAAAGCCAAATATATTCCATTTGAAAGTATTTTAATGTCTCAATTATTCCTAATGAGTTGCACAATAAATTGGATTCCAAAGAAGAAAAATGTGTATTTGTTGGATGTTCTCTTGAGCAGAAGGGATATAGATATTATAATCTTGTTACACAATAGCTGAGAGTTAGCAAGGATGTTGTTTTTTTATGAAATGAGTAGTTGGTATAAATATGCAAAATATAGTTGGGGCTAATGAGCATGAGAGTGTGGTTGTGCAAAAAAAAAAGATTAGTAGTAATCATAAACATTGAGTGGACCACAAGAGTCTGCTAGTCATAGTTCTATTGCTAGACCTTGGAGTGGTAGATTGAGATCACATGTTACTCTACCAAGTATATCATAGATATCAATAAAAAGTAAATAGAAAATTGGGAACTCACCTATTGTGAGAGATGTGCCACTAGGTTTCTCTCATATTGATGGTGATTTAGATGGCTTTGAGTAGAGCTTGGATGAGGAGTTTGGGATTCCGTCTATTAAAACACTTGGTGTGCAAAAGGCATAAGAGAATGCTAATGCACATGATAGTGATCCAAGTCCATGCAAGTCAAGTAGAGTGAGAAAGCTAATGTAGTGATTGATATATAATAGCTATGTAGCTCATCAATATGCATACATGGGTAAGGTTGTGCAGGTTATGGAATCCACTTGTTTTGAGGATATAGTGGATAATGAGTATTGAAACCGTGCTATGGATGAAGAAATGGCTGCACTTATGGATAATAAAACATGGAAGTTAGTATCCTTACTTGAAGTTAAGAAAGTTATTGGTTGCAAAAGGGTTTACAAGGTCAAGCATAAGTCAGATGCATCTATTGAGTACTATGAAGCACAATTGGTTGCCAAAGGGTATGTGTAGACTCATGGTATTGATTATGAGGAAACTTTTCTCTAGTGGCTAAAATGGCCACTATAAGGATTGTCATAATAGTGGCTATATCAAAAGGTTGAATCATGCATCAAATGGATGTTAACAATATCTTCTTGTAGGGGGAGTTGAAAGAGAAAGTTTATATAGAGTAGCCACCTGGTTATGTGAATGAGAATCATCCAAATTATGTATGCATGTTTCGTAACGCCTTGTATGAAATGAAGCAAGTACCTAGGGCATGGCATGGCAAGATTGTAGAATACCTTGTTGGTATTGGATTTCACAAAGATCATGCTTATCACTCACTTTATGTATGTGACAATGATATAGGTATTGTGGTCATTACTATATACATGGATAATTTAATCATTTTGGGTGATATTGAGACAGAGATTGACAAAATATGAAGGGTCTCCTCAAGGTTGAATTTGAGATGAAGGATTTGGGAGAGCTGCACTATTTTCTGGGCATAGAGATAATTAGGACTCTAGAGGGTATATGGTTGTCATAGAGACAATATGCATTTGATATATTCAAGAAGTATAGTATAGCTGATTGTAAGCCTATTTCTATATCTTTGGATGTTAATGCTAAGCTTAATGCACATGAGGGTGACTTGATTGAGGATATCACTATGTATCTAAAGATTGTAGGTAGCCTTATCTATTTGATAATCATTAGGCCAAACCTAAACTACACATGTGGTTTGGAGAGTTTATGTAGCCTCCATGGAAGCCACATTTGTATGCAATGTGGCACACATTGGGCTATGCCAAGTCTACATTTGACTATGACTTATTCTACTGTGTAGGTGTATCATTGGATTTGTATGGTTATACACATGCAGATTGGGATGATATTATTTTAGATAGGAGATCTACAATTGGTTTTATGTTTTCCTTTTGGAGTACTATTATAACTTGAAGCAATAAGAAATAACAAAAAATTCCATTGTCTAGTATAGAGGAAAAGTACAGAGGTGCTGCAATTGTAGCATGTGAGGTAGCTCGGTTATGCAAGCTACTTCGTGATTTGGAGATATAAGTGGATAAAAGATTATTATCTACTGTGATAACCTTAGTAGCATTCAATTGGCTAGGAACCCAATGTGCACAGAGGATCAAGTTGTTGACATTTTCACCAAGGCCTTGGGTGCTAAGAAGCTTCAATGCTTCAGAACTATGCTTGGAATTTATGAGCTCTTGTTGAGCTTGAGGGGGAGTGTTGAGATGTCAAGCTCTACATGAGCTAGCATCCCCTATGCGCCTTGGTGATGTGGCATGATATTATTCACTATCTTGTTATGTGATCCACATGAGGATATGTCAATGATTCTATATCTAAGGACTACAATCACATAGTCCACCTTCGTTATGACACATTCATTGTGCCACCTCTTCTTTCCTAGCAAGTTCACACCTAGTGACTGTGTGTATGTATGTTGTGGTATTTTTATATTAGTCTTTTATCATATTGTAGACTTAGTTCTTTTGTGTGGAAGAAGAAGAAATAAGAATAAGAAGATTTGAAGATTTTAGCCCTATCTCTTTGTGTTCTCAAGTCTCCATTACTTTTGTGTGTGTGTACTCTTGGGTGCTTCATCTCTCCCCCCTCTTGTCTATTTTCATTGAAGCCATGAATTGCATGAAAGCTTATGGGAGTTATTTGAAGCTGAAATTGGATAGCTAAATCTTCATCAATTAGTAAGAGATACTCAATTCTTAGTCTCTCTTTTTCTTTAATCCTCTTATTGGGCCATCATCCATTTTTTTACAAAAGAGATAAGACTTGATAATACATTTTATTGAAGCTCATTGTTTGTATGGATTATTCATCGCTCTTTATTTCAATGAATATTTTAATTAATGAAGTATTACATTGAAACTGTTGGCTCAAGAATCAATTTGAATAAGATATTTTTTTATCCTACACATAACTTGTTATTGGACGATTGCGTATAACAAAATAAATGAAAAATCCATCGTAAAAGTGTAAGATAGGCAATGAGTCACCACTTGATAAATCCCTCTTTCCATTTATTTTGTCCTTTCAATTTTCAATTTTCAATTTTCAATGGAATGTATATCATGGAATGAGTTAAAAGTTCTAACGTGTCCACTTGTCCACTTGTGGGACACGTCTTAGTAGCCCACGAGAAGAGAGTCTAGAAAGTGCCACCTGGCACTCACAAGGAATGTCACAGGGTTTGCGATCTAGGTATTTCCAAGTCTGCCCCGAAGCGGAAGTATACGGTCGTTCCCACTTAGGACCGACCAAAAATCAGGGTTTTTTTTTCTAACAGCCAAGTCTTTAGGAAGTAGCTAGCGTCGAGCTCCAGATGAACCACCTTGCATAGAAACTACAAGGTCGAAGCGGATTTATGCTGCACTTGGTTCAAGAAGAATGGGAAACGAGAGGGATGCGAAGCTCAACCTCTCTACCCATAAGGCATAGTCCCATTCCACTCCCCTAAAACATCATAAATCAAGATTCTAACTCTACTGACTCTAGGTCATCACAATTTCATTATCACTTCTTTTGAGAAAAGTTCCTAGTTAACCAGGACCACCCTTCCGTAGGACGGACCCAAGTCACGTCCACCGCACTTTCCTCGGGTTGCTTAGTTATCTAATTACCTACCACATTATGTTTGACATGCAAAAGCAGCTTCCTTAATTAACCAATTTAAACACAGGTTCCTTCACATAACTTAGGTAGCACTAACATAAAAAAACAATGTCAAGCAAGTTCCTTTTTCAAATATTTGATCTTCATTTATCATAGTCTTTGAAATACATCAAGTATCTTGTCCGAAGGCTATCCCAGCAATCATCAGGATTGATGCTCCAAGTTTCGCATGTAGACTAGTACATGGGCCTCGAGATCCCATCTTGAGTCACATCGGCCTCTTATGCAAGATCCAGAGGCAAGGAATTTATAGCCAGAGCCTCTCTTGGCACCCAAGCGTCCTCCCACTCCAAGAAGCACCCACGGGGAGACCTCTCGCGGTGGATTCGGTCCACGTACCTAGCGCGGCTAACAACCCCCTTGGATAGGGCCATGCGGGTAGTTGGAGGTAACTGAACCTGCCTCTCCCTCCAGGCTTTTAACCTGAAGCATTAAGTGTTTTGCCTTGAATCAGTTCCTTGAGCAAAGAAGTTCAAACAATGTACCTAAATGTACAATCACGATCATTTCAGTGGTCGTTTATACGACCAACTACTAAGGTGTGATTCCTTCTTCCTGAATGCTCCCAGCATTTGATCGTGGATCGTTCTGACTTGGTGAGATTCCAAGGGCTTGGCAAGGTAGGTTGCTTGTTTACCCTTTTTCCTTGGGTTAGGGTTTATACCCTACTGACCCCAATTATCATTACCTTAGGTTTCCTTGTACTATAGTCAAATAGATCTTGGAAAACCCCGTCGTCCTTGGTTGGTCAATTTGCTTCTTGGCAATTCACAATTGCCCTAAGTTTGACAATTCAGTCCCCAAGAAAGAGAGTTGTAGTAAGGCGACTACTCAACTCTTAATGAATCTAACTTGTAATTAGAACTCGCCTTCCTTGGCCTAAGATGTAGTAGTATCATCTTATGATTTAATTGCAATAGCATATGACCTTGTAGACTTGTTGCACGAGATAGGTAGCGGTACCTATCTTGAGGAATTACATCTCCTATCATATGGCATTCTTTGATTAAAAATACATTTGATCAAGGTATGGGATTTGGGAGTCCCATTAACTCCAATCCAAAACCCTAGTCCCACTAGGCTAAAGATTGATTTGGCTCTAGGATTTCTTGTGAGATTTTAACGTTTGGTCTTTCGATCTTCAAGATGAGAACCCTAAGATCACGTCCTTTTTGCTTATGGACCACTTGTCCCTAGTAAGATTGTCTAATCAAACAATCCGATGATTGTCTGAAATTATCCTCTCCAAATGTCCAAGGCATAGGCCTTGATCGATAATCCAACCTAGAGTTTAACCTATCGATTTATCTTGGACTAGGGAAACGTCCTTGTTCCGTAGTCTAAGGTCGTAACAATAGTTTGCAAGCAACTCGCTTGGTCGCTTAACATCCTTTGTTTGTTGAAATTACTAGTATTCGTGTCCTAAGACCTAGTACCCTATCTTATTCGCAACATAGAACGATCTAAGTACGAGAGCGTTGGATTAACTCTACAAGCGCAATACTAAGCAAAATTTTAACTTAACTTAACCTATCTTTTCATATTGAATGTAACTATCATTTCATGCGTATTGCATCCTATATGCTTTTCATCAAATAAAACATAACCCTTTTTCTTTTCATACATTTACTTATGCATGCAAGTTGCTTATGCATGCAAGTTATGCCATGTAAATTTACAATGATATTGAAATAAAAACATAATCTTTTCTTTTCCCATGCAAGTCAGGCGAATAAGAATGCAGTTGCTTATGTGAATTCTAATAAAATATAACTCTTTTATTCCTCTCCATAGCAACTATCTATTCTTTAATTAAACATCCTTTTACGAATTAACCTATTTACGGTCATAACAAGGAATTTCTATTGCATAAATGCATTGTATATAACATAATTCATTCTTTCCAATGTAAATTACTCAATGCAAACCTTCCAATGCATAAGAACATCGCAATATATATTTAACCTATATGCGAGATGCAACTAGAACATTATTGCATAAGTGCATCTTTTAACACATGAACCATATATTCAAAAATGCAACAACCTTTCATCATGATGGTGCAAGAATTATAAGTACCTTGACATGCAATTTAAAACTTTTTGGAACATTCCTATGATATTTTTAAAACAAAGCACTCTAATATAGTAAATTTCCAATGCAATTAAGTTCTCCCTATGCGAAATTATACTTAATGCAACCATATCATGCGAAAATGAAGAAGGTGAATTTGATGGAACCTGAAAATACGCAGGAGGGGTATTATCGATTATTGCGCTTTGGGTGGGAACTCCTACATGTGCTCCTCTTGTGTGGCGCTTTGGGGCCATCGCAATTGGGATTTGGGAATAAGTCGGACAGGTGGAGGGTGTGCAGAACTTTTTTGCAATTTGGCAGTCCTTTCTTCCCGCAAGGGAACTCCCTTCACATGATCTGCCGGGTGAAGCACCCCTAAGAAGCTTTTAGTGGAAGCTTTTAGGAAGCTTCTTTAGCTTCTTGCTTTTTGTCAGTCGGTCCTGATAGCGTCTCCTCCTCCTCAATCGCACTGAAAATGATGATGATGACGAAAATGATGGTGACGAGGGTATGTGGCAGCAGTCCGGCAGCCTGGCGGCATATTAGACGGAGCAGGGGGTGGCGTTGAAGATGACGATCTAGAGAGGGGGCTCCCCTTATATAGTGGGGAGGGGGTGGTTCATGGGTGGGGGAGACGGCCATTTGGCAGGCCGCCACCCCACACCTGGGGGGTGCATGCCCCCTCTCCCACTTTTACTCTCTCTCTCTCTCTCTCTCTCTCTCTCTCTCTCTTTCTCTCTCTCTCCCCGACATGCTGTCGGCAGGGGGAGAGAGAGAGGTAAAAAAATTTGAACTCATCTTAATTAAAAAGATAGCTTTAAAATTTAAAAAAAGGGGGGGTTCTTATGGGAGAGGCACGAGAAAGCATTTGTAGGGGAAATGTTACATCCTCTCCCTCTTAGAGGAATCGAGATGTCCTCATCTCGAGAAGATCTGGGGGTATTGTTGGTTGAGAGTATTTTCATCCATCCAGGTGGCATCCTCTTCGGGATAATCTTTCCACTCGATGAGGTATTCTCTCAAGGTCCTGGATCTCAAATGCCTCTCCCTAACATCTAGGATTCTATCAGGCCGTAGCTTAAGGACTCCTTGGCTAGGCATTACAATTTGCTGATCATCAAGTACATGATTCAGATTAGGTAGATACTTTTTCAATAGGCTAACATGGAATACATTATGAATCTTTAGAGTTGCGAGCAGTTGTAGTCTATAAGCATTAGGACCTAGGCACTTGATGATCTTATAAGGTCCACAATACTTCGTACTTAGCTTCTTGTACTCTTCCAAGGACAGTGAACTCTTTTTAGGGCGTACACGGATGAATACCATATCACCTTCAACGAAGGATATGTCTTGTCGTTTCAAGTCAGCGTAGGCCTTCTGTCTATCCTTGGCAGCTTGAATGTCTTGTCTCATTGTTTTGATTTGATCATCCATGTCTTCCAACATATGTCTTGAAGCTTCTACCCTCAAAGTTGGATCCGAGAAGTTCAAAGGGGTACGACAATCATGCCCATATAATGCTTGGAAAGGTGTCATCTAAATACTCTGTTGGTAAGAAGCATTGTAAGAAAACTCAACTAGTGGTAAGTATTGAATCCACTTTTTGGGTTCGTGACAGCAGTATGCCCTAAGCATATCTTCAATGACTTGATTGACTCGTTCTGTTTGACCATCAGTTTGGGGATGGTAAGCTGTGCTGAAATAGAGTTGAGTTCCCATAGCCTCAAAGATAGCCCTCCAGAAGTGTGATGTGAAAAGAGAGTCACGATCACTAATGATTCTTCTGGGTAACCCATGAAGTTTGAATATTTCCTTGATGAATAATCTTGCGATGTCTGAAGCTTTATAGTTCATCTTGACAGGGATGAGATGTGCGACCTTGGTGAGCATATCTACTACAACCAAAATAGAGTTATATCCTCCCTGAACTTGGGGTAAGCCAACAATAAAGTCCATACTAATGAACTCCCATTTCATTTGTGGAATGTCAAGTGGTTGCAATTTCCCAGACATTTTAATATGTTCTGCCTTAATGCGTTGACAAGACAAACATTCCGTGACATATTTGAGTACGTCTCCCTTGAGCCTTTCCGAATGATGGCTCTTTTTGATCGTATTAAGGGTCTTGACATAACCAGGATGCCCTGAGAAAGGGGAGTCATGGGCTTCCCAAAGTATCTTCTGCTTGAGAGTTTGGCTCGCAGGGATACATAATCTTATCCTTAAGTAGGCAAGTCCATTATTGATGGAGAATTCTTGATATTTAGTCTTTAGCTTCGAGTCTTGATCCTTGATGGGGATCTCCCTTAGCATTTTTTGATAGATTGGGTCATGATATGCCCCTTCTTTTGCTAGCTCAAGAATTAGGTTGTTTGGCATTGATACCTTTGTGGCTAGAGACCTTGCTATTGATGGATCTTGAAAAATGAGAGAATTTAGAAATGCCTTGTGACTGAGTGCATCGGCAACTACATTCTCTTTTCCAGGCCTATATTTGATTTCAAAATCATATTCTTCCGGCACTTCGATCCATCGACGTTGCCTCATATTGAGCTCATTTTGGGTGCAAATCCATTTAAGACTCTTGTGGTCCGTTACTAAGGAAAATTTGTTACCTAACAAATATTGTCTCCAAAGTTTGAGAGCATGGATGACATCCAACAGCTCCATGTTGTGAGTAGCATAATTCCTTTCATGGCTCTTCAATTTTCTTGAAGAATATGCTATGGGATGACCTTCTTGCATAAGTATACATCCTAAAGCAAGTGCGCTAGCATCAATTACCACTTCAAACTCCTTACTAAGATCAGAAAGTTTCAGGATGGGTGCTGATACCAAGCTTTGCTTTAGTTTGTCAAAGCTGGTTTGTTCAACAGGTGACCATACAATTGCTACTTGCTTCTTTAGTAGATTAGTCAGAGGTGCTATAATCAAAGCATAATCTTTGATGAAAATTCTGTACCACCCTGTCAACCCAAGAAAACTACGTATTTCTTTGACAGAAGTTGGTGTTGGCCATTCCAGAATGTCTCTAATCTTAGCTGGATCTACTGAAATTCCTTCTGCTGATACAATGAATCCCAAATATTCAATCTATGGCTTGAAAAATGCACACTTCTTCTTCTTGGCATAAAGCTTGTGTGCTCTCATTGTTTCAAGAACAATGCAAAGCTGGGGTTCATGATCCTTTTCTTGTTTTGAGTAGACTAGGGTATCGTCAAAAAAGACGAGTACAAAGTCATCAAGATAGGGCCTAAAGATATCCTGCATTAACCTATTGAAGGTAGCAGGAGCATTCGTTAGCCTGAATGACATCACTAGGAATTCAAAGTGTCCATACCTTGTACTGAATGCAGTCTTCGGAATATCTTCTTCTTTGATCCTTATCTGATAATATCCAGATCTGAGATCTATCTTTGAGCATATCTTTGCCCCTTGAAGACGATCAAGTAATTCATCTATTCTTGGAATGGGGTATTTATTTTTTATGGTTACTTGATTCAACCCTCTGTAGTCAATGCATATGCGAAGCGTTCCATCTTTCTTCTTTTGGAACAACACTGGAGCTCCCCATGGTGAATTTCTAGGACGAATGTAGCCTTGATCTAACAGTTCCTTGAGTTGCTCTTTCCTCTTTGTGATCGGTGCAGCTCCTGGCACAAGTTTGATTTCGTGGTCAACTTCCCTTTGGGGAGGAAGTTCCGTCAGATCTTCAGGGAATACGTCTGCGTATTCCGTTAACCATGAAGATTCTTCTCCAGATTCCTGATTCTGATCTAGCTTATTCAATTTAATCAGATAGACAGGTATACCCTTTTGAATACCTTTTATTATTCGTGTTGCTTTTCCCAACTGTATTTTTGGCTTACCAGCCTCACCTTGAGTCGTGACTAGTTCCCCTTCAGAATTGCGGAAGGAGACTTGGCCCTTCCCATTGTGGATGTGGGCATCATTGGGTATTAGCCAATCCATTCCGAGTAAACATTCGTGGACACCTAGGTTCATTACCCTGAATCTCACGGAAGTTGGCTTCCCACCCAGTAGGAATTTCACCTTAGCAGTTTGCCTAGTACCAGTGACCTCACGACCATTTGCTAATTCCACAAGTAAGGTAGGTGCATCTATTGTGGCTATCCCTAATATTTTTGCACAGATTGGTGAAATGAAGAAATGTGTACTGTCGTAGTCAATCAAGGTTTTGAATTACCTTGATATTTTGATGGAGTTCGAATCACCGAGAATTGGCGATTCAAACCCTTCTTGTGAAGGCGTGAACTGTTGCCCTCTCAATGTCGGCATCCATGGATGGATCTTCTTCATTGTCTAGCTCCTTGATGGAAACATTAGAGGTTCTCCCTCTGGCCATAACGGTGGTTCCTTGGCCATGAGCGGCTCTATTTTAACCTTGGAATTGCCCTTGGTGATGCCCTCTACCAAGCTTGGGACACTCCCTCTTGAAGTGTCCGGGCTCGTTGCAATGGAAGCAACATGGGTTGCGATTATTGCTTTGTGTTGGAACAAAGTTGTTGACTGCATTGACTCTAGCTTTCTTTCTTTGGCCCTGATTCTGACCCTGTACTCTCTTAGACTAAGCCTTAGACATGCCCTTATTTTGATCCTTGTAAGGCTAAGTCCTGTTGTTCCTTGGTTTGGTATGCACCTCTTGTATTATTGGAGCAGCTCGAATGAGTGCGTCTTGTAGGTCCGTTGGGTGCATTGATTCCAATCGAGTGTTTATGGGTAGATTCAATCCAATATAGAATTTTGACACTTGTTGTGTCATATACATTGGAGGTGCATACTTTAGGAGTGAGATGAACTTTGAATAATATGCTTCAAGGGATAATCCTAGTTGCTTCAATTCATAGAATTCATTCATCTTTTGTGTGCGGTAGGCAGGTGGCAGATACCTCCCTCGTACAGTTTTCTTAAGCTTATCCCAAGTGACTGTTCCCTCTGAGATCGCTTGGTCTCTGCACCACTATTTCCACCAAAGTCTCGCTTCGCCTGTTAGCTTAAGTTTGGCGAGCATGGCTTGGTTAGTAGATGCAGTTCCTGCTGTCTCAAAATAGTCCTCCATGGACTCAATCTAGATCTCAACGTCGGCTTGAACAGTCCTTTCCTTGCCATCAAACTCGAGTGGCTTAATTTGTTTGAGAAGGAATTTCTTCTCTTGAGCCGCAGCTGGACTTAGTGTAGGAGTCGGATTTGGAACCTGCGCTTGGGGTTGCGTCTGAACAATAAGATTCTTCACGTTTACATCTTATCATACATTCTCATATTACGTTAATATAACTAGCACAGCTTTTTAACTAAGTGATTCAATCACTTAACACCTTAGTTAACATTTATGATCAAGAAAGACAATTGTAAAAAGTCTTATTTATTCATGAAGCCATAAGCCTTTGAGTACATTTATTTTGGATAAGTAGGATAGGCTGATTGATACATCAGTTCGGGGAAAATAGGATTGTGTTACAATCAGCTAAGGGACGTAATAATAATATGGAGTGGGGTCATGGATTTTTAAGAAACGGTAAGTCATAGGAAGCTTGGGGTATCCCTTCCTTTGATACCCGTTCTTCTCATAGAGCACTAACTTTTTGATTCTGTCAGCAGAGATCATTTTGGTCACTTCTTCATAGACATACTTGTTCTGCTTGACTTGTCGACCGCTAACATGCAAAGTTGCGTTTACGCAAGCTTCGACAAAGATGAACAGCTTCACGATCTTTAAGTCCTCCATCCACTTGATTCTCTTTAAGTTGGTCTGAAGGTACGCGAGTCGGTGGGCTACTGTGTAGTATATTCTTGAGTCTGCCATCCATCTCCACTCCACATACAGAGGCGAAGGATTATAGATGCGGTCCAGAATATTCATCATGCCAAGCCTCTGATGATAATTTGAAGCATGCATTGAAGTCATGAACATGAACTGGAACACCAAGAACTTGCTCCATGCTTTATGACTCTACAACCCAACATCCATAAGTGAGTAAAGAAATGTTTTCAATAGAAAACATTGCTCTCTTCTACTCACCCCCCTATTTATCCCTTATTCCCTTTATTTTCCTCCCCATTAAATTTCCTTATAATCTTTAGATCTCATTGGTTTGCTTTGATACCAACTCTAATGTGTCCGCTTGTCCACTTGTGGGACATGTCTTAGCAGCCCATCAGAAAGAGAGTTGAGATATATAATTGAGGTAGTGGCCATGCCACTTGATCTTGACAGGTGAGAAGGATCGAAGCTTGCATGCGAGCTATGGCGGGAGAGCAAGAGCAAGAAAGAGAGAGACAAGAAATGAGAACTCCAACCGTCACAATGTGTGACTGGGCCTTCCTTTATTTACTAGTCACTAAAATGAATGTAAAGAATAAAGTGATGCGATGGGCGCCCGCCACTTGCAGTGTGCAGTGGCGGGTATTGTCAGTGTAGTAATACACGGGGCAGCATGGTGGAGGCGCCTTTACCCCAACAACCTCCCACTAAAAGGCGAATCTGCCTCAATGAGAGAGAAAAGAAAAGAAAAAGATAGTACAATTGTACATAGGTACAAGGGATGAGGAAAGGCAACATCTCATCCAACGCCCATCAATCTCCTAAGGAAGGCAAAGCGCTCAGTAGTGAGGCTTTTCGTGAGTAGATCTGCAGGATTCTCATCAGTGGAGATCTTGACAAGTGATGGACCTAAAAACGGGCCGGCACTGGCTCATGCACTAGCCGGGCCTCGTCACTACGCAAAGACAACCCCTCGGCCTCACGGCCAGGAGCATCTGTCGAAATCTCTGCCTTCCTAAACATTGGGTTTGTAATACGTTGTAGTCCAACTGATCCTAACCCAATATTACTCCTCAGAGGGAGTCCCTTTTACATAGCCAAAAGGCTCGAATCACATACACATGGGTTTCCTCCTACGGCTGAATGCCGTCAACCCTCTGCGACTCTCCTACACCTTGGGGATTGGCCCCTCAGTGCGTCGCTCAACAAATAGACACATCGCACAAAAGTCGCTCAAGGTACCAAATAAACGTGTCCAGGAATGTACCATTGTCCTTACTTAATTTCCCCTTTAGGATCCGCGTCTACCTACCGCATGGGTGCCTCACTGCCTCTCAACGTAGGTCATGTTCTAAAAAACCAATTGCAATGCATGTCCAGGAGCTGATCACCGATACTTTTAAATTCTTTTCATGCTCTATGCATTTGGTGGATGCCTAGTGCTCAAACATTTAGCAAAACAGTATTGTGCACAAGTGCAAAAACATCCTTTTAATGGTTTCCAACTACCGATCGTGCTTCGTTGCATGGGCCTAGCACCGAGGTGATCCTCGTGCTACTAAGCTCTTAATTTTAATTATCATCCGTCCTAAATGCTATGCATAGAAATTAGCAACTTCCCCATCATTTCACACGGCATTTAGACATATTTCAACTCCTCTACCCTTCCCTGTTTAAATAGTGCATCGTTGGATGGATTTATAGGGTATTTTGACATCATTTTTTGTGTAGAAAGCGGAAAAAGACGCACTAGAACAAGAAAGTGGGGTTGAACTGAGGCAAATCCTCATGCTTCAGTCCCCACAAACATTTACAAACATTGCTCTTATTTATCCTTATTTTTGGGAACCCAAAATGTATTTTTTCCCCTATTTTTTAGGGTTTTTCCACCATTTTCTTGTATTTTTCCTTATTTTCCTGCATTATTTAATTACTGAAAATTCAAAACAGGTTATGGGCTGTGGCCCTTAGTTCCTTCTTGTAGAAAAATGAAAGTTTAGTTGATGTTCCTATTTACTTTCCCATTTTTATGCCAAAAACCCTCATTTTCTCTTGTTTTTTCATGTTTTACGTGTTTTAGCATATTATTTTGAACCACAAAATGCATATTTTTCTGATTTTTTTATTATGACTAGCAAGAAATCATAGAAAACAGTAGCATGAACAATTTTTATCCCACATGAACAACATTTCATCCTTCAAAAGCCATAAAAGCTCAAATTTCCTTTAAAAATTTTAAATTACCGCTTACTTGCGTGTTTCGGGTTTCATGTCCATGGCTGTAGATTTGGAAATTAGTAGCACTTCATGTCCAGCACAATCACCAATCACCATTTTCAGCCCATGGAGCAATCGGATCCGTGCCGGACAAGCCTCCATTATTCTTCCTTCTTCCTTCTTCTTCCCACATGAATTCCCCCTTAGAAGAGAGAGAGGGAGGAGAGAGAAATACTGATTTTCTCTCTCCCTCTACAGGCCACCATTCCCTGCGCGGATTGAAGCGACATAGAGCGTATGATAAAGGTAGAAGCCTGGCATAATGCACTCCATAGCTTGTTTGTCAAGCATGATCATGATTGGGGGGGGGGGGGGGGAGGGGGGCACGTTTTTTTCGCGCCGTTGCCTGCACGGCACTTCCTTCCCCCCCACGAAAAAATTAGGGGGGTGGAGGGGCCAAGGGGCACCCCCCACTAATCACACCCCTTCGAATTTCAAATTTGGCCCCCTTTGTGGGCACCCCGGCCGGTTTCGAGCCATCTTCCGCATACGAACTCCGATCGTCATTCTGAAAATTTCTATGAGCTCGTCTCGATATCCCGCACTGACTAGCAGCTCCACTAACTGGCACAGGCGCACGGAAAATTTATGAAAATTCTCGGAGTGTCGTACGGGCGCCCGTCAAGCACTTGACGCTTAAAATCGTCCTAGATCGAACCGCCGCCTTTGACAGTGAATATTTTTCCCTTGATATCCATGATTTTTAGCTATTTTTAAGCACTTCCCGTCACCTAAATTCCGCTCTCATTGCGACCACGGGATAGGGCGACTCAGCCCGTCGAATCCACGACCATATCTGCACATAAACAACCAAAGAAGCATCAAACTGATACAAAACAATTATAAAATAAAACTCAGCACAATGCTTCCCCTACCCCTGGACAGAACCAAGGCATGACATCCACAAGGAGTAGGCCTAGCATCATCTAATAGAAGATCCGAAGTGAGTCACTAACCAGCTGCTCTAACACATCCAAACTAAAAAAACCTATCAAAGAGGTTGCCCTAAATGGTAGTCTGCACTACTTACCAACTAAAGACAACACAACTAGGAGCTCCTGCAAGGCGAGGACTCCTATAGCCTGATCAAAGAGTATTTTCTTTCAGTACATTTCTTCTTTTAGGGTTGTTATTGGATGAACATACTTGGGCATGTAAAAAGGAGGGAGCTGAGCGTAGTGACCCAAGGAGAACAGGGCATCGGCCTTAGGACCTGTCTCGGCACCCAAGAACCTACCAAGCCCTCGCAAGGCGACACTTAATCCTTTTCTCCCGCTCACTTTTATTTTCGCTCCAACCGTCCTTGTTTTGGTATTATATTTGGCAAGAAGCCACCCCTAGGAAGACAAGGTATCAGCCCCGGGTCTGATTCGTCCCCAAGAACCTACCAGGCCTTCGCAAGGCAATGATCAACTGCTTACACATTTTCATTTCTTTTCTTTACTTTACTTTGAGAGGGGTTAGAACCCCTTTTTACACACCTTCGTATTTATATTCATCTTTTAGGATGTATAGAGTTTCTGGGCATCATCATTATTATCTTGTGGCAGGCTTCTCTAACTGCCTCACTACTAACAAGAACTCCTAGAACGGCTTCCTCTAGCAGGCTAGCAAAACAGGGCCACTAGGACTTCCTGCTAACACAGGTCTTTCGATGTCTAACAATGTCTTTGCAAGAGGCAATAACTACTCCGACCTCCCTCAAATATTCTTAGCCTAAACCTGGAACTTCATGCCTTGGTTGCCGACTTCCCAACAAAAATGGATCCCCTCGACAAGTACAAATACACATATAACAGGAAAGAAAGGTACTCGTAAAGGAGAAATATCACCTGGATTGACCACAAGAAGCTTCCATCGCAGCAAAGGCTCCTCCAGGCTCCACCAAATTCCACGAAACACAAAACCTGTTCAGCACAACACTAAAAAAAAACCTGATTAAACGCACCCGCACTAGACAGGGAAATGGCCCTCTTGGCCTAATGAAATGAAACAATACTATACATAACATCCACCTGGAAACAACCATGATAGACATCAAAGCATACTATTCCTAGGGGAACAAAGGCTCGTAGCCCTAAACTAAGTGCATTAAATTATGACCTATCCCTCCTGCATATATCGCAAGAGGTGTTCGCATCACATGTCGTCTAATCAATCTATGCGTCCCAGATAATAAAGGCAGATGAGTCTCGCTTACCCTCTGCATCACCCAAATCAACCATCATCTGCCAAAGAGGGCATGTTTAGAAAGCATACCCCACAAACGACCAGGTCCTGTCTCACCATCAATAGATATATCAGGACAAGGCCCACAATTAAAGAAGAGGTCCTCTTCATATGCAAGATTAGCCAAAGAATCGGCAAACTGATTCCAATTCCGTGGAATCAGCTGAAAAGACACTCTATCGAATTCGTCTAGCAGGGCTATGGCAGTATGATGGTACATACAAAGGATGGGGTTTCGTACCATGTACGTCCCATTGAGTTGATTTAAAACCAACTGAGAGTCCCCTTTCACCAACAACTGGCGGATACCACCCTTCTTCGCAATATTCAAACCCATAATCAGGGCTTTGTATTCTGCCATATTATTGGTAAAATTCGCCCCGAGATAAGCAACTAACTTCATGACAATGCGTCGTCGGGGGTCTCGGATGACAACTCCTACACTTCCTTTTTTGCATGGACCCCTGGACGCCCCATCAAAGTACAAGGTGTACGTCCATAAAGGGTTTGCATATCCCGCCATCCTGAACTCTACTCGTAATTATGGTAATCGAAATTCAGCATATTCAACGGGTGGACTGTAAGCTCCATCCCTCCATCATCATTGAATTCAACAGGGATGCTCGTCAAAATTTGTAGGTAGTGATGGCAGAAGACCTTGATCTCCCAAATAAATGTCCCGCCTTCTTGCTCAATTACCTTGTATCCTTTGCTCCACCAAATGAGCTTTCCCTGATGATACCTCTGTTCCAAATATGGGTGTTCTAAATAAGGGATCAGACGACCCATCAACCTCTATCACGATTTTCTTGCAGATGCTTGATCGATCTCTCCTAGACCTGCAAGGCAGTCATAGCATTAGTGCAATCAGAAATAATAAGGTTTAATCTTATTAAGATTAACCTTATTTTTAAATTCTATCCCCTCAAGGTCAGCTAACAAACTGTGGATTTATTCTTTCCTATTCTAACGATCCTATAGGGTCCATCCCATTTAGGCTCTAGCTTGCCTGGGAATAATTCACGTCATGTGTCATAATACAAAACAAGCTGTCCTTTCTTAAAGGTGTATTTCTTGGCTTTGAGGTCGTGTAGCTGCTTCATTCGGCGCTTTGCCACTTCTTGGTGCAATAAGCTCTGCAACTTAAGCTCATCTAAATGTGCCAGTGTCGTCAAGCACTCAAAAAGTGCATCTTCATCGCTCAAAGAATGATTGATGGCAAACCAAATAGTCGGCAGCTCAATTTCTAAGGGCAAGACACACTCCTCCCCATATACTAACTTGAACGGGGTATGGCCAGTGGCTCGTTTGAAGGTCGTATTATAGGCCCACACTGCCACGTATAACTTTTTATCCCAATCCCGTTTCTTTTCCGACACAATTTTGGACAGGATGCCCACAAGCTGCTTGTTGGTGCTTTCAACTTGCCCATTGGTGTGCGGGTTATAGGGGGTTGTCTTGTCATGCTTGATTTGCCACATCTTTGTCAAACCTTTGATCACCTTATTCAAGAAATGGGTTCCGCGGTCCGACATTAATTCTTTCGGCGGACCAAACCGGCATATTATCTGCTCTAAAAGGAAACTAGCAGTTTCTTTAGCATCATCTTTCCTTGTTGCACGTGGTTCTGACCACTTTGTGAAGTAGTTAGTTGCGACAATGATGTACCTCTTTTGCGTAGTCGACGACGGAGTAATAGGACCCACAAAGTCTATTCCCCACTTCTCAAATGGAAGTATCGCCATAATAGGGGTGAGTGGTCGTTTCCTATTCTCTCGACTATCATGTCGTTGGCAAATATCGCATCTCTTAACATATGCAAACGCATCCTGGAAGATGGCAGGCCACCAATAACCTGCTCTCAAAGCCTTTTGTACTGTAAGCCGTCCAGCAAAATGGCCGCCGCAAGCAGAATCATGGCACTCTTCCAAAATGAATGGTACCTCGTCAGGCATCACACATCGGCGATAGATATCATCAACCCCTTGTCGGTATAATGTACCTGCGATCAAGGCAAACTTTAACGCTTGCTACTTAATTTTCCTTCTCTCAGCTTTAGATAATTCGGATCCCGCCTCTCCTGTTGATAAATAATGCGTTATTGCAGCATACCAGGAGGGAATAGATGCCGTATCTATTTTAAATAACAACTCCATGTCACTACCCTCAGCCACAGATTCTTTCGGCTCCCCAAAGTCCACAAGACATTCCACGATGCCTTGCAACCTTGGTGGCTTACTCTTGATTTCATAATCAAATTCCTGCAAAGTGATCAACCACTTTTCTAGACGATCAGGCGGCTGTAACTTATTCATCAATAATCGAAGCCCCTCCGCCTTCGTATAAAGCACGACTTTCTCATAGAGAATGTAATGCCTGAATTTCTTGGTCCCAAAGACCATTTCTAGACACAATTTCTCCATGTAAGTATAGTTGATTTCGGATACCCCTAGCTTCCGACTAGCAAAAGCAATCGGGTGGTACCACTTCTCTTCCCAAATTTGGGCTAAACAGCAGCTGATACTATACATCGTGGCTGCTGAAAAGATATAAAACACCTCACCTCTTTTAGGTGCTTTTAAAACGGGTGCTCTTGCTAGCTCTTGTTTCACATCCTCGAATGCTACTTTACAAGGGTCACCCCATACAAACGAACAGCTAAAGGACAATAAATTTGTAAGCGGCAACGTTCTTTCTGCCAAGGCGTTTATGAATCTACGGTAGTAACCGACCGAAGACAGAAAGCTATGAACTTCCTTCGGAGTGCGTGGTGGACCCATGGCAACTATAACTTTGACCTTCTCGGGGTCTGTCGCAATTCCCACCGAACTGACCACATGACCCAGCAATAGCCCATAAGGTACTCCAAAAACACACTTCCGTGGGTTTAAGGCAATGCAGAATTGTCTACAGCGCTCAAAGCATTTTCTTAGAATGCTCAACTGCCTCTCTCTCAAGGTGGCAGCCCCTAAGTCATCAATAAACACCTTCAACTCTTCAGGGGATATGTCACCGAATGTCTTATCTGCTGTTCGTTGCCACGAACCAGGCACATTGCATAAACCAAAGGCCATCACATGGTACGCAAAAGTACCAAATACAGTGATAAAATTTGTTTTCAACTTATCCTCTTCTGCAATTGCCATCTGGTTATATCCTGCAAAGCAATCCATAAACGAATATATCTCCCTACCCGCTAATTGATCCAAAATCTGGTCAATAAATGGCAACGGGTAGTAGTCCTTAACTGTCTGCTTATTCAGCTCCCTAAAGTCTACAAATAATCAAATTTGATTATTCTTCTTCTTTCTAATCACAACTGGCGAACACCATTCCGTGTGTTGCACAGGAAAAATCAAACCCGCTTTTCGAAGCTTCTGTAGCTCTTCAAACAGCCCGTCCCTCAGTTCAAAAGGCATACGCCTTACTTTCTGCCGTACCGGACGACTGCCCTCGTTCAACGGAATTGTATGCACAGCATGACTAGGAGGGATGCCTCTCAACTCATCATAACTCCAGGCAAAGATATCACGGAATTCCTGGATCAAGGCCACATAATCCTCCCTTTTTGCTGAGCTGAGCATAGAACCTAATTTGATTGGCCGCGAATCATCAGGCGTACCAAGGTCTAGCTCGATAACATCTGCATCTCTTATACGATCTTGGCCCTCTATCGGCTCATTCAAAGTGATCTGATAGATGTCCTCCGTGGTGGATCCCTCTTTGGACTCATCACTCGATGATGTCTCACTGCCAGATAAATCTTCTAATGTCTCCAATTCTGTAGAAGATAGAGGAGCTCTCTCACTTTGCGGGGACTCAAGATAAGCATCAACCACCACACGCTGGGCACCTCTGCCGAATATCAGTCAACCAGCGGGTATATCTACTTGGCAGTCCGCTTGCAAGATCCAAGGTCGTCCGAGTAATACTTGGTAACTTGGCCGCCCTGCAAAACGAATCACCCTAAAGTCCAACAGGCATTCTACATTTGCAACAGTGACATGGACCTTAGTAATGCAGCCTTCCAGCTGTCTCAAACTATCATCTGCCATTCTGAGAATTGTGGAGGTATCTTTCTGGATCGCAAGACCCAACCTTTCCATCAGTTCAGAACTCATAATGTTAACAAATGATCCCGTGTCGACAATGGCATAATCTACTAATATCCCATCGACATAGGCTGCAACCCTTGGGCAATGCTTCTCAGCATGCTCGAACCAGTCATCACCAACTCGTGCAATACCCAAAGGTTCTACAATATACCCGGTACGTAGGATCTTTCTAAATTCCTTACATACTCCTGGGGAAAGCTTAATAAGCTGTAAAAGATTCACATCCGGCTTGACTTCGCAAAGAGAGCTCGCCAAATCGAATTCATGATAGTTCGATAGAGCTCGCTTTTCACGGCAAACCATCCGCTCTTTAGGTCGCTGAACCGGCTTTATTGTCTCTTTCTTAACTTTCACCTTCTTCTTTGGTGGTTCCTTATTAGTTTTACTCTCTACGGGCTTCAAAGGTCCCCCTTCCATGGAAGGATCCAAAACTTGCATTCCTTTGTCGCCTTGTTTAGGGTTTCCGTCGACAGGCTTATCCTTGTCAACCTCTCTACCCTTTTGACCTCTTGTAAGGATAGCTCGTAGATTAGAGGTTTCAACATCGTTAACGCGTACAGCCTCAATCAAACTAACCCCACTACCACTTGGTAGCTCCTCCACTGTAGTCTTTGGTCATTGAAGTATTTGTTTAGGCCCATATTCTCGCTGGGAATCATTTCCTTGGGCACGATGATTAACAGGCCCTGGTTGCTGACTTCCTCGCTGGAGGGAACTGATCTTACTCCAGCAAGTAGCTGCTAAATGGCCGGATTTTTCACAGATGTCGCACTTAACATTCCGGCAATTCCTTGGATAGTGCTGCCCACCACACCATTTGCAACTAAACCTCGAAGATGCATCCTCCTCTGGGTATCTACTTCCTATCAAATTTTGTTGTTTTTTAAGGAAGTTGACATCAACGGCTATTTGTCGATACTGCTCCGTAATCATGTCGGTATAATGCTTCATCATGTCCTTAACCTCACCAAGAACATTAGAAGAACTCGACTCATAGCCTTGGTCATTACCATGTCGTTCCATCGGCCTAACAATTCGATTAGGCACTGGTTGTTGAACCACAGGCATGGTGTTAGAATTGACCGCCTGGCTTCCACCACTTGGAGCCATTTGACTGCTCGTAGGCATTGATATGCTAGGGGGAGCTAGTAATAAAGGCACATTCTGTATCATGTTCCCTCTCCCATTAGGGTTAGCCATCGCTATCCCTTGACCACTACTGCCATTGGCCATTGCCATATTGTTTCCCAATACTAAACCCATATTCGAATTGCCTCGAGAAGCATAGGCTGCTTGTAGTCGGGATTCCACCTCTTGTGCTCGTGTAATGGCAATAACTATATCCCCCAAGGGGACACTACTCAACTGCAATTGGATATTAAAGTCCAAACCATGAAGGAAATATTGCAATTGGGCAGCTGCGGGGATAGGAATAGAGGTGTCCAACTTACGGAAAACCTCTTTTATCTTCTTTGCATAAGCATGAATATCCTCGTGTGGTTCTTGACGGGTCATGTTGAGTACACGCAACCAATATTGCCCACCCCTTTCAAGGGCAAACTCCCTTCGAAAAGCTCCATAAAATGCATCAATGTTCAATATGGTTCCGGCTTCTAAACCATGATACCATATAGCGGCTCTTCCTTTGAGAGTCATATTGAAGAACATCATTAAATGTCCTTCTTCTTGGATGCGACAGTTAAACATCAGCTTTTGAAACTCCCTAATGTGGAGTTCCGCATCTTCCTCAACTAGCCCATTAAAAATGGGTAGCGGGTAACCTAGAGCCAGCAAATCCGTTGTTCCTGCTGGAATTGCAATAGGCTGCGCCATGACAAAGATTGGATTTGCACTAGGAATAGGGGACGGTGGGGTTACACCTCCCGTACTTGACGTGGACTAGCTTATAGAAGGAAGGGGAGCACTAGAGCTTCCACCTTCTCCTAACTTACTGCTTGTGGTACTAAGACCACTAGATCCACTCCCTTGTAAGGGTTCAGCACCGCTACGCTTAGGGGAATATCTCCTAAAAATTTCAGCACGTCGCCTAGCTCTTTCGTCTCTTTCTTGCTTTTGGATTTCTGCTAGACGATGCTTATCGATAAATAACGGATCAATCACAGTATCCTTTGGCATAAACTACTAGTTGGTCCCTAAACAACCAGGATTCGAGAACCGCCACTTTTAAGCGGCTCCCGGAAGACGCACCACTGATGGACCTAAAAACGGGCCGGCACTGGCTCATGCACTAGCCGGGCCTCGTCACTACGCAAAGACAACCCCTCGGCCTCGCGGCCAGGAGCATCTGTCGAAATCTCTGCCTTCCTAAACATTGGGTTTGTAATACGTTGTAGTCCAACTGATCCTAACCCAATATTACTCCTCAGAGGGAGTCCCTTTTACATAGCCAAAAGGCTCGAATCACATACACATTGGGTTCCTCCTACGGCTGAATGCCGTCAACCCTCTGCGACTCTCCTACACCTTGGGGATTGGCCCCTCAGTGTGTCGCTCAACAAATAGACACATCGCACAAAAGTCGCTCAAGGTACCAAATAAACGTGTCCAGGAATGTACCATTGTCCTTACTTAATTTCCCCTTTAGGATCCGCGTCTACCTACCGCATGGGTGCCTCACTGCCTCTCAACGTAGGTCATGTTCTAAAAAACCAATTGCAATGCATGTCCAGGAGCTGATCACCGATACTTTTAAATTCTTTTCATGCTCTATGCATTTGGTGGATGCCTAGTGCTCAAACATTTAGCAAAACAGTATTGTGCACAAGTGTAAAAACATCCTTTTAATGGTTTCCAACTACCGATCGTGCTTCGTTGCATGGGCCTAGCACCGAGGTGATCCTCGTGCTACTAAGCTCTTAATTTTAATTATCATCCGTCCTAAATGCTATGCATAGAAATCAGCAACTTTCCCATCATTTCACACGGCATTTAGACATATTTCAACTCCTCTACCCTTCCTCGTTTAAATAGTGCATCGTTGGATGGATTTATAGGGTATTTTGACATCATTTTTTGTGTAGAAAGCGGAAAAAGACGCACTGGAACAAGAAAGTGGGGTTGAACTGAGGCAAATCCTCATGCTTCAGTCCCCACAAACATTCACAAACATTGCTCTTATTTATCCTTATTTTTCGGAACCCAAAATGTATTTTTTCCCCTATTTTTTAGGGTTTTTCCACCATTTTCTTGTATTTTTCCTTATTTTCCTGCATTATTTAATTACTAAAAATTCAAAACAGGTTATGGGCTGTGGCCCTTAGTTCCTTCTTGCAGAAAAATGAAAGTTTAGTTGATGTTCCTATTTACTTTCCCATTTTTATACCAAAAACCCTCATTTTCCCTTGTTTTTCCATGTTTTACGTGTTTTAGTATATTATTTTGAACCACAAAATGCATATTTTTCTGATTTTTTTATTATGACCAGCAAGAACTCATAGAAAACAGTAGCATGAACAATTTTTATCCCACATGAACAACATTTCATCCTTCAAAAGCCATAAAAGCTCAAATTTTCTTTAAAATTTTTAAATTACTGCTTATTTGCGTGTTTCGGGTTTCATGTCCATGGCTGTAGATTTGGAAATTAGCAGCACTTCATGTCCAGCACAATCACCAATCACCATTTCCAGCACGTGGAGCAATCCGATCCGTGCCGAACAAGCCTCCATCATTCTTCCTTCTTCCTTCTTCTTCCCACATGAATTCCCCCTTAGAAGAGAGAGAGGGAGGAGAGAGAAAGACTGATTTTCTCTCTCCCTCTACAGGCCACCATTCCCTGCGCGGATTGAAGCGACATAGAGCGTATGATAAAGGTAGAAGCCTGGCATAATGCACTCCATAGCTTATTTGTCAAGCATGATCATGATTGGGGGGGGAGGGGGGCGCGTTTTTTTCGCGCCGTTGCTTGCACGGCACTTCGTTCCCCCCCACGAAAAAATTAAGGGGGTGGAGGGGCCAAGGGGCACCCCCCACTAATCACACCCCTTCAAATTTCAAATTTGGCCCCCTTTGTGGGCACCCCGGCCGGTTTCGGGCCATCTTCCGCATACAAACTCCGATCGTCAGTCTGAAAATTTCTGTGAGCTCGTCTCGACATCCCGCACTGACTGGCACAGGTGCACGGAAAAATTATGAAAATTCTCAGAGTGTCGTACGGGCGTCCGTCAAGCACTTGACGCTTAAAATCGTCCTAGATCGAGCCGCCGCCTTTGACAGTGAATATTTTTCCCTTGATATCCATGATTTTTAGCTATTTTTAAGCACTTCCCGTCACCTAAATTCCGCTCTCAACAAGGTCAACAGACTTGTCCTCCACGACACCATGTATGAAGTGATACCTCACCTCAATGTGTTTCGTCTTCGCATGGAAGACCAGATTCTTAGCCAACTGAATGACACTCATAGAATCCGAATGCAGTGTAGGTATAGCATCAATCCCAAGGTCAGCAACTAGACGGCCTAGCCATATGGCCTCCTTGCAAGCCTTAGTGGTTTCAACATACTCAGCCTTAGTGGTAGACAAAGCCGTACACTTCTGAACCCTGGACATCCAAGAGACAGCACCTCCAGCATAGGTGAATACATAGCCAAAAGTGGACTTCCTACTATCTGCATGTCCTACATAATCGGAGTCAGTTTACCCCATGACCCCTGTATCCTGGCTGCCATAGCAAATACACATATCTGTTGTGCCCTTCAGGTACCTCATGATACCCTTCACGACATCCCAATGTTTCCTGCCAAGTGTAGCCATATAGCGTACCACAACACCAACTGCAAAGGCAATATCTGGATGAGTGGCTATCATGGCATACATCAAACTACCCACAGCTGAAGCATAAGGGATCTGGGCCATCTCGGCCCTCTGCTCATCTGTCTACGGACAATCGGCCTGGGATACCTTCACATAAGAAGGCAATGGATAGCCAATAGGCTTTACGTCTTGCATGCGGAAGCGCTCAAGGACTTTATGAATATACTCCCTTTGTGACAAGTAGAGGAGTCCCTGATGCCTGTCGCGTAGTACATGAGAGGCCTGTCCCAAATCCTTCATCTCAAGGCTCTTCTTCAGTTGAGATTTAAGAGCATCTAGCTCATCATGAGCTTTCCTTGCTATCATCATATCATCCACATAGAGTACCAAAATAAGCAATGAACCATCACGAGCTTTCTTCGTGTAAAGACACGGATCCATAGCACTCTTGCTGTAGCCCTGTGACTGCATAAAGGCATCAAACTTATGATACCATTCCCTAGGTGCCTGCTTCAAGCCATAAAGACTTTTCTTCAACTTGCACACTAGGTGCTCCGTGCCAGGTTCTGCAAAGCCCTTAGGCTGCTCCATATAGATCTCATCATGCAAGTCCCCATGTAAGAAAGTCATGTTGAAATCCATCTGATATAGATCTAAGTCAAGCTGAGAAACCAAAGCCAAGACCAAGCGTAGGGTGGTCATCTTAACCACATAAGAAAAGACCTCATCAAAGTCTACACCATGCTCTTGCTTAAAACCCTTTGCTACCAATCTAGCCTTGTATGCCGGCTTGGGGTGTCCAGGGGTACTTTTCAGCTTGTACACCCACTTGCATGGCAAAGCCTTCTTGCCCTTAGGCAAGTCAACCAAATCCCAAGTCTCATTTTTATGCAACGAGTCGATCTCAGACTGGATGGCCCTCTCCCAGGAGTGACTGTCACCCCTAGGCATAGCCTCATCATAAGTGAAAGGCTCTCCTGCATCTGTAACCAAAACATAATGCATAGAGGGCTGAAATCTATCTGGTGGATGTCTGTCTCTAGCAGACCGTCTCACTGCAGGCTCTGCTGCCTGCCCAGCTGCCTATCCAACACCCTGACCATGAGCATCTGCTGCAGTTGTAGGCTGTCCAACTGGCTGTGCAGGAGCTCTAGGCTCCTCCTGAAAGATCACTCTGCGGATCTCAACCACCTTCTCAGGCTGCATGTGCATATTGTCTTCATGGAAGACTACATCACGGCTGCGTACTATTTTCCGTGCCTGCGGATCCCATAGGCGATAGCCCATCTCTCTTGAATCACCATAACCAAGAAAGATGCATTTAATGCTCTTTGGATCCAACTTACTCCTCTTGTCCTTGGGCACATGGCAGAATGCCTCACATCCAAAGACACGGAGATACGCATAAGAGGGTGGCTTACCAGCCCAAACTTCCTCTGCAACCTGGAAATCCAATCCACTAGAAGGCGATCGATTTATGACATGCACTGCCGTACTAACTGTCTCAGCCCAAAAGCTCTGTGGTAGGCCTACATGGCTAAGCATAGGCGGACACGCTCCTGAATAGTCCTATTCATGTGCTCGGCCAAACCATTCTGGGCGGGGGTGTAAGGGGCGGTCAACTAACGCTTAATACCCCTGTCATCACAAAACTGTTCAAAAGCACATGAGACATATTCTCCCCCATTGTCAGTCCTAAGGCATTTCAGCCTATACCCAGTCTGGTTCTCAACAAGAGCAAGCCAATGCTGAAAGATTGCCAAGACATCGGACTTTTGCTTTATGGGATAAGCCCACACTTTCCTAGAAAAAGCATCAATGAAGGTAACAAAGTACTTCGCGCCACCCATAGACATACACAGCATGGGCCCACAACCATCTGAATGCACCAAAGCCAAGGGCTCACTCATGCATGGCCTACCTGATTTCTTATGCATAGACCTATTTTTCTTACCATAAAGACAATGATCACACGAGTCAAAACGTGCATAGTCCAAAGGCGGAAGATACTACAAACCAGATAACATTTTCATTCCCTTCAAAGACATATGCCCCAAACGAGCATGCCAAAGTGATATATGTGGGATAGAACCCACTACCAAAACATGGTCTACAGAAGACCCAGATAAAACAAGAGGATAGAGGCTGCTAGCCTTGGCGCCTCTAGCAAGCACAAGTCTGCCTCTGGTAATCTTCCAAGCAGAATCCCCAAAACAGACATGAAACCCTGCATCATCCAACTGTCTGCAGACATAAGACTGCGCGTAAGCACAAGTACATGACGTACATCCCTGAGCAAAAAGGAACTACCAGTGGAAAACTGTAATTGAATATCTCCACATCCCACAATATCAAGAGACCTGTCATTGACTGATCCAGATACAGTACGGTAAGAGTGAAACCACTCACGGTAAGGCGTCACATGGAAGGACATACCTGAATCCAATAACCAGCACTGTGCATACATACTAGGTGTCTCAGTCAAGTGTGAGGCATTAGAAGAACTAGCTGCAAGTATGAACTCATCACTACCATCAGAATCCTTGGTTTGCGTGACATTAATTTCTTCAATCTTGACACTGGACTTTGCAGGAACTATGCTGCGATCAGAGGACTTCTCCTGCACTTTCTCTTTCCCCTTATCCTTGCGCTTCTCACTGCGCAACTCATGACACTGTGGTCTAATATGGCCCTTTTTCCCACAATGATGACAAGTGACATCAGCGTTGCGCCCACGCGACTTACTATGCGACTTTCCACGAGATTTAGACCGACCCTTCTGCGAGTCACAGCCATGGCCATGACCACGATCATTCCTGTCATTCCTGCCTCTAACTGTCAAAGCATGTGAAACACGAGAGGCATCCAAGTTTTGCGATTAACCTCTTCCTACAAAAGAGCACTCTCAACATCATTCAGTTTCAGAGTAGCACTAGAGGCACATAGGGCAGTGCGGAATACATCCCATGACTCATTCAGAGTCCCAAGCAAGAAAAAAGGACTTACTTCCTCTCCAAAGGTGATATCTTGCGAAGTCAAGTTCTTCAGTATAGCATGGAACTAGCTCAAGTGAGCAGACATAGTCGCATTATCCTTCATGCGCAGATCCATAAGCTGCTTCAACCAGTACATCAGACTTGCCGGACTTTTCTTATCATAAAGATTCTTGATCTTATTCCATAGATCCCATGCACTCTGTGCTTCCTCAAATACATTATAATGTACCTGTTCAGTGAGAGACAATACAATCGTGGACTTGCATAGCTCATCAAGTTCAAGCCAGTTGTCATTGTCCATAGTTTCAGGCTTCTCCCCGCTCAACCGAAGTGGCTTAATCTGAGATTTCTGCACCAAGACCTGCCAAATTTGACTGTTCCAATAAGAGTAGTTGGTACCATCCAACTTTTTTATGTTAAATATGGCATTATCAGTCGAAGAGGACGCCATAATGCAGGCTAGAAATGCATAGACAGTTTAAAATTGCTTGCTGTTTTACTGCAGAAAATGCCCAAAATCCACTGAAATGAGCTCCAACTAGCGAGAAAAGTGTGCCAAAAGATGTTGCCCACTTAGTACTAGGTGCGGTACACCATATCAAGATATTTCAGCATAAAAAATACTGCTCAGTCCACCAATAAATGCTTGATGTAATAAATTTCAGAATTGCAATAATGAGAGCAAACTATCCCAAAACTGGATCTAATGTCAACTAAACAATGCTAGGTCCAAAGCTGGCATAAAGAGGACAAAGGAAAGCCAAATGACAGTGAAAATACATGAGCATAACACTGAGAGATGTCAAATAGCATCTGCCAGTAAGAGGCACACCCCCAGACAATCTAGGCAAAATGTACCTGCAACTGCCAAAACCTGACACAAATAGGTGTCTACTCAAAAGAAAGCAGTTCCAAAACTGAGACTCAGCTCATAAGCATCCTGTGAACCAAGACATATACTCAATGCAACATCCAATTGTCGGAGTATAATCCCAAAGTCTCAACACATCTGTAACTGCTCAATGACATAGAGTGCTCCAATACATGTAACTGCTCCAATAGCATATAATCCCTGCTCAAGGTCAAGTAAGCATGCAAGATGCTCCCACCGGCACAAAAGGCATACAAACGAGCTCAAGGGCTCAAGAAACCCAAGACAAAGTACCAGTGACAAGTGACCAAGTCAATGCGTCATACGCATCCCAAGAGCATGACATACATGAAGCAACTGATGGAAGCAACCAACGAGCAATACATAATCCCAAAATAAGATCTCTATCAACTCAATGACATTCGATAGCAACCAAGTAAATGATCAAACTGAGTCGGAAATGCTCAAATACATCCAAGGCAAAGATCCCAATGTCGGTAAAGCATAGATGAACCAAGCGGCATATATCACGAACCAAAGCATGTAATGTATGAAGCCTAAATGTCAAGCATAGACATGAGGCATAAGCAGTCCAAGAGCATGCCAAGTTGGTCCAAATGCCAGTGAATACCAACCAAGACGAAGCTTATGCGTAGCTCAAATACATTCCATAGATTCAAACATGAGCTCAAAGTCGTCCCCAAATATCAAATACATGATGGCAAATCCCAAAGCATACATCCGGTACCAATAGGTAAGTGATAAAGCATCCAAAGTACCTTCAGCCCACTATTATTACAGCCAAGTTTGACAGTCAAAACTGAGAAATTTCAGCCAATATTTCAGGCCAAAATCATGGCATAATCATGTGCATACATTCCCAAGGCACTAGGCATCATGTAGGCCGCATACGGGCATCAAACAAGGTAACCAGAGTAGAGTATAAGCATCAAATGCCAATGCCAAGTGTGACTGCCCTGTTTCCAGCACTGTATAATAGTAAATGACAGTCCCAGATCAGCCAATATTATAGGCCAAAATCATGGCATAATCATGTGCATACATTCCCAAGGCATTCGAGCATCAAATAGACCGCATCCAGGCATCAAATAGCACAACCGAAATGGAGTGTAAGCAACAAATGCTAATGCCAATGGTGCTGCCCTATTTTCAGCCTGTTATGACAGTTTATGACAGTCCCAAATCTGAAGAAATCAGCCCCGAATGATCAAGACCAATGCCCAAAACTTGAATGACATCAAACATGAAGTCTAATAGCCCTCTTGATCAAGGTAGAGAGCAAGAAGCAATGGCCAAGTGTGGAGCTGAAGTAGACGAGTGCTAACAGCCTGGAAAAAATGGCGCAATCTGCCCTATTGGTGCTGAACTTGCTGCTGCTCCACATGGGCTGAAAGGGGGTAATGGGGGGCTCAAGAAGGGCCTATCAAAGGCCTATGACAAGCCGCTTTGAGCCTTGATAAGTGTAAGGTATAATATGAGGGGAATAAGCTTCAAGGGTTTGAAGCCATGGCTGCCCTTGCTGTTTGCAACCTGTAGACTGAAATAAAACCCTGAAAGAATGATCAAATACCTCAGTACCAATGCCTTGAAGGTGCCTCAATAGGCCGGGAAGGTGCTCGGGAAGCCGAGGAGTGACGAGAGCTCGGGGAGATTGGATATGGCTGTCGGGATGGAGATCCAATGCGTGAAGGGAGTCAATGCGAAGGTAGAGAAGCACTAAGTCGAGCTTGAGCAAGAGGAAGCCAAGCTCTGATACCAGTTGAAAGGTGAGAAGGATCGAAGCTTGCACGCAAGCTATGGCGGGAGAGCAAGAGCAAGAAAGAGAGAGACAAGAAATGGGAACTCCAACCGTCACAATGTGTGACCGGGCCTTCCTTTATTTACTAGTCACTAAAATGAATGTAAAGAATAAAGTGACTAGTAAATAAATGAAGGCCCGGTCACACTTGTCTCTCTCTTTCTTGCTCTTGCTCTCCCGCCATAGCTCACATGCAAGCTTCGATCCTTCTCACCTTTCAACTGGTATCAGAGCTTGTTGGGGTAAAGGCGCCTCAGCCATGCCACCCCGTGTATTACTACACTGACAGTACCCGCCACTGCACACTACAGGTGGCAGGCGCCCGTCGCATCACTTTATTCTTTACATTCATTTTAGTGACTAGTAAATAAAGGAAGGCCCGGTCACACATTGTGACGGTTGGAGTTCCCATTTCTTGTCTCTCTCTTTCTTGCTCTTGCTCTCCCGCCATAGCTTGCGTGCAAGCTTAGTAATACACGGGCCGGCATGGCGGAGGCGCCTTTACCCCAACAGATCTTCCCTATAAACCTCGTAACCTTCTAACTATTCTTTGGGAATTTGGCCCTTTAAATAGCTAGAATCTTCTTTGGATCTATTGCTATGCCCTCTTCTAATGAAATGTGCCCCAATACTACACCCCTTTTTGTACCAAAGGCTAACTTGAATGGAGAAAAAAAATTTGCAACATCTCCATGAATGCTACTTTCCACTTTAATTTCAAAAAATGCTATAAATGTGGGCTTTGCTTTGCAGAAATTACACTTGCTCACCCTCAACTTCAAGAAATAATTTAATTGCTTGTACCATCGTTCACTTCCACTTTTGCATCAACAACACTTTTGTTTGTGGGATGTAGCCTAATTTCCTTTTGTCCATCTAATACAAAAATAAATGTAGACTCTTTTTTACAGTTGTTTGGATGAACTTAAAGCTTTACTCAAGTTGTTGAGAGCTATTTCTAACTTTATAAGATTTGTCTACAAGTTGCTTACTAATAATATATTCCCAAGTTACTAAATCTTTTGGTATTTTAAGTAGGCGCTAGGTTATGATTAGTTATCTTGATGTTTTTTCCTAATACGAGTTGTACATCTTTACCTTTTGGGATATAATAATTATTTGTGTATTGAGAAAAAACTTTGCTAGTTCAAAATTAGTTTTTCATGGGAATATACTTGGGTAACTTTGGGTAGGGTTCACGCTTGTTTAAACAATCACTTCAAGAAATCCTTTACTTGTTTATTCATCTCTCTTTCTCAAATTTTGTACAACTTAGTTGAATGATGAGGTTTTTTTAACAATTTCGATCATAAATGTTTTTTTTCTGTATGAACTTTACGAAACCCTTGTAGGAAAAGAAACCCACTTTGATAATACAAATCTTGCATGGGAATGATTCCAAACCAACTTACCAAGAAGAAGGAAACACTTCAAACTACTCCATCATTATATGTGTGCAACTTTTTGACTTTCCTACAACTAGGATCCTTGTAATAGTGTACTAGTATTAAATTTGTAGGTCATCCTAGAGGCTTATAACTACCAAAGAATATGTTTAATTAAGAATATAAAAAATAAGGACATGCGAGGGAAGAGGAACAAAAATGAATATGTTTGCTTAAGAATAACAAAATCATACCGTGCTAAAAAGAAGATATAGAGGAGAAAATTTATGATGGAGATCATAGCATGTAAGAAACTGGGAATACATGTGTTAATGAGACATGTAATTTTCACTATCTTTGATCATAATACAATTACTGCTTCTCATCTCACCTTGTACAGTTTTCATGGCTTCTCTCTCTTCTTTCCTATTTCTCTAGTATTTCTCTCTCCTCTTTTCTCTCTCTTTTGCTCTTCTTTCTCTCACCTCTCAACCCTCTCCTTGACAAGGTATCAGAGCATAGGTCTTTGATTCATTTGGTATAATCCTTTCTTGCATTTCCTTCCACAGTCTTGTTACTTCCTAGTTACTCAAGGACATGGTCTCAGTTTGGGAAAATGGACAAGTACAATGACCAAGGAGAGCTAGTCAAAGTTAACTAGAGTACTTGAAGAAAAAGTTGGAGGTATCTTGGACAAATTGATAAGTCTTGCATCAATAACATGCTATTTTGGAGATAAAATGCATGAGGTGCCTCCTCCAACAGACCTGGAGGAGTCCTCTTAGTAGTCGACTAAAATTCATATCCATACACATCACCATCCCGTCTTCCCATGGGAAACTTTAGACTTAGTTGAACATGGGAATCTCAGTTCTACTTCACAAGGGAAGCATGGACAAGTCACCCCTAACAACAATCTAATGCCCACCTAAGAAAGACCACTTTGTAATCAATCAAAGGTAGGAGTGAGGTTAATATTGCACTTGGTTTAAGAGAGTGAGAGAGAGGGAGAGTATAACTCGATCCCCCTACCCATAAGGTAAAATCTCAGCTCTGGCCCCCTAAAATGGTGTTAAACTTAGTAACTAATCCTACCGATATTGGGAGGGTCACGATTTTATTGGCTCTATCTAATGTTGAAAAGTTACCTAACTTATCGGGTCCACCTAGCCATAGGCGTTCGGTCATCATGATCAAAGCCTCCCACTTTCCTCGATGGGGTTTTGCTTAGTATTCTAATTAGCAAAGCATACTACCACGCTGCTTGGATATATAAAATCAGCTTTCTTTATACTATGTTAAAGTGGGTTTGTTTTAAACTCAATCTTTAGCACATAACAAACAATTCAAAAATTAGATACTTTATTTCACCATCACTCCGCAAAGTGATACAAAAACATATTTTCGCAGAAAGACACCGTCACTTACCACTCAACCCTTTGCCCTCTCAGGTGCTCAAGTGATCAAAAACCAAAACACCTACCTCCCTTGGGAGCCTAGGACCCCCACTCATAGGTGAATTTTTGCACACTCCACAAAGTGTTAGGGAGCATTGGGTTGGGGATCCCAATGTCCCGAACCACCACAATCCACAACTTGTCCGACCGTGCAAGCTCGGAATCATAAGAGCCATAAATCATCATTCACAAATCCAAAAGCAGTCATAACCATAAAACATTTTTAACATAATTGTTAATGTATGTGATGCATAGAATCTATCCCCTTCATCAATTTACGTGTTCCTTCCTAAAAAGCATTTGATAATGCTAACATGCTTTTATAAGTTTGAGTAAATTCTAACTAATCGTGATCCTTTTCTTATGTACTAACCTGATTACCTCCATTCGGCCCTCCATCATGATTATAATTTATGGTCGTAACCTCGGTTTGTTGTGGAATAACCTATCCTTCAAGTTGAATGGATTCAAGGTTAACTTGTGCTTGCATTTTAGCAGTGACTACTTCTTCATGTTGGGGAATTCTCTAAGCGTGTCCTCACTCAGCATCTTAACGTCTCTTGGGAGCCATGGAAGAAGCTGATGGATTCCAGTAGCGCTTGTGTGTAGGTGTGGAGAGAGAGGACGAGATTCAGTTTGTTGCAGTAGAGCTTCGTGTTGCGTCAACAACAGAGAGACTTCTGCACGGGTCGTTGTTGTGTCAATGTGTATCAGTGTATGTCCTGACATGATGCTCTACCCCTATTTATATAGCAATTGGGGGATCAAAGAGAAGGACACTTGCCTTTTAGCATTTTTTATGACATCATCGATGATAAAGAGAGAACACTTTCTTTTAGTGTTTTTTGATATCATCATTGATGACATCGGGGAGGGGGACTCCGTTTTTGCAACGCAAAGATACAAATTGACAAATATATGGGTGGGTGAGGACACACTACACGTCGCATCGTCAGGCAACGGGGGTGTCACTCCAATGCGTACAACCAAAGCAGCAACCAAGGCATAGACCTTGGCATACTTGGCAACAAGCTGCGAAGGCTTCGTTGGCGCCATTGGGTGAGAAGCTCCCACTAGCTTGTAGGAAAATCTTCTTGGGAAGTCACCCATCCCAGCAGTGTCATCACCCGAGTGCACTTAGCTGCCAAGTGACTATCCACTAGGCTAGTTCTTTTTGTTGTTCTATACTTCAAACATAGTTTTAATAAGGTATTCTTGGGAGGGTTTCCAAAGTATTTCTTCCATGAACTGGCATATAATGCCTCACTTTAATAATTATTATTATATTAATAATTAGAGCGAGTTTTTAAAAATGTGCAATATAAATCAATTTTCTTTGGAATGTATACACACATTGTTTACTAAAATAAACAAAGTAATGGGGACATTACAAAATGGTTAAAGATAGGGCGAATAGAGTTAGTCTTGGTTAGAAGTCCAGTTATTTTTCAAGACAAGCTTTCTCTTTCCTCTCTCTTTCAAGCTTTTGGCTGAAGCTTTCATGGTGGCTACAAGAAATCCCATATCTTTTTCTCTAGTGATCTTCTTTCAATCTCTAACCATGGGGCAAGGATCTTACACATCTAGAGCATCAACAAGTAGAGCACCATATAGGTTGTATTCATATAGAGGATGGCCATAAGAGTAGCCCCAAAAAATTTTAATGCAAAATGTGCTGCCTATGTCTTGATCAAATCTCTCACCTACAGTTCTTGCCTCTCTAATTCCATCTCCTACCAAGCTTCTAGCAAATTCATTACTAATACTTTGCAAGTGATCTTCAGTATCTTCTTCTTCATCCTTTTGCCCAGGGACCTCTAGAAACCCTAATACACAATAGGACAACCATAGCCTTAGACATGGAAGCTTTAATTTCTTAAATCTTTGGCTCTTCCTAACCTTTACGGCTTCTCTACCATCATTTTGGAGTAGGATAGACTTCAAGATTCATGGCATTTTAAATATTTCAGCATATTGAGCCTCTTGAAGCTCATATTGAAGGATTATTTTGGGGTTTTTCTTCAAGAAACTTAAATCTTCAATATTCAAATGTTCAAGCAAGCTCCACACCTTGATTCTTCACAAATTCAATCTTATTCGAGCATGTATGGGTTGATTTTATGGATTATTGGTGTGAGGTGTCCACCACCAATCTCAATCCAAGGTGCACCTTTTAGTAGCCCATTAGTAGGATTTCCAAATGACACCGCCCGGTGCTCCCTTGGAGTATCATGGGGTTTGTCACTTAGACCCTACTGAGTCTACATTGCAACGGAAGAGTTCCAGTCAAACCCACTAGGATCAACTTGAATTTTAGGGTTCCTAAAATCAAATAGATCTGCTAATAGCCAGCTAGCGTATGTTAGTAATTTTGAGTTCTCGCTTCCTACTAGATTACTGGAACTGAAGTGGACTTTCCATTGCACTTGGTTTAAAGAGAATGGGAAATGGAGGGGAGTGCAGTATATCAATCCTCTTGTCCATAAGGCAAAATCCTATTCTAGCCCCCTAAAACAATGCAAGTCGGTTCTACCTAATGACTAATTGGTCAATTTAAAGCTCCCAACTAACCGGGACCACCCTACTATTGGAGAGATCTGTCGAGGTTATGCCCACCACCCTCTTTCCTTTGATGATGGAATCATCTTTAGTTTTTAATTACCTACAACATATTTATTGGAACGTATACAACCACCTTTCTTAATTAGTTTGTTAAATCATAGGTTTCTTTATGTAATTAATTTCACAAACACACATACAATTCAACAATCCTTGAATAAAACAAAATTCTTTATTATATTGGAAGTTTATTACAATTTCTATCTTCCATCTCTACAGAAGATATACAAAATTCCATGAGGGTATTCTGCCCCCACTAAGATTCTACCCTTGTAACTAGTATTAGGGTTCTAAGAGCCCATCCTGGGTCATGGAGGGTCTCGTCAGATTCTAGGAGTAATGCCGAATTTACGGCCAAAGCCCCCCTGGCACCCACATCTCCTACTGCCCGAGGCTATCCCTATGGACAAACCTTTCACTATGGAGCCAACCTAAGCCTCTTGAAGCGATAACCATGACCCCCTTAGAGTAGGGTCTTGCAACTAGCTTGGGGGTAGCCTAATGCAATCTTTCCTTTCATCCTATTTGTCAATGTTTTTAATCAGAGATCTAGATTCTAGCAAACACAAATAATCCTTTCAAATGTATCAAATGATGCAATGACAATCACACCATCGTGTAGCTCACAACTTTGCATAGCCAAGGTAGACCTTAGCCTAAGGTAACCTTACAATCTAATGAGGATTCTCCTCCCCAATGAGAAGTGTTAAGTACATTTCTTTCAACTTGTTAAACAAGGTAATGAATTTCCCATTTAGGGCTATCTTACCCAACATAAGAGAAATTCCTTAAAGAAATATATTGCGATAATAACTTAAGGAGATGACTTACAAGACCTTTAAATAAAGTTTCACTTTTTACGCGCTAATCATCACTTAACCTTGTCGTGTTTGAAAATAATTATATCGAGTTATTTTACTAATCAGGAGTGCGCACAAAGTCATATGTGCAATATCCTCCTTCAACTATTTTCATCATGATTGTACGATTTATAATATCAATTAATCAAACTACAAATCATAGTGGTTAGTTGTTTATGCGTGTATTAGTAAGACTTCTAGATAAAACTATCAATTCGTATAAGTGTAAAATATGGAAGCTAATATTTTATATACTCAAATCTTATATGGATGTTGTCTGTGAAATCTAATAAGTAGCTCTTGTACCATTTGATGCAAGGGTTAACATTTTTTGTAAAAATTTGGCATAAACCTTATTATTTTATGTGGCAAAATAATAGCCTAGTAGTGAATAACCCGGTTTGGCATGACATCATTGAGAATCACATCATTGGCAAAATAATAGCCTAGTAGTGAATAACCCGGTTTGGCATGACATCATTGAGAATCACGTCTTTTCTTGCACTTGTGTTTGCCACACTTGATGTTCCGTTTGGTAGTGGCAACTCCGAAAACCTCGGACACTCCCTATCTCTGCAATATCGGTTGCAATGGTTCCCATAGTCTTTCCACCTCGTTGCTTTGGAGACATCATCCGCAAGCGGGTTCGAGAGATAGAGAAGGCGGAATGAATTCAAGATGGGAGAGTGTGAGAGAAGATGGCTTAGTCAAAGACCAAGACAGGGGGTTTGAGCTAACTCTCTTCCTCATAGCCTCTTGGGGTAGCTCCTCTCTCTCTCTCTCTAGCTCCCTCTTGGGGTAACTTCCTCTCTCTCTCTCTCTCTCTAGCTTCCTTCCACAGCCTTTCGATGTCTCTTGTGCCTCCCTAGATGGAGTAGAGGGCATGCCTTTTTATAGGCTAAAGGGAGTGCAGGCTACCTCTCCCTTCCCCTCTCTTTCTGCCCTTCTTTGTACAAAGGCAACTCCTCCACTTAGAGTGGGGAGCTTCTTTCTCTCTTCTTTTATTATTTTTAAATTTTTTCTCTTTAGTTTTCTAAATCAAGAAAAATGGGGTTATTCGTGAGGCTATCAATGCTTGATTATGGTGATAAAGAAGGACTTTTACGGTAAAGGAGATTTCCTTTTAGCGAGGGTGATCGTGATAATGATGAAGAAGATGATAATTATAATGACAATGATGATATCCATGTGATTGCAATGGCTTTATGAGACTATTGAGCTCTATTCATCGAGCTAATCCCATCGATCTTTGAGACATGCTTTGTGTCCTAGCCTAACCAGTCGAGCTGATCATCATGATTTTGTGGGTGATGATGATGGTGATAACGTCGACAAAGATGACATTGATGATGATTGGGGGAGACGGCCTTCTTTTCGGCGGGGCCGTCAGTTCGATGGTCACCCCCTCCCTTATTTCTTTTTAATTATTTAGTTTAACATTAGTTTAGTTAGTTAGTTTTTAATAGTTAGTTATTTTCCTAACCTTAGTTTTAGGTAGTTAGTAATAACTACTTGCTAATTATTACTAACTTACTAACTAACTTATCTAACTTACTTACTAATTGATTAGCTAACATTAATAATATTTTGAGCTAACCAACTAACTTTTATTGCATGGAAATGTTACATCCTCCTCCCCTTAGAGAAATCAAGATGTCCTTATCTCGAGAGAAACCGTGGATATTGTTTTGGTAAAGAATATTCTCATCTATCCAAGTACCATCTGCTTCAGGATAATCCTTCCACTAGAGAAGGTATTCTCTAAGGGTTCTACTCCTCGAATTTCTCTCCCTTCCCTCAATTACTCTGTCTGGTTGTGGCTCAAGGACTCCTTAGCTAGGTATTATAATTTGTTGATCATGAAGGATATGGTTAGGGTTAACTATGTATGATTTCAATAAGCTAACATGAAATACATTGTGGATTTTTATATTCTCAAGGAGTAGTATCTTGTAAGCAAGCACTTGAGAACCTCATAGGGTCCAAAATATCTTGGGTTTAGCTTCTTAAATTCTCCTTAAGACAAAGAACTCTTCTTTGGATGGACACGGACGAAGACCATGTCTCCTTCTTTGAAGATTCATTCTTACCTTTTTAGATCAGCATATGCCTTTTGTCGATTCTTGGCAGCTTGAATATATTGTCTAATAATCTTTATTTGATTATCCATTTCTTATAATATTTTTTTGGAAGCTTCTACCCTTAGAGTAGGAGTCCATTAAGGGTAGATACTGAATCTACCTTTTAGGTTCCTTACTGCAATATGCACGCAGAATATCCTCAATCACTTGATTAACTCGTTCTGTCTGCCCATCAGTTTGTGGATGATAAGCAGTGCTGAAACAAAGTTGGGTCCCAATGGCTTCAAATAAACTCTTTCAGAAACGTGATGTGAAAAAAACATGATCACTAATGATCCTTTTTGGTAACCCATGTAACTTAAAAATCTCTTTTACAAAAATTCTTGAAATATCTGAAGCTTTGTAATTGATTTTTGTTGGAATAAGATGATTAACCTTTGTTAGCGTGTCTATTATCACCATTAAGTTATATCCTCCTTACACAGAAGGTAACCCAACTACAAAGTCCATGCTAATAAATTCCCATTTTATCTAGGGAATATCAAGTGGTAGGAGCTTTCCTAGTAACTTGACATGTTTAAATTTTACCATTTGGCAATTTAGACATTCACTGACATACTTAAGTACATCACCCTTGAGTCTTTGCCAATAATAGCTTTTTCTCATAGCATTAAGAGTTTTTGCATACCTCGGGTGTCCTAAAAAAGAGGAGTCATGTGCTTCCCAAAGTATTCTTCTCTTGAGAGTCTAACTTGAAGAAATGCATAGTCTCATTTTGAAATAAACAAGTCCTTCATCTTCATCTATAGAGAATTATTGGTACTTAGTTTTGAATTTTGGATCTTTTTCCTTATTCTAAACTTCCCAAAACAATTGTTGATAGTCTGCATCCTTATTTGCTTTATCCTTAGTCAACTCAATGATAGGATTAGTTAGCATTGATACCATTGTAGCCAGAGTTTCTACCCTAGATGGTTCTTCATTGCCAATAAGAGCATTAAGGAAGCCTTTACAACTAAGGGAATCTACTACTACATTTTCTTTACCAAGTCTGAACTTAATTTCAAAGTCATACTCCTACAGAATTTTGATCCACCATTGTTGCCTCATATTAAGATCGGGTTGAGTAAAAATCCACTTAAGACTTTTATGATCTATGACTAAGGAAAACTTATTTCCAAGCAAGTAATGTCTCCATAATTTGAGAGTGTGAATCACAGCTAACAACTCTAGGTTGTGAGTAGCATATCTCTTTTCGTGGGCTTTCAACTTTCTCGAAGAGTAAGCTATAGGATGACCTTCCTGCATTAGTACACATCCCAATGTAAGAGAGTTTGCATCTGTGGCAACTTCGAATTTCTTGCCTAATTCAAGTAGCCTTAAGATAGGAGCAGTTATCAAACTATGCTTTAGTTTATCAAAGCTAGATTGTTCAATTGGCATCCAAATAATAACAACTTGCCTTTTGAGTAGGTCTGTTGTAAGAGGTGCTACAATTTGGGAATATTTTCTGATAAATATCCTATACCATCCTGTTAGACCTAGAAAACTTCTCACTTCCTTGATAGTGATTGGGGGTGGCCAATCTTGAACATCTTTGACCTTGGTAGGATCTACTGATATACCTTTAGCAAACACTATGAATCCCAAGTATTCAATCTTCCTTTTGAGGAAGGCACACTTCTTCTTGGCATACAACTTGTGTGTTCTCATTGTCTCTAGGACAATGCGAAGATGTGGTTCATGATCTTCTTCCTTCTTAGAATAAGTTAGGACGTCATCAAAGAATACAAGAACAAAATCATCGAGATGAGGCCTGAAAATGTCCTGCATTAACCTATTAAGGTAGTTGGGGCATTTTTCAACCCAAATGGCATCACAATGAATTCAAAATGACCATATCTTGTGTTGAAGGCGATTTTAGGAATATCTTCATCCTTGATTTTGATATGATAATATCCTGACTGAAGATTGATCTTAGAAAAGATTCTTGCTCCTTATAGACAATCAAAAAGCTTGTCTATCCTCGGGATCGAGTACTTATTCTTTAATGTTGCTTGGTTTAGCCCTCGATAGTCGATACAAAGATGGAGTTTCATCTTTCTTCTTTTGGAATAATATTAGGGCTCCCCATGGCAAACTACTTGGCCGAATATACCCTTGTTCTAACAATTGCTTGAGTTGCTCTTTTATTTTGATGGCTTCAGGAACATACATTATGTAAGGTATTTTTGCCATTGGAGCTGCTCCTAGAACAAGTTTGATCTCATGATCGACTTCTCTTTCCAGAGGTAACTCAGTTAGCTCTTCAAGAAATATGTTGGTGTATTCTTTAACTAAGATGGTTCTTGTTTTGTCTGACCATCTTGATTTATCTTGTTAAGCAAATAAATAGGTAATCCTTTCTTCAGATATTTCACAATTCCAGAAGCTTTTGCTAATTGAACTTTGTTTCCTTGTTTCACCTTGTGTAGTTGCTATTTCATTATTCAAATCCTAAAATGTGACTTGACCTTTTCCACAATGGATATGAGCTTCATTGGGAATCAGTCAATCCATTCCTAGTAAACATTCATAAGCTCCTAATTTCATTACTCTGAAACTCATACTTGAAAGATTTTCTCTTAGGTTAAATTCTACCTTGGCAGTTTGCTGTGTAGAAAGTACTTCCTTTTCATTTGCTAATTCCACGAGTAGTCTTGATACATTTACTATATATATTCCTAACTTCTTAGCACACTTGGGTGAAATAAATGATTGTATACTTCCATAGTCAATCAAAAATTTAAATGATTACCTTTGTGACTAGCTAGTTTCTATATTACTAAATATTGATAGTTTTGGACCCTTCCTGTGAAATGCAGCATGAACTATTTTTTTAAATATATTCTTCCATAGTAGGTCTTCCTCCTTATTAATCTCTTTTAGGGTAATATTTCACGTTCTTCCTCTTGCCATAGCTACTTGACCATGGCCTTGGGAAGCTCTGCCTTGACCTCGAAGTTGGCCTTGGTGATGATTTCCACAAGCTTTGGACAATCTCTCTTGAAATATCATGGCTCATTACAATGAAAGCACCTAAGACCATTCCTATTTCCTTGGGTAGGAACAAAATTTCCAATTGGATTGGATTTTGCCTTTTCCTTCTAACCTTGGTGAAATTAGCCTTGGGTTCTTTTTACTTTACCTTTGAATCCTCCTTTGCTCTGGTTATTGTAGCTCCAAAACTTATTATTTTTAGGCTTTGATTATACTTCTCACACAATAGGAGCAACTCGAATCAAATCATCTTGGAGGTCCATTGGATGCATTGATTCCAAATGAGTGTTTAGAGGAGAATTTAGCCCATTGCAGAACTTGGACACTTGTTGAGTAGTGTATTACATCCTCTCCTCTTTAGAGGAATCGAGATATCCTCATCTCGAAAAGAAATGAGGAAACTATTTTTCTAGAGTTGTCTCTTCTATCCATGTTGCATCCTCTCAGGATAGTCTATCCACTGGATAAGATACTCTCTAATGGTTTTGTTTCTCAAAGGTTTCTCTTTTACATCTAGAATCTTGTCAGGCTAGAGTTCAAGGGCTCCTTGACTATAGGCATTACAATTAGTTGGTCATCAAGAATATGATCTTGATTTTCCACATAAGCTTTCAAAAGACTAACGTGAAATACATTGTGGACTTTCACATGATCAAGAAGTTGCAATTTGTAGGCATTAGCTCCTAGGTATTTGAGAACCATATATGGTTCACAATACCTTGGACTCAACTTTTTAAACTTTCCTTATGGCAAAGAATTCTTCTTTGGGTGTACATGGGTGGAAACCATGTCTCCCTCTTAGAAGATATGCTATTGTCGTCCTAGATCAGCATAAGCTTTCTGGTGGTCTTTGGCAGCTTGGATATCTTGTCTGATAGTTTTGACATGATCATCCATGTCTTCTAGCATTTTCTTAGAAGCCTCAACCATCTTGCCCATACACTGCTTGAAATGGAGTCGTTTGAATACTTTGGTGATATGATGCATTGTAGGAAAATTCTACTAATGGCGAATATTGTATCCACCTTGTCAGTTCTCTAGAACAATAAGCTCTCAGTATATCTTCAGTCGCATGATTAACCCGCTCTGTTTGACCATCAATTTGGGGATGGTAAGCTGTGCTAAAGCAAAGCTAAGTTCCAATTACTTCAAATAGGCTTATCCATAAATGTGACGTAAATAGAATCGCAATCACTAACGATCCATTTAGGCAATCCACGAAGCCTAAAGCTTTCTTTCACAAATAGTCATGCAATATCTGAAGCTTTGTAGTTGGTCTTGACTAGGATAAGATGAGTGACGTTTGTCAACATATCCACAATCACCATAATTGAATTATACCCTCCTTGAACAGAAGGTAAGCCAACTATGAAATCCATACTGATGAACTCCCATTTCATCTGTGGAATGTCAAGTGGCTGGAGCTTTCCTGGCATTTTGACAAGCTCTTCAGCTTTCACCCGCTGGCAACTTAGGCATTCAGTAACATATCTGAGTATATCATACTTCAGTCTTTCCTAGTAGTAACTTTTCCTGACTGCATTAAGAGTCTTTGCATAGCCAAGGTGTCCTGAGAACAGGGAGTCATGGGATTCCCATAATATCTTCTTTTTCAGTACTTAACGGAGAGGAATGTAGAGACTTGTCTTAAAATAAACAAGTCCATCATCCATAGTGAAATATTGGTATTTGACTCTGAGCTCAGGATCAATGTCCTTAACTAGGATTTCTCTAAGCATTAGCTAATACTTAGGATCCTTGTCTGCCTCTTCTTTGGGTAGCTCAATGATTGGATTGCCAGGCATCAATATCATGGTAGCTAAATTCTCTCCTTTAGATGGTCCTTCCATGATAAGTGCATTCAAAAAAGCTTTACGACTTAATGCATCAACAATCACATTCTCTTTTTTGGGTCTGAACTTGATTTCAAAATCAAATTCTTGCAAGACTTCAATCCACCAATGCTGCCTCATGTTGAGGTTTGGTTGAGTAAAGATCCATTTGAGACTTTTGTGGTCAATGACCAAAGTAAACTTGCTTCCAAGTAGATAGTGTTACCACAATTTGAGAGCATGGATCACAGCTAATAGCTTGAGATCATGGTTGGAGTAATTCCTCTCATGGATTTTTAGTTTCCTTGAGGAATAGGCTATCGATGACCTTGTTGCATAAGCACACAACCTAATGCAAGAGAACTTACATCTGTTTTACGACCCCAAACTCTTGACTTAGGTCAGGTAGCTTTTAAATGGGTGATGTTACCAAACTTTTCTTAAGCTGCTCAAAACTAGCTTGCTCAATGGGCATCCACATGATAGCAGTTTGCTTTTTCAGCAAATTAGTGAGGGGTGCAACTATTAGGGTATAGTTTTTTATGGAAATTCTATACCATCCAATCATCCCTAAAAAACTTCTCACTTTCTTAAATGTCATTGGAGGTTACCACTTTCAAACATCTCTAACTTAAGCTGGGTCTACAGAGATTCCTTCAATAGATACTACGAATTCGAGATATTCCATCTGTCTTTTGGAAAAGACACACTTATTTTTCTTTGCATAGAGCTTGTGCATCCTCATTGTGTCTAGCACAATGCGCAATTGCAGCTCATGGTCTTCATCTCTCTTGGAGTATGTTAGGATGTCATCAAAGAAGACTAAGACAAACTCATCAAGATAAGGTTGGAAAATATCATGCATTAATCTGTTAAATGTAGCAAGGGCATTAGTTAGACTGAATGACATTACAATAAATTAAAAATGACAATTTCTGGTATTGAAGGTAGTTTTGGGGATATATTCTTTCTTGATCCTTATTTGGTAGTAACCAGATCGGAGATCAATCTTGGAAAAGATTTTCGCTCCTTGTAGCCTATCATGTAGCTCGTCTATTCTTGGGATCAAATACTTATTCTTGATTGTTACTTCGCTTAGTCTTTGGTAATCAATGCAAAGGCGGATAGTTTGTTCTTTTTTCTTTTGAAATAGTACTGGGGCTCCCCATGGCAAATTACTAGGTCTGATGTATCCTTGATCCAGTGACTACTCGAGTTACTCTTTTAGCTCAATTGCTTCAGGGATAGATATTTTATACAGACTCTTAGTGATTGGAGCGGTTCCTAGTTCAAGTCTAGATCTCGTGATCGACTTCTCTTCGAGGTGGTAATTTAGTCAGCTCTTCTAGAAAGATGCCATCATATTCCTTCAGCCAATATAGCTCTCCCTCATCTTGATTATTCTGCTCAACCTTATTTAATTTTATGAGATACACATGTAATCCTGTTCTTAACCCTTTTATTATGTGGGATGATTTGGCTAGTTGAACTTTTGGTTTTCCTGGCTCACCTTGGGTCATCACTTTTCCCCCCTTTAGGTTTTGAAAAGTCACTTGGCCTTTTCTACGCTGAACATGTGCGCCATTGGGGATTAGCTAGTCCATACCCAATAGACATTCGTAGGCCCCTAGATTCATGATTCTAAACCCCATTTCAAATAGATTTTTTCCCAGGCTAAATGTCACTTTGCAAGTTTGCTAAGTAGATAGGATTTCTTTTCCATTGGCAATTTCCACAAGAAACCTAGATGTAGGTATTGTGTCTATACCTAATTTCTTAGCACACTTTGGTGATATGAACGAGTGTGTGCTTCCACAGTAAATCGGAATTTTAAAGGACTTACCCTAATATTTTGTTGGTGTTTGAATCACTGAAAATTGGCAATTTGGGCCTTCTTATGGAGGGTGGCACGAATTGATGCCCTCTCCATACCAAATTCCATAGTTGGGTTGCCCTCTTCTTCAAGCTCTTTAAGAATTACAGCACATGCTTTTCCTTTTACAATTGAAGCTTGGTTCTAACCTCTATACTGTCCTTGGTGAGGAATTTGGCCAAGCTTTGGGCATTGTCTTTTAAAGTGGCCTAGCTCATTACAGGGGAAACACCTAGATACTCCTAAATTACTTCCTGTAGGTATGGAGTTTCTAATTGCTTTTTTTTTGTCCCTCTTTCCTTGACCAAGCAAACCGTGACCTTGGGCTCGCTTAACATAGCCCTGTAAAGTCCCTTTCTTTTGATTCTAGAGCCTATTATTCCTTGGCTTTGATTGAATCTCCTAAACAAGAGGTGCTGCATGAATCAAAGCATCTTGCAAATGAGTTGGGTCCATAGATTCAAGGCGTGTGTTCAGAGGAGCATTCAATCCATGATAAAACTTAAACACCTCTGAGCAATAGTCATGGAAGGTGCATATTTGAGCAATGAGAAACTTTGAGTAATAGGATCATTCTCGAATGTCTTAAGTTAAGGAACTCATTCATTTTTAGCGTGTGATAAGTTGGTGGCAAATATTGACCATGCACAGCTTCTTTCAGCTTTTCCCAAGTAATAGCTATCTCAGCAAGTCCCTAGTCTTAACACCACTATTTCCACCACAAGCGTGCCTCATCAATCAATTTCAACTCGGCGATCATAGCTTGATTACAGGGGTAGTTCCAATGGCAGTAAAGTAGTCCTCCATGGTCTCAATCCAAATCTCTGCCCTCGACTTCAATGTCTTTGCCCTTACCATCGAATTTCGGTGGCTTAACCTACTTAAGGAGATACTTATTCTCCTGAATTTCAATCGGACTAGCAATAGTTGTATTACCCTGGGTTATCATAAGTTTCACGAATTAGTTTAGTGCTTAAGATTTTCAGCTTCGTTTCCACATTAACATATCTTACTAGTTTTGTAAAACAATGATGGGCCAAAGAGTACAATATTTTCACAAAATCTAGTCATTGTTATCTTTTATTATCAGTAGCCATAAGCTAGGATTTTTACAAGTAAGGGATATTTACAAATGGCAGATATTTACAAGTAGAGATCCAACAACATCGATAGGATAGGCTGGATGCTATGCACAATTTCCAAAATAGGATATCATTATATCTTTCTTTTTCAGGGATGGATATCAATTACATTCATATAGAAGAAAGTAGGCCGATAATTGCTGTCTATGTCCAAAAACCTATACTATGGAAATGGAAAATCTAGAAAACCATAAATATAGTAATCTCGATACTTGCAACATCCTTGGATTATAATCATGTCTGTTGGGATTACTTTTAGTACCTTGTCATAGACATAACAGTCTAGACGTATCTGTCGACCATTGGTAATCATAAGTGGATTCCTTTTGGAGGAACAAAAGATAAAGGCCTCAACTACTTTTAAATTTTCCATCCATTCAAGTGTTTCAAATTAGTCTACATGTTGAAGAATCGATCAGCCTTGATGTAATAGTAACGCTCATTCTAGAACCATCTTCTTTCGCGATTCATAGGGGATGGACCGTATAGGTGATCGGGTATCCTCATCATTTCTCTTCTCCACTCGTCATCCATGGAGTTCAGTGCAGTTGTGTACATTGCTCAAAAAACAAGGAGCTGGTTCCAAGCTTCATTATTCTGCCAAATTTTATCCCTTAGCAATTAGTAGACTAATTATTACTTAGAACAATTGGTCTTAAAAACCATAGATATTTTTAATTTCAATTATGCTCGAATATCACCTATGACATGCCTGCCAACAATTCCCTGGCAGCATGTTTTAGTGGTTCATCGAGGAACTATCCTAGACAGCTTTGCCCACAGCACTCGCGAGAATGCACATGTTCTATCATCTAGGTTTCCCAGAGTCCACCCCATAATAGAAAGTACTAATCATCCCCACGAGGATCAACCTACAAGCTCGAGGTCCTTGTTTGACAAGTGAGATTTCTATACATCAGCTAGCTCTATCGGAGGTGTCCCACAAGGGCTTCTAGTCCAATCATAGTGATCATAGTTACCCTTGGTTCATAGAGTGCAATGTTTTTTTCCAATATAACTGGTTAGGATTCAGGGAACCTTAACGGAGTTCTAGCACAACCGCCACACCTTTCTCCTAAGATAATTTCTAATCAAGGTTTTAAGACCTAACCCTAGGTAAGTCAACTCTCGGCTTTGCCTAATTTTTGTTAATTAACGTTTCGTTCAATCTCTTGAGAGAAGCACCTAGCTTATTGAGACAACCCATTCGTAGGACGGATTCATCACGAATCTCACCCACCCGCTTCCCAAAAATGGTTTTCTTTATTTTTCTAATTACCTGTCACATTAAATTATGGCATATAAAAGCAACTTCGTTAATTAACCCGTTATCACAGGTTTCTTCACGTGATTTTCCAACACAACATAAAGATAGAGAAAACAATCTTTTGGCAAAACATATTTATTTATTATTTCAAATAGTTATTTACAATGATTTTTCCCTTCTACCTACATAGCAGATAAACCTCTATTCATTGGAAAATCCCTTTTGTTTGCGCAGAAGAAAAGAAACCCTCCAAGATTTACATCCCTTCGTGTGACGGTCAAGTAGTTCCTAGGAGCAATCAAGAGATTTGCGGCCAGAGCTCCCTGGCACTTCCACCTCCTCTTGCCTAATAGATTTCTCACGAGCAACCTCTCACCATCAGGGCCGGTCCAAAGCTCCTTATGGTGGTACAAAACAATCCCCCTTGGAGCAGGATTCCGCACCTAGTCGTGGGGGAGGCATAACACGATCTTTTCTCTTATTATCATAATTATATATTTACAATCTGATCTAATTTCTCTAGGAATACAATCAATCTTTCTTGTGCAACCATCAATGCGTGCACAAATAAAAAATAAATAGCAGCAAGTGTTTTTAGCATAGGAAGCAGCCCCACCCAAATCTAGGGTTTTCTTTTAAGGTCCCACCTTATTCTTAGGATTTCACTTCCTACTTGCAATTCTTTTTTAGGATGCATAAGTTATTTTGTGAATCTAATTAATTATGAGAAGTCTATTTTATCCTTATGAAAAAATTGGTATTTCCATCCTAAAAGATAGTAAGGGTATTTATGCCTTGGCAGGCAACTTATGTGCTACCCTATCCTAACCCGTTCTTAGCATGATTTCAAATGCTTTTTCAAGTTTGTTTAGACATTAGAATTTGTATCAACAAATTCTTATCAATGTCCAAAAAAATTTATAAAATTTTGATATTTATTTAATTTCTCAATACTTATAGTTTCAAGGTTGTCGAGTATTTCATAGTTGTTTTCACTTCAACATTCTCGATATTTTAGGTTAGGTTTTCTCATTGATTCATACGTGGGTCAACTTATGATATTGACGCTCTCACTAATATAATCATTAACATTAACATTACATATGTTTTCAACAAGAAAATAATTGTTATTTTATTCTACTCATATTTTATGATTTAATCAACGATGTCTATCGAACTTTCAGCATTATCTAGAAATATCAATTTTCTTTTAGCTATGTCCTAAGTGCAGTGATGACTGTTTTTCTAAAAAATTTATTCCATGCAATGCAAAAATAATCAATACAATTTTTCTTTCATCTTTCAGACATTGAATTATATTTCTATGCACATAATTATGTGCATCTAGTATATATTTTCCTATACAATTTTTTGTTGATTTAATGTATTGATTATTTTATTATATTATCTAAATAATTTTCTATAAATTATTATAAAATTCATATACATCTGTTTATCATTAGCAAAATAAAATAGATATAGTCACTTTCAAAGAAAATTTATAAAATATTTCCTTCTCTAACAATGTTTATCATTTTTCTATTATTATGATCATATGTGTCATTAATGAAATAACTATAAATATCATGAAATAAAACATAATTAAGATATTTTCCTAATGATGTACATATAATGCTTTTCCAAGTGAAAAGCCTTTTCACTAAATAGCTAATTATTATATTACTTAGGTTATGTTTCTAAGTGAAAGTTCATATGCATTTTCATTAGAATATGTTTATAATCGTTTAAAGCCAAATAAAGTGATAAGCTTATAAAACATTAATTTTTTCCAAATCAATGAGATGTTACCTCTCTCAGGTTTTTTGTAACGGGGGTTTTATCAATTCCTACCATGTCATTTTCTCCATCGGTCATGTTCCTTGCTTCCCTTGCTTCAAATGTGCTTTTTGAATTTCTGCGACCTCGCAAAGCCATTGGGTGGATGTCAAGCAAAATTGACGTGGTAATTCAAGCACTACAAGGATATAAGGGAATAATGACAGTCATTTTCGACTCAAATTAGCAGCATCGCTATTTATGTCACAAATGCGACGCAAATAGAGATGGTACTCAGACGAAAAAAAGCGGGCCGAAACCCGAGCACGGTATTTTGCACAAAGGAGCAAAAGAGGGAGCGAAAGAGAGATTGAACTACATCATGTGTTTGGAAGGGAGAGGGAGAGAAAGAGAGAAAATGAGAGCTTCTCACTGCCACCACTGCTGTTTGCGAAGAAGAGGAGGAAGTGCACAAAGGGTGAAGAGGAGCCACCGAATCCATCCTCGGGCCTTTGCGGTGAGTGCATTGCTCCCTCTTGGTTTGTTTTTGTTTTTTCTCTTTTTTTTTTTTTTTTGTTAAAAATGATGTGTACTGAGGGAGAAAGAGAGGAAATGAGAAAGGGAGAGGAAGAGAGAAAAAGAATGAATGAATGAGAGAGAGAGAGAGAGAGAGAGAGAGAGAGAGGGAGAGAGGGAATAAACATGAAACATAATAAAGAAAGAGAGAAAGAGAGAGAGAGGGAGAGAGAGAGAGAGAGAGGAAGGAATGGATAAAAAACAAAGAGAGGGTAAGATCTTGTTGTTTAATTTCTTCTTTTCTTATTTGTAGTAGTGGTAGTAGTATAGAGAGAGAGAAATAGATGTTTTGTTAAAGGTGCACCTCGGGTGTGTTCGACGCTTCAAAAAGGCGAGTAGTGGTGGTGGTGGTGGTGGTTGTGGTGGTGGTAGTAGAGAGAGAGAGAGAGGTTTTGTTAAAGGTGCACCTTTGGTGTGTTCGACGCTTCGGGAAGGCAAGTACTACACTTCGGAAAGGCGAGTACTAGTAGTAGTAGTGGTAGTAGTATAGAGAGAGAGAGAGAGAGAGGTTTTGTTAAAGGTGCACCTTGGGTGTGTTTGACACTTCAGAAAGGCGAGTATAAGTAGTAGTAGTAGTGGTGGTGATGGTAGTAGTAAAGAGAGAGGTGGTGGTAGTAGTAGTAGTGGTAGAGAGAGATATGTATATGTGTGTGTGTGTGTGTGTGTGTGTGTGTGTGTGTGTGTGTGTGTGTTTGTTTGTTAAGGGTGTACCTTAGGTGTGTTCAATGCTTCGGGAAGGTGCGGAAGGCCTATGTCTCTAGGCCTAGTAAAGTGGAAGAGAGATTAGACTTGGAGGTGAATGAATGGTTTTATTGACATGCTTTGCACTACCTCTCCTATGCTCTGCATATCGAGTCACACACAAAGGAAAAAAGGTGGCAAGGTCCCAGTGTAATACTACAGGACGGGAACTACTCTGACATAGGGTAGCTAGTCCCTCACCCCCATGCATAGCATATTAGACTTTACATACTGTAGGCCTACCCATAGGTGGGTGGAGACTTTACATACGTTAATTTTGTTGAGTTACAAGAGAAGAAATGCCTTCTCAAACAATTTAAGAAAGAAAAAAATAATGATAACAAAATGAAATTGTTTGTCGTAACGTAAACCAAATGGAAAACGATGAAGGTCGTGATGTTCAAGATCGCAAGGTGTATCTTAATTAGTGTGTCCCATGTCCTTGCTCTCAATGTAAGCTAGCAATTAGACAAAAACATCAATTTTCTATAGAACACTACAACGCTTCGACGAGTTTTAATTAGAGATCATTGATCAAGCGATCTCAAATTTTGAGCAAATGGCAAGAAAAGTGTATATCAATCATGCATTGTATTCGCAAACTAATTGAATATCATATACCAAAACATTACATGTGGTCGTAAAATTTATTACAAGGAGGTGATGTCTCATCCCAAGGAGAAGTGCACCCTTTGCAGCTAGTTAGAAGAGTTCATGGGCGTGCAATGGATGGAGTGCCTAAGCCAATCCACCACTTGGAAGGCACTAACCAATCTATACCATCAATACTAGAGGAGACAAGTAGCCTTCCAAACTTTCCTACAAACTTGAAGCCTTAGATGGAGGCAACGATCGATGCATTGATGCTCATGGATGTCGAGACATCTAATCCACTTAGAGAGGAAGCATCCATACCATTATATGATGGGTGCCGAGTATCTCTCCTGAAGACACTGCTTGCACTCCTAAGTGTGCAGACAAAATACAAGTGGAGTGATGCGAGTGTGACTGAGTTGTTCAGGTACCTTCTATATACAGTTCATTGATTTCTTTTTGGCACCATCATAAAAAACAATTGTGCTTTTTCAAGGTGTTTTATGATTTCTTTTCAGGTTACTAAAGTATCATATATTGCCACTTGTAAATACCATGCTTGAGTCTTGTGATGATGTGCAACATGTTTTATGAAAGCTTGATATGGACTACATCAACATCTATGCATGTATCAACAATTGCATACTATTTCGAGGAGAATACGAGACTATGGAGACATGTCCAAAGTGTGGTGCTCATAGGTATCGACAGGACTTGCAAGGGCAGACCATCCCTCAAAAAGTTCTTAGACACTTTTCATTTATCCCCCGTATACATCACATGTTTCGTACGTTTGGCATGGTGAGCTTGACAATGTGGCATGCGCAAAATAGATCCACAGATGGAGTCCAACGAATATCAGTGGATTCACACGCATGGAGCCACATTGACTCTACCTTTTCAGGCTTTTCCTGAGAGCCAAGGAATCTTTAGCTCGGTCTTGCTATGGATGGCGTGAACCCATTCGGTCTGCGCTCAACTTCTTACAATGTGTGGCATGTAGTCCTTGTTAACTACAACATCCCTCTATGGCTTTCTACAAAGAAAGGACACCTCATCCTTAGCTTGCTTATTCCTGGCCGCTACAAACTCAAGAATATAGACATGTATCTTCGACCATTAGTTGATGAGCTTAAGATTTTGTAGGAGGAGGGGGTCAGCGTGGAAGATATGAGCAAGCGCAATGGTTGATGTTCCGCCAATATACGAGCCATTCTCATGTGGACCATGCATGACTTTCTAAAATTTGCAAAGTGCTCAGGTAAGTAGGCTTCCATTCCCATTGGTAATATCTATCATAGCTCATTCAAGTTTGTATTTACTAAATATAGGTGTTGTGGTAGGTCTGTTAAGCGGCCTCTATTTGCTACCATATACCACGAGGACGAACCCTTTGGTCCCAAGCCAAAAGGTGGAACTCTGATGAACCATTTCTTGACCCTAGTTTCGAGGTGCCACTATGCGGACTAGTTCGAGGCCCGCTACTCGGAAGATTGCATGTAAGCAAACAAGTATATTGTACTTCTTAGAATGATAGATGCAAAGCCAGGTGCTTGCACCTCCCCTTAGAGAGCTAGCACTTAGTGGCCTCATTTCCCATTTGGTCCATCTTGGTGAGAGAAGATACACCATCATAGTGACGAGGTAGCATATCTCTTGGCTTGGAGGGAGTAATCCCATGTAGTTATACCTCCCATGGCCTTGCATCTTAATGCGCCCTTAGCGCCACCTAGCACTCGCAAGGAATGTCACAGGGTTTGCGATCTAGGTCTTTTCAAGTCTGCCCCGAAGTGGAAGTATCCGACCGTTCCCACTTAGGACCGACAAAAATCAGCAGGGTTTTTTTTTCTAACAGCCAAGTCTCTAGGAAGTAGCTAGCGTCGAGCTCCAGATGAACCACCTTGCGTAGAAACAGCAGGGTCGAAGTGGATTTATGCTACACTTGGTTCAAGGAGAATGGGAAACGAGAGGGATGCGAAGCTCAACCTCTCTGCCCATAAGGCATAGTCCCATTCCACTCCCCTAAAGCAGCATAAATCGGGATTCTAACTCTATTGACTCTAGGTCATCACAGTTTCGTTATCACTTCTTTTGAGAAAAGTTCCTAGCTAACCGGGACCACCCTTCTGTAGGACGAACCCAAGTCACGTCCACTGCACTTTCCTTGGGTTGCTTAGTTATCTAATTACCTACCACATTATGTTTGACATGCAAAAGTAGCTTCCTTAATTAACCAATTTAAACATAGGTTCCTTCATGTAACTTAGGCACTGACATAAAAAAACAATGTCAAGCAAATTCCCTTTTCAAATATTTGATATTTATTTACCATAGTCTTTTGGAATATATCAAGTATCTTTCCCGAAGGCTAACCTAGCAATCATCAGGATTGTTGCTCCAAGTTTCGCCTGTAGACTAGTACATGGGCCTCGAGATCCCATCTCAAGTCACGTTGGCCTCTTGTGCGGGATCTAGAGGCAAGGAATTTACAGCCAGAGCCTCCCCTAGCACCCAAGTGTCCTCTCGCTCCAAGTAGCACCCACAGAGAGACCTCTCGCGGCGAGTTCGGTCCACGTACCCGGCACGGCTAACAATCCCCTTGGATAAGGCCAGGCAGGCAGTCGAAGGTAATTGAACCTGCTTCTCCCTCCAGGCTTCTAACCTGAAGCATTAAGTGTTTTGCCTTGAATTAGTTCCTTGAGCAAAGAAGTTCAAACAATGTACCTAAGTGTACAATCACGATCATTTCTGTGGTAATTCGTACGACCAACTGCTAAGGTGTGATTCCTTCTTCCTGAATGCTCCCAGCATTCGATTCTGGGTCGTTCGCGACTTGGCAAGATTCCAAGGGCTTGGCAAGGTAGGTTGCTTGTTTACCCTTTTTCCTTGGGTTGCGGTTTATACCCTACCGACCCTAATTATCATTACCTTAGGTTTCCTTGTACTATAGTCAAATAGATCTACTAGGACAACCCCGTCATTCTTGGTTGGTCAATTTGCTTCTTGGCAATTCTGAATTTCCCTAAGTTTAACAATTCAGTCCCCAAGAGAGAGAGTTGTAGTAGGGCGACTACTCAACTATTAACGAATCTAACTTGTAATTAGAACTCGCCTTCCTTGGCCTAAGATGTAGTAGTATCATCTTATGATTTAACTGCAATAGCATATGACCTTGCAGACTTGTTGTAGGAGATAGGTAGCAATACCTATCTTGAGGAATTACATCTCCTATCATATGGCATTCTTTGATTAAGAATACCTTTGATCAAGGTATGGGATTTGGGAGTCCCATTGACCCCAATCCAAAACCCTAGTCCCACTAGGCTGAAGATTGATTTGGCTCTAGGATTTCTTGTGAGATTTTAACGTTTGGTCCTTTGATCTACAAGATGAGAACCCTAAGATCATGTCCTTTTTCCTTATGGACTACTTGTCCCTAGTAAGTTTGTCTAATCAAACAATCTGATAATTGTCTGAAATTATCCTCTCCAAATGTCCAAGGCGTAGGCCTTGATCGATAATCCAACCTAGAGTTTAACCTATCGATTTATCTTGGACTAGGGAAACGTCCTTGTTCCATAGTCTAAGGTCGTAACAAGAGTTTGCAAACAACTCGCTTGGTCGCTTAACATCCTTTGTCTGTCGAAATTACTAGTATTCGTGTCCTAAGACCTAGTACCCTCTCTTACTCGCAACATAGAATGATCTAAGTACGAGAACGTTGGATTAACTCTACAAGCGCAATACTAAGCAAAATTTTAACTTAACTTAACCTATATTTTCCTATTGAATGTAACTATCGTTTCATGCGTATTGCATCCTATATGCTTTTCATCAAATAAAACATAACCATTTTTCTTTTCATGCATTTACTTATGCACGCAAGTTGTTTATGCATGCAAGTTATGCCATGTAAATTTACAATGATATTGAAATAAAAACATAATCTTTTCTTTTCCCATGCAAGTCACGCGAATAAGAATGCAGTTGTTCATGCGAATTCTAATAAAATATAACTCTTTTATTCCTCTCCATAGCAACTATCTATTCTTTAATTAAACATCCTTCGATGAATTAACCTATTTACGGTCATAACAAGGAATTTCTATTGCATAAATGCATTGTATACAACATAATTCATTCTTTCCAACATAAATTACTCAATGCAAACCTTCCAATGCACAAGAACATCGCAATATATATTTAACCTATATGCGAGATGCAACTAGAACATTATTGCATAAGTGTATCTTTTAACACATGAACCGTATATTCAAAAATGCAACAACCTTTTATCATGATGGTGCAAGAATTATAAGTACCTTGACATGCAATTTAAAACTTTTTTGAACATTCCTATGATCTTTTTAAAACAAATCACTCTAATATAGTAAATTTCCAATGCAATTAAGTTTTCCCTATGCGAATTTATACTTAATGCACCCATATCATGCGGAAATGAAGAAGGTGAATTTGATGGAACCTGAACATCCGCAGGAGGGGTATTATCGATTCTTGCGCTTTGGCTGGGGACTCCTACATGTGCTCCTCTTGCTCCCATGCATGCTTTTCTTGTGTGGCGCTTTGGGGCCATCGCAATTGGGATTTGGGAATAAGTCGGATAGGTGGAGGGTGTGCAGAAATTTTTTGCAAGTTGGCAGTTCTTCCTTCCCGCAAGGGAACTCCCTTCACAAACAAATCGTGTCCTTCATGCGATCTGTGGGTGAAGCACGCCTAAGAAGCTTTTACTGGAAGCTTCTTGCTTTCTGTCAGTTGGGCCTGACAGCATCTCCTCCTCCTCAATCGCACTGAAAATGATGATGACGAGGGTATGTGGCAGCAGTCCGACAGCCTAGCGGCGTATTAGACGGAGCAGGGGATGGCATTGAAGATGATGATCCAGAGGGGGAGGGGGGGCTCCCCTTATATAGTGGGGAGGAGGTGATTCATGGGTGGGGGAGACGGCCATTTGGCGCCATTTGGCGGGCCGCCACCCCACATCTGGGGGGTGCATGCCCCCTCTCCCACTCTTACTCCCTCCCTCTCTCTCTCTCTCTCTCTCTCTCTCTCTCTCTCTCTCTCTCTCTCTCTCTCTCTCTCTCTCTCTCTCTCTCTCTCTCTCTCTCTCTCTCTCTCTCTCTCTCTCTCTCTCTCTCTCTCTCTCTCTCTCTCTCTCTCTCTCTCTCTCTCTCTCTCTCTCTCTCTCTCTCTCCCCCTGACACATTGTCGGCAGGGGGAGAGAGAGAGGTAAAAAAATTTGAACTCATCTTAATTAAAAAGGTAGCTTAAAATTTTTGAAAAATGGGGGGGGGGGGGTTCTTATGGGAGAGGCACAGGAAAGCATTTGTAGGGGAAATGTTACAAAATTTTAATTCAAGAATTACATTTCATGTTGGTTGCTTAGCCTAGAATTGGAGTGCCACGTTGAAAATATCCATGAGGAAATGCAAATGCCAAGTGAGATGTGAGACAAAAGAGAGGTGACACTCCCTCACATTGATGATTTCGAAGGGGTGCACAACTTGGCTTGGGGAGGAAATTTGCACACCCCCAAGTCTCAAAGCCCATTTTACCACTTCCCTCACACATGTACAATGATGAGGAGTACTAAAAACAAAGTATTTTGTTGAAGTTTCAGTCTTACATCAATTCTAATAGGATACTTTGGTATATATAGTCATTTGAGTAGGGATTAGATGTTAACACATGGTGCTACAGGTTTAAACAAGATGTTTGCACCCTTTTATAGGAGTTTTCTAGATTTGGTATGGTATTTTTGGGTCTATTTAGTTGGGATATAGATCTTGCAGGAGTACTTTCAATATACACAAGTCATAATGGTTATTGTAGGGTTTAGAGGCATTATAGAGGGTTTACATGTGGTTTGAAACCTCAAATAGGGCATTTACAACTTGTATACTTTTATATAACCATAGAGAATTATTCCCAAAATTGGCTATTGATTTTTGTTGTAGATTTTTTGTGCTCATGTCAAAGATGCAATTATAATCTTTCAATTGAACTAGAAAGTAGGTCAATTGGAGTTTCCTATAAAAAATTGTAGCCAAAACAGTGACAACATGTCTAGTTGGACTGTACTCTAAAAATGGCAGGGAATAAGGGTAAAGGCATGGATAATGAGGATCTACAGTAGCATATCAAATATTCCAAGCAACTGTAATATTGGAAATATTCATGGGGATGATTATAAGGAGGATTCATATAAAATGGGAGTCTATGGTACATTGAGCAATAACTTATGTTAGCATAAAACAAGACATTCTATTAGACATAATGAGTTACTAGATGCTATGAATAAGTTTGCGATTCAAACTTATACTCTCTAGATGAGCTCATTACTCAAATTACAAGATAGGTAGACTTCCAAATGCAAAGGAAGAAGAAAGAGAGGCAAGCAAAAGAGAAAGGAAAGGATCATGTGAATCAAACTTAGTTCTCTATTGACAAACTTGCTACTGAAATTGGAAAATGGATGGAATCCCAAATGAAAGAAAGGGAGAAGGAGAAGGGGCCACACATCATTGTAGATAAAGTGCCAATTCCATCAACCAATGCAAATCCTATTGTTAACCCTTTGGATATCCTAAGGAAGATTTCCCATACCACTTATGACATAGGTTAGGCTTTATATACAGGCAATGACCATTTGGGCAATGCAAGTGAAGCTAGTTTCTTTCCACCAGAGTACCCATTCCAGGTGTCAGATCTCAACCCTCTTTTGGTAGAAACAGCTTTAACAATGGCAACTTTGGTGGTACACATAATCATCAGCCACATGGTGGATAGCCAAATTATGATAATAGAAAATGGAGGGATAAGACCACACTATCCAAGTATAATTGCCAATCATATTCTCCATTAGATCTTGAAGAGTGGCTTTCCAAATTGGAAGTTTACTTTGATATATTTCCTAGGGATGATGATTAAAAGATCTATTTTTCCACCATATACTTGGATCATTTTTCCATTAAGGGAAATTTAAGGTCTTTAAAATGGTCTCTAAGGGATTTTGACCAAAATATTTCCTTTAAAAATAGGTCTTAATTATTTTTTTGCAAATGAACTCCAAACTTACCAAAGATTGTATTTTTTGAATGTACTCTTCACAAGCTTTCCAATTATATATAGCATGATGGGGTTTCAAGATTAGATGAGGCTAGATTCTATAAAGATTCCTTTGTGCTCTTAAAATATTTTATTATGGTAATATTCCACAAGAAAAAGAGAATCTTTTATGTAGCTTCATTGTTCCACTTTCAAACCTTATTAACCCGTACATCACTGGAAAGATCTTGAAGAGTAGATTCCAAACATGCAATCTATGACAAGTTTGGAGTTGATTTAACAAAATTTTATTATGCCCTTATTTTTTAAGGACTTTTTTTTTCAAAGTCTCTTGGAATGTGTTTTCAAGACCTTAAATTTTCCCTAATGGACCCCTTGAGAAATTGATTGAGGAGTTACCAAATTTGAGTACCACCACATACTCTCCTAGCTATCTCCTCTTGCTATTATTCAATATTCATCCCTTGATTCTCATATGTGAAGGGCATCACAAAGAAACTTCACATGCTTTACTCATTGTATCGTACTCTTTGATCATTGTATCTTTTAACCCAACTTGTCACCTTTTCTTAAAAATGTTACATATTTACCTATTTGTCATGTTAAAAGTAGAAATAACACATTTATCATATTGATTTTTATTGGATTCATATTGCTATAAACTTTGTATCTTAATGAAGAGAACTCTTAGCATCAAAATTCTTTGTCTATTCATCTCAAAATACCATACATATGTTAATAATTGCTTCACTCATGTATGACGATATACTATCGATTTTCTTTCACCACATTTACATTGTAAACCATTTTTACCTCTTATCTGGTATTACCATCACTTCAATGGTTACATCCTAAACCATTCTCATTGACTTGTCTCCACATATAAAGCTTCTATTACCTCACCTATCCAACAAAAATATATTTTTCCCTTTTCTTTTCCATACCCAACTTCCTTAAAACTTCATAATTTTCTTTGAGGGGGCAAATAATCCATAAATTCTAGTTGCAACCACATACACTAGATTTCAACCCTCAAGTATATCCTCACCTTCTTGGGTCTTGTGCTACAATTCTTTGATCATCATGCACTTGTGTATCTCTATCTGTTCCAAATCGTAAAGCTATCAGTCATGAGCATCTTACTCTCCTCTACTCATTTATCAATTTAAGCCTCCTATTCTTCTCTCATATTTATATCAAAAGTTCTATCTAACATTGCTTCATCATCTACCGCTTGATACACCACAAAAGTATCTCATATTGCATATCTCCATATATCTCTCCTCCATCTATTTTATTACTTTTGATTGCCTCAGAACTACATCCATGAGATAGCAAAATCTCAATCCCTTGGACATAGTCATGGATATTCTCTATTGTCTAAATCAAAATATCACAAGCATCAAGTATCTTGTCCCTGTCATCAAATCCTTTACCTCTCTATTTTATCTCTATTGCAATGAAAAATATTGAAGTGTTGTTGATACTCAATTCTTCAAGACACAAAGGTGGGACTTATGCAAATATGTCAATCATAAGTAAAACTATGACTCTATGGCGATTTCTCCAAGTTCACTTGTGGTTGCAAAGCGTCATATGCTCAAGAACATGTACCCATTTTACTAACTCTAGAAGGGTGATGTAGTAAATTGATCCTAAGATAACTATGACTATGTCTCATCAATGTAACCCATTGACATATATAATGCACAAAAATTATTTGGTAATTATAGACTGCCTTAAGGGGGATGTTGTGATAAGGATCTAGATCATGATGTAAAGGCCCATCCACAATGACATAATAGTTGAGATATTTTCTACATATAAGAGATATTGAGCTAGATCATGTATCCACAAGTCACTCACCTACTACAACTATTTTCGATCATATCTCATGTTTGTACCCAATGAAATATAACAAGAAATCATCTCATTATATGTATCACTCTCTTGCTCTCTTGTAATGTCTATGACACAATCACAATAGGTGCATCCCAAAATTTGGTAACTCATCAATCAATTTCTCAAGGGACCCATTAGGGGAAAATTGAGGTCTTGAAAATGCCCTTTAAGAGAGTTTAACCAAAATATCCCCTCAAAAAATGGGGGCATGGTAAAATTTTTGCAAATGAACTCCAAATTTGTTGGAGATTACATTTCCGGAACCTACTCTTCAAGAGCTTTTCCATGATATATGGATCGATAAGGTTTGGAAGTGGAACGATGAAGTTACATCAAAGATTTTATTTTACCTAGGGAATATTACCATAGTAGAATATTTTAAGAGAAAACAGGAATCTTTACAAAATCTTGCCTAGTTAACCTTGAAATCCCATCATTGCTATATATAATTCAAAAGCTTGTGAAGAGTAGGTTCTAAAAATTCAATCTTCAACAAGTTTGGAGTTTATTGATAAAAACTTTATCAAGCCCTCATTTTTTGAGAGAATATTTTGGTCAAACTCCCTTAGCGAGTTTTTTGAAGACCTTAAATTTTCCCTAATGAGTTTGCTATATATATGTATATATCTCTTAGTCTTATGTCATGTGTATTTAAGGCCTATTTGCAAATATCCTTATTTGTGAATTTTTCTTGAATAAAACACATGATTTTTTAATTCAATTTATAAGTAACCCCTTTACATGATACCCTTTTGTATGTGAAAAATGTATAAAACTTGTGTTTTTAAAACCCCTTATTTTTGAACTCGCGTGATCCATACATATATTCATGAGTGACTCCCCCAAGATCAATTGCACCCTAACTTATTATAGGGCCTCATTATGTAGGTGACCATTGTAAAATTACAAGTGCAATGAATATAATTGAAACAAAGAATAAGGATAACAAAAAATTAAAGAATGACCAAGATTTCTTTATTTGTAAATAAAGTGATACATTGATGGCTCTGTCCATTCATGTGCTTCTATAATAAGGCTCAAATGGCAATCTAGAAAAATTGTAGGTGAATAACTTAAGCATATTGGGTGAAGAAGAACTTGTATTGTGGTTGAAAGGATGAGAGTGGTTCTTATAGGGACTCCTTCTTATAGTAGACAAAGGTGGTAAATCATCATGAGGATCGACATACTACATTATCAATCTCTACTAGTTAGCCAATGAATGTTCAAGCCCAAATATCCCATTTATTCATCAAGTTAGAGTTACTACTAGCTTAAATGATCCATTTAACCAATAAGCTAGAACCACAAACGTCAAATTTTTATCATCTGATCACATAGATTTGATTTGACATACAAATTAGGACTAGGGAAAGCTATCTCTTCATAATGGGGACCTTACATATTGGCCATACCATTCAAGAACCAACTCTAAGGATGTCCTCCACTTTGGACGGAATCTTATTCTTTCAAGGGTTGTATTTGACCTAAGCTTGTGGATGCTATGCTTTGCCTATCCCTACCCCTTTTAAACAATGTATGTCACTTACTATAATAATTTAATCAGTGACCTTATTCAAATTCTATGCTAGGATTTCTACCTATTGGCTCATATTGTAGGTCATCTTAGATGCCATTGATGAAGGCCCTTGACACAAATTTTTTAGTGAGTTTCTTAGTTGTGTGTACTATTTTGAACTAGCCTTAAATTTTCAATATAGAATCACAAGCTAACTTAGCATCTCCCTACATCACATTCATGAATCTATGTATGATATTGTTTCCATAGCTAGTCTTTGAGACATTTAAAATAGTGAACCAAGTTCTATCCTTTTCTCCTAAGCATAGGCTAGAAGGCATGAGACTACTCACCTTCCATCTTGATATTGTTGGCCTCACAAAAGCTACTTAAACTAACCAATTAAGCTATAAGGGTTGTGACTTGATAATTATTTCTCTAATTGATTGGCTACTAATGGGATGGTCACATGCTCTCATAAAGTGGTGCTCATACCTAAGTTGATTTGTCACTATTCTAGCTCCAACTTCTACCAATCACTAAGTTATTATTCAATATCTACCTCCATGATGAGAGGTGTGTAATGGAATCTCTAGACATGCTAGTAGGAACTCCATCATTGGTCATCAATTTCTTATGCCTTTCTATTACTTGCTTGCTCTTGAATGGCCTTCCTACAAAACTTTTTCACTTATGAGTCTCTAGGTAATTGATCAATATTAGGTTCAAGGGCTTGGCTAGATCAGTTGTATTGGCCTTCTAGATAGCCCTTATGGCATCCTTCACTTCTCTCAAGATGTCACTCTCCACTAGGATTTATAAGAAAGGATCCATCTTAGATTTTTCTAGGTTGAGTAAATCCTTTTTCCAATCAATAAGATGGGGGAACTCCCCTCAAGGGTTTGCATGGTTAAAGTCACATCACATACTAGGAACTCTAGATTGGTCTATGGAATTTATCTTAGAGTCACTCCTTAATTGCATGTTTTGCTCCTATGTGATTCTTGTTTAGATCAAGCCCTAGCCTTACTAGATAAAGGGGCCCAAGATTACTTGATCTAACCTACTCGTTCTAATTTAGGCCTATAGTCATTGGGCATGTGACTAATCACATGCCCAGTACTCCCTTAGCTAGAACATACCAAAGCCAATCATGAGATGAATCTTGATATATGACTTGTAATTCAAAGAATTTACAACTTGGCAATCGTTCTTTGATTCTCATATTAGGCTTCTCACTTCCAATTTCCTCAAAAAGTTAGAAATGGTATGCCCATTTCTTGGGGTATGGATCACATTGCTATTAAATTGTTGTAGCAAGAGCATGGCCTCTTTCTAGTTTGCTTTATAATATGTGGATTATTGATTAGGTACAAAAATAGCCTAATGGTCCACATGGAAGATTTTTAGGCTACCTAATGAATAATACCTAAATATTTGAAGGCCGTACAGAGCTCCTATTTCTATAAGAGAGTAATTGTTCTCCCCTATTAATCTTCTACTTGCATAATTTATATGCTTGAACCATACCTTGACCTTGTCCTACAGGAGAACATCTCCAAATGGAAGGCAGAATCCCACTATGATGGCTACAGGTTATCATGCATGTCCATTGTGTGGGCCATAGTTAGACTCCCTAAGGTCACGAACCATGAAGAAGATGGTATATGTCGCTTTCTTTCTGAAGGGTCATGAACTAAGGGAAGGTTTTCTTGGATGACCTCCAACACAAATGAACGCCCAAAGCTAGTACGAGTTGAAAATGGTCCATACGGAGTCACATTCAAATGAAATGCAATGGTTCTCAATTTTTTACTAGTTATCGTATTGGACCCACTTACAAATCAACCACTTATTGGATGTTGTGCATATTTTCAAGAATGTGGGTAGTTTACTATGGGACCACATCATAGGAAAGAGAGACTACAGGGGCACAGATGGATTTGAAGGAGGTAGGCAAGATGGAGGCGCTTTAGCCGTAGTCGAGTGCTGATGGTTGCTTGCATTTACCTCATGCTCCTTGGGTTTTTTCCACTAAAGAAGAGCACATTGGGAAGCAAATTATCAAGTCTATCCACACTCCAACAGGTATGATGCCTTCTCTCGAATCCACATTTTCTAAAGATGACCAATTATCTCGGCTAAAATTCCATGATTGGCATAAGATATGTCAGGTTTATACTACGAATGAAATGTAAGTGGTATGCGTATTTTGCTATTTGGATTCTAGTCATTGTTCGTAATGCTTTTTCATTTATAGCACTTTGTAATCGCAGGATGCCTTACTCTAGAAATATGCCATGTGATTTATAGGTTGTCAAATTTAGTGCGATGGATCTCACAGAAGGAGATAAATACATCCTTTATTGAATCTGCAAGGCAAGAAGCAGTGGAGACTATATGTCTCTTTGAGAAGTCCTTGCCCACTAGCATACTTACGATACAAACCCACCTCATGGTGCATCTTGTAGAGGAAGTGGAGATTGCGGGACCTGTCCATACGTGATGGATGTTCTTCTTGGAGCACTTCATGAAAACTCTGAAAGGCTTTGTACGACAACGTGCTCAATTGCTAGAAGGTAGCATGGCTAAAGTTGGTTGGTATCTAAGGCATTAGTGCATATTTCACAGTGGCTACTAATAGTGGATTCAGACAATAGAATGCTATGGTCACTAAAGGACAATGATAGATTGACTAGAGATGTGGTGGTTGGAAATGGGGTAGAAAAAAGGATGGATGTTGAAATGGAGGAGAAAGTGAATCGTTTTTGTATGTTGCATCATTCCTCTATGGAGATGTGACTCCCTAGGTACGAGCAAGCCAGGAAAGATTGGGAAGAAGCACGATCTGAATTTCGACGTAGTATGCACCATCGGCTGATTTGATATCCTAAGGGCATGGAGGAGATGTCGTAATTTATGTCAACACAATGGTTGCACGGAGCTTTGACTGCAGCATCTCACAAAAGGACGGAGGTCTCAATTGAGGAGTGGGAATTATCGAGGGGTGTAGTCCAAAGGTGACGACGTGTTTAGGATTTTTCGTATCTAGATTTTATATGCGGCAACTAATTAACTGTTTTAATGTACAATACAAAATATACAGTGCAACGTAGTTGCAGAGATGGCATTTCTGCGTGGAGCGTATCGACAAAATGTACTCCACAACAAATTGTGGTATCATGGTAAAGTTCGAGCAAGAGAGTCGATGATGAGCAACGGATCCAAACACAGTTATAGATGAGATGGAGTATTTTAGGAACTTGTAAAGTATTATCACGGTGGATTACCGTAGCTTCTCCACGATCATATTTGATGTGCAGTGGTTCAAAGTGGTGCTTGAAGAAGCTGGGGCAATAGTTCGACAAGGTCCATTTGGATTTCTCAAAATAGATTCCGGAAAAAAGATGGACGGATTTTGTGTGACACATTTGTATTGCCAACCCATTGTGAACAGGTGCATGAACTCATGTTTTCTAAAATGTTATTAGGACATGGTACATGTCACAAAAGTTAAATCTCTCTTGTATGTGATTTTGAACAAGTAATTTTCTATCCAAACCCCCGATAACCTCAATTGTGGTATGTTGTACCTTCAGCTCCCCAAAGTGCGAGAGTATATGATGAAAGCAATGTTCCCAGCATAGATGAGGACAGTATACAAATAGAGGGGTCAATATTGCAAGGGGTGGAGTTTGTTGAAATCTTGGAGTATGTAGAGGAGCCAAAATCGGGTAACAATGATGGAAATACAAGAGTCCAAGAATTCTTTGAGAATGAGGTGGACTCATCCTTTTGTAGTGACTTGTCTATTAACCTTCCAGTGTATGTAGAGTTGTGTCAAGAGATTGACAGGGGACCATAGGGTACTTCATACTTGAAGCATCCACCTACTCAATTCATTGATGTATCACTTATAAGGATACATAAGATATGTATTTTTAAGTAAGATCATTTTTTTAAGATTTATATTACCGTGCTTTGTTTGATTTATATTGATTATACTAACATCAATTTTTCTATGTGCATGTGACCTTTGCGGATATTTGGATCTGCACGATGAGTCGAGGGATGAGTGACGAGGAGCTACAAGATATCTTCACACATATGTCTCCAGATCAAATGGCTCGATTCAGAGATATGGCAGACTAGGAGCTGTCTCGAACACCATCAGGCTGTTCTGTTAGATCTACTTTGGTGCGCTTTGATGCTTTGGTTTCTAGTAAATGAGGTCGATGCTCCAGACTTGCGTCAGATGGAGGGAATGGTTCTAGGGGATGCTGTAGAGACATGGATATAGTGAGCCCGTGGTCGGCTCGGCATATAGGTGCTACTCCTCCCTCTTGTGCAGGTTTGACAAAGCGTAGCTCATGTGGTTGTTGTGGAGGTACTGACGCAATGTCTCCATCTCGTCGTTCTGCTGGAGTTGCATCATCTATGGGTGTACAAGGGTCTCCTGGATATGCCCAGGAGCGTGGTCATAGGTAGGAGAGAACACATCTTAGGCATACCCCAGAGGGGTATGGATACCTTGTAGTTGATAGGGTAGGAGCCATCATCATGAATGATGAGAGGAGGAGGGTGATGGCTCGTATGAGAGAGTTGTGCCAACAAGTTTTTCGGCACAACGTCTTGGATCATTGAAAGAACATACCGAAGGGAAGCAAGGACTACATATTAGCATCCTTGCATGAGGATTTTCCGGTACCTGACGCAACAGATAGGTTTTTCACATGCTAGATGATAGAATGTGTGCGTGCGTACATGTCACGCAAACGATCGGATGCATGCAAGGCACTTAAGAGTGGGGCCTCAAAGCCCGAGTGGCTAGATACAAATGGATGGTGCCAACTCAAGGAGAAGGCTACAGATTCTCTAGGACGTTGGAGACAATAGCACGAGGCAGCAAGGGCAAGACTGGAGGTAGGAGTGGTCTATCATCTTGGGAGTGGCAGCCACAGGACTTATCTGGAGGACTTTGTAAGTTTTTCTTTTATCTGCTTGCTTATTTTTTTACAATATCCCTTGTACTGACAATCGTGTTTCTAACAGTTGTATTTTGTTTTCTTTACAGCACACCATCACAAACCGTGATCCACTTGGCCTAGAGACTCGATATGCAAAGAGACACAGTTTCACTGCATTGATCAACTGATTGTATCGACGCGGCGGCCCAATAAGTCACTCATCTTTCTTGTCCATAGTTACTAATTTTAATTAAAATGCATTATTATATGGTGGGATGATATGTAGTTGTTTCTTTTTTTGCAGAGTCTATTTGATGCTCCTTTGTGGCAGGATGAGCTTTCGGATGGCAAGGATCTATAGCTCACCCTTGGATCCATGGAGCGCACATCCTCTTCTTTTTTGGTCATGTGATTTATGTATGCATTTTCTATGCACTATGTTATTATCATCCTTTGTATCTTGCCATAATTCTACCGTCGCTTTCATTACGCGATCTTATATTTATTTTATGTATCAGTCTTATAGATTCAAGTACACTTTTCCTTCATTTTGACAAGCATTGTACACTTTACTATAACTCTTTTATATGGCCTAATAAGCACATAGTGCTATTTGTGGCAAGGTAGCAAGCTGCCCTGCTACAAAAAAAAATCCCTGTAACCATCACTATTAGCGTCGCAAATTTACTGCACATGTCACTATTAGCGTCTCAAATCGTCTCTATAGGCGTTGCTATGCGACGCTGATAGATGCAAGTAGTGGCGCTGAAAGTGATGATTATAGCGAGGGTTCTATGGCGTCGCTAATATTATCGACGTTTTTTGCGACGACGGTGACAAATTTTTTGTGAAAATTTTCGTCCCTTTGAACGTCGGTATAAGGCCTACATCTTGTATGAAGGAGAGTTGGTGGTCGTCGAGAATCATTTTACCAATGTTTCACTTAACAATATGGTCGTTTGGGACGAAGGCATAACAGAAGGTAGAGAAAATGAAAATAAGGTAGAAAGGGGGGTATTTTCCTCTTTCAAGACTCAAGCTTCAATGGATAAGAGAAGTAGAGAAAATTTTCAATTATCAAGCCTTCCTTGGGGTGTATTTATAGACATGAGGGGCCTATGCAGTCTCGACTGTGTAACATGTTCGCCTGTCCACTTGTAGGACACGTCTTAGCAGCCCATCGGGAAGAGAGTCCAGAAAGCACCGCCTGGCACTCCCACGGAATGTCACGGGGTTTGCGATCTAGGTCTTCCCGAGTCTGCCATGAAGTGAAAGCATTTCGGCCGTTCCCACTTTAGGATCGACCTGAATCACGGTTTCCCTAATGGGCAAGTTCCTCGAACGTAACTAGTGTCCCCCCAGACAAACTACTTTACGCAGAAACATCAGGGTCGAAGCGGATTTATACTGCACTTGGTTCAAGGAGAATGGAAAACTAGAGGGATGCGAGCTCGACCTCTCTACCCATAAGGCATAGTCCCATTCCGTTCCCCTAAAACAGTATAAATCGGGTCTCTAGCTTTCTAGATTGTAGGTCATCGTTACCTTACTGTCAATTCCTTTGAGAAAAGTTTCCGGCCAATCAGGACCACCCTTCCATAGGACGGACCCATGGTCACATCCACCGCACTTTCCTCGGGTTGCTTTAGTTGTCTAATTACCTACCACATTTAGTTTGACAAGCAAAAACAACTTCTTTAATTAACCAATTAATCACTAGTTTCTTCATGTAACTTAGGCACTGACATAGAAAAACAATGTCAAGCAAGTTCCTTTTCAACAATTGATCTTGTTTATTAGTCTTTGGAATACAACATATAATCCAGTCCAAAGGCTATTCCATAATCTGCCCAAAGGCTAATCCATAATCCACCCGAAGGCAATTCCAGCAATCCTCAGGGATCCCTATTTCAAGTTTCCGTCCATAGACTAGTATGCGGACCTCGAGATCCAATCTCGAGTCACATTGGCCTCTTGTACAGGACCCGGAGGCAAGGGATTTCTGGCCAGAGCCGCCCCTGGCACCCAAGTGTCCTCCTGCTCCAAGTAGCACCTATGGAGGGACCTCTCATAGCAGGTTCGGTACACGTACCCGACGCGGCTAACAACCCCCTTGGATAGGGTCAGGCAGACAGTCGAGGGTAACTGATGCTGCCTCTCCCTCTAGGCATTCAACATGAAGCATAAGTTATTTTCCAGCATTGGTTCCTTGAGCAAAGAAGTACAAACAGTGCTCCTAAGTGTACAAACACAAGCATTTCAGTGGTTGTTTTTACGGCCAACTGCTAAGGTGTGAATCCTTCTCTCCAAATACATCCAGCATTCAATTCGGGATAGTTACGACTTGGCAAGATCCCCAAAAGTTTCGTAAGCTAAGTTGCTTGTTTTACCCTTTTATCATTGGGTTAGGGTTTATACTAAGTTAACCCAAATTAGCAAACACCTCAGGTTCCTTATATTAACGTCAATAAATCCGGGACAACCCCGTTGTCCTATCTTGATTGGTCAATTTCTTGCTAGGCAATTCATAATTTCCCTAACTTGGCAATTCAACCTCAAAGAAGGGTGGTGTAGCAGGATGTCTACTCATCCTCTTGCAAATTAAACTTGTACGTAGAACTCGCCAACCTTGTTCTAAGGAGTGGCAATATTATTTTGTGATTTAACACAAGATCATGCGACGTTGCAACTTGTTGCACGAGACAAGTGTCAAACCTAACTTGTGGGATTATTTCTCCCATCACACGGTATTAACCCTGCTAGGCCGATAATGCTTAGCCCTAGGGTTTCTAATTTCCCTACGAAAGTCTAGTATTAGGCCAATTGACCCTAGGGTAAGAACCCTAGATTGTCCTTGCATGGGCATTTAACTAAACCTAACATTCGTGAATGTGGGTAGGACCTTTGAGGTCAAAAATATGGAGTCAGTTTTTCGAGTGTGATACTAGGCAGAATTTTATCGTGGCTTAGCTTTACCTAGCGCATTGAGGTGATCATCATTTGAGTTACACCATTACAAGTGATTTACCTAATTGATCTAATTGTCTTGCGACAAGAGGTGATATTTCCTTAGAGATGCAAATACTTGTCCTAAAAGATGTAAATAATTGCAAGATATAACATTTCATGCAAATATGCGATTCATAGACTTTTTCATTCTATGTAGCTAAATGTTCTACAATGATCATTACTTTTCCTTGCCTCAACTATAATGATCAACAATTCAATGCTAACTGGTATAAACCCTACGTTGATTTACATCAAGAACTATGCTTATAAACCCTTCATTTAATGCTTATAAACCCTTCATTTAATGCATTGAATTCAAGCTTTAATATGCAAATGCATCCTTTCCTAAATACAACTTCGATGGAAGAACTCCATGCATGAGCGAATGCCATGAGACCATTATTGATTTAATTCGTTCTTCAACACTTAGCCCAACCTAGGATGTAATTATTACCGCATGCAATTAGCAAGGTACATAAATCCCTTTCATGCATTGCAACTACTCGGACAACATTTAATGGACGTCAACGATTATCTCATACGAATCACAACTAGGAAATTATTATCTAAGAGCATTATGCGCTATTCTTTTTCTACAAGGCAATCAAGGATGCATTTAGACAAATCCACCTTTTTACTTATGCAATATGCGTTTAGGAACTTGGAAGTGCAAGCAATTTCAAATGTATGACATGCAACTAAATCTTGTAAATCGGGCGAGCAATTAAAATTTCGAAATGTAATTAAACTTGCCTACGAGAATTGGACATGCCTAGTGCATTCTTTTCGTGTGAAATCAATTTTTAAGAACCTGGGCATTGAGGTTCGGGGTGTTGTCCACACGCGAACTTGGAGTGGAAGCTCCCGCATGTGCGCCTCGCGTCTTTTGCTTGGGAGCCATTAAATCTCAGTTCAGCAACTTCCTCTTGGGTAACTCGCGTGTTTCGAAGTCTCTCAGTCCGCGGCCTCACTCTTCTACGCAGGACACGGCCTTATGGTTTGCGGGTTTAAAACACCCCGGGAAGGCATGGGTGAATAGGGCTTAAGGAGGCCTTTAATGGAAGCTTCCAAAGAAGCTTCCAAGCTTCTGCCTTCTGACAAAAGACGTGGAGAAGATGGTGATTGGGAAAAGGATGAGAATGATGACAAAGGAGGTGAGGATGATGATTATGATGATGATAGCGATGGTGATGACGGAGGTGGTGGCAGCGTGGCCTGGCGGCAACAGCCTGTGATGTGGCGATGATGATGGCAGCACAACTCGGCTCTCTCTCTATTCCTCCCCCCAAGCTTAAGGGGGAGGTTATATAGACTAAGGCGAGGGGGGGGGGGAGGAGGGAGGGGAGATAGCCATCGACATGGCTTACTTGCATGCCTCCTCCCCCCCATGCTTCTCCAACACATAACTCCTCTTACCCTTATACTCCCTCTCCCCGCCATGCATCAGCTCAGGGGAGAGGACTAATAGTAAAAAAATTTGCAAAATTTTGTCCATTATCCATGAAAACCACAACCATGCCATCCTCTGTATGTCTCACATAGAGTGAGTAATCAGCTACACTTTGCTAAAATCCCATGCTACACAAGAATCTGCTAATCCTCTCACACCAAGCTCTTGGTGCTTGCTTCGGTTCATACAATGCCTTGTTCAACTTGCATACATAATGCGGGTATTTAGGATTCACATACCCTTCATGCTGATCCATGTACACTTCCTCCTAAATTCGTATTCAAGAATGCATTTTTCACATCCATTTGATACAATTTCCAGCCATATATAGAAGCTATGATCTCAGTGTAGTCATCTTTGCCACTGGACTAAATGTCTCCTCATAATCTAATCCATATGTTTGTGCATAACCCTTTGCAACTAGCCTTGCTTTATACCTTTTTAGAGAACCATCCGATTTGCACTTGACTTTGTACACCCATTTGCAACCAATTGATTTCTTTCCATGAGGTAACTACACTAAATCCCATGTCTTGTTTTTCTTTAATGCATCCATCTTCTCATCCATAGCTTGTCCCCATTCTTTGCTTTCCACTATTTCCTCAAAGCAAGTAGGTTACACATGTTGTACATAAGAAACCATATAAGCATAATGCATCTTCATGAACCCATTATATGTCAATCTATCAACCAGATATCTAACCCTTTCTGATCTCCTCAACTGAGGTGCACTACTTGGTGTCTCAAATGCTCTTGCATGTGGTGGCACATATTTTCTTGCACTTCTAGTACTCAATGTTTTTACATGAGGAATGCCATACTCATCATTTTAACTTTTAGCCATAAGCCTCTTGCCTTTTGCAATTATCCCGCTCTTTTGTGAACTCCTCAACTTGCCACTCCATGGACTATAGCTGCCATTGCTTTCTATATTCTCCTAATGTCTAGACATATCTTCTAAGTGTTGATTTCCATGCTTACCATTTGCTGGAATTTTCTTCTCATGAGCACCATCATCACTACCCTCAAAAGAATCCAAGTCCACTACAATCTTGGGCTTGTACCATGATTCATGCTCATTGAATCTGACATCCTTGCTAATGTAAACTTCCTTAGTCACTGGATCATAGCATTTGCAACCCTTCTTCTCATCAAGATATCCAAGAAAGATGCATTTTATAACCTTTGGCTTCATCTTCTTCCTCAAATCATGAGGAACATGAACATAACAAACACATCCAAAAATCCTCAAGAAGGCAACATTGGGTGTCCTACCATACATCTTCTCATACGGTGATACATGATGAGTCAATGTTGTAGGTGTCCTATTCATGATATGTACTACAGTATGTACATCCTTTGCCCAATATGTCAATGGCATATTCATTTGGTTCATCATATCCCTAGCAATCTCTGCAATGATACGGTTCTTCATTTTTTCCATACCATTATGTTGAGGTGTATAACTACATGTCACCTGTCTTTTGATTCCATGATCTCTCAAAAAATCTAAAAATTCATTTGACATGTACTCTCCTCCATTATCAGGCCTCAAGTATTTTATGTAACAACCAAATTGTTTTTCAACCATAGCTTTAAACTCCAAAAAACTTTCAAAGGCTTCACTTTTATGCTGCATGAAATACACCCAAGTCATTCTGCTAAAGTCATCAATAAGGGTGATATAGAACTTGCATCTCCCACTCAATGAAACATTCTGACATGGGCCCCAAATATTAGAATGCACCATTTCCAAAGGATAATTGCTGATTCTCCCCCTCTTTGGAAATGGTAATCTAGCTTGCTTGCCAAACTGGCAAGCCTCACATACATTATCATAATTAACATTACCAAAATGAGGCAAACCATGAACCACTTGTTTAGTTTGCATTTGTTTCAATATTTGCAGGTTTACATGTCCAATTCTCCTATGCCATAATTCAACATCCTTATCTTGATCATGCCCACGTTCAACATAAATAGAATTCTGAATGATAGGATCCAATGATAACAATGTTTTGCTTGGAGAGGACATTGCAAGTATTGGTATGCTCTTTCTAAGTAATCAGATGAAAATAATACTACCTAGAAAAAATTCTATTGAAGCAAGACTATCTTACAATATTACAGTCCCTTTCATGCCACCAAAAAATTTGGGTCATTAAAATAATGTTAAATAATAGCTCATTAATATGAGTAATTAGAAATGAAATTACGATGATCAAAGGATAAGGTTACTCACCATGATAGAATAATGAATAACTTGTTGACAACTAAGTTTGATAGTAGGACTCTTGATAAGTTCTCATAGATGAATTGAATCAATGGGACAAATATTTGTATATATACAATTACTGTTGTGAAAAAGAAAATAACATTTAGCTTAGTCAAACAATAGTTCTTTCAAATATTGTAATAGTCAAGTCAAGTAATTGTATGGATGGCTTGACATTTCAAATGCTAGCAACTCTTCAATCAACCACACAATAACCAAAACACCAAGGTTGGATTATTAAAAATCCAAGTGGGCAATCCTTGAGGTCATTTTAGCTTGCCATAGTGTGGTTTAATAATTCTAAATAGTGAATAATTAATATGAGTAATCCCCTTAACATTGCTTGACATTATGGTAATTCAAAAACATGTATGAATACATATATAAACTAAGGCTAGAGTTTAGTCTTAGCATTTATGAGCTACTAGATTAATTAAAACTAGTGTAGAGCTACATACATTAGTCATTAAAATTCAAAAGTTAGTTAAGTAGTTTTACATCAGAATTAGTAACAAAATATATCATTTATGCTAGTTATCAAATTTTTAGAAAATAAATCTTAATCTAAGAAAACTAAGAAAAATATTAATAAATGCTAAAAAACATTTTTTATCTTTGCTTTTTCTAATTACATTTAACTTTGTCAATTAATGATAGAAATATGGTGGGTACCTGATCCTTATTTGAAGCATTCACATGTGATATGACATGATCAACAATGATTCACAAGGATACTATTGCATGGATATTCCATGAATGCATTGCTTAAAGTTCAGTGTGCATGTCCAGACTTTAAAGATTTTGACAATCCTTGAGGCCCTACAAGCTCGTAGTCTTGCCACATTGACTGCTTGCATGGATGTGTGAGAAAAGGGAATGAACGTTAGATAATGGAGCAATGACTCTCCATGTTGCATGCTTGCTTTGCCTTGACTCACCTTGAACTTTGTTTTGGTTCACTCTCTCTTGCTATCTCTTTTTTTTTCATTTTCTATCTTAATCACACACACACACACACACACACACACACTCTCTCTCTCTCTCTCTCTCTCTCTCTCTCTCTCTCTCTCTCTCTCTCTCTCTCTCTCTCTCTCTCTCTCTCTCTCTCTCTCTCTCTCTCTCTCTCTCTCTCTCTCTCTCTCTCTCTCTCTCTCTCTCATCATGTGGCAATCTTTTGAAGAAGGAAACAAGGGATCTCACATCAAAAGATTGCCACATGATGAGAGAGAGAGAGAGAGAGAGAGAGTTATATTAACGTCTACAACAGGCCAAGTTGGCCTATGAGACCAAAATGTTGCATACAAATGTCTGGGAGATTTCAAAAGTCCCAGTGAAGCTAATATTTATGCTATGTTGAACTAAATTGAGTAGGTACAAAATGATATGTGGACTAGATACAATCTAGAGGTACTCCCAGTGCGGTGTGGAACTGCTCATGGGGTGTTCATCGGGTCGGTCTAGCATGGAGAGGCTAAAGCGGCAGGGTAGCGCCCTCCGATGGCGGCGTAGTATCCCTTGTATCTTCAACCAGTGTCTTCTGCGGGGACGGGGGCCGGCGGGGCATGGGCGCCGGGCTTTACCTCTCGCTGTGGCTATTTCTAAGGTGGCCCCTGGGGGTCGGGAGGCCGGTTGGGCTGGTGGGGGCTCGGTGGTGGGGAGGGTAGCTGGTATTTGGTAGAAGTCGTTGAGTGTGCATTGGTTGGTGGCTCCTTGTCTTTGCTCCGTGGTTCGTAGGAGGTGGTCTCCGTGGCGTCGTATTTCCAGTAGAAAGAGCCCCAGGCATCTTTGGTCTTTGAATTCCATCACCTTGGAGAGAGAGAGAGAGAGAGAGAGAGAGAGAGATGCTTATGACATCATCAACAAGGGGGGAACTTTTGTATTAAATGAGGGAGAGGGAGAGATGTTGGCATAGAAGGTGGTGGGGGAATTATTTTTCAAGTGAATTAATTTGTGGGGGGGATGAAAGTTAGCAACTAGTAAGCCACCTCACCCCCCTTTATTCCCCCCTTACAACCCCATTAACTCCCCTTTTTGTAAACAACTTTTTTAAAAGACCCTGAGCAACTACTAAACATTATCTCAATCTTAGGCTAGTGGGTATGTCTCAATTTAATCAATTTTGGATTTCTATTTATGTATATTTGTAATATGCAATATCTAATTAAGTTACTTCTAGTAGAGGATGTTATATAAGTACTAGGATAAGAGTCTAAACTATATGGATATGGAGTAATTGGTGGCATCATTGCATACAATAATAGGTTAGTAGGAAATATGGAAAGGGATATGGATTAGACCCAATACTTGTCCATAATTATTTTAGTAATAGCCATTTTACGTTAGTATAGTGTTTGCAACAAGACACATACATACATATACACAGATGAAGAGTACTTGTATTCTCTCTTATACTATTATACACAATGTGTACATACACTAGCATAAACTCTTACTTGGGTAAGTTTTTTGAATTATTTTACCTTATCAAGGACAAGAATTGATCGAATTTTCTGGTGGGACAGACACTTGGACTTTCACAAACACACCATGTGAATAAAGGTGTCCAACCAAGTGGTACTTGATGAGACTTAAACCCACAACCTTTGTTGTTATGGCTCAAGTTGGGATGGTTGACTTGTACAACCTCATTTATGTGACTTCTTACGTGCTACTTAAATTGAAAGATTAACTTATGGGTGATAAACTCTCAAAGCACTCCTGTGTGGCAAAGAAGTTGAATTATTATAGCCTAGGTCCAATGTGAAAATTAAAAAAGCCAATAGTCATTACTTCAACTACCAAAGTAGTTAGGACAATGCCCAAGACACATGAGATAAAGTGGCTAGAACCTTTGCAAGCCAAAAAAAGAACCTCAAAATCTTGGTGGAATAAAATAAATTATGTAGATGAAGGGTGAAACCCAAGTGGAAACACAAGCAAGTAAAAGCAAGAGAGGTGTAGCTATGGAAAATGGTGCAAGAAAGCATGAGAGAGACATAAGGTGTGGGAACTTTGATAGCCACTGTAGAGGGAGTTCACATTCAACTGCCAAGACCCACGGACTGCTAATTGCTTCAAGTATTTCAAGCGAGCACAAATAACTATCTCTCACTTAGCTGACGCGCCTTCTATCCTATGGGGTGTAGTGAGCTTACCTTGATACCCAAATGAGTAGCCTCCTCCTTCAAGCAAGTCGGTAGCTCCATGATTCGTGATGCGAGCTCAAGCATCCTTAAGCCTCCTCCAAGCTCCATCCTACATAGCTGCATGCAAGATAATAAAAGAGAAGAGAAGAGAGGAGATGATGGAGAGATTCTTCTCCAAGATCCGTCACTCTCACACATTCACTCCCTCACACTCTCACACTCCCTCTCTCAAGCACACACAAGCAAGCAAGAAGGAGAGAAGAAGGGAAGAAGAAGAGTCCACTTTAGCCACACACCAAAGAATGAGCTTCTCATTCACTTTTTGAGTTTATATACAAAACCCTTATCCCTTTGGGCACCCATCTCCTTTTTACATAACCGGCCATTGTGGAAAGGTCCTCTTTTTTCATTTCCTTCTAGTTGCCCTTTCTCTTTAACTATGCCCTTCTATCTTTTACAATTTGCACAGGAGGGAGCTTGGTGCTCTTTTACAAGAGTTTTAGAGGTGCCCTGCATTTCAAAAATGCTCATTTTCCTTTGACTTAGCTTTTGAGGCTGCCCTTGCACTTTTGGTTGTTTCCCTTCATACTTCTTTCTTTGTGTCCGCATTTGGAGTTTTCTTGACTTCTTTTTCTCCATCTTGAATTGGGGTTAGCATTACTTCCCTCCTAGATGAGTGCCAGTCCCATGGCACTTGCGGGTTTGTGTTGACGGGGGTTCAGTGATTTGAAGGGCGGTTGGTGAGTTGATGATGATGGGGCCACTTGGGGATTAATTGTTGGAGAGAAGCTGACCAACATGTTAAGGTGGTGGAGGCCGAGAATGGTTGGAGTGGATGACAGGGCCTCTAAAGTGGGTGGTTTGCAGCCTTTGTCTGTACTCGAAAAGAAAATAAGTGCACTACCTAGGGGGAGTGCGGTGGGTGTGGCTTAGGGAGACAAGTCTAACCATAGGTGAGTGTGATCTCCCTAGGTATGTCATACCCTTGATGTTCCCTAAGCGTGATGTAAAGAATCAGAATGGGCTAGGGGGTTAGGGATAGAGCTGATCGATCGAAGCCACCAGATGCCCTAACTTGAGTTAGGTGCAGTGGGGCCTGTGGCCTACATGCAGTGAGGTGATTTGATTGCATTTTTTTGTGATCTCTTCTCTTTTCTTTTCTTTTTCCTTGGTTTTTTTTTCATTTTCTTCTTCTTCTTCTCTCTCTTTTTTTTTTTCATTTTTGTTTGAATTACATAAATATGATGAGAAGCTAGTCTTTGTCATCCGAGTCGTGAGGGAGTGGTTCTGGGGACTTAAGAGTTTTTCAAGGAATTTCCAGCTCTACATGTACCCCTTGACGTTCAGACGTACTTGGAGAGTGGTGGTGGAAAGAAATAGATGATTGCAACGGGTGAAGCGACTATCATTCATATCTTCTAACATGGCTAAGCAAAATGAGGGGAATAGAGCATCTCACATAATTAATCTAGCCATAGCGCAACTGTTTATGCTATTGGAATAAAAAAAGAGTAGTGGGAGGCGGTGCTCTTGTGGTGTTGGATCCTGCCTTAGTAGTATCCTAAGCAATCTAAGATGGTTACATGTGGTGATGAAAGCGGGATCAAGGCAAGAAGAGAATTCAACAATGAAGCGAACTATTGAGTCGTATAGATCCTCTGTCATGAAGACTAGGGCTTCTTTGAGTTTAGTAGCATTTGCAATATAGATCCATGAAAAGTCATATTTGTGGCATGAAAGTCAGGTTATTCCTTTCAAAGGATAGGGTGTTACAAAATGCCATCCAGGTGTCCATTTCTACATAAATAATGCATCTTCTCCATGTTGGTTGGCATTCATAGCCCTTCACTGCTTTGGGTACTTCAAAAATTTTGTTCTGCCAAAAATATGTGTCCTCTGTCCCCTATAAGATAGGGTTCTGTACTCTCTTGGATATCCATTGGTCTCCCAGCCTGCTTCTAACATTAATTACCTCTTCCACCACCTTGACTGGCAGTACTCTATGAAACTTGGCGGGAAATCAAAAATTAAAGTCGAAAGGCTCTCGAGTAGTCTCTTATTGCTCCCACATTATGAGTTTAGCATTAAAGCTTGCCGAGGAGTCATCTCGGCTTGATGGGATGGGTGTTGTTGGCACTACTATTGGTTGGGCATTCAATCTTCTCCGTGCTTGCTCTATCATCTATTGCCTCCTATTCTTAAGCTCCGCTCTTCTTTCTGTAGAGGTGTCCACCTCCTACTATTCTTCGGATCGAGGGGAAGGGGGTTGTGGGATGAGTTCTTTCTCTTAAGGTCCCATCTCAAAGCTTGTTCCTGCCTTGCCCTCTTGTTTATCCTCCTATTGTGCTTCCTCGGCAAACCTTAGGGCATCCACTTCTTGTGGGCTCAAGCCTTCCCTTAGTAGATAACTCCTCTGTTCTTCGAGGCTAAGGCTGATACCTCTGGTTGCGCTGGCACATGGAAGCCTGCTCTCAGGGCCCTACGAGCAATCCCAAGCTTTCTCTTCAATGGTTCAATGGCATCTCCCTCTTTTGTTTGAGTGATGTCCAGGATTGTGCTAAGGAAGGCATGTAATTGGGTCTCTACACTCACTTGAGCGGCCTCTACCTTGCTCTCTACTAACACTTTATCTCCTTCCACATGGGCCAAACGATGCACCGAGTCCTTGACTTTTCTTTGATTATGATAGGCCCAATCTTCTGCTCTCTTTTTCATTTCAAGGCTCTCCCCTTGCCTTTGAGCCAAGAGTATGAGTTGTTGCCCTTGCTTTTTAATCTCTCTCTCCAATCTCTTTTTCTCCTCTTGTCCCAAGGTTGCCTCCTTTTTAAAATTTTCTATCTCCTTTTGATGTCTACGTGCCCTTTCCTCTCTTACTGCTTCTAGCATTTCTGTGGCATCTTGAACATTCTTCATTTCCTCTTGCAACTCTTCATACAACTTTGCCAGCTCATCGATACACTACTACATCCTCATGAGGTTCTATTTCTCCTCAGCTATCTTTGCTTCCCACTTTCCTTCTTCTCCCCCTCAGCTTCGAGCTTTACCTTCAACTCATGTATTTCTTTCTGGCACATAGCTAGTCTTCTCTAATTGGAACACTGCCATGGACTCGTTTTTAGCTTCTAAGTCAGCCACATTGCTACATTCTTATCTTATTTTGCTTTCTCTAACTGTGAGAGAAGCTCTTGGACGTACTCATCATAGTTTGCAGGTGGTGTCATCGTTTTGGGAATGGATGTCATGGAGGTTTCCACCCTCTACCTCTTAGGGTACTGTCTCAACTCAGTGTCTACTACTACTGATTGCTTGGTTCCTACTACAGGGGGCCTTCACCTATCCCTTGGGCCATTTCTTTATTAACCAAGAATTGCACCGAGCCAACTTGTTGCTAGCATCAACTTTAGGTGTGGAGCCTTGGGTGGTTGTGGTTGTAGGGGTGGTGGTGGGCACTAGGAGAGTAGGGATGGGATCAATTAGGCCCTTGCCCTTGCCCTCTTTCACCAAAGCCAGTGCGATCTCTAAAACTTGGGTACTTGAGCCTGAGCCTTCATCTCATGGTGGGCTCATAGGGGGCTCATAGCACCAGCTCATCCTGTCCGCACTACTGTTATATTAACATGGACATTGCTAGCACGATGTCCTCTTCTTCCTTCCTTCTCAATTCTTCCTCTTTTTCAACTGCCTTTCTCCTTCTCTCCTGTTCAGTTCTCTTTGATTCTTCTTTTAACTTCTACGACTCCCCATTTTCTTTATTTTTTATTTCTTCCTCTGCTTTCTTAGATTCTTTCTTAGCCTTTTCTAAGTCTGTCTTTTCCTTTTTCCTGATTTCTTCTCCTATGCAGTCTTTTTCTTTGCTTTCTTAGCCCTTCTACTACTAGATTATGTTTCCTTTTTCTCCTCTTCATCACTTATTGTTCTCTCATTGGATTGTTCTTGTTCATGGTGGGGAGGTGACCTTTCTGGTGTCTCGTTGACACCTTCTTCTTCATCATTTTATGTCTCTTTCATTGCCTCTTGGATAAGAGCCGTCAAAACTCCCCCATATCCAATGAATGAGGCTTTTGATGATGGTTTCTTTCTTTCACCTCCATTTTTTGATGTCGGGGATTCTCCACCTATCGGTCTACTTCCAAGGGCTAGTGCCTTGGTTGATTAGTTAATCGTCTTTCTCACATACCCATTCCAATCAACCTCATCCAATGAGTGGGCTGCCAAGCTCTCTAGCATGGGCATGTTGATTCTATGCATGAGCGAATTATACCTTTGGCTAGAGAACAGGGAGTGGATGACCTTTTCCTAGAGCCTTATCTTTGGGTCGGGGATGTCTTGAATGCTGGCGCCACCATTGGTCAAAACCTGGTCTTTCTTCATGTTCAACATGGGATAGACATCTCTTTTTGGTCTCCTTTCCACCTTGTGTTCCAGCCCTAGTGCCTTCCCTACCAAGGCCTTATTGAGCTAGACCTATACATGCTTGGCTCCTTCTCCTCTTCCAACTATCACCGTGCCACATTTTGTGTTAGGATCATATGTTCTCAAGAACTCTATGCATTTGGTGTGGTTGGGTCTCCTGCCCAAATTTCTTGGCACATTTTGCCAGATTACACTATTCTACGACTCTTTTGGTAGCCTCCTCCTTGGCCACAGCTTCTTCAATATTATGGATAGTTCTAAACTTTAGCTAGTTGTAGGCGTGGTTCTCGAGGGAGATGTGATAACTTGCCCTTTCTTCTTCCGTGAATGGAAGTCAATGGGCCTAATCCTGTTGTGTTGCCATTTTGAGTTCTTGCCATGATACCATAGTTCACCATTAGTGTCCTTAAGATAATTTCTTGCTGAAAGTTAAGCAAGAATTGATTATGCTTTTATGGAAAGAATAAAATGCTTAAGTACAAAAAGAGAATTTTCCTTCAAGTAGTCCATTCATTCCAAAAAAATTATGACACTTTTCCTCAATCACAAGTTGATTTTCATCCACTCTTTTCCACTTTTGGACATTGATTGAGGCTTTTTCCCTTGCATGTTTCATTCACCTTACATGTTTGATTCAATTTACCCCCTTCCCTTTGGAATTGAGAAGAATCCTTCCTAAGATTAAGGTTTGAGAGGTCAAGGGCATTCATTGCGTACTCTCGGTGTGTTACTTTCACACGAGCCAAGCATAGAAGTTTGGATTGTATTCTAGATTAGCATAGTGGTCCATGTCAAAAGGATGGAGGCCTACTTGAGTGATGTAGGTGAGAACATCCATGAGGAAGTCATCAGAGCCTATATTGACTGGCAATGTGTAACTCCTCCTCAATTAGAATTTGATCTAAATATGGGTGGGTCAGGAGGTGCTCTTCTAGGGGTCTGTTACAAATGGTGGTCAACACCCTATAGGAGGTTTGAGCTACATAAGTGGGGTCATACTCTGAGGTTTTGATGGCACGACATTGCTCAGCTTTAGTCATGATTTGGTAGCCCTCTAGCTCCCATTGAAGTTGGTGAGCATACCATTTCCTCAAGAAAGAGGAGTCATTTTCAACAAGCTACTTCAACTCCTCAATTTCCTGGTCACTCAGTGGGAAGGACTGTGCTCTTGTCATAATGAGGCATTGTTTACATGGATATTCTTGGGATATCTTGGCAGAAATTAATTCCTCAGTTGCTTGGGGAGCCTTAACAAATACAAATTTAGATTCCTCCCATGAGCAAGGTAGCATGCATACCTTTGTTGCTAAAGGCTCATCCAAAAGACCTAGGTTTAGTCGATCGTAGCTTTTAGTAAGTATGGTAAATCTGGCATCCAACCGTCAAAGATAGGCAACCAAGTCATCCCTCGTATTTTCAACGAAGTCCACGGCCAATGTTAGAATTGATCTCCGCTCGTAAAAGAAGGTCTAAGACCTGCAGGGTGTTTAGGATTTGATGAAACTAGATAATTCAACAGCTGATGGTTGCGGCTTTGATTATTCATAATGGTGCGGTTGAGTCATTGGTACACTTGGCTTGGCTTGTGATGTAGATGTCGTCCTCCTAGACGCTGGTGAGGTTTTAGAAACACTAGCAAGACTAGGTTGAGGTAGTGTATGAGTAGCAAGTTACAGCTTTGGGGCGATAGACTTGTTTAGGATCTCCTGGCTTATGCATTTGAGGCTCTATGGGCTTCGCAACGTGAGTTGTTTATGGCATTGGGGAGTTTTCTGTCACGTAGCTTGGTGTGGTCAAGGTTGTGGGTGGCATTTGACTAGTGCCCTTGGCCATCTTGGCTTTAGGTACCCATATTCAGGCATTATCCTTGTAATAGCCTTGCACTTGCACAATAAGATCTTGGGGACCCATCGCTACTTGACCATTCCTTGATGCCTATAGTACCTTCTTTGCCTCCTACGTTTCAAATACAAGTTCCTAGCCTTGTGAGGTCGTGATTGTGCACTTTTAGGTGGCAGCCCTTGATGTTTAGGCATCCATTTGAATTGTGGTGCATGGGCCTTAGCTTTTATTTCAACGATTTGTCGGCTTTGAGGTTTGGCAGGTTGTGACGAGTTACAACTCCCCTTCTTAGGCTTTGTGGTGGTTTGCTCTACCGGTGGCTTTGCAAGCTTTGATGGAGCCATGCTGCCCTTGCTAAAAGTCATGACTATACATATGCTACCGATGGCTAGATGAATGCATTGTGACTAGTAATGGACATTACAAAGTGTTTGCTTTTTAAACATACGTCCTAACAATGATTCCATACTTGCATCATTCGCATTCGACGATATATAAAGGATCATTGGTATGCTTTCAGACTCGATAGAGACTGCAACCATGCACTTTCCCAAAAGTGCATATGATCCCCCAAATGGGCTAAGTTTGTTGTTAGTGGGCTACAATTATGGTCTACCAATTTGAATCCAATGATAGTGAGTCAAGATATTAAAGTCAGCTCCCTCATCGATCAATGCATCAAATGTATGTGTTTGCTGGGCAGTGACAGTCATGGGCAGGTAAGTTGAAGCCATGACTTCCTCGTCTTCATCCTTACTCACTCACACACACTCCCTCTCTCAAGCACAAGCAAGAAGAAGAAGAAAAATAGATTTTGCCACACACCAAAGAATAAGCTTCTCATTCACTTTTTGAGTTTATATACAAAACCCTTATCCCTTTGTGCACCTTGGACTTCTTGTGGCCATGCCTGCGCTTTTGGGCTCTTCTAGGTCCGATTTCATTTTGGGCCACCTCTTTCAACTCCAGACTTGCGCTTTTCCACTTTTTTCACTTTTTCTTGTACTGAGGTTAATAGTGGTAGAGACTCACGAAGATCTCAATCTCACAAGAAGTCTCACAGTAAGTCCCGTGATTGTAAATCCTTTTTGACATATCACTACTGTGAGAAGTAAAGTCATATTTGACCATAATGCCATAAGATGTGTAATAATAAGCACAAAGAGAAAGGCAAGGGCAAAGTGGAAGAAAAGTCTAATGATCATTTACATTGAGCATTATCCCTAGTAAGTCTAGTGTAAAGATTAAAGAGATAAACATAGTGCAACCTAAGTCAAGTGATGAGGACATCTTAGCAACTTTCTCACTTGATACTTCTCAATTGACATATGCTTCATCTATATATTCTCCATATTGGTTGCTTGATTCGAAGGCTTCTTTTCATATTACTCCTCATAGGGATTGGTTTTGCTCTTATTACAATGCATGACAAATTCTACAAGATGAGAAAATGACTTAGCATTTAGTATTATTGGTATTAGGGATGTACAGCTATAGTTTCCTTTAGATAACTCTTTTACTATGCATAATGTATATTATGTATTGGCTTTGACCAAAAGCCTTCTATTTGCTGCAATTGGATGACGTAGGCTATTATGTATCTGTTGGTGATTCTTCATGGAAGATTATCCATGCAAATCTTGTTTTTTCTTGAGGTGCTAAGGCTGGTTGCCTCTATCCTTTATTTGTATTTGGATCCCTTGATTATGTTTTGACCAAGTCTACCTCCGGGTATGTCTTTACTTTTGTTGGAGGTGTTGTTTCTTGGATGTCTAGGGTGCAAAAATGAATAAAACACAATTTTGGTGAATTTGAGAAACTTTCAAGTCTCATTTTTTACTATTTAGAACATTGGGACTCAAAAAAAGATGCCTTCAAGTCACTCAAAGCTACCATCTCATACATAATTGGAAACATCATGAAAAATGGAATCTAGTGAGCTATTGAGCACCAAATTCAGAGCCATGACCTGAGAGTTATAGCAAAGAGAAAGTTTTGACCACGAGTCCTAAACTTATAGAAAATTCCCAAATTCACTAACAACATGTTATACCATCATCTACGCTACTAAGGTAGAGTATATTGCATCCCACTAATGCTTGCAAGTAGGCCCTAGGGTTAGGCCAAAATCTTAGTCTTATTGTTACTCCTATACTGCATTTGGATTCTATGAGTGCTATTCAATTGGTCAAGAATTTAGTCTTTTATGAAAAGACCAAGCACATTGAGATACACTATCATTTTTGTCAAGGGGGAGGTATAAGACATGTCATTTGAGCTTAGCAAGATCTTGATTGATGAGAATCCTGTAGATCTACTCACTAAAAGTCTCTAAGTGGAACATTTTTCCTTCCTTAGGAAGATAATGAGCGTACAATGAGATGATATCTACTCCTCATCCTATTGTACTTCATGTAAATTTGTATTTTTTTACTTTGTCTTATTCTCTCCTCACTTAAGGCACATTAAGTGGGAGGTTGTTGGGGGTAAAAGCACCTATGCCTACACCACCCTATATTTACTACACATTGTGATTGCACATGTATATAGTGCAAGTGAAAAGTACCCATCACCGTCAGTTCATTTTTTATTCTTTCAATGACTCCTGAATAAAGGAAGGTCGATCACACATTATGACTATTAACCCAGTTCAAGACAAAGAAAAAGAAGTCCAAGAAAACTCCAAATGCAGACACAGAGGAAGAAATAGGAAGGAAAATAGCTAAAAGCGCAAGGGCAGCCTCAAAAGCTAAGTCAAAGGAAAATGAGCATTTTTAAAATGTAGGGTCCCCCTAAAACTCTTGTAAAAGAGCACCAGGCTCTCTCCTATGCAAATTGTAAAAGATAGAATGTCATAGGTAAAGAGAAAGGGTAACTAGAAGGGAATGGGAAAAGAGGACCTTGCCACAATGGTCGATCATGTAAAAAGGGGATGGGTGCCCAAAGGGATAAGGGTTTTATATATAACCTCAAAAAGTGAATGAGAAGCTCATTCTTTGATGTGTGACTAAAGTGGACTCTTCTTCTTCCCTTCTTCTCTCATTCTTGCTTGCTTGTGTGTGCTTGAGAGAGGGAGTGTGAGAGTGTGAGGGAGTGAATGTGTGAGGGTGAGGGATCTTGGAGAAGAAGCTCTCCATCATCTCCTCTCTTTTTCTTCTCTTCTCTTCTCTTCTCTTGTCTCGCGCATGGCTATGGAGGCTTGAGTATGCTTGAGCTCACATCACGAATCATGGAGCTACCGCCTTGCTTGAAGGAGGAGGCTACTTAGTTTGGCATCAAGATAAGCTCACTACACCTTGGTAGGATCGAAGGTGCATCGGCTAGGTGAGAGACATCCATTTGTGCTCGCTTGAAACACTTGAAGCAATAAGTGGTCCGTGGGTCTTGGCAGTTGAGTGTGAGTTCCCTCTATATTTTTGGTTACGTTGCTGCCGAGACAATAGATTCAAGCTTGAGCACTTCCATGTCTCAAATTGAGCAACGAAGTAAGTGTTTCACCGCCTAACCGGAGCTTGAGATAGGCAGGAGATTTTGGGGTTTTAATCTTCACAAAAAGTATTTTGGCTTTTTTAATGATTAGGAAAGTAGGATGAATCATTTCAATATTTGGGTTTTGATTTTTGTTGCATTTAGAGTAGGATATGATCGAGAAATTGAAGTGAAAAGCTTTAGGGTTGCTGCTGTAAAACAACCCCAAACATGGCACAAAGAAGGAAGAAATGGAAAAAATGAGCACTTAGATGTGTTAATGTTGCAAGGAGAGTGATTGGGAGGAGTTGAATAACGATGAGTGCTATGTGAACCCTTACATCTCGTACAACGAAGAGGGCAATCAAATCCTCATGGATTATCGACCAGTACTGGTGGTGGCACTAGGTAGAGGTAGAGGCGAAGGCTAAGGAGGGCATACCCAAGAGCTCATGTTGGACTTGCGGTCACCCAGGACACATCTCCTCATGTTGTCCTGAAAGGGAACAAGCCAATCAAGACAAGGCTGATCTTAGATGCACTAAGTCTAGAATCACTCATCTCTTTGCCGATTGCCCTAGACTGAAACCATCCTCTAGTTTGGCAATCGTGCCATCAGTCCCATTAGGGCTATTTGGTGTTGAAACACTCAACGGTGAGACCATGCCCATCCCATTGGATGTCATGATCCGTCGAGCGCAGAAAAAGCAGGCATGCATATCCTTGCCAGGGCCTAGCAACTTAGACATAGCCTCAAAAGAAAACCAATGCAAATGTCACATTTAAAATCGAGAGTGCCACAACACTACATGTTGGAAAGAAGGTCACAAATGTAGAGGCACAGACATCTGCTCCAAAGACTGCTGAGAAGGGGAGTGCTAAGGTAGGAGAGTACCCCAACCTGAAGTGCCAACTAGAAGCCATAGAAAAAGTGAAGGAGTGGGTGAAAGAAGTCCGAGAATACCCAAAGGACACTAAGCCCATGTTGGAGGTTATGAGATCAATTATCTCTCAAGTGTAAGCACATCAATTTTATCTCCACAACCAAAATCGAGAAATGCAAGTGCACCACAAGTAGTGCCACTTAAACATAGCTTAAACGCTATGGGCTAGTAAACTAGTCAAGGCCACTGGACAAGGAGCGTAGGACTAGGAGAAAAGCAAGCAGCTAGCAATCTTCTTACAATGCTAGTAACCACTCTGATGACTCTAAACTTAGGAGATATGCTTAGGCAGCATTCAATGCTATGGCAAGAACTGAAGCAGTGGGTAGAAGGATCGATAGAGCAAGCTGCAGCAGAGCTGACTTACGTGAGTATGACGTAATAATGTAGTTACCAGTTTAACACTGTACTCGATGCCCAAGTCCTTGCACGTTAATTCTTTCTAGGAAGGCACCGAAATGCATGTAATCTTACTAGTCCTAGCTCTAGGCAATACCATGAAAAAGGAAATCGTAGACATAGGGGCAAGAGTCAGTGTGCTTAGCCACGCAGTGCTCCAGGCTTGGGGTGACCCGCTTGTCAAGAATGCTAGATTTAATGTCACACTAGCCAACGGAATGAAAGTAAAGCCATTCAGAGTACTAAAGAATTAGCCATTGAAGATCGCGGGAGTCCAGTTCTCCATAGAATTCATAGTCATGAAAGGAGTGGACTACGACATCCTATTAGGTTGACCCTAGATACGCAGTGCACAAGTCTCATAGAAGGCTGGGGAAATGGTGTGATCTTCCTAGGCAATCAAACAAAAGTGGTAAGGGTAGAGATGGATACTTCGAAGACTACGCTATTCAACTTGGATGCCATCTTAGCCATGCTGAAGGGTGATGCACAAGTTAGAAAATTGTACGGGCCGCTCACCAAGTATATCCCTTGTCCTAAGGATGAGTGAGATTGGATGCACATGCTAGCCACAATCGATCTGCCATTCTTGGATAATGAGGAGTATGAGTAAGGCACTAAGGCAATTGGTAAGCCTAGTGACACAGCCTCAATACCAATCTGCATGATGGCTAGGAGGTTGCATAGACAACCCAACCGTGTCATATTCCATGTACCGAACAACAAGCAAGAACTCTTTGAGATCTTAGAGCATTTGAGAAACAAGCTAGCTGGCAACCTAACAACCAATCTCAAGCCACTCAAGGATCTCTTGGATGAACCGAAGTGGCAATGGACTAAGGTGCACAACTGACCTGAACTTAGTGTACAATTGGACCTTAGTCATCAATGAAAAGAAAACACTGTATCAAGACTTAGGAGATGACAAGCACTCGAATGAGGATAGTTCTAACGACGAATATGAGGATTGCTACTCCTTCAGTGAGATGAGAGCGAAGGAGGGATCAATACAATATAATACAACACTTGAGGGACATGTAATCAAGCAAATACGTGCAGACTCCAAACCTCAAAAGAAGAACACTTTTAGAATCGAGAGAGGAGTCATGCACATGGAGTGCGATTGCATATGGTTGGAGTATATAGGAGCAATTGACTATGAGCAAGCATGCATGGTCCAACCGAGTGCCACACCATTATTCAAGACAGATTTCCCTCTAAGCTATGGCCACCAGGAGAGACCTCCTCTTCTAGCAAAGGTAGAGATTTTGATTCTGAGTTGGAAGTAAGCTTAGACATTGATCCTGAAATACCTCGACTGCCTAAGACCAAATGTACCAAGGGAGACCTACCAATCCACCTAAGGCAGCGAAGGTTGAAGGAGGAACGAATGAAACAACCCAAGGAATCACAAAGTTGAGGAGCAAAGGAAACTACAAGACCTGTCAAAATGATTCACGAAGTTTGAGAAAGGCGATAGGATAGTGATCTTACTAGGAGCCAGATGATAAGGGCAAGCAAGTGAACCAATAGAAGAGCTAGCCAAAGTCAAGGAGGTTAATCTAGCTAAGGAAGGGGAGACACCTCGACCTGTCTTCATAGCCAATGACTTGACCAAGGAGGAGGAAGCCAATCTCATTGCTCTCTTATGGGAGTATATAGACATCTTTGGTAGGTCCCTCGAGGAGCTAAAAGGGGTAGATCCAAGTGTAGTGACTCACAATATACCCATGATGCTCGATGAAACATCGATCAAGCAATGATTGTATCCTATGAATTCCAAGCACACTCATGCTATCAAAGAAGAAATTGATAAACTATTGAGAGAAGGATTCACTTACGAGATTGAGCACATGGATTGGGTCTCACCCATAGTGATCGTATTGAAGAAAAATGAAAGGATTAGAGTGTCTGTCAACTACAAGAAAGTCAATGTTGCTACTAAGAGAGACAATTACCCATTGCCATATAGTGAGCATATGCTCGAGTGAGTAGCTAGTAAAGAGGGCTACAGTTTTCTAGATGGCTTCTCAAGGTACAATCAAGTGCAAGTGTACCCTAATGATAGGCACAAGAATGCATTTTCCATTGAGTGGGGAGTCTTTGCCTACATAGTCATGTCCTTTGGGTTGAAAAATGCACCAGCCACATTCTAAAGGCTCATGTGTGCCTTATTCAAAGACATGCTTAGGAAAGAGCTAAAAGTATTCATTGATAATATAACTGTTCACTCTAATTGGAAGGAACACCTAGAAAAACTCTGAGAGGGTCTTTGAACGATGTCGATTGTACGTCGTCTCTCGTTGAACCTCTTGAAGTGCGAGTTCTAGGTAAAACTTGGATGCATCCTAGGGCACGTGGTATCAAAGAATGGCATTGCCACAGACTTTTCAAAAGTTAGGGTTATTATCGATCTACTGCCACCATCTGATTACAAGGGAGTTCAGTGCTTTCCTAGGCCATATGGGGTATTATCGGAGATTTGTATCAAACCATGCATTGATTGCTAGACATCTATACAAGTTGCTGATAATATTCAAATGAACCGAGGAATGCTAGTGCACATGCAAGGAATTAAAAAAGGTTCTAACCACAACACCAATCCTATGAGCCCTTGACTAGGGCCATAACCTTCCACGTTCACATTGTTGCTTTGAAGTTTGCCACGGGAGCTGTGTTGTGCCAGCCTGGTGAACACAATTTAGACTATCTAGTGAGCTTTTCTAGCAGACAACTAGCCATGGTGTCTGCTATAATGAAATTTTAACATTATCTTTTGGCTACACCTTTTACCTTCTTTGTTGACCATCAAGCCTTGCTTTATCTCATTAATAAACCTTGCACTACATGACACATTACTTGATGGCTACTTTTTCTTTTAGAATTCGAATTCTTTGTGGTTGTGTGAAAAGGAAAGTAGCATTATATGGCTGATCATATGTCTCTCATACCCACTGGAGAAGCCGCTGGTGGATAGGGAATCACATACAAATTGCAAGATGTGTATCTGCTTAACATGTCTAGTGAGAGAGATTTGTTTAAAGTTGACTTGACACCATGTTGGATAGACGATATAGTCCAAGTGCTTGAGTACAGACTGCCTGAAAGACCCATTGAAAAAGCCTGACTTAGGCAACTCATTCGTAAAATACAACCCTATCAGCTGGCCTGTTGATAGTAGGCTGACTCTATAAGTTAGGGCAAGAGAGGTTGCTACAAAGATGCGAGCATGAAATGCATGATGCACTTACAGAGGCACATAACGAAATTGCATGTGGATATTTAAGTGGAGACACGATAGCCCGCAAGGTGCTGCAATCTCAACTGTGGTGGCCTACTCTTTTTCAAGATGCAACATAATTTGTTAAGCACTGTGACGAGTGCTAATGGACGAAGGTATTGATTCGCAAGGACAAAATGGAGTTAAGTCCAACCATTGCAAGACAACCATTTGAGAAGTGGAGGATTGTCTTCATTGGGCCTATTAGTCCCCGTAGCATAGTACTCATAGGCCAAGTACATCATTGTTGCCACTGATTATCTCACAAAATGGGAGGAAGCATGAGCCATGAGAACAAATGACACTAGGACCACAACTAAGTTCCTATGGGAGCAAGTGATCTCATGATTTGGCTGCCCCATTGAACTGGTTAGTGATCAAGGCACGCACTTAATCAATGAAGTGATCACTCATCTCCTATCCACCTTCCTAATCATCCATAAAAAATCCTCACTACACTACCCTCCAATCGAATGGCCAGGCTAAGTCCACAAATAAGATTCTAGTAAATGTCATGACCAAAGTAGTCTCTACTTCTCACAGTGATTGGGATAACAAACTAATGACAGCCTTATGGGCCTATCGGATAGCCTATAAAATGGTTGTAGGACAGAATTCCTTCAGGTTGACCTATGGAATTAAAGAAATTCTACATGTAGAGTTTTTTGTTTCAAGCTTGAGAATAGCTCTTCAAGGGAGATGGGATGGAAGGGAGACATGGACAGAGCGCCTAATCGAGCTAGAATGCTTATCAGAGACTCGACTTCTAGCCACCCATGCACTGATATGTAAGAAGGCATGATGCAAGAGTTGGTTTGACAAGCACGTCAAGCAACGAGATTTCAAATAGGGAGACTTAGTACTATTGAACTCAATCAAAGGTCATAAATAGAAGATGAACTTTAGAGGGCTAGGACCTTTTAGAGTTTTCACCATTAGCTAAACTGGTAATGTAGAACTCAAAACCCTAGAGGGTGAGGGCATAGGCTTCTTCAACGGCAGCCGCATAAAGAAGTATTATGCTCCCACATACCCACTACATGAGCCTCCAATGCTAGAGTCCCCTATCAATGTACAAGTGGCCACTATCATGGAAATTGAAGTGTGAGAGTGAGGATCGGGGTGGAGAAGCTCCCACCATCTCCTCTCTTCTTTTTCTTTTCTCTTCTCTTATCTTGTCTCGTGCGGCTATGGAGGATCAAGCAAGAAGGAGAGGGATTGAGGTTGCTCAAGCTTGCACCATGAATCGTGGAGCTATTGGTGTGCACGAGGGAGGAGGGTACTCAATCGAGCATCAAGGTAAGCTCACTGCACTCATAGAGAGGGATAGCACATTGGCTATGTGAGAGGTAGCCATTAGTGCTTAGCTTGAAATGCTTGAAAGAATAAGCAGTCCATGGGTCTTGGCAGTTGAGCGGTGTGAGCTCCTATCATTTTGGTTCCATAGCTCAGGGACCAACGAATTCGAGCCTTGAGCGCTTCAAATTGAGCATTGAAATAGGTTTTCACTCCTGAATTGGTGCTTGATATAGGTAGGAGATTTAGGCACTTTGATCTTCAAAATAAGTAAATGTTTAGAGTTTTTTTATGAGTAGACAAGTAGATTACTTCAGCCTAGGGATTACTTTGTGATTTTTGGTTGCATTTAGGTAGGTTAAGACCAAGAACTTATAGGGAAACAATAGGGTTTTGCTGTTGTGAAACAGGCTAAATAGGGAGAAGAAAAGGGAGAAAACTGAGTTTTGGGGTTTAACCCATCCAAGACATGGGGTTGGAAGGTTAAAGATGGGTGGACAGGACCCTAGAAGCTTAAAACCAATAGGGAAGAGCTCATTTCTGTACTTCAGTGTGTGAGAGAAAGAGCTTGAGAGAGAGAGAGAGAGAGAGAGAGAGAGAGTTGTAGGTAGAGAACAAATCGAGTGTGTTGATTTTGAGTCCATCTTCCATTCCAGGTACCTCCAAGCCTTCCTTGTGCTCTATTTGATTGTTTTGACATTGATCGTGCTAGTATCTGCATTTGCACCCACCACAATTGGACCACCCCATCGGTGTTTGACTCCTAGAGTTGAATCGGTCGGACAGTCCAATTGGTAGAATCGGACCGTTTGACTGGTTAGTTGGACTAGGCCTAGTTGGTGGATTGCCGTCTGATCTGACCATCCGATTAGACTCGTGCTAGTCGACAACTTTTTGTCCAATCGGACACCCCATTTAGACCACCTTTTTGTCCATTCGGACAACTCCCAATCGGATCAAACTTAGGAATCAGACCACTTTGATCCAATCGGATGCAACCAATTGGACTCGGATCGTCCGACTCTAGAGTTGGACCATCCAGAATTCGGACTGTCGTTCGATTCTAGGAATCTGACCATAGAGCATAACATAAAAACAATGACAAATCACCCAACCCCTCTTATTAGAACCATCTAAACTAGACCTTGGAACCACCCTAGATAAACGATCGGTCTTATAGAAGCTGAGAACACTGGAAATTGTGACCTACGGCCTAGAGCTAACCTCTAGTAGCCTAGTCAAGAGTCCAACTCCACTTAGAGCCAAAACCAACTCATAGATCCCAATTCCATCATGATCGAGCAGAGAAGAGCAGTAAAGACCCTATACAATTCTTAGGAGCAGCCAGAGAATGCACTTAGAGCCACATTAGACTGCGAATAAAAGGGGAATAACGTGAGCTGCATTTTCCATTCTACATTCGCACCACACATTGATTTCATCACTTTAACTGCACTGAAAAGTGGAAAGCCTAATTTCGCATAGTGCATGGAAAAGAGCACACACGTGCACGTGCGTGTGCACGCGCGTGCGTGCATGCGCGTGCACACACACACACACACACACACACACACACACACACACACACACACACACACACACACACACACACACACACACACACACACACACACACACACACACACACACACACACACACACACACACACACACACACACACACACACACACACACACACACACACACACACACACACACACACACACACACACACACACACACACACACACACACAGTGACAGCAAATTGAGGATTGTCTATAAATAGTAAGGAACTCACTCAGATTTAAGAAACTGAATGAACCCACTAGTAGGAGAAGACCCTAAAACAAAGACAAGTAATTAAGAACCCCAAGTGGTAGAACCAAGAAGAAGATGTGATATATGAGCTAGATGAATTGAAGGTCTAACGTCATTGTAGGCGTGAATCTACTTGATTTAATCAACCTCATTGACACCTTGGTGGAACAAAAGACCACAAATATGGTAGAGAGCAGCACGAACTGGGGACGCAACAAAGAACTTGATTTGGGGGATCTCCCAGATGAAATCCAATAGATGGTGAGCAAGCATGACTTGCAAACCTGGATGGACCACCACGGTAGACCATCCAAGTATATCATAGTAGATCTCAAAGAAGAGAGGAAACTAGTGTGAGAAGCTTCGCAAGGCATATTGGCATACAATCAGGAACAACAAGCTAGAAGCTTACGATAGAATGTAGAAATGCAAGAGATCCATGTTAGCCTTAGTAAACAGAAATCAAACAGGACCTGATGTAGAGAGAGAGATAACACTAGAAGAACTTATGGTGAGCGAGCTTCTCATGAAGTGACTATTAGATAATATGTCAGCAGAGTAGAGTGCAACAGCATTGGCAAACTCATTGCTTGTAGGACTAGGAGTTAATAAAGGCTCTAAGAGCCAACAAAAAATCCATGTTGTTGCTAAGTAGTTGGGTCGAATGATGATCCCTATAGCTTCGCAAAGTATTTCAAGCAGGTCTGTGAGGTTAACGGCCTCACGGATCTCACCCAGTTTTCACTCGCAAGCCTTCAGCCTATGCTTAGCCGATAAGGGAAGGACTTGGTACACAAGCTTAGATGCCGTAGAACGTAACAATTTCAGCCATCTCAAGAACCTCTTCCTTAAGAGATTCTCAAAGGCTGGGTACTCAACAATCTGATGGTACGGCTCATGAACGTGAAGCAGAGAGATAAGGAAGATATCAAGGATTATGTGACCCATGTGAGGAGTCTCTTTTAAGAGAATCCCGACAAACGAATGACCCACAAAAAGAGCAGTGTCCACGGTCTTCATCAATGGAATACACAGTGAAGAGCTCTACAAGGCCTTAGTATGCAACTCAAGCTTGCATCAAGATGCACTGACTAGGGTATTTGAAGAGGCCATTTGAGTGGATGGCCATCTCAAGGAGAGGAGCTCCAAGACCTCAAACCAAGAGGAGGGTAGCTCTAGAACCTTAGAAAGGGAAACCACATCTAGTGAATGGTTGGTCCCAAGTAGCCAGAATAAGGAGGAAAAGAGTGCTGACCAGAGCCAAGAGCTAGTAGAAATGAAGATGGAGCTAGCGAGACTACAAGAGATGATGAGGAGATCTATGCATCCACATGTCCAATGAGTGCATTGTAGTGGCAACCACCTCTTAGTGGAGTGTCAGGATCCTAGATCCAGGCCCTATGCTAATTGTGGTAGGTTCAGCCATGATGCCATGCATTGCAGGCTACCAAAGGAAATTTCATATTTCCAGTACTATAACCCACCATACTTAGGGAATCGGCCACCGAATTTCTTTGGAAGGGGAGCTCTATTAGCTCTCCCAGCACCCAATGATGCAAAACTTGCTATTCCTAGGATGAAAAATCAACCCAACATGCATAGCTAGGCCACTGGGACCCTTCATAATCCACCCACTAAGCGCCGCTCTAGTCCACTGTGTGGAGGAGCCAAATGACAAGGATGCATACATGAACCCTTATGTCTTGTATGACGAAGAGGGAAATACAATCCTCATGGATTATCGACCAGTACCAGTGATAGTTAGGGGGGTAGACCCAAGAATCCATTTCTTGTTGGACTTGCGGTCACCAAGGGCATATCTCCTCGCGCTACCCCGAATGGGAGCAAGATAATTGAGAAAAGGCCGATCTTAGGTGCCCAGAGTGTAGAATCACTCACTTGTTTGTTGTTGAATGCCCTAGACAGAAGCCACTCTCTAGTCCAGTGAATGAGTCATCAGTACCATTGGGGATGTTTGGAGTTGAGGCACTTGATGGGGAGAACACACCTATCCCGTTACACGACATGACTCGTGCACATATGAAGCAGACTGGCATATCATTGCTACTTGGACCTAGCAATCTAGATGCAACCTCGATAGGGAAAAAGAGTTGCAGGCAAAGGAAGAAAAGAACAGAGGTCAAGGTCACGCTTAAAACAAGAGTGCTATGACATTGCCCCCACAGGAAAGAAAGTCATCGATGCAGAGGTAGCAACATCTGCTCCAAAGACGACAGAGAAGGGGAATGTCAAGGTAGGGGAGTACCGCAACCCAAAACACCAGCTCAAAGCCATAGAGAAGGTCAAGAAGTGGGTGAAAGAGGCCTATGAACACCTAAAAGATGTTGAGCCCATCTTAGAGGATGAAATCGATGAGCTCTCTAGCATGAGCACATGGGTTTCACCTACAAGGGTAAAATCGAGAGACGTATCGGCACCACAAGGATACCGCAATAACAGAGCTCATCGATTTTACCTACAAGGACAATGAACTAGCTAGAGCCAATGGCTAAGGAGTGCTAAATTAGGAGAGACATAGGCAATTGATAACCTCCTTGCTATATTAGTGACAACACCTATGAATTTGCCTTTGGGAGATCTGCTTAGGCAGCAGCACCCAACACTGTGGTAAGGGTTGAAGTAGGTGGATTGAAGGACCAATGGAGCAAGGGGCAGTTGACCTACATGATCATGATGTAGTAACTCAAATACCCAATCCAACTCTGCACTCAGTGCCTAAGTCACTACATGTGAATGCTTTTTGGGAGGGCACAGAGATGCATGCAGTCTTATCAGTCCTAGCTCTAGGTGATACCACAAGAAAGGGAATTATAGACACATGGGCAGGAGTCAGTGTGCTTAGCCATGCAATGCTCTAGGCTTGGGGTAACCGACCTGTTGAGAATTCTAGATTTAATGCCACCACTGGCTAACAAAATGAAAATGAATCCATTCGGATTACTAAAGAATTGGAGATTGGAGATCGCGGGAGTCCAATTCTCCGTAGATTTCATAGTCATGAAAGAAGTGGACTACAGCATCTTGTTAGGCTGACCCTAGATGCCCAATGCATGAGTCATAGAAGACAGGGGCAATGGTCCTTGATCTTCCTAGGAAATTGAACGGAAGTGGTAAGGGTAGAGATGGATACTTGGAAGACTACGCTAGTCAACTTTGATGCCATCCTAGCCATGCTGAAGGGTGATGTGCAAGTTAGAAAATCGTATGGGTCACTCACCAAGTATATCCCTTGTCTTGAGGATGAGCAAGATTGGATGCAAGTGCCAATCACGATCGATCTACCATTCTCGGATAATGAGGAGTACAAGCAAGCCGCTAAGGCAATTGGTAAGCCTAGTGACACCCTCAGTACTAGTCTACATGATGGCTAGGAGCTCTCATAGACAACCCAACCTTGTGAATGTACAAGTGGCCACTATCACGGAAATTGAAGATAAAGATGAGCAAGCCATAGCTCCGGCCTCCCTGCGCATGACTGTCATTGCCAAGCAAACATATACATTTGATGCATTGATTGATGAGGGCGTTGATTTCAATATCTTGACTCATGATCATTGGATTCAAATTGGTAGACCACAATTGCAGCCCACTAATGCCAAACTCAGGCCATTTGGGAGTCGATCATGTGTACTTCTGGGAAAGTGCAAGGTTGCAGTCTCTATCGAGTCTAAAAGCATACAAATGATCTTTTATGTGTTGTTGAATGTGAAGGATACAGGTGTGGAATCGCTATTAAGGCATACGGTTAAAAAACAGACACTTTGTAATGTCGACTACTAGTCACATCACATTCATCTAGCCATTGGCAATGTACATATCGTCATGGCTTTCAGAAAAGTTAGCAGGGCTCCATCAAAGCATGTAAAGCCATCGATAGAGCAATCCACCATCGAGACTAATGACGGGGATTGTAACTTGTCACAACCCATCAAACCTCAAAGCCAGCAAACCTCTGAAATCAAAGCTAAGACCCATGCATCGCAGTTCAAATGGATGCCTAAACATCAAGGGCCGCTACCTAAAAGCGCACACTCACGACCTTGTAAGGCTAAGGAACTCGTATTCAAAATCTAGGAGGTTGCAGAATAAGTGATAGCCATCCTACAAAATGACGATCGATCCTCATGTTGACTAGGTCTACTTGATGCATCCTTAGAGTTAGATGTCTGCTCCTTGCCATGTACTTGGGAGGAATACAAATTTGTGACAGTAAAACCCCCCATGGTTGCGGAAGAATTGATCACCAATGCTGAGATATCTCAAGACCAAAGTCCTTAAACAATGGTTGATCACCTCTTGTAGCAAGAGCAGAGTCATTGCCACAAGCCAAAAGTTAGACAAACTTCGCAAGCTAGCCAATAATGACTCGTCCTTCTTATGCAAGTGGTATGCTCTCGACTCTGGTGGGAACAAGAAGGCTACCAAATAATGACCAATATTGAGCAACGACGCACCATTAAGACCTTCAAGCATGATCCCACTTACGTAGCTTCTACCTCTTTTAGGGTATTGGCAATCACTCACAATCGATCTCATTGGAAGATTATCTCATGAGCCACCCTTACCTAGATCGAGTTCTTACTGAAGAAGAGCTACACATTGCTACCAGGATCGACTCTGGTGATCTTATCATTGATGTCCTCACCTATATCACACATGTAGGCATGAGACTTCATGATATGGACCACCATGCTCAGTTGGAATATAACCCACAATTCTATGCACAGCTTTTGAAAGGTAATGTCCCATCCATGTGCGCTTGAACACCCTTAGCCCTTTGTTCTCCAATCCTAGGAAGGATTCAAATCATTCCTAGGGGAGGGAGGAGGTAAGGTGGAAAGGAAACAAGCATAAAAAGAAACTGGAAAACAAGAAAACAAACATGCCTTAAATGTCAATCAAAGTTTAAATGACAAGACTCAAAATGTGGAAAAAATTATCATGGATATTTTTGAATAGTGTGGATTGCTTAAAGCAAAAATTTTACTCTATACTCAAGCATTTCACATTTTTAAGAGATTTTATGTATGTTTATCTACCTCCTTGTAGAACGATGATATATGACATGAACCTAAAATGGTAGGGAAAGATAAAGGTGGCAAGCTCCCGTTCACGGAGGAAGAGCACGCAAAGTATGGCTTGACAGTAGAAACAATGGGTTTTAGCTAGTTCACATTCAAGCATACCCTAAACCTAGAAGATGCCATCATGGAGGAGCTAGCTGTAAAACAACTCATGGACTAGTGTAGTCTATGGAAGTATGTAGAGAAGGCCAGTCGGATAGGCTGTTGTTTACAGCAATTGCGTATAATTTCTAAGGAGCTTCAATGCCGAAAGAAATTGTGGTATGGTGACAATAAGAAGAGTAGAAGAAGCCCACCAAATAAAGGTGGAGTTGAGCCCTACGATGGTGGAGGCCTTGGGTTTAGCCAACACAACTGTGAAATGCCCAAGGAGGGATGTCTATGACATGCTGGGGGTGAGCAAGACTAATGTGCACATAGTTTATGGGATAAGCTTGGTGGATAATCCCAAACCTTGAAATTAAAATGTAGGAAAAGATGGTTCATGCCCTCTTCTCCAGTCAAAGATACAATGCCCTATGAACAGAATCAGGGTACCATTGTTGGAAAGCATTGCAGCTAGATCCCCAGATGAGGTGGACTGGAACGCCTTCATGTGCAAGGCCATCAAAAACTCAGCAAAAGACTTGGCCAACAGGCACATCAGTAGCAACATGTGGGGAGTCCCAGGCCTCCACAACGAGGTCAGCTAGGAAAAAGTCCTCCTCCAAGGCATCCACCATCAGCTTCGGTCATCATCCAAGAGACCCTGAAGGATGCAAAAGGAGGTGAAGAGGAAGTAGGGGAGACCCCTGATCGATTGCCACACCCCGAGCAAGAGCAGTCTAGTGAGAGAACTATAAGTGATAGGAAAGAGTAAGAGACACAATTTGCTGGCTAGAGAGAGAGCCCAGGACACCAAAGAAGAAAACACCATCAAAGCCATAGAAGGAAACAAAAGGCAGAATGACCAAGAAGGAAGGGACTGAGTTGAAGAGGGCCCAAAGAGAGTCCAATAGGGCCAAAGAGGAGAGAAGGGAGAAGGAAGCAATTGAGTTGAAGAGGAGTCAAGAAGGGCTGAAGAAGAGAGAAAAAGAAAAATAGAGGAAGAGGCGACAAAGTTGAGGAGAAAGGAAGATGAAGACATGGCTGAGGCCATGCACAAGTCAATGGAGGAGACTTTTGGTGCAGAAGAACTGGCCACCATGAGCCCTCGGAGGGAAGGAGAGCCAGGCAGCAGCACCAAGGCCTCAAAGGGTGAAGAAATCCCGATAGTATCAGTCAAGGGCAAGGCCCCAATGTACCCCCTTCCATCAATCTTCACATCCCGCACCACGACCACCTTGACTACCCAAGACATTGTAGCTACCATGGACACTAGCAAGTTAATGTCCATGATGTAATTTTTGGTAAAGAAAATGCAGGAGATAGCTTCGGATTTGGGAGTAGGGGTCCCCATCGCAGGAGCTAAAAATTGGCCGTAGGTGATGTTGAGTCGAGGTAGGATCCCAAGAGGTAGAAGCTAGAGGCCTCTTCGACTATAGCACCTCCAACAACACCCACATCCACAACATATAATGAGTACATCAAAGAGATTCTAGCACAGCTAGAAAAGGCCAAGGAAGAGAAGAGAGTGGTAGTAGTCAACCGAGTAGGAGACTGAAAGAGAAGCCTCAACAGCACTCAAGTTGGAAGCAACCCACCAGGCAACAGAGCATGAATGAGAAATCGAAGAGCTAAAAGAGTAGCTTTAAGATAAGAAAGATGCAGAAGCAAGTTGGCAAGAAAAACTAGGTGAAGAGACACAAGATCGGGTGAGGATGCAACAACGCATCAAGGAGCTAGCCAAGCTATATGAAAAGCTACAAGGAGATATGGAAAATGTCTTGGATACCACAGAGGAGCTAGATGCAACAAGAGAAGAGAGGGCATGAAGACATCAAGAAGAAATAGAGAACTCGAAGAAGAGGACTCTGCCTAGAGTTGGAGGAACATGAGAGTCTAGAAAGGGAAATCGAATGCTTGGAGAAAGAGAAAGAAGAAGCCATTGAAGAAGCAACCCAAGGACTGTATGAAGAGCTAGAGAACCTAGAGTAGGAGGTGGAAGAGATAAAAACCATGATTGAATCTGAAAGACAGTGGCATGAAGAAAGGCAAAAAGCCCACATGTAGAAGAACAAAGATTTGTCTAAGAGGATGTTAGAAACTTCCATGCAACTCATCGTGGAACAACAAGCCTAGAAGATAGCCGAGGAGTGGTTGAATTGTCGGAACAAGGAAAAAACACACATGTTGGAAGTATGGAATGAACAACAGTAGGTGGTAATGATGCTGTCTCAAAGCATGGAGAAGGGCAAGGAGGAATTTGAAGAGAGAGCAAAATAGTGGGAAGAGCACAACTTCGAATGGGTGCAAGGACTTGATGAGCGCTTGGCCATAGAAAAATGCAAGTGGGTGTTGGTAGAGGCCAGAATCAAAGCCGCAAAAGCAAGTTCAAATGTGCAAAGAAAAACCTTCTTAAGCACAGTGCTCCATGTAACACAAGTGGACAATGAGGATTTTGTGGAGAGGATGAGAAGGAAGCTAGAAATGTCCACCAGAGCCTTGAAATACGGCTTGCAAGAGCATGCTCTTCCAACCAACATCAGCCTAGCGAGAAAAGAACAATACCAGTATTTGAGGCAAGATGGCCTCTCCATTGATGTCCACCAGAGCCTTGAAATATGACTTGCAAGAGCATGCTCTTTCAACCAGCACCGGCCTAGCGAGAAAAGAACAATACCAGTATTTGAGGCAAGACAACCTCTCCATTGATGAGCTGAAGAAGTTGGGTCTTGAAGAGTAGGAGAAGACGCATCCACCCCTAGCTCCACCGAACCCACAAGAGCAATTGCTAGAGGAAGGGTTGGACTTCAAGCAGGAGCTAGAAGAGCAAGGAGAACTCCAAACCCAGCCCTTTGAGCTATTATTCCTCTACCTATGGGCCCTGGACGGGCCCTGGACCGAGTCCTACTAGTGGAAGTAGTGGACAATATAATTCAAATGGCCAACAACTTGGCAAATCAATGGGTCAAGGAGTGGAGCATAGTTATCACTCAATGGAGGCAGGAGGTCCCAAACTACTGGCAGGACAAGGTGTACCAGATTCCCAAGACAATCCAAGGCTACGAAGCACAACTCAAGTGGCAGAGAAGGATCTGGGATACAAACCTTGATGCATGGATGGCATTCTGCAACACACTCCCCGAAGAAAGAAATGATCCTAACTAGATGCCCTACCCTTGCAAGCATGGAGTGGATTACAATAGGGAGGAGCATGGTAGGTATGACTTTTCCAAGATCTACAATGCCAATAGAGAATCTTGAGGAGTGCCTAACCTTTAAGGCAGCAGGAGGCATCCGTCCATCAATCACGTGTTTTCTCGAGGATTTCTCATCTTGTCCAAACCCCGCTTTCATCACAACTTGCAATTATCTTAGGACTATTAGGTTTCTACTAAAGCAAAAGCCATCCACCGAGGAGGTCCACCTCCCTCCACTCTTTTTTTATCTCAACCTAGGAATAGATAGTTGTGCCATGGCTTGTCGGCTAATGGTGAGGGCTATGTTGTTACCCTCTTTTTGTATGAAGGTACTCAAAAACATGAACAATATCTAGTTTACGAGGTGTGGATACCCCTTTTTATCAACCACACTTTTTGAGAAAATCCCTTAGGCCACCCCCTAATGCATCATTAAAAGAGGACCGGGGTACAACCTGAGCACCCTTGTATTTATGATATCAATTGTGTTTATCTATGCAAAAAAAAAGAGAAAAAGAAAAAAAAAGGAAAGAAAAAGAAAGAAAAGGAAAAGACTAAGTCCCTAAAATCATTTGAGTGCCACAATCACTTCACCTAGGATTTTTTACCTAGCCCCATCCCCCACTTCACACTTAGGGCACCTCAAGGGAAGTAGGACTTTTAGACCTATTTCCCTAGCTGTGCATCGCACCTACAATGATGCATGAACTGGGTCCTCAAGTGTGGGACAACATTGCATGCTCGACCCAACTCCCAGTTCCACTGACACCTACACCATGCACTACATGGAGAGGTAGATACACCCCTTAGGAAGTGCACAACTTTGTATTGTAGGTTAAGATCACGTCGTATCGACCTCAAAGGGCACGAGGAGGGATCCGTCCAATACCATCGTCAATTTCAAGGATAGATCCGTCCATCTACAATTCTCTAAGAAGGATCCGTCCAACACCATCTTCAATTTCAAAGGACAGATCCACCCACCGTTAGCATTGGAAAGGGACCTATCCCAACACCATCTTGAATTTCAAGGGTAGATCCATCCAAAACCATCCTCAACAAGGGCTTATATACAAATTCAGAAAGCCATCTACCCTATCTTCTAGCTACTACCCATTAGTGCCATGGGACTTGCACTCGGCTAGGATGGGGTATTGTTAACCTCAATGCAAGAAAAAGCAAAAAAAGTTGAAAAGCAAAGGTTGGGAGCCGAAAGAGGTGGCCTAGAAGGAAATTAGATTTGAAGAGCCCAAAAGCGCAAGCATGGCCACAAGAATTCCAAAGCATAGCCATGAGCCCAAAGAATGCTAAAAAAGAGAAGGTGCACCTTTGAATGTAAAGGCGCAACCAAAATCCTTGTAAAGAGCATCGAGCTCCCTCTTGTGCAAATTGTAAGGGTAGACGGATGATAGAAAGGAAGCTAGGAAGATAGGAGGACAATAGGAAAGAGGGCACCGCCATGTAAAAAAGGGGATGACTGTCCAAAATGGATAAGGGTTTTGTATATAAACTCAAAAAGTGAATGAGAAGCTCGTTCTTTGGTGTGTGGAAAAAGCTCTTCTGCTTCTTCTTCTTCTTCTTCTTCTTTTTGCCTTCTTACTTGTGCTTGAGAGAGGGAGTGAGTGAGTAAGGGAGTGAGTGTGTGAGGATGAGGGACTTGGGTGGAGAAGCTCCCACCATCTCCTCTCTTCTTCTTCTCTTCTCTTCTCTTCTATTCTCTTCTCTTCTCTTCTCTTGTCTCGTGTGGCTATGGAGGATGGAGTTTGAAGGAGAGGGATTGAGGTTGCTCGAGCTTGCATCACGAATTGTGGAGCTACTGGTGTGCACGAGGGAGGAGGGTACTCAATCGGGCATCAAGGTAAGCTCACTACAATCATAAAGAGGGATAGTATGTCGGCTATGTGATTAGTACTTGGCTTGAAACACTTGAAAGAATAAGCGATTAGTGGGTCTTGGCGATCGAGCATGAGCTCCCATCAACCACAATGGTCATTAAGGCGCTTACCATTATGCTTGCTCGTAATAGTCAATTTATGAGAAGTATAGGTTGCATCCACATTCTTTATAGTTATCTCCTCTATGAGTAAAGCACCCCTAACCTCCAGGATTTTCAAGCCATTCTTAGGCATATTAGAACACATGGTTGTATGAAAAGTGTTCCATGACTCATAAAGTATCACAAGTAAGAATAAGGGAGGTAGGTTATCCTTTAACTCAATGTCGTGTGAAGTCAATTGGCTTAAAATAGAATGAAATTCATTCAAATGTGTACACATACTAGTCCCTTCCTTCATGAGAAGGCCTATAAGTTGTTTCAATCAATACATTTGTGATGCAAAACTTTGCTTGTCATGAATATGGCATATCTTTTTCCATAACTACTAGCCATTATCCTTAGGTGCAATAACATTGAAATAAACATGTTTAGAAAATGATAGTCTAACGGTGGATTTACATAGCTCATCCAACTCATCCTAGTCATTATGATCCATGCCTTCAGGCTTTACACTCTTGGTTTTCAATGGCCTAGCTTGCTTCTTTTGACCCAGTATACTTGCCATACCTACATCTTTCAATAGGTAAAATTAGTGCCATCAAGCTCTTCAATATTGAAAATAGTACTACCATTTAAAGAAATAGCCATAATGATAGTATATCAATGCAAAATCTAAGAGATTGGGTTGATGTAAATGATCGAAAATCAGCCCTAAGAAGTCAAACATACCAAGAGCAAAATAGGAGAAGTACTAAAAGTAGAGAGCTATCTACCATTTGCAAGCAATAGATTGCCAAAGTACAATGTTTGCTTTCCAAGACAATGCTGAAAACTATTATTACAAACATTGTTGTAATAAATGTAATAGTATGAGCAATACCAATGTGGGCAAATAATCAAGAAATACCAAGATTTTATTGCCAACAATATTTGGGTAACAAGCGAGATATGTAAAAGCAACTAGCAGTGAATAGGTCTATAACCGATAGTGAAGTCTGTAATAAATTCAAGGGAGTCAGTAACCAATAAATCCCATAGGCATAGACATAGTGTGTGTAAGAGATCTCAAGATGAAGTGCAAAGATATGTCAAATATAAAAGTGACTGAGTAGAGAGTAATGAAGCTCAATGCGTAATCAAAAAATAAGTTAACATAATTGAATCCTGCTATAACAGAGGTAAGTGTCAATGTGCAAAGCATGTAAATCAAATCAGCCCACTAGTAGGTGTAAAGGCATCCTAGAGCATCCAAAAGAGCATGTACATAAGGCATGAGTTCCACTATCTCAGTTAACTAAGCTCAACTGCATAGAAAAACTAAAGCTCAAATGCAATGTATCCAAATAAATGCAAATATCTTAAATGCACATCCACTAAAGTATATTCGGAGTTTAAAAGAGAAATGCAAGGCCTATTACATCAAGTACATGACATATAGATGCCCAAAGACATCAGTTGATGCATCTTGGAGCATAAAATCCATGTAAGTCTTCAAACTTGTAAAATGACAATCACAAAAGCAATCAAAGCAGGTAGTCAAAGCTCTAAGACATCAAATGTAGCTCTAATCCAAGTATCAAAGCATTCCATAATCTTATGTGGGTTAAAACATCAATGCTAAACATCAATACATTCAAGTGGAATACTTGAATGGAATCAAACCTCAATAGGTATAACCTTCCCAATTAAAAAGTTTGCTGCCTAAACAATGTATATCAATCAAACCCTACATAAATTGAGCTATTCTAGCTCTAAACATCCCCAACAAGAATCTAAATACATAACCATGAAATCCACCAATGATCCCAACATCAATCTATGAACATATGGGCATAGATGAGCTCTAACAATGAGAGATATGGTTGTCCAAACCTGTATACAGTAGGTTTGCTATAAATAACAGCTAATGATAGGGATATATCACCTCAAGAGAGTGTCAAAATGAAGCCAATCAATACAGGGTACAATGCTAAGTATTATTCAAGTGCTAGATAGTGTCTAGGCGAAGTGATTACTGCAAGTAAGAGAAGGAGGCTAGAGACTCCATGTTGAATTTATACTTGTTTGCTGATCTATTTGTTGATCAAGTAAGTTGAACCTACTAGAGGTATAATGGTTGTTGGCAGTGCTTGAAGTATCGATCATAAAATCCTTGATAAGTATAGAGAAGCTTGAAGAGAGTTGAGCATTGATAGCTACCTTGATGTTGAAGCAATGGCTACCATGAACTTGAGTTGTAGGTATTTGAATTGGGACTAATATGAATGATGAAGAAGCTCTTTGAATGGTAGGCTTTGATACCAGTTGAATGGTGAAGTCTAAGTGGAAGCATGAGCAAGCAAAAGTGAGAGAAATATGAGCTATGACAAAATGGAGCACGAGAGAGAGAGAGGAGAGAGAGAGAGAGAGAGAGAGAGAGAGAGAGAGAGAGAGAGAGAGGTAGGGTAGTTTATTATCATCCATGGAAGGCCAAATTATGATCCATGGGACCTTTCCAGATATACAATGATTCTCCTCCCCCATGGTAGGAAAGGGGTAGCTACGATGAAAGAATGATCTATGCAGCGTGATTCTCTCGAAAGTGTAACATGTAGGTGATGAGAACCCCTAACTTTGATATAGGAGTAGTGGTCAAAAATTTGTGAAGTGGCCCCTCTAAAGGGATATCAAAGTTAGCCCGTATGTGTGCATATGCTAGGCATGTGATAATCATGTGCTCCTTTGATTCTACACTCTATAGTCCACATAGTTTGCATAACCTTGTCTCTCTTGCCTGTCCACTCCATGCACTTGTCTTGATCAATAAAGTGTGTGATCGAGTTCAAAGTCATGCAATTCTCCATCTAAATACCATTGAGAGCGGGTTGGCTATGTATGGTTGCGTGTGTTCCTTTGCTTGCATGTAGGATCCCCAAAATGAAGGATATATATGCATACTGTAATAAGCAAGTTTTCCATTTGCTCCCTTGCTTTGATGTTTTGCTTGATATGCTTGTAAGAGGTTTGATTGAAATGTGTCCATGCATAAATCTTCGATTGCCATATCTAGATATCTATCCACTCCCCACTCCCCACTCTTTAAACCATTTTCACATATCCAACACCCATCCCGTTGAAAGCAGTTTACTTTTCCACATTTTTTGTAGCCGTGTGCTAGCATCCCATGCCAGTTTGGGAAGCCTATTGTCATCCATTCAACGTACTCAGGTGGCATATCTCAGTACTCAGATCATAGCATGTACCTCAATTGGCCAATGGCCATTTTCCAAAAGCATAAGTACATATGGTGTGGTGCTTTTCATGCCCAAATGTCTATGAATAAAAGCTTTTTGCACCTTCTCAATGTTGTTCCATGCAGATGAGGAGATGCTCCCCCCCAAACTTCCACTCCATATAATATTGTCTATAGAACATATGCATAAAAAATCATACAATATATTTTTCAACATTTAGTATTTGTATGGTTGCAGTCATTTTCAAAGTGATAATACTTGCTTTTCCCTACTGCTAATCGCCACTCCACGCATGTATGCCATTTGTGGTCTGCAAGGTATCTCAATCCCCAAGTATTTGAAAGTAGATACTACCTCTATAGACTGTCCCGCATAATGTACTCTTGGTGGGGTCTTTGATTGCTTGGTACGCACAACCATTAGCTTTGTTTTTTATACATTCATCGTCAAACCACTATCTTGACAAAACCATTCAAGAATCCCCATGAACTGCTACATACATTCCCCTATATATGTAAAGAAGACCACATCATTTGCATAAAGCAGGAGCAAGATGGCAAACATACCAATATGCGGGCCTTTGGCTTCCTCTTCATTCATAGATGTGAGAAGTATTTCCTCCAGCTTATCAATGCATAAACCAAATAATGTAGGGGAGACCGAGCAACCTTGTTTGACTCCCATATTACTCTGAAATACTTGTGACAATCTGTTGTGACCTTTGAGGCGGCACACCACTTGTTGATATATCCTATTAATTCCCATGCATAGATTATTTAGGACCCCTAATTCTTGTATTCGTTACCATAAGCCAACTCTTGGCAATTTTTAGGCATGACTTGAAGAGATATTGTGTGTCTTTCATGTTTTGATCATGATTTGTTGCATGATGGAATTTCTAGATAGTCAATGCAATTTGACAGTGGGTGCAATGATTCATCTCTTTATTTTTGTTCCATTTTCAAAATTCACTCTGATTTCTATATCTGATTTGTCATTGTTAGTATTGTAGAGTGTGGTTCTATGTCTTTACGTCATTGTATTCGAGTTTTTGGTTGATTGCTTCATACATCATTATGTATTTTCTACATTGTCTAAAGTAGTATACTCTATTCTTGTATGGGGCAATTCAATTCTGTAATGCATTTTGCATAGATTTGGGGTTGAAACACCTTGACGATCCTACCATGCTTTCCTAAACCTTTCCTGTGAAAGTTTAATAGAAAAAGGCCTTTGTTTGATGACAAACATTTGAAATTTTTTACAAAGACCTAAAATCGTGATATACTACTTAAAGTAGCATGATACAGTCCAAAGCCCTTGTTAACCCCAAGCTGAATCTGCCGAATGAAAAAGTGAAAAGAAGATGGAAAAGGAGCAAGGACACATAGGCGGTCTTCAAAGCTAAGATGGGGCCAAAAGCGTAGTTTTAAATAAAAGGCACCTCAAAAACTCCAAAAACTCTTGTAAAAGAGCACCAAGCTCTCTCCTGTGCCACTTGTAAAAGAATAGTCGAATATAGGCCTAGGGCACGAAGCGAAAAGAGGGAATTAGAAAAAGGGACCTTGCCACAATGGTCAGTCATGTAAAAAAGGATGGGTGCCCATGGGGTTTTAGGGTTTGTATATATACAGTTCAAAAAGTGAATGAAAGCTCATTCTTTGGTATGTGCTCAACAAGAGCTCTTCTCTTCTTCTCTTCTTCTCCTCTCCTTGCTTGTGTATGCTCTTGAGAGAGGAAGTGATTGTGAGAGTGAGGGAGGGAGTGAGTGGAAGTGAGGGATCAAGGGGGCGAAGCTCTTCACCATCTTCTCTTCTCTTCTCTTTCCTTTCCTTCTCTTGTGCGCACGGCTATGGCGACTGGAGCTTGGAGAAGGAGGATGCTTGAGCATGTTTTAGCTAGCATCTAGGATCGTGGAGCTACCGGAGTGTGGAAGAGAGGAGGCAACTCATATCGGCATCAAGGTAAGCTCACTACACTTGTAGGATCGAGGGTGCATCGGCTATGTGAGAGGTAGCCATTAGAGCTCGTTTGGAACGCTTAAAACAATAAGCGGTCCGTGGGTCTTGGCAGTTGAGCGAAAGCTCCCACGTTTTGGTTCCGTTGCCAGGACCAACGGATTCAAGCTTGAGCACTTGCGCGCCCCATAGCAAGCATCGAAGTAAGGGATTCTCCCTTGAAACGGAGCTTGAGGTAGGTAGGAAGGTTGGGTGTTTTGATCTTTGAAACAAGTAAGTATTTTGGGTTAGTTAGTTTGTTTGATGATTGGAAAATAGGGAGAAATCATGTCAGTTTGTTGCTTTCGATTCTCGTTGTATTTAGTGTAGGATACCATTAGGGAATCGAACCGGGAAAGGGTAGGGTTTATTGTTGCAAACATGGCAAAACAAGGTATAAAACATGCAAAAAATGGCAAAAAGCTACCTTGGGATGCTTAATGCTGGCAAGTGAGTGATTGAGAGTGTCAAAGCCCTGCCCGGGAAGGGGTTTAAGGGCTAGGAGGCCAAGGGAGAGCTCATTTGCAACCATTGCAGTGAGTGAGAGCGAGAGAGAGAGAGAGAGAGAGAGAGAGAGAGAGCCCCTGCAAAGATTCGATTTGATCGTGTCGTCAGAGAGCCTATCACTCACCCTGGGTATACCAATCACTTCCCTTGGTGCCTTAGCCAGGATCTGGAAGTTTATGTAGGGGATGATTGCCTGACTAGGGAGATTCAATCGAAATCGTCATTACGTGGCATTTGTCGTGCCGCGTTCGGCCCATCCGAACGGCCCTTGTTAGGCCGAGTCCCAAACTCGACCCTCGGACCCGCCCATTTGGACCTCGACCCAAAAATCCTAATCGGCTCTCGGACTTGATACTTGACTCAGCCCTTCTGAGTTACTCGGCTCGGCCCATTCGAGTTACTCCACTTGGCCCTTTGACCAAACCAACACTTGGCCCGAGTGTCCACTCGGCCCATGACATGATACTCGGCCCTTGGCCCAACATCTGGCTCGGTTCGTCCGAGTTACTCCACTCGGACCTCAGCCTATGAAAAACCTTTTGCACTCGGACAGGAGAGATTCGGCCTGTCTTAGTCACTCTCTCGACCCCTGCAATTCGGACCAATTGGGCCGAGTGTGTGCCTAACTAAGTCTCAGAGATTTGACTTGACCTAACTGGAGCTCAGCGGCACAACATGTCGTAAGCCCTCTTGACTTTTAAAGCCTGATTCTAGCACACTAAGGAGACAAAATCGTAAGGCATGGCTGCTTACCAGTTTGAGTGGGCTGTTGCGATACCTAGAAACTCAGAGACCTAGAGGTAACCCACCGAGCCATAAACCCTGATCAAGCCCAAAAAACAGCAAGGCAACGTAGTCGAAAGGCCCTAAACCCCATCTAGATGGCTAGAGAATTGATCTACCAAGCCTATCAAGCCCGAGGGTGCATGAGACGCATAGAGGCTATTTGGTGCACTCACCTTGAATTTCCACACTTGAAGTGTACTTAAGAAAAACTGAAAGACTGATTGAATACACGTGCACCAGAAAAAACACACGCACGGAGTGGAGATAACTTGAGGACTGCATTTAATAAGTCAAAGAACTCACTCAGATAAGCCACTCAAGGAATCCACGAATAGGAGAGAACCCACGGACGGAGACAAACCATCAACACGCAAAGTAGGACCAAGAAAATGGCGCAACCGAAGGGGATTTGACAAACCCACTCAATCTGATTGATAGCTTGGTAAAGCACGAGAACTTAACTATGGCGGAGGAAAGCTCATACCTCAGGTCTAACAAGGAACTCAACTTGGGCTTCTTCCCAGAGGCTATTCAGCAATTGGTCAGCAGCTACGATGCACATGCCCGATATGAGCACCGCGGTCGATAGCAGATGCTATCATCGCAGACTTAGAAGAAGAGAGGAAGCTAGCCCATAAGGCATTGCAAGGCCTAGCTACGTACAACAGAGACCAGTAGGTCAGGAGGCAAAGGCAAAGCACGGAGTTGTGTGAGGTACAGCGAGTGCTGAACTTAGCCGACAGAAACTGAATGGATCACGAGAGAGCCCTAGAAGGAGACTTAACGTTGAGCGAACTTCTTACGAAGCGATTGTTAGACAACACCGCAACAGAACAAAGTGCTGCAACATTAGCAACCTCATTGCTGGCAGGGTTAGGAGCAACCCAAGGCTCTAAGAGCCAGTCTAAAATCGTGATAGTCGCAAAGCAGCTCGACAAGTACCAACCCCATGACAACCCATACAGCTTTGTAGAGCAGTTCGAGCAAGTCTGTGAAGCCAACAACCTCAATGACTTGACTCAGCGTTCTCAAGCATTCGGACTCTACTTAGGTGACAAGGGCAGGACCTGGTATACAAGTTTAGACGCTGCAGAGAGGAAAAACTTCAATAGCCTCAAGCATCTCTTCATTAAGAGATTTGCTGAGCCTCGATACTCCGACAATCTGCTGGTGCAATTAATGAATTTCAAGCAAAAAGAAAAGGAGGACATTCGTGATTACATAACCCACGTAAGGAGCCTCTTCAAGAGAATCCATACAGGTGAACGACCGACTGAAAGAGTAGTTTCCATTGTGTTCATCAATGGAATTCGAAACAAGGAACTGTATAAGGCTTTGGCAACCAACTCGAGCTTGCAGCGAGACATGGTAGCTAGGGTTTTTGAGGAAGCTATCAGAGTTGATGATCAACTAAAAGAGAGGAGCTCCAAGAACTCCAACTCAGAAGAAACCATCTCGCGAGGTTTGGAAAGAGCACCAACCTCTGGTGAGAAACCAGCACCATCATCCCAAGATAAGGGGAAGGCCACTGAGACGAACCACAACTTGGATGATGTCAAGATGGAGATAGTCAAGCCGTAAGACCTGTGGAGATGACCAACGTGGCTACACATCCAATGTGTGTACTGTGGCGGAAATCATTTGCCAGTCGAGTGTCAAGACCTTCGGTCGAGTCCTTGCGCTAACTGGGGCAGGTTCAGTCATGACACTATGCACTGCAAATTGCCCAAAAGACTTCTGTACTCCCAACTATATAGTTAGCCTTACCTAGCAAATAGAGCACAGCCACTTTTTGGAAGGGGAGCCCCATTGGCCCTTCTTGCACCTAACGACATGAAGCCGGATGTCCCCAGGATGGACATAAACCCTACAGGTATACCTAGGCAGCCTGGTCCCTATGTGACCCATCCACCGAGTGATGCTCCAGTTCACTACGTGGAAGAGCCAAATGAGAAAGAGACTTGCTTATACCCTTATGTCTCTCACAACGAAGAGGGTAATGCCGTCCTCATGGACTATAGACCAGTACGAGTGATGGCATTAGGAAGAAGACGAGGTAGAGGCCTAGGGGGGCAGACGTAGGATCCAATCATCTGTTGGACCTGTGGACATCCAGGCCATGTCTCATCACGTTGCCTTGAGAGGGAGTAGCAGAACAGAGACAAAGCTGACCTAAGGTGTGTAGAGTGTGGAATCCCCATCTCTTTGTCAATTTCCCAAAGCGGAACCTTCTATAAATTCAGTCGAAGTACCATCTGTCCCATTGGGGCTGTTCGGCATCAAGAACCTTGATGGGGAGGCCACACCCATCTCGTTGCGGGTCATGACCCGTGCCCAGACAAAGTAGGCCGGCATATCACTACCAGGGCCCAGCAACCTCGATGTAGCCTTGATGGGAAAAAAGAGCTGCAGGCAAAGGAAGAGGAGGCCGGAGGCTAAGATTGCATTGAAAGCTGAGAGTGCCACAACTCTACCTGTTGGAAAGAAAGTCGAGGACTTAGAGACAGAAACTTCAGCCCCCGAGATGGCCAAAAAGGGGAGTGCCAAGGTAGGGGAGTACCCGCATCCAAAGAGCCAACTCGAGGCCATAAAGAAGATGAGGGACTGGGTAAAAGAGGCACAAGTGCACTTAGGAGATGCTGAGCCCGTCCTAGAGGACGAGAGCGAGGATCTCATCAACATGAACATGGCAGACTCACCCCCTCAACCAAAGTCAGGAAGGGCAACCGCACCCCAAACAGCACCCCTTAGGGCAAACCTTGATGCCAAAGGCCCACAAATTAGTCACGGCCATTGGCCAGGACAATTCGGCATAGGAGAGGGATGAGCAACTGACAGCCTCCTCACCACGCTAGTGACCACCCCAGTGACGTTAAGCCTAGAAGACATGCTTAAGCAACACCCCACCCTATGGCGAAACCTCAAGTAGTGGGTCGAGGAGTCACGAGAACATGCATCGGATCTGCAGGATCAAGACGTAGAAACACAAATATCGAGTCTAATGCTACACTCTGTGCCAAAATCCTTGCACATTAATGCTTTCTGGGAAGGCACTGAGATGCATGCAATGTTACCAATCCTAGCCTTAGGAGACACAACAAGAAAGGGGATCATAGACACGAGAGCCGGGGTTAGTGTTCTAAGCCATGCAGTACTGCACACCTGGGGAAACCCACCTATTGAGACCGCTCGGTTTAACATCACATTAGCAAACGGCATGAGGGTGAGGCCATTCGGGCTACTTAAAAACTGGCCAGTGAAAATCGTAGGTGTCTAGTTCTTTGTCGACTTTATAGTCATGAAGGGGGTGGACTACGATGTATTGTTAGGCCGGCCCTGGATGGCAATGCCAGAGTTATTGAAGATTGGGGTAACAGCTTGATATTCTTAGGCAATAGGACAGAAGCTGTGAGGGTGGAGATGGACACTTGGAAAACCTCACCAATCAACTTGGATGCCATCTCCTCAATGCTCAAGGGCGACAGTCAGGTCAAGAAGTCTTATGGGCCCCTGACCAAGTATATCCCATGTCCAGAAGACGAGCGGGATTGGATGCATGTCCTTGCTACAATCGACCTGCCATTCTCGAACCAAGAAGTGCATGAGCAAGCCATCAAGATGATGGGCATGATCGACAGCATTCCCTCTATACTAATGTGCTCGATGGAGGGAACCCATCTTGGGAGACCTAAGCCCGTCACCTTCCAAGTGCCAGGCAACAAGAAAGAACTCCAAGAAGCCCTGTAATACTTTACAGACAAGCTGGCTGACACTTCAGCATCAAACCTCACACCTCTCTAGAACCTCTTACTAGGCGAATCCGAGTGGCAACGAACTAGAGTGCATGACTTGAACCTTATGTACAACTGGGCCTTAGTCCCGGATCGGCAACAAGAGAAGTACCAAGCCCTACGAGACAATGAACTGGTTGGCGTAGAGGACTCTGACGACGAGTACGAAGACTGCCAACCCTTCAGGGATGAAAGTGAGGGTGAGGTGGATTCGGTGGTAGAGTACGACACGGAGGGACATGAAATAGAACAAATACAAGCAGATTCCAAGCCGCAAAAAAGAAGGGCCTACAAGACAGAACGAGGACTCATGCACATAAATTGTGACCGTGCCTGGTTAGGACACGTAGCAGCCATAGACCTTGAGCAAGCGGGCGTAGCTCAACCAGGGGCAACACAGGTGCTTAGAGCAGAATCACCATCAGAACTGCGACCACCAAGGGAGACCCCCTCTTCTAGCGAAGACGGCGACGGAGTCAGAAGTGAGCTCGGATAGCGACCTAGAAATACCTAGGCCACCCAAGACCCGATGCAGAGCCAGGGACTTACCTATCCACCTGAGGCATAAATGATTGAAGCAAGAAAGGGCAAACCAACCCAGGGATACCCGAACAGACGAGCAATGAAAACCATGGGACCTTCCAAAATGATTTACGAAATTCAAGAAAGGAGATAGGGTGGTGATCTTGCTGGGTGCCAAATGGAAAGGGCAAACAAGCGAACCAATCGAGGGACCAGCCAGGGTCAAAGAGGTGAACTTAGCCCAGGAAGGGGAGACACCTTGACTAGTCTTCGTTGCCGATGACTTGGCTAAGGACGAGGAGGCGAGTTTTGGTTGCTCTCGTGCGAGAGTATGTGGATGTGTTTGCATGGTCCTTGGAAGAGATTAAAGGGGTAGATCCGAGTGTAATGACTCATAATATACCCATGACACCAGATGCAACGCCCAGTGAAGCAGCGACTGTACTCAATGAATCCTAAGCATGCTCATGCTGTCAAGGAAGAAATTGATAAGCTGATGAAAGTAGGATTCATTTACGAAATTGAGCACACAGATTGGGTATCACCCATAGTCATTGTGATGAAAAAAAACAGAAAAATTAGAGTGTGCATCAACTATAAAAAGGTAAACGTTGCTACCAAAAGGATAATTATCCATTGCCATACACCGAGCACATGATTGAAAGAGTGGCAGGCAAGGAGGCCTACAGCTTTCTGGACGGCTTCTCAGGATACAATCAGGTGCAAGTGCATCCTGCCGGCAGGCATAAGACTGCCTTCGCCACCGAGTGGGGCGTCTTTGCATACATAGTCATGCCTTTCGGGTTGACTAATGCCCCTGCCACCTTCCAATGTCTCATGTGCACCATATTTAAAGACATGCTTTGCAAGGCGTTAGAAGTCTTTGTCGATGACCTCTGCGTTCACTCGACCTAGATGGAACACTTGAACAAACTCCAAGCAGTCTTTGATCTGTGTCGCCTATATTGTCTCTCCTTGAACCCCTTGAAATGCCAGTTTTGGGTGAAATATGGATGCATCCTCGGCCATGTGGTGTCGAAGAACAGCATTGCCACTAACTTCTCGAAGGTCAGGGCCATTGTCGACCTTCCACCCCCAACCAACTACAAGGGAGTGGGAGTTCAATGCTTCTTAGGCCATACGGGATACTATCGACGGTTTGTGTTGAATTACGCATTGATAGCAAGACCTTTATACAAACTGTTGATTGTCTTCGAATGGACTGAAGCCTGCCAACGCGCATATGAAGAGCTGAAGAGGGCTCTAACCACATCACCAATTCTACAAGCCCCGGATTGGACCATAACCTTCCACATGCATATCGACGCTTCTAAAATTGCTGTGGGGGCAGTGTTGTGCCAACCTGGCGAGCACAACCTAGATTATCCAGTGAGCTTTGCTAGTAGACAACTGACAGAGACGGAAATGAATTACTCAATGACCGAAAGAGAGGGCTTGGCCATGGTGTTTGCTGTGAAGAAGTTCGGGCATTATCTATTGGCTATGCCCTTTACCTTCTTTGTAGACCATCAAGCCTTGCTATACCTAGTGAACAAACCTTGTGCTACAGGATGCATAGCTCGGTGGCTCCTTCTGCTTTTGGAGTTTGACTTCTCTATGGTTGTATGGAAGGGGAAACAACACTACATGGCTGATCATATGTCACGCATCCCCACAGGGGAATCCGCTGTAGAAGGCATTGTCAATGAATTGCCAGACGCCCACCTCTTTAACCTCTCCAATGGGAGGGATTTATTCAAGGCCGATTTAACACCATATTGAGCGGATGACATAGGCCAACTGCTTGAGCACGGGCTACCTAAATGACCAATAGAGAAGGCAAGACTGAGGCAACTTATTCTAAAAATCCAACCCTACTAGTTGATAGCATGCTAGCTATATCGCTTAGGGCAAGATGGATTGATGCACAGATGCATGTGCAAACATGAGATGCACAACGTGCTCTCAGAGGCACACATTGGGATTGCTGGTGGATACTTTTACGGAGACACAATGGCCCGCAAGGTGTTGCAATCTCAACTATGGTGGCCAACACTATTTCATGATGCCGTGCGATTTGTTAAGAATTGTGACGAATGTCAGCAAGGAAGAAGGTCCCGATTTGCAAGGATCAGATGGAGTTGACCCCAGTCATTGCACGACAACGCTTCGAAAAATGGGGGATCGACTTCATGGGACCCATCAGCCCTGCTGCACAGTATTCTCAGGCCAAATATATCATTGTGGCCACAAACTACCTAACGAAGTGGGCAGAGGCGAGAGCAACCCGAAAGAAGGATGCTCGAATGATTGCCAAGTTCTTATGGGAGGAGGTGATCTCATGATTCAGATGCCCAATTGAACTAGTCAGTGACCAGGGGACACACTTCATCAATGAAGTGATAACTCATCTCCTATCCACCTTCCTAATTATCCATCGAAAATCTTCATACTACCCTCAAGCAAACGGCCAGGCAGAATCCACAAATAAGATTCTTGTCAACATCCTAACCAAGGTAGTCTCGACCTCACATAGCGATTGGGCCAAAACGACCGTTGGACAGACCCCCTTTAGGTTGACCTACGGAACCAAAGCAATTCTCCCCGTAGAATTCTTCATGCCTAGCCTACGAATTGCACTTCAGGAGTGATGGGAAGGAAAGGAAGCATGGACGTAACGCCTAGTAGAACTCGAACGCCTCTCGGAGACCCGTCTTCTAACCACTCATGCATTCATATGCGAGAAGGCACGACGCAAGGACTGGTTTAACAAACATGTCAAGCAATGCGACTTCGAACAAGGTGACCTAGTGCTCCTATACTCAGTCAAGGGGCATAAGCAAAAAATGAAGTTTCGGGGTCTTGGACCTTTCAGGGTCCGTGCGATCAGCCGAACGGCAATGTCGAGCTCGAGACTCTAGCTGGCGAAGGAATAGGATTCTTGAAGGTTCGCCCTAGAAATACTACCCCCCGCGCATCCTTTACATGAACCACCAATGTTGGAACCACCAGTCAACGTCCGAGTAGCCACCATCACCGAAATCGATGACGCGGATGAGGAAATCTTGGAACCTGCATACCTGCACATCATGGTCACTACCAAGCAAACATGCATCTTCAATGCCTTAATTGACGCGAGGGAGTGGACTTTAATGTCCCGACTCATGATCATTGGACCCAACTTGGCAAACCCCCACTACAACCCACTAATGCCAGGTTAAATCCATATGGGGACCGCTCTTATGCACTCCTCGGCAAGTGCAGGACCGTCGTTTCTATCGAGACTGAAACAGTACCAATGATCTTCTACGTGCTGCCAAACACCAAGGACGCAGGCACGGAGACGCTGCTAGGGCGAACCTTCAAGAAGCAAACTCGTTGCCATGTCGATTATGAGTCACAGTGTGTTCACCTCACCATAGGCAACATCCGCATTGATACACCTTTCAACAAGGGTTGCGCGATGGAACAGTCCGCACGAACACCGATAGAACTATTAGCATTCGAATCTAAGGAGAAGGGTACGGCCACCCCCCACCACCTCTCAAAAACCACTACTCGTGGTGACAAAAGTTAAGGCTCAACAGCTCAATTTCGAATGGAGGTCTAAACAGCCGCAACTGCTGCCTAGGAGTCGTCACACATGACCTTACAAGACCCATAGCTCTAAACCTAGGACATGAAGGCACACTTACAGAAATCAAGGCATGATCCGGTGAAGATGGGTCTCTAAATCCCTCCTGCACGTGCAAGAATACTATGAGGGAAACACCTGGTTATATATCCCTAAAGCCCACCTGGCCGAGACCGCCACTTGTATGCTACCCCCGAGCTTGATCACCCTCAGCCCCATCAAACCTCAAAACCATGAGCTATAGTGCTCCCCAAGCCCACATCCATCAATCCCATCTACACATATGCCCGAGAGACTCGAACAAGCCTACTAGCCCAAATGACAGACACCATCGCATGACCCATCACCCAACCACTAGAGTCCATTCAACTACAGTGATACACTCTGAAGGCAACAGTCCATCAGAAGTAGCTGCTGCTCCCCCAGCCCTAAGCCAGGAAGCCCAACTGCTACCTAAGGTACACCTGCAACCAGAACTATCCACTGTCAAAGGCTCTAGTGCCATCAAACCCCAACCACCAGCACGTCTTAAACCCTCCTACGAGCAGAAGTCATTTTTTATACTGGCCTCAGATCTAGCCGCAGATACAAGGGATGACGTGGTTGATTGCATTAGACGGCTCAATGCCACCTTTAGAGAGCTAGCTCTGAGCTATGACTGCTTGGACTTAGGCTTGTTGCCCAAGTCTTTTGCAACCGAAATTTGCACGGTGCCTTGTTCTTTGGAGACGTTTGAACTTTCCTTCGCAAAGGCAGCAAACTCTGCTGCTGTATTGCTCAACAGCGAGGTCTTTAAAGAGCAATCCCTCAAACAACGCCTCATAACGTCATACAATCAACGAACCACTTCTGCCATCACCAACCAAGAAATCACAGAATTATCCCAACTTGCTGGGATTGAATCCCCATTTTTGCGGCACTGGTACACTCTTAGGTTGCAATGGGAAGTAGAGGGATGCCGAGTCATGACCAATGTGGAGTAGTGCTGCGCAATCAAAACAACGGAGTACGACCCCACTTATATCGCACCAACCTCCTAAAGAGTGTTAACCACTCTTCGCAATCGCCCCTTGGAAGAGCACATCAAGGGACATCCTTACCTCGATCGCCTACTACTGACTGAGGAGGAGCTACACATTGCTAGCCGCGGTGCCTCCAGTGACTTCCTAACAACAGATGTTCTCACTTACATAACACACGTTGGCACTCGCCCGTTTGATCTCGATTGCATAGCTCAGTTTGAGTACAACCCCGATTTCTACACTTGGTTCCTACACTGATGACTCCTAAGACCCATTGCCGAAGGTCCTCAGCCTCCCACCCCTTCAATCCTAGTAAGGATTCTTCTCAAGTTGGGAAGGGAAGGGGAGTAAGGTGAATCAAGAGATCAATTAAAACCAGTGAAATCCAAGAAAAACACATAAGCGTAGACAACAAGAAAGGTAGAAAGATGCCAATAGAACTTTAAAATAAAAGGCACAAAGTTAAAGCTGAAAGGGAAGGCTCCAAATTGGATAAGATTTTAAGGCTCTCATTCAATAAACACATAGAGTCTTTCCTTTTTAGTCTATGATGTTTTTGTATTATTAATTTGGAAGAACTAATGAAAACTGGGGTTTATGACATGAACGAAATATGTCGCAACAAGACCGTGCCCATCGACTTCCATTCACGGAAGAGGAGAGAGCGCAGTACAGCATCACTCTGGAGAGCCGCGCCTACAACCAGCTAAAGTTCCGAACCTTTCACAACATAGAAGGTTTGGTGGCCAAGGAGGAGGTGGCCAAGAGAGTCGTTGAATAATGCAACTTCACCAAGTACCTGGAAAGATTCGCACAAGAACCCGACCACACAAAGTGTGTGGAATTTCTCAACTCTTACGACCCCACAACGAGTGCGGTACCATCACAATAGGAAGGGGACGAAATTCCAAGCAGGTGCTGGTTCGCTTAACCCCCACCTTGGTGGAGAAGGCATTGGGACTGGAGGCGAAGATAGAAAAGAAGCAGAAAAGAGATGTGTACACCATGCTGAGGATGAGAAAGGAGGACGTGCTGACAAATGACGGCATCAGCATTGAGGACATCCATGATGTAGAAACCAAATTGCAGGCAAAACTGATACACACGCTTTTCTCCAGCCAGTGCTACAAGGCATTGATGCACCGAATCAGTGTGCCTGTGCTGGAGAACGTAGCGGCTCATACCTTGCATGAAGTCGATTGGAACGGCTATGTGCGCGAAACTATCGACCAAGCGGCTAAAGCACTGGCCTTAGAAAGCACGCCCACAGGAGGAGAGTCTCCAGCATCTAGGGCCATAGAAAGAAAGAAGGCCTCGTCCAAGGCCTCATTCATGGCCTACAAAAGCATTTTAAATGCACTTATCCAGGAGGCAGTGAAAGAGACGCAGGATGCAGAAGAGGGGGAAGGGGAAACGCTTGACAGGTCACCCCCTCATCACTTCCAAGAGAGGTCCAGCAGACAGGATTGAGACTGATAAAGAAGGACAGGGGCAAGAAGAGAAATCAAGCAAAAAGCAGGTCAAGGAAACCAAGAAGAAGACAACGCAGAAGAAAAAGAAATTGGATGAAGGCCACAGGAAGGAGAAAGAGGATTTGGAAAAAGCAAAAAGACAATCCCTCAAGGAGGCTAAGGAGAGGGAGAAGAAGAGGAAGCAAGAAGAAGAAAAAACAACAGAGCAAGTCAAGAGGGCTAAAAAGGCGTCAAAATAGGAGGCTGAGAAGAGAAAAAGAGAAGAGTAGGAAGAAAAGGAGAAACTGGAGGGAGCATACAGGAAGGCCAAAAAAGAAAGGCAAAGAAGAGCTACGGAGAAAGAAGAGGAACTAAGAAGAAAGGAGGAGGAGGACTTGGCCGAGGCCACACACCGGTCCATTGAGCAACAATGCATGGCTGATGATCTAGGAGCCTGGAGCCAGCTGAGGGAAGAAGGGCCTAGCTCTAGCATGCAGGTACCAGAAGTCACACTGCCCACAGCCCTGGAAGGCAAAGGCAAAGCCCTCCTCTATCCCATCCCCACCCTCATAGCACCCTCCACTGAACCCACTATACTCACCCCTAGCATCCCCACCAGCATGGAAGTTTCCAACTTCGTGGCCTGGATGCAATACTTCATCAGTAAAGAAATGGCCCAAGGGAAGAGCACAGAAACCATGGCCATGGGGCAAGAGAGGCTAGCCGCAGATGATGAGTCGAGGCAGGACCAGAAGCGTCCGCACGTGGAGGCCTCGACCACCCCCACCCATGCAGCAATGACGGCACCATCTAGTTACGATGAGTACGTCACTGAGCTGCTCTTCCAATTGGAGAGGGCGAAGGAGGAAAAGAGAATGGGAGTGGCTGAGTTGGTGGCAGAAAAGGAGTCAGTACCCGCCTTCCAGCTAGAGAAAACCCGCATAATAGCCATGCAAGAACGACAAATCCTTGACCTCAAGCAAGAATTGAAAGCCAACAAAGACATGGAAGAAAGCTACAAATAGCGACTTGAGGAGGAAAATCAAGAACTGGTGCAGATGCAGCGGAAATACAAGCTCCTCCTGATGCAACATGGGAAACTGGAGGCGAAAACCGCCAACATCGAGCAAATGATGGAGGAACTAAATGCCAAAGAAGAGGAGAGAAGACAAGAGAGGGAGCAGTAGTGAAAAGAGATCGAGTCTATGATCGATCAATTGTAGCTCAAAAGGAAAGAGCACGAGAATATGAGCAGAGAACTTAGAGCCCAAGAGTAGAAGCTCGTAACCCTCGCACAGAAGCAGGGAGAGAGCATGGAAGGAATGAACAAAAGGGTAGAGGAATGGGCCACACAGAACGAGAAACGGGTGAAGGCACTGGCGCGGTGCCTCGCTTTGGTTGAAAAAGAAAAAATCCAGGCATAAAGTAAAGCAGACGCCGTCTAGACAGCCTTCAGTGGGTGCCCAGCAACAGGCCTTCCTCAACACATTACTGGACACGACCCGACCAGAGGGAAAGGAGTCGTTGGAGGTGGTGTAGAAGAAACTGAGCATCGCATGTAGGGCCTTGCATGCGAGGCTACAGATGCCACCCCAACCTGTAGAGGTTAGGCTGGGCTTACAAGAACAACGAAAGTGCCTACTATTGGCCGGCCTAACCCCCCAAGAGTTGGACGCACTCGGCTTTGAGGAAGGAGCGCAAAAAGAGGACCAACAGGGGGAGGAGGTTGACATTGAATTTGTCATAAGGAGAACTAGCAAAGAGATAATCCCACAACCCCCCTCATCGCATGATCAACAACAACAACAGATTGACCCGCCCTCCGACAAACAAACCGCGCTCAGGGAGCGACAGAGGAAATTAGTTGAAGAAACCAGGAGGCAACTAAGAGCCAAACCAGTCGTGCGGCCATCCGCACCCCTCCCACCGTGCCTCGATGACCTCCCTGTGGGATTCCACGCTGAGCTGGTGATTTGGGAACGGCAAGAGAACGAAAAGTACCCTTTCATCTTCAGCTTCCTCGTGCCTAACAACCTGAGGAGGGTCCTAGGAGGTGATCATGACTGGCGGCCGACTGGGCCAAAAATGGCTGGAAGAAAGAGAGAAGACCTTCACTTTGTGGGGCACGGAGGAAGCAGAGTTTTGGCAAGACATGGTGTTCGAAATACCACACACAGTACATGGCTACAACTGCCAACCTCTTTGGAGGAGGCGAGTGTGCGATATTAGCATGCTCTCCAGGATGGCGTTTTGCAACACCCTACCCTACGAGAGGAACGACCCCACATTCATGGCGTATCCTCGTAGGGTAGGTGTGGATTTTTTTGCCACCCTCCATGGGCGGCATGATTTTCCCATCATCTACAACTCCAACACCGCCTCCTTCGAGCATGCCCTCCTTTTTGACTTAGGAAGCCTAGATGATTCCATGATGCGCTTTCTCGCAGACTTCTCCTCCTGTCTCGATCCTGCCTTTATAACTACCTGTAATTACCTTAGGCTACTTAAGCTATTACTCAAGGAGGACCTGACCCCACAAGAGCGTGGCCTACCTCCCCTCTTTTTTGACCCCAATGCTATTGATAGCTGCACCATGGTGCACCTAATGATGAGAGCTAGCCTTCTTCCCTCCTTTTGCCTAGCTCTCCTAGAAGATATGAATGACAACCAGTTTACTAGGTGTAACCATCCCTTCCTCTCCACCACCTCTCTCCACGTCTGCATGAACCTCAAAGGGTACATGCAAAGCTGTCAATTTTTGAGCAAGTCCATCCGACCCCCTTCTCTGCCTCAATCAGACAAGGAAGATTAGGTACAGACTATTGTTCTCCTAGTATAACGCCAAAAAAAAACACACACACACACACACACTGCGCAGGTGGATCCTTACGCATGGAATAAAAAAAACAACTCACTTCCATAACCACTCAGCACCACATAAAGCACAATCACCGCACCTAGGGGTCCTCAAGTTAGGCGTGCCCGGTGGCTTCAGTCGACCGGCTCCACTCCTAACCCCCTAGCCCTTTTTGCTCTCCCGATTCATGCTTAGGGCCCATCAAGGGTAGGACATACCTAGGGAGGCCACTTGCCTATGGTTAGACCAGTCACCCTGAGCCATTCGCACTGCACACTAAGATAGACACCCCCCTCCTTAGGTGGAGCACCACCCCCTATCCTTCCAAGCACCACCAGCGCGCCCACCCACCAACTTCGAAGGCCCCCGTCAACCACTAGCTCTCTGTTACTTCTCCAACCAACCTTACTACCATGCTTCCACGAGCACCTGAGTCTACATGCTGCCCTACCCTCACATGACTGCTTTGGCAACTCCCTCTTAAAACACCAACAGTCGACAAGAGTGCCATGGGACTGGCACCCGTCTCGGAGGGGGGTAATGTTAACCCCAAGCTGAATTCATTGAATGAAAAATCAGAAAGAAGATGGAAAAGGAGCAAGGACACGTAGGCAGTCTTCAAAGCTAAGCCGGGGCCAAAAGCGTAGTTTTAAATAAAAGGCACCTCAAAAACTCCAAAAACTCTTGTAAAAGAGCGCCATGATCCCTCCTATGCCATCTGTAAAAGAATAGTCGAATATATGCCTAGGGCATTAAGCGAAAAGAGGGAATTAGAAAAAGGGACCTTGCCACAATGGCCGGTCATGTAAAAAAGGATGGGTGCCCATGGGGTTTTAGGGTTTGTATATATAAAGTTCAAAAAGTGAATGAAAGCTCATTCTTTGGTGTGTGCCCAACAAGAGCTCTTCTCTTCTTCTCCTCTCCTTGCTTGTGTGTGCTCTTGAGAGAGGGAGTGATTGTGAGAGTGAGGGAGGGAGTGAGTGGAAGTGAGGGATCAAGGGGGTAAAGCTCTTCACCATCCTCTCTTCTCTTCTCTTCTCTTTCCTTCTCTTGTGCACACGGCTATGGCAGTTGGAGCTTGGAGAAGGATGAGGCTTGAGTATGCTTGAGCATGCTTGAGCTAGCATCTAGGATCGTGGAGCTACCGGAGTGTGGAAGAGAGGAGGCAACTCATATCGGCATCAAGGTAAGCTCACTACACTCGTATGATCGAGGGTGCATCGGCTATGTGAGAGGTAGCCATTAGAGCTCGCTTGGAACGCTTGAAACAATAAGTGGTCCAGGGATCTTGGCGGTTGAGCGAAAGCTCCCACAGCCCTATTCCCGCTTTCTATGACAATTACCCATATCAATCAAATGTTATTTTGACCATGTGAAAATATAGGGAACTTAGAGAAGTGTGGGCACAACCACATCAACATAGAGGCGTGAAGGATGATAGTGAAGCAGTGGGAGGACTCAACAAAATGGATGAATAACAATTTTCAAACTACAAGGATGATTATGGAGGTGGGGTATGTCTAGTACTGCCATAGTCTACCAATCCCTTGCTACATCTATGGAGTCTCCCACAACTCCTCTGACCCCTTCAAGTTTACCAAGATTATCGGATGATGATGAAAAAATAATATTGCCAAAGGATTAGGATACTTCTCCTAAGCAGGCATTTGAAAGATTACAGCATATAGTACTACTATGGAATACAAGAGTGGATGCATAGAAGTCTTTGAAATCCAACCCTTTACCCCCATTAAAGAAGCCTAAGAAGTAATACACAATGAATCCTAATTAGTCGATCAATGCTAAGGTAAGAGCCTCCAAATTCTCTGGCAGGAAGAGAGAAGACTTGGATTGCCATGTGGCTCAATCTGAGATGAGGTGGGTTACAAGTAGCTTTAATACCATGTATAAGGATCAAGTTAAGTGATAGCAATTTGTGGCAACTTTCAAAGGGAAGGCCATGGATTGGTATAGTACTTATGGAGCTACTCACTTTACTACATATACAACACTTAAATATGCTTTTCTTAGTAGATTTAGGAAGCATTAAACTACTACACATGTTTTGAAGAAGTTGAAACAAATCAAGCAGAGATCAATGCTTATGCAAGGTTATGCACAAAAGTTTAAAAATCTTCTACAGAGATTGGGTGCAGTGCAGGCAGACCATCTTTAGATATGCAAAGCTTGGATAAAACTATTGCTAGTGCAATATCTCATGTGGAATTAAAGTCAAATGCTACAATTGATGTGTTGAAAGAGACTATCAAGAGGGTGGAGAAGAGGCTTGGCAAAAGCAAGTCCAAGAAGAAGACTACTAAGGACACATTTGACTCTGATTTGGAGGATGTAGATTTAGAAGATCGTAGTGATAATGAGGATACCTCATTAGGTTTAGACTCAAATATGGAGTCAAGCGATTTGGAGGATGAGAAAGAGAAGAGGTGACAAAGATGCTGGAAGAAGAAGTCTAAGAAAGGCAAATGAGTTTCTAAAGATAAGAAGAAGGGAAAAGAAACATAAATAAATATAGCTCTTGAAAATATAATAGAAATAAAATAAAAAAACAATTATTGGATATGGGAGTTATTAATATTCCAAGGAATGTTAAGTCATGCAGCATATGTCTGATGGGCCTTGAAGCCAAAGAATGTCGGTACAACCCAATGGTATAGAATGCAAGGATGCAAGCACCATCACTAGTGGCATCAATTAATTAAATTGCACCAGAGATGACACACAACATGGATTTAGAGGTTTTGGCAGGAAGGGTCAGCCAACAAATCAATGGGATAATGATGGTAATGACTAACCAAGATAGTGGAATAATGCCCAATAGAGGTAGCGAGGGCCTTGGTACTACTGTGGCAGGTAGGGGTATATGTCAGGACCTAATTGTGAGTTATGGGTACACCATAGGGTTGAGAGGGGGATGCAAATGAGAAATCAACAAGAAATGCAATTGGCAAGAGCACCTTGTGGACAATAACCATTGGCATGTGTAGTAGTAGTCCTAGTCGGGATCCCTACAAAGACCATAGAGGGCCATGTCATAGGCCAATAGCTCAAGCAGAAACTTCTAAAAGATAAGCAGGAAGATGTGCTAAATAAGGGTGTCTTTAGTGCAAGTCAACAAGAGTTGGAGCCACATGTGGGCTATGATTGTTCAAACTGCATCATTATGGGGGACTGTCTGGATGATATAAAAGTCTTGGTTGTAGCTAGATCTGAAACTAAGAATGGATTCAATTGGAATGAATAGGAAAAGGCTAGGGAAGTTGCAGAGGAAACAAGAGTTAAAACACTGCAACTTCATAGACCCACTATAGGGTATACAAGGGAATTTATAGAAAAATGAAGGTAATTATCTTATTGTGTGCCATTGATAGGGAAATTCTTAAATGGATAGCAACAAAGTCTCAATCGTGATGATTACTCTCAAGGCTCACATGAGTTGTTTGTAGCATTAGCTAAATCCTCTTTATAGTTAACTTTGGAGAATATCCTTGATTTGATCCCAGAATTTAAGAAGAAACTCTTAGAAAATATTATGTTGAATCAAGGAAAAGTATGGTATCAATATGTGGAACAATGAAATGATATTTCAAATGATTGCCAAGTTGTAATTCCCATAAAGGTATAAGTGGTAGATTATAAGGTTCCTACCATCCAAGTGGAGTACTTGGGTGATGATGCTCTATTAGACGGAGGTTCATGATGAGTAAATATTATTACTAAGGAATTATATCTTGCTCAGAAGTTACAAGGACTTGTTCTAGCACATTTTCAAGTAAAAATGGTAGACTAGTAGAGGCTTCAACTGTTAGGAATCCTTAAGAATCAAATTATTCAAGTTGCAAGTTTGAAATTTAAAGTATGTTTTATGGTTCTTTGCATGGAAGGTTTAGGAGATTCATATTATATGCTTTTGGGAAAACCTTGGTTCAAATTGTCCAAATTAGTAGCAAGATTGGGGTGCAGATACTATGATTATACCTCATGGTGGTAGTAAAGTAAGGTTATCCACCCACAACCAATCAGCTTGTATTGAAACCTAAATACCATCCGTTGGTTGCTCAAACCATAAATATTGGTTGCTCAAACAATAAATATTTCACTTGAGATAGATGATGATGAGAAAGAATTGTTTTTACAAGCTAATTCCACCGTTGTGCTCATTTTTGAAGTGGATGTTGAAAATATTTTATCAATATATAATGTGTTTATAACAATACTAATGCAATAAATAGGTTTGCTGCTACAAGTGGAAGGTTCATCGTTGTAGGAAGAGGCTTTACCGTCATAGGCAACATGTTCACAGCTACAAAAAAACAATGACTTGATGCAAAAAAATAGTAAATTTGATGAAGTGAGCATGGACAGTCTTAATGAAAGCATAGAAATTGATGTTAAGACTCAAGAGGAATAGGGTAGTGCTTTAACAAACACAGAAGAAGATTTGGGTAAGGTTAGTCAACAAGCCATTATTGATGTTGAGTTAAAGTATGAGCATATTACGAGCAAGTCTGCTAGAATACTTGAAGACAATGTCTAGGAAGTTAATTTGGATGTTGAAGCAAAGTCTAAGCCTATCAAAACAAGCATTTTTTTAAAGGAAGATTTCAATGAGTGGTTAGTTCACTTATTTATGCAAGGAATTTCAATACATTTTTGCATGGGAATACACAGATATGAAAGGTTTTGACCCAAGATGTGTCAACATAGGATCAATTTGAAGGTTGATGCTAAACCCATAATATAGAAGAGATATTGCATGAATTTGAACTATGCTAAACAAGTGAGGAAGAGATTGAAAATTTACTTAGAGTTGGATTTATTAAGCTTGTGAATGAGGTTACTTGGTTCTCATCTATTCTATTAGTGCCTAAAAAGAATAGAAAAATAAGGGTTTATGTTGATTATAGAAAATTGAATATAGAATTGTCACTGATCCATTTCCTTTTCCATTTATGGATTCTTTGCTAGATGATGTAGTTGGACATGAGATCTTTATTTTTTGGATGGTGTGCATTATAATCAGATTATAATGCATTCAAATGACATGGGTAAAATGGATTTTATAATTGAATGGGGAACGTAGGACTATTACAAACTTTGGATTAAAGAATGGAACACTGGAGTTCTAGGGGGGTAGTACATAAAACTTTTGATCTGTACCTCACTACCTTTATGAGAGTCTTCATTGATGATTTTTTGCATTTTTGGTAAGAAAGCATATCATTTACAACATCTACGGCTTTGTTGTGAAAGATGTCGTGAATTTGGAATGTCTCGTAACCCATTCAAATTAGTATTTACTGCAAAAAGAGTTTGCTTAGGACATATCATCTCAACAAAAGGGATGACAATAGATCCAAGGAAATTTAAATCAGTTTTGAAAGCATCAACTCCTACAATCATCTAAGAAGTCATGATATTTGTGGGATAGGTGAAATGGCATAGTAGATATCTTCGATACTTAGCCCGTATATGTGCCCCTCTAACATTGATCACCAAGAAGGATGTACAGTTCATATGGAGGGGAGAACAATAGAAAACTTTTGATATATTGAAAAAAATGTTGGTGGTGGTACCCATCTAATTACAGCCCCTACAATGGGATATTCTATTTCATCTCTTTGTCGATGTTTCGAACATTATGGTGGTAGATAGAAAATATTCTAGGTTGGTTTAGACCCATTTACTATGCTAGTAGAAGGCTTACAATGGAAAAGAAGAATTATACTATGACTGAGAGAGAAGCTCTTAGAATGGTATTTGGATTACAAAAGTTTAATCACTATTTGCTAGGAAATCAAGTAAATTTTCATGTGGATTATCAAGCTCTATCGTATCTTGTTAAAAAATGATAGTTGATGGGAAGGTTAGCAAGGGGGATGCTCTTGTTACAAGAGCATCCAAAATAGTGCATACACCAAGAAAAGATCATGTTGTAGCTAATTTTTTGAGTAGAATTGAATTAGCAAACCCTAAAAAAGGGGTGAATGATTAGCTACTTGATGGAGAATTATTCCTAGTACAAAACTTTAATTCATTCTATGATCAATTGCTTTACTTTTGGCTTGATGGAGCAATGCCTTCAGAGTTGTCTAGAGATTAGTGGAGAAGGTTGGCATTGCAAAACAAGCACTTTAAGGTTATAATGGGAGTATTGTACAGGTGAGGAATTGATAATGTCTTTAGAAGATGTGTTCCTATTGAAGAATAGCCCGCTGTACTTTGTGAATACAATATAGGATTATTAGGAGGACACTTCTTGAGTGAAATTATAGGAAAGATGATCCTCCACGCAAGTTGATGATGGCCAACCATACTCAAAGATGCTTATCAAAAAGTAAAGGAATGTGTTACCTGTATGTAGGAAGGTCAACCTCAACCAAGGGATAGGATGCATGATCATCCGAATTTTCCATTGGAGCCATTTCAAAAATGGGCATTGACTTTGTAGGCCCTATTAAACCTGTAGCTATCAAGAGGAAAATCCAATATATTTTGGTGTGTATAGATTATTATAAAAAGTGGGTTGAGGCTAAAGCTCTGTGGGATAACATTGTAGTGAGTGTTTCATAGTTCCTCTACTCTAATATCATGACACAATTTGCATATCCTAATGAATTAGTAAGTGACAAGGGTAAACACTTTCTTCATGAAGTTATCCGAGAGTTGACTTCCAAGCATATGATTCTTCATAAAAAGTCAACACCATATCATCCCTAGGAAAATGGACAAGCACAGAGCTCAAACAAGATTTTTTAATGGATTTTCAAGAAGATAGTAAGTGATGACCTCAAAGATTGGGATACTAAACTAGATTTAGCATTGTGGTATTTTAGAATCGCTTATAAAGTGACCATGAGACTTACCTCGTTTAAGCTGGTTTATGGCATGGAAGTTGTTGCACCAATCTTAGTTCCTAGCTTAAGAGTGGTGGTAATTCATTGGTTGTCTCACGAGGGTTCAGTGTAGGATAGATTGGAAAAGCTAATGTAGCTTGATGAGGATAGGATAATTACACACTACTTGTTAGTGGTAGTGCACTCAAGACGATAAGCTTGGATCAATAGACTTATAAAAAAGGGAATATTTAAGGAAGGAGACCTTGTTATGGTCAATAATTCTAAGCTTGACAAGCATCTAAGGAAGCTTAAGTTGTGGTATATAGGCCCATATGAAATTATCAAGGATGTTGGCCAAGGGACCTTTCTCCTATCAACACTGTAGGGTGACATTATAAAACTAGCTATGGTTTTAGGTTGTAGAGATTGAGCCAACCTAATTATGAGGATCTAAAGCAAGAGCCAAAGGATAGTTAAATTACTTAAGGTTTCTACAATGATTCTTGAAGCAATAAACTATGATAATTTGACTCTCTTGGTTGTTTGTAAGTTTGCAAGAATTCATTCTTTCAAGGAAGTGCCAAAATATCATTGTGATATAGTTGTGGATGTCTTTATTCTTCAAGTTATTTTTGGTTCTTATCAAAATGCCCAAATCTTGTTGTAGGGGGTGCGGGGCATCATTCCTTTTTTTGTAGTCCTACTACAGGAAATGGATGAGTTAATTCTATTGCGGCATTTTGTGTAAAAAGGGCTTTTGGATGTCTAACCAAAAGTTCATGGTTGATGGAAGATGTAATGGATTGAAACTAACTAGAGGGAGTTGTCCACTTAAACTACATGAAGTGTTGAATTGGTGATTGTATGAAGTACAATTGATAGGCCAAAGGTCAAGTGTTACATTTGGGAGTACCACATGCAATTAGTGTTGAGAGCATTTTCTCTTTTTGTGGAATATCACCATTGTCTAAGTGAAAAGGGGAAAAGACAAAGGAGAATGGCTAAAAGGCAACCTCATTCTCTCTCATATGTGTTTGTAGATGCGAATGACTAGTGTCCCCCCCTCCCCTCCCCCCTCCCTTTCTCATAATTTTCTTCATCTCTCCACAAATGCTCACCTTGTCTCATAGCTACCATTTTAGCCGCATGCCAAAATTCCAAATGTATCCATAGTAATCGTATTAGTCTTAATGAAAATCAGAAACCTTTCCATAAACCATCTTATGAAATATCTTTGCTTAGGGTTAGCATGCCGAAGTGCATACTAATTCCTAGCACCTGTGGCATTACCGAATTCCTCCTACATGGCTTCCTCCATACAACAACAATGCTTGATATGATCATTGAGTTCAAGAGAAAAAAAATTGAATAAAAGAGATTATGTGATCTCTAATTTAGCTCCTATTTTACTTGTTTCATGGAGAATAGACAATTGCTATTTGGCATGAGGGTTATTGGCCTGCGATGATCAAGGCAATTTAGCAAATTTCAAGAGACTAATTTGCATTAACCCCTTGTATTGGGCTCTAATGTGTCTATGTAAAGAATAGAATCAACTAAGGTTGATAGCTCACCATCCTCTTCACTAGAAGCATTTGATGTAGGCTTAGGAGTTGAGTCCTTTGCTCTTGAAAGTGTCAATTCAAGTGGATTATCACTCCACTCCTCCTCTTCCACATGGACTTCCTTTTGCTATTGTCGCCTCCTCTTGATAGGTAGCTTCTAAGACTTTTTATTCCTTATCTTCACCATGGTCCCAACTATGGTATGTTGAAAATGTGGGCATGCCCAATTAGCATGGGACATTTCATGATAAGTTTATATAGGAGGTAGATGTTCCTACTATGAGGAAACAACAATAGAAAAGTTGAATTGGCTCAATGCTTGGAACTTTACATGGACACTTGCAGGTGGTATGCCCTAACATAAAGCCTTCTTTAGATGAGGGACATCAAACCTGGGAAAAGCTTACTACTTGCAAGAGGAAGAGGATGGTTGATGGTATTCTTATTGATGCCTATGACAAGGATATGGGTTCTTTTGGTGCATTGGGTGATAACGAGACTGATCATGCATGTAAATGACTTGCTCCTTTGAATGTGGGATTTGGTTTGCATGATGCACAATAGGATGATGCTTTTGTTTCTTCTATGCCTTTGGACTTTGTTGAGTGTCTCAATTATGATACCAAATAGGATGTGTCTCATGATGATGTTGTTATCACGGGTATGCAAAAGAAAGTTTAGAGCCTAAAGTCAAGATGGAGACAATGCATACGACACATGACTTGATGTAGCATCAAGATGTTATGCATACAAAAAGGAAACTAAAAATTGTAGCTTATGTGCCTAACAGTCTTGGAGAAGCATGCTCCATCATGATAGGATTTCATGAGTTCATGATGGATATGTATGCAAGTGGTGTAGTTAAGCTTGATGTGGTTTGGTCTCTCATTGTAGCATCAATTGGCTTGTGAAAAGTCAAAGAGGCTATCATGGTTGAGATGGATAAAATGAAGCAATTGCATGAGAGTGAGATAGATGCATTCAGAAGGAAAATTGATGAATATGGACATATGCTCCATAAATGTAAGATATCTTCATCTACTTTCAAAGGAGTAGATAACAACTATGTAGGGTAGGTTTCAAAATGAGATTGATATGGTAGCATAGGAAAATGCTAAACTCAAAGCAAAGAGGATTCTCTTGGATGCACGAATGCAACCTTTGTTGAAGGTTGCAAGGTAGCTGTTACATGACATGGAAGTGGATTTGGATAGTCGATATTCCTAGAGAAAGATCTAAATGCCATGAAGAATGCATTGAATAAGTCTATGTGTGATAAATGGAATCTCACTATAGGGAGAATGTCTCAAGTAATCTCTCAACCATATGGATTACTCTAGTAGGGTCTTGTATCTGAGAATTTGAAAGTGTTAAAGCATGAGAAGGGTTCTCTAAGGAGAGGTTGGATGGATTGCAAGTTGAGTATGATAAATTATTGGTTATGCTTTTGGGTTATGCGTATGATCTAATATTAGGGAGGTCTTGCAGGATATCAGTTAGCACATCATTAAGATAAGAGAACTCATTGTAGAAAAAATTCATCAAATGGATGTAGTACCTTTTACATCACATGATCATCATGTACAAGAACAATCTCGCATGTGATGTCCACTATTGAGTCTCATGATTCTCATGAGCAATCTAGCTCATGAGGTGTTTTGGTAGCACTATCAAACTTTATATTTCCATCATACTATGATATATATAACTTTGTTTTGTCTTGATTGTCCTTTGGGTGGTTTATGCAACTACATATAAGAGCTATGAATGTTCTACTGGAGAGGCTCTGCTCATGGTCTCTTTGTATGGCTTACTTCATTGCGTGAGGCTTTGGGTAAGGCATAATCTATCTCACTTGATATGTCTCTTTTGATAAGGCATTTGACATTGTCACATGCAAGGGTTTGGGTCATGGCTATGCTAGCCATCCATTGAGTTGTGCCAGGTGTTAGCCATTGGCTTGCCACATTATCTTTCCCTTAGCATGATCTATTACCTTGGTCTTTACTATTTCCCATATGAAATAGGCTTAAAATGTCTCATGAAGCTAGATGGCTCATGAAGTGTAGTTGTGTAGGCAATTTTTAAGTGTGATTTGAAGAGGTATTGTGTGTGTCTTTCATGTTTTGATCATGATCCTTGATCAGGATCTATTGTATGACCTAATTTTTGGATAATCAATGCAATCTAACAATGGGTGCCATGATTCATCTCTTTGTTTTTGTTCCATTTCTAGCATGAACTCTGATTTCTATCTTTGATTCGCCATTATTAGTATTGTAGAGCGTGGTTCTATGTCTCTATGTCCTTGTATTTGAGTTTTTGGTTGATTGCTTGATACAACATTATAGATTTTCTACATTGCTTGAAGTAGTATACTCTATTCCTGTATGAGGTAGTTTACTTCTATTATGCATTCTGCATGGATTTGGAGTTGAAACATTAGGGCTTGTGAGATTGCTAATTGAGCTCCCCCACCACATAGAGGTTGTGGGCCATTTGTGTATGATTGAGGCCTGAGAAGCCTTGTTTTTGTTTGAATGGAATTGTATATTTAATCATGTTGTGGCATTTGCCATCTTCTTTATTAGTAGCAAGTTTGAAGTAGATCATAGTAGTAGATTACCCATAGATTGTTTTATGTTTAACTCTAGTAAAGCACTATCCAACTAGAGTGGGTAGCAACATAAAGGTAAATGCATTCAATCTACGGTTAAAAAGGGGTTTTCAAGGGAAGATCCTTCTCATGTCTTGAAGAAAGTTTGAACTATGAACGACAACAAACATTGATGACAATAACAATAGTAATTACATATCTACGACAAATAATGTGGTAGGTCAAAATAAAGAAAAAAGGTCTAATGGTATGATCCACTAGAATTTAGAACTCTATATTGATAAGTATAAAAGTCCTTTTGCTACTTTCTATGCTAGAGACATTTCTATAGATACTAGACACAATACAAGTCTATTTTTACTAAATTTGCAAGCTTGAATAGACTAATTTTGGTATGTAGTAGTAGGGGTTTTGCATGGAAAAACATCATCATACTTTTTAGTAGAAGTATTATTTTTCTTATCAACTCATGAACAATAGATCATTGATTTGAATTATCACATTAGAGAAGCAATTGAGCATTTGAAAAGTAATAATTTGTTTTTTTAGAAAGAACCACTGGCCAATAGAAAGATAGATCTAGGAATGTTTGAGCTTTAACATGAACAACAACATTGTCACTAAAAATTTTATAATTTTAGTCCATTTGATTAGCATTATATACTAGAAGCACTTGCAATGCTTTATTAAAGTTGTGAAACTTATGGTGATTTCAACCATTGCAAAAAAAATTTACATTGTAATTCAAACATCATGAACAAGATCTATGTGCTAGTTTTACTTGCATTATGGACAAGATTTGCATGCTTATTTGATTGTGACAAACGAGATCTATCATAAATAAGATTTGCATGCTAGTTTGTGGAGAGAGAGAGAGAGAGAGAGAGAGAGAGAGAGAGATTAAAAGTTGTGTGGGCATTTGAAATATTTCTTGAAAAGAACTATTTTTGGATTGATCCATATTAGGCAGGCCAAATTATAGAATAGCAATGAACAACACTTCAAAATCCAAGAATCACAAGAAGTACCTCATTCTAGCATCATATCTGAGAGAGATGACTACGCATTTAGGGCCTATATTGAACACTTGAGGGGGATGGCAAGAGAGAGAGTTTAATGGTAGGCCCATGTTGTGTGTGTGATTTAAGATTCACCAAATCAAAAATAAAGTGTGTGGATGCCTTTGGGCAAGCCAAAACGTTTGTTAATTACAATATAGACTTATAGATGAAATATTCTAGCTATGTCTAAACAGATCATACTTTTACTAGTTATTCTAACGTTCTTGTTAATAATGGTAAGATCCTGGCGTTTAAATAGCTAGCCTCTTTCTTGGTATGAACCATTTTGTGCTCAGCTTAAAACTCTCTTTGTGTGATCCTAGTAAATTTGCAAGTCGGGCTAGTAGGTAGAGTAAGGATACGATATAAGTGAGTGATTCTCTCGAGTTAGCGTCAACCTCATATAGCAGTGTCACAATGGGCATTAATGTTCATGCATGCTCTCGTGCTTTTGCTTCTATGGCGGTTGTTGTTAACTGTCGTCGAATGATTTTAATAATGCTAGTTTATGGGCTGGGAGGAGTAGCTATAAATTATGCTGATGATTCATCGCAGTCCATAGGCCCCAAGAAATTATGCAAGTGTCTTCCTCAGTCGGATTGTTGGCCGAGTGAGGTGACCTGGAATGCTTTGAATCAGTCGTTAGGAGGGGCTCTTGTAAAGCCATCAACGCCGGGGGCAGCTTGTCAGAATGACAGTCCTACAATGACTACTGGTGATGCTGGTACGTCGTCGTGCAAGGCCGTGAGCGGCAACTGGCACAATCCCTTTTGGCGGGCTGATCAGATCGGGGCAATGCAATACACCAACTGGGAGGGCAGTGCTAGCGCATGCATCGATACCACGTCCAGTTGCTTCCTGCCGGCTTATGCGGTGGAGGCTCGCCACGCGTGGCAAGTGCAAATGGCGGTGCGCTTTGCGGCGCAACACAACCTGCGGCTCACCGTGAAATCTACCGGCCACGACGTCCTGGGCCGAAGCACGGGGGCTGGCTCGCTGAATGTGTGGGTGCATCGCATGAAAGGCGTCCAGTTCCACGACAGCTTCGTGTCTGAGGGGTGCAGCAGCCGCAGTACTACTGGTGCAGCTATAGGTAATGATTCAGCTGTAGCGCCTACTAGTGCTGTGACGGTCGAGGCGGGCGTCCAGTGGCAGGAGGTGTACAACATGGCGGACACGCGGCAGGTGGTGGTGGTGGGAGCCATGGCCGGCTCGGTGAGTGCGGTGGGCGGGTACTTGCAGGGGGGTGGGCACAGCCCGCTCTCTCCGAAGCTGGGCCTATCCGCCGATAACGTGCTGGAGCTGAAGGTCATCACCGCCGACGGCCGCCTGCAGACCGCCAACGGCTGCGGCAAGAACCAGGACCTGTTCTGGGCTCTTCGCGGCGGCGGAGGCGGCACGTTCGGCGTGGTACTGTCTGCCACGCACCGCACCTTCCCTGCCCTCTCCAACTCCTCCTTAGGCGTCTTCGTGTACGCCTCCGCCAACAACCCCAGCAGCCTCCGCGGCCTCCTCGAAGAGGTAAGCCGCGTGCACGCGACGCTGACGGTGGAGGACCAGGCCAGCAGCTGGGCGGGCTACACCGAAGTCCTGGCCAGGCCGCCAGGGCTGCTTAGCCTCACTTTCCTGCTACCCAATTTCGACAACGTCTCTGCCGCTCGCGCTGCCTTCCAGCCTCTTGCCGACTTCGCCGACCGGCAGCCCATGAACGTTACCGTCAACATCACCATACGCGCCTTCTCGTCCTTCCTCGAATGGCAAAGCGCAGTGCTGTGCACGGCCAACCCGGGCGTCTGCTCCGACCCCAGCGGCTCCAACTCGGAGGTGGTGTCGCGCCTCTTCCCCAGCCGAGTCTTCAGAGAGAACGCATCTGCGGTGGCCGACGCGGTGATGGAGGCCGTGTCCAGCCCGGAGGTTGAGCGAGTGATCGGCCACTTGGTGGGCGGGCCCGGTGTCGCCGCCCAAGCCTCGGTTTCCTCCTCCTCTGTAAATCCTGCATGGCGGAAAGCTGTGTGGCACCTCGTAGCATCCGCAACCTGGCCCAATAACGCTACCGAGAAGGACAAGGCAGCCATATCCAGTCGCTTGAGCTATATCAATCAGGTCTGGCACCAGCTCACCCCTGATTCTGGGACCTACTTGAACGAGGCTAACTTGTATGAGCCTAACTGGCAACGAAGCTTCTATGGTGATAACTATGATCGATTGGTTGAAATAAAGCAGAGGGTGGATCCAGGCAACCTCTTTGCATGCAGGCTCTGCGTAGGTGCCGAGCTCTGGACTGACGATCTTAATTGCCAAATCTAAACTTTGTCATCGTGAGCCCCGACATCTTGGAGAGAGAAATCAGACTAATATATTCTCCTTCGATTTGTATATGGACGACCTTACAAATTGGCATATTTAGACATGATACCCCTGCAATCCTAGAGATAGCCATGTTTTTTGGTGGTGGGTTAACCTCTTATATGTAGTTTTGGCCATCTTTAGACATGATATTACAATTCTAGAGATAGCCATGTTTTTGAGTGGTAGATTAACCTCTTACACGTATTTTGAGCTACTTAGGAGGCTAAAGTGAATATGCGATTTGCATTGGCAATTTTTTGAAGCAAGAAGGTTAAAAGTAGTAACTTTAATTTTTTATTTTCAATGCTTAGTCTTGGATTTCATTGATATAAATGAGATTTTGCCATTAGAACTAACCTATCATGTATAATTTTGGTGATGGCTAAGGAAGGTTCAAATCTGTGGAGGACCCCCCAAACCTATAGGATGTGTGAAACATCCCGAATTTGGTCTTTGAAAATCCTCTCTCTCTCTCTCTCTCTCTCTCTCTCTCTCTCTCTCTCTCTCTCTCTGTGACAACCAACATCACTTGCGTGTGCATGCACATGCCCGACTCCTGATGCACCAGAAGATGAGGTAGCCATAAGAATCATCTATCCACACTGCACCTACCTGTAGAATGGGGCTCTCATTGGCTAGGAAAAACTTGAGATAACATAGCAGACTTAGATTCATTTGACTTTTGTGCATCAAACTATCTAGCTTTCTTTGCGAGCATCATCTTCCTTACTGTCACAACTTTGAAAGGCTTGCAACAACATCATTGAGCAAGTAGGAGCATAAGTCTTTAGTGGGTCGATAGGATGTGTGGGAGTGGTTCAACATAGCACTCCATGCATAGACCTTCTCATGATTACATCAAACACATTAGCATCAATAAGAGCAAAGTTATCTCACTGTACTTTTTTCTCACTAGCTCGCTCCATCACACGGACTGAATCCATTGGGAGCACTCAGGAGGGTCAAGCCTCCTAGCAATTGATATTGCATCATCACGTAGCCATTTGTGGGAGCTCTCACTCAACCACCAAGACCCATGGACCACTTATTGCTTCAAGTGTTTCAAGTCAAGTGCAATGGCTACCTCTCACATAGCCATACACACTCTCATACTAACGAGTGTAGTGAGCTTATCTTCATGCTCAATCGAGTTGCCTCCTCCCCTAAGTTCTTTGGTAGCTTCACGATCCAAGGTGCAAGCTCAAGCAATCTTGATCCTCATGCTCCAAGCTCCAAGGTCTATGCTCCATTGCCACGCATGCAAGAGAAGAGAAGAGAAAAGAGAAGAAGAGAGGAGAAGATGGAGAGCTTCTCCACCATAGTTCCTCATCCTCACACACTTACTCCCTCACACTCGCTTTCTCAAGCACAAGCTCAAGCAAGCAAGAACAATAAGAAAAAGAGAAGAAGAGAGCTAGTTTTTGCCATGCACAAGAATGATACTCTTCATTCACTTTTTCCTCTTTTATACATGCCCTCCTCCTCTTTGGGCACCCATCCCTTTTTACATGATCAGTTGTTTTTTGCCTAAGCCCTATTTGTTTATTCCTTCCTATTTTTATGGTTTCTTCACCCATGCCCATCTATGTTTAGAAATTGCACAAGAAGAGAGAGCTTGACACAGAACACACCAAAATGGATGAGAGGTTGTGGAGACCGAGGATGGATTGAGTGGATAATAGGGGCTTTCAATATCAGTGGTTGATTGCGGATTGCCAAATGTACCAGAAAGGAAAAGGAAGTGTACTACTTGGGGGTGTGTCTTATACCTTACTGTGCAATGCATGGTGTCTGTGCTAGTGGAACTAGGAGTTGGGTTGAACCTTAGGCACAAGCCCATGGTGTTGTCTCATACTTGAGGAACCAGTTCATGTACAAAGGGAGGTGTTGTGGATGTGACTTAGGGAGACGGGTCGTAGGAGCTCCCTAGGTGTGTTCTGCCCTTAAGGTACTCTAAGTATGTGAAGTGGGGGAGGGGCTAGGGTGGTCCCTAGGTATAGTGCTTGTGACGCTCGTAGAGTATAGATGGATTGATTTCCTTACTATACTTCTTTTCTTTCTACTTTTTTTCTTTCTTATCCTTGTTCATTTTCTCATCTTTTTTTTCTCTCTTTTACTTTTCTTTTTCTTTTTCTTTTTCTTTTTTTTTTGAATGAATAAATTTAATAAGGGAACATGCTAAGAGGCATCTTGTTGGTGAGCAGGGGGGGAGGCTGCGTAGTGGCTTGAGGGCTTTATTGAGGAATGCCTTGCTCTACGGATACCCTTTAAGTTGGTTCTTATGTCGAGTGGGGTAGATGACAAAAACATGTGGTTACACCTAGTGAATCTACTATCACTCGTATCTTTTAAGAGGTTCATAAAAAATACTGGCAAGAGAGTGGCTCTCATCATGAGAGATGCACCATTACATAGCTATCTATCCAAGCATTGAGATAAAAAAAGAGGGGTGGCAATCTCTTCCATCGCCTTATCTCCCCAATAGTTTGTATGTTCCTACTATCACCTTGTGCGGTGCCTCCTTCGTTCCTGTAGCCACCGTCTTTCTAGTCTTTCCAAAAGCTCGATGACATCCTCCATCACCCTAGGAGACAATAATCTGTCCAATGTGCGAGGGAAAGTGAAGGAGAACTCGAAGGGATGGCCGTGATTCTCCCCATTGCTCCCACACTACAAGTTCCTGGCCCTAGTTGATGGGATCCCACTCCTTACTTTGAGGGATGGCCACTTGTGGAACTTGTGGTGTCTTGGCTTGTAACTTCTTGTGGGCATGTTCCACTTGCTCTTTGCACCTATGCCTTATCTCTAACATCTATTTAGATGACCCTACTTCCTCCCCTTGCTCTTCTAGTTGCACTTGTGTCTGCATAGGGAGGCTTGGTTCCTAAATTTGTTTTTCTTCTTGATAGTCTGGTTTGAAATCAGGCCTTTCTTCCCTCCCTCGAGATCAGCTCTAGTGGCTCCTATTGAGGTAGCTGCACTTGCTCCTTTGGCTCCCCAAGCCCTAGCAAGGCGAGTTCTTGTATGGCTAAACTAGCTGAGAATAGGTAAGCGTATTTGTAACGTGCCCGCCCCTCAAATCACGGGACATGTCTTAGCAGACCATCGAGAGATATATCTGGAAGACGCCGCCCGACACTCCCAAGGAATGACACGGGGTTTGCCAACTAGGGTCTCTCGAGTTTGCCCCACAACGGAACTTATTCGGCCGTTCCCACTAGGATCGACTTGAAGTCCAGGTTCCTAGTCAACATTGTCTAAGGTCATAGACCGACTTTTTCCTAACATTTCTCGTTAACATTTCCTTTGAGGAAAGCTCTCGGCTAACCGAGACTACCCTTCCATAGGATAGACCCATTGGTCACATCCCCCACGCTTCCTCGAGGGTTGTTTTAGTTATCTAATTACCTACCACGTTATGCTTGGCACATAAAAGCAGCTTCCTTAATTAACCCGTTAGTCACAGGTTCCTTTACGTAATTTAGGCCACAGACACAAAGACAAGATAAAACAAGATAAAACACTTCCTTAACTTATCTTTGGATTAATGTGTGTCTCCTGCCCATATAGGAGAATTAAGTACTCATTTCTGCCTCCGCATAAAAATCCTTCCGTATTCCAGCAATAAAACCCGAAGATTTATCCTTCCAAGATTCCACCTTGTAACTAGTATCAAGACCTCGAGATCCCATCTCAAGTCACGTAGAACACTTGTGTAGGGCCCGGAGGCATTGGGATTTAAAGCCAGATCCCCCACTAGCACCCAAGCATCCTCCTACGCCAAGTGATTTCCACGGAGAGACCTCTCGCGGCAGGTTCGGTCCACATTCCCGATGTGGACTCATAACCCCCTTGGTTAGGATTTGGCGGCTTGCGGGGGGTAGCTAGCGCCATCCTTCCTTAATTATCCCTTTAGGAAATCAACCATAGCTGAAGCAAACAGCATAGTAACAATTGCTGGGGAAAACATCCCTTTTGTTTCCATAGCAATCAGTCATCTCAGACCCGGCCATGAAATCGTCAAACACTCCCCCCTTGGGTTAACATCCAAAACCACATTAACAAACAATTGAAAGCACAACCTCTTGCTTCAAGGCATCGCAACCCCATTTCATGCACAATCAGAATTTTAACTGGATGTATCAAAAACACTTGCTTAAGGGACTTACAACCTTTTCAAACCACCAAGCATAACTTGGGTCAACAATCCATTTAAGGTTAGGTCACTAGCTTTAACTAAGCTAGGAGCGTATCCATTTGCGATAGTCCATAGCAAGATCGATAAAACAATTCGTAGGCAATTATACACATTCCTAATGCACCAGATCACATGTGACTTGCGTCTATGAAAGTCTAGGGTTTTGTCTAACGATGCAAGTGTATCTCAAAAATTAACATTTCATGTGTTTCTTTTAACTATGATTGCGAAATATGAATTCTAAATGACTATTCATGCACTGAACTGGTTAAAAAGCTATCATTTTATGTGAAGTAAGGTGATAACCTGATCATTTTATGTGTGTAAAAGCTATCATTTCATGCCTAAAATCTTGTGTAAATTCGAAACTCTACCATTTCGCGCATGCAACTTAGTTCTTAGAGTAAACAAAACCCTATGCATGACATCAATCCTTTCATCCCTTCCACGAGAAATAATTTCTAAATTAAATTTTAATGCTTAGAACCTGGGCTTGATTTGTGTGTGCTGCGTTGGTCGTTCAGCTCGCCCCTCCAGCATTACCGGTGGCTTGGGCGCCTATGCTTCCCGCGACTTTCTTCTTGGGAGCCATTCACCTTGCGGAGATTGGACAATCTGGACCTTAACGGTTTCAATTTGACACGTTCGGTTGGGAAAGACTGCTGGATGGGATTCGTTGCCGAGAGAGTGGTTTGGGTAACTTATGGCGGTTATTCTCTTTCTCTCTCTTCTTCTTCTTCTTTCTTACACTCCTACTCTCTCTCCCTCTCCTTCTCTTCTTCTTCACTACAAGGATTTGGGCCAGTAGTGACGCCGATTAGCGACGGTGGATAGTGGCGTCGCTATTTGCATTGCATTTGAGACGCAAATAGCGACACCAATAGCGACGGGTTGCAGGGAAAAAACGCGACTGAAACCGAGCACGGTTTTCATTTCTTGTTTGCTCCATTGAGAGTTTTGAGAGCGAGAGCGAGGGAGAGAGCGACCATCGTGAGAGAAGGAGAGGAAGAAGACTTGCTAGCCGCCGCCGCTGTTGTTCGCGAAGGAGAGGAGGAGCCTTCATCGCAAAGAGAAGCCGCCCACGCTCGCCATATCTCATCGGTGAGTCTCCCTCTCTCTTTCTTTTGCTTGTTCAAGGTTTAAATCACTCTCTTTTGCTTCTTTAGGAGAGGAAATGAAAGAGAAAGAGAGGGAGAGGGAGAGAGAGGGAGAGAAAGAGAAAGAGAGAGAGAGGGAGAGGGAGAGAAAGAGAAAGAGAGGGAGAGTGCATTCTCTCTCTCCCTCTCCCTTTTGCTTGTTTAATGTTTAAATCACTTTCTTTTTTGCTTGTTTAGGAGAGGAAATGAGAGAGTAAGAGAGAAAGAGAGGAGAGAGAGGAGAGGGAGAGGGAGAGAGAGAAAGAGAGAGAGAAATTGAAAGAGAAAGAGAAAAAGAGGGAGGGGGAGGGGGAGGGGGAGGAAATGAGAGAGGGAGAGGGAGGGAGAGTGCATTCTCTCTCTCCCTCTCCCTTTTGCTTGTTTAATGTTTAAATCACTTTATTTTTTGCTTGTTTAGGAGAGGAAATGAGAGAGAAAGAGAGGGAGAGAAAGAGAGGGAGAGGGAGAGGGAGGGGAAGGAAATGAGAGAGGGAGAGAAAGAGAAAGAGAGGGAGAGTGCATTGTCTCTCTCCCTCTCCCTTTTGCTTGTTTAATGTTTAAATCACTTTCTTTTTTGCTTGTTTAGGAAATGAGAGAGAAAGAGAGATAAAGAGGGAGAGAAAGAGAGGGAGAGGGAGAGGGAGAGGGAGAGAAAGAGCAAGAGAGGGAGAGGGAGAGGGAGAGGGGGAGAAAGAGAAAGAGAGGGAGAGTGCATTCTCTCTCTCCCTCTCCCTTTTGCTTGTTTAATGTTTAAATCACTTTCTTTTTTGCTTGTTTAGGAGAGGAAACGAGAGAGTAAGAGGGAGAGGGAGAGGGAGAGGGAGAGGGAGAGGGAGAAAGAGAAAGAGAAAGAGAGGGAGAGGGAGAGGGAGGGGAAGGAAATGAGAGAGGGAGAGAAAGAGAAAGAGAGGGAGAGGGTGAGGGTGAGAGAGAGAGAGAGTGCATTCTCTCTCTCACTCTCCCTCTTGCTTGTTTAATGTTTGAATCACTTTCTTTTTTGCTTGTTTAGGAGAGGAAATAAGAGAGAAAGAGAGAAAGAGAGAAAGAGGGAGAGAAAGAGAGAAAGAGAGGGAGAGGGAGGGGAAGGAAATTTAAGATAATAGACTTATCGATAATGGTATGCAATGTGCTTTGCCATGGGCCACGTACATTGGTAACTCTTTAACATGGCTTAAAATTGGTCATGTTCTTCATAATGTCCAAGTAGGGGATCTAATTGTGATATGCATAATTCATTGTTTTTGTATTAACTTTATAGGCATAACAAATTAGAAATCATGCCAACTAGTCAATGGAAGGACTAAAAGAAAATGATACCCTAGCTAATGGTCATTACGGTACTTCATCAAAATGAACCCAAAAGTATTGTTATAGAAGAAGAATCCCTTAAATTGAGTATAGGATATTTTTTCTCAGGTCTTATGACTATGAGTAGATTTGATTGAAATAAATTTTATTACTATAGTTGATAAATTTCATAGATGGCATTAATTTTAATACGCAATCCTAGGACAAAAAAACCACATTTCTAAGATGCTTTTTGTTGAGACTGATTTATTATTAGACTAAGAGATCCTCAATGATGCTCAAAATGGATTACTTATACTCAAAGCCCTCTAGTGCAGTTTTTTACAATAACGAATAATTATCTACCGGGACAAGCAAATCCTTGAGCATGATACAAGGCCGAGATATAACATCGGAAAATCTCTCAACTACTATGTACAATGCAAGATTTATGGTCAACTTGCAACTTGACATACATCTCCATAAAGCTATCCATTTAAGCCTCGTTTGCTGTAATGTAGATAAGATGGAAAACGAAGAAGGTCTTATTGTTCAAGACCGCGAGACGTATCTTAATCAGCGTGTCCCATGTCCTTGCTCTCAATGCAAGTTGGCAATTAGACGAAAACGCCATTTGTATATAGAACACGTACGACGATCTGGCGAGTTTCCATCTGAGATCATTGATCAGGCGATTGCGGATTTTCAGCAAACAGTAATTTGAAGTTAATATTAATCATGCATTGTACTCGCAAGCTAATTGAAAACCATACACAATAAGATTGGGTCTTGTTGGAAAATTTTCTATCCAGGGGGGTGATGTCTCGACCCAAGGGGGAGTGCACCCTTTGCGGCCAATTAGAAGAGTTCGTGGACGTGCGATGGATGGATTGCAGGAGCCAATCCACCACTCGCAAGGCCCATCTATACCGTCAATGCTAGAGGAGACAGACAACCTTCCCGACCTACCTACAATCTTGGAGCCTGAGATGGAGGCAATGATCGATGCATTGATTCCCATGGATATTGAGACATCTGACCCGCTTAGAGAGGAAGCATCCATACCATTATATGATGGGTGCCGAGTATCTCGATTGAAGACATTGCTTGCACTCTTAAGTGTGCAAGCAAAATACAGTTGGAGCGATACGAGTGTGACTGAGTTATTCAGGTACCTTGCACATAGGCTTTATTGATTTTTTTTTTACAGTATTATTGCAAACATTTGTGCTTTTTCAAGGTGTTTTATGATTTTTTTCAGGTTATTGAAATATCATATATTACCACCTACAAATACCATGCCTGAGTCTCGTGATGATGCACGACATGTTTTACGAAAGCTTGGCATGGACTACAATAACATCCATGCATGTATCAACGACTGCATATTGTTTTGAGATGAATACGAGAGTATGGAGACGTGTCCAAAGTGTGGTGCTCACATGTATTGACAGGACTTGCAAGGGCAAACCATCCCTCAAAAAGTTCTCAGACACTTTTCGCTCATCCCCCGCATAAACCACATGTTTCACACGTCTGGCATGGCAAGCTTGACAACGTGGCATGTGCAGAATAGGTCCACGGATGGAGTTCAACGAATATCAGCGGATTCGCGCACATGGAGTCACATTGACTCTACCTTCCCAGGCTTTACGCGAGAGCCAAGGAATCTTCGGCTCGGTCTCACCATGGAGGGTGTGAACCCATTCGGTCTGCGCTCGACTTCTTACAGTGTGTGGCCTATAGTGCTTGTCAACTACAATATCCCTCCATGGTTTTCTACGAAGAAAGGACATCTCATCCTTAGCTTGCTCGTCCCGCGCCGCTACAAAGTAAAAAATATGGACGTGTATCTTCGTCCATTAGTCGATGAGCTTAAGATTTTGTGGGAGGAGGGGGTCACTGTGCAAGATATGAGCAGGTGCGATGGTCGGCAGTCAGCCAACATTCGAGCCATTCTCATGTGGACGATGCATGACTTTCCGGGATTGGGAGAGTGCTCAAGTGAGCAAACTTCTCGCTGGTAATATCTATATTTTATTTCATTCAATCAAGTATTCACTAGGTCGTGGCTCGCCTTACAGGTCTGGTTACCTCAGGTTATCATGCATGTCCATTGTGTGGGCCACAGTTAGACTCCCGAAGGTCACGAACCATGAAGAAGATGGTATATCAAGGACACGCCGCTTTCTTGCCGGAGGATCATGAACTCAGGGAAGGTTTTCTTGGACGACCTCCAGCACCTATGAACGCTGCAAGCTGGTATGAGCTGAAAATGGTAAACCCGGAATCACATCCAAATGGAATGCGACGGTTCTCAGTTTTCTACGAGTTGCCATATTGGACCCACTTACAGGTCAACCACTTATTGGATCCCATGCATATTTTCAAGAATGTGGGCAGCTTGCTATGGGACCACATCACAGGAAAGAGAGACACTATAGGGTCACGAATGGATTTGAAGGAGGTAGGTAAGATGGAGGTGCTTTGGCCGCAGTCGAGTGCTGAAGGGGGAGTCCAGCTTCCTCGCGCTCCCTGGGTTTTCTCTACCAAAGAAGAGCGCATTGTGAAGCAAGTAATCAAGTCTATCAGCACTCCGACGGGTATGATGCGTTCTCTCAGGTCCGCATTTTCTAAAGATGACCAATTGTCGGGGCTAAAATCCCATGATTGGCATAAGATATGTCAAGTTTGTGAATAGAATGGATTGTAATTAGCATGGGCATTTTGCAATTTGAAGAGTGGCCATTATTCATAATGCTTTCTCATTTGTGGCAGTTTGTCCTACCGATCGCGATCGCAGGATGCCTTACTCCAGAAATTCGCGGGGCCATTTACAAGTTGTCGACTTTGGTGCAATGGATCTCACAGAAAGAGATTAAGAAGTCCTCTATTGAATCCGCAAGGCGGAGAGTAGTTGAGACAGTCTGTCTCTTTGAGAAATACCTGCCCACTAGCATGTTCACGATACAAGTTCACCTTCTTGTGCATCTTATGGACGAAGTGGAGATTGCTGGACCTGTCCATACGCGATGGATGTTCTTCCTGGAGCGCTTCATGAAAACCCTGAAAGGCTTTGTGCGACAATGAGCTCATCCAGAAGGTAGCATGGCGGAAGGTTGGTTGGTGTCAGAGGCGTTAATGCATATCTCACAATGGCTACCAACGGTGGAACCAGACAATGAAATGCTATGGACGCTAAAGGACGATGATAGGCTGACTAGAGATGTGGTGGTTGGAAATGGGGTAGAAAAAAGAATGGATGCCTCAATGGAAGAGAAGGTGAATCGCTTTTGTATGTTGCACCATGCCTCCATGGAGACGTGGCTCGCCAAGTACCAGATTGCAAGGCAAGATCGAGAGGAAGCGTGAGCTAAATTCCGAGTCAGTACGCGTCACCGACCGATTCGATATCCCGAAGGCATGGAGGAGATGCCGCAGTTTATGTCAACACTATGGTTGCATGGAGCCTTGACCGCAGCATCCAGCAAAGGGACAGAGGTCTCAATGGAGGAGTGGGAGTTCTCGAGGGGATGTAGTCCAAAGGTAATGAGGGGTTTAGAATGTGTTGTATCTAAATTTGCTTGCTACATCTAATTTGAGTGTTTGAATGTACATTACAAAATATATAGTTCAGAGTGGTCGCGCGGACGGCATTTTCACGTGGAGCATATTGACAAAATGCGCTCCACAATGGACTGTGGTGTCATGGCAGGGTTTGAGCAAGAGAGCCGACGACGAGCAACGGATCCGAACACGGTTGTGGATGAGATGGAGTATTTTGGGAACTTGCAAAGTATTATTACAGTGGATTACCGTAGCTTCTCCATGATACTATTCGATGTGCAGTGGTTCAAAGTGGTACTTGGAGGAACTGGAGCAACAGTTCAACGAGGTCCATCTGGATTTCTCGAAATAGATTCCGAAAAAAAATGGACAGATTTGCGCGACACCTTTGTGTTGCCGGCCCATTGTGAATAGGTGCAAAGAGTCATTTGCTTGCTAATTGTAATACGACATGGTTTATGTCACAATGGTTTGAACTCGCTTTGTACGTGTTTGTGAACAGGTAATCTTCTATCCAAACCCCCGACAACCTCGATGGTGGTATGTTATACCTTCAACTCCTCGAAGTGCGAGAGTATATGATCAAAGCGATGTTCCAGGTATAGATGAAAAAAATATGCAAATAGAGGGGTCGATATTACAAGGGGTGGAGGCCACTGCAAGTTTGGAGCCCACAACGGCTAACAATGATGGAAATACAGAAGTCTAAGAATTTTTTGAGAACGAGACAGACTCGTTCTTTTGTGGTGACATGTCTATCGACCTTCCAGTGTATGCAGAGTTGTGTCAGGAGATTAACATGGGACCATAGAATACTTCATTCTTGGAGAATTGTATTACTCAATTCGTTGTTTAGATATTCCATAAAGGTACATAAGATATGCATTTTAAGAGGGATTTTTCAAAAATGATTTATATTACTATACTTTGTATAGTTTAAATTGATTATTCTAACATCATTTTTTATCTGTACAGGTGACATTTTCAGGATGAGTCGAGGGATGAGCGATGAGGAGTTTCAGGACATGATGGCATGCATGTCTCCAGATCAGCTCACGAGATTCAGAGAGATGGCAGACCAGGAGCTATCTCGTTCTTCGTCAGGGCGCTCTGCTAGATCTGCTTCAGCGCGATCAGATGCTTCAACTTCGAGCAGACGATCTCGACGCTCACGACTTGGGCCAGAGGGAGGGACTGCATCGGGATCAGGGGGTGCTGCTGTGGAGACACGAGCGTGGTGTCTCCGTCTCGTCGTTCAGCTGGAGCTGCGTCACCTCCAGGATTTGTCACACCTATGGGGACGTCTACTCCAGTTACTCCGGCTTTTGCGCAACCGTCAGCAGGTGGCACCCCTTTGAGTGGCACTCCGAGAGAGGGTATCCCCATCGGTACACCGGATGTACAATGGTCTCCTGGATATGCCCAGGAGCGTGGACGGAGATGGGAGAGGACCCATCTTAGGCAGACTCCTAGGGGTTACGGATACCTAGTTGATAGTAGGTCAGGAGCGGTTATCATGAATGATGAGGGGAGGAGGGTGATGGCTCGCATGAGGGAGTTGTGCCAACAAGTTTTTTGGCACAACGTCCTGGATCATTGGAAGAACATACCGGAGGGGAGCAAGGACTACATAGTAGCATCCTTGCACGAGGAGTTTCCAGTGCTAGCCGCAGTAGATAGATTCTCTACGGGCTGGATGATGGATTGCATGCGTGCATACATGTCACATAGACGATCCGATACACGCAAGGCAATCAAGAGTGGGGCTGCAAAGCCCGAGTGGTTAGATGTAGAAGACTGGCGTCGACTGAGGAAGGAGGGTATAGATTCGCCAGGACGTTGGAGTCAGCACAGCGGGAGGCGGCGAGGGCACGACTCGAGGCTGGAGTGGTGCATCATCTTAGGAGTGGCGGCCACAAGACATATTTGGAGGAGTTTGTAAGTTTCTCTTTTGTTTTTCTTATTTGTTTTTTTGAAATATTCTTTGTACTGACAATCATATTTCTGACAATTAGCATTTTGTTTTCTTTGCAGCACTCCATTATAAATCGCGATTGGATTCACTCGGAGTAATGCATCTTGCAAGTCCGTTGGGCGCATTGATTCCAATCGAGTGTTTATGGGTGGATTTAACCCAGCACAGAACTTTGACACCTGTTGTGTCATATCCATTGGGGGTGCATACTTTAGGAGTGAAACGAACTTTGAATAGTATGCTTCAAGGAATAATCCTAGCTGCTTCAAGTCATAGAATTCATTCATCTTTTGTGTGCGGTAGGCAAGTGGCAGATAACTCCCTCACACAGCTTCCTTAAGCTTATCCCAAGTGACTGTCCCCTCCGAGATTGCTTGGTCTTTGCACCAGTGTTTCCACCAAAGTCTCGCTTCACATGTAAGATTAAGTTTGGCGAGCATGGCTTGGTTAGTAGGTTCAGTTTCTGCTGCCTCAAAATAGTCCTCCATGGACTCAATCGAGATCTCGGTGTCAACTTGAATTGTCCGTCCCTTGCCATCAAACTCGGGTGGCTTAATTTGCTTGAGAAGGAATTTCTTCTCTTGCATGTCAGCATTCGTGGATGCAGAAGGTGCTTGACAATCAAGCCATACCACTTAGGTTATTTGGGATATGTCTATGATCCAAACATTAATCAATCATGCATCATTAAGAAGTTTTGCTTTGATACCAACTGTAATGTGCCTGTCGCTCAAATCGCGAGACACGTCTTAGTAGACCATCGAGATATATATCTAGAAGACGCCGCCCGGCACTCCCAATGAATGACACGGGGTTTGCCAACTAGGGTCTTTCGAGTCTGCCCCGCAACGGAACTTATCCGACTGTTCCTACTAGGATCGACCTGAAGTCCGAGTTCCTAGTCAACATTGTCTAAGGTCATAGACCGACTTTTTCCTAACATTTCTCGTTAACATTTCCTTTGAGGAAAGCTCTCGGCTAACCGAGACCACCCTTCTGTAGGATAGACCCATTGGTCACATCCACCACACTTCCCTCGAGAGTTGTTTTAGTTATCTAATTACCTACCACGTTATGCTTGACACATAAAAGCAGCTTCCTTAATTAACCTGTTAGTCACAGGTTCCTTTACGTAATTTAGGCCACAAACATGAAGACAAGATAAAATAAGATCAAACACTTTCTTAACTTATCTTCGGATTAATGTGTCTCTCCTACCCATACAGGAGAATTAAGTACTCCTTTCTGCCTCCGCAGTAAAATCCTTCCGTCTTTCGGTAATAAAACCCGAAGATTTATCCTTCCAAGATTTCGCCTTATAACTAGTATCAAGACCTCGAGATCCCTTCTCAAGTCATGTAGAACACTTGTATAGGCCCCGGATGCATTGGGATTTACGACTAGAGCCCCCGCTGGCATCCAAGCGTCCTCCTACGCCAAGTGATTTCCACGGAGAGACCTCTCGTGGCGGGTTCGGTCCACATTCTCGATGTGGATTCATAACTCCCTTGGTTAGGGTTTGGCGGCTCACGGGGGGTAGCTAGCGCCATCCTTCCTTAATTATCCCTTTAGGAAATCAACCATAGCTGAAGCAAATAGCATAGTAACAATTGCTAGGGAAAACATCCCTTTCGTTTCCATGGCAATCAGTCATCTCGGACCCAGCCATGAAATCGTCAAACACTCCCCCCTTGGGTTAACATCCAAAACCACATTAACAAACAGTTGAATGCATAATCTCTTGCTTCAAGGCATCGCAACCCCATTGCATGCACAATCAGAATTTTAATTGGATGTATCAAAAACACTTGCTTAAGGGATTTACAACCTTTTCAACCGCCAAGCATAACTTGGGTCAACAATCCATTTAGGGTTAGGTCACCAGCTTCAACTAAGCTAGGAGAGTATCCATTTGTGCTAGTCCACAGCAAGATCGATAAAATAATTCGCATGCAATTATACACATTCCTAATGCACCGGATCACATGTGACTTGCGTCTATGAAAGTCTAGGGTTTTGTCTAACGATGCAAGTATATCTCAGAAATTAACATTTCATGCGTTTCTTTTAACCATGATTTTGCGAAATGCGAATTCTAAATGACTATTCATGCACTGAGCTGGTTAAAAAGCTATCATTTTATGTGAAGTAAGGCAATAACCTTATCATTTTATGTGTGTAAAAGCTATCATTTTGTGCCTAAAATCTTGTGCGAATTCCAAACTCTAAACAAAACCCTATGCACAACATCAATCCTTTCATCCCTTCCACAAGAAATAATTCCTAAATTAATTTTTAACACTTAGAACTTGGGCTTGATTCATGTGTGCTGCGTTGGTCGCTCTGCTCACCCCTCCAACATTACCGGTGGCTTGGGTGCCTATGCTTCCTGCGACTTTCTTCTTGGGAGCCATTCGCCTTGCGGAGATTGGGCAGTCCGAACCTTAATGGTTTCAGTTTGACACGTTCGATTGAGAAAGACTGCTGGATGGGGTTCATTGCTGAGAGAGTGGTTTGGGTGACTTGTGGCGATTATTCTCTTTCTCTCTCTTCTTCTTTTTCTCCTCTCCTCCTTCTTTCTCTCTCTCTCTCTTCTTCTTCTTTTTTCTTACTCTCCTACTCTCTCTCCCTCTCCTTCTCTTCTTCTCCTTTTCTCTTATTCCTCTACTCTCTCTCTCTCCTTCTCTTATTTTCCTTCCCTCTTATTTCTCTACTCTCTCTCTCTTCTGCTCTTCTTTTCCTTCTCTCTTATTTCTCTACTCTCTCTCTCTCTCTTCCTTCTTTCTCTTCTCTCCCTCTCTTCCTCCTCCTCTCTCTCTCCCTCCTTTTGTTTCTCCCACTACTTCCTTTTTTCCTACCACTCCTTCTTCTCCTTCTACTTCTCTCTCCCTCCTCCCCCTCTTCTCTCTCCCTCCTTCTTTCTCTTCCCTCCTTCTCCTTCTTCTTCTCTCTCCTTTCCTTCTTTTCTCTCCCTTCTTCTTTCTCTTCCCTCCTTCTCCTTCTTCCCTTCTCTTCCCCCTCCTTCTTAACCTCTCCTTCTCCCTTTCTCCTCACGGCCAGTCGGGGTGGCAACCAAGGGGGGGCTTGTACGTCAATAGGGGGGAGAGGGGGGCGCAGCGTCCGTCGGAGGGCCCAAGGGGCTACCTGCAGCAAACGGGGGGGGGGACATTATCGATGAGGAGGAGGAGGAGGGTGGCCTTTTAAAGGGGGGGCACAGCTGTAAGCCGCCACCTGGGCGGCATGCACCCCCTTTCCTACTTCACTCCCTCTCTCTTTCTCCCCGACGTACTGTCGGGGGGGAGGGAGAGGAAAAAAAATTTGAAAAAAAGAAAAGAAAAGGGGGGTTTCCTATGGGCACGGGGACATTACAGTATTTTTCCTTTACTCCCAAGCTAGTGCTAGGCTTGGGTGCCTTGTCATGAAGTCCATGTTGTAGGGCCCTCCTTGTTAGCTCTAGTTTTATTCTTAGCTGCTCCAATGTCTCTTCCTCTCCTGGCTATGTGGCATTCAACACTGTGCTTAAGAACACGTGTTGTTGCTCCAACATTCCCATCTCGATAGCTGCAACTTTCCTTTCTGCCACGAGGTGCTCACTCTTAGAATGGGCCAACTTGTAGGCTAAGTTTTTGATTCAATCTTTGTTCTTGGTTGCCCATTCTTTCACTTTTTTTTTCATCTGCTCTAATCCTTGGTTTTGGTATTGTGCTAGGGTGGCAATCATGTGCTCTTGCTCTCGTTATAGTGTATGCATTTGCTCTTGCTCTTGGTTTTTTCATTGCACCCACTTTTTCAGTATGTTTTGTTCGTGGATAGTTGATTGTAGGTGGTTGTGTAGCTCTATCAATTTCTTTGTGTTCTTCTCATCCCTTTGGTTCCTTTCCTCCTACAGCTCTTTCCTAGCCTCTTCTCTTTGCCTCTTCAACTCCTTTATCTCTGGCTCTAACCATTTATTTTCATGGGAGTTGAAGACACACATTTTCCTAGCTATTCATTCATTTTTAACATGTGATAAGCTGGTGGCAAATATCGACCATGCACAACTTCTTTCAGCTTTTCCCAAGTAATAGCTGTCTCAGCAAGTCCTTGGTCTTTACACCACTTTTTCCACCACAGGCATGCCTCGTCGGTCAATTTCAACTTGGTGATCATAGCCTGATTAGCAAGGGTAGTTCGTGCGATAGTAAAGTAGTCCTCCATGGTCTCAATCCAAATCTCTGCCTCGGCTTCAACATCTTTGCCCTAGCCATCGAATTCCGGTGGCTTAACCTGCTTAAGGAGATACTTCTTCTCCCAAATTTCAATTGGACTAGTGATAGTTGTATTACCCTAGGTTATCATAAGTTTCACAAATTAGTTTAGCACTTAAAATTTTTAGCTTCGTTTCCACATTAACATATCTTACTAGTTTTGTAAAACAATGATGGGCCGAAGAGCACAATATTTTTACAAAATCTAATCGATGTTATCTTTTATTTTAGTAGCCATAAGCTATGATTTAAACAAGTAAGGGATATTTACAAATGATAGATGTTTACAAGTAGAGATACATAAGCATTGATAGGATAGACTGGATGCTATGTACAATTTTCAAAACATGATATCATTATATATTTCTTTTTCAAGGATGGATATCAGTAACATTCATGTAGAAGAAAGTAGGCCGATTGTTGTTATGTCCAAAAACCTATACTATGGAAATGGCAGATCTGAAAAACCATGAATATGGTAATCTTGATACTTACAACATCCTTGGATTATAATCTTGTCGGCTGGGATTACCTTTAGTACCTTGTCATAGACATAATGGTCTAGACGTACCTACCGACCATTGGTAATCATAAGTGGATTCCTTTTGGACGGACAAAATATGAAGGCCTCAACTACTTTTAAATTTTCCATCCATTCAATGCATTTCAGATTAGTTTGCATGTTGAAGAATTGATTGAATTGATCGGCCTCAATGTAACAGTAATGCTAATCACAGAACCATCTTCTTTTACGATTCACAGGGGATGGATCGTATAGGCGATCGAGTATCCTCATCATTTCTCTTATCCACTCATCATCTATGGAGTTAGTGCAAATGTGTACATTGCTCGAAAAATAAGGAACTGGTTCCAAGCTTCATTAGTCTACCAAAGTTTATTCCTTAACAATTAGCAAGCTGATTATTACTTAGATAAGTTGGGCTTAAAAACCATAGATATTTTTAATTTCGATTATGCTTTGATACAACCTATCACGTACCTGCCAACAATTCCCTAGTAGCATGTTTTAGTGGTTCATCGGGGAACTATCTTAGACGGCTTCGGCCATCACTTGTGCAAGAATACACGGGGTCTATCGTTTAGGTTTCCTAGATTCCACCCCGTAATGGAAGGTACCGGCCATCCCCACGAGGATCAACTTGTAAGCTCGGGGTCCTAGTTTGACAACTGAGGTCTCTATACATCAACTAGCTCTATCAAAGGTGTCCCATAAGGGCTTCTCATCCGATTAGAGTGATTGTAGTTACCCTTGGTTCATGGAGCGCAACGCTTTTTTCCAGTTAATTGGTTAGGATTCAGGGAACCTTAATGGAGTTCTGGCATAGCCGCTACACCTTTCCCCTCGGGGGGGTCACTCATGAATATATGTATATATAACATGAGTTCAAAATAAGGGATTTTTAAAACACAATTTTTATACATTTTTTACATACAGAAGGGTGTCATATAAAGGGGTTACTTACAGATTGAATAGAAAAGGGTTTTGTTTTATTCAAGAAAAATTCACAGATTAGGATATTTATAATTAGGCCATGAACGCATGTTATATAGAGAATATATATATATAATGAACCCCCCGAGCCTTTCCCCTAAGATAATTTTTTATCAAGGTTTAAGACCTGAGCCTAAGTAAGTCAACACTTGGCTCTGCCTAATTTTTCCTAATTAACATTTCCCACAAATCTGACCCATCTTGCCCACCCGCTTTCCACAAATGGTTTTCTTTAGTTTTCTAATTACCTATCACATTAAATTATTGCATATAAAAGCAACTTCGTTAATTAACCCATCATCATAGGTTCCTTTGCGTAATTTTATGGCACAATACAAAGATAGAGAAAACAATCTTTTGATAATTTACAAGGATTTTTTCCTTCTGCCTACGTAGAAGATAAACCTCTGTTCACCAAAAAATCCCTTATGTCTGCGTACAGAAGAAAAGAAACCCTCCAAGATTTCTGTCCCTTCACTAGTTCTGAGGACTCCAAGATCCCATCTTGATTCATGTGAGGGTTAGGCAGGTCCTAGGAGCAATCAAGAGATTTATGGCCAGAGCCCCCTGGCACTCCTGCTTCCTCCTAATGGATTCCTCATCGAGCGACCTCTCACTATCGGGACCGGTCCAAAGCTCCTCGTAGTGGTACAAAACAATCCCCTTGGAGTATGGTTGCATGTCTAGCCGTGGGGGAGGCATAACATGATCTTTCCTCTTATTATCCTGATTATATATTTACAATTAGATCTAACTGTTGCAAGCATAATCAAATTTTCCTATGCAACCATCAATGTGTGCACAAATAGAAAAGAAATAGCAACAAGTGTTTTTAGCATAGGAAGCAGCCCCACCCAAATCTAGGGTTTCTTTTTAAGGTTCCACCTTATTCTTAGGGTTTCACTTTCTACTTGCAACTCTTTTTTAGAATCCACAAGTTATTTCATGAATCTGATTAATTATGAGAAGGCTATTTTATCCTTATGAAAAATTTAGTATTTTCACCCTAAAAGATAATATGGGCATTTTTGCCTATGGGGGATGATAATCTTGTCATGGACCAAATAAGGCTATGCTTGAGCTAATATTGGGAGTTTTTAGTGTGCTACTTGCCCTGCCCTAACCTACGCTTAGTAGGATTTCAAATGCTTTTCCAAGTTTGTTTAGACTTTAGAATTTGTATTGACAAATTCTTATCAATGTTCAACAAGTCTTATAGACTTCTAATATTTATTTAATTTCTCGATACTGATAGTTTCAATTGAATTATATTTTTACACACCTAATTTATACACGTCTAGTATATATTTTTCTATGCATTTTTTCATTGATTTAATGCATTGATTATTTTATGATATTATCTAAGTATTTTTTATCAATTATTATTAAATTTATATATTTATTTATTTATTTATTTATTTATTTATTTATTTATTTATCATTAAAAAATAAAATAGAGATAGTTGCTTTTGGAAAAAAATTATAAAATATTCCCTTCCCTAACAACGTCTACCATTTTATTATTATTATGATCACATGCGTCATTAATGAAAATTAAGATATTTTTGTAATGACACGTATATAATCCTTTTTGAAGTGAAATAGTCTTTTCACGAAATAGCTAATTATTATATTACTTAGGTTATTTTCTTAAGCGGTACTTCATATGCATTTTCATTAGAATGCGTTTATAATCGTTTAAAGTCAAATAAAGCGATAAGCTTAATTTTTTCCAAACCGATGAGATGTTACCTCTCTCAGGTTTTCTGTAATAAGGGTCTCGCCAATTCCTACCACATCATTTTCTCCATTGGCTGCATTCCTTGCTTCTCTTGCTTCAAATGTGTTTTTTGAATTTCTATGACATCGCAGACCATTAGATGTTAGGCAAAATTGACATAGTAGTTCGTGGATAGTTGGTGGTTATCTTTTTTTTTTTTTTTGCCAAGGTTTCTCTTAGCGATATGGTCGTATGGGGCGAAGGCATAGTAGGGGGTAGAGAAAATAAAAATGAGGTAGAAGGGGAGTATTTTTCTCTTTCAAGGCTCAAGCTTCAATGGATAAGAGAAGTAGATAAATTTTTCCATCATTAGGAGATTTTCCTTCTTGCTTTTTTTGTGAAGGAGAGGGGATGTATTTATAGGTATGAGGGGGAGTATGCAGTTGATTGATTCATTTGACTACTTGTCTAGTTCCAATTGAGCTTGATTAAATATTGATTTTGATTGCTTACCTATTGGATGGTGGCATGGGGATGATTTTTTAATGCTTTCTCTCCCTCTAGGAGTAAAAAAGTCATGTATTTTGACCTATTTTTTCAAAAACGTATTTGTTTCCTTCAAAACGACTTCTTTTGGTGGTTTTTGGCCTAGTTACTTCATGACTTATCTAGTATATAAAGTCATGCCATACTCTTTGATACTTAACTTACTCAATATCATGCTCGTTCTTGTGTGTTCTTCATCTATCGATTGAGGCTTTTACAATTTGTCTTGTGCTTATGAAATCAATGCGATCCTCGACACATTAAATGGAATCGGGAATGCCAAATCAAAGATAATGCAGGAAAAATCATATGATCAAGCTGTCGTAATATTATTTACAAGGCGTCTTTGCTTTTTGTTGGCTGGGATCATTGAGGCATCTTCTTATGTTGGATTGCAGAATTGATTTAATGAGAGAACCTATGATGTATAAGTGTCCAAAGTGTGATGTTTGATCAATTTTCCAAGGATGTGCAAGGGGTCATATTTCTAGCTAAGGTTTTTGACACTTCATGATTACATCTACATCCAAAAACTACTTAGGTGTAAAATTATTACCTTTATAATGTTTTGACACTCTAAGAGTTGGCCAATGAATAGGGTGCTACACATCTCTACTGGAAACAAAACTAGGAAGTTTGTTGAGCACATAAGATAAAGTCTGGAAAAGAATTTGAGACATTTGTGGGCTAGGCCTTGCATGGACAAGTTCAATCCTTTTGTCCAATGATCAAAGACTTATAGTGTCTGAATGATGGTATTGGTGAACTAGAATATCCCACCATGTCTTGCCACAAATAAGGACTATCTAATCCTTAGTATTCTCATTCTTATAAAGTAGAAAGCAAAGGACATGGATGTCTATCTTTTACATGTACTAGAAGAGCTATAAAATTTATAGTTGGATACGATTAGGCATTTAGAAAAGAAGACTGCAATCATTAAAAAATCATGATTGTGCACGAATATTCTAGTTGTGGGGATGCTCAAGTATACAAAATTTTTTCATGTTTTTAGTTCTTCTTTTATGTATGTGCAATCTATGGCAAGACTTCTTACTAGAGGTTACTATGATTGCCTAATTTGCAAGCTAGTTTTGAATGCACAAAGGTCAAAGGATTTGAAGGAGATGATATATTAATGCCATTACATGTTCCTTCAAAAAGGAAATGACATGATAGAAGGCTTTTAGGGAGACAACCAAGACATATGATGATAGTTGGTTGGAAGGCCTCTACTTGTTGCAAGGGAATGAAATGTTTCCATACAATATTAAGAGGCTCTCAATATTTAATGGTCTATCATATTGGGACTAGTTTTTGGTCAACCACGTATTGGTTAAGAAATAAGATGTCTACTATGGTAGCATCACCTCAGCTCAAGGGACTCTCTTGCCACATGTGAGGACCTTGTGAAGACAAACATCATGCAAGATCCCACAAGCTTGCAAAGATGAGAGAGTCATAATTTGAAGGCCCCTTAGTTGTTGTTGAAGTAAGAAGAGCAAAGGGTGAATGGCAACATTTAAAAGATTTGCAATCTAACTGGCCTCATAGATATTCTATTTAGGAGGGAGGGGGGCTTCATGGGAGACATGAATCATAGTAGGGTGAAATCCCACAACTTGCTCCTAAAGTGGAAAATTGACTACCATACCTTAGATATAAGTTTTCTTTGAAGTGCATTGTGTAAGCTGTTATTTACTTTGATGTTTTTTTTTTTCAATTCATTCTTTTAATTAGACTAATTAGATCATTAATTCAAGAAGCATGCTTAGGAAATACATTATCTCACATAGTTGGTACAACGGATATAAAAAAAGGAGATCCCAATCACATCTATTATGGTCTTTAAAAAAAACTCCCTCAAAGTGACAGTGCTCATAGTGAAGAGCTTCCCAAGTTCTATTCTTGTGAGTTGAGTGCATCTTCTAGTACACAATGTGTCTGAGGTTGTTGTGGCAAGTATGTTCATTGTAACTTATAGAACTTCATGAAGCATCAGGCCAAAAATTCTTTTAAGAAGGCACATGTAAAAAATAATTAAGTTGATAATTAGTTGAGAATTTGGAAGAATGAAACCTCCAAATTTTGTTGCTTAGATGTGATTAATGAGAGAATATTTGGTTCATTGAAGGGGTTGCCCTCATCATTTATTTTATGTCAGTCACCTTTTCGACCATTTTTGTCTTGGAAATTGAGAGAGATTTTATTTTCAAGATATTTGCACCAAAATTGTGTTTGTTTGCTCCCACGTCTTCTTTTCACACACCATTCTCTTTTGCATTCTTTTCTTTGCATTTACTTTCTATCACTGTGAGATTCTTTTGTGGTTGATTTGTTATAATGTTTAGTAATGTCTCTTCAAGTAACACAAGTGCATGTACATGAAAGTACAAAATTACCATTCAACTAGATCTTATTTATATATCTTAGAGAAATATACATCATTGAGTACTGATAGATGAGATGGAGGCTAACAAATTGTGAATACCATGAAAGAAGCATATACATTTGTGTGTGGATGGAAATATTTATCCCAAGGACCATTCTATAGCTAAACCTCCTCCTTTTTTCAATATTCATGACTACATAAGACATGTTGAAAAAGGTTACAATGGGATGCTTGGCTACTATATAAGGTTATGCTCTGAATCTTACATATACATGGCTCAAATGCACGAAATGAAAGAAGCATTATTAATTGCACGAAAATTATTTTCAAGCTAATAAATAAGATTGAAATTTGGAAAAATGCTAATAATATGTCATTACAATACAAGCTAACATGTTTGAAGAAAACCCTAATAAAATTTAGAAAGGGAAAGAGACCACTAAAAAATATAATCAACTTATGTGAGAGAGTAAAGAAAAGGAGACTAAATCTTGCAAATAATATTTGTATCTAGCATATTAGAAATTCTTAAGCCACCTAAAAATGTGGACTACAAAAATGGTTAGGGTCATGCACCACTACATAAGTTCCAGTTCGAGATGGAGATTTGGTGGGTTGGTGTAGCTCGGGTACCAATTGAGAATCATCGAATATTGAAATGGTTGTTCACTCATATAGGTATTCCAAACATTATAAAGTCTCAAGTAAAGGAGAAATGTTAGTACTTGATGGGGTTGGTAATTTTAATATGGAATGACATATTATCATTGACTTAAAAACTATTAAATATATGCTTAGAATATGTAATGGGAAAAATGTATAATATCCTTGTGTTTATTACATGAAAAGTGTTGGGTCTAAAGATTTGAGCAATTTGCACCTAGCAAGAAGAGCCCTAACTAGAGACTTTATATATTTGAGCAAATTTGAAAACATAGAAGATATATGAGCTCCCATTCTTTCAATTTCTCTTAGGAATATTTCATACTTGCACTTTGCATGCAAATATTTGAATAATTGACAAGCTTCTCAAGTTGCATCTCTACTATGCATACTCAATTAAGCCATTGTCTTTATCAAATGAGTGTATTGACAAATGTGAGGCATTACTCTCAAAAATGGGTTTTCATGGGGATCAAGTTCACTTAAGACAAGATCCAACACTTTCAAGGAAATAAGAGATTTCTCGGTCAATGTCTCTATGGAAGGCTCAAAAGCCAAACACTTTCTAAGAAACCATACAAAAAACATGTGAGCATTGCTTGGGAGTATTGTAGAGAGCTGTGTGGGATCACAGCAAATATTGCAAGCACACAAGAACTTGCTTTTCTAAGGATAGAGGTTTGGAGATACCTTGATGTCTTTCTAAAGCTCAAGATATAAAAGAAAACATACACATATCCAAAAGAGTTCATATGTTCAATTATAAATCTTGTTAAAGAAATAAAGGAGGCATGTGGAGAAAGGATATAACATTTTATTTGGTAAGATAGAGAATATTTAATGTAAGTTTTCTTTGACAAATTTACAAATGGTGTAAAATTATTATTACTCTCTTGTATTGTTGCACATCCTTCATATACATGGGTCTTACTTTGTGGAGGAGCAAGAACCCCTAACAACTTATAGTGGCCAAGGCATGGAAAAATCTCACTATCAAGCACGTGAAAGTTTTTTTCAAAGCACAAGACATTGGGGGGGGGAGGGGGGAGATTATGAAAAACAATGCTCTTGAGGAGCTATTCAATTGGTTTTTTTAATGACAATGCCAAAGAATGAATACTAAACATGACAATGAAATGTGAGAATTCATAGTATTTTTTAAGATAGAAAAGTACAAAGCTAGCTTTCAAGAGCTTACACATACTCTTCCTCTTTAGGGATCTTTCCTCTTTAACATATAAATTTTCTTCTCTTTAGAGACAACTATGTATTTTATATCTGTTTGATTGCTGCCAAAGCATATATGAGAGGGCCAAAAAGTATCTTGCTCTAGAAATAGAGTAGCCATGACCATAACCAAATATCCTAATTGCTATTGTCTTCTCCAAAAACATCACCATGTGGGCATTATATTGTAACCCAAAGAAACTTAGTAGCATTGTAAGTGCCTTACTAACATAGTATATGCCATGTTGCTTCCTCTAAGAAGGTATTATGGAATACCAAGAAAACACGAGGATCAATCCTAGCCAAGTAATGCCCAAGTGCAACACCCTTCAATGAACTATCACACCAGCTCTCGACCCTTTGCCACATCCCAAGAAGTTATCAAAATCTGCAATCTCTAACTACAACAAAGATAAATACCAAACGAAAGTCAAAGTCAAACATATCAATGTATCTTACAAAATCATAGATAATATTACCACTTGTTTTTCATCATGCTCTAGTTTAGTTGGATTCCATAGATTGATTGATGATGGTGTCTCATTGATATCTTGCAATTCTTTAACATAGTCTAACTATTCTCTTCCAAAATTGGAAATTCCAAGTTAGTTGATCTTGAAGATGGTTAAACTCCTCATATGTTATCCCCAACTCTTTCTTTGCATCTCTTGCCGTGTTGAAACAAAGAGAAAGAGCATCCCCTACATCAATAAACTTGTCATTGACAATTTCTATATTTAGTTTAAGTAACTCTTCATTGGATTCATTCTCAACATCAACTATGCTATTTCCAACATTGGAAGCCTTTGCATGCAACGATTGCTAAACAATAATCCTCTCTAAGATTAAAGAGCGTTTAGATGTCTAATAGTAGTATGTATTCATTGTCCTTGATAGGAAAAGTTGGAAGAGAGGGGACAATATATGTAATATTCCTGCCACATCATTTATATCAAGAAATGAATTCGGGCTTGAGGCGTTTTAGAAATTACTTGTCGAGGTGTCACACAAGTGACCACATGTAATTTTCTTGATATCGAGTCTCACATTAAATCAATTCCGTAATCCAACATGAGAAGATGCCTCAATGATCCTAGCCAATAAAAATAAAAAACGCCTTATAAATAATATTACGACAGCTTGATCATATAAATTTTCCCCATCATATTTGATTTGACATTCCCAATTCCATTTAATGCGTCGAGAATCGCATTGATTTCATAACTGCAAGACAAATCGCAAAAGCCTTAATCGGTAGATGAAGAATGCCCAAGAACAAGCATGACATTGAGTAAGTTAAGAGTCAAAGAGTATGACATGACTTTATATACTAGATAAATCATAAGGTAACTAGGCCAAAAACCACAAGAAGAAGTCGTTTTGAAGAAAAAAAAACGTTTTTGAAAAAATAAGCCAAAAAAATGATTTTTAAATGCCTAGAGGGAGAGAAAGCATTAAAAAATGATCCACATGCCACCATCTAATAGGTAAGCAATCAAAATGAATATTTAATAAAGCTTAATTAGCTTTTGAAAAGTAGCCAAATGAATTAGTCTATAATATTTCCGCACGAAATATTAATGACCCCGCACACGACGCACGGTGCAAAAAGCGGTTCAAAACAATCTTCTGCATCGATAAATGTTGGTGGCTAAGTGTTCCCTCCGCGCGCATTAATAAATTCCAGCTTCGTGTTGTGTATGGAAGACCGTGGCTTGAAACAACAAGCCCACACGGGAACACCCTTCACGAGAAAAGGCAAATGGATAATGGACAAAATTTTGCAAATTTTTTTACTATTAATTTTCTCCCCTCAGTCGATGCATGGCGGGGAGAGGGAGTATGAGGGTAAGAGGAGTTATGTGTTGGAGAAGCATGGGGGGGAGGAGGCATGCAAGTAAGCCACATGGGTGGCTATCTCCCCCCCCCCCCCTTATTCTATATAACCTCCCCCTTAAGCTTCGGGGGAGGAATCGAGAGAGAGCAGAGTCGTGTTGCCGCCATCATCGCCATGTCACGGGCTGCTGCCACCAGGCCGCATTGCTACCGCCTCCCTCATCACCGTTGCCATTATCATCATAATCATCATCCTCACCTCCTTCATCATCATCCTCATCCTTTTCCCGATCACCATCCTCTCCACGCCTTCTGTCAGGAGGCAAAAGCTTGGAAGCTTCCATTAAAGGCCTCCTTAAGCCCTATTCACCCGTGCCTTCCCGGATTGTTTTAAACCCGCAACCGCAAGGCCGTGTCCTGTGCGGAAGAGGGAGACCGCAGACTGAGAGACTTTGGAACACGCGAGTAACCCAAGAGGAAGTTGCTGAACCGAGATTTAATGGCTCCCAAGCAAAAGATGCGAGGCGCACACGTGGGAGCTTCCACTCCGAGTTCGCATGTGGATAACACCCGGAACCTCAATGCCCAGGTTCTTAAAATTTGATTCCGCATGAAAAGAATGCACTAGGCATGTCCAATTCTCGTAGGCAAGTTTAATTACATTTGGAAATTTTAATTGCTTGCCCGATTTACAAGATTTAGTTGCATGTCATACATTTGAAATTGCTTGCACTTCCAAGTTGCAATCCTGAACGCATATTGCATAAGTAAAAAGGTGGATTTGTCTAAATGCATCCTTGATTGCCTCGTGGAAAAATAATAGCGCATAATCCTCTTAGGTAATAATTTCCTAGTTGTGATTCGTATGAGATAATCGTTGACGTCCATTAAATGTTGTCCGAGTAGTTGCAATGCATGAAAGGGATTTATGTACCTTGCTAATTGCATGAGGTGATAATTACATCCTAGGTTGGGCTAAGTGTTGAAGGACGAATTAAATCAATAATGGTCTCATGGCATTCGCTCATGCATGGAGTTCTTTCATCAAAGTTGTATCTAGGAAATGATGATTTGCATATTAAATCTTGAATTCAATGCATTAAACGAAGGGTTTATAAGCATAGTACTTGATGTAAATCAACGTAGGTTTTATACCAGTTAGCATTGAATTGTTGATCATATAGTTAAGGCAAGGAAAAGTAACGATCATTGTAGAACATTTAGCTGCATAGAAGGAAAAAGTCTATGAATCGCATATTTGCATGGAATGTTATATCTTGCAATTATTTACATCTTTTAGGACAAGTATTTTCATCTCTAAGGAAAGATCACCTCTTGTAGCAAGACAATTAGATCAATTAGGTAAATTACTTGTAATGGTGTAACTCAAATGATGATCACCTCAATGCGCTAGGTAAAGCTAAGCCGTGATAAAATTCTGCCTAGTATCGCACTCGGAAAACCGACTCCATATTTTTGACCTCAAAGGTCCTACCCACATTCACGAATGTTAGGGTTAGTTAAATGCCCATGCAAGAACAATCTAGGGTTCTTACCCTAGGGTCCATAGGCCTAATACTAGACTTCCGTAGGGAAATTAAAAACCCCAGGGCTAAGCGTTATCGGCCTAGCAGGGTTAGGGTTGGATTGGATCGAGAGGACTCCCAAACCCTACATCTCGACCAAAGGTATTCTTGACCAAGGAATACCATGTGATGGGAGAAATAATCCCACAAGTTAGGTGTGACACTTGTCTCGTGCAACAAGTTGCAACATTGCATGATCTTGTGTTAAATCACAAAATAGTATTGCCACTCCTTAGAACAAGGTTGGCGAGTTCTACGTACAAGTCTAATTTGCAAGAGGATGAGTAGACATCCTGCTACATCTCCCTTCTTTGAGGCTGAACTGCCAAGTTAGGGAAATTATGAATTGCCTAGCAAGAAATTGACCAATCAAGATAGGACAATGGGGTTGTCACGGATTTATTGACCTTAATATAAGGAACCTGAGGTGTTTGTTAACTTGGGTTAGCTTAGTATAAACCCTAACCCAAGGATAAAAGGGTTAAACAAGCAACTTAGCTTATGAAACCCTTGGGGATCTTTTCAAGTCGCAGCTGATCCCGGATCGAATGTTGGATGTATTCGAAGAGAAGGATTCACACCTTAGCAGTTGGCCATACAAACGACCACTAGAATGCTTGTGTTTGTACACTTAGGAGCACTGTTTGTACTTCTTTGCTCAAGGAACTAATGCTGGAAAATAACTAATGCTTTAGGTTGAAAGCCTGGAGGGAGAGGCAACATTAGTTACCCCCAACTGTCTGCCTGACCCTATCCAAGGGGGTTGTTAGCCGCGTCGGGTACGTGGACCGAACGCGTCGTGAGAGGTCTCTCCGTGGGTGCTACTTGGAGCAGGAGGATGCTTGGGTGCCAAGGGGGCTCTGGCCATAAATCCCTTGCCTCCGGGTCTTGCACAAGAGGCCGATGTGACTCGAGATTGGATCTCAAGGCCCGCATGCTAGTCTACGGGCGGAAACTTGGAATAGCGATCCCTGAGGATTGCTGGAATTTCCTTTGGGCGGATTATGGATTAGCCTTCGAGTAGATTATGGAATAGCCTTTGGGTTGGATTATATGTTGTATTCCAAAGACTGATAAATAAGGTCAATTGTTGAAAAGGAGCTTGCTTGACATTGTTTTTCTATGTCAATGCCTAAGTTACGTGAAGGAACCAGTGATTAATTGGTTAATTAAGGAAGTTGTTTTTGCTTGTCAAACTAAATGTGGTTTGTAATTAGACAACTAAATCAACCCGAGGAAAGTGTGTGGATGTGACCATGGGTCCATCCTACGGAAGGGTGGTCCAGGTTGGCCGGGAACTTTTCTCAAAGGAATCGACAGTAAGGTAATGATGACCTAGAATCTAGAAAGCTAGAGACCCGATTTATACTATTTTAGGGGAACAGAATGGGACTATGCCTTATGGGCAGAGAGGTCGAGCTCGCATCCCTCTGGTTTCCCATTCTCCTTGAACCAAGTGCAATATAAATCCGCTTCGACCCTGATGTTTCTGCGTAAAGTAGTTCGTCTGGGGCTCGATGTTAGTTACCTCTGAGGAATTTGACCATTAGGGAAACCCCAATTCAGGTCAATCCTAAGTGGGAACGACCGGAATACTTCCGCTTCGTGGTAGATTCGGGAAGACCTAGATCGCAAACCCCGTGACATTCCGTGGGAGTGCTGGGCGGCACTTTCTGGACTCTCTTCCCGATGGGCTGCTAAGACGTGTCCTACAAGTGGACAGGCGGACACGTTTCAGTTGGTATCAGAGCGAACCAAGGAGGATCTAATATTTACAAGGAAACTTAATAAGGAGAAGTAAGCAAATGTTGCTGTTAAAAAAAAAAGACATCTCCTTACTTACTTATCGATACTTACCTGCAGAGTCGCGAAGCATGGAACAAATTCTTGGTGTTCCAGGTTATATTTATGACTGCAATGCGTGCTTCGGATTACCAACGGAGGCTAGGTATGATGAATATCCTAGATCGCATCTACAATCCTTCACCCTTGTACGTGGAATGGAGATGGATGGGTGATTCAGGAATTTATTACATAGCTGCCCACCGACTTGCGTACCTTTGGACCAACTTGAAGAGAATCAAGTGGATGGAGAACTTAAAGATCGTGAAGCTGTTCATCTTTGTTGAGGCTCATGCAAACGCAACCCTACATGTCAGCAGTCGAAAGGTTAATTAGAACAAGTATGTGTACGAGAAAGTGACTCGAGTAATCCCTACCGATAGAATCAAGGTGTTGGGACGTTATGAGAAGAACGGGTATCAAAGGAAAGGATACCCTAAGCTTCCTATGACCTATCGATTCTTGAAAATCCATGACCCCAATCCATATTATTACTCACTTCTCGTAGCTGAATGTAACACAATCTTATTCTCCCCAAATTAATGTATCAGCTTGTTCTACCCTCCCAAATAATTCTACTCAAAAGGGCTATGCCCTCATGAATGAAAAAGACTTTTTTATCAATGACTGTCTTGGCTGTAAGTGTTGATAAAGGAGTTAAGTGATTAGGTCACTTGGCTAAAAACTGAATTGGACATGTAATGTAATGTAATGTGAGAATCATTTAGCAAGATTTTAACGCAAAGGATCTTATTGCCAGGCACAAACTCAAGTGCAGATTCCTAGTCTGACCCCTACACCAAGTACAACTGTAATTCAGGAGAAGAAGTTTCTTCTCAAACATATCAAACCACTTGAATTTGATGGCAAGGGAAGGACCATCCAAACTAATATCGAGATCTAGATCGAATCCATGGAGGATTATTTCAAAGTAGCAGGTATTGCACCCGCTAACCAAGCAATGCTCGCCAAGATGAAGCTTACCGGCGAAGTAAGACTTTGATGGAAGCAAAGGTGTAGAGACCAAGGGATCTCGGAAGGTTCAGTCACTTGGGAGAAGCTTAAAAGAGATGTGCGAGGGAGATATCTACCACTTGCCTACCGCACACAGAAGATGAATGAGTTCTATGAACTAAAGTAGCTTGGTCTATCCCTTGATGAATACTATTCAAAGTTCATCTCTCTTTTAAAGTACGCATCGCAAATGGATATGACACAACATGTGTCAAAGTTTTGTGCCGGATTAAACTCACCCATAAACACCCGCCTGGAGTCAATGCGCCCAACAGACCTACAGGATACGCTCATTTGAGCTGCACCCATAATACAGGAGATGCAGACCAAGCCAAGAAATAACAAGACTTGGTCTTACAAGGATCAGAACAAGGGAGTGTACAGGTCTCAGGCTAGGAGGGCGCATGGCCAAAATCAGGGACAAAGGAAGAAAGCTAGGACCAACATTGTCAATAATTTCGTTCCTACATAGGGTAATGGCCACAATTTCCGTTGTTTCCATTACAACAAGCCCCGTCACTTTAAAAGGCAGTGTCGCAAGCTTAGCAGAGAACAACGTCAAGGGCCATCCCAAGGAACCGCCCGTGGCCAAGGAGCCGCCATCATGGCCAGAGGAAGAACCTCTCGTGTTGCCACACAGCCACTGGTTGAGTTTGCCTACAATGCTTCTTACCAACAAAGCATTCAAATGACCCCTTTTCAAGCATTGTATGGACATGACTATCGTAGTCCTCTAAACTTTTCGGATCCAACCTTGAGGGTTGAAGCTTCAAAGCAGATGCTGGAAGACATGGATGACCAAATCAAGTCAATAAAACAGGACATCCAAGCCACCAAGGACAGACAAAAGGCTTACGCGGATTTGAAACGTCAAGATAGATCCTTCATTGAAGGTGACATGGTCTTCATTTGTGTACGTCCAAAGAAGAGTTCCCTATCCTTGGGTGAATGCAAAAAGCTAAGTCCAAGGTATTGTGGATCCTACAAGATTCTCAAGTGCCTAGGGCCTAATTCTTACCGATTGCAACTCCCTGAGAACCTAAAAGTTCATAATGTATTCCATATCAGTCTATTGAAAAAGTATGTACCTAACCCTAGTCATGTGCTTGATGATCAACAAGTTGTAATGCCTAGCCAAGGAGTCCTTGAGCTACGGCCTGACAGGATCTTAGATGTTAGGGAGAGGCATTTGAGATCCAGAACCTTGAGAGAATACCTTGTTCAGTGGAAAGATTATCCCGAAGAGGATGCCACTTGGATGGATGAAAGTACTCTCAACCAACAATACCCCTAGTTCTTCTCGAGATGAGGACATCTCGATTCCTCCAAGAGGGAGAGAATGTAATATTTCCACATGAAATATTAATGACCCCGCACACGACGCGCAAAAGGCGGTTCAAAACAATCTTCCACATCGATAAATGTTGGTGACTAAGTGTTCCCTCCGTGCGCATTAATAAATTCCAGCTCCGTGTTGCGTATGGAAGACCGTGGCTTGAAACCGCAAGCCCACACGAGAACACCCTTCATGGAAAAAGGCAAAATTGATGGCCTCTTTATTACAAGTACGCTTGAGAGGGAGATTGCTAAAGTTAAGCATGGTCTTCATATAGAATTTGATATAAAGGAACTTGGTTTGTTGAGATACTTTTTGGGCATTGAGGTCATTGATACACCTCATGGTATTTGGTTGGTACAAAGACAATATTCTTTGAGATGTTGGAGAAGTATGGAATGACAGAATGTAAGCCAGTGGATACTCCCTTGGATCAAAACATCAAAATGATTGATGATGGGCAATATGTGGAAGATGTGACTATGTTTAGAAAGATGGTTGGTAGGCTTATCTACTTAACCATCACAAGGCCAGATTTGAGTTATGCAGTTGGTTTGATTAGCCAATTTATGCAAAGACCATGTAAATCACATTTTGATGCAGCAAGGAGAGTTCTAAGTTATGTGAAGAAGACAATTGGATTTGGCTTATTATGAGAAGGGAATAAAGCTTACCTTGTTTGGGTATACTGATGCAGACTTGGCAGGTAATCTTATGGATAGGAGATCCACCAGTGGTTATGCATTTTCATTTGGATCAGCCATGGTAAGTTGGAGCAGCAAAAAGCAACCTACAATTGCTTTAGCAACAAGTACATAAGCTGAGTATCGAGGTATTGGATTGGCAGCATGTGAGCAGACATGGCTAAGATTGGTGGTTTTATGAGACATGGGGATTGAAATTGATGGTGGAGTCATCATATATTGTGACAATATTTGTAGCATCATGTTAGCAAAGAACTCACTCTACCATGCCAGGACAAAACACATAGAAGTGCACTATCACTTCATTAGAGAGAAAAGGTCATTGATGGAGAGATTGACTTAGTCCATGTCAAAACAAATGACCAAGTTACTGATATCTTTACCAAAGCATTAGGTAAAGATAAGTTTGAGCATTTCAGGAGTGCACTTGGAGTATTACCTTTGCAAGCTCATTCTAAGCTTGAGGGAGAGTGTTGAGAAATAAGGCATAACCTAAGCCTTATCCTATGGTTGTATTGGAGTATTACCTTTGCAAGCTCATTCTAAGCTTGAGGGAGAGTGTTGAGAAATAAGGCATAACCTAAGCCTTATCCTATGGTTGTATTGAGTAAGTGTGTGAGAAGCTGTGTAAAGGGTCCTAAAGGTCAAAGTGTATATCTCTTTGTGAGAGACTTGGAAAAGTAGATGGTAGAGTAGATAGAATGAGAAGAATGAAGAAGAACAGTATGAAGAAAGCTTTAGCCTCCATATCCATGTTTCAACCACCTTCCATTGTGCATCCCCATCGAATCTCTCATCTATTTTCAACCTACTTAGAGAGTGATAAAATGATTATGGACTTACATAGCTCATCCAGTTCATCCCAATCCTCAACCGCAATATTTTTGGTTTGGCACCCCTATTTTTAAGCAATTAAACTTGCAAATTCTGCACTAAAACCTACCATATCTGGGTCTTCTAATAGCTTTAATTGGTCCCATCTAGTTTCTCAATATTGAAGATAGCATTGTCGTCACGAGAGAACCACTAACCATAATGAGACCAAACAAGTACAAAGAAGGGCAAGAAGGGTTGCTGTAATACCCTACAAATCAGTTCCAAAATCACTGCTAAATCTTGCGAGAGACAGGAAATATTATCAAAGTAATGAGCTATCCACAAACTGTTAGCAAAAAATTGTCAAGTCCAGGTGACTACCCTCAAATAGAATGCATAAAATTGAAATGATAGGCTATTGTAATAAATTGTAGCAATATGCCAACAATCAATTGTGAGTAACCAAGAACGAAGAAGCTAAAAACAATTGGCATCAAAGATTGTCACAACTGCAGTGTGTCAAAAACCATACATGCAAAAGGGCATATACATCATGCACAGGATAGATCGCAAGGGTAAATGAAGAGAACTTCCAAATGCAAAATCCACTGAGTAAAAGCTCAATACATAACCTAGAAGCATATAAATACCACTAATAAAACCCTAACAGACATAAGTACCAAGTCCAAGCCAAGAGATCAAATTAGCCCACGATAGAGTAAGTACATCCAAAAAATATCAAAACAGCATGTACATGTCAAATGAGTCGGACTACTTCACTATAATAAGACGAACCTCAACTGGATAAACCAAATGCTCTGTAGTACATCCAAGTACCAAGTGGTTCAATACATAAAGCTGAGTAGCTCTTACTAAAGCAAAAAGTCAAATGCTAAAATGAGCAAACAAATCTCAAAACATCATGTGAATGACATCCAAGTATCCAAGACACATAAAGCATAAGGCGAGAATATAAAACCCAATAGATTTTTCAAGCCCATAACAACATAAGCCACTGAAGTAACCAAAGCATATAACCACAACCAATATTAATGTAAGGAAGTTCAAATCTCAACTCAAAAGCATACCATAACATATTAGAAAGTATACATAACAATTGAAGTAGCAGTACATCCAGTAAGTATCCGATAAATCATTAATGAGCATTAAGCTTATCACTGATAAATGCTTATTGCCCTATTACTATAGCACTAAAATGACAATGAAATTTGAGCTATGTTAAGCTCAAATCAAACCCAAAAGCATAACCATACCATCCAAACACCAAAATAGCATCCCTGGAGCATCAAACATGCATTATGGAATTACTCTTTGTTGCCCAAACCAAAATTGTAACAAAAAACTAAATAGAATCAACTTTATGAGTGTCCAAATTTGTAGCTCTAATTGCGCTCTTTGTTTCTAGCTACAGAATATTTAAATCCAATCATATATACAAAAGTTCAAGCGGCCATAGCTATCCACGACTTCTACATCATACTCTATATTCACTCAAAATAGATAAAATGACTTCTCCTCAACTCCATAAGTACTCAACAAGGCTCAGCTAGGCCTTGGCAAGCTCCTCAACAAGCATGGAGCAAGCTGGAACAAGCTAGAAGAAGGAAAGACTCAATGCATATCTCGAGAGAATGAAACAATGGCTGCCATGAAACCTTGAGTTGAATCTTTGAATTCGAGCTAAAGCAAAGGATAAAGAAGCTCCTCAAATGGTTGGCTCTAATACCAATTGAAGGGAGTGATCTCAAAGTAGAAGCATGCGAGCGAAAGCAAGAGCTATGGTGGAAAGAGCAACAACAAGAGAGAGAGAGACACACAATATATGGGAACTCAAGTCACAATATGTAACTAGCCTTCCCTTTATTCAAATGTCATTGAAAGAATAAAAAATGAAGTGACAATAATGGGCATGCGCCATATGCACTGTATAGGTGTACATGTATTGTCAGTGTAGTAATACACGAGCGGTTAGGCACATATGCCTTTACCCCCAACAAACACTTCATTCCCATAATGCAAGAATAGTCAAATGCATAGAATGATTACACAAGCAAATAACAATGCTCAAACTCTAGTTATACACAGATCATGACAACAAAGATAACTATAATCTATCCTAAAACAAAACAAATATTAAAATCCCACTCTTAATATCCCTCTATGTTTATAAATGCATGTGTGTATGGGAAAGTTTGGCATTGTCTATTCTTTCACCTCACTTACATCCACTTCTTACAACTCCGATTATGGTTCCATGTACTTCTTCTATCATATGATGGGGAAAGGGTGCTATTGAGACTTAGGTTGTTTGTACACAATTTCTAAAACCTCTTCATCAATATCCTTTGTTCATGTGGACAAAGGCATCATTATCAAATGTTACATAAGATTGAAGAGGACTCCCTGGACTGGAAAGTTATATGTATCCTGTAATGTGTGAGTTTGATCAATTTCTCCATCTCTCAAGTAGTAGAAAGATAGAAATGGAAAGAAAAATATAGATAATTAATAGCTCATTACAAATTTTATGTATGCCCTTAAAATATGTTCACACAATTTCGACAAACTTGCAAGTGTACTTTAAGCTTATACCCATAGATGCATGAGATAGGTTGAAATATAGGAGACCAAAAGATAAAACTCATGTAAGTATACTTAAGCTAAAGGGGAGAGAGAGAGAGAGAGAGAGAGAGAGAGAGAGAGAGAGAGAGAGAGAGAGAGAGAGAGAGAGAGAGAGAGAGAGAGAGAAAACTAAATTACAATAACCAAATTTTATTTGATTATATCTTTGTTTTGAAGACTTTGCAAGATCTAATGTAAATATTTCTTTAAGATATGGTGAACATACCAAAGAAAGATGAATGACAAAGAGATAGGTGGTTTTGCCCGAATTAAGGTAATGATTAGTGTTAATGAAAGTCTTTTCCAATCAAAGTATAAATTATCTTTGGATGCATTCATACATGCATTTGTTCATCACAATATATATCAAAAATCCATTCGGTAGTGGTGGGTGCCATTTACGTTTTGTAAGGCCAACTCCAAGCTTTCATTACTCTCAATTCATAGCATGCCTTGCAATGCAAATGAACACACAAACTTTGGAGAGCATTAGAGAAGGCATAGCAACCGCAACATTTGAGTGGCAAGATCACAAAAGCATCATGCATATCATCCCAAAAATGTTTATCACCAGACATGAGAGAGAGAGAGAGAGAGAGAGAGAGAGAGAGAGAGAGAGAGAGAGAGAGAGAGAGAGAGAGAGAGAGAGAGAGAGATATGGCCACTCACAACTCATCAAATGCATTTGCCTCTCACTTCTTTCATAATTGGTCCATTACCTGGTTTTGTTTCTTCAATGCAACAAATATCTCTATTCCTTGATTATCGAGGGCATTGGAAACTCGCTTAAAAATGCTCACATTTTTTCATGAAGTTATTTTCCATGGTTATCTACTACAACTAACACAAACATTGTATCTTAGTTTTAGGATCACAATCTTGGCACACAAGTGTGCTATTATGTGGGAACATTTGAAGCATTGTGATGGTTTGTATATACAACAAAGACTATGGACATGGGCGTGACCAACCTATCCATGGTGCCCACCATTATAAACATGTGAAACCTCCTCATGGTGGTCCCTTTGAAGGTTCTTTTCATGACCGTTATGTGCCACCCCTCCTAATCACCTTTGACTGTTGGTTGATTAAGTTATTTTTTCATCAAGCACAAGTATTTTGTGGGATCCTTTTATATTGTTTTAGGCTAATCACAATGACTATATGTAGACATTCCCTCTTCTTATTGAAGGGTTAGAAGGGCTTTCTAGCCTTGTGGACATGTTAAAGGAGGTAAAAATGGAAAGTAGCACGGTTACAAATGATAGCTTTGCTTAGTGAGGGGCATTCACCTAAAGAAGGATTTCAACATTTCTTAACTATGGATGTACTTGTTGAGTACATAATGCACAACTCTTATATGACTATTCAGAGTATATGTATTAACAAGTGCTTTGAAAATTTAGACAAGTTTTGCATTTTAATGGATGTTCATGTTTATTAATGAGAGTTTGCTTGGGTGAATTTGCCACCACCACTAGCCAGTTGAAGTTATAGAATGAGTAAGTCACTTTGTTCATGAACATGGCTTCACCTAAATACTTCAATTTCATGCAACAAATAATCTCACAGCTGCAGTTACCCATCTTCTACAAATTTGATTGTCAACCTTTGTGTTTTGCAAGGTTGTTTGATTAGATTAATGGGAAATCCCTTGTGCCATATCCAAAGGGGACCTTGTTTTGACCTCTCAAAAGGGGAAGCATGAGAGTGGGAAAAACAACAATAAGACATAGTTAGATAATGAGGAGTAAGGCAAATTTCCCACATGATTGAAACCATTTTATAAAAATGTCCCTAAGAAAAATAGTTAAGTACTGCTAGCATTGCCAAAAGTAGGGCACTTTGATGAATGTTATACAAAAGGCCAAGGGCATTCCACCCAAGTCATTACCCTCATACTCCATCTATAAACTCGAACACATTGCCCCTTCTCCAATCAAGAGGGCATCATGCTCTAGTACTTGGGGCTTATCCACCATGTGAACAAAGGTGCCCACATGAATCAGTGGAGACTCATAGCATCACATGGTTACAAGACCACCCTCTTAGCTAACACCCATCACTACACTCGAGGGATTGTCTAATTAGTCCACTACCCCTCCTATGGACTTTGGTGCTTAGGCACTCCTCATCTCCCTTAAGGATAGATAGGATGTGGCGTTGACTTCTCCTTCTGAGTTGCCATCTACATGTTTTGCCTATCCAGTAGTGGCCGAGCTCATTCCTAAGAGAGCTTATGATCTAGAGGATTGTGGAGAATTGTGCCTCACTTGATTCAAATGTATGTGACATTGATCAAGCTCTGACCTCACTTTATAGGTTTAGTAGGCATGCTATTTTTTCTCACATTTTTGCAGGATATTTCTACTCTTACCAGTATCCTAAATCTTTAGCATGCCTATCCTTTGGTAATGGGAACTCTTAATCTAACTTAAAAGAATCTAAATCATCTTTATTGAAGTAGAGGCATGCATATCCTATGGTTTGATATGGTATTTATCTTTATTGCTTATGTTTTAGTTAGGATGGGAGCATAGACTTGCATAGTTTGGTAGTTCTATATCAATTGCTCCTTTTTGGTCGAGTTGCACACATTTGGACTACTAGCATGTAGGCTTCTCCTCTTGAAGCTAAGGTATAGCCTTTCTTGAGACCCCCATGGAGGCTATCCATTTTCTTGGTTTTCAACTGGACACATACTTCACTCTTCTTCATTAGATGTTTCTCCTCTTCCCTTTGTGCATTGGCATGATGGGATGAGAGGGGTTGCTTTCTTATGTTTCCATCATCCAATTTAGAGAGGGGGAGATATCCTTGTCTTGATCTTAAAGGACATTGTTCATTATATTGGTAACTTCATGCATTTGTATTATCGTATGTTTGCATCTTGGTGATCATGCTTGTAAAAGGATGTTTAAGTAAGTGGATAATTCCCTTATGATTTTTCTAATTTAGTGGTTACCACTTGGGTTTCATTTTTGGGATCATAATTTTGGCAAGCTACAATTGCGCTATTCTATGGAAACATTTGAAGCATCGTGATGTTTTATGTATACTACACCAAAGTAATAGGAACAGTGAAACCATCGTGGCATGGGTGTGACCAACATGTTTGTTTGGTGCCCACCAACATGAACACGTGCAAAATCCTCGCAAGGTTGTTGTTGTGCCCATTATTTGCTCCCTCGAGAAGAGATGAAGCATGATTTGCAAACCTCTATGCACTGGGCATGACATGAGGCCTACTATGGCTCTACACAGCAAATTTTTGGATGCCTTGCACCCCTTATCAATCAAACACCTTAGGTGAACATCTCTGGGCTTTAAGTTAGCCACTCCCCAACTATTGGTTGATTAAGTTATTTTTTCTTAAAGGGCAACTATTTTGTGAGGCCCTTCCATATAGAATCTTGGAAGATAGACACTTTTGTTGTTGAGAGAGAAATATTTGTAGAATCAGATATTAGTTCTTAAAAGTTAGGTTGTTTGCCTCTTTCAATATGAGAGTCATGTGTACAATTCTTTCTCAAAGTTGCATTGCATTCTTGGAATTTTGTTCATTTGCTTTTGAGAAATAGATATTTTGTAAAAATGGAATCGAGATTTTGAAAGTATATTTTGCCGTTTGCGATTGTTGGGTTTTTTGAAGTCACTACATGTGGAGCGTGCGATTGGTTACGCATGAAAATGCGGTGCTTCTCTTTGCTTGTAAACATGAGAGCTTCGCAAGGACGCCAGCTAGTGCATATTGCCTTGATGCAAGCCTCTATGAAGAGTATGTTTTAAGCACAATGTTTTGGCAAGGGTCGACAGGCGGCTAGCTTACATAGCGGGGCGACGCAGGGCGGGTATATGAGTAGCTTGATGGAGCTCAGTCCTGCTCCTGGAATTCAGGGGGTTTGAGACATGTTATCGTCCCGGGTCCGACATACGGACGCCAGTGTAATTGTTTACTCTGCCTTGTTCCGGGGTGACTTGGCAAGGGTAAAATATTTCACCGTGCGTCCTTTAGCAACTAGTCTATGGTCGAGTTTATGTGAAGCGAAACCTTCGTCACCTTTCAAGGAGTCTCCTTACTCTTGTCTAGTATCGAGTTTCAGCGAAGTAGAACCTTCTGTCACCTTGAGCAAGTTAGCCTCCCTTCGCTTTCCATAAATTTTTTCTCGCAGAACAATCCGTAATCTGATCATCTCCGCGATAACTGTGGAAACTTGAGGAGGTAAGCACGGGCTTCTCAGGATTCTTCGAAGCTTTCTCCTTCTCACAGGAAAGAAACGACATATTTATGGCAAAATGTAATCATGATGCTGTGCATAAAGCTTGAGTTTGCATGGGAATTTTCGTGAGGCGTCGATGCAGAGTTTTGTTCTTTCTTTGTTTTGGCCTCTTTTACAAGCAATTAGGGTAAATGTGCGCGTTGAGGTAACTGTCCGGCATCTAAGCTTCCGCTCTATTCATAGAGAGATCTCTATATTTATGCCATAGCTTGTTTTAGGCTATTTCTCTTTGGAAAATGGCGAATTTTTTTGATCAACACGATAGAGACCTTGTTGCGTCTTTCATGTTCAGAATACTAGAAGCTTCTCGAACCTTTGTTTTTCAAATTCTGGATGTGTCTTCGCAGTTTCTATGATGTCTCCGAAGCGACATTTAGAATTTTCTGTTTCCATTGTGTCTCCGAAGCCACATTTAGAAATTATCCGCATGTTCTCGTTTCTTCGAAATCGTTAGCCTTGAGCATAGCCTTTAAAGAGCTTGTTTTTGTTATTTCCATTTAGGCACTAAAGCTAGACCTAAGCAGATAAGTAATTAGTTCATACAGGCAATAATCGATTGCTATCGATCTTCACTATCAGGTACGGTTGTAAGCAAATTAGTTGTGTGTCTTGCATTTTGTACATGGTTGGATTGAAGCATTCTTTTCTGCTGGAATTGCAGTCAAGTTTCGGGATAATTTTGTACTTTAATATTGTCTGATTAACCAGTTTGAAGTTTGTGAGTTTACAGTTACAACTTTCAAATTGCAAAAAAATTTGAAGCCGACTGCAGAACCGGTCTATTTTGAATGATATCACATTTATCTCCTTGTCTACCTGTTGAAGATGATCACATGCAACTTACCAGAGAACATGCAAAGCAGTTCAGGGTGGTAATTTACTTCATAAGTCATCAATAGACGTGCCATTTATACTTTCTAGATCCATGATTGAATTGATTGCGTGATTGCAACAGCATTTTAGATGCATCGTATGATCCTGACGCTTTGAAGGCGGTCTCTTTCTTGCCACCACAGTTCCAGTCTATTTTCGAGTTCAGGTATGTCATCATACATAAGTAGTGATAGAAGTTGTACGATACTGCACGTAACTGGATATTTTGGTTCTTCTTGATACAGATATCGTATCTAAAAACCACTTTCTAGGAATAGTGTAGTCCTAGTCGTTCTTAGCTCTCCTTATATTCTTCCTTAAAATGGCTATCCAGAAAGGAACCAGAGGTCCAATAACTCGCAAATAAGCTTTCCGTCAGAGACACTATGAAACATTATACCTTTGGGAGGTACATGTGGAAATTTGTCTGTTCCATTTACATTCTTTGGTCATCTGACCATAAAGGAGAAGCAAAACATAATGATGAAGTGATTGGGCTGAAAATGGACAATCCAAGGTAAGTAGGTATAGAGAGAGAGAGAGAGAGAGAGAGAGAGAGAGAGAGAGATTGATGGAGTGGAGACTGAGAGCGATGCAGGAAACGATGGCGGCTGCCCAGCCCCAGGCCTCCTGCCCCGCCGCTTCTTGCTCATGCCCTGTTGCCCTGCCTGTGGGTTTCCTGTAGCAGCCCGCTGCCCTGCCCGACAAGCAGACCTGTTGCCCGCTGAAGAGCAGACCTGTCCCGCTGTGGTTTCCTGCTCAGGCGGCGCCTCCTGTGGCAGCCCGCTGCCCAGTCTGACAACCGGACCTGTTGCCCTCTGAAGAACAGGCCTGTCCCGCAGCAGTTTCCTGTTCAGGCCCTGTCACTCTACTTGCACACGTCCCGTCGAAATGGACCTTCCATTCTGCGAATGCCCACTGGTTTCGCCTGCCGTGCTGGCCTGCAGTCCTACTGATCGTGTTCGTCCTGCTCAGCTTAGGCACCGCGCTGTAGAACACCCTGATTTGACCGTTTTTTGCCAGCAAAAGGAGAAGCGGCCTGTTACACCCAGGTTGCCACACAGCGAGAGTGAGAGCATGAGCGAGCAAGGGCAAGAGGCCTCGTGTTCCCTGCCTGTGGACGTGCCCTCTCTGCCCAGCGGGCATCTGTTCCTGTGTGCGCGCTGCCTAAGCCCCGTCATCAGTCCAGTGCAGGGTCCGTTCTGGCCGAGAGTGAGAGACAGAGGCCTGCACTGTTTCTGCCTCCCGTGGGCTCCTGGCTCGGCCTCTGACCGGCACACATAGTGTTATAACATGGCTGGTTTGGATATGGCTTCTATAGACCAAACGGTGGCAGCCCTTGGTCCGGATTCTGATACAGAGGAACCAGAGGATATGGTTCCTTGCATAGAGGAGATGCCCCCTGGTCCTGACTTCTAGCCTGCGGGCAAACGCACCAAGCATACTTTGGAAGAGACAATGGATCATCAGGATCGTTCTTATGCTCAGGTTGCCTCTGATTCTGTGGACTCTCAAGATGTTGACTGGGAGCATTTGCTGGATTTTGCCAACACTCTGCTTGGCGATTATGTTCAACATAATCAGGAAACGTTTTCTGACTCTGGAACTGAAGATGTTCTGGAAGCCACTGTGGACCCGAAAAATGTATTGCGCTCTTTTTCAGCCTTTTATGAACGTGCTGTTATACTCTTCTTCACTGGTAGGATCCCAGTGCTTTCCCGTATTCGCCAGTGGCTGCACAGTCTGCTATAAGGGGAGTGTGTTGAAGAGATTTTTGTTGGACCCCGAGGCTTTTATGAGGTGCTGTTGAAATCTGAGAAGCATTGTGCTGATCTTCTCTTTAAATTGCCATTGTTCTTTGATCGCCGTTTGGTCTATGTTGTGCCATGGCGCCCAATGGCAGATTTTCACCACCTGCTTCAACGTGAATGCCCGGTGTGGGTTGAAGTGGAAAATTGTCCGGCTGTCTATTGGCCAATGTTAAAGGATGCCATGGCTGTGGTGGGCACTGTTCTGGTCCCCCTGAGCCTCAGAGCCATGAATCATAACCGTTTGTGTATGTTATGGGACATTGCTAGGAAAAGCCCGGCTTGGTTACGTCTTAATTGCTCTGGCATGCATCCTTTGCATTTTCGTTTTGAAATGGGGTAACTTTTCAGGGCATTGCTTTTCATGTGGGAAATTGGGGTATTTTATGGCCAAATGCCCAGAGAAGCTACCGACTTCAGATGCTGAGCATGTTGTGCTGCCCATAGAAGATATGGTGCTTGATGCTCCGTCGCTGGATGCAACCCAGCCACCTAAAGTTTTGGATAAAGGTAAACAACATGTTTCGGGTTTGGATTCCCATGGCAATGATTGGGTAGATGTACGTGCAAAAAAAGGTAAAAGGTTTGATGCTGGCATGGTGGATACTGTGCCTATTGCCTCACAAGATTCCATGCGCACTTATATGCGCAGGAAAGAAATGTTGTCTTTAGAGCACACTGCTTCTGCTATAGTTTCCTCTGCTTCCCGTCATCAGCCTCCCAAGAAAGTGTATACAGATGGTCCAAGGGGTCCACCTGCTAAGTTGGCTTTTGATACTAGAGGTAACGTGATTACCCCATGGGATTGTCGTTATCCCCGTTCCATCCCTAAGACAGCGGATATACTGTCTACCTCCAAATTTGCCCGTCAGAACTCTTTTGCCGTGTTAGCTGATTTTTTGGATGAGGGAGCCTTGGACATTCTATCAAAAAAGGTTAAATCGAGGCAAGCTGTGCCTCATACCTGATTTTCTTTTTGAATACACATGAAGATAGCCACGTGGAATGTGCGAGGCATTTGTTCTCGCCATAAGCAACATGCCATATGGACTGTATTGCATGAGAATCAGTGGGATGTCTTGTGTGCTGTTGAGCACAAGAGTCACGGTGAAGCAGGAAAAGTTGTGGTGTCACAAGACTGTGACAACTATTACCTTTTTGTCGATTTCTTTATTACATATTTTATTTGGTTTTTCTTTTTGGAAGGAGCCCTCTTGAAATCTAAACGCCTGAGTTGCATGGCCAGTATGTGAAACGGACAGGAATGTCTAGTGAGTCAAGGCTAGACAGTTAAGGTCCAGTACAAGTCTGGAAGAGACTGATGGCACTGTAGATTGACAAGCTTGGAAGAGACTTGTGAAAGTGTATATGGACAAGTGTGTTGAAGAACTAGCCTGGAAGAGACTAGTCCAAAGTGAAGATGGACAAATCTTCAAGAGATTAGTCCATGTGGGGTCATCAGTGGAAATTCACTTTCAGTTGAGCTACATTACAAATTTGGATGTAGCCATAGTCTGCAAAGATGGTTAGAAGACTAGTGGGGATGCAATGGAAGCAACTCCTAAAATTTAGGGAGTTACTATTTTTAGACCCCAGAATTTGTTCACGCCATTATCTTCGTTTTTGTACGAGGATTAATTCTCTGGTCGGTATCGAGGTCAAATTTTGAACCGAGGATGGAGAGTTTTAGACCGAAAGGTTTAAACAGGAAAATTGTTACATGTATGCCATGTGTCACAATTTGGGCATAAATTCCCAAAAGAGAGAGAGAGGGCAGCACAAAAACGAGTTTCAATGCATGGGGGGCTCATTTTTGTGAAAGGGAGATGGATTGCTGCAGATGGAGAGCTCTTGAGAGCTGGTCTACCTTGTCTATGATGCACAGAGGCTTGAGCTTGCTTCCTACTCTCTCTCTTTCTCTCCCTGACAGTATGGTTATGCTACAGAATCAAGGGCCTTTCTTCTGATTCAGGTACAACTGTGTGGAATATGCTGTTTTTGCATGAGGCAAGAGCCTCTTTTCTCCAGGAACAGGAGCAGTTGTTTGCTGCCCACAAGCAGGAACAGGTGAGGGCGGTAACCTCACCAAGCAAGTGTCTGAAACAACATTAAATCAGTTCTGATTCTGGACTGTTCAGAGGTTATTTCAGAGCCCAATTGATGTCAAAATCAAGGGGCACTTGGTCCAGATGATGCAGGACAGTGCAGGGAACAATATGAGCTGAGAACAGGTGTCAGAACAGGTCTGAACCAGTAATTACAGTGGGCTGAACAGTACAGGTAATAGTATGAGTTGTAAACAGGTTTCAGAACAGGTCTGAACCAGTAAATACAGCAGGTTGAAATGGTCAATTCTGCACTCCAACCAGAAGATTCAGACTTGGCAGGGTTTCCCCTCCTGGTCAACTTGATTTGGGTTAGTAATTGTACTGTTATGCTATCAAATTTCACCCAGAATAGGTGAAAGACAGCCCATTGTACTTTCTCTTTTCTAAAGATAAAGAAATACCGCAAGGGCCGCCTAACTTAGGGGCCAACAGGGTGTCTGTGTGGCAACAGGAGCATTCTAGCTTCCTGTATTTCTTCTTGATTTTGTGTCTTTAAGTTCAGGTAAAGTGGGCGATTGTTAAATTGGGTGAAAGCATTTATCTATTTTGGTTGTACACTACCGCCCTTCCCAGTGAACAGGCCGGTTATATGGTTCCATTGCCGGGATCGAATCACTTTTTCCCTAAAGAGTGAGCCAGGGTTTGTTTGGGTGTAAGACACAGAATTGTGCATTATGGCTGATAGAAAGGAAGACACCAGAGAGGAAGCGTCTTCATCACAGGAGATTCCTATTGTTCATGAGGCGGGAGAGTCTTCTAGACCTCCACAGTTTGTTACTCCTCCTGTTATGGTTGAGCCACAAGTTCTTACTGCTTTTTCTATGGATGAAGACATTTTCAAGACTCAGTTAGTTGCTGCTGTGAGTACGTTTACTCAAGTGATGCAGAATCCAAGGTTTTTGGCATTTTTGCAGCCCTCCCTTCCTTTACAGCAAGTTGGGCAACCTGCAAAGATTTCGGATCCAGTAGAGGTCCAGGATAAGGGTAAGCATGTTGCAGATTCAGTGGAAACACCAAGGCAGCTTGTGGAGTCAATGGAGACTCCAAGATTGGTTCCGACTGTCCAGGAATAGGTGGCAAAAACACTAGTTACACAGGCATTGCCAGTTCAGCCTGCCATTTTACAGCAGCCAAATGTTGGCCTAAATGGACAGGGAAACAGTTTTCAGGCTTTACGACAGGTTTTCCCACCGACCTCTGTACATCCTGGGTACTTTGGAAGTGGATCTGTATTTCAGAGTATGGCTGGTTATGCACATGGAAACCAGATTTATGTACCAGGAACAGTGTTCGGGGGTACACAGGGTTTTATGCCAAACCCCATGTATGGCAATATAGGCATGCAGCCTGGATTTCAGGGAGTTCAGGGCAGTTTTGGCATGCCACAGGGCACTTTTGGCATGGCTGGTTATCAAAATCAGCAAGCAAGTATTGTGTCTATAAGCCCTGTAGTCAGTGGTCCGGCAACTTCCATGCCATCTGTTAGTGTTCCTATGTTACAGGCATATCCTACGGATCCTTTGATGGCTCATGAGAAGCCAAAGCCATAAAAGGAAGGTGGTGCAGCTGTACAGTTTGACATCTTTCGAGGATTTGATGATAGGACTAAGGCTCTCTCTTTCTTACAGCAATTTGATGCCGCATTTGCAAGAGGGAACTTTACAGAGCCTTCTAAGGTCCGGAAAGCTGCCACTTTTCTTAAGGACAATGCTAGTCAGTGGTGGAGTACACTATTGATGCAAGGACAGGCTCCTACCACTTGGACTTACTTTAAGCAAGTATTTGCTTCTGCTTGGTTGACCAATGAATTTGAGATCGATGTATCTAAATGCAAGGATCTAGAAGACTATAAGAAGAAGTTTTGGGAGGCTTTGCTTCTAGTCACTTCTTACAGGGTTGTGCCATTGACCGAGCAGATAGAGAAATATTGCTGTGGGCTGCCCAAGGAACTCCGGAATTATTGTACAAAGACAAAGGTCACCACTTTGACTCAGTTAATTGAGAATGCCACTAGAGGAAATGCATTATTGTTGGGATAGTCAAGTGGTTTTGGAGGCAGCATTAAACATGACAAATCTGAAAAATTTTCAGCAAAGAAGCCATTTGGTAAACAGGTTTCTCAGATTTCTCAAAGCATAGGTAAATCTTGGCAGTTCAAGAAGAAGCCAGCCAAGTTCTTTAGACAGCAGTCAAAGGACCAGAAGAAACCTTTTGTGCGCAAGTCTCTTGAAGAGAGAGGCTTTAATGGCTGAGAGGAAGTGCTTTATCTGTGAGCAAACTGGTCATATTGCGTCTAACTGTCCGGACAAGAATAAGAGATTAGCTGATGATGATAAAGAGGACAGGAAAGGAAAGAAGCCCAAACCTTCAGCAGGTTTAGTGCCAGATATGTTGGGAGACAAATCACACTTGGATGCTAATGAGCTCTGCAGAGCTTGGGGTAAAGTTAGGGATCAACATGTACTCATTTTCTTTGATTGTGGAGCTAAGGCAAACTTTATCTCACCAGAGTTGGCTTCTACTTTGGGCATCAGAGCAGATGAGATGGGCTACACAGCAGAGGCAGGGTTGGCATGTCCTGGCCATCAGAGTCTGTGACACCCATTCTTGGAAAGCTGCGTCTTCATGTACAGTCTTATGTTGATGCAGAAGAATTTTATATCATGCCACTTGAAGGCTGTGATGTCTTGTTGGGAATGCCATGGATGTTCAGAAAGCATGGTGTGATGGATGCCTTTAACAAGACACTGACTTTGGAACATAGGGGAAAGACTCATGTGCTTGATGTGAAGCTTAAAGGAGAGTCTGTACCTGTTGTATCGGCTTCTGTCATTACATCTGTAATAAAGAATCATCTTTCTGCGTACTTGATTTTTGCACGTGATGTCAAGGATAATGATGAGTCAAATTTTTCTATGTTAGATAGAGACAGGTTTGCTTTCTTGTCTTAGTTCAGTGATTGTTTTTCTGACTCATTACCATCACAGTTGCCACCAGAGAGGTCTGAGGATCATGCAATAGATTTGGTGCTAGGCAGTAGCCCACCAAATAGACCTCCATATAGGGTCAGTGCAGCCCAACAGAAAGAGATATTGAGCCAGGTGAATGAGCTGTTAGAGAAAGGGCTGATTCAGCCAAGTTCATCTCTCTTTTGCTCACCAGTGCTCTTAGTGCAGAAGAAGGATGGCTCTTGGCGCATGTGCATAGATTATCGTGCGTTGAACAAGAGTACCATCAAGAATAGGTTCCCCATTCCAAGGATTGACGACATCCTTGACTGTTTGGAAGGAGCGTTAATTTTCAGCAAGATAGATCTGAAGAGTGGATACCATCAGATCAGGATTAAGCAAGAGGATGTGCATAAGACTGCATTTAGGACCACGTTTGGTCTCTATGAGTTCTTGGTAATGCCATTTGGACTTACTAATGCTCCTGCTACGTTTAATCGAATGATGGACAGGATTTTTCGTCCATACAGGCAGTTTGTTGGTACATTCTTTGATGACATGATTGTCTTTTCAAAGAATGAACAGGAGCATAGAGAACACTTGAAAGCAGTCTTTGATGAGCTTTGCAGTAATAGGTTGCTTATCAATGGCAAGAAGAGCGAGTTCTTCTTGGAAGAAATCCAATTCCTGGGGCACATAGTGTCAAAGGATGGTGTCCGAATGGATCCTGCTAAGGTTGAAGCAATTAGAACATGGCCAGATCTGAAGACTGTCCATGATGTTAGAAGCTTCTTGGGTTTGTGTTCTTATTACAGGAGGTTCATTTGCAATTTTGTAGAGATTGCTTCACCTTTACATGCTTTATAGAAGAAAGGAATCCCTTTCCAATGGACACAGAAAGAGATTTCAGCTTTTAATCTTCTTAAAGAAAAGATGACTTCTAGTCCAGTGATCATTCTGCCAGATCTTAGGAAGTCATTTGTTGTCCAGTGTGACGCCTGTGGCAATAGCATTGGTGCAGTGTTAATGCAAGATGGCTGGGTAGTGGCTTATGAAAGTAGAATCTTGCGAGGGCCAGAGAAGACTATGCAGGTCTATGAGAAAGAATTGCTGGCTGTGATTCATGCGCTTTCTTGTTGGAAACACTACCTACTTGGGGCAGATTTTGTTGTCCAAATAGATCATCAGACATTGCGTTATTTCTTAACTCAGACTAAGCTGTTAGAAAAGCATATGCGTTGGGCAAACTTTTTGTCAATGTTTCATTTTCAGATTATGCATGTGGAAGGCAAAAAGAATGTTGTGGCTGATGCTTTGTCAAGGAAGCCACAAATTTCAGTTGTGTCAATTTCTTATCATCATGAGCTTGATGATATGAAGGAACAGTATGTTGATGATGAAGATTTTGCAAGGATCTTTGATTAGCTTGTCAATGGACAACATCATGAGCATTATCTTCTCAAGGATGGTTTCATGTTGATGCATGGTAGACTATGTGTGACTATGCCTTTGAGACGGAAAGTTATGATAGAGAGTCATTCTCCACCGTATGTAGGGCATCGTGGTATTGATGCAACGGTCAAAGCAGTAGAGACATTCTTTTATTGGCCTACTTTGAGAAGAGACGTGGATGCTTTTGTGCGGCAGTGTTTGATTTGCCAGAAGGTCAAGTTTGACAGGCAAAAAGCACCAGGGCTTTTACAGCCATTGCCTATTCCAGATAAACCATGGGAAAGCATAGCTATGGATTTTATCTTTGATCTCCCAAGGACACAGACGGGAAATGATGGGATATGGACTATTATTTGCAGGTTTAGCAAACAGGCTCATTTCATTCCTGTCAGGAAGAAGATAAAACCAGATCAAATGGCATGTTTGTTTATGTGCAATGTCTTCAAGTACCATGGTATGCCATAGTCTATTGTCAGTGACCGTGATCCACGGATGACAAGTCTATTCTGGAGAGGCATATTTGAGAACATGGGCACAACGCTTAAGTTCTCATCGTCATTTTATCCATAGACTGATGGACAGCCAGAAGAGGCAAATTCTACTGTCTTGGATCTGCTTAAGTGCTATGTGTCAGAGCACAAGTCAAGGTGGGAGCAGTATTTGCCTTTGGTCGAGTATGCATACAATAATACTGTGCATTCGTCAACAGGCAAAGCCCCTTTTGAAATTGTTGAAGGTGGTAAAAAGGTTCCTCCCATTTTGCATACAAAGGATAAGATCTTTCAGGCAGATTAGTATGTGCAGAGTATGGGGGAAATGTATCAGAAAGTTAAGCATGCCCTTGAAAGGACTCAGGCAAAGCAAAAGAAAGCTGTTGATCATCACCGTCGTGAATTGTTGTTTTCACTTGGTGTTGGGTACTGTTGCGGTTTGAAAAGGCACGCTTAAAGAAGTGGAAAGGCAAGGAAAGTCTTTTCACTAAGCTTAGTATGCGATACTATGGGCCTTTTCAAGTAACAGAGAAGATTAGTGATGTCAGTTATAAGCTGAAATTACTTGACAATTGGAAGATTCATAATGCTTTCCATGTAAGTCTTCTTAGACCCTATGTGGGTGATGTGCCAGAAGATATGCCAGCTGAGGAACAGCCCGAAGTTGAGGAACTTGATGAAATTCTTGTTCCAGAACAGGTATTGGCACACAAGGAAAGGAAAGTGAAAGGCAAGGTTGCTAGAAGGTACTTGGTTAAGTTCAAGAACTATCCAGCTATAGATGCTAAGTGGATGGACGAAGGTGAACTTGCAGAGTCACCTAATGTGTTGGAACTTTACCTTGAAGCATTTCGCTTGCAACCTACCTTGACCTCTTGTATGTCTAAGCTGAAATAGATTGTCAAAGTGACAATTTCTTAAGAAAAAAATTATGTACAGAAATAGATTTTGTACAGGTTAACACTTATTGTGTCCATATGGTTTTCTCAGTGCTAAAGAAGTAAGTATTGCTTGCAAGAATACAATTTTTACTTCTATTGAATTGAATACATGTTGTAACAATGGTTACTCGATCGGGCATGTATTCTGTGAATTGACTCAGTGGGGATATCATTTTGATGTACCGGCCACTAGATCTCTAGTCAGGGTGTTGTGGAGTCATCAAATGAGAATCTGCCACTATGGGGATATCATTGTGGTGTATCGGCCACTATATCTGGAAACAGTGATGTGGAGTCACATGATGATAGTCTACCATGTTTCACAGTTAGAACATACATGTGTTAACAGTGTGTTCAGTACATAATGTTGACTGATAGCATGTATGTGTTGTACATGTGCTGCTAAGTGTAAGTTCACTGGGTTAGCTGGAAGCATGTATGACATTCATGCAAACGAGGACGTTTGCGATTTCGAGAGGGAGGTATGTCACAAGACTGTGACAATTATTACCTTTTTGTTGATTTCTTTATTACATATTTTATTTGGTTTTTCTTTTTGGAAGGATTCCTCTTGAAATCTAAACGCTTGAGTTGCATGGCCAGTATGTGAAACGGACAGGAATGTCTAGTGAGTCAAGACTGGACAGTTAAGGTCTAGTACAAGTCTGGAAGAGACTGATGGCACTGTAGATTGACAAGCCTGGAAGAGACTTGTGAAAGTGTATATGGACAAGTGTGTTGAAGAACTAGCCTGGAAGAGACTAGTCCAAAGTGAAGATGGACAAATCTTCAAGAGATTAGTCCATGTGGGGTTATCAGTGGAAATTCACTTTCAGTTGAGTTACATTACAGATTTGGATGTAGCCATAGTCTGCAAAGATGGTCAGAAGACTAGTGGGGATGCAATGGAAGCAACTCCTAAAATTTAGGGAGTTACTATTTTTAGACCCCAGAATCTGTTCATGTCATTATCTTCGTTTTTGTACGAGGATTAATCCTCTGGTCTGTGCCGAGGTCAAATTTTGAACCGAGGATGAGAATTTTAGACCGAAAGGTTTAAACAGGAAAATTGTTACATGTATGCCATGTGTCACAATTTGGGCATAAATTCCCAAAAGAGAGAGAGAGGGCAGCATAAAAATGAGTTTCAATGCACGGGGGGCTCATTTTTGTGAAAGGGAGATGGATTGCTGCAGATGGAGAGCTCTTGAGAGCTGGTCTACCTTGTCTATGATGCACAGAGGCTTGAGCTTGCTTCCTACTCTCTCTCTTTCTCTCCCTTACAGTATGGTTATGCTGCAGAATCAAGGGCCTTTCTTCTGATTCAGGTACAGCTGTGTGGAATATGCTGTTTTTGCATGAGGCAAGAGCCTCTTTTCTCCATGAACAGGAGCAGTTGTTTGCTGCCCACAAGCAGGAACAGGTGAGGGTGGTAACCTCACCAAGCAAGTGTCTGAAACAACATTAAATCAGTTGTGATTCTGGACTGTTCAGAGGTTATTTTAGAGCCCAATTGATGTCAGAATCAAGGGGCACTTGGCCCAGATAATGCAGGACAGTGCAGGGAATAATATGAGCTGAGAACAGGTGTCAGAGCAGGTCTGAACCAGTAATTACAATGGGCTGAACAGTACAGGGAATAGTATGAGTTGTAAACAAGTTTCAGAACAGGTCTGAACCAGTAAATACAGCAAGTTGAAATGGTCAATTCTGCACTCCAACCAGAAGATTCAGACTTGGGCAGAGTTTCCCCTCCTGGTCAACTTGATTTGGGTCAGTAATTGTACTGTTATGCTGTCAAATTTCACCCCAGAATAGGTGAAAGACAGCCCATTGTACTTTCTCTTTCCTAAAGATAAAGAAATACCGCAAGGGGCGCCTAACTTAGGGGCCAATAGGGTGTTTGTGTGGCAACAGGAGCATTCTAGCTTCTTGTATTTCTTCTTGATTCTTTGTCTATAAGTTCAGGTAAAGTGGGCGACTGTTAAATTGGGTGAAAGCATTTATCTATTTTGGTTGTACACTACCGCCCTTCCCAGTGAACAGGCCGGTTATATGTGGATTGCCATGGGTTTCGTTTGTTCTATGCAGGGACACAGGCCATGCATTATTCTGGTGTGCTCATGATTGTACATGAAAAATATCAGCCTATTCTTATTAAAAATGATGTACATGGCCGCTTTGTGGTGATTGAAGTTTTATTTGAAGGAGGTATCTTATGGTTACTTAGCCTCTATGCTTCGAATGATCCTTTATCTCACCGGGATCTTTGGAATACTTTGCAAACCTCCTTGTCACTTGGCAGACGGGGTGTTTTGATGGGGGATTTTAATATGTGTGTTGATTCTTCACAATCCACATCAGAGCATTTGGTAATAAACTCTCCGGAAAGTCGTGTGTGGAATGCGTTGGCTCTTGCCGTTTTTAAGCAAGATCTCTGGTCTTGGCTACACCCTTCTTCTACAGGGTTTACTTTCCATTCTGCGTAGTATGCAACTACATGGTCGCGGTTGGACCGCATGTACATCTTGCAGAATGATGATTTTCTTCCTGAGATGCTCGAAATGAAAGTGTTGCAGCAATATACCTTGTTGGACCATTTACCTCTACAGCTTGAGATGCTTGCACAACCCATTGCACCTTTTAAGCAATTTCTGGATAGACTCCCTTTGCGTTTCAACTCGTCTTATTTGAAGCATTCAATCTTTCAGGGCTACATGCAGCAATTGATTGATAGATTCTTATTGGACTTCTCCTCTGAGGGCAATACTTCGTTTGAACGATTGCTCTCTAATGTGCAGCGGGTTGTTCTGCAGTATGGGATCCATCATGCCTCTCTTTGTCGGCGGCATCGACAAGCTGCAGAGGAATTACTGGCTTTGGTTCGTTCTCTGCTAGTGGACACTCCAGATGATGTATTTTTGCTGTCACTGGCGATGCGTTTGGCTGATCTTATTAAAGAGTTTCAGTTGAAATCTTATCAGCAGGCCAAATTGCAACATCTGACGGAGAATTTGCAAGATAGTACTTGTCAGACTCATAAGTTCTTTTGAGCTCTCCATGCCTCTCCTGCTCAAGAGAATATGACTAGACTCCAGGATGCAGGTCAAATGGCCGTTGATCCGCAGACTATTGTGAATATGTGTAGGAATTATTTTCTCGACCTACTTGGTTCCACTCCTTCTTCAAACCAAATTACTCATGCCCGCTTAGTTTTCTATAATCTGGTCTACAATTAGGTTCCACAGGACATGCAAGCTACTTTGGAGTCAGATATTCGTGAGGCGGAGGTTATGGATGTTTTGTTACACTTGCCCAAGGATAAAAGTCCTGGCTGGGATGGTCTCACCAATGAGTTCTTTGGGGTTTTTGCTACCCAACTGGTGAAACCATTGACGGCTTTGTTTCAGCAGGTGTGGGAAACAGGGTTCATGCCTTCCTCATAGAAAGAAGGACTTATTAAACTGCTTCCAAAAGTTTCTTCGCCATCTATGTTGAAACATTGGCGACCAATTTCTTTGATGGGTTCTATATATAAAATCTTTTCCAAACTAATTGCGAATCGGCTCCATAAGTATCTTCTTGCCATTGTGCATCCTCTCTAATATGGTTTCATTAAGGGCCGAAACATTCTGCACAATGTATTAAATGCGCAACTGGCTATTGACTATGCAAGGCATTCTAATCAGGAGGTAGTGTTGATTCAATTGGACTTGGAAAAGGCTTTTGATTATCTGGACCGGTCTTTCATTGCAGAACTTATGTCTACTATGGGCTTTGGTGCTCGGATGTCTCATCTGATCTATACCATTAGTGTTGCGGCTTCTTCGCATGACTCTGCGGCTTCTTCGCGAGTCATGCTGAATGGAGGTGTTACCGAGCCATTTGTCCTTGCCCGCTCTATGAGGCAGGGTTGCCCTTTGAGTCCTCTCTTCTTTGCCCTTGTGACTCATCCAGTTCTTTCGATGTTATCTCATATGGCAGCTTCTACTCAGTTGGTTGGATTGTTTCTTCCTTCTGGACAGCACTTCATTAGTCAATCCTTGGCTGATGACAGCTTTATGATTCTGCGTGTGGATAAGGATAATCTTTGCAAAGCATTAGATGTTTGGACTCTCTTTGGTCAGGCTTCTGGTCTTCGCATCAATGCTTTGAAATCGGCCATTCTCAGCTGCACGGAGTCGGATTTGCAGTCATTGGACTGGCAGGGAATGGTTGTTCCCCGTGGTTCCATTGTCAGGCATCTTGGGTATCCTTTGGGTGTTGATGTTCTGCCAAAGCAGCTTCTAGAGTGGATTTCACAGAAACTAGTGGCTAAGTTTCTGTATTGGAAATCACAGGCTTGGCCCTTCCATGTTCGCCTCAAAGTGGCTCAGACAATAATGTTGCCAATGCTCATATATTTCTTGCCATTGTTGCCCTGGACTACTACTACATTGAATGCTCTTACTCAGTCTATTCGTTTCATGTTATGGAAGAAGGATTCCTTGCATGCAGGCATTTCATGGATTTCTTGGTCGCATGCGTGCACCCCCAAACGCATGGGTGGTGGGGCGATTTTAGATGCCAAAACTCATATGCTGGCACTCCGTTGGTCTCTTTTTCGTGCCATGTGCTTGTATCATCACCCGTGGGTCGTTATAGCCCATTATTTTCTTGAGGATCATGGGCTTCTGCATGGTAATACCCAAATTCGGAGTTCTTGGTGGCATGTTCTTAATGCAGACTCTCGGTTTTCCAGTCCTTCATTATCTCTGCTTGCCCATTTGGTATATTCCTGGAGACTGGTCCTCCAGAAGGCTTAGTGGCATCCAACGGAGGATCGCTTGGCTACTAACTCTTTTCGACTGGAATTGTTGGGAGTATTGCGGGTACTTTCGTAGGAAGGCAAACATGAGCTTCGACCAAAATTTAACTGCATGGCACGTTTGGGCTTGACTTCAGTCGTCGCAGATGCCACCCTTGCCAGTCGCGATGTGTTGATATCGTTTCGTACAGCCAGGAGGCTTTTCAGGATCCCTCGTGGATACAGGGATTTATGGGGACAGCTTTTGATGGTGCTCCAGAGCAGACAACCCTTTTCTGCCCTTGCTTCGGATCGTCCCTGGTAGGACTGGGACCTTGCAGGCCGGCTGAATTTAGAAAAGGCTTCCACTAACCAGGTGTATCATCTTCTGATTAAAGATCATCAATGGCTGGTTACTAAAGCTAATACTCTATGGGGATTGCATAAATCCCGGTCATGGTGGAGGGTAACTGTGATGGAGGGCTGGTTGAATAAGACACCCTTCAAATATAAGGTCTTTCTTTGGAGGGTGATGATTGGTGGTCTTCCACTTGCTTCAGCCCTTTCCAAGCGTCGAATCTCCAACGGCAATTGTTTCTTTTGCACCACCAGTGTGGAATCGGCCCGTCATCGATTTATTTCTTGCCCTCTCGCTAAGAAAATCTGGTCATTCTTGTCAGCAGTTTGGTGAGCGGTGGTCGGTTTCTCGCTACGCCCGTTTGATTGGGTTTTTGTGAAGCCCAAATACCCCACACCGACATAGCCACATATGAAGATCTTGTTTCACTTTCTTAGATATTGGGGCTGTTGGCATAACTAGACCATTCGGAATGCTTTTCTTTTTGATTCCGCCTCTAATGTTCACGGGCATATTGCTAGGCTTAAAGGTCTCTTTCTTTGGCAGATAGACCTTATTCGGCACTCTGACTTGCTCCCTCGGGAGAACTTACTTCCCTGGCATATGGCAATTTCCTCTGCGTCTTTGCCATGACTTTTTGTAACTCTTTAGTCGTTTAGTTCTTGTAGAGAGACAGAGAGTTTTTACACTCTTCTTTGTAACTCAGGATGAAAGATACAGAGAGTTTAATTCTTTCTGCCATCGTGTATCTTGCAATCATGTTAACTTGTACCTTTTTTGTAATTAATACAATTACCTTTTACGAGAGAGAGAGAGAGAGAGAGAGAGAGAGAGATGGCGATGGCGGATCAGACTAGCCCTGTACTGCAGGCGCGCTTCCCTGCCCTGTGCACAGCCTGAGATCTTCCCTCAGGCCTGTGCAGGTTCGTCGACTCAGCCCTGTGTGCAGAGAGAGAGAGAGAGAGGAACGGTGGACGCGATCTCCTGTCGGCGCTCGTGCTTCCCCTGACCAGTGGGCGTGTGAATTTGCTTCGCGTGCTGCCTGAGCTCCCCCATCTGTTCTGCGCAGGGTTTGTTTTAGCCCTACCTCAGTTTGCCTGCAATCTGTCGTCGACTTGAACTGCAAACAGTGCGGCTCTGTGACCTGACGTTCCAGTGGTGCCCTGTTCTACGTCCATGCAATAGGGTCTGTTTCAGCCTTCAGCGAGCCCTACCCCTGCACGCCTGTATTCTGTCGTTGGTGAACACTCCTGCTCTGTGACCTATGGTTTGTATGGCTCCCTGATTTGCTCCTGAGGCACGGACGCTGCATAGGGACAAGGGACAGATCTGCCCTGCCTCTGCGTGGACAGCCCTCACGTACCTAGGCAGCAACAGACCTGCTGTCTGGGCAGTCTTCAGTGCACTCTCTGAGCGCTCTTATACAGGCAGGTAACGGCAGCACCATATTCAGACAGAAACGACGGATCTGCGCTTGGACTGAGGATTTCTGATGAGCAGAGCCTGCGGAGCGGTCATTCTTCTATTGCACATGCAATCTGCCCCTGTGCACCGATAAAGAGAGCAGATCTGCCCCCGTACACAGAGAGAGAGAGAGAGAGAGAGAGAGAGAGAGAGAGAGAGAGAGAGAGAGATAACCCTGCCGTCACCTGTCCGCGTGAGCTGCTCCCTGCCTGAGTTCTCCCCTCAGGCGTCTGCCGGGTCTGTTTTGCCCCATCGCCACAGTGTTACGCGCTGGTCGTCCTGTGACTACCCCGTCGACCCCTACTGCTCGCTGGCTGCGACCTTCCTTCTGGGGTCGCCCTGGTTCGAGAGAGAGAGAGACAGCGAAAGTGCGACCCTGCGCCTGCGGGTGTGCTGCTTGTGTGACGAAGGCCTGCGTGCGTAACACTGCACCCCTGTGGGACTGTGACCTGTGAGCCACCCGTTTGCATCTCAGCTGCCTGCCGCCTGTTCCTGCAGCGATTGGCAGAGAGAGAGAGAGAGAGTTCTTGGCAGCGAGAGAGAGAGAGAGAGAGAGAGAGAGAGAGAGAGAGAGAGAGATGGCTGGTTTGGATCTGGATTTCATAGACCAAACGGTGGCAGCACTTGGCCCGGATTCTGATGCTGAGGAACCGGAGGATATGGTTCCGTGCACTGAAGAATTGCCCCCGGGTCCTGACATCGAGCCTGCGGGTAAACGTACCAAGCATACCCCGGAAGAGATAGGTGTTACTCAGGATCGTTCCTATGCGCAGGTTGCTTCGGATTCTGTGGACTCTCAGGAGGTGGACTGGGAGCATCTGTTGGAATTTGCCAACACTCTGCTTGGTGAATATGTTCAACATAATCAGGAAGCCTTCTCTGACTCTGCTCCAGACGATGTTCTGGAAGCTATCGTTGACCCAAAAACTGTCCTACGCTCCTTTTCGGTATTTTATGATCGCGCGGTGATACTCTTCTTCACTGGTCGCATCCCGCTGCTTTCCCGTATTCGCCAATGGCTGCAGAGTCTGCTACAAGGGGAATGTATTGAAGAGATTTTTGTTGGATCGTGAGGTTTTTTTGAGGTCCTCTTGAAAACAGAGACGCACCGTGCTGCTCTCCTGTCTAAACTGCCTTTGTGGCAGTCTCGAGATTACTTTCATGGGAAGACAAACATGAGCTCAGACCAAAATTCAACCGCATGGCTCTTTGATCGTCGGTTGGTTCATGTGGTTCCATGGCGCCTGATGGGCAGATTTCCAGCGCCTCCTGCAACGTGAATGCCCTGTGTGGGTAGAAGTGGAAAATTGTCCGGCTGTTTATTGGCCGCTCTTGAAGGATGCTATGGCTGCTGTGGGCACGGTTCTGGTCCCTCCCAGTCTCAGGGCTGTGAATCGCAACCGCTTGTGCATGTTATGGGATACTGCAAGGAAACGGCCTGCCTGGTTACGCCTCAATTGCTCTGGCATGCATCCGTTACACTTTCGTTTGAAATGGGGCAATTTTGCAGGCCATTACTTTTCCTGTGGACAGTTGGGGCACTTTATGGCTGAATGCCCAGAGCAACAACACGTTTCAGATGCGGGTCATGTTACTCCACCCATGGAAGATATGGTGTGTGATGCTCCGTCGCTGGATACTATCCACCCGCCCCAAGTTCTGGCCAAAGGTAAACAACAGGTTTCGGGTCTGGATTCCCGTGCCAGTGATTAGGTTGAAGTACGTGCCAAAAAAGGCAACAGGATTGGTGCTGGCATGGAGAGTACTGTGCCTACTACCTCACAAGATTCCATGCGAACATATATGCGCAGGAAGGAAATGAATTCTTTCGAGCGCTCTGCTCCTGCTATGGTTTCCTCAGCTCCCCGTCATCAGCCCGCCAGGAAAATGTATTCGGATCGTCTAAAGGGTCCACCTGCACAGCTGGCTTTTGATACCAGAGGCAACGTCATTACTCCGTGGGACCGTCGTTACCCATGTTCCAACCCCAAGCAAGCAGATATGCCGTCTACTTTCAAATCTGGTCCTCAGAACTCTTTTGCGGTGTTGGCGGATTTCTTGGATGAGGGAGTCCTGGACATTCTCGCTGACAAAATCAAATCGAGGCAAGCTGTGCCTCGTACCTGATTGTGTTTTGTATACACATGAAAATAGCCACATGGAATGTGCGAGGAATTTGTTCTCGCCACAAGCAACATGCCATGTGGACTGCATTGTATGAGAATCAGTGGAATGTCTTGTGCGCTGTTGAGCACAAGAGTCACGGTGACGCCGGTAAAGTTGTGGATTGCCATGGCTTTCGTTTGTTCTATGCAGGAACACCGGCCATGCATTATTCGGGTGTGCTCATGATTGTACATGCCAAATATCAGCCTGTTCTTATTAAAAATGATGTTCATGGCCGCTTTTTGGTGGTTGAAATCTTATTCGAAGGGGAAATCCTATGGTTACTTGGCCTTTATGCTCCGAATGATTCGTTATCTCGCCGGGAGCTTTGGCAGACTTTGCAAACTTCCTTGTCACTTGGCAGACGGGGCTTCTTCATGGGGGATTTCAATATGTGTGTTGATTCTTCCCAGTCTACATCGGAGCACTCGGTCATGGATGTGCCGGAAAGTCGTATGTGGCAAGAGTTGGCTCTTGCTGTTCTTAAGCAAGATCTTTGGTCCTGGCTACACCCATCTTCTCTAGGCTTTACTTTCCATTCGGCCCAGTATGCCACAACATGGTCGCGGTTGGACCGTATATATATCATGCAGAATGATGATTTTCTGCCTGAGATGCTCGAAATAAAAGTGTTGCAGCAATATGTCTTGTCGGACCATTTCCCTCTGCAGTTCGAGTTGCTTGCACAACCCATTGCCCCTTTCAAGCAATTTCTGGAGAGACTCCCTTTGCGTTTCAACTCGTCCTACTTAAAGCATACAATTTTTCAGGGCTATATGCAGCAATTACTTGACAGATTCTTCTTGGACTTTTCCTCTCAGGGCACTGCGTCATTTGAAAGATTGCTCTCTAATGTGCAGCGGGTTGCTCGGCAATATGGGATCTATCATGCCTCTCTTTGTTGGCGCCGTCGACAGGCAGCGGAGGACCTGCTGGTTTTGGTTCGCTCCCTGCTGGTGGACACTCCGGATGATGCATTTCTGCTTGCACTGGCCATGCGGGTGGCCGATCTTATTAAAGAATTCCAGTTAAAATCGTATCAGCAGGCCAAATTGCAACATCTGACAGAGACTTTGCAAGATAGTGCATGTCAGACCCATAAGTTCTTTCGAGCTCTCCATGCCTCTCCTGCTTGAGAGAATATGACCAGACTCGAGGATGCACAAGGCCACCTTATCCTGGATCCACAGACTATTGTGCATATGTGCAGGAATTATTTCCGTGACCTTCTCGGTTCCGCTTCTCCACCTTCAGCCCAAATTACTCAGGCCCGTTCGGTTTTTTATGACCTGGTCCGCAATCAGCTTCCGCAGGACATGCAAGCTACTCTGGAGTCAGATATTGGTGAAGTAGAGGTTATGGATGTCTTGTTACACTTGCCCAAAGATAAAAGTCCGGGTTGGGATGGTCTCACCAATGAGTTCTTTGAAGCTTTCGCTACCCAACTGGCGAAACCATTGCAGGCTTTGTTTCAGCAGGTGTGGGAAACGGGGATCATGCCTCCCTCATGGAAACAAGGACTTATTAAACTGCTTCCAAAAGTTCCTTCGCCATCTAAGTTGACACAGTGGCGCCCAATTTCTTTGATGGGTTCAATGTACAAAATCTTCTCCAAAGTAATGGCGAATCGGCTCCATAAGCATCTCCCTGCCCTTGTGCACCCTCTCCAGTATGGTTTCATTAAGGGCCGAAATATTCTACACAATGTTTTGAATGCCCAATTGGCCATTGATTATGCCCGACATTCTAATCAGGAGGTGATACTGATTCAACTGGACCTGGAAAAGGCTTTTGACTATCTGGACTGGTCTTTCTTGCTGACCTTATGTCTGCTATGGGCTTTGGTGCTCGGATGTCTCGTCTGATCTACACCATTAGTGCTGCGGTGTCTTCGCGAGTCATGCTGAACGGAGGTGTTACTGAGCCATTTGTCCTTGCCCGTTCTGTCTGACAGGGGTGCCCTTTGAGCCCTTTATTCTTTGCCCTTGCGACACATCCAGTTCTTTCCATGTTATCACATATGGCCGTCTCTTCCCAGTTGGCCGGGCTGTCGCTTCCTACAGGACAACACTTCATTGGCCAATCCCTGGCGGATGATACTTTTATGATTTTGCGTGCGGACAAGGATAACCTTCGAAAAGCATTGGATGTTTGGGGTCTCTTTGGTCACGCGTCAGGCCTTCGTATCAATGCGCTCAAATCAGCCATTCTAAGCTGCACGGAGTCGGATTTGCAGTCCTTGGACTGGCAGGGTCTAGTTGTTCCTCGAGGTTCCATTGTCAGGCATCTTGGATACCCTTTGGGTGTTGATGTTCCCCCAAAGCAGCTTCTGCAGTGGATTTCTTAGAAAATGGTGGCCAAGTTTATGTATTGGAAGTCTCAGGCCTGGCCCTTTCATGTTCGCCTCAAAGTAGCCCAGATAATTATGTTGCCAATGCTCACATATTTCTTGCCATTGTTGCCCTGGACTCCTACGACTCTGAATGCTCTCACTCAGTCTATTCGCTTCATGCTATGGAAGAAGGACTCATTGCATGCATGTATTTCCTGGATCTCGTGGTCGCATGCGTGCACCCCCAAACGCATGGGTGGCGGAGCTATTTTAGATGCCCAAACTCACATGCAGGCACTTCGTTGGTCCCTTTTCCGCGCCATGTGCTCCGATGATCATCATCCGTGGGTCGCTATCGCCTGTTATTTCCTCGAGGGCCATGGGCTTTGGCATGGCAATACCCAACTCCGGAGTTCTTGGTGGCACGTTCTTAATGCTGATTCGCGGTTTTCCAGTTCTTCTTCTTCGTTGCTTACTCATTTGGTGTGTTCCTGGAAACACGTCCTTCAAAAGGCTCAGTGGCACCCAACGGAGGATCGCTTGGCTAATAACTCTTTTCAATTGGAATTACTGGCAGTCTCGCGTTTACTTTCGTGGGAAGGTAAACATGAGCTTAGACCACAATTCAACCGGATGGCACGTTTGGGCTTGTCTTCAGTTGCGGATGCCACCCTTGCCAGTCGCAATGTGCTTATATCGTTTCGTACTGCTAGGAGGCTTTTCAGGATCCCTCGTGGATATAGGCCTTTATGGGAACAGCTTTTGACGGTGCTCCAGAGCAGAAAACCCTTTCCTGCTCTTGCTTCGGATCAGCCCTAGCAGGATTGGGACCTACAAGGCCGGCTGCATTTGAGCAAAGCTTCTGCTAACCAAGTGTATCATCTCCTGATTAAAGATAATCAATGGCTAGTTACTAAAGCGAATGCTTTATGGGGATTGCGTAAATCCCGGTCATGGTGGAGGGCAACTGTGATGGAGGGCTGGGCCAACAAGACACCCTTTAAATACAAAGTCTTTCTTTGGAGAGTGATGATTGGGGGTCTTCCGCTTGCTTCGGCTCTTTCCAAGCGACGAATCTCCAATGGCACCTGTTTCTTTTGCACCACTACTATGGAATCCGCCCGCCACCGATTTATTTCTTGCCCCGTCGCTAAGAAAGTCTGGTTATTTTTGTCGGCCGTTTGGCGAGGGGTGGTTGGTATCATACTGCGCCCCTTTGATTGGGTTTTGGGCCAGCCCAAATACCCTACTCCCGCACAGCCACATATGAAGCTCATGTATCACTTTCTTCGATACTGGGGCTGTTGGCATAACTGGACCATTCGGAATGCTTTTCTGTTTCACTCCGCCCATAATGTTCAGCGGCATATTGTGAGGCTTAAGGGCCTCTTGTATTGGCAGTTAGCTCTTCTCCATCGTTCTGATTTGCTCTCTACGGAGGACTTCCGTCCTTGGCATATGGCAATTTCCTCCGCATCCTTGCCATGACATTGTAACATGTAGTACTTAGCACCTCTTCACATGATGGCTTGGATTGTCGTCATGTATCTTGTAATCAAGTAATCTTGTATTTTTTTCGTAATTAATACAATTACCTTTTACGAAAAGAGAGAGAGAGAGAGAGAGAGAGAGAAGGAATACTGTGATCGGAATCTGGTTCTGCTATGGCTAATCTGCAGGAATCTAATGGTATCGATATGGCCTTTCTTGATTAGCAGATTGGGCAAGGGGATGACAAAGACTTGGCCGACTCGGATGGTGATTCGTTGGCTGATGAACTCGGTCCGATGCTGGATAGGGAAGAGATGGGCAAACGTCGTAGGATGTCGGTTGAAGAACCGGTCTTAGGCCCGAATTTGCCTCAGCTAGAGGTTCATGTTTCGTGTTCACAACCCGATGGATCTTTACAATTTATGTTGGCCACTTTCAATCATCTTACGTTGGATTATGTCCATTGTAATGAGGATAAAGCTAACGCATTACCGGATGGAGATCAAGTAGTTGCAATCATGGGAATTGATCTGGTCTTACAATAGATAGCTGCTTTCCATGAGAGGGCAGCCATATTTTATTTTACTGGAAGGACTCCTTTGATCACCAGAATTTGTGCTTGGTTGCAGTCTATGCTTGCCAGTTTTGAACAATGCTCTGAAGATGTTTCAGGCCGTATGTAGGTCCCCCTGGTAGAAGAGATTTATGATGGCCCGAAGGGGTTCTTTGAGGTTCTTTTTCGTTCTGTAGAAGTTCGGGCTCTTATTATGCAACGCATTCCTTTGTTTATGGATGGGCAACTAGTCATGTGGTCCCTTGGAGGCCCATGGCTGAGTTTTAGGAGGTGCTGAGACAGGCATGCCCAATTTGGGTAGAGGTGGTGGATTTTCCTATGCATCTCTGGAGACTTCTCCCTCTGGTTTTGAGAACTGTTCGGGAGGTTTTGGTGGAACCTCACCTGGCTTCTCGCAATCGGAGTAGGGCATGTATGCGTTGGAATACAGGGAAACCTCGCCCGACGAAGATTCGTTTTGAGGTTCCAGGGTTACAAACATTGGTGTATGAGCTGAAATGGGGTACTTTTGCAGGGCATTGTTTCAAATGTAGCTAGTTGGGCCATTTCATTTTGGAATGTGAAAAAAATATGGAGGTAGGGCAATGCCCTATGGACCCAGATATGGAAATGCAACACCACCTCCCTCAGCAGACAATTTAGAAACCTGTGGCTGTTCCTAAGCAGCTTTTCCAACATGGTCGTAATGAAGCCAACAAGGACGTTTCCCATGGTAATGGGGAGCATGCTTCGCTTGTGGGTGCGTGGAATTTGCCTCTTAAGGAGGATTCTTGGGTTACAGTGGTTCGTCGTAATGCAAGACAGGATCCTCGCTCCACTCCTGCCCATCCTCCGCCGCCCCCTATCACTCAAACGTTTCAACGTAGAGGAAGGGGGTTTTATATGAAGTCCCAATCTTCGCGTGCTCCGGCTGTAGAAGATAAAAGGCCTTTTGATTTTGCTTTGTGCTTTGATGCACATGGGAGGCTTGTGCCTCCTCGGGATACTTTCCCAGCAACAACACTTCCCTTCCCATGATTCCATTGCTGGCTTGTAGAGGGCTGATCTTGTTGATGTTATTCGAGGTGAAATGGAGAGATTCTAGGCTGCCAAGGCTATTGATGTAAAAGGGAAAGGGAAAGTGGTGGTTCAATAGTTCTTCGCATTTGTGATTCATTATGAAAATTACTCTGTGGAATGTGAAATGTATTTCTTTGGGTAGAAAGCAATATTGGTTGTGGAAAGTGGTGCTAGCTAGAAAATGGGATGTTTTCTGTGCTATGGAGCATAAACAACACGCTTTGGCTGGATCTTCATATGTATATAAGGAGTATGCAATCTTCTTTAGTGGCCGTCCTCCGCACAAATTGGGAGTTATGTTGGCTGTCAAATCCTCCCTACAACCATCGTTGGTCTCTCAAGACCCTCTTGGCCGATTTTTGATTCTTGAAATAATTTATGAGGGTGAGGTTTTGTGGATTGTAGGCGTGTATGCTCCTTCTAATGCAAGGGAACGTCGCCAGCTTTGGGAAGACTTGCACTGCCTTGCCATGGCTCGTCAAGGATTTGTTATGGGCGATTTTAATGCTTGTGTTTCTACAGATTAGGCGACCTCTCCACATTCGGTTATGGATGGTCTTGAGAGACAAGCCTGGGATGCTCTTGCAGTGGCATCTTTGAAATAGGACATGTGGTCCTGGATGTATCCATCACAAGCTAGATACACTTATCATTCTCTTCAGCATCCAAACACTTGGGCCAGACTGGATATGATATACATCTGCCAAAGTGACTCTTTTCTTCCTGCAGTCATTGACATGCGTGTGGAAAAGCAACATGTTTTGTCAGATCATTACCCTTTGGTCCTGGAAATGAGCCACAGACCTGTTCATGCATTTAAGGCTCTCCTTGCCTGTTCGCCTCTTTGGTTTAATCAATCTTTTTTGCGGAAAAATCAGTTTTTGGAAGGGGTTCAGCAAACTGATAGCCTCCTTTAGCTTGAGGGTCCTATCTACAGGGATGGAAGCATGGGTGGTTTTTAGGGATAACGCGCGAGCGTTATCCCGACAATATGGTATTCAGCATGCTTCCTCGTTTCGAGCTGAATTGCAACATGCTCAATCCTTATTAGCTCATTCCTTGTCTTTATGTCAGACTAGGGATTCCAATGATGACTTGCTCACATACATTGAATGGCTAAAAGGTAGGTCCAATCTCTTCAGGAAAAGGAATATGTGAAATATAAACTGTTGCCCAGAGTTGAAGCTTTACATGACAACAACTGTCATACTCATCAATTTTTTGCTCGTCTGCATCAAAAATATGCTCGGGAAAATATTGTGCACTTAAAGAACGGGCAAGGTGATATGGTTACCGATCCTGCCTCTATTATTCGTATGAATGTTGACTTTTATAGGGCCTTGTTGGGTTTGCAAGACATTCTTTCTGATGCTGTTCTCTCTGCTCGAACATATATTTGTGACCTGGTTAGTAATCAGGTCAAACTAGAATGGGTGAATCTAATTGAGACCGATATTTCTGAAGATGAAGTGGAAGAAGTGCTATCTCACTTGCCTCGAAGGAAAAGTCGAGGCTGCGATGGGCTTCCTAATGAGCTGTTTTCAGCCAATGTGCAATTGCTCAAGCACCCATTAACTTACTCGTGTCAGCAGGTGCGGAACTCTGGTATGATGCCTTCGGATTGGAAGATTGCTGTAATCAGGTTGTTGCCCAAGGTTCCCTCTTCGACCTCTTTGAAACAATGGAGACCCATTTTTGTTATGGGATCGTTATATAAAATCTTCTCCAAAATTATTGCCAACAGATTGCAAAAAGTTTTTCCCCACCTCATTCATCCACGTCAGTACAGTTTTATTAAAGGTCGGAATATAATGCACAACATTTTGAATGTTTAGCTTGGAATTGATCATGCCAAAGCTTCTAGCCAGCAGGTTGTTATGCTTCAGTTGGATATCGAGAAGGCTTTTGATCATGTCAGCTGGTCTTTCTTGCGGCAAATAATGTCTACAATGGGTTTTGGGCCCTATATGATTTCTCTAGTTGATACTATCAGTTAGGGTGCTCTGTGGCCTGTATTGCTCTTAATGGAGGGATTACTGAGGAAATTGCCTTATCTTGGTCCCTTTGGCAAGGCTGTCCTCTCAGCCCTTTGCTGTTTGCTTTGGTAACTCACCCCATGCTCTTATTATTGGATAAACTAGTAGCTAAAGGTGAGATAGTTGGCTTGACTCTTCCTGGTGATGACTAGCTTGTGGGTCAATCTTTGGCAAATGATTCTTTTATGTTTCTTAAGGTGGATTGTATTAATGTTAATCGGGCAATGGTGGCTTGGAATCTTTTTGCTTTGGTATCGGGTCTTCACATTAATACTTAGAAATCCACCCTTCTCTCTTGTACGGAGAATGATCTGCAGGCCTTTTGCTGGAATGGGATTGTGATCACAAGGGATAATCCAACAAGACACTTGGGATATCCTATTGGTGTGGAGGTTGCTCCCGGAGCATTGTTGGATTGGATGGCTTTCTGAATTCATGACAGGTTCATGTACTGGAAATCCTAGAGTTGGCCACTACATGTTAGACTAAAAGTGACTCAATGTATAATGATCAGTATGATCTCATTCTTTCTGCCATTGCTTCCTTGGACTAAGAAGTTCATTTTGGATTTGGTTCAGCCTATCAGATTTATGCTATGGAAAAAGAAAGGCAATTGTTTGGGGCAGGTATGGATCTCCTGGCGACATGTGACCACTCCGAAAAGGATGGGGCGTGCAGCTTTGCTAGATGTCAATTTGCATATGGCCGCTTTGAGGTTATCCCTATTGCAGAGTCTTTGTATTCAGTGTCATCCTTGGTCAGACATTGCCAAATTCTTCATAGAAAAGACTGGCATCTCTCATGGTAGCTGTGAGAGTGCGCAGCGAAAGAAGAACACGAACACAGAGGAGAGGAGAGATGAAGCAGAGAATGAAGGAAGAAAATCTGCTCTGACTGAGATGAATGCTGAACTGACTGGGGGGGCAGCTATAAATAGCCCCCAGCCAGAAAACTGGCCGACCAGCTAAACTGGCCGACCTGGCCAGATCTGGTCCGACTGGCCAGATCTGGTCCGACTGGCCAGTTCTGGTCCGACTGACCAGAACTGGTCCGACTGCCCAAAATAATGGGCAGTCACCCCAAAAACAGCCCAGAACTGGGCTGTAAAATGCCCAGGGCTGCATACATACTAAGGCAGCCTGAAAACACACTGACAGAGCTCCTCTGTCTCCTGTCAGACTCTGACAGGAGCTCACAACCAGGAGATGACAGTCTGAGACTGAATAAGAGCAGGCTAACACCCCCTCTCAACTCCTGGGAGAGACTGAAGACCCAAGAACCGCATGTGATGAAGCAAAGAAGCCTGAGGCAAAGGCTTCGTAAAGAGATCAGCTGCATTGGCCGCCGTAGGACAATAGACCACCACCAGCTCCGAATCCACGATCCGCTCTCGAACATAGTGATACTGAACCTCAATGTGCTTCGTACGAGCATGAAACACCGGGTTCTTGGCCAGAGCAAGAGCACTCTGGTTATCCACGCGCAGCTCCGTAGGTCCGGTCTGGGTAAAGCCAATCTCCGCGAGTAAGCGACGGAGCCAAACTGCCTCCATAGCGGTCGAACATAGGGCCCGATACTCAGCCTCTGTAGAAGAAAGTGCCACAGTAGGCTGCTTCTTGCTGCTCCAAGAGACAGCACCAGATCCAAGGGTGAAAGCATAACCTGTAGTGGATCGTCGCGAATCCACATCACCTGCCCAATCAGAATCACTCCATCCAGAAAGGGTAATCCCATCTCCATACATGATCCCAAAGGATCGAGTCCCTTGCAAATAGCGAAGAACCCGCAGGGCCGCCTGCCAGTGATCCTGGGTAGGAGTCTGCATAAAGGAAGACAATAAAGCCACCACAAAGGAGATATCCGGCCGAGTGTGAAGCAGCCAGATAAGAGAGCCGACAAGGCACCTGTAACGGGTGGGATCGGTAAGAGGAACTCCAGCTGTCAAAAGCTTGGACTCAGGGTCCATAGGGCATGAGATAGGCCGACACTCAGCCATATCAAACTCCGAAAGAAGCTCGGAGATGTACCTGTGCTGTGAGATAAAAATGCCCTGTGCCATCTGATAGATCTCCAGACCTAGAAAGAAGTGAAGGATCCCTAGATCCGTCATGTCAAACTCCTGCTGTAGAATGGACCGTGTATGCTCCACCTGCTGAGTGTCGCTCCCTGTAATAATAAGATCATCCACATACAAGATGAGAAACACCGAAAGAGAATCCACAACCCGGAAGTAGAGGTTGGGATCATAAGCGGAGCGCGCAAAACCACTCTGTAGAAAGAAGCGGTCAATCCGCTGGTACCAAGCACGAGGAGCCTGCTTTAGGCCATAAAGAGCCTTCCGCAGCCTGTAGACATGATCCTCCTTCCCCTGCACAAGAAAACCAGGAGGCTGTGAAACATAAATCTCCTCCTCAAGAACGCCATTCAGAAAAGCAGACTTGACGTCCATCTGATAGACAGGCCAACGGTGATGTGCAGCAAGAGCCAAAAGCACTCGGATGGTGGACATCCTAGCTGTAGGAGCAAAAGTCTCAAAGTAATCCAACCCTGCACGCTGGGCAAAACCCTTGGCAACAAGCCTAGCTTTATGCTTGTCCAAGGAGCCATCTGCAAGATATTTGGTCTTAAAGACCCATTTCACACCAATCACCTTCCGTTTTGCGGGACGCGGTACAAGCTCCCACGTATGGTTTCGCTCGATGGAGTCGAGCTCGGCCTGCATAGCCTGTCTCCAAATATCCTGTGCAAGAGCCTCCTCCACTGTGGAAGGCTCAGAATCCTGAAGAATCTGTGACATAAGAGCATAGTTCACACATAGTGAACTGTCCCGCTGGGCCTGTAAACGGGCTGATCGACGAGGACCTGTAGAAGAGGCAGGAAAGTGTGTAACACCTGAATCCTGCATGAGCCGGCGATACCATAAAGGAATCCTAAGAGACTCCTTCTGTGAGGGAGACCGGGGGGTCTCTGGAACCTGTAAAGCACCCAAATCGGAGAGGGACTCCCCCTCACCGAGTGAAGGTAAATCCTCCGCATCTGAAGAAGGCTGTATATCCCGTGAAGATCCCGAAGAGGCGGTAGAAGAGCTCGTAGAAGACGAAGGCACATCCACCAAAGGGGAAAGGGAAGCCGAAGGAGGAGGAGGAATAGGGGGGGTGCTAAGGGTGATCCTGGAAGGAAGTGAAGGGAGAGAAGGTGGGGGGGGGTCCATCGATGATGAAGAAACATCGGAAATAGAACCATCAATCGGATCCTCAGAGGCCGAAGCCTCATCAAAGATCACATCCCTGCTCACCTCAACCTGCCGCGTCGTCGGGTCGTAGAGCCGATATCCCTTCGTGGTCGTACTATAACCAACGAAGATAAGCTTTCTCGACTTAGAGTCGAACTTCGTCTTCCTCTTCTTCTTGTCCACATGGACAAACGCATCGCACCCAAAGATGCGAAAATGGGACACGGAAGGCTTCTTCCCAAAGAAAGCCTCATATGGAGTCATGTCCTGTAACGCCGAAGTCGGAGAGCGGTTGCGTATATGCACCGCTGTAGCCACCGCCTCACCCCAAAGGAAATGAGGAAGACTCCTATGCTCCAGCATAGATCGGGCCATCTCAATCATGGTCCGATTCGCACGCTCCACCACACCATTCTCTGATGGTGTGTTCGGATGGGAATACTCCACCCGAATACCATGATCCCTGCAAAACTGAGAGAAAAGGTGAGAAGTGAACTCTCCACCGTGATCAGCTCGAACACCACGGACTTTGGAAGTTGTTTGGGTCTCCACAAACACCTGCCACTCACAGAAACGGGAGTACGCCTCGCTCTTGTACTCCAAGAAATAAGGCCACACATAACGACTAAAGTCGTCCACAATCAGCATCAAATACTTGGCCTTCCCAAGGGAGGCCGTGCCCATAGGTCCGCAAAGGTCGGTATGAACCAACTCAAGCGGTGAAGTAGCCCTCCTAGAAGCAACCTGCGGGTGAGGCTGCCTGTGCTGCTTGCCCCTCAAGCAGCTAGGGCACAAAGTGTGAAGAGGAGGGAAATCAGGAAGTCCCTCCACCATCTTCCTCCTAGAAGCCCGGCGAAGAGAATCAAGGTTCAAATGACCATACCGAGCATGCCAGAGTAGCCCAAGCTCATGGGAAGTCCGCGCAGCCAAGGCTGTGAGCGTATAAAGCCCACCCTCCTGTGTACCTGTCCAAAGGGCATCACCTGTAGAAGCATCCTCCACTGTGACTGCATCCTGAGTAAAAATAACGCGGGTACCTAACTGAGTAAGACCATGCACAGATAATAGGTTAAAACCCAAATCAGGCACATAGAGCACTTTGGCGGAGGAAGACCGCCTGTCAGAAAACATAGGTAAAGTCCCCACTCCATGAACAGGAACTGTAGAATTGTCACCAATGGTGACTGTACCCCCTCTGGAACGAAGATCCTGAAGCCAATCCTGACGGAAGGTCATATGTGAAGATGCGCCACTGTCGACGAGCCAAGGCTTCTCCGGAGTGGTAGAAGCTAGGGCAGTGTCTTCCTCAACAAAGAGATGCACAAACGCAGATTCTGTTGTGGCTGGGGCCGCCTTCGAGTCCTTCTCCTTAGGCTTCAAATGGGGATACTTCTGCCAACACTTCTCCTCGGGATGAGTGCCCTTCCCACAATGGGGACACTTGGGCTTCTTCTCCTTCGCATCCTTCTTATCTTCCTCCTTCTTGTCCTTGGACTTCTCCTTCTTTTGTTTCTTCTTCTTGCCACCACCTGTGGCAGCCGTAAATGCCTTGGTGGAGCCACTGGCTCCCACCTCTTTGAGTCGCTCGTCATGCTCCAAGACAAGCGGGGAAAGCTCCTCCCATAGGAGAGTCTCACGGGTTCTCGTGGTGATGAGGCTGGTGTAGAAGACATCATAGCGGGGTGATGGCAGCTGAGTCAACAGAATCATCGCCATATCCTCAGACGATATCAGACGACCAAGAGAGGCAAGCTCGCCTCGCATATCCTCCATCTTCGTGATGTGCTCCTTCATGGAAGAAGAACCATCAAGACTGAGCATCCGCAACTTCTTCTCCAGGGAAATCTTGTGGGCAAATGTCTTGTGCTGATACAAAGACGCAAGCTTTGTCCATACTTCCGCCGCGGTCTTTAACCTGTGAACATGTACAAGAACAGAATCATGGAGACTCATAAAAAGAAAGGAACGGGCTCGAGAGTTGAGCCGATCCCATAAGGCTGCACGGTCCATAGAGGTGCCATCGGACGAATCCACGGGGGGTCGGTCGATGGGCGAAGAAACAAGATCCCACAGGTCAAAGGTATCAAGGATGCAAGCCACCTTGCATGACCATAGGGAATAGTTGGAACCATCCAACTTGTCTTCCTTCGGAAAGGAAGGGAGAATCGGCACCTGGATAGAGGGAATCAGAGAAGGCATCCGCACAGTAGATGCAGTCTTCACTGAAGAAACCTTCGCAGTAGATGGAACCCTCTGAGATGCATGGACTGAAGAAGGACGAGTGCGAGGAGGGTCATCCCGTTGTCGAACTTCACGATAGTCCCGCCTCCGCTCAGAGGAATGATGAGAAAGAAGCTCATCCTCTGAGTCTTCAAAGCCTGAAAACTGGTAAGACATCTTCCAATCTGCAAAATACCAAAGAAAATTGTGCCGCTGACGAAATAGGACCAACAGTGTGGTCACCAACCACCAAGATGCAGGCAGAAAGTGCCTACAGCCACCTGGATCTGCAAAACGCAAATAGATCTGATGGCGAACACCAGAAACGAGACCACCAGCACCGGGAACTTGCCCAGACAGAGGTCGCCTGCAGGAGAGAAGCAGCCAGGGTAGAAGCGACCTGCAAAACAGCAAAACGCAGGCTGTAGGAGGGTCGCCCTGCAGCAGAGGAGGTCGCCTGGCAGCAAACGCAGGTTTGCTGCGTCACTGGATGACGTGGCAGCCCCTGTGTACAGCAAACGCAGGCTGTACAGCCTTCTGATGCAGTCGCCTGGCTGGTGTAGACCTGTTGGCAGCCTCCTGAAGGAATCGCCTGGCTGTTGTGGGACTGTGAACAGCAGCAGTAAGGTATTTCTCGCGTCCTCCGTGCTCTCAATCAGGCGATGATACCATGTGAGAGTGCGCAGCGAAAGAAGAACACGAACACAGAGGAGAGGAGAGATGAAGCAGAGAATGAAGGAAGAAAATCTGCACTGACTGAGATGAATGCTGAACTGACTGGGGGGGCAGCTATAAATAGCCCCCAGCCAGAAAACTGGCCGACCAGCTAAACTGGCCGACCTGGCCAGATCTGGTCCGACTGGCCAGATCTGGTCCGACTGGCCAGTTCTGGTCCGACTGACCAGAACTGGTCCGACTGCCCAAAATAATGGGCAGTCACCCCAAAAACAGCCCAGAACTGGGCTGTAAAATGCCCAGGGCTGCATACATACTAAGGCAGCCTGAAAACACACTGACAGAGCTCCTCTGTCTCCTGTCAGACTCTGACAGGAGCTCACAACCAGGAGATGACAGTCTGAGACTGAATAAGAGCAGGCTAACAGTAGCATGGTTATTTACACTTCCTGGTGGCATGCACTTAATTCTACGAGGCCTTTAAAGGTTTCCCAGTCTTTTCTCCTTTCTCATTTGATAGCTTCTTGGTAGGAGTTGCTTCGTTTTGCAGTTTGGCGTCCCTCGGATATTCGTAAAGAGGAAAATTTGCTGCAAGACGAAATATTGGCTTCCTCAAAGTTGTTGGATTGGCTACAAAAAGATTTGCAGCGAGACAAGTTCAATCGGATGGCTAGGTTGGGGTTGAAGACAGTCCGTGATGGGGTTATTCCTAGGCAGCCCCGTCCTTATTCCTTTAGGCGTATTTGTTAGTACTTTAGGGTGCCTCGTGGATACAGGGACATTTGGTCATCCATATAGGATAGTCTTTAGAGGCTCTTTCCTTTGTTTGTGTTACAGCCTTTGGATCCTTGGCATGACTGGATGTTTGTGCTTCTTGATGATTTTGGGAAAAGGCCAACTAATTAGATATATCATTAGATGGTGGAAGCCAAGAGATGGGTCACGGGGAAAGTGAATAAGTTATGGCATTGTAGGGACAGTGAAAAGAAGTGGCGGGAAATATTTATCTAGCTTTGGAAGTCTAAGGTCCCGTATCAGGGAAAAGTCTTCATGTGGCGGCTGCTCATTGGGGGTCTACCAACGGGAAAAGGGCTCCGTGCTCGAAAGATCTCTGCTGGGCGTTGTGTTTTCTGCACTATGTGTGATGAGACATTGCTTCACCTCTTTGTCTCCTGCCGTATTGCGTGACAGATTTGGAATTTCATTTTCTGTGTGTGGGCCTCGGTGACTCAGCACCGCCTATCAGTTCGTTCTTGGATTATGGGAAATATGTCCTCTATGCCCTCTTTGAGTTCAGATTGTTCTTGCCTATTTCATTTCCTTAGATGGATAGCCTTGCGGCATATATGGCGTACTCGCAATGCCTTTATTTTTGATTCAGTATCGGGTATCCATGGGCATGTGCCCCATGTGCGTGGAATAGTGTTATGGCAAATCTCCTCTATGATATCAGCGGACCTGGTTCTTCTGGATATCGCTGCTCCCTAGTTGGCGATTGTTCGCCCTACTCCAGCTGTTCCTTCGGTGTGATCTATTAGTACTATTGATGTAATAGGTTCTTCTGGTTGTTCTGAGAGCCTGCAGGCCTCATGTAAATATTAGTTACACAGAGAGTGAGAGAGACAAAGTATGCTGACCTGATGGTCTCATGTAATAGAAAGTAAGAGATACAGAGAGAATGTTGACCTGATGGTCTGATGTAACTATTCACTATCTAATTCAATTATCTTCACGAGAGAGAGAGAGAGAGAGAGAGAGAGAGAGAGAGAGAGAAGAAAGAAAGAAAGTTATATTAACGTCTACAACAGGCCAAGTTGGCCTATGAGACCAAAATGTTGCATACAAATGTCTGGGAGATTTCAAAAGTCCCAGTGAAGCTAACATTTATGCTATGTTGAACTAAATTGAGTAGGTACAAAATGATATCTGGACTAGATACAATCTGAGAGAGAGAGAGAGAGAGAGAGAGAGAGAGAGAGAGAGAGAGAGAGAGAGAGAGAGAGAGAGAGAGAGAGAGAGAGAGAGAGAGAGAGATGCCTCTCTTGCTCCTCTTCGAGCGGTCTCCCCTTCTCAGATTCTACAAGCAACGACTGAAGATATTTCACCCGCGACAACAGCAAGCTTTGTCGATCCAAGTCTAGGGGCGGCCCCCCCCCTCCCCCCCCCTCCCCCCCCCTTCCCCAGCCAGAGGTCCATGTTTCTTGCTCGCAGACTGATGGGTCTCTTCAATGCGGATCATGTAGCTGCAGTCATGGGAGTTGACCTGGTCTTACAGAAGATTGCTGCTTTCCATGAGAGGGCAGCCATCTTTTATTTTATAGGAAGGACTCCCTTGATCACCAAAATTCATGCTTGGTTGCAGTCTATGCTAGTCAGTTGGGAACAATGCCATGATGATGCTTTAGGACATATGCAGGCCGCTCTTGTATAAGAGATTTACAATGGACTGAGGGGGTTCTTTGAGGTTCTTTTTCGTTCCTCGGAAGTGCGGGCTCTCATTATGCAACGTATTCCGTTGTTTACGGATGGACAGCTAGTTTATATGGTTCCTTGGAGACCTATGGTTGAGTTTTAGGAGGTGCTGAGGCAGGCATGCCCAATTTGGGTGGAGGTGGTTGATTTTCCTTCACATCTTTGGAGACTCCTCCCTTTGGTTTTGAGAACCCTTGGTCAGGTCTTGGTGGAACCTCGGTTGGCTTCCCGCAATAGGAATAGGGCATGTATGCTTTGGGATATAGGGAAACCTTGCCCAACCAAAATCAGTTTTGAGGTTCCAGGATTGCAAACTTTGGTTTATGAGGATTCTCTGGATGATGCTTTTTTATTGGCTATGAGGTTGGTTGATCTTATTAAACAGTTTCAATTGATCTTATCCACAGGCTAAATTATAAACCTTGAGTGAGAATTTGCAAGATAGTTCTTGTCAGGCTTCTAAATTCTTTTGACGCTTACATGCATCCCTTGCTCGAGAAAATATGGTTAGACTTTAGTAGACAGAAGATTGAATGGTTACACATCCCTAGACCATTGTGCATATGTGCAAAAGCTGTCATGGGGACGTGAAATTTTGAGATGCTATCATCTTGCTGCTAAAATTTGATTAAGATATTAATAAAATGTGCAAGCTTGTTTAGCACATATGATGCATATGGTAGTTATTTCATGGTAACAGGCCAAGGACCCTCGGTAATACAAATTAGCCTAGCCAATTTAATTATTGGTTGGTGGAATTAATTTTTTGAGCACTAGAATAATTAATTTGATAAGGTGGACAATGCTGGAAAATGGAATTAGAAGGTTGTCACTTGGCAAAACTTGTCCATGCAAGTGGGAAAAACGTTTTTAGGGGCTGGTGGAGTGTATTTAGCCATTGCGAGAGAGAAGGAGGCTGTTAGAGAGCAAGGAGAGGTTGCTAATGTGATTTGAAGTCACTAGACATCAGTCCTAAAGGATGTGACACCAATTTGGAGCTCTCTAGAGGCAGATGATAGCAGCCCAAGATCCTTCTGGTGCAATCTGCAGATGACAGCATATAGGAGGGGACAACCAGTCTTTTTGGTGGTCCTAAGCTGTAGGTGACAGCTTCTATGGTCGTTTGAGCAGGGCAACAACAGTTTTTTATTGTTTCTCGCGATGAAACTTTGAAATTTCTCTCTCTACAGCATTCTCTCTCATCCCCCAGCCATCTCTCAAGTTATCTCAGCATTTTTCAATAGTTTGAGCCATGAGAGGAAGAGATTTCAGTCAATCTCTGTTGTGAGCCCTAATTTGCAGTAGAAATTAGGGTTTTGACAGTTGCCTTAGGATGCATGCTCAGAATTGAGGGTCTAGGACTTGAATTTCAGCACCTGAAATTGAGGAATTTCAGGGAGATTCAAGAGGCTTGCCAGCCAATATTAGATTTGGGGATGAATTTGTCTTTGAAGGAGCAGGGTGAGGGCCAATTCCCCAGCAAACCAAGGGGTAAATTGGTTTGAAGGCTTGTTGTTCAATTTTGATAGTAAGAGGCACTTGGATTAGTGGAGGAGATCAAAGGATCTCGGTTGTACTCTTTCCATTTGCAATGTAAGATAAAGAAATACCGCAAGGGACATCAATTTTGGGGCCAATAGGGTGTCCAATGTCCAAGATTAAAGTGGCAAAGTGTGCATTTTCAGTTTATGTGATTTATATGCTTGCTATAATTAGTGCTTAATCAGGTTATTTACCACTCTATCTGAGGAAAGAAGGTTGGTTTCAGAAGCTATCTTGGTTGCACACAGGTACCTTTTGAGCAGATTTTCCATGGCTGTTTGGTTTTTTATCTCGATTAGGGATTGAGTTTCACTACTAGTGACATTCAAGTTGCCCTAGAGGTTGATGTTCATAAAGGTGAACTTATGGATGTGTTGTTACACTTACTCATAGATAAAGGTCCGTGTTGAAATGGTCTCACTAATGAATTCTTTGAGGCTTATGCTACTTTCTTGGTGAAACCCATGACAACCATGTGTCAATAGGTTTGGGAGATGGGGATTATACCTGCATCTTGGAAGGAAGGGGTTATCATATTGATTCAGGATGTGCCTTTTCCATCAACGGTGAAGTATTAGAGACTAATCTCTTTGATGGGGTCCATGTATAAATTTTTTTTGAAGGTAATGACTGATTGTCTCCATAAGCATCTCCTTGGCATTGTGGATCCCTATCAATATGGATCGTCAAGGGCAGAAATATTTTGCATAATGTGTAGATGGGTATTGACTATGCAATGCATTTCAATCAAGAGGTGGTCTTGGTTCAATTAGATTTGCAAAAAAGCTTTTGACTGCTTGGACTAGTCTTTTCTTGCAGAACTTATATATGCCATGCATGGGCTTTGGACTATGTATGTCTCATTTGATATACACTACTAGTACCAATGCTTTTACGTGGGTTATGATGAATGGTGGTGTCACTGAGCCCTTCATCCTTGCATGGTGAGTTGGACAAGGTTGTCCTTTGAGTCTTGTATTTTTTTCCTTGGCGATCCATCCAGTCCTCACCATGTTATCCCATCTGGTGAATATTGGACAATTGGTTGGCTTGTCCCTTCCTTTTGGTCACCACTGCTAGTCATTGGTTGATGATGTAAAGAAATACTCTGACACAGAAACACAAATAACAATTTTACGACAAAGCACAGATTGATAAAAGAACACAGTTAGGGTTAGGGTAACTCAGAGACAATGAACACAGAAAATAACTGAAGTGACATAACTGCTGAATATACAATGCTCATGCAGCAAACACACTATGTAGCAAATGAATACTAAACCTCGAACTCCTGTATCTCAAGGATCAAGGCAGGGGTAATGAGCTAGAGAGTGTCGTACTCTAAACGGATCCCGAATCGCAGCAAGGCAGCCTTTGGATGTTGAACACTAGCAAATGCAGGAGTGAGAAGGTGGATCTCATGTAGACGGCAGTGAGGAGAGAGAAAGACTAGAAACACAAACTGTAGGAGAGAGAGGCTCAAAACGCAGGCAGGACAGCCTGCAGGAGAGAGAAAACTGCCAAACGCAGGCAGAATAGCTTGGCGACAGTGTGTAGGAGGTGGCAACTGCTGAAGGAGAGAGAAAACTGTGAGTGTTGACAGGTAGGATAGTTGGATGACAGCCTGCAAGAAGCAAACGTAGGGCCGTGATGATGTGCAGGCTGTACTGTAGCAGGTTTGCGCAGAAACAACAGTTGCTTGGTGGGATCAGCTCCAAACTGCAGTTAGAGGGTTGGAAATCAAACGCCAACTGATGGAGAGAGCAATGGATAGCCTTAGCTGAGATGTCCTCTACGAACGGGGTGTGGACAACAAGCTGAAACACCTGAAATTTGCAAAAACGAGATTGTTGGCTGAATGGAGGGCAGCATACGTATTTATAGAAACTTTGGGCCCTCCCAAGTGGGTTTATGCTTATGGGACACAGAAACTCTCTAGGATCGCGTTTCTTTTAAATAAACTAGGTTTTTTCATTAATTAATCAAGTTTTGGGGTTGTTTAAGTAAAGCTAATGCATTTTTAGCTCAACACGCCCTCTCAGGCCCAACAACGGTGCCACGAGAAAGATCTTTTACCCCAAGGTGTCCCACCCCAAAGCAGCCAGAGCATCAGACAAAGGGTGTGTGTCGGTTGCCCAGTGGCCTACTAAGACTACAAAGGTGATGGTTATCTTACCAAGGGAGCCCAAGTGATCACCCTGGAGAGGATAGGGCATCAGACAAAGGGTGCATGTCGGTTGCCCAATGGCTTACCAAGCCCTACAAAGGCGAATGGAATTAGCTATGGACTGGTTTTTTTTGTTTATTGCTGTTTTTTTTTTTGGGAATTTGATAGATTTAGCATTAAGTAGGGGTTCAAATCGGTTTTTATCCTATTGAGTATTTGTGCCCCAAATGGGAGAATAATAAATGACCCAAGACCTTCACAAAACAAGCACACTATCCCTACCATTACTGGGCGTCAGTGAAGAAGGAAAAAGGCTTAGGGTATAGCAAATATGTGAAGCAAGCAAGACAAGCAAAACAAGCAAGCAAGCTAAGGAAAAAAATTTGCCTTGGAGACTGCCATGGCAATGGTGCGAATATGGTGGATCCAGAGTCGACTAGTCCAAAAGACCGAAAATGGATAAATGCCCACAGATGCATGTTTACATGAACAAAATGCCAATGCACGGGGTAATGCAAAGGGTGATGCAAGATGTCATACCCACGCAAGATGCAATGCAACGGTGCCACTTGGACAATGCCTCGCAGCGGAATTATTCACTTGCCCAAGTGCCCTTTTACAATCAGGTCATCTTGACAGTGCGGATGAAGTTACAAATGTCCAGAATACAATAAATGAATGAATGTCTAAAAACGGTAAGCATCATTATTGTCACTATGAAGAGTAGAAGCCGCCCCCTCTCAAACTGGAAGAGAAAGCAAGAGGGAAGCATCCTCTTCCCATTAAGCTAAAGAAGTAAGGGAGGGTGTACCCAAATCAATCCTGGGTAATAGGTACTGAAGAACTGGCAGGTTGACCGCTTTGGTCAAAATATCTGCAAAATTATCGGATGTAGGCACAAACTCTAGGTGGATGGTGCCTAGCTCCAACCTGTTCTCTAGAAAAATGGAAGTGGACTCCCACTTGCCGTGTCCGTGGTGTAATGATCAGATTGGCTGCAAGGGCAATGGCACTTTGGTTGTCGCAGTAGACAACAGTGGGAGAGTCGCATGGGAAATGAAGTGCCACTAGTAAACTCCTCAAGTGGATGGCCTTGGTGGTGCCATCGAAGAGAGCTTGGTACTCAGCCTTAGCCGTGGAAGCCACCACCGTCTCTTGCTTACGGCTTGACCAAGAAATGGGAGCCGTGCCCAAGGTAAAGAGGTAGCCGCCATGAGAATGCCGGGTGTATGGATCTCTTGCCAATCAAAATCAGTGTATCCCTGCAAACATAAACCAGAACCATATCTTAGGCCATAAGAATAAGTACACCATAAATAACGCAATACATGAAGACATGCAATCCAATGTGACATCCTAGGTGCTGTGAAATACTGACTGAATAAGCTAAATTTGGCCTAGTATGAATTAACCAAAGAAGTTTTCCTACAACAGAGCGATATGTATGTGCATCGAAGGGCTGTCATAGGGTATCCTTCGACAATTGGACAATAGGATGAAGAGGTGTGGCCACTGGCCGTGTTTGATCCGAAGTGTGTTGTTCCACTAGGTGAAGTGTGTACTTCTGCTGTGACACAAAAATGCATCTCCCAGAACGAATTGCCTTCATCCCCAAAAAATAAGACAAAACAAACCAAGGTTTGTCATCTCAAAAGTAGCACTAAGCTTTTTCTTGATGTTTGCTAGGCCAGTAGAATTTGAGCCTGTAATGAGGAAGTCGTCAATATATAGCAAGATATAGCTGACCCCCTTTGCAATAGATCGAATATATAAGTTCAGATCATAAGGGGTAGAATGGTATCCATGAGTTCATAATAACTCATCCATCCTATGGAACTAAGATGGCGGTGCTTGCTTCAACCCATAAAGAGTTTTTTGCAAGCGGAATACCTTATCCCTCAGGTTCCCTGAAGGAAAGCCTGATGGTTGCTCCACATATACTTTCTCCTCTAAATAACCATTCAGGAAGGCACTCTTGACATCCATTTGATATATCGGCCAACTGTGGTGAGCGGCTAGTGCGAGAAGCAAGTGGAAAGTTGTCAACCGCGTAGTAGGAGCAAAGGTCTCTTCATAATCAATACCATGCTTCTATCGAAACCCTTGTACGACAAGGCGAGCCTTGTACTTATCTAAAGTCCCATAAGCTTTTAGCTTGGTCCTAAAAATCCACTTTGTCCCGATGACTTTCTTGTGGCTTGGACGATCCACCAATGTCCAAGTCTTATTTTGGTCAATACTCTCTAGTTCCTTCTCCATGGCCTCTCGCCATTGAGGGTGCTGAAGAGCCTCTTGCCATGTATTTGGCTCAGAATGCACTATATAATCGGCTGTAAATAACGACGCAAATGAAGCTTGAGGAGAAAATCAAGATCTTCTAGGTCCCTCCGGAGTAGAAGCCGGTGGTAGGATCCCCGAATCCTGCATGGTTTGCTGGTATCAGCGAGGTAACGGGTCTCGCAGAGGGGGCTTGGGAGATGAAGAATCTACAGGAATGTCAGGAGTGGGAAGTAGACCAGGCTCAGTAGGCACGATCTTCGATGATGTGGAAGGAGGAATAGCATTGGCATCTTGTGTAAAGGATTGCATGATATCCCTCTTGTAAAAAACGACGTCCCTACTAATGATCACCTTGTTTGTCCAAGGATCAAATAAACGATAGGCTTTCGCTTTAGAGGAATAGCTGACAAAAATAAGGAGATAAGCTCGAGGAGTGAGCTTCCTATCTTATTATCAGGCATATGTGTGTAGGCACGACATCCGAAGACTCTGAAGTGGGAAATGGCAGGCCGAGAGCCAAAAAATGCCTCATATGGGGTCTTTTGAAGAAGAACCATAGTTGGGCACCGGTTGAGGATGTACACCGAAATGTTAACAACCTCGACCCAAAGGCGCTCATGAAGCTCTGTTGCGAACAGCATCGAGCGTGCCATTTCCATGACTGTCCGGTTTCTACGCTCTACGACTCCATTTTGAGAGGGGCAGTTAGTAGAGGTGAGCTGGCGAGAGATGCCATGCTTTAATAGAAACTTGGAAAACTCGTGGGAGATAAACTCACCACCGCTATCACTCATGCAACTAACACGATGACTAGTCTGGTTATCAACGAGTAGCACCCAAGCAGAAAAATAGGTAAAAGCATCGGACTTATGCTTAAGGAAGTACACCCACATGTATCTAGAATGATCATCTACTATCAAAGAGAAGTATAGCGCGCCATTCAAGGCGGCTGTGGATATTGGCTCAAAAAGATTAACATGAATCAATCTAAGAGGCTCCTCGGCACGATGTGTGGACTGCTGAGGGAATGGGGTACAGTGCTGCTTTTTGAGCTGACAAGCTTTACAAACATCGCGAGCTAGTTTTAGGCGGGAAAGGCCCTCAACCAGTTGACGGCAAGATAACTCATAAAGAGAGTCATAACCAAGATGCCCTAAGCGAAAGTGCCAAATACGCTCATGTTTGTAGGCTCCCGAGATGTGGCTAATGCCTGAAAGCTGTGAAGCACAGAGTCCTCGACTGTCAGCTCAATCAGAAAATGTGTCATGTAGTAAAGGCCATTAGGCTTGCATCACTGTGAGCAATAACTAAACCAGTCTGAGAGTCAAGGATCTCGACTCTGGTTGCTGTAAATAAAAGTGCTTGCCTCAACCGGCAAAGTTGCTGAACAGATAACGAGTTCACCCCAAGCTGGGGGACATGGTATACATTGTCCAGTGAAACCAGATTCAGACTCTTATTAGTGGCAAAATTGACGCTCCCTTGAGCCTGAATCTTGACTGAGGAGTTGTTTTCTACGCAGACCCACCCAGCTGCAGGGGCTCAGGTACGGAAAATGTCCTCTATAGGAGTCATATGATGTGTAGCTCCACTGCTCACAATCCAAACAGGAGCTGAAGTGCTCAGCTGTGATGAGTGGGCCTTTGCGGTAACCTCGTTAGGAGGCAACTCACAGATGTGGACAAGACTTACATCTGATGTCTCTATGGAGACGATATGGGCCTCTGCAGACCAGTCAGACAATCCCTCTGGAGTTGAGAATATTGTTGACTGAGATAGTTGAGCGGTGGCAGTATGGGTCTGACCTTTAAACTGCCCCTTGCCATCACCCTGCCTCCCCTGCTAGGGGTTGCCCGACTGAGGGGCGGGGTCTAAGGCTTAGATTTGGGTGTTATGCCTCTGGCCTTTGAGCGATACTCATCATCAAAATGACTAGCCTTTTGACAATGTTGACAACACCTATTCTTTTTAGGTACATTCTGTTACCCTTGTTTGAGTTGTGACTGGGAGTTTCCTTGGGATTCCCTGGATTGATTTTGTTTCTGATTTTGAGTGGAGGTTTGATTTGTTTGCGCTTCCCTTGTTGTCCCTTCTGAGAATGAGCAACAAGGGCCCCCTCTAAGGAAGAATTCATATGAAAGTGATCGAACAACTGTGTGTAACACAACTAACACTCAAATTCATAGAAAGTAGACATGGTAGGTTTTGAAACTATACCTTCCACAAAATTGAAGTATTTTCTGGGGAGCTTGTTCAGAAACAATGTGACTTGATCGTCAGAGGACTTGGGAGTCCCCGATGCCCCATAGTGGAGAATTCAGCAAGAAGTCACCGATATTCAGCCAACTTGACTTTCAAGTCATCCCGGTTAGTGATTTTAAAGAGTTGGAGCTCATGGTCAAGATTTATACGATGGGTCGAGCCGCATAGCGGTGAGTCAAGTGTGCCCATCGCTTTAATGCTAAGTTAAAATGTTGAAGCTAAGAATGAAAATCAGGCAATAAGCCCTGCATCAGCTCGACAATAATGGAGGCATTCCTAGCCTTCCACGAGTGGACAACCTTATATGGAACAAGTGCGGGATCAGGTTGGGGTTCCAACCCCTACATAAGATCCCATAGGTTTTGGGAGTCAAGGACATGTCTCATCAAGTTCAACCAAGTGGTAAAGTTTGACCTGTTAAAATGAGTCTTATCATTGAAAGCATGCTTGGCAAAAGATGAGGTGGAACCATGAGGTGTCGGGTAAGATGGTGGTGGTGGGTGTGTCTGATAGGAAGAATGAGGGGGAAAAGATGGGTAGGCAGAAATAGGCTGGGAGTGTCCACTGAGTGCCAATTGATGCAGAGGCACTGAAACATGAATGTTTCCATGAGGTGCCGATGGAGGTGGAGGCACTGGGACACGAAAGCCCTGTCCAAAGCTTGGTTGGGGCACATCACGACCAGGAGGTCCACTACGTAATGCTAGAGGCAAGCTGTGGTATCAATTGATCCACAATCGGGAGAGACTCGGGGGGATACCCAGGCTGCAATGATCCTGAAAGTGTATGAGAAGTAGGTGGAACACCACCCAATGAAGGAAAGGATGAGGTCCTAAAGGCAGTGCCTATGTTTCCATAACTCCCCGGTGTGGTGTGATGTGCAATATGAGGTGTTTGATAGGGAAATGTAAATGGTGTAAAAGGAAGTGGGGAAGCATCGGAAGAATGTGGTGGGATGGGTGGGTTTTGAATTTGTAGTGTGAAATGTGCATATGCATTTTGTTCATTTTTACCATTTAATGATTGAAAATGAAATGATGATGATGATGATGATGCACGATGCAATGTAGAAATAGGAACACCAAATTCATTTTGATTTTGAGGAGTAAACTGAAAAGAAGGAAGGTTAGAAGAAGAGGTACCTAACTTTTTCTTATAATCCCCACAACGTGTGTTAACATACAAGAATTGGTCCTCAAGAGAACCTTTTCCGTAGTCAACTAATTATACTCTATCTTCCTCATGATTTCTACTAGTATATTGCAAAGTAGAAGAGGTAAAAGATGAAGAAACAAAAGACGAATCTAAAGTACCTTGCACCGGAGTGGACGGAAGAGGATGAAAGAATGGAACATACTCCGGATCTCTTTCTCCAACTGGGGGACCCATCCCTAAGAGAGGTCTCGACGGCCCTCTTATATAATCAAATTTATGCGCAACATCTAAAGAGAGAAATTCATGCATACCTTCATTGAGTAGTTTCTCTTGAAAGGCAATCCTTCGATCGAGATACTCAATCTTCTTTTGTCTATAGTCCATGATCACATGATATTCTTCAGTGGAAAGCTTGTATAGCCTTTCTTCTGTGTTGTTAGAAGTGTCTTCCAGCATGTCGGAACTTTTTGGAGCAAGCAATGCATGGCGTATTGCTTGAATAACTTGTTGAAGGATATTGGGGACTTGCCATGGATTGCATCTCTTGTTGCGAAAGGCAACAAGATTATCACATTTATATGTAATCATTAGTACTTGCATGCTGAGTTTCGCAAGAGAAATGACAAATAACTTCTTAAATACTCGGATACACGATTTGCATATAACTTTCTTATTCTTGGTCGATTGCACTATTGCAAAGGTGCAATTAGGGAGCTATTTGCTAGTGATGAGTATGAAAATTGGATTGAGGCTGCTACTACTACTATTGTGTTATGTAATGCATATGTCTCTGATAGAGATTTTTGGGATGAGGTGAATCGCACCAACCAAATGGTTGATCCTATTATGCACATGTTGAGGCTTGCAGATGGCATGAATCCATGCATTGGGAAGATCTATGAAGAATGAGTATGACTCTCCTATGCATGCTGTAGCATATGTGCTTGATCCTGAGTTTCAAGGAAAGATGCAAGAAAGAGACCTTGAGGTGGTCAAGGCTTGGAACACATTGCTTGCAAGGCTTTATCCTAGCCGTGAAATGCAACGCAAAATTAAAAATCAGCTCTTTGTATATCGGCAAACATTAGGGATGTTTGGTACTGAGGATGCACTAGAGGACAGGACAAATATTGGGGTTGCTTTTATGGAGGGAGGACTACGGGGTAGAAGCTCCAGAGTTGCAGAGTTTGGTATTCGTATTCACAAGATGTGGTGACCCTTGGCAAGGGTGGTAATGACCTGATTATTCAAACACTGAAAGACTACAAAACATGCAAAGAAGCTGAAATGGTTTCCCATAAGAAGTGATAGCCTCTAAGAACATTAAAAAAATCTTTAAACTAACTGGAAGGACATGAAAATGAACTGCATAGACAAAAGCATATCATTAACGGTAATCAACCCAAGCCTTGCCATTCTATTCCACATGGCCCTCACTTGTTGTTTGGCTTCCCATGAAACAAACCTGGAAGCAGCCAGCAATTCAGCTTGTAAAGAATTAGCCTATAAGTTGTCAGTAGGAGGACGCCAATAAGACTTTGCAAGCACCACACTCCAAGAATGGGTTAAGTGAGTCAACATTACGGAAGATTTGATATGAGTCAATATTACGGAAGCTTTGATATGAACATGCTGATCAGCATTAATAACATGCCATCACGAAGCTGGATCTGGGTATTTTCATGCAAGATACTCTGATCTTCGAGGAATAATCTTGCAATAGAAACCCAAGGCTGCTGTCCAACACATAGTCTGAAATAGAGTCCAATGAAGGGCAAACATGTGTGTCTTCACATCTAAAATAGCCGCACCTCCCATTCGTTTTAGAGTATAGATATGAGTCCAAGAGATGTCATTCTTTGCAACTAATAAGAGTATTTAGGTTGGTAGATCTCATTTTGTGCAACTAATAAGAGTAGACTTGGAAATGTTAACATAAAGCCCTGAAGCAAGTGCAAACAAATCCCATATCTCCATTTCTTCATGAAGATTATCTTGTTAGCTTTTAGGAACATAAATGTATCATCAGCCCCATCACATCTCCTTTTGCAGCCAAATGTGACAACATTGTAAAAATAGGGTGGGTGGCCAAAACAAAGAACAGAGGGCTTAGAGGGAAGCCTTGTCTAATAGATTGAGAAAAGAGTAAAAGCCTTGCATGGACAGAGACTTCACATTGAACCTTGGGAAAATGAAAGTGATGGTATTCAATACCTCGGGAGCATGGTTGATTAGATGTATGTATCATTTCACATTCCGAGGGGATGCAGTGGAGCATGTAAGGGAATATATATACTTGAGAGTCATGTTTTCTTGCCCAAACTTTTCACTAAGGGGTTAGCTGAAGCTTGATTAGCATAAGGCTGTGCAACACTTGGGGCCCTCCATAGTCAATGTGCTCGTGTGCAGTTTCAAGAACCTCGCATCAAGTTATGGCTGTTTGACACCTTAGTCACTCCTACTCTTTTGTATGGAGCCGAAATATGGAGCTGTAGCCTATACCATGGACAACTAATGCCACTCGTAGACCACATTGGCCCAGAGAGAGACCATCATGATGGCTGCATCGTGTAATCAGTGCAGAGGTAGGGGCAACAACCATAGTTGTAGAGGCATTGTTTAGAGCAGTGACATTCCTATATAGCATATGGGAGCTCCCATGTCATAGATACTCTAGATTGGAATTGGCCTCTTCCAGAAAGCTAGCAGAGGAAGGCGAGAAAGGTTGTTGGTATTGATAGATGAGAACGTGGATGAGCCTACATAGACTGGGGACATCAACCAGCTCCCACCATTTGACTATAGATTGGATTGCCATAAACTCCCCCTTACTTAGATCTGAGCTGAATTCAATCATTAGAGCTAACATTATTAGAGTGGAAATAGGGAGAACTTGGATCTAGGCACCTCTCCCTCTAGGATCAAATATGGAGCATTACTGGGATCATTTTCTACCTCTCTAAGGATGGATTCATTTTTCGACCATAGTACATGGACACACAGCTCTCCTGTGGCATGCAAGCTGCTATTGGATAGATGTGAACATCCTCCCACCAGTTGAGATTAGAGACAAGTAAATGGATAGATATTACAGTAGAGGATAGGGTATGCCAACTTTGCGATCAAGAGTGTGAGACAGAGGAGCACTACATATGCAAATGCACAGCTTACTATGATATACAAGGGAGATATCATTGTTTCTTCCATGAAGGTTTTGGTCCTCTCCATTGGATCATGGAGTACAAGGGCCAAAGATGCTTAGGGCTTTTCCTATTGGAGCTTCAAAGGCGCCGCACAACATTGTTACGAGATAGGAGACCAGCCCACCCAGAGGGACCTAGGCAGAGGGCAATGACAGACTTCTTTCACAAATTAGACTCCATAGATACCAATAGTTCAGCAGGCCTAGACCCATCTACCCAGATTGTATCTATATCATGCTGCTGAGTCACATTTGATAGGGCCATCGCACTTTGCAGAATGTGACGACCCTGACCACTTGGCCTTGGATCAGAGCCATCATTGTGAGATATTGGAGACTCACCCCTTGAATCATTAGCAGAGCAGCCCTGGACCATTTCAGGATGGAGATTCTATTGCTGATCTTGAGACTGAGAGAGGGACCACTGGAGTCAAATATTGTGTATATATAGACTTAAGCTTTAGAGACTTTTGTGATTTTAGTAGATTTTAGCCTTACATTTATTTCATGTTTTTTCATTTCAGTTTTATCATGATGAGATGACATTGGATATAGATGTATTGCTTCTTGTTGGATAGGCCACATTGGTCTTTTGTAGACCTTAAGCTCTCTTAGAGGCTGCTTCCACTGTCTCTTCAAGGAGGGATTTGAACCACTCTCCCAAACACTAAGACTTCCCCGACCAGAAATGCCTCGGGCTCTTCCTCCTGGAGCTACGCCGACATAGAGACCACCTTCTACGGGTCTGGGACTCAAACAGCCGGGAACACACAGCAACGCACCCTCCAAGAGTTCTACAGACCCTCGGCCACCCCCTCTACAACGAGGACTGCAGCCAACCAACCAGTGGCCCCACCCCGAGGAGTCACCTGGGATAGAGCTACAAAGAGAGGCAGAGCTCGCCGCCCACACCCAGCAAGCCCATGCTCCCGCAGGAGACATCACCTACAGATACAGCGGATACTACAGCGCCATTGGGGAGCCATACCCCACCGCTTCAGCCTCTCCATGCTAGATAGGCCCAGCGGGATATCTTAAGATGACCATGCCCTATGAGTAGTTCCACACTGCACTTGAAGTGCATCTAGATTGCATGGAGTCTGTATACCATTTTGTACCTACTCACCTAGTTCACCATTACACTAGATACAGCGGATACTACAGCGCCATTGGGGAGACATCACCTACAGATACAGCGGATACTACAGCGCCATTGGGGAGCCATACCCCACCGCTTCAGCCTCTCCATGCTAGATAGGCCCAGCCGGATATCTTAAGATGACCATGCCCTATGAGTAGTTCCACACTGCACTTGAAGTGCATCTAGATTGCATGGAGTCTGTATACCATTTTGTACCTACTCACCTAGTTCACCATTACACTAGATAGTAGCTTTACTGGGGCTTGGAAAACTCCCCACACATTCTGTATGTAACCTTTTGGTCTCATAGGCCAACTTGGCCTTTTGTAGACGTTAATATAACTTTCTTTCTTTCTTTCTCATTGCCATTGGTTTGCCCCCCTCTCCCAGAATTGCCCTCACTTATGTGCATCTTGCACTTGCTTGGGGTTGTCATCTTGTAACTTGTTCATTGCTTCTATCATCATGGAGACTCTTCAGCTTCTCAATTCATGTCTTCATTTTTTTTCTGCTGCCATTTTTTCAATTTTAGGCACACTTCTATGTGGATCTCCACCCAACCCCTCTCTATACCCTGCCATATATATCCTCAAGAAGCGGGATGGTGGTATCCACATCACATTTTTGCCCATCCTTTGGTCTCCAAGCATTTATGCACTGCGGCTATTGTGGATCAGAGGGAAAATAATCTTTTTCTTCATCTTGCTCTCCCACATGATCTCCTCCTCCTACACCAAGATAAAAAGCATACACAGTCTCCCATCACTCAACACAATACTTGTAGAGGGCTCCCAATCATAATATCATGACTTAAAGTAGGTTATCCCATATTTCATCCAAATCCACAAGTACATTATGCACAACATCCTCCTTTATATCTCAAACCATAACTTGCATCAGCCCCTCTTCATCCCTCTCATCTTCATGCTTGTCAATGTTTCGATTTTTGGCCATCATCACAGGCATGGATGGGTAAGAGTGCACCATGGTGTGTGTCCTCCAAGATATCTCCTCCACTGTCTTGAGCGTCACATAAAACAAGTTCCTTCAGAACTTCACATCCTATCACTTGAGGCTGGTCCACTAGTGAACCCTTGTTCCGGTGATGCAAGTCCCTGTCACATCAACATCACTATACATGTACATCTTAGACATCAATCGCTGACCACAGATTTGTTGAATCCTCCACAATTGAGGATTCCTTCTCTTTGACAGTGAGATTTGATCCAATTCCTAGATCGCTAAGAGCTGCATTGGACTCCACATCACTGGAAGAAGCTGAACTCTCACTAGAGCAGTCATCATCATTGCAGTCTGAACCTGGATCTGTAATCTCTTTTCTCCTCACTGGGAGATTGCATCCTTGTTGAAGATCCTACATCCATGTCTGGACCTACCCTAGAGCCTCAAGACCAATCCTGTTAGAAGTATTTTCACCTTCTGAACCTGTGTAAGCATCATAACAATGACATGTGAAATGATTCTTACCTTCATTAAATTGATCATTGTTAGTGTTGCTGATACTGTTTACCACCTGCTCAATGTTGTAGACTGCTATTGTACGAGCAAACTGATTCCTATGATCCTTATAGAGTAATCCCCTGTCCCTCAAATCAGTAAGTAGCAAGACCATACCTCTTTGAATCTGTTGAACTATATTCTCATTATGGGTACCAGTTCAATGCTGGAAGAAAAACATATGTGAAATGTGTCGCATGCCATTCTGGCTGTAGCACAGTTTGACCTGTACCTGATCAATGAACCACTGGGCATACCCATTCAGACCCAGATAATCAAAGTCAGCTCTTTCATTATCATAAAAAATACTGCAACCTGCATGAATGCTCCACTCTCGCAATCCACTCATGCATGTCCTTGTATCTCCCTCCATTCAAGTAGCCCTAATATCCTGCATTTTTACCTTGTCACCCACTGGAGGTACCAAAAGCTTTTCCCAAGATACTTTCCTCCTATGTGGGGGCACCAGAGCCATGCTACAACTCTAGGAAGAATGAAAGTGTGCCCCCATAGCCAATCACTGAGAGCAAGGACCAGAAGACCACCTCGAGACCCTCCATGCTTCAATGTCAAACACATTGGAAGACACTTGCATCTGCTTCACAACTCCACCCAGCCACACACCAAAAAGGAATAACAAGGCCCCAAGTACATCTTATCAACAATCAAGACATTTCATACATCATATCTCAATTATACACACAAGTCCAATTGTGCCAACTAAAGCCGAGCAAGAAACCCTATGGAAAACACTATGAAACTACCATAATATTTGTGACCAATAGGCACACGAGTAGGAGACATGTTCATTATCATAGCATGGATCATTGACTATCATATATCATTGAGTGGGCATGGATGCTATCCACGAATATGCATCAAAGATGGAAAGGACATAGTAGTGTCATAAAAAAAGAACTCATAACATCAATACCGTGGAATGCTGTCCATCATAGTTCGTAAAAGATCTACCATCATATTTGTGACTAATAGGCACACAGCCATTATCCTACATGTTTGTGTTGGAAGCTCCTGGTCACATCATGCGAAAAAGATGTGAGAGCTCTATAACTAGCCAGAATCTTGGTAAATCCATGCTACTGTGCCACAAAGACTTGCACTATAAATGTCTGCCAACAGGAGAGAATTCTTCCTTCTTGTTGCCCACCAAAACTTTTCATTTGGCATTAAAATGCTCATGCATGATAGGCTACTCTTCACCGATATAAACTCTCAGAATATCTTGGCTTCCTCTGCAAAACTAACCTTACTCACTGTCCAGCTGTATCATCTAGCAGTGCCAAACCTACTGGTTGCTCCTATTCTTCTGCAAGCTCCTGGATCACTTTGGATGGTCAATTCCAATAGATTCTCCTCCCATGACTGTGCCCCTGGTAACATCTTTGCTCCTGTTTGTCCTCTGATTGCAGCCTCTGAGCTTGAGAAGGCCAGCAGTATGTCAGTTTCCTTCTGGACAAGTCACATCATCCTTAATCATGGCTGGCCGTCTCATGATGAGAAAAAAACCTTCTCATGCATAGGCTCCACAATGTCTTCAACTTTACTTTTTTCCTTCCTATGCAGCTCCTCTTCATGGAAAGGTTGATCCTGTGGATCCACACACTCCCCCCCTCCCCCCCTCCCCCCCAAACCCTCCCTGGCCCAAGGTTCACTATCAGATAAACCTTCTCCCATGCAAAGGCTCCTCCTCTCCTATTGATCCTGCTAGCACACCTCATCTCTCGTCCCATGCAAAACTAAGAGTTGGTGCCCTCGATGGTGATAGCCAGCAGTTTGTTTTCTTTTATCTTTAACTTAGGACCTTACCTATCATACATAATTTTCTTTTTTACCCAACCCTTATCATCACATGAAGCTTTTCCTTTATGAGACATTTGTCATTATGTAGGCAGCTGACACTGCACACCTGCAATGAACATCTTGCTCCATGTCAAGACAATAGCCATAGACCTCTATACCAAACAATTGTATCTATAGGCCACCTCATATGCCCCATCTAGCTCTTGATCCACCATCAGATTGGCCTAGCCTTAATTCTCCATACATGATCCAAGTATCTTTATCTTCATACCTTTATATCACTTAAGGTACACTTCTATGAGGATCCCCATCCTCAGAGGTCTCTCCGCTTACCCTACTGTACATATCCTCAGGGAGTGGGATGATGCTATTTAGCTTATTTGCGGGTTGTGACAAAAATGGGTCACAACAGGAGGATCAGGAGAAGAGGCAGGGCACAAGGAAGATGGGAAGACTGCCCAGGTGAGAGGAGGTGGACAGTGCCCGGGTGACAGACCAAATGGAGCTCTGGTTATAACACATACTAATAAGTTGAAAAATCGGAAACATCTAAGTTTTATCAGTTGAGATAGCTTTAGGGTATTGGCAAACTCTTAGCACAGATGTTGACTGTGAGACAATTGTTTTTAGGACTCTTTAAAGCCTTTTCCACTTTGTGCTCATGAGGCCTTTCAGTGTCAGAAACACTCTCTCTCTTCTAGTGTTCTGCTCCTTCTATGGGTGTTGGATCTTTAGCTGCTGGGATAGGCTGTAGTCTCTTCATTTTAAGATGAGTACTAAATACTGAAATTGTGGTTTTACCTGACTCCCTTTGGATTGTATCTGCTGTCTTTCTTGATACCCACCCTTCTGCTTTCTCTTTCTTGAAAGTTGTTGTCTCACCTGCACATATATTCTATATTGCTCGAGGCACTTATTCAGTGCTTATTTTATACAATTAAGAATTTAGTCTAGTGTCATATTTCATGATCATATTAAGAAAGGGATACTTAATACTTTTATTAAGTATGAGTCTCTTGGGCTAATTTCTTTTCATTATAAATCTAGATGGACACAGCAAAAGTAAGACAGTCCATAAGTTTCAAATATTTTGGGCATGCTAAATGTCTCTTGTGAATTCACACCAGTTGTCAAAAAGGTTTCTTTCTAATCAAGGCAACTGTTCAAAGAAAGGCCATGTTCATTTCAGATTAACAAGGGGCAAAATCTTTTGGATAGTGAAAACTAAAAGGCCATTCTTAATTTTCCTAGCTGCATCTTATGTTGGTCCTGGAGCTGTTCCTTTAGAGAAAAATACTCAGCTCACAGCTTAATTGTTATCAAATTAACCTCCAATATCATAACCCTGCTAGAAGTCATCCTGTTATTATGATGGTTTGTAGCTTTTTCAGTTTAAGAGGATTGTATCTTTACAAGAGTATGTCTCTAATCATCTGCTGGCCAGGCTATTTAAATCTGGTTTCTGATAGTGTATTCCAGATAACTCATTAAAATGAGGAAATCAGTAAATATGGTCATGCCATGTGGTTTTATATGCACCTATTAAACTCTTCCAAGCTTGATTATTGATCATCTTCCTCTATGAATAGACTATACTATTCCTCATCATTTCATCTTCCCTCATGCGTTTGTAAATCCCTTGTTTAGTGTCATATGCATCCAAAAGTACATGAGTACTCCTAGTTTCCAAGCTCACCCTTGAACACTTTGCTTTAATTTATGTGTTTACAAGGAATTTATATTTATTGCATTCATTTTTTTGTATGCACTGAGTATCATCTGCTGTACACCTGTGTGTGAGCGTCCTTTCTTAATGCAGGTGCAAATGCACAATCTTTGGTCAAGCTCTATTAACGCTTTCTGATATTTTACAAAAAATGAACTGTGTTTCAGGTACTTCAATTCTGTGCAAAGTGACAGTTTCCAGGATGCATTCCTGTCAGACAACAACATGATAATCTCAGCACCAACAGGAAGTGGAAAAACTGTCTTGTTTGAGCTCAGTATCTTACACCTTCTTACAAGATTTCTCACACCTGATGGAAAGCTAAATTATATATCAGGAAGTTTGAAAACAGTAAGTCAGTACTGCAAACAGAAGCTTTTAAGGTTGTAATCTGTAATAGTCAATTGAACGTTGCTAACCAAGTAAAGCTATATGCTGTGGAGTTAGCAATATAATTGAATTGAAGCACATTCAGAAAACAGGATAGTTTTAGGGTAAGATGCAAAAAGTCCATTAGGAGGAGGCAGATAAGTTAGCATTTTAAAATGAAGTCCGACAGTTTGTAAATTGTCATGCATGATCAAACAAAGATAGTCAAGCGAAGGTAGATGCCTTGGACTCCGACAGTTTGTAATTTGTCATGCATGATCGAACAAAGATAGTCAAGTGAAGGTAGATGCCTTGGAGTTTGAAATATAGCACATTCAAATGAGATGATATGCTGAGGGTAAGATGCAAAATGTTGATTTAAAAAAGGCAGAGAAGTTGGTACTTGATAAAATAAGTCCAAGTTATGTCATAGCATGATCTTGTAACTTTGAAATGACCATGAGAGTTGAATTTCCTTGTGGTATCAGGTTTACATTGCACCTTTAAAGGCTTTGGTTCAAGAGAAGCTGCGGGAGTGGAACAAAAAGTTTGGCCATGCATTAAATTTGAAATGTCAAGAGCTTACAGGAGACTCTCAGTTTTCTAATATTCGGGATCTGCAGGATATGGACATAATTCTAACCACTCCGGAAGTAAGTAGGGTGTGGACTCAGCATGTTTCAAATATTTGTTTTTCAGCAACTTAAGGATCAGTCCTTTCTTTTGTCCTTTGCAAATGGCCAAACAATCTGGAAAAGTTGTGAAATTTGACCAGGTCTAAGACAGTCAAATTCTGAAATAGTACAGAGTATATTGAACTTGGTTTTTTATGGTGCATTGAGCTCGTGCATGGATGTTACTTATGTAGCCGGAAGAGTAATTCCTGATAATATATCTCCTTTTGAATGTTAAAGCTAATATAATCTAGAATTTAGGTGGAAGAAGAATAACTGCAAATAAAAACAATTCAAAGCCATTCTTTCCCTCATCATTGGGCTCCTTGCTAGACTCCTTATTACTTTAAACATAGTTTTACATTGTGAAGTTTGCCTCCTAATATTGTGATCTTCAATAGCAACATATTAACCATACGGCTAGATAAACAATCCTAAATTGTCCTAAATCCTCTTTACAAAGCTATTCATTTCAAAGGTGATCTTCACCTTTTAGCATCTCAAAGGTGATTTGCACCTCACACTTCAGAGGTGACCATTCATCTTCCTTTTCTAGTAGATCCTTTGCTCAGGTCATACTGATGTTTTCGCATTCGTGTGTAGAAGTTCATGCCATTCTCTTGTGGCCACTTATTTTGGGTGTTAACAAAATCTAGTTTCTATCCAGTCCTTATCTTGTACTAGAAGCACTCTGTTATTTCTTGGTGCAGGTCCTTGAGCCCCCAAGTCATACATGTGATAGTCGTGCACATCCCAGTTGGTCTTTTTGTTTCAAAGAAGAGAAGAAACTATATCAATGAACACCTCAGAAAATGAATGCAAGGTAAAAATTACAATTAGAGACATGTCTAGGACTTAAAAATAACGTCCAAACACTAAAAGGAAGTCTGATACAAAAGGTCTAAAATGCCAGACCATGCATGCATCAAGATGGAAAAAGGTGTCTGAAAATCAAGTTTGTAGAAAAGCATCTCTCCTCCTCATGAGCTGTGAGTCACCCTGTAGAATTTCACATCTCCCCTGGAGAGTGTGAACTATCTTTGCCCAAATTTTGGAGACTGTCTTTGTAGTGGAGACATCATGTAAAACCATAGCATGGATGCATGTCACAATCTAGATGGACCAAGCAATTGTGCTGCCAGTCATCTCCTATCTAGGGCATTATCCCTTAGTTCAAATTGATTGTGAAAAATCAAGAGTAGGAACCCTTCTCATATGTCAATCAGAGATGGGGAAAGGAAGGCTGCTGCGGATATCCTTATAACCATATGCTGGGCCTTGATTAATGACCCATGCAATTGGCCCCCAAGTGACTATCATGGACTCTCTTGTGCCGTGGAGGACCAGCCTAAGAGCTCTCCTCCATAAGTCTTGAGTTCATAAGTATTGCCTCCAGGTCTGATTTGGCTTGCAACATCTAGCACAGTTTGTAAAAGCCCACCGTAGCCTAACAAATGCCAACTGCCAGAATCCTATGAGCAACCAACCATAGGAAAAAATCAATCTTCCTAGGTCTTTAGCTGTTGTATGGTTTTCTCCAGAAGTCTGCCAAGAACATTGGAGAGATAGCTTGTTTGGTCCAATGTTGAGAAGTGGTTGGTACCACTTTGATCCTATTTATCTGAATCCTCCTTGATGGTCTGGTGGTATATTTCAAAGTAGGGGCCATCTCTAGGTCTGTCATGAAAGGGCTTTCTCGATATCCACCCCCCTGGATTCCCTTGTAATATTTCAAGTGCCCACATTTGATTGATAAATTTGGTCTTATATTGATAAACCTTATTTTATGTGCAAGAGATAAAAGAATTGAAAAAGGGATATAATGAAGCTAAGGGAAAGAAAACAAAACTAGAAAGAAAGGAAAAAAGGTTTAATGAAAAGATGAAGTAGGACCGTTGACAAAGACAAATGATTGATAATAAAGCTAAACAGAAGAAACATAATTAGGTTCAATAAGGAGCAAACTATCGACAAAGAGAGAATGAAGATCAAGAAAGTCTTCTTTACTGGAATGTAATGAACCTGCTTGCTAAACCTGTAAATAATATTCCATATGCCGTCATTGCCATTTGCTAATTTTGGCAAGGCAAAGATAAAATCAATAGCATTGCTTTCCCAAGGTTGGCCTGAGATTAGTAATGGTTACAAAAGTCTTGTAAGCTTTTAGCGATCAAACTTTATCTTTTGATATACAAGACAGTCTTTAACAAATTGTTCAATGTCTCTTCGAAAACTTCGCCAAAAGAAATACATTTCAAGTACCTTGGTTGTTGCCAAAAATACCCTGATGAGCCATGTAGGGGGAGCATTGTGCACGACATTCTTCTATTACATTAGGTGTGAGATCTTTAGCAATACATAACTTATTCTCCATCAATAAAAATCCATCTTTGATAACATTAGATTTTACCCTTTTACCAAGATATAAACTTTTCCAAATGATTCAAAAATCTTCATTAGAAGCATCCATGCCCTTCATACTATTGAAGTCTGTATGATAAATCATGGATATTGCATGAATCTGAGGCCTTCATGAGCATCAGCCACCTTGTTTTTCTTCCCAAGAATGTTAATATCACAAAGTTGAATTGAGCTAAATAGTTGGCTCATCGAATATGCTATTTAGAAATCTTTGGTTGGTTGAGAAAATGTCTCAAATTGTCATGGTTAATTTTGATGAGAAAGTCTCCAATTTGCAATCTTTTGCTTGGATAAGCAACTGCATGTCCTTCTTAATTTTAGACTATACCAATGCAATCTCCTGAAGCATCACATTCCACAAAGAAACGTTTTCAAAAATTTGGTATAATCAAAATAGGTCCTTTGCTAATATTATTGTTTAAATTATGCAATGGTCTAGCAACCATAGCAAACCATTTAATGAATCTCTTGTAATAAGAGAATAATCCCAATAAACTTCGAACTTTATAAACACTACTTAATTTTGGTCATTTTACAGTAGCCTTGAACTTTTCTTGATTTGTTTGAATCCATCTTTGGATACAATATGGCCCAAGTAGTGAATCTCTTATAGGGAAAATTCACTCTTTTTGCCATTAACATAAAGTTGGCGTTTTCAGAGTTCTTGAAACACTATTTTTAAGTGCTGCTTATGCTCTTCTTTATCTTTTGAATAAACCAAAATATCATCAAAGAGAAAGTACCTATAAACTTTTGGTATGCTCTAAAAATTATTTTCATCATTCTATTAAAGGTTGCAGGAGCATTGGTGAGACTGAATGGTAATACAAGAAACTCATACAAACCAAATATTGTCTTGAATGTTGTTTTATGAAATATCTTCACAAGCAATCCTTATTTGATGATAATTACACTTCATCATGATCCGCTTGGATATTTTGGATCCATCCAACCTATCTAAAATATCATCAAATTTGTCTAATGTATCATTTCCTATGTGGAGGAGCTCCCACCATTGCGCCGAATCGCTACCCCTTGCCTCTGACTAATTTGCCGCTTGCGCAGTCCTTCCCTCCGCTTGTGCCAGTCCCCTCCCGCCACCCTGCGCCAGGCCTCCCCTCCGTTCTATGCCTCCTTAACAGTCATTCCCCTCCCTCCCGCTCGACAGTCCTCCCCACTCCCCCCTCCCCCGAGTAGCATAGCAACGTGATTAGAAGGCTCCCAATAGGGACGTGCAATGGAAACCCCTGGTCAGACGCCGGCGCATTCTGCGAGAGTGTCCCCTAGTTAAACACCTTGCACATCATTCTCTCCGAGGAACAACTCTTAGCCATCCGGGCCACAGAGTTGGAGTTGAAAGAAATAGTGATCTTTGGTCAGGTTGTTGGACACTCCCTACCGAGGGCCCAGTTGCGGGATCGGCTCCACTCCACGCTGTGCATTGGCACACTGCAGATCGTGGAGGCTATTGAGAAACCCTTTACTCGCAGTTTGCGTTTTTGCGTTTTGCGTTTAGGGTTTGTAGCCCAAAAAAGGGGCGCCATCCTAGACTGACTGTGCCTATTTATAGGCCACTCTCTCATTCATTCCTCACGGCTGATTCATTCAGTCCATCACCTCTTCTCTCCGGCATCTCCCCTACCCTCACACCCCTTTACGAGGACATTGCAGTTCGTGGTTCGTGGCTGTCTTCATCATCTTCCTTGTGCTACGGTACCCTTGTTCCCTTGTATCACATTCACTCCATGATTCAGAACTTCATCATTTCATTCATCAGAGTTTCTTCTCTCTTCTCTTCTCTTCTCCATGTTTGCTGAGTTCACTCCGCGTTCCTCCCCGCAAACTCTATTGTCTCGCTGATACATCATCTTTTGACATGGTAACAGAGCCGGATTTGCTCACCTAGCAACAAAGATCCTCCACTCCAATGAAGGCAAAGACCGGTGGCGGGTTTGGCATCCACTTCTCTTCTTCTTCCGCTGCATCAACACTTTTTTTGGCGGATGTTCTAAACTGCGTTTGCAGCCTGCAGCTCAGCCAGCAGCTCAGCCAAACCAGCCCAAGGCTCAGCCCCACTTGCCTTTACAGCTGGCTGATCTCTGCCTTCTCTACCCAGCTCTTGGCGGCTGTTTTTCTGCCGCTGGCCGGCTCTGCCCAGCTCTTGGCAGCTGTCTTCTGCCACTAGCCTGCTCTGCCTTGCATCTTGGCAGTTGTTTCCTGTCTGCCCCAGCGACTCAGCTTCTGTTGCCGGCGGCTACACCCAATCTGCCTGCGTTTTTCAGGCGGCTGCTGGTGGCGCTGGTTGCAGACTGGCAGTTCCACCCAGCCAACTGGCAGCGCTGGCTGCAGATTGGCGGTTCTACCTAGCCAGCTGGCGGTTCCTCCCTATCTCCTTGCGTTTGCACAGGTTACTGTTGGTGGCTCAGCCAGTTAGTTGGCGGCACAACCAGCACTGTTGTTTCTTAGCTGGCATTTTTTTTTTCCACAACCGGCGGCTGCACCTTAACTGCTGGTGGTTTTTCCTGACCACTAGTGGTTCAGCCCATTTCCAGCCCTTCCCCGACCCTCCCACCCCTTGAGCAGTGGATATTGTGGCTTGTGGTTTGTGGCTGACCTCTTCCTTCTTCAGTTTGCCACACCGGTACCATGGCGTCTCCACCGACAAATTGCTAGTCTACTAGGTGTTCCTACTGCAGCACGAACGGTCATCCCACCGAAGACTGTCGACATCGACCTTTGCTCCCCACACCTCTGGAGTACATGCGTCTTCCACCAGGCACTCCTTGTGCCACCTCTCCTTTCTGGGCTACAGAGATCGTTCTGCATCGGCTATTAGAGTACTATGCTCAAGGCAATAAGATGCATCCGATGTCCACTAAGTCCTTTCGATCACATGGAGGATCGATTGGCGCTACGACCTCTTGGAGATTGTCGCAATGCCAGTGGCAGTCTTCTCCCACCTATTTTCGGGTACAGTGGCTACCACGACCCGCGGTTCTGCAATCCGCTCCATCAAGAGACAGTGATTGTTTGATACCATCTCCTCATTAGTCTGCTCCTTCGAGAGACAATGGTTGCTCGACTACTTCCTCTTCTTCGGCTACCCAGTCTGCTCCGCTGAAAGACAGCGACTGTTGCCCACCTCTTGTTCATTCTGAGCCCCACTCTTCCCCACCCTCGACTCCTTAGGTTTGAGAGGCTATCTTTGGGAGCTCTTCAGCACCCTAGATACCTTTTTCGGCACGACCGACGGCACTTCTTTCGTCATCAGACATTTTGGAGTCCGTGATCCATGAGTTTTTGGATTCCCTATCTACTTCAGAGGGGGATTCAGAGGGGGATGTTATTTCTTTGCCATGAGAGGGGGCATCTACTTCTTCTTCGACTTCAGCGGGGGCCCCTCCACCTCCCACCTCAAAGGGGGAACCTACTCCACATGAAGTTCTTCACCTATCCTCTACTTTATTGGGGTGGCTGTCTTCGACCAGTCATCTCTTCTACTGATACCCAGGATCTTCAGGTACCACCTAGATCGGGACCTCAAAGGTTCAGTTGCGACTTGGTGACGAGGCCTTCATATTCCTTCCAGCATGGATGCATGGAGCTAGTGGCTTCTCTCCCGAGGTTGTATTTTGGGTTCTCCAGTTCACTCTGTCTATTGTTCTTTGCTGCAAGTTCCTTTTTCGGTGGAAATCTTGGATCTTAGGGATCCTCTACATCTTCTTCCTCCTCCTCTTCTTGCCTTGGTCACTTGGTTAGCATGGAGCCACCTCTCGAGATTGAGTACAGGCATATCCTTATGGTTCTCGGTACCACACAAAGTCCGACATTCCTCCTATGCATTGCATGTTTTCATCATCTTTGTACTAGGGCGCTTGGGCAAGTGAACAATTTTCCCACGAGAGACACTGTCCAAGTGACACCTGCTGCATGAGCATTCTTCAACATGTAGCATTGCATCTCCACCTCACTCTTCTCTTGTTCCCCTTTTTTGGGCCTGAGAGGGGGTGTTAGGAAACCCTTCACCCTTCACCTGTAGTTTGCATTTTTGCATTTTGCGTTTAGGGTTTGCGGTCCCAAAAAGGGGTGCCATCCTAGACTGACTGTGCCTATTTATAGGCCACTCTCTCATTCATTCCTCACGGCTGATTCATTCAGTCCGTCACCTCTTCTCTCTGGCATCCCACTACCCTCACACCCCTTCAGGAGGACATTGCAGTTTGTGGTTCGTGGTTGTCTTTATCATCTTCCTTGTGCTACGGCACCCTTGTTCCCTTATATCACATTCACTCCATGATTCAGAACTTTATCATTCCATTCATTAAAGTTTCTTCTCTCTTCTCTTCTTTTCTCCATGTTTGCCGAGTTCACTCCGTATTCCTTCGTGCAAATCCTACTATCTCGCTGGTACATCATCTTTTGACAGAGGCAGTCCTCATGGGCCGAGGGATCTTCACGGTTCGACTCACCTCTACGGACGCAGCCCGTGAGTTAGTGGAGAGCTTGCCCTATGCCTCCATGAAGGGGGTCATTTACATGGTTTCTTGGTATAGCAGCCTCACAGTGGAGACATTTGCACTCCACAACAGTTTTCTCAAACACCTAATCACCCTACTAAGACACAAAGAGTATATCAAAGTTCCTGGAGATTGAGGCATGAGGTTACTCGTTTAGGCAGCCGGTCATTGTGATTGGGCAACTAGGGTAGTGCCTACGCTGCCATGACTTTGGGCATCAGGCAACAGATTGTACGTGTTTCGGAGCCAAGGCGGCTCTGCTGACATGCCCATAGATGGACAGTGATGGCTTTACATGGGTCCAGAGACGACAGAGAGAGAGACGGAAGGGGGGGCCGTAGCCAGCTCCTCAGACCCAGCCTCGGCAACAGGGAGTAGGAGGGTAAGCGACGCCCCCTCAGCAGAGCACTCCGTAGCCCCCTCTTTCCCGCCCCACCCGGCAGGACCGCAGTCTCCCACATCCACCACCTGTACCTTAGACTACCTCACCTGAGATCCCACAACCCCCACACCCACCCTATTGAGCTAAAATATGCATTACTTGCTGATTAGCCTCTTAAACAGTCCCAAAACATACTAAAAATGCTCTTTTAGAGTAAAACCCTAAAACGGGGAGTAGTTCGAGAGAGTTCTGGTGGAAACCCTAAAACGGGGAGCGGTTCAAGAAAGTTTAGTGGAAACCCTAATTTTTGGGGCGCCCTTCCATATCTATAAATAAACAGGTTGCCCCCATTTAGCAATCATCCTTGTTTTGCAGGTTACACCAGCCCACACACCCTCTGCTGCTGTTGGTGCCCAGTTTCCAGCTTGCAGGCCACCTCTATTTGCTGTCCAGCCATCATCGACTGCAGCCACATCATCTTCAGCCTGTCTATTGCTGTAGGCGACAGCTCTCGACTGCTGGCGACTGCTCCAGACTGTCCCAGCCTGCTGTCCATCATCTCCAAGGTCAGCCAACTTTACTCTTACATTCATTTACAACATTCATTCACTTCAGAGTTGTGTTCTCTCTCTCCCTTCTTTTGTTTGTGTTTGAGTTTTGAGTTTTGCATTTAGGGTTTGAGTTTTGAGCTTTGCGTTTAGGATTTGAGTTTTTCCCTTTGTGTCTGTGTCAGTGTCTTTGTGTTTCTGTTGTGGTCGTGCACTCTGTGTGTCCTTAGTGCAAACCCTAGTAGTCTTCTTAACACACCCCCCCCTCCTATGTCCCCCCCACTGACCCTGGCCCACAGCCCCCCCTTTCCAGGGCCACCAGGCCCCCCCACACCTGCCACATACCTTCAATCATTCCCCGATCCCCTTCTTTCCCCCCACCACCTCCCCTATCGAGCACCCCCCCTGTCTGCACCTAGTTCAAGTGATCCCCCCTAGACCCACTTCCCCTCCTCCCATAGGAGGTGATGAGCCACACATGCCTATATCCTCCTCGTGTCAGTAGTGCTCCCCCTCCCACACAACCACCAGCTCATTTGCCCCTGCTGCCCGTCACACTTTCCCGAGACAGGCATAGTTATTGCCACAGGAGTTCTTCCGTAGTGGCCCATGGTCCTACTTAAGAGTTGTGGAGCGCGGAGAGTTCCCACTACCTCTTGAGGTGGTGATCTTCGTGGTTCCTAAGTCAAGGAGAGGCAAGGTTCATCTACTAGCACCACCGGATGGACCAAACTATGCTTTTTTCCTTCAGTCCTCTTGCTCAGAGGATTGGATGACGACATAGATAGAGGAGTTGAAGAGTTAGGTGGCGGACCACACCTCCCAATGGATGGGAGAAGGACTAGCACTGTTTGCACAATAGTGGCTTGGTTCCATGATAGACATTGATTGGTGGGCTGGTGCTGAGGTCCCACACTTGAGCATTATCTTTCGAGCCCCTCCACAGTGGAGAGCTCCGCAGGATGTGATCGAATGGCCCCTGGCATAGGCGGCCTGTTTCTACAAGTGTACAAAGTCACGACTCTCAGCATGGTTGATAGATGCATTGATAATACCACATGGAGCATCTATCACCCCTATGGTCTGATCGAGGGCCACCATGGGGGATTGGAGTTCACCGTCCAGACCGGCGGAAAGCATACTTGTATGCCCCATAGTTTCTCCTCCTCGTCAGCAGCCTCCATGCCGAACAGATGCTTGTTGAGTCAATCACAGGTCTTCCCATGAGTTTACACCTTGCATCCTAGAATGTGAATAGCCTCCACTATAGTGGGGCAGGTGGTTCCAAGAAGTTGATTGTTCAGCAGGAGTTGTAGCCTGCCCTTGCCGGACGGATCGACATCTTACTTCTACAGGAGCACAAGCTCAGTTCCACCTGGGCTTAAATGGTAGGGAAGGTACTCCTGGGCAGCTCGCACACTTACTGGGAGTATGCCATCGGTGCCCACAGCAGGAGCGGAGGCGTATGCACCTCTATTGGCCCGAGTCTCACCGCTTGTGTATGAGACCACGGGACAATAGTGGCAGGGAGGGTTCTATGGATCAGATTGGATATTGGGGACTCATGCCTTGGAGTCCTCAATGTCTATGCCCTTATTGAGGTTAGGGCATGCAGCAGGTTCTGGGTGGAGATCGCGGATGGACTCTCAGATGTGGACTCTTGGATTGTTGGAGTAGACTTCAACAACCTAGAGGCTTTAGAGGACTAGCAAGGCAGAGGAAGAAATTACCAGGGCATGACTAGGGAGGAGTAGGAGGTCTTCCTATTGACAGTAGGAGCACGCTATGCCTAGAGAGATCCTACCTTTCACAGGAGGGAGAGGTCGCTGGATTTCTCTTCGGGATACAGGCGGCTAGGTGGTGTCTTGCTAGAGCAGTTGGACAGGTTTTATGTGGGAGAGTGGGGATGCTCTCGCAGAGGCCAGATTGGGCAGTTGGTGGGCACCACGCTGTTCGATCATTGCTTGGTTCTTGTGACACTTGATTCTCCAGCATTTGACCTCGACGCACGATCCTACCGGATCGCGGACTTGATCTATAGGAGGGAGGAGGTGACGAGAAAGATTGAGTAGATTTGGACCAGGGAGTGGGGCAACAGGGACCGGATCGTAGAGGAGGTTGCAGAAGTCCTACCCGAGTTGAGCCATATTTGCCAAGAGGCAACTATACAGGCCGGGCAACAAAGCTGGGAGGAGAGAGCACTTCGGCGGGACCTTGCAGCCACGCAGAGATTATTATAGGAGGCACTAGGGGATCCCACTCTCCATGCACAGGAGGTGCGTGCGCGAGCAGCCATTGCTGGCCTAGAGGATAGGCGCTCGGAGTTGTCTTTCTACACCTCAACAGCCTTTTGGGAACGGAAGGGGGACATGATGTGTAGGGAGTTCTTCTAGGTGCACCAGACTTGCACCGTAGGAGAGTAGATACGCAGCCTTCAAGATTAGTATGGGAGGACTCGTTCTAGCCCAGACGAGGTGATGGAGATTGCCATCGACTACTACAGGCACCTTTTCTAGCAGGAGATAGCCTCAGCTAGAGGACAACGATGTAGACAACAGGTGTGGGATCACATCCCATCCCTCGTCATAGAGGAGATGGGACGCTCCCTCCTAGGCCCCTTCACAGAGAAGGAACTAGAGGAGGCTTTCCATACACAGCATGGGAAGAAATGCTCGGGAGAGGATGGCCTCTCTAAGGCCTTCTTCACTATCTACTGGGAAGTGGTGAAGGACCCCCTACTGATGGCCTTCCAAGAGACTTTCACTTCACGATAGATGCCAAGGAGTCTTTTGGCAGGCCTTATCAGTCTTCTCCCCAAAGGGGGAGACTGGTTGGAGCTTTCCCAGTGGAGACCGATCACCTTATTGTTAGTGGCCTATAAGGCACTGGCAAAGATGATTGGTAGGTGGCTATGCCCCGTACTTCCAGACATCATCCATGACATAGCCACGAGGATAGGAGCATCCTAGACAATGTATTTACCTTCTTTTAGGCGATAGAGTGGGCTAAGCACAGTGGGTAGAGACTAGCCGTACTACTCTTGGATTTCAAGAAAGCTTATGACAAGGTGGACTAGGATTTCCTAGAGGACACCATGGTGAGGTTGGGTTTCCCCCAGGTTTAGATTCCCGGGGTCTCCGCACTTTATAGATCGGCGAGTAGCAGGGTTCTCATAGGTGGAAGGCGAGGGGAGGAGTTTTGGCTAGAGAGATCGGTCCGATAGGGCTGCCCCCTGGCCCCATATCTATTCCTACTCTTTGCAGAGGCGATGTCTCACTTTCTCAGGTCACGTGTGAGCGGATTTCATGGCCTCCGACTTCTAGTGAGAGAGGAGATTGAGTTGTTAGACTCAGAGTATGCAGATGATACAACACTCTACATAGAGGATGATGAGTTGATGCTGGAGAGAGTGAGGTTGGCTTTTGAGGTGTTTTGCAGTGGGAGCGAAAATCAACTAGTGAAAGTCGGTTGGTTTCCTCAAAGACCCGGAATCTAGCATGGAGTGGAGCGTCCACTTGGGATTTAGATGGGTGAGCAGAGGGTAGACCGTCTGGTACCTAGGCTTCCAAGTGGGACTAGACATCACTCTTGTCGAGCAATTTCTTCTTGTCCTTGATTCTATTCAGAGGAAGCTGACCTACTAGAGCATGGCTCGCCTCTTACTAGTCAGCTGAGCCTTGGTGGTTAACTAGGTCCTTTTAGTGACGGCTTGGTACATCGCCTCGTGTTGGTGCTTCTCCTCATCCTGCATTGTGTAGCTTCTCCGCCTAGTGCGGAACTTTCTTTGGTTAGGGTCAGACGACTCCAGGGATTCCAGGGGGCCAAGGTGGCGTGGGCGACCATCATACGGCATCGGTCAGAGGGAGGATTTGGGATCATAGACCGAGAGTATCAGAGTATGGCCCTCTTGGGCAAGCTAGTTGTCTGCGGCCTCACACCAGACGGGCAGACCTGGTGTGAGACTTTGGGATCATAGACCCAGAGTATCAAAGTATGGCCCTCTTGGGCAAGCTAGTTGTCTGCGGCCTCACACCAAACGGGCAGACCTGGTGTGAGGATTTGGGATCATAGACCCAGAGTATCAGAGTATGGCCCTCTTGGGCAAGCTAGTTGTCTGTGGCCTCACACCAGATGGGCAGACCTGGAAGGTCTTATTGCAGGAGGGACTTTAGGATTGTAGACCGAGGCTTGGCGGGTGGAGGCCGTCCTTGAGATGGATCTTCACATTAGCCTAGATCACCCCCCCATATCACCTTTCCTATGCAACTTACTCCGTGTGTGGTAGAGCCTCCGTAAGGTCCTAATCCAGAGCTCCCCAGGTTGCCAGGAGGAGATAGATTGTCAGCCGGTGATCTGGAACACCCAGGTCAAAGATCGGGAAGGGGGACAGATTGGCGAGATTCCCCACATCCAGTGGGCTAGTTTGGAGGCCGGCCCGGCTTGTACCATCAGGACATGGCGGAAGGTGTACAAGATGGCGGATGAGGAGGTATTGCAGCATGTATCACGCTGCCAGAGAGGAGTGGAGTTCAGGAGAAGGGAGATAGATGCAGCAATTCCTCAAGAGTGGCTTGTTCCCCCGATACGAGAGCCGATAGAGCTAGGAGAGGTATGGGCCGCTAGGTTTTCACCAGCAGGCATCCCCCTACAGGTGGCAGGTAGAGTGGGCGGCGCTCCACTTGGGACCTTCTTCACCATAAAGGGGGGGGGGTTGTCTGGCTCTTGATAGAGGACAATAGGATGAGGGGATAACTGTTCTTTCATGGAGGAGGATCCGGGTGATTGGCCTTCAGGGAAAGACATGGCGGCTGGACCCTTTTGTCTTTTGGGAGGAGCTTAGGGAGTGGCGCCTCTGGATGTGGGAGGGTAGGCCACTTGATGAGCTGGAGTGGGATCCGGGAGAGTGGCTATGGCCGGCCACTGCGGTCGCCAAGAAACCACCGAGGTTCTTGGAGTACACTGCCAAGATTGATAGACACATAATGATGCAGAAGGATATGGATTGGGCGTCGTCACGTAGCAGACAGTGGGCGGAGCACAGCATCATGGAGCCTTTCCAACAGACCTTTTGGTGCCACCTATGGGATAGCTGGAGGCCGAGGAGGGTATTGTATTTCTTATGGTTGGTGGTACATGGAGGCTTGGCGGTGGGAAGCTGGCTTGCCTAGATGTAGAAGGAGGGAGGTTGTAAGTGCTGCACACAGCAGCCTTTGGAAACCTTGAAGCACTGCCTTTGGTCATGCGAGGAGGCGCAGCTCGTGTGGAGAGGAGCATGCCGCATCCTTCGCCGTATAGCACCCAGCCTTGGATGTATCTCATGGGGAGCTTTTTGTTGGCAATCAGCCAGCTAGGGCCGTCACCTTCTATATGAGGCTGGGATGCAGGACACGATATTCATTATCGAGATAGGGTCGTGCGCAGTGGTCGGTTTGGAGGCTCTACCCATCCGCTAGGTACTGGAGCCCATAGCAGACCGCTCTGAGGTATGGAAGATCATAGGGAGTCTTACTACATGGCATATCTAGAAGGCGCGGTGTCAGGAGGCTTTCGGCGGAGAGAGACTTTCAGTACAGGCGACCTTAGCAGAGCTATGGACCTCCATCATCCATTCCCTCGGCCGCTGATGGGATCAGGTGCAGGGCGAGTCTAGGGCTCGTTAGAAGCTCCGTTGTCATTTCATGCGCACTTGGGGCGGCCAGGACTTGTTTTTCGTGATGCAAGCATGCAACCCCAGATGGCGTTACACCCCCCCTCATAGCTTCTTGCCCTCATCCCCCTAGACCACCTTGAGAGGCTTGTATACATGATGTATTTGTGACTTTGCATCCGCTTTAGCTAGTCTGTTGAGCATGAGCACTCCGTTGTGATCAGTTTTTTTGAGTAATATAATCAGCCACATTTTACTTGCCAAATTTTCTTTTCCAAAATATGATGAATTCTTGGTATAGGCAACCTGTTCCAAATTGTAATTTTTTTAAGGGCCTTGTAGTCCATACACATGTGCCAAGACCTATCTTTTTTCTGCACTAAGAGGATTGGAGAGCAAAAAAATAAGGAGTTGGGTCTTATTACACCCTTCTCTAAGAGACTGTTCATCTGCTTTATAATATCCTCTTGCTATGTTGAGCTTACACGAGAAGGTTGCCTATTTGTTCTTGTTGTGTTGAGCTCACTTGATAAAGTTGCCTATTTGGAGGTGAGCTCCTAGGAATGGGGTCAAAGTGATGATATTCTAGCCTCTTTGGTAGTAACTCATGACCATGTGATGACCTTCTGTCCTCTCTAGGAGTAGCTCATTAGGTAAAGTGTTTGCAAAACAATCTTTATACTCCTTTAAGAAATTCATTCACTCTTCATTGATATTTGAGATGGACTCTTTAGTTTTGGACTCTTTGTTAGAATCTTTGACAATAATCAAGTATGATAAAATAGAGTTTTTCATTGCTTTACAAATTTGTACATGGGATAAGATAGAAATAAAAGTTTCCTTTAACTCCCATACCTTACCTTAAAAGGAAATCTAAATATATTTTGATTTCAATCAGTGGTTCGGATCTACTCTTCTATGCTAAGAAAACCTAATATAATACCACAATGGCCAAATTTTCCCTTGGCAAAACTCTCATGATCTACATAGTCTCCTATCTCAATTCTTAGTTTCCCAAATATTAGAGTAACTTGAGATTCCATTTCTTGAAAAGTAGTGCCTGACATTTTTGGTGTTCCAAATGTCTCCTTTGGTAGTTGTAGACCTTCGACAATCTGAGGATGAATATAATGATACGCAGCCCTTGTGTTAAAATAAATAAGAAATAGCTGATTAGCAATCTTACCCGAAGCCATTAAAAGCTTTAATCTCTCATCTTGTTGTAAAGATTCTTTAGGTACAATATTCGCTTGAGATGCCTTGTGGGGTTGGTTCTCCTTCTTTGCCTTGTTAGAGCATTGTCCAACCATGTGTCCCTTTTCTCCACAAGAGAAACATTGCACTTCTCTTGTATATTGTGCTAATTGCTGATATGTTAGCTTCTTTTTGGATGGCAAAGATGGTGTACCATCCTTTTGTTTTGGATCCTATTGATCTACTTTCTTTTAGTTAAACATCTTAGCTATCTTCTTTTGTGATTCTTATTTGGAGGACTTACCAAGCATCCATGGCATTTGTAGTCCTTGATCTTCAAGGGTTACATTTTGGGTTGTTTCCAAAGTATCATGCTTTGTCATCTTGACAGCTTATTGTAGTGTTGGATGTAACCTACGGATGAGCTTTCTCATCTCCATATTGGAAGGAACTTCCTTAAGAGATGTAAATTTAAGAGAAATAGTTGCAAACTTGTTGATATATGTTTCTACATTTTCTTCTTGGCCTTGCTTTAACTTATTCCACTCTTGTTCCACATCATCTTAAAAAGATGGAGGCAAAAACTTCAAGTTGAACATCTAATTAAACTCCTTCTAAGACTTGAGTTCCTTTCCCTATTGCAAAACTTTGAGCCATCAAGTTAAAGTGGTATCCTTCAAGTGCATTTTAACCATCCTAATCTTTGATCTTTCTGTATAATCTTTGTTGAGATATTTGCAATCACACCTAATGTAGCCTCTTAGTATGAGGCAGTTCTGGGCTTAGAACATGCAGGCAGATTGAATCCTATATGCACAGAAAGGGAAAACTACTACCATCCAACAACTATAAAGCATTGTACTTGACTACCACTTTTCATATGAAATGAATACAATGTCATGATGCTTTGTACTTTTAGTTAAGTATCTTGTCTTTATCAGTCCTACACAAGATTGTGTTTATGAGTCCAAGCTACCATCTTGGAACCTAATTCACTTGTGTAACAGTTTGTCTCTACTTGTCTATGTCATCATGAGTTTGGTCTTCATCTTCTATCCGCCATAGCATCTGCCATGCTCTAGATCCGCGTCTTCTCACATGGTATCAGAGCTCAGCTGAGCATGGCCGAGCTCTCCTTTCACTCCTCTTAGCTCCTCTTCATCTTAGTCCAATACAGGATAAGTGCACGACTTCATTTTCAACTTCATTTTCATCTTGCACCTTGTGGCAGCCATAGCCAGTCTGCACCCTGCCTCCTTTGAGCCCTTGGATCTCTTCATAGAGGCCATTTCAGCTCATGATTCCTTCTAGGCATATCTTCTTGGACTTCTTGCGCTCCTCTCTGGCACTTCAATCAGTAACATTGCTGCTGTCTGGCTTCAGCATTGCTGAAATTCATTACGTTGTTCAGAATTGCGCCTTTGACTGGTTGTACAGTTCATGTTGCGGGTAGAGGCCACCATTTGTCCTGCGATGATAGGGCTTTTTAAGCTCCATATCCAAAATCCCTTCTCATGAAATATCTTGCCAAATGATGTACTCTGCGCCCTACTACGACTGAAAAACCAGTCGGCTTGTTCCTGAAACCTTAACTCCATAGCCATTTCAACATCAAGCTCTTGAAAAATTTCAGTTTCTCTCTCTTGCCACTCAAATCATATGCCTACCACTCTGATCTGAGTTCTACTTAGTGCCAACAAAGATTTGAGCATTTAATCAAGAAGATTTGGAAGACTTCAAGCACCTACATCAAAACTCAAGCTCCTCTTGTACTTCATCTTCTCACTATTTCTTCTCATTGAAGTTATCAATAGTAATTTTAATCATTAAGTTACATTCCTTGGAGGTTGCCGAAGTTTTGGAAGACTTTACGGAATAGAAGGCATTTGCAAGCTGGCACACAAGAAGCATAACCATCAAGATAGTGCTTGTTAGCACTAAGCGTAGTGTGTTTTCATTGACACATTAGGTTTCAACTCTTTTTGCTGGTCAAAAAGTTAAGGGTTTGAAGTTGAGTTCCAATGCCAAAGATGAAAATTTTTAAGTGGATGCTTCTCATGAAAAGTAACATGTATCTTATGGCCCATTTACATTACATAGAAGATGTTATTCTACCTACAGGAAGACATGGAGCTGCCTATATCCAAATGCCATCAATGTATCCATTTGAAGACCTTGAAGACATGAAAGTGCAAAAGTTTGAAGTCATTTCCGTTGCCTCAAAGATGATACCTTTGCTTGAGGGGAACATGGACATGAAGGCTAATGCATATGCAAGCAAAGTCAATGAAGAAGCAGATCAGGAGGACTTAGAAGAAGAGGACCAAACGATCAAAGAATAAGAAGCAGCAGCATAAAAATCACGAAGACTTTGAAGCGGCAAGCAAAGTGAAGAATAAATACATGATAAAAAAGAGCAAGCTGGACTACATCGACATCTGCAATGTACAAAAGATCTATGTCAAAAGAAATGCTAAAAACCGCAAGGGCCTCACAATCCTTGATCCTATTTTTTACTGAATTTTTAGCCTTGTATTGCCTAGCCCTAATACTTCGGACATAAGCTTGTAAAAATCCCCATGTAGCCTTGTACTACAGCCTCTGTATACTTTATGAAGCCCCTGATACAGCCTCTAAATGTCCATCATGTTTGTGGTATCCACACTTAGCCTTTTCTGCCACAGCCTCTGATGTTTTTGCCATGTTTATGGTGTGACCACACTTTGCAGATGTTGCTCTCACTAAAGCCTCTACACACTTTGTACTTTCTGGTTGTGATTGAGGAGGGGTGTTGAGATATTTGCAATCACACCTAATGTAGCCTCTTTGTATGAGGCAATTCTGGGCTTAGGACATGCAGACAGACTGAATTCCATATGCATAGAAAGGGAAAACTACTACCATCTAACAACTATAAAGCATTGTACTTGACTACCACTTTTCATATGGAATGAATACAATGTCACGATGCTTTGTACTTTCAGTTAAGTGTCTTGTCTTTGTCAGTCCTACACAAGATTGTGTTTATGAGTCCAAGCTGCCATCTTGGAACCTAATTCACTTGTGTAACAATTTGTCTCTACTTGTCTATGTCATCATGAGTTTGGTCTTCATCTTCAATCCGCCATAGGATCTACCATGCTCTAGATTCACATCTTTTCACGAGCTTCACTACAAAAAACAATATTAAATTCTCTACTAGAAGAGACAATTTTTGGAGAATCTCTCTTACCATAGAAAACATCAAACTTGATGCTCTTCTCTCTAGACTTGAAGTCTCTACTGGCATTGTCTTCCTTCGCTAACCGCATCTTTAGAGATTCAACTACCATGGAAATAATTGGTTCTTTGACTTCCTTATTGCCCTTCTCCATGGAGAGATTCTTGGGACAAGAGGAGGTGGCTTGTGCATGACTAGACTTTGAAGTCACAGCTTGGATGGATCCTTGATTAATAGGTGCATCGACTTTGTTGCATCAACAACATTGATACCTTTCATATTGAGATAGGCCTTCGTAGCCATAATACCTACCATTTGTCTTAAGAGCCTTCTCGGTATGGAAATCTTCAAAGACCTTTGCTTTAGCTCTCACTCTTGCCCTTCTCTTTATCAAGCTTGAATTTCACGATCAGCTTCGAGTTCCTTGTATCTTTGTATCTTTTTGTAAATAGAGAAGCATATTGATACAAAGTGTTAGGATCCTTCCGGTTTTTGGCCGAGATTTTCTTATTTGCCTCTTGACATGGTGAACCTCAATGATGAACTTGATTCCAAAGATCTTGCCAACCCAAAAAGGTTCTTACAAGGAAGAAGTCCTTGCTTTGAATAAACCATGAGCTCAAAGTGACTAAACCATATACAATGGGGCTGATTTGCTGCAAATCTAAGAGTCAGGGTTCTGAGACCCTAATTTTTGCATGCAATGGATAACAAGCAGATTTCCTTCTCATCTGCTTTGATGTGTTCAAGTTGAGTAGAAAAAGCTTCTCGAATGAGTGCTAGATAAGTAAGTAGAAAGCATGTGGTTGAAACTTCAGGGTTAAAGCTTGTTGGAAATGAAGAGGGAGACCTCCAATATATAGATGTAGGGCTTGGGTACTCAAAAGTGGAAAGTATAGGCTACAAATGACAAGTCTTTGTTAAAAATGTTAAGTGTTGAGAAAAATGACAAGTGTAGGGACATTCTCTTTCAAAATGACACATATTCTATTCTAGATGCTACGTGTCAAATTTTCTAAAGAAAGAAGCTTCTAGAATCTAAACTTTCTACTCTAAAAATCTATTAAATGGTCAAGAATTTGAGATAGCTGTTGAGGAGAAAATTGTTTCTTGCTAACTTTTGGAGCTTTTGACGTGAGCAAAATTTCCATTTGAGTAATTTTTGAAAATAGTAGCCTTGTAAATTTTAGAAGTTGTTGGATTTTGCATCAACCTTTATATCTTTCATTGAAACTCTTAACTAATAGTAGAATGACTCCTTGACTGGAGGACCAATAAGGACACCTTATAGACATGGATTGGGCCCTTCACCAGAGGTGATATCCTTCTTCTAGTAGTAGCCATTAGTGGAGGGATTGAGTTTACTTTCTCAGCACAAGAGGATGGTAGACTCAGGATGGAAGATGTGGATGAGTTGGAGTTCATAGGATGTTCTTGATAGATGATTAGGGTTGCAGGTCATTGTGACATGACTTGGCACCTAGACCGAGATCTTGAGATATGCATGATGGATGTATAGAGGAATTAGGCATACAAGAGGAGGCCTCTTTAGAGACTATAATGGGATTTGAGGAAGTGGGTATGGAGAGATCCATTTGCACAGATACCTAGAAATGTTCCCTTTTTTTGATACACAACTTGATTTGGGGGGAGGATATAGATGAGCAGGATTACGGTGGCACTAGAGGCACCTCAATGTTGGGCTTGACAAGGTATATCATCACCTTTCCTTGTTGACTTCTTGAGGAGATTGGAGGACAGTTTTAGACCAAGAAAGTTCTCTCTCTTTCTTTGGTTACTAGTGTACAGGAGTTGAGCAATAGGTACATGGCTTGGCTATGGTAGAGACCCTATTTGTTGTGTTAGATGCAGGGACACAAAGGAGATACAGAAGGCACTGCATTCGGGATTGCCCTAGGGCTGAGGAAGTCTGGAAGAGAGCCCTTAGGATGATGTTTCATGGTATTGCAGATTCTATGATTGTTACATGGGGGTTCACAATTATAGGTCTAGCTTGTAGATATGAGGATGTATAGGGGTGCTGTGCTTACCGTCTTGGGTAAGCTTGTTAGCAGGATTGCCATGCCAGATTTCTCACAGACATTGTAAACCTAGGGGCAGTACATATGGACTGCCAGATGCAGCCACGCAACAGATTGGACATGTCTACTGGAAAGACTCTCTATAGGATTTGGACAGAGATTTTCCACTCTCGATGGGAGATGGGAGAGGATATGAGGCAGTTTGGACACTATAAGGAGGAGAGATGGCTTTCTTAGGACTTGTGGATCAAGGCACTTTCTTTTATTGTTAGTCCCATATAGTCTAGTACTAGAGACCTCCCAACCAGTTATTTATTGAGACCTTGTAAGACAATTCCCTTTGCTGTATATGTCCTTTGGAATGGAAATCCCTTATGGGGCTGCTTTGTACTTTGTATTTTGCCTTGGCATACTTTGTCTCGAGGGGATTTATTCATAGACTTGCTTCCCCTCTCTGAAAAAAGAAAACTGAGAGTAGAACAATGGTTGTACATGATAGAAAGACTTCTGTAGGAAATGAAATCATTATCATTTGAAGGCTTTCTTTCATCTCCATTTTGTGGCACCATTTTGTGCTCTTTGAGGCTTATACAGTTTATCACTTTATTGTGCAAACATGGTATTGTTTAAAACATTCATCTTCAAGAACTGTTTGTATACATTCTTCAACTTGAAGTGAAAGGTTACTTAGACATAATTATGTTGTATGCAGAAGTTTGATTCCTTCACACGCCGTTACAGGGACTGTGGTGGGCTCAGCTTTTTCGGAGATATAGCTTTGATTTTAGTTGATGAAGTCCACCTTCTAAGTGATCCTCGTGGAGCAGCTCTTGAGGCTGTTATTAGTCGAATGAAAATGCTTGCACGTTACCCAGAAATGCATAGCTCTCCTGTAGCTAAAATTCGATTTGTTGCAGTTTCCGCTACAATACCCAACATTGAAGATCTTGGTAACTTTTGGACGATGATGTTGCCCTCTTTTTCTTCTGAAGGGCCAATAATTGAACTTCATATGACTGGTTCTCTTTTGGTATGCAGCGGAATGGCTGCAAGTCCCCAAGCAGGGCATAAAAAGGCAAGGAACCACTTTTTTGTAAAGCTCAAGCAGTTCAGTTGGTCAGCTCCTTGTTTGCTATGGAAACTTATGAATTATGCTCTTTTTTTTGGCATGGTGTTCAAACAGATTTGGAGAAGAAGTGCGGCCTGTCAAGTTGACAACAAAAGTCTTTGGTATGTGTAGAACTTGCACTTGGACTATCTTTAAACTCTAAAAGTTTGTCTTTGTGGAAACAATTTTGAAGGCTAATTAGAGCCCTTAAAGGTTTGTTTGTGTGAATCAAAAACCAACCTGACTAAGCACTAGTTTATTACACACAAAGAGATTTTTCCATTATGCCAAAGCTAAAGTGACTTTGTCACCTGCAACTCAAAGCTATAAACTTAGAGAATTGGTTATCTGAACCTCTATGAACCTTTTTGCTTTGATTGCTGTCGATTTGTTCGAGGAAAGATAGTGCATTTATTGGCATAAGTCCTTACTGTGTCATGACGTGGTGTAGCTTATTCAAGAAATAAAACTATTGGACATCCAAACCCTTACTCAAGCCTCTTGTTCCTACAATCTGTTATCTTTCTTATCTCATTTCCTAGTAATATATCCTAAGGCTCTAAGTAACATTTTTCTAAAATGTGCACAAAATTCAAAGTTCCTTTGTTTTCAGAAGGGATTTGTACAATTGCATATATGATCTGTCGTCTGCAACTATGCGTTTGACAAGGTTTTTTGTGTATCAGGTTATGCTCCTGCCAAGAACGATTTCTTGTTTGAGAGGGTAACCAGTCACTCGCTTTCTTTTAGGAACTCAAGCCCATGATAAGAACATTCAAGATGGTTGCTATTTATCTTCTTTATTATTGGTTTATTATTTGACACGATATGGAATGGGCATTTCCATGCTCTTCTATCTATGGATTCATCGATGCGATATCAGAGACTACAGAATTTCCTTTTTGGTAAGACAAAGCAGACATCCAAAAAGTCTGAAAACAATCTCTCTGAGATATCAGTACATGCATTGTTATCTAGACAGATTCAGACTCAAGTAAACAATGTCCTAGAACTCAGTTACTTTTGCGATGTCAGATATACTCATGCAGCATTCAAAAGGAAAAGCAGCACTTGTCTTCTGCTCAACAAGAAAGGGAGCCCAAGAAGCAGCCTTAACACTTTCTGCAGCTGTATCCAAGAATGTTTCTGCAAACCCATTTGTTCAATCTTATGAGCAGTTTGAACGGTTACATGTTGCTGCACTTGCATGCAGTGATAAGCGCATGCAGGCCTGCATAAGGAATGGAGGTTAGAAGGACCCTGAGATTCGCATTTTCATATCTGATATCCTAAAATGTGGACCCCTAAATTGAACTTCCTTTTATTTTCAGTCGGGTATCACAATGGAGGACTTGGCTTAGCAGATAGAAACCTAGTTGAAGAGCTCTTTTTGAAGGGAGACCTTCAAGTATTATGCACTACCAACACTCTTGCACATGGGGTGAATCTACCAGCCCACACGGTTGTCATAAAATCCACCCAGTTCTTGTGAGTGCCAAGTAAACATACGTTCCTGTTTTACATGGAAGGCTTTCAAATCTCTGTCAGGTTCTTTTAAAATGTATGATGTCAGTTATTGATTACAGATAGCACATCTAATGTTGTACATTGTATGTAGGATATGTTGCACTTTTATATAAGATACATTGTATTGTGTAGAATCATGCAGGTACAACACAGATGAATATTTGTAACGGCTAATCAAGTAACACCTCATGCAAATGTGAGATGCCAAAGTTTTATTAGTTGCACAACCTGGATATTAAAGAGAGAGAACACTAGTGGAGGTAGACCTGTAACAATAGAGTGACAATGCAATCAGGGACATTAGCTCATGTGACTTTTGCTTTTCCCCCGTCAATCTTGCGCCTATTATCACTGCGCTGAACTCTGAACAGCAATCCAAGCCATACATGGAGCTGGAGAGGGTGCGCAACCAATGAGGACATGTTGTACACGAGTGCATTCCTCCATCCTTGCCACCTTTCAAGTCCTTAGTCAGCCCACTTATACTATTCTGTTGGGCTACATCATTTCCAGGATGCTGAAGCAAAGCTGTGGAGTAACCTTGGAAAGCATATGCATTCAAGCCATGACTTAAGTTGTTCCTCAGAAATGGGCTTGTACACATGCTGGATGGATCAGTACGAGAGAGATTTCAAATTTTATGAGTATAGAGGTCTATGATCGAACAATAATGTATAATATATAGTATACTTTCCTTCATGATCAGACATGTACTTTGAATGCAAGTTATGACAATCAATTGAGTAAAACTTCTGAGCACCATCTTCTATTTTGCATCCAATGTTCAATGAAAATATTTGCACAGGTGTAAGATGGTGAAATATGAGTTGTGCAAGCCACCTTAGAGAGAAGAGAAGAGCACCATCTTCTATTTTCCATCCAATGTTCAAGGAAAATATTTTCACAAGTGTAAGATGGTGAAATATAAGTTGCGTAAGCCACCTTAAAGAGAAGAGGAGAGTAGACGAAAGGAGAGGAGAGAAGAGCAGAGCAGATTTCAGATCAGATCACAGATCACAGATCACAGAGCAGAGATCAGTCAGATTATTTGGCGAACATAACCCGTGTACTTTGCTGCTACAGCAGTCATGCCTGAATTGAACACCACTTTTATCAATGAGGTGGTGGAGGCTTCAGGGTTCGATTTGGATGCAGAAGAGGGGGAAGAAATGGTTCCATGTACCAGGATGGCGGTCCCTTGTTCCAAAGTTCAACTTGGTCCTGATGTGCAACCACTAGTCAAATGCAGCAAACATGCTTCTGATGCTTTTATGGAAGACAATGAGGAACCTGTGCCAAATGATCACCAGTCACACTCCTATGCACAGGCCACGTCTACCATTGAGGAATCACAAGATTTAGACTCGGAACACTTGCTGGAGTTTGCTAATGCATTACTAGGAGATTGTCCAACATAACTGTGAGACATTCCATGTCCAAGATCACGATGATGTTTTGGAAGCTGGTGTGGATACAAATACAGTGTTGTGTTTATTTTTGGCTTTTTATGAAAGAGGGTTTATCCTTTTCTTTATAGGTGGAATCATGGTGCTTTCTTGGATTTGCCATTGGTTGAATTCCCTTTTGTTGGGTGACTGTGTGGAGGAAGAGATTTTGCAGGACCACAGGGTTTTTATGAAGTAATGTTAAAGTCAACCACGCTCCATGATAATCTCCTAGCCAAATGTCTTTGTTTTTTGATCACCGCCTTGTTCATGCCATGCCTTGGCAACCGTTGGCCGATTTCCAGTGCTTGCTTCAACAAGAGTGCTTGGTATGGGTAGAAGTAGAAGCTTGCCCTGTTGTGTACCTGACCTTTGCAAAAGGAAGATATGACAACTATTGGTACAATCTTGGTGCCTCCTAGTTCAAGGGCCACAAATTGTAACCGCACGTGTATGTCACAAGATACTTTCACAAGAGGCCTAACTGGCTATGGCTAAATTGCCATGGCATGCCATGATTGCAGTTTCGTTTGAAATGGGGCACTTTTTCCGGCCATTGTTTCTCTTATGGGCAGTTGGGGCATTTTATGGTGGCTGAATGCCTAGAAAAACATGTAGCTCTAGAGGCTGGGAGTGCCACGGCTATTAATGAGGATCTTATTGTTGATAGTCTTCTGGATGATGAGGCCCTTGCCATGATCAATCTAGACAAGGGGAAAAAGCCTATGCATTCTTTGGATTGCTTGAATCAAGGTTGGGTGGATGTATGCCCTAAAGGATGCAAGAAGAGTATTGATGACTTTTCAGCTGCCGTGCATGCTTGCCCAAGATTCTCTACCTACATGTGTTCATGAAAAGATCAAGTCCCCCATGGCACGTCCAAATAATGACATAGTCTCTTTTGCCTCTTGGACACCTATAACGAAAGGTTTTGTGGATGGCTTTAAAGATCCACTGGCAAGACTTGCCTTTGACACACGGGGTAAGGTGATTATGCCATGGGATCGCCATTGTCTAAGTCTGCTTCAAACAAGGGAGAGGATCCCTCTACCTCAAAATCGGCAAGTTAGAGGAGGAACTCATTTGCAGTGCTGGTTGATTTTCTTGATGAGGAAACTCTTGAATTGTTAGCACAAAAAGTTGAATCGATGTAAAACCAGCCTCGAGTTTGATATTCTTTCTCTGAATAGATATGCAAGTTGCCACTTGTTGGAATGTGCATGTCATTTGCTTGCACGATAAGCAACATGACATGTGGCTCATTCTACATGATAACCAATGGGATGTTTTATGTGCTCTTGAGCAGAAGAGTCACGATGATGCACGATCATTTTCTAGCAGTTGAAATAATGTTCGAAGGGAGGTCCTATGGCTAGTAGGCCTATGTGCCTTGAATGATCCCTTGTCTAGACGTGGTTTGTGGGAGAGCTGGCAGCCTGCTTGGCACTCGGTAAAAGATTGGGTTTGTTGATGGGAGATTTCAATATGTGTATTGATGCATTGCAGTCTACCTCTAAGCATTTGATGATGGATGTTCTCGAGATTTCTTCGAATGTTCTTTAACAAGATTTTTGGTCTTGGCTTTACTCGTTGGATCGAGGATTCACTTTTCACTCGACTCAACAAATCACTACATGGTGTAGATTGGATTGTATATGTGAGATCAGAGGATCGAGGTACAGCTAGGATTCAGTAGACAGCGTGAGAGTGAGAGACAGAGTTGAAGCACGACTCCCAAAAGAATAGACTGAATGAGTGTAACCTGAAAGTACAAAGTACAACCCTTAAACCTTAGGGTTGTAGGGGGTGTTCACACCCAACACACACTAAGTGCCCAAATGTGTGTAACATAAGCACATAAGTACATACGACAATAAGACCATAAGTCTGGGGGAAAAAACCTCTCCTACCGAGAGTAAAAAGTGCCCCAGTGTCCTACTGATCACCGACACTCCCATATGAGCGTAGGCGTAAGTAAGGCGTGAGTCAAATACCCAACAAACCCCCCTGGAGTGAAGAGTGATCAAGAGTACAAGGATCATCCGCCACCAAAGGATATCAAATTTAAAGCATCTCGAAATGCTTCAAATTTGTCACGAGGAAGAGCTTTGGTGAAGATGTCTGCCACATTACTGGTGGTAGGACAATAGACAAGGCTGATATCACCTGCATGTAGCCTCTCTCTGACAAAGTGATAGTGAATCTCAATGTGTTTCGTGCGAGCATGAAACACTGGGTTCCGTGCGACTGCAATGGTACTCTGACTATCAGTGAACAAAGGAGTAGGCTCAGTAACAGATACATCCAAATCAGCTAGCAAGCGTCTAAGCCATACGCATTCAACTGTGGTAGTGAAAGCTGCCTTGTATTCAGCTTCACATGACGATGTGGCAACAGTGGATTGTTTCTTGCTAAGCCAAGAAATGCAAGAAGAGCCAAGAAAGAAACAATTGCCACTAGTGGAGTGACGTGTATCATAATCACCAGCCCAATCAGAATCACTGTAAGCATGTAACTGCAGTGGTCCCCCCTTGGCATAAAGCAACCCAAGAGAACGAGTACCCTACAAGTAGCGAAAAACACGCTTGACAGCTTGCCAATGTGACATACGTGGCTGATGCATATACTTGCTCAAAGCTGAAACTGCAAACTGTATGTCCGGCCTAGTATTGCATAGATAGATAAGATATCCAACTGCAGGAGCATATGTATGTATATCAAACAAATCACTGTCATCATGTAATGACAGTTTCAGTCCAGGTTCCATGGGAGTACAAACTGGCTTGCAATCCTGTAAGCCAAACTTCTCAAGAAGCTGCCTAATATACCTTGACTGTGATAACCCAATACCTCGAGCATTATGTATGAACTGAATGCCCAAGTAGTAATGCAAAACTCCCAAGTCAGACATGTCAAAAGTTTGCTGCAAATTTTGTTTGAATGCTGAAATCTGATCAGCATGTGTTCCAGTGAGCAAAAGGTCATCAACATAAAGACATAAAATCAGCATAGATCCCCTTTCTTTACATACGTAAAGGGTAGACTCAGATGAGCTGTTTAGAAACCCCTGACCAAGCAAGAAAGCATCTATTTTTTCATACCAAGCCCTAGGAGCTTGTTTCAAACCATATAGTGCCTTTTTGAGCTTGCATACCAAATGTTCTGAGCCTTCAACTGCAAAACCAATGGGCTGCTGTACATAAACTTCCTCCTGAAGTTCCCCATGTAAAAATGCAGTCTTGATATCTAGCTGATGTACTCTCCAACCATAATGTGCAGCCAAAGCAATCATAGACCTGATGGTCGTCATACGGGAAGTAGGAGCAAATGTCTCCTCATAATCAATGCCCTTTTTCTGTGCGTAGCCTTTAGCTACTAGCCGTGCCTTGTATTTATCAATGGATCCATCTGCTTTTCTTTTCAATTTGTAGACCCATTTCGTTCCAATGGCTTTTTTCCCAAATGGCAAGGACACCAAATCCCAAGTTTGATTCCTAGTAATAGAATCTAATTCAGCTTGCATGGTTGCCATCCAATGCACACTGTGTTGTGCATCCTCATAACATTCAGGCTCTCCATTATCAAAAGTACTTGCTGCCATAATAAACTCCATGGTATGTGATGAATCATGCAAACGAGTTTGTCCTCTAGTACGACCAGCCATGGGTGCATCCAAAGGACTATCTTGCATAGTCTGCAAATACCATCTAGGTAGCTGTCTAGCATCCTGGCTGTGTGCAAGCTCTTACTGAATTTCAGTTTCAGCATGATGCTGAATATCCCGATCAGCCAATGGCTGAATTTCTGCACTTTCCATAGGAGCAGCTGGCTGAACATTAGGTTCATTTTCTGAACCTCCAGCTGAATCACCAAAAGTAATGGGCAGCAGCCCTTCAAAAACATCACGGGCAGCCTGATATGTATCCAAACCAGCCGAGGATAATTCTGATATTTCATAAAAAACAACATCCCTGCTAACAAAAACCTTCTTCGTAACGGGATCATAGAGTCTGTAGCCTTTGCTCTCATTGCTATATCCCATAAAAATGCACTTAATAGCCTTGTTGTCCAATTTTTTTCTAAGTACCTGTGGAATATGGGCATAGGCAAGACACCCAAAGGTACGAAAGTGACCAACAGAAGGTTTACGGCTGTTCCAAGCCTCAAATGGTGTGATGGTCTTCAAGGCTTTGGTAGGGCATTTGTTCAAAATATGGCAAGCACACATGACTGCTTCCATCCAAAAACTATGAGGCAAGCTCTTTGGCTTCAGCATATATCTGGCCATCTCCATGAGTGACCGATTTTTCCTCTCTGCTACCCCATTCTGCTGTGGAGTATAAGCTGTAGTATACTGATGGACTATGCCCTTCTGTTGCAAAAAGGAATTCAGCATAGAGGACATGTATTCCCCCCCTCGGTCCGAATGGAGAGTCTTTATCTTGCATCCAGATTGGTTTTCAACAAGTGCAGTGAAAGCCAAAAATGCATCATACACTTCTGACTTCTTTTTCAAACAGTAGACCCAGCAAAAACGTGTAAAGTCATCAATGAATGTCACAAAATAATAACAACCACCCAATGACATGGTCTGTATAGGCCCACAAACATCTGAATGCACCAACTACAACCTGGTTGTTGCTCTGAAAGCAACGTCACGAGGAAATGAGAACTGATGCATTTTCCCCAAAATGCATCTCTCGCATAAGTGCTCAGGAGGTCTCTCCAAGAGAGGTAAGCCATCCAGCATCTGAGTACGCTGCAAAAGCATCAAGCTGTCAAAGTTTACATGCCCCAAACGAGCATGCCATAACTCCGCCTGTATCATAGCAGGAGTAAGAGTGGATGTCAAGTATGCTGACTGATCTACTGAAAGAGCATCCAACTCATATAAACCATGACACAAAGATCCTGTCAAGACCAAAGTCATACATTCTTTTTCTCTAACTATGCAACGGTCATCATCAAAGGTGACCTGCAAACCACAACGTGCCAAAGAAGAAATAGAAAGCAAATTCTTCTTGATTCCAGGCACAAACAACGCATCCTGCAGGCGGAGAATAGAGCCATCAATGGCTGTGAGCTGAATCTCCCCAATACCACGAACAGGGTATGATGCATTATTGGCACACTGTACCGATTTCCCAACGGGAGGTGCACTAACTGAAGCAAATAAATCTCTGCGAGATGTAATATGTCTAGAAGCACCACTGTCAAAGAACCAAGTGTCAGCATCCTCTGTAGAGCTAAGTGTCCTATCGGCCCAAGAGATGTCATAACTGCAAGTGTAAAAACAATAGTCCCTGTCCACAACAAAGGACGCGTACTCACTAGCAGTGGAAGGAGTAGTAGAAACAGACATTCCAGACTCCTTCTCTTTGGCAATGCGTTTCTTGCACTCAGTGATATAGTGGCCGGGCTTCTTACAATAATGACATTTTCCTTTCTTTGCTTGCGTCCCCCCTTGTGACTGATTCTGCGATGTGCCCGAAGTGCCAGAACTCTGTGGAGCATTTTTCACCTTGCTATTCTTGCCTTTCTGTCTTGCCACAAAAGCCTACTCAGAGACTATAGCATCCACACCACTATTTTTCCGTGTTTGCTCCTCCTCTAGAAGCAAACTAACCAGCTGAATAAAAGTGAGTGGGTGCTCAGCAATCCTCATGGTGAGGTTCAATGCAGTATGAAAAGATAAGTACGAAGGAGGTAAGGAATTCAAGGTGGTAGATATTAACTGTGCATCCGAAAAATACTCATCTACATTCATGAGCTGCTCCCTCAAGTCCTGAATCTTATTTAAGTGATCCTGCATAGAATCACCTTCATGCATCTTCAGAGTTTCCAACTCTTTCTTCAAGAAAGAGATTCAAGTCTCATTCTTTCTTGCAAACATATGCTCCAAAGTCAACCATGCATCTTGTGAAGAAGATGTTGAACGGATATGAGGTATGATGGACCGCTGAACTGCTAGAGCAATCAGCGACAAGGCCTGTGCATCACGTGTATCCCAAGCTTTTTGAGCTGCAGTTCTTGGAGGAAGTGGCTAAGGTGGAGTGGGCTGAGGTCCCTGTTGTCCACGTGCGCCATGGGGAGGAGGAGTAACGGGAGCTACAACTCCCGGTCGAGTTTCCTCTCCACTGATATAATCCCATAAGTTTTTGGCCACTAATACATTCTTCATCATGAATGACCAAAGGGAATAGTTGTTTCCGTCCAATCTGTCTTCCTTGGATACATACGTAAAGACATCACCTCCTTGATTTGCCATGATGACAAATTTCCAAAGACAAAATGAGCAATGTCAAAGCAGTATGAACTGGAAACTTGCAAATTTCTAGAAATTGCAGCAAACACGTTTCTGCAATTAATGTGCAAGGCCGTACTCTGTTAGAAAACTGTCTTTTAATGCACGCTTCCCAAGGTGCAAACAGTGCACTGCAACACTGTTATCTCAAAATCCCCAAAAATTTTGCCAAAATGTCTGTCAAAACAGTCTTTCTGTGACTGTACCAGCAGTTCGAATGCAACTGTCCATAAAATACACAAAAGCCCCAAAATTTCTGATGATCCAGTCTAGAAATTTGCATGAAATTTATCCCCCATGTGTTCTGTGCTTGCCGCATATGAACCTCCTCTTCCAAAGGTGTGTTCTGGGCTGAAATTAAAAAAAAATTGTTTAAAATTTTACTTGACGTGGAGCAGGCTGGCGAGCAGAGTGGCGTGTGCTGGTCAGACAGGCGGGCAAACAGTCGCGAGCAGAGCTGACGTGGAGATGGCCAACGTCTGACGGGTGGGCGGACTGGCTGATGTGGAGATGGTCAACGTCTGACGGGCGGGCGGACAGGCGGTGCAGGACAATCGTGTGGCAGGTCGTCTGACGGGCGGACTGTCTGACGTGGAGCTGCTGGACAGTCGCGTGCTGTGGGTTGAGTCGGGAAGCGCTTAGGAACAGCGCGCCTGACTGCTGACTAGACTGACTGCTGACGAGACTGACGACAGGCAATGCTGATTGTTGACAAGACTGACGACGGGCTGTAACACGGGCAGACTGACGACGAGGTGGCGCCTGACTGCTGACGAGACTGACGATGGGCAGTGTTGAAGACAGGTTGCATGGAGCTGTGCGCCGACGGCCTGGAGCAGAACTGGCGTGGGCTGCAGACTCTAGACTTGCACATTGCAGGCAGAAGCTGAGTTCAGAGCTGTGCTCTGATACCAAATGTGAGATCAGAGGATCGAGGTACAGCTGGGATTCAGTAGACAGTGTGAGAGTGAGAGACAGAGTTGAAGCACGACTCCCAAAAGAATAGATTGAATGAGTATAACTTGAAAGTACAAAGTACAACCCTTAAACCTTAGGGTTGTAGGGGGTGTTCACACCCGACACACACTAAGTATCCAAATGTGTGTAACATAAGCATATAAGTACATACGACAATAAGACCATAAGTCTGGGGGAAAAAACCTCTCCTACCGAGAGTAAAAAGTGCCCCAGTGTCCTACTGATCATCGACACTCCCATATGAGTGTAGGCGTAAGTAAGGCGTGAGTCAAATACCCAACAATATATACATCTTGCATGATGATGCCTTCATGCCAGAGATCTTGGACATGCAAGTCTTGCAAAGCTATGCCTTGTTGGACCATTTTCCTATGCAATTTGAGATGCTTGCATAGTCAATGGTACTTTTGTGCGATTTCAGGGCAAGCTTTCATTGCACTTCAATTCATCTTATTTGAAGCACATTCTTTTCAATGGTTGTATGGGGTAACTGCTTTGACCAATTCGTGTTTGATTTCTCATCTTAGGGCGAGCTCACTCCTTTGAGAAATTGATTGGAAATGTACAAAGGGTTGCCCAACAATATGGTATCCATCACGCATCCCTTTGCAAACAATGTCAACAGACGGAAAAGGAACTATTAGCCTTGGTGCGTTCATCGCTTCTTTAGTCCCTAGATAATATATTCTTGTCTTGAAGTGGCAATGTGATTGTTTGATCTTATCCAACAGTTCCAATTGAGATCTTATTAGTAGGCTAAACTGAAGTCTTTGATTGACAATTTGCAAGATGCCTACTACCAGTCTTATAAATTCTTTTGGGGTTTGCATCCTTCCCGTGCCCGTGAGAATATGGTTAGACTACAGCATCTAGATGGGCACATGGTTACAAATCTGCAGTCCATTGTTCACATGTGTTGCGACTATTTTTTGGAGCTTCTTGGAACAGCCACGAGCATGTTTCTATAGCTCGTTTGGCTTTTTATGATTTGGTTTAGGATCACGTTTCATTTGACATACAGGTTGCATTGGAAAGTGATATTCATGAGGATGAGGTCATGGATGCTTTATTACACTTGCCCATGGATAAAAGCCCCGGTTCGTATGGCCTCACTAATGAATTTTTTGAGACCTATGCCGCTCGCTTGGGGAAGCCTTTGGCTGTGATGTGTCAATAGCTTTGGGAGATGGGAGCTATGCTAGCATCATGGAAAGAGGGAGTTATTAAATTAATTTGGAAAGTGCCGTTGCCATCAATGTTGAAACATTGAAAACCCATCTCCTTAATGGGCTCGATGTATAATATTTTCACTAAAGTGTCAACCAACCATCTCGATAGATGTCTCCCTGCCATTGTGCACCCCAATTAGTATGGCTTCATTAAGGTGTTAGAAGGACAGATCCAAGCTCAGCTGAGAGTACAGTTGACAATGAGAAGAGTGTAAGAGTGTGATAGCACAACACCCAATGCAATAATCTGAAGAGTGTAAGGTGCAAGTGCAAAGTACAACCCTTAAACCTTAGGATTGTAAGAGGGTCTTCACATCTGAAGGGTGTAAAACATGATAAGTGCCTAAATTGTGTAATAGAGGCACATAAAATAAAAGGAAATAGACCTGGGGGGGAAAACCTCTCGTAAGGAGAGTAAAAAGTGCTCCAGTGTCCTACTAAGGATCACCAACACTCCTTAGTGAGCATAGGTGTGAGTCAAACCTCAACAAACCCCCCTGGAGTGAAGAGTGATCAATATATAAGGGTCATCCATCAAAGTAGATTAAATTTAAAGTCAACAAACCCCCCTGGAGTGAAGAGTGATCAATATATAAGGGTCATCCATCAAAGTAGATTAAATTTAAAGTAGTGTGAAATGCTTCAAATTTGTCACAAGGAAGAGCTTTGGTGAAGATATCTGCCACATTACTGGTGGTAGGACAGTAGACAAGGTTGATATCACTTGCATGTAGCTTCTCTATGACAAAGTGATAGTGGATCTCAATGTGTTTCGTGTGTGTATGAAACATTGGGTTCCATACCATTGTAATGGCACTCTGGCTGTCAGTGAACAAAGGAGTAGGGTATGGGACAGATATATCCAAAGCAGTCAACAAGCGTCAAGCCATATGCACTAACTATGGTAGTGAAAGCTGCCTTGTATTTAGCTTCACATGATGATGTGGCAACGGTGGATTATTTCTTGCTAAGCCAAGAGATGCATGATGAGCCAAGAAAGAAACAATTGCCACTAGTGGAGTGACGAGAATCATAATCTGTAGCCCAATTAGAATCATTGTAAGCATGTAAGTGCAATGGTCCCCCCTTGGCATAAAGCAATCCAAGATTCCTAGTACCTCACAAGTAACAGAAAACATGCTTGACAGCTTGCCAATGTGACATGCGTGGCTGATGCATATATTTTCTCAGGGCTGAAACTACAAACTGTATGGTTGGCCTTGTGTTGCATAACTAAATAAGACATCCAATTGCTAGAGCATATGTATGCATATCAAACAAGTCACTGCCATCATGCAAGGATAGCTTTAGCTTAGGTTCCATTGGTGTACAAAGTGACTTGCAATCCTATAAGCCAAACCTTTCAAGAAGTTTACCAATGTATCTAGATTGTGACAATCCAATGCCTTTAGCATTATGAATGAGCTGAATGCCCAAGTAATAGTGCAAAGGCCCCAAATCTGATATCTCAAAAATTTACTGCAAATTTTGTTTGAATAGTGAAATTTGATCAACATGTGCCTCTATAAGCAAAAGATCATCAACATAAAAACATATGACCGGCAAGGATCCCCCCTCTTTACATACGTAAAGGGTAGACTCTGATGAGTTGTTTATGAATATTGGGCTAAGTAAAAAAGCATCAATCTTTGCATACCAAGCTCAAGGAACTTCAAACCATATGAAGCCTTTTTCAGCTTGCACACCAAGTGTTCGGATCCCACAATTGCAAAACCAATGGGCTTGTGTACATACACTTCTTCTTGAAGTTCCCCATGTAAAAATGCAGTCTTTATATCAAGCTGATGCAGAGTCCATCCATAATGGGTAGCCAAAGCAATGATAGACCTAATGGTAGTCATGTGGGATGTAGGAGAAAATGTCTTCTCATAGTTTATGCCTCTCTTCTGTGCGTAGCCTTTAGCCACAAGCCTGGCCTTATATTTGTCAACAGATTCATTTGCATTTCTTTTCAGCTCATAGACCCACTTTGTACAAATGTTTTTCTTCCCAACAGGCAAGGACACTATATCCCATGTTTGATTCTTTATGATGAAATCAAACTTAGCTTGCATTGCTGCCATTCAATGCACGCTATGCATCCTCAAGACATTCAGGCTCCTCATCTTCAAGTGTATTTGTTGCCATAACACACTCCATGGTATGTGCACCATCATGCATACGAGCTTTCCTTCTAGTACGACCAGCAATAGGAGCATCCAAATGACTATCTTTCATAGTCTGCAAATACCATCTAGGCATCTGCCTAGCTTCCTGACTATGTACAAGCTCTTGTTGAATTTCAAATTCAGCATTCAGATCAGCCATAGGCTGATTTTCTGCATTACCCAACGGAACAGTTGGCTGAACATGAAGTTCACTTATTGACACTCCAACTGTATCACAGAAAGAAATAGGCAGTAACCCTTCAAATATATCATAGGCAATCTGATATGTATCAAAACGAGATTGGGATAATTCTGATTTTTCATCGAAAACCACATCTCTACTGACAAATACCTTCTTAGAGACATGATCATATAATCTATATCCTTTGCTCTCACTACTGTACCCCACAAAAATGCATTGAACAACCTTGTTATCCAACTTCTTCCTGAGTACCTTGGGAATGTGTGCATATGCAAGACACCCAAAAGTACGAAAATGGCCAATAGAAGGTTTCTGGTTGTTACAAGCCTCAAAAGGCATGACATTCTTTAATACCTTGGTGGGACAGTAGTAGTGCACTAATGAACAATGGCTTTTTGCTTCAAAAAATAATTCAATATAGAAGACACGTATTCCCCCCCTTGGTCTGAACGGAGAGTCTTAACCTTGCAACTAGATTGATTTTCAGCAAGTGCTACAAAAGCCAAAAATGCATCATACACTTCTAACTTTTCCTCAAAGAATAGACCTAGCAAAAGCAAGTAAAGTCATCAATAAAAGTGACAAAATAGTAATAGCCACCCAATGACTTTGTATGCATAAGGCCACATACATCCGAGTGCACAATTTGTAATTTGGTAGTTGCTTTAAAAGCAACATCACGAGGATGAAAAACGATACATTTTTTCCAAAATGCACCCCTCGCATATATGCTCAAGAGGTCTCTTCAAGAGAGGTAAACCATCAAGCATCTATGTATGCTACATAAGCATCAAGCTACCATAGTTTACATGCCCCATGCGAGCATGCCATAACTCTGCCTGTGACATAGTAGGTGTGAGAGTAGACGATAGATAGCTCAATCGATCAATTGAAAAAGCATCCAACTCATATAACCCACGACATAAAGTGCTAGTAAAAACCAGCCATGTGTTTCTTATCTCTGACCATACATTTGTTATCATCAAAGATGACTTGCAAACCACACCTTTTCAAGGAAGAAATAGATAGTAAATTCTTCTTTATGCCTTGCACTAAAAATGCTCAGCAGCACTGAAAATGCAAAAGCCCGAAAATTTCTTGTCCCAAAATGCATGAAATTAGTCTATTTTAGACTATCACCGATGTACATTTGCTAATCTTTAAGCTGACTACAAAAGCCCCAAAATTTTGATCCAAAATTGCACAAAATCTCTATGTAAAATGTGTCCCAGACACTTGTTGAAGTAGAGAGATGCTTCTTGGGCACAAGCCCCTTTTTGTAGATCAAATCTAAATAAAAAATTAGTAATTTTTTCTTTTTACCTTTGATTGAGACTGAGTAGAGTTGGACTCCGGCAAATTTGTGGTGGGCGGACCTGGCCTATGGGGGTAGCATAATCGCCGGACCAGGCAAGCGGGCTTGGTGGGTATAGGCGCAAGATCAGGGCGCTGTAGTAGGGTGTAGGCTCAGGTGTAGGTGCGCAAGGAACTGGGGCGCTGCAAGTGCCGCCAGGCAACTCAGCTAGCGGCTGGGACAGAAGGCGTTAGAGTTGGGGCGGCATTTATAGACTAGTGGCAACCATTGGAGTAGGCAATAGGTACAGTAGTAACGCTGGCAGTTGCAATAGCTAGTGGTGGTGCTGATGGCATTGGCTGGCAGACCAAAAGGTGAACCAAGCGCTACTGGTGGCATTTTGCAGGTTGAAGGAGCAGTTGACTAGTCTAAAGCTGGAGGAGAGCACCCCAATTCTGTTGGTTGTAGAGAGAGAGAAGATTGAGCTGAACTTAGCTCTGATACCAAATGTTAGGACAAATCAAAGCTCAGATGAGAGTATAGTTGACAGTGAGAAGAGTGTAAGAGTGTGATAGCACGACGCCCAATGTAATAATCTAAGGAGTGTAAGGTGCAAGTACAAAGTATAACCCTTAAACCTTAGGGTTGTGAGAGGGTGTTCACACCCAAAGGGTGGAAACATGATAAGTGCCCAAACTATGTAACATAGGCACATAAAATAAAAGGAAATAAATTTAGGGGAAAAAGCCTCTCGTAAGGAGAGTAAAAAGTGCCCCAATGTCCTAGTGAGGATCACTGAGACTCCTCTGTGATCATAGGTGCGAGTCAAACCCAACGTAAGGGTAGAAACATTTTGTGCAAAATGTACAGATGGGAATTGACTATGCCAAGCACTCTAACTAGGAGTTTGCATTAGTGCAATTGGATTTGGAGAAAGCTTTTGATTATTTGGACTGGTCCTTTCTTGTAGAACTGGTGCATACTATGGGTTTTGGGCTGCGTATGTCCCAGTTGATCTATACCATCAGTGCTGATGCTTCTTCTATGGTTATGTTAAATGGTGATGTTATTGACCCCTTTCCCCTTGCATGCTCACTCCGATAGGGCTGTCCATAAAGTCCTTTGTTTTTTGCCTCATCATGTTCTCCCATATGGTGAGCATTGGGCAATTGGCAGGTTTATCTCTTTCTTTTGGACAGAATTTTGTTGCAGAGTAGAGGAGGACAATCTTCGCAAGGCATTGGATGTTTGGACACTGTTTGGGTGTGCTTCTGGTCTCCATGTTAATGCTGCAAAATCATCCTTCATCAACTGCACTGAATGGGAGTGGGTAGTGGTGCCCTGTGGCAATGTTATTAGACATTTGGGATATCCTTTGGTGTTAATGTTCAGTCAAAATACTTGCTGGAATGCATATACTGAAAGATGGAGGCAAAATTTATGTATTGGAAAACAGAAGTGTAGACCTTTCATGTACGCCTCAAAGTAGCCTAGTCCATCATTCTACCCACATTTATCTACTTTTTGCCACTTCTGCCTTGGAACACTGCTTCTTTGAATGCACTTACCATACATATCCATTTCATGTTGTGGAAAAAGGACTCTTTGCATGCAAGTATCTCTTGGATTTCTTGGAGCCATGTTTTCACCTCGAAAAGCATGGGTGGTGGGGTGATTTTGGAAATCTTGACCCATATCGTAGCTCTTTGTCGTCATCCTTGGGTTAGTCTGCTTCTTTTTTAGAAGACTGAGGTGTTGCACTTGGTAACACTAGCATATACGCATCATGGTGGCCCGTTCTTAATTCGTATACTCACTTTTCCACACGCTTCTCAATTTTGGTAAATCATTTGGTTTCTTCTTGGAGGCTTGTTCCCACTAGCATCCTGCAGATGATCGTTTGGAGGCAAATTCCTTTTAGTTGGAATTGTTGGCAGTGTTGCGGGTGCTCTCTTGGGATAGGAAACAAGAGCATTTAGGCCCAAGTTCAACCGTATGGCACGTCTGGGTTTGTCTTTTGTTGCGGATGCCACTTTGCTAAGCGGTGGGGGACTGATGTCTTTTAGTACAATGAGGAGACTTTTGTGGTTCCTCGTGGATGCCGCGACTTATGGGGCTAGATTGAAAGGTTGATATAGCCTACGTAGCTTTTTCTGGCACTTGACTCGAATTATCCTTGGCAAGATTTGGATCTTGCTAGTCGCCTTTGCCTTGAAAAGACTTTAGCTAACCAAATGTATCATCTCTTAATTACGGACAAGCATTGGCTGGTTACTAAAGCCAATGCAATTTGACGGGTGCATAAATACAAGGCTTGGTGGAAAATGATAGTGATGGAAGGATGGTTAAACAAGACCTTGTTCAAATGCAAGGTCTTTCTTTGGAGAGTGATCATTGGTGGGCTTCCCTTTGCCTTGGCCCTTTCTAAGTGGTGAATCTCAAATAGCAACAACTTTTTTTGTACAACCAGCTTGAAATCTTTGCATCATAGACTTATTTCATGCTCTGTGGCTAGGAAAATTTAGGCTCTGCTGAAATATATTTGGTAAGCAGTTGTTGGTCCATCGTTCTGCCCTTTTGATTGGGCTTTTGCCAAGGCCAAATATCTCACCTAGGTGCAACCACATATGTAGGTCTTGTTTCATTTTTTCAGATTTTGGGGCTGTTGGCATTATTGGATCACCCGAAATGCTTTCGTGTTTGACTCTACCATGGGTGTCTAGGGACACATAGCCAAACTCAAGGGTCTTCTACATTGGCAATTAGATCTTGTGCAGCATGTTGATCTCTTCCCTAGGGAGGATTTAGCTCCTTGGCATACGAACAATCTTTGTTGCTTCTTTGCCGTAACTTTTGTACTCTTTTAGTTATTTGATCTTTTGTAAAGAGAGTTTATGCACGATGCCCTAGAGCCAGCTTGCATCTTGTAATCATGTAATCTTGTACTTTTTTCATAATTAATATAGTTATCTATAATGTGTGTGTGTGAGAGAGAGAGAGAGAGAGGGATAGAGAGATCTATTAACGTCTCTAGAAGGCCAAGATGGCCTATGAGACCATAACCAATACAACTAGTATCTTCATCTCTCATTAGAGAAGAAAAACAAAATTATGTCTAGATCTACACGATAAATTGAAACGAGAAATGAAAAATATGGAAAGAGTATAGAATATCTCCCTCTCAATCTATGGAATCCACCGCTAGCTATCTCCAATTGAGTTAGTGTGGTAATCTTCGTCTGTAGCGAGTAGTCGTGGCGCGAATGTGCCGCATATGAGCATGCCTACGTTGCTAAGTACGTATCCTAGGGCGTTGTGCTTTGCATAACGCTTTAGCTTTGTCTACTGTGATGCCACCTAATGATGTCCCTCGATGGCAAGAGATGTAGTGTCTAAGGTGGCAGTGGCCCGTGGGTTGGCTATACTGAAAAAGTCTGTAACTACTCTTTGGAGGGGTGGACGTGGTTGGGATTGGCTGTGATCCCATAACAAAGCTACTCTACGCCATTGGAGCTCCAATAAGAAAAGACCCAGACATCTCTAGTCCTCATAGTCCATCACCCGTCTCAATGGTCTAAAGCTCTCCTTAAAGAGGCAATGGTAGCGGCCTTGGATATCATAGTATACAGTACATCTACAAATGTAGTGTTCCTTCATCTTTGGCTCCTATTTGCAAAGCTGGCATATCCTCTCATTTGCTGCAACATGACTTCATCAACCTGTCTCAATCATTAGTTGATGTGATGAGATGTGGATCTGTCCAATAGCGACTCGAAGCCCCTGAGAGAGTTGAGCATCCATATATCTCGGTCTTACTATGATATCATTGAAAAGATGACGTACCAGTGAGACAGTAGGGTTTGCGGGGAGGAACACGGAGTGAACTCAGCAAACATGGAGAAGAGAAGAGAAGAGAGAAGAAACTGCGATGAATGGAATGATGAAGACTTGAATCATGGAGTGAATGTGATACATGGGAACAAGGGTGCTGTAGCACAAGGAAGATGATGAAGACAACTAGAAACCACAAACTGCAATGTTCTCCTGAAGGGGTGTAAGGGCTATGGAGAGGTTGGAGAGGAGGTGACGGACTGAATGAATCAACCGTGAGGAATGAATGAGAGAGTGGCCTATAAATAGGCATAGTTAGTCTAGGATGGTGCTTCTTTTTGGGGTTGTAAACCCTAAACACAAAACGCAGAAACGCAAAAATGCAAATTGTGGGTGAAGGGTTTCTCAACACCCCCTCTCAAAAAGGGGAACAAGAGAAAAGTGAGGTGGATATGCAATGCTACATGTTGAAGAATGCTCATGCAGTAGGTGCCACTTGGACAGTGTCCCTCGTGGGGAAATTGTTCACTTGCCCAAGGGCCTTAGTACAAAGATGATGAAAACATGCAATGCATAGGAGGAATGTCGGACTTTGTGTGGTGTTAAGAACCATAAGGATATGCACGTACTCAATCTCGGGAGTTGGCTCCATGTTGACCAGGAGACGAAGAAGATCCACCCTGTAATCTGAGAATACCACTTGAAAGGAGACCTTTGAAGATAGTCAGGAGACACGATGAGATGTAGAACTTGAAACTCAACCTCGGGACAGAAGCCACTAGCTTCGTGACTCCATGCTGAAAGGAATAAGAAGGCCTAGTCACCAAGTTGCCTACTGAAGATCCAAGGGCCCCGATCTAGGTAGATCCTCTAGATCTTGGGCATGAGTAGAGGAAATGTCTACTCAAAGGAGAGCCACTCCTCGAAAGTGAAAGGTGGTGGTGTGTGAAGAAATTCATGGGACATAGGGTCTCTTTCTGAATCGGAAGGAGTAGAAGTAGAAGCCCCCTTTGAAGCCGAAGAAGAACTGGAAGCCCCCTCCGAGGGCGAAGTAAGAAAATCCCCTTTGAATCCCAATTTGAGAGAGAAAGGATTTCCAACCACTCATGGCTCACGGATTGCGAAGCATCAGATGTTGAAGGAAGTGCCGCTAGTCATGCCAAAGAAGGTATTTGGGGCTCGCAAGAAGAAGCCGGAAAGCACCTAGAAGTGACCTCTCGAACCTGAGTGGAAGAGGGTGGGAAAGAAGGAGGCTTAGGATGAGCCAAGGGTGGGAAACAGTCGCGGGCTCTCAGGAGAGTAGACCTGTGGAGGAGATGTGGGCCGGGGAAGCCACTGTACCTGGAAGTGGGTGGGGGAAATCTCCGCGCAGTGGGGTGGTCTCTAGGAGGGCTTATCTCATCGTAAGGTCTTAGAGCCTCCGTGCCCTTGAAAGGACTTAGTGCGTGTCGGGTGCGGCTTATTGCCTTGAGCATAATACTTTGATAGCCGATGTAGAACGATCTCTGTGGCCTAGAAGGAGAGGTGGCACAAGGATTGTCTGGTGGAAGAAGCATATACTCTGGAGGGGTGGGGAGGTTCTCACCTCGAGGGAGAGGGTCCTCACAATGTATGCATAATGACATGTTCCCACAAAACATCACCTTGTCACACTTCATCGTCCTGGTGCCTCAACTCTCAGTTTTCATGCAAGTGGGCGTCTTCCTTACACTTCTCCTGTTGCAACACGAGGAAGAATACTTGACACGAGAAAACAATGTGCTGGATGGTTCCAAAAGAAAAGGCTCTCTCACTATTTCCCCAAGACACATCTGGTGCAACGAGGGGGAGTAGAAGACAAGGGTCCAATGGAGCTACATTGAAGGGCCAATATCTCCCAAATGCGCAGTGGAAATGATAGAGAACTCAAATGTTGATGCCGAACCCGCCACCGGTCTTTGTCTTCTTTGATGAGGAGGAGAGAGAGAGACTAAAAACGCAGGCTGCAAGAGAGACAGAGAGACTAAAAACGCAGGAAAAACCAGTAGTAGCAGTCAGCATGCTGAAATCAGCTCCGAATAGTGTGTGGTAGGCTAGAAACAGGGGCCAGACTGTTGTAGACAGCAATGGCCAGCTTGGACCGCGATGTCCTTCGTGTCCAGGGTGTGGGCAATAAGCTGAAATACCTGAAATCTGCAAAAACGAGATTGTTTCTGAATGGAGAGTGATCAGCAATGGTCGCTCTGCTATAAATAGTTGCAAATTGCGGGTGGAAGGTTGGAAACAGGCGCTAGACTGTAGATGATAGCAAGGGACAACTAAGACTACGATGTCCTCCGCGAAAGGGGTGTGGGCAGCGAGCTGAAAACACCTGAAACCTGCAAAAACGAGATGTTGATGCAGCGGAAGAAGAAGAGAAGTGGATGCCGAACCCGTCACTGGTCTTTGCCTTCACTAGAGTGGAGGGTCTTTGCTACTGTTTGAGCAGATCCAGCTATGATACCATGTCAAAAGATGATATACCAGCGAGACACTAGGGTTTGCAGGGAGGAACATGGTGTGAACTCGGTAAACATGGAGAAGAGAAGAGGAGAGAAAAGAAACTCTGATGAATGGAATGATGAAGACCTGAATCATGGAGTGAATGTGATACAAGGGAACAAGGGTGTCATAGCACAAGGAAGATGATGAAGATAGCCACTAACCACGAACCGCAATGTCCTCCTGAAGGGGTGTGAGGGTAGTGGAGAGGCTAGAGAGAAGAGGTGATGGACTGAATGAATCAACCATGAGGAATGAATGAGAGAGTGGCCTATAGATAGGCACGGTCAGTCTAGGATGGTGCCCCTTTTTGGGGCTGCAAACCCTAAACGTAAACCCTAAATGCAAAATGCAGAAATGCAAAAACGCAAACCTGCAGGTGAAGGGTTTCTCAACAACCATCATGGGAAAGCTGCAAGAAGTGACACTAGAATTGTGCCATCTTCGTGCTTAATGGAAAAGTGGGCTTGGACCAAGTCCTCTCTGTCTCCACTTTAGTGATGTTTGCTCTGATCACTCTATTCAACTCTGAATGGTTGAGACTCAAAGTAGGACAATCAAGAGTATAATCGAACCGTGGCAAGTTCAGCCTCGCGCACATATGTGCATACCAACATTGTGTATCTTCCTCTATTGCATACTGTCTTGAAGACTCCAAAGCTAGCCTAGGGTATTGGTCTTTGGGTAGTTGCCATATCCTCTAGAGGAGAGTGATTGCATGGAATAGTGCCTCCACTACAATGGGGTTGCACCCAACTCTGCTCGGATGATCTCTTGTGGTATTGAGGCCTTTGTCCTTATCATACATGCTATCATGACCAGTAGTCTCTCCATATGTTCCAAGCCATCATAATGTTGTGCTTCAGGTCTGTTGTTACAGTCCAAGAGAGGCACCTGTCTAGTATGACAAAGGCTTGGGCCCCAAATGGCTGCCTCATAGAGTAGTGTGGGCATAACTAAAGTGTCAAAGAGCCACAATTTGGTACGGGGCTCCTGGAACTGTATGTGTGCACATTGTCGCTCTGAGTGCCCAAAGCTACATGTTCGTGCAAGCCTAGCCTCTGAAGTCTCCTTCCATGAAAATTGTGGCCCTTTGAAAGTGACCGCGAGGTATACATATTGTCTAACCATTTCCACAGACTGACCATCATACATAAAGTGATGCTTTGAGTATGTCACCCAAGCTGATGAGGTGTTAAAGACCATAATTTTAATCTTTCCAAGATTAACCTTGAGGACTTTCTCTTCACAAAACACATGCAATGCATCCAGATGCCGCTAAAGCCCCGCAAGTAAATTTGAGATGAGCACAATATCATCTGCATATAGCCAAATTGGTATCAATACCCTTACCAAGCTGGCTTCCATACCACCTCATCTCTGTATGTAATTCGGAATCTTGTCAATGACAATCCAAACAACGGACAGCCTTGCTTCACACCAACTGTGCTAGACACTGAGTTTATTGTGCCTCCAAGCACTCATACTCTATCTGTCTACAATGTATAAATGCACCACTCCATATCCTTTGGGACCCCAATGGTTTGCAACCTCTGCATGAGACTTGCACCCGGTACCATATCAAAAGCTTTGAGAGAATCCATGAAACAACAATAGATTTTTTGCCTTCATGATCGTTCCTCCTCAATCAAGGCCCTCAGTGTGAATATATGGTCTAATGTATTGTATCCTTGGTAGAAGCCAACTTGTCTTGTAGACCCTATCCCCTTTGTTTTAGTCCACCAACTCAACTTATGCTCCGCAATAGAGGCATATATCTTCGCTATCATATGGCCAATCATAATAGTGCAGTAATTGTTATTGACCGATGGATCTCCGCTCTTAAAAATTGGCACTATTGTGTGGTCACACCAACTTGCTGGAAACCCCTCGCATACAGCTCGATTGAAGATATTCGACAAGATAGGGGCCAATGCATGACATGCATGTGCAAAAGGTTCTGCCACCACAAGGCCATCTTGATCATGTGCTCTCCCATTCTTTGACCTCCAAATGGTATACCTCATCATTTTTTCTGTAAAGAATCCACATTGTGTTGGCCTAGAGTTTGCCTAGAGTTTGATGGACAAGCAATCTGCTCTTGTGATGGAACATCATACAGTGCACTAGCATGTTCATGCCATACCGTAGGTGATTTCAACTGAATTGGGGGTTGTCTAACATGAAATTTCCTCCATGCCTTCTTGTTGTCCTTGCTCAAAAAGAGTTGATACATCTCATACTCTAGTTTGGCTAGATAATCCCTCTTCTTTTTCCACACTAGACGACGGAAGACATTCCTTGCATGCTCGTGTGTACATGTCCCTAGCGTAATATCCCTCTGTAGGCGGATCCTAGTCTGTCTGCACTCATCATTATACCAAGCATTTTGAGGGGCACTACATCTACGTGGTGCAATAGAGCCCATCTTGCATGGGAATGCCTCTATAACTACTATATGTAAAACCTTTGCCAAATATTTAGTGACATCCTTTAGTGGTTCATGTTGGTCTAGTTGGCTTAAGCCATCTCGTACTGCATGACCATAAATATGCGAAGTTTGGTCTAGAAACTCATAGTGTGGAAATGTGTGTATATGTGTGCATGTTTCCTGTATTTGACCACATGCTAGGTTTTAGGATTGCATGGTCAGTTGCTATACGTATCGACTTGTCAGATATCTCAAAATGCTTAATTTTTGGAATTAATATTGATAACTTCATTACATAGTCCACAATGATGGCTCCCTTCTCGCTATTCGAACATGTGAAAGCATCCACTCCCGGCCATCTTGATAAGCCACTGAATATAGCTAATCCATGAGCACTTCCTAATGCTAGCAAATGGGATCCATATGATGTTATCTCCTTATCTTGAGATGTCTTGTCAGCTGAGTTCAATTCCTTAAACATCTCATGTTCAGTATCATAAAAGGCTGACTATTCACTTCTTGTTCGAGCATTAAAGTCTCCCATTAGTAGTATGTCCCCAATTCTTGCATACCTCATAATGTCCTCATGTAATACTTCAAATGGTGATCCCTTCCTAGGGGCAAATGTTGAATTGGCAGGTGGGAAGGTTACTTCCTGCAACATATAGATCCCTCAGGCACCCTATCCTCAGTTTTACCCACATATATCTAGCTTGCACATCTCGTGACACCACATGAATCGTGTCTTAGAGGCTCTCATGATAAAGAATAGCCACCCTATCTGACCCTCTAGTTCTTCCTGGCCTATGAGACTAAGGCCTGTAAACACTCCCATTTGTATCCTACAACATTTGGTAATCTAGAACTTATACATTGGTGTGTTTCTGTATACATAGCTATATCAGTCCCATGGAAAGTATCCTCAAAATAACCTGCATCAAGTATCATTGAACCATTACAATTCCAAAGGGACATCCTTAATGTTTCATAGACTGCGTACTGTCATTGTGACCTTTGTTCTGCTATGATTACTTTACCATCTCTATAAACAGCAAACTTGCCTTCTTTACATGCCTCCAACACCGTTGGCATGCTAGCCCTTCTATGCTCTAATTGTGCGGGTGTGAGATCCTCATCGAGATAAAACTTTTTGCCTTTCAAAGTCTTTCTTTTTGAGAGAAAGGCCCTCTTATTATCCACGTCTTCAAAATTCAGCACGAGGATTCGACCTCTTTTGTCACTCGGATTACCTACCCTCTAGGCATCCATGATGCGTGTCTCATTCACACCCATTGTAGCACAAAGTGTTTTAGCATCCTCTAGAGGGGTTCCTTTTTTAGCCCATCTAACCACATGAATAGGTAACGCATGGAGTTTTCTTTTTGCTTCCTCTTCTAGTGTTGCGTTCATCATTTCTACTTTGTTCTAAGGCATCCCTTTGTTTCTTTTGAGCATTTTCTTTCATTGTATGTTTGACATTTTCTACTTTCTTTTGAGCTTCCTCTACCACATTCACCCATGTGTGTATGTCCTTTTTTAAACTTTCCACGTCTTTCTTTAATTCTGGTGCAACTGACATTGCTGTTTGTGCATCCATCATTGACTTGTGTGTTGCTAATTCTTTCTTACATGCCTCTAATTGCCTTTTCAGTTCAGCAATCTCCATATTCTTGGCTGCTATGCATGCATTTGTATCAGATATCAATGCATCCATATCTACTTTCGAGGCATCACTTACTTTGTTCAAGTTATCTGTCATATCAACCTGAAAGTTAGCCTTGATTTCTTTGTATTTTACATCATCCTAGCCATTAATGCATCATTTCCTGTTTGCATCTATAGCAGCACTTAGCTCCCTTTTGAATGTCTCTTGCAATTTGTCATATATGTCTTTTTGCTTTGTATCCATGCCATTCATCACTTTTTGTTGCATGCTGCCCCACACCTTCATACATGCTTTCAGGTTTGCATCCATTTTAGCATTTAATTCCTTTCCCCATGTTTCAAGCATTGCATTCATGTCACTTGTTACCTTGTCAATCATTGGTATACATATTGGTGCAATCTCAGCTCTTATGAGGGCTTTCATGTCATTCAAACCATTTGTTGCAATCAGCCTTCGCATCTTTGTCCATCACTTGGCACTTGTGGGAGTGTCATTTTCACAAGCTCTCCTTTTGTTTTATCTATAGTAAAACTTTTCATCTTTAGTTGGAGTCTTCTACTGCCCCTTTGATGCGTACGCGCACACACACATACACACACACACACACACACAGAAAGAAAGAAAGAAAGAAAGAAGAAAGATATATTAACGTCTACATAAGGCCAATGTGGCCTATGAGACAAAATCCAAAGTACATCCATGTCTAATGCCATCTCATCAGTAAGGTAAAGATAACATTACAAATAAGTGGGTGGCCTATGAAACAATACTGAAAATAACTATACGATGGGACTATACTAGGGTTGAACCATGTGTAGTGTTATTCCATCGATAGAAAATAAAAGGAAAGGAAAAGAGAACCAAATCTGATAGAACAATGTACAAAAGTGTGGTGGGGACTATGGGTTGTAGCTGATCTCAAGATCTGCACATGATCTCAGCTATGATGCGGTCCCTAGCTGCTTCACTGATATGCCTGGTGGTGAGTCTGCGGTGTCTCGTGATAATGGCTCTAATCCGACTGTGGTGTGGTCTCCTCGGACGTGGTCCTGGTAGACGGGGTCGTCATGCTCGACGAAGGGAAGTGGCTCTATCCAATGTGACACCACAGTGTGGCCTGTAAGGTGTTTGGCGGGGTGGCTCTGTCTCTGCTAGGTTGGTAGTGTCAGTAGGGTCGGCTCTGTAGAAGAAATCTTTCACTGCTCTTTGTGTGTGTCTCTCTGGGTGAGCTGGCCTCCTGTCTCGCAGTAGTGCAGTTCGATGCCTCTTGAGCTCCAGGAGGAAAATACCCAGGCATCTTTGGTCCTCGTATTCCATGACGCGACGAAGGGGTCCAAATCCATTACGGAAGAGGCAGTGGTACCGTCCTCATATATCATAGTATATTGTGCATTTACATATGTAGTGCTCCGTCTCAGGCTCTCGACCACAGAGTTGGCAAGTCCTATCCTCTGCTAGGGTATTTGTCCATCTTCTTGTCTCCATCTGAAGCCTATGTGAGGAGGTGCGAATCTGTCCGATAGCAACCCATACGCTATGGGAGAGATGGGTGTCCATATATGCTGGCCGAATAGTGAAAACATCATCAGAGAGACACAAGAAATGACTCCTATAGAACTCCATCCTCGATCCTAGAGGGAGTGGTGGATGGATCCATGTCCTTGCTGTCTCAATCCTCAAGATACCAGCTTTGATCACCTGGTTCAACTCTGATCGGCTGAGAGAAAGTGTAGGGTAGTCAAGGCTATAATCCAAAGGTGGAAGACAGTCACTATCCAAACCATGTAGGCTCATCCAAGTAATCATCTATGAAAACCAACAGTTCTTCTCACCTCCAGTTGCTAGTTGTCTAGATGAGGTTAGTGCCAAGCTAGAGTATCTATGGCATGGAAGTTCCCATAGTCTGTGCCAAAAGGTCACTACCCTGAAGAGTGCCTCTGTAACTATAGGTGTTGCCCCTAGCTCTGCTCTGATAATGGGATGTGGGGTGGAGGGCTTACTCCTAATCATGCGTGCTATCATCATGATCAATGGCCTTTCCACGCTATCCCAACCATCATAATAATCCCTCTCTATTCCAATCTGATCAGTGAGTGGGCTAAGACGCTTGTGGTACAAGCTGCAACCCCATACCTCTACTCCATATAGTAATGTAGGTGTGACTAGCGTGTCAAACAACCTGAGTTTGGTGCGGGGCTCCTGGAACTGTATGTGAGCACACACACTCTCTCTCTCTCTCTCTCTCTCTCTCTCTCAAGTTGTATTAATGCCTACAAAAGGCCAAATCAGCCTATGAGACCAAAATGTTACATTTGAAAAGTCAGGGAACTTTTCAAGTCCAAAATAGCTCTCATCTAATGCTATGACCAACTAAATGGAAAATAAATAACAAACAATATATAGCCGATGAGTACAAAATGATGTCTAAGCTAGATAAAATGTGGAATTTCTTAGGAGGCACTCTTATCCCAAGATATCTCTCATGGGCCTATCTAACATAGAGAAGCTGAAGCACGGGCTATGGTCTCTAGATGAGAGTGTAGTATCCTCTATATTTACAGATGATGTCTCCTGCGTGGGCGTGGACCGCCAGGGCATGGATGACGAGCTCTGCATCTCTCTATGGTGGTTGTGTCTAGGGTGATCCCTTGTGGGTTTTATGAGGGTTTTATAGTGGAGGGAGTAGTTGATGCTCTGTAGAACTCTATGAGTGTACACTAGTGTGCGGCTCCTTGTCTTTGCTTCTGGGTCCATAAGAGGTGCTCTCTCTGCCAGTATAGCTCTAGTAAGAAGAGGCCGAGATATCTTTGATATGGGAAATCCATCACCTTGGATAGTAGCCCAAATCCCTCTCTAAATAGGCAATGGAAGTGCCCTCTGATCTCATAATACATTGGAGATCTGCATAAGTAGTGCTCCTCTATCTCTAGCTTGATCTGAAAGAGCTGGAAAATCCTATCCCACGGGGAAAGGGACTCTGCACCGTATTTACCTCTCTCAATCCATAGTTGGTGTGAGGATGTACAGAGTTGTTCAATGGCCACATCATACCCCATGAGATAGATGTGCATCCATGTATCTTGGGCAGATAACAAAGTTGTCAGGGGATGTGTAGAAGATGCTTTTGGTAGAAAGCCATCGTCGTCCCTAGATCCTCAGTAAGTGTCACCCATGTCATGGATGTGTGTATCTGAATGATGTCCATCCTGATGATGCAGTTCAGCTCCTCTCGACTGAGCTCCACAATCTAAGTTATATTGGAGTGGTGGGAGGTGATCCATGTGTAATCTATGTAGTGTTATCATACCTCTATCTAAGCATACTAGCACTCAATATCTCCCCTGTAATGCTACTAGCTATTTGGATGACTCTAGTGCGAGTCGGAAGTATTTTGTCTCGTCAAGGTCCAAAGCCTATATAGGAAAGTCACTATCTAGAAGATGGCCTTTGTCACTATGGGTGGTGATCCCATCATTGCTCTAATAATCTCATATGGTATAGAGGGCCTACTCTGAATCATCAATACTAGGGGTCTCTCCATTTGCTCCCACTCCTCATAATTTCCTCCCCCCTAGGTAGTGGCTAATCTTGTGTGGTAGAGGCTCAATCCGCATATGGGGCCCCCATACAAAAGTGATGGTGTGACCAAAGTGTCGAAGAGCTAGAGCTCCATGATCCTAGAGCCATATAGCCTTGTGTCAATCTATCCTTTGCTACCCTTCTCAAAGTGAATCTTGGCGGTGAAATTGTAATCCCCAAGTAAACGTATCTTTGGACCACCTCCATTGTCTCCTTTCAATATGTGAAACGTACCTACACAAGAGGCTAGACGACGACTCAGGTAGAGGAGGAGGTGAAGAGCTAGGTGGCAGATCACATTCCCTAGTGGATGGGAGAGGGTGGGCTAACACTTTTCTCCCAGCTCTGGCCGGCGGGCTGCATGATGGACATCAACTAGTGGGCAGGGGGCGAGGTCCCTCATCTGAGCATTATCTTTTGAGTCCCCTCCGCAGTTGAGTGCGCTAGTTGAGCATCAAGGTAGGGTTGCTGCCAGAGACCAAGAAGAGACAAAAATAGGTCCATGAGAAAATCAAGCGCCTGAAAATGGCCTAAAACTTGTTTTGAGCCTTAAGATTCTAAGAATAGCCTTGTAAAGAAAAATACCTTTGTACTTTATACTATAATACAAATACATTTTTCCTTGTAATCTCTCTTGTATTGGTAAGATCACCATTTTTTTGACATTTTTAGGCTTTTTGGGCCAAAATTGGGTACTCTGCCCAGTCAAATCACAAATTTTTGACTTATAAATTTTGTGGCTCCTTGCATAGGCAGCCCGTTTCTACCAGTGTACGGAGTCTTGCCTCTCAGCTTGGTTGATTGATTCCTTGGTGGTACCACCAGGCGTATCCATCACCCCCATGGTCCATGGGGGAATGGAGTTCACCATCCAGGCCGGCAACGAAGCGTATCCACATGCCTCATAGCTCCTCTTCTTTGTCTGCATCTTCCACACCGAACAAATACTTGTTTGGTCAATCATAGGTCTCTCCATCAGTTTACACCTTGCATCTTGGAATGTGAATAGCCTCCACTATAGTGGGGCACATGGTTCCAGGAAGTTGATTGTTCAGCAAGAGCTGCAGCCTGCCCTTGTTGGACAGATCGACATCTTACTTCTATAGGAGCACAAGCTCACTCCCACCCGGGCTCAGAGGGTAGGGAAGGTACTCCCAGGCAGCTCGCACACTTGTTGGGAGCATGCCATCGGTGCCCACGGTAGGAGCGGAGGCGCATGCACCTCTTTTGGCCCGAGTCTCACCGTGTGTGTACGAGACCACGGGATGATAGTGGTAGGGAGGGTTCTATGGATCTAATTGGATATTGGGGACTCATGCCTTGGAGTCCTCAATGTCTATGCCCCAATTGAGGTTAGGACACAGAGCAGGTGCTGGGTGGATATTGCGGATAGATTCCCAGAGGTGGACTCTTGGATCATTGGAGGAGACTTCAACAACTTGGAGACTTTAGAGGACCAGTAGGGCAGAGGCAGAAACTACCAAGGCATGATTGGGGAGGAGCACGAGGCATGGGAGGTCTTCCTACTGGCAGTAGGAGCACGGGAAGCCTCGAGAGATCCTGTCTTTCATACGAGGGAGAGGTTGCAGGATTTCTCTTGGGGATACAGGTGGCTAGGTAGTGTCTTGCTAGAGCGGTTGGACAGGTTTTATGTGGGAGAGTGGGGATGCTCTTGCAGAGGCCAGATTGGGCAGTTGGCGAGCACCATGCTATCCAATCATTGCCCGGTTCTCGTGACACTTGATCCTCCAACACCTATCCTTGACGCATGATCCTATCGGATCCCGGACTCGATCTATAGGAGGGAGGAGGTGATGAGACAGAGCAGATTTGGACCAGGGAGTGCGGCAGGAGGGACCCGATCATAGAGGAGGCTACAAAAGGTCCTAGTCGATTTGAGCAAAATCTGCCAAGAGGCAGCCATACAGGCCAGGTAGTAGAGCTGGGAGGAGGAGAGAGCACTCCGGCAGGACCTTGTAGCCACCCAGAGATTATTACAAAAGGCACCAGGGGATCCCACCCTCCAAGCACAGGAGGTGCATGCGCAACAACCATTGCTGGCCTAGAGGACATGTGCTCGGAGTTCTCCTTCCACACCTCAGCAGCTTTCTAAGCACGGATGGGGGACACGATGTGCAGGGAGTTGTTCCAGGTGCACCAACCTCGCACCTCAAGAGTGCAGATACGCAGCCTTTGAGATCAGTATGGGAGGACTCGTTCTATCCCAAACGAGGTGATGGAGATTGCCACTGATTACAGGTGCCTGTTCCAGCAGGAGACAGCCTCAATCAAAGGATAGTGATGTAGACAGCAGGTCTGGGATCACATCCCATCCCTCGTCACAAAGGAGACGGGACGCTCCCTCCTAGTCCCCCTTCATAGAGAAGGAACTTGAGGAGGCCTTCCATACACAGGACGAGCAGAAATGCCCGAGAGAGGATGGCCTCTCTAAGGCTTTCTTCACTACCTACTAGGAGGTGGTGAAGGACCCTCTACTGATGGCATTTTAGGAGATTTTTTCTTCAGGGACAGATGCCAAGGAGTCTCTCGGCAGACCTTATCAGTCTTCTCCCCAAAGGGGGAGACAGGTTGGAGCTTTCCCAATGGAGACTGATCACCTTATTGTCAATGGCCTATAAGACACTAGCAAAGATGATTGGTAGAGGTGACTACACTTCATGCTTCCAGAAATTATCCATAACACACAGACAGGCTTTGTCCAAGATAGGAGCATCCTCAACAATGTATTCATCTTCTTTGAGGCGATAGAGTGGGCTCAGCATAGTGGGCAGAGACTGGCCGTACTACCCTTGGATTTTGAGAAAGCTTATGACAGGGTGGACTGGGTTTTCCTAGAGGGCACCATGGTGAGGCTGGGTTTGCCCCAGGCTTGGATTCGTGGAGTCTCCGCACTTTACAGATTGGCCACTAGCAGGGTTCTCATAGGTGGTAGGTGAGGGAAGGAGTTTCGATTAAAGAGATCAGTTCGGCAGGGCTCCCCCCTGGCCTCGTACTTGTTCCTACTCTTTGCAAAGGCAATGTCCCATTTTCTCAGGTATCGGATGAGCGGATTACGTGGTCTCTGACTTCCCGTGAGGGAGGAGACTGAGTTGCTAGACTCAGAGTATGCAGATGATACAACACTCTACATTGAGGACGATGAGTTGATGCTAGAGAGAGTGAGGCTGGCTGTTGAGGTGTTCTATTTTGCAGCGGGAGCAAAAATCAACTGGCGAAAGTCGGTTCGTTTTCTCACAAACCCGAACTCTAGCACAGAGTGGGGCGTCCACCTGGGATTTAGATGGGTGAGCAGAGGGTAGACCGTCCGTTATCTAGGGTTCGAGGTGGGACTCCACATCATGCCTACCTAGCAGTTTCTTCCAGTCCTTGATTCTATTTGGAGGAAGCTTACCTACTGGAGCACGGCTCGCCTCTCACTTGCAGGCCGAGCCCTGGTGGTTAACCAGGTCCTTCTAGCGATAGCCTGGTACATCGCCTCGTGTTGGTGCTTCTTCTCATCCTATGTAGTGCAGCTTCGCCGCCTAGTGCGGAACTTCTTGTGGTCCAGGTTAGATGGCTCTAGGGATTCGAGGGCCAAGGTGGCATGGGCGACCATCATACGGCATCGATCAGGGGGAGGTCTCGGGATCATAGACCCACAGTATCAGAGTATGGCCCTCTTGGGCAGGCTAGTCATCCGCGGCCTCATACTAGGAGGGCAGACCTAGAGGGTCCTATCGCAAGAGGGTCTTCAGGAGTGTAGACTGAGGCTCGGTGGTGAGTGGGGGCTGTCCCTGAGATGGATCTTCACGTGAGCCCAGATGACCTTTTCTATGCAACTTGCTCCACATGTGGCAGGGCCTCCGTAAGGCCCTAATCTAGAGCCCCCATGCTGCCAAGAGAAGATAGACCGTCAGCCCGTGATCTGGAACCCCCAGGTCAAAGATCGGGATGGGGTACAGATTGGCAAGCGCTCCCACATCTAGTGGGTTTGGTGAGAGGCTAGCCTGGCTCGTAGCATCACAACATGACGGGAGGTGTACAGGTTGGTGGATGAGAAGGTGTTGCAGTGAGTATCAGGCTGCCAGGGAGGAGTGGAGTTGAGGAGAAGGGAGATAGATGTAGCAATTCCTCAAGAGTGGCTTGCTTCCCCGATACAAGAGTCGATAGAGCCCAGGGAGGTATGGGCTGCTAGGTTTTCACCAACAGGCATCCCCCTCCAGGTGGCAAGTAGAGTGGGCGGTGCTTGAATTGGGACCTTCTGCATCGTGCAGGAGGGGTGGCGTCTAGCTCTTGACAAGGGGCAGTAGGATGAGGGGATTGCTGTCCTTTCCTAGAGGACATTCTGAGTGATTGACCTTCAGGGGAAGACATGGCAGCTGGACCCTTTTGTCTTTTGGGAGGAGTTCAGGGAGTGGCGCCTTTGGATCTGGGAGGGCAAGCCACTTGATGAGGTGGAGTGGGACCCAAGGGAGTGGCTATGGCCGGCCATTGCAGTCGCCAAGAAGCCACCGAGGCTCCTGGAGTACACTGCTAGGATTGGCAGACAGGTTCTGATGCAGGAGGATATAGATTGAGCGCCCTCGCATAGCAGGCATTGGGCAGAGCACGGCATCACGGAGCCTTTCCAATAGACCTTCTGGCGCCGCCTATGGAATAGCTGGAGACTGAGGAGGGTATCATATTTCTTATGGTTGGTGGCACATGGAGGCTTGGTGGTGGGAAGTTGGCTTGCCCAGATATAGGAGGGGATTTGTAAGCGTTGCATAGAGCAGCCTTTGGAAACCCCAAAACACTGCCTTTGGTCGTGTGAGGCGGCACAGTTAGTGTGGAGAGGAGCATGCCGCATTCTTTGCCGCATGGCTCCCAGCCTTGGATGCATCTCTTGGGGAACTTTCTGCTAGCAGGTAGTCAGTCAGGGCCGTCATTTTCTGTATGAGATTGGGATGCAGGACATGATATTCTTTATCAAGGTAGGGTCATGCACAGTGGTTGGTTTGGAGGCTCTACCCATCCGCCAGGTATTGGAGCCCATAGTAGACCGCTTTGAAGTATGGGAGATTATAGGGAGTCTTACTGGATGGCATATCTTGAAGGCATGGTGTCAAGAGGTTTTTTGCAGAGAGAGACTTTCAGTACAGGCGACCTTAGCAGAGCTTTGGACCTCCATCATCCACTTCCTCCACAGATGATGGGATCAGGTGCAAGGCAAGTCCAGGGTTCGTCAGGAGCTCCGTTGTCATTTCATGCACACTTGGGGCGGCTAGGAACGGTTTTTCGAGATGCAGGCAGGCAGCCCCAAATGACGTTACACCCCCCCTCCATGGCTTCTTGCCCCCATCCCTCCTAGACCTCCCTGAGAGGCTTGTACATTTGATATATTTGTGACTCTGCATCAGCTCAGTTAGTCTGTTGAGCATGAGTACTTCCTTGTATTTCAAGGTTTTTTCGGAAGTAATATAATTAGCCACTTTTTATTTGCAAAAAAAAAAAAAGAGTGCAGAGAGGTCGCTCAATCTGCAAAAACAGAGGCATTAAAATCACCCATAACAAAGCCTTGACGAGCCATAGCAAGGCCGTGCAGGTCATCCCAAAGCTGACGACGTTCCCTTGCGTTAGAAGGAGCATACATGCCTACAATCCACAAAAGCTCTCCCTCATAAATTATTTTGAGAATCAAAAATCAGCCACGAGGGTCCCTTTTACATTGAATAGCCTTGGTAGCATGGAATCTCTCCATTTCACCTCGGATAACATCAACAAGATCTGCCCTTTGCAAACCGGCAATCGAAGCACAGGAAGGGAAGTGCTGTTGCTGAGAGCAGAAAACATCCCGAGGAGGCACAAGCCTCCCACACGCATCAAAGCACAAAGCAAAATCAGAAGGCCTTTTATCTTCTACTGCCGGAGTATGTGAAGATTGAGGTTTCATATAATATCCCCTACCTCTGCGTTGAAAGGTTTGAGTGATTGGGGGCGGCAGAGGATGGGCAAGAGCTGTCTTGCATTACGACGAACCACAGTGACCCAAGAATCCTCCTGAAGAGACAAATTCCGCCCACCCGCAAGTGAAGCACGCTCCCCACCACAGTGGGAAACATCCTTCTTACCTTCATTACAACCATGTTGGGAAAGCTGCTCTGGATTGGCTACCAGCTTCTGAATCGTTTGCTAAGGGAGGTGGTCTTGCATTTCCATATATGGATCCATAGGGCATTTCCCCACCTCCATATTTTTGTCGCATTCTGAAATGAAATGGCCCAACTGGCCACATCTAAAATAGTGTCTTGGAAAAGTACCCCATTTCAACTCATATACCAACGTTTGTAACCCTGGAACCTCAAAACGAATCTTTGTTGAGTGAGGTTTTCCTGCATCCCAAAGCATACATGCCCTATTCCGATTGCGGGAAGCCATCGAGGTTCCTAAAGGAATGCGCTGACGTATTCCCTGAGGAATTGACTGAACTTCCGCCTCCAAGAGAAGTTGATCATGAAATAAGGCTAGTGCCTGGAGCTGCGCCAATTGCAAAGAGACCTTATAGAATGTCCATACCGGAAGCTATTGAGTTGAAGGAACAACTCAAGCAACTGTTAGATCAGGGTTACATCCGGCCTAGCAACTCACCATGGGGAGCTCCAGTACTATTCCAGAAAAAGAAAGATGGGACACTTCGACTATGTATTGATTACCGAGGGTTGAATCAATCAACAGTCAAGAACAAGTATCCTATCCCTAGAATAGATGAGCTTCTGGATCGCCTTCAAGGTGCAAAGATCTTCTCCAAAATTGATCAAGGGTCAGGTTACTACCAAATAAGGATCAAGGAAGAAGACATTCCAAAAACAGCCTTCAATACAAGATATGGGCACTTTGAGTTCTTGGTTATGTCAAAGGCAAGCTTAGTTGGAGGATCCTTCAAATGAACTACAAGGGTTTTTATAGCAGAAGCATTCTGAGGGACAGAACAAACTACGTTAGTAGGCATATGTGCCATGGGCTGCTTATCCTTACATTGCATATCCTAGGCCAAGCTAGACTTAGCAAGCATAATGTCCACATTGGTCTTTTTTCTTTTCTTTGAGCAAACATCCATCCAACCATGTTTCGATTGATCATGGGACTGTATAGGCTTTTTCCCTTTGTCTACATTCATTGATGTTGGAGTCTCATCTTCCCAAAGGCTGTCAACCATGAGATCTTCATCAACAACCTGGGCAAGTCCCACCTCAACCATGAAATGCCCTAGTTTCCCACAAGAGAAGCATTGACCAGCAAAGGTGCCCGATTTCAAATGAAAATGCAAAGATGGCATTCCAGAATAGTTTAACCTTAAACAGTTAGTCCTCTTTCGAGCAGTGTCCCATAGCATACACATGCGGTTACAATTCATGGCCCTCAACTTGGGAGGCACCAAGATCATACCAATAGCTGCCATAGCTTCCTTTGTAGAGGCCAATACACAATATGGCAAGCCTCCACTTCCACTCAAATCAAGCATTCCTATTGGAGTAAGCGCTGAGAGTCACCATCGGTCTCCACAGTACCACATGAACAAGGCATCAATCAAAGAACAAAGGCTCCTTAGCCAGGAGGTTATCATCGTGCTTTGTCAATTTGAGTATTACTTCATAAAAGCCTCGTAGTCCCACAAGATTTCCTCCACACAATCACTCGACAGCATGGAATTCAACATTTGCGGATCCATGAAAGCACCAAGATCCTGCCCATAAAGAAGAGGATGACCTCTTTTAGATAAAACACCGAGAAAGGACACAACACCATCTTTGTGTCAATAGTTGCATCTAAAACATCATCCCAGTCCTGATCAAAAAATTCTTCACAGTTGTGCTGAATGCAATCGCCCAGCAAAGTATTGGCAAACTCCAATAAGTGTTCCCAGTCCATGTGTTGAGATTCCTTAGAAGCAGACGTAACCTGTGCATAGGAGCGCACCTGAGGGTCAGTTTGCAGCATTTCTTCAGATTCTTCCATCAAAGCATCAGAAGCATGTTTACCGTGTTTAATCAGTGGCTGCACATCCAGACTGAATGGAACCTCAGACAAGGGAACCACCATCTTAGTGAAGGGAAGCATTCCTTCCCCTTCCTCGGCATCGGAATCAGGCCCGAAAGCCTCACCACTTGGTCAATAAAAGCATTGTTTAACTCTGGCATGTCTGCTGCAGATCAGATTGACAGCACTATAGTCCCTTCTCTGCCTCCACCACAGGCCACCCAAAACACAAAAGTGGTTCCCCTTGAGATATTACCGGGCTGCAGGTCGAATCAGTGATTACAGAGGATGAGGGATGCCTGTAACCAATTCGCTGCAGTATCTATCTGCTGGTCTCTCTCTCCCTTCTGCTACCCCTCCCTGATCTGCACAGTCCTTACACAGAACCTGCAGGTGATCAGGAAAGAAAAAGGCATGCACGGCTTGCACAAATCTGCCCAGCCTGGGGTGTGCAGGCCAGGACAGCAAATTGATGCTTCCCTCCTGAGCTTTGTGGCAGCTCTGTCTGCAAGCTTTCCTGCATGCCTGTTTGGCACAAAGGCACAGAACATGACAAGAGGCAGGACCCTGTGGAACCACAGTCCTGCATCTGGCATATGTGCTGAATGCTTCTGCTGTATAGTGCCAAGAAGTCCTGGCGCTGCAGGCACAAACCCTAACTGGATGGCGTGCTGCTGTCCAACCTGTTGTGATTGTGTGCCAAGAAGGCCTGGCACTGCAGGCTCAAACCCTAAATGGATGGCACACTGTTATCAGACCTGGTTTGGTTGCTCGCCATCATCTCATCTCTCTCTGTGTTCTCTCTCCTCTCTCCAATTGTAAGCTCTCTCTTTTTTTTTTCGTGAAGGTAATTGTATTAAGTAAGCTCTCTTTCTCTCTCTCTCGCCACACACACACACACACACACACACACATACATATATAGCACTCTACCTTTTAATTTCACGGTGATATTGGAACAAGTTGGATAGCTTAAAGTATTCTCATTTTCACATTCTTCCCAGCATTTACACAATCATAACTTGAAAACCAATCTCTTTCAGGCCTTGATCTTGATGATCTTTGAGTGTGTTGATTATGGACTGCTGATAGTTCATGTGTTGTTGCATCGATATGAACGAAGTAAAGGGTGGTCATGTGGGGCGGATTTTCTCTCGGAGTAATAAGGACAAGAGTTTAAACAACAAATTTTGCCAATCTCTAAGCCTACATGGATTTGGCAATGCAAGATCTCTATTTCTGTCTGCTGTAATTCAGCTTTGGTATATGTGGAAATCACAGCAGTTTCATAAGTTCATTCTCTTATCTACATGCTTGTGCTTGACAAGTAAAAACATAAATGGAATGTGTTTTGTGTGTGTATGCATGCTTTGTAAACCCAAGCAATGAAAACCAGTTGCTGTCACACTTACATCATAGCTAGATTGTTTGTTGCTCAAAGTTGTCTTTCCCAAACAGTTCAATTTAAGTAGCCCTCTAAGAGTTATTGTGTACAATGATGCTGTCAACACAAATTTCCTTTGGACCTTTTTCATGATGATCTTTGAGCGTGTGATTTATGAACTGCTAATAGTCCATGTGTTGCTGCATCTCTAGTAACAAAGAAAAGGGTGGCTACGTAGAGTATGATAGAAGCTCAATACTACAGGTATGATTTACCACTTTTTTTGTTCTATATTGTGTTTGCTAGGAGAGTGTTAAGATACTTGCTAAAATGTTTCAGATGTGTGGACGTGCTGGACGCCCACAGTTTGATGATAGTGGTACTGTTATAATTATGACAAGAAGGGAGACAGTAAGTGGCATTTATCCATCTGTTATCAGCACCATTTTTGGTCTCTCAAGTGTTACATGGATGTTGATTTATAGAAAATATTAAATAACCTACTGAAATATCAAATTTCTGCCTCATTTTGTTAGTACAAGTTTTCAAGTTTACGTGTGTTTAAGATAAGGTTCCCTTTTTCTTGTCTCTCTGTGAGATTCTCCTTCTAGTAATCGATTTCATATAGGCTACTTTTGAAATCAGCATGTGGAACAGGCCAAAAGGCCAATCTACATTTGTCCTACAGCACAAAATACTCCTTTATGTTTGTACATTATGTAGTAATCCCTACTGTCTTTTGCATAGTGTTAATATGCACAGATAAGCAAATGTGATTGTGGACTGTATCGCAGATCAGGCACATGAGAACTTTCTCTTTTCTACAAGATTCTAGGCATGGATCCGTTCTTCAAACATGCTAATCCAAGAGGATAAGTTATTCTATTCACCTCAACCACCTTTCCACGTGATCCTTGAGAATGATTGGTGGTATTTATCTCAACACTGTTCTAAATACCTACACATCAAATACTACTAACCAAAACCATCATGTAAGTGTAGATTGATCCTAGCTGCCCTCATAAAGGAGTGAAGACCTAACATCACTCAAGTGTACGAAGCAATGAAAATCGGTCCTTGAAAGAGAAGTGCATCTACGACCACATAAGATCTTTCACCATTAAATAGGTGGGCTAGCATCCAAGAGCACTCATTAGAACTAAGTAACTATTTTGTCCTATAAAGGCTGTTTACCCATTCCCAAAAAAATCCATTTAGAAAAGATAGTGCCTAAGGAAGTTGGTGTGGCCAAAGAAGTGGACTTTCTGGATTTCCTTGTAAACTTCGTATACAAGCACAATTTTTTACTCCAGTGTGGAATCTTCTCAGCACAAGTTAATCTTCTATCAATTAGCTAGGATGATTTAGTCTCTCCTGTTTGAGAGTCTTGCAAACACCAGTTGTGAGGCTCCTTTGAGCCCCAACCTGCACAGCTGGTGATGACACCTGCCCTGTGCACCACCTGCTGCCCCTGTGCACATCCTCTGCCCCTGAGCGTACCTGCTCCTCTGCATGCAATGTGAGACAGAAGAAAGGAAAAGAATCAGGGGGGGGAGGGTCCTGCACGACCCATTGCCACTGTTCCTGCAGCATGCAGGGGCAGGGCTGCTAAACAGAAAGAGAACAAGGAAGAAGAGGAGTGACCTGTGTGTGCAGCTTGTGGGGCACCCTCTTCTGACCTGCGCCACTACTGTTGCACCCTGTTCTGTGCAGCACTTGTGCTCATCCTGCAGGCCCTTTGCGCATAGCAAACACACATGCACACACACACACAATGTGTGTTGTGTGTGTGTGTGTGTGTGAGAGAGAGAGAGACAAAGACAGGGTGACTGCAGAGAAACACGGTGATAGAGCGCGAGCAAGAGAGAGGGCCTTTGTTCCAGCTGCAAACAAGATATTGACCATGCCAGAGTTGAATATTGCCTTCATTGATCAGGTTGTTGAGGCTTTGGGGTCTGACTCAGATACGAAGGAGTTGGAAGAAATGGTTCCTTGCACTGAAATGATGACACCTGGTCTAGAGGCACAGCTGTGCTCTGAGGTTCAGCCACTAGTAAAATGCAGCAAACACACCCTTGATGAGGTGCTGGCCAATTCTAAAGATCCTCTACAATCTGAGCATGACGCACATTCATATGCATAGATTACCTCGGCCAGTAATGATTCCCAAGAGTTGGATTGGGAACATCTATTGAACTTTGCCAATCCATTGTTGGGTGAGTATGTTCAACACAATTGGGAATCCTTTCTAGATTAGGACGACAAAGGATGTTTTGGATGCCACTGTGGACACTAAGACCATGCTGTGTTCCTTTTCATCCTCTTGTGAAAGAGGGTTCATCCTCTTTTTCATTGGCAGGACTCCGGTGCTTTCGTGGATCTGTCAATGGCTGCACTCCATCTTGGAAGGGGATTGTGTGGAAGAAATCTTTGTCAGCCCACATGTCAGCCCACAAGGCTTTTATGAGGCGATGCCCAAATCAACAATGTATCGGGATGATCTTCTAGCCATGTTTCCTTTGTTTTTTGATAGACACTTGGTCCATGTTGTGGCTTGGAGACCACTGGCCAACTTCCAACAATTGCACCTGCAGGAATGTGTGGTTGTGGGTTGAAGTTGAGAGTTGTCCTAGAGTATATTGGTCTTTTCTTAAAGAAGCTATGGGAGAGATTGGTACTTTTTTGGTTCCCCCCAGCTTGAGGGCTACCAACCACAACCATATGTGCATGCTCTTGAATACCTCATGCAAAGGCCTAACTGGTTGTGCTTAAATTGTCCTAGAATGTCTCCACTGCACTTTCACTTGGATTGGGGCACTTTTGCAGGGGCATTGTTTTTCTTGCAGGCAATTGGGACACTTCATGGGTGAATTTCCAAACAAGCCCAAGAAGAGTCATAACTGCAAGTGTAGAAACAATAGTCACGCTCTACCACAAAAGATGTGGACTCCGTAGTGGTAGAAGGTGCATCAAAAACTGACATCCCTAACTCCTCCTTGGTTATCCACTTCCTACGTTCTGTGATGTAGTAACCTAGCTTCTTGCAATAGTGGCACTTGCCCTTCTTGGCTTGCATGCCCCCTAATTTCTTACTGCTCTGTGAAGTACCTAAAATCCCAGAACTCTGCAAAGCATTTTTAGTCTAGCTGCCCTTGCCCTTTTGCCTTGCTATAAAAGCTTGCTCAGAGGCTATAACATCCACCCCACTATTCTTTCTTGTTTGCTCTTCCTCTAAGAGCAAACTAACCAACTAAAGGAAAGTAAATGGCTGCAAAGAAATTCTCATGGTGAGATTCAAGGCTGTATGAAAGGTTAAATACGAGGGCGGCAATGAATTAAAAGTAGTAGAGATCAATTGCGTATCTAAATAATACTCATCTACGTTCATAAGCTGCTCACGCAAGTCTTGAATTTTATTGAGATGATATTGCATAGAATCACCTTCATTCATCTTCACATTCTCAAGCTCTTTCTTCAAGAAAGAGATGTGTGTCTCATTTTTTCCAGCAAACGTCTGCTCAAGTATCAACCTTGCTTCTCGTGAAGAAGCTGCAAACTGTATATGCGAGATGATAGACCGTTGAACTACCAATGCAATCAGCGACAATGCTTGGGCATCTCATATGTCCCAAGCCTTTTGTGCTATTGATCTCTAGGAAACCGGCTGAGTTGAAGCAGGCTGAGTAGGCCTTTGGCCATGTCCTCCTGGAGGAAGTGTAGTAGGAGCCACAACTCCAGGACGAACTTCTTCACCACTAACATAATCCCAAAGATTCTTCACAGTCAGCACATTTTTCATCATAAAAGACCATACAAAATAGTTCTTGCCATCCAACCTGTCCTCCTTGGATATATGTGTGAATACATCACCTTATCCCTGATTGGCCATGGTAAATGTCACTAATCAAAGAGCACAAGAGCAATACTTCAAGCTGGACCAACTTGGAAATTTGAGAATTTTCAAAAATTACAGTAAGTACCCTGGTGTAATTAGCAAATCTAATCACACTCTGTCAAAAAATTGTCTAACGTGCACACTATCCAATGCACAAATAGTGCTCAACAACACAAAAAATGCAAAAGCCCCAAAATTTGTTGTCCCAAAATGCACAACTACAGTCTACTACAGAGTGACATTGATGTACATTTGCCAATGTCCAAACTGACTTCGAAAGCCCCAAATTTCAAGCCCGAGAATCACAAAATCTCTCCAATAAATGTATCCTAGACACGTACAGGACCAAAGATATGCTGCACGGGCAAAAGCCCCTTCCAGAGGATCAAATCTGAATTAAAAATTTAATAAAGTTTGCCTTTTTACCTCTGATATAGTCGGTGCAGAGCTCAACCAAGTAGATGGACATGCTTGACCTAGTGGAACATGTGGTGGCGTAAGCAGCTCAGCTGGCATTTTCAAGACCAGGGCATTGATGCAAGTTGCAAGTAGACTAGGGCTAGGCAAGTGGTGTAGAATTGGAGGTGCAACCTGTCTAATGGTGGCACAAGTGACAGATAGGGCAGGCGGGGCATTTGCTGGCGCTAGTGAGTTGAGGATGGGCATGGCGGGCACCTGACATAGGTGCAAGAAAATTGGGGGACTAGGTGGTGTCGCAAGTCAGGACCAAGCGCAAAAAGCAGCAACTGCGCCAGTGGTGTTGGTTGTTGGCGGTTATTGTAGGTGGCTTTGGTGGAGCTGAAGATAATGTAGATGGAGCTCAGCTGGTGGTGCTGCCTACAATGGCCAAGGAGCTTAGTTGAGCTGAAGGTCTGCTCTGATACCAAATGTGAGATGTGAGAGGATACATAGAGATCAAAGCTCAGCTGAAAGTACAGTTGACAATAAAGAGAGTGTGAGAGTGAAGACAACACGACTTCCAATGCAAAATCAAAGAGTGTAATGTACAATTATAAAGTACAACCCTTAAACCTTAGGGTTGCTAATGTGTGTTCACACCCAAAAGGTGTAAAACATGATAAGTTCACAAATTGTGTGACATATGCACATAAAATAAAAGAGAATAAAACTGGCGGGAAAAACCTCTCGCAAGGAGTCAAACCCAACAATGAACCTATGTGCAAGCAAAGACAAGCTGTCCCCGGTACACACTACAAATGATACGGTTTCTTTGGCCCCTTGGAAATCCTATGTTATGAAGGCTTTTGTTGAGCATTCGAAAGACCCGTTGCTCGACTTGCTTTTGATCCCTATGGTAAAGTGATCACCCCTTTGGATCATCGCTATCCAAGGGCTACCCCAAAGGAGGGGAGTGTAAGGATTAAAATTTATTTGTGGTACTATTTAATTTTCTTGATAAGGACACTCTTCATATTCTAGCTGAAAAAGTGTAATCGAGGCAGAACCAATCTCGACACTAATCCTTTCTATCATAATAATTGTGTCTTGCCACTTTGAATGTGCGTGGCATTTGCTCACACAGTAAGCAACATGACATATGGCGTATCCTTCATCATAATTAATGGGATGCATTATGTGCTCTTAATCGTAAAGTCGTGGTGAAGCAGGCATAATTGTGGATTGCCATGGGTTCTATCTGTTCTATGCAAGGGGTTCAACATGACACTATTCAGGCATGCTCATGGTCATGAATGCGAAGTTTTAGTTTTTTTTGTCAAGAATGATGTTCATGGACACTTTCTGGTTGTTGAAATTTTGTTTGAAAGGGTGATTCTATGGCTGGTCAGGCTCTGTGCACCGAATGATTCATCATCTAGATGAGATCTATGAAATCGCCTAAAAAGCTAGTCTAACACTTGACAAACAAGGAGTGTTGATGGGAGATTTGATATGCATGTTCATCATTTGCAATCTACCTTTGAGCACTCAGTGATAGATGCACTTGAGAGCCGTGCATGGCATAATTTTGAATTGGTTGTTCTAAAGCAAGACCCATGGTCTTGGCTACACTTATTGGCCTCCGTCTTTACTTTTCAATCAGCACAGCATATCTGCCACTTGGTCTTGATTGGATCACATGTATATTATGCAAGATGATGCTTTCTTAGCAAAGATTTTGGGCATGTGAGTGCCACAATAATGTGTTGTGTGATCGTTTCTCTTTGCAATTAGACATGCTTGCACCACTTGTCGCTCCTTTTGTGCAGTTTTTCGCAAGGTTTCCTTCGCATTTCAATTCATCTTACCTCAAGCATCGGGTTTCCAATGATTATATGGGGCAGCCGTTTGACATATTTCTACTTGATTTTTCCTCTAGAAGCAATGATTCTTTTGAGCAATTGATCCATAATGTGCAAAGGGTTTCCCAATATTATGGTATTTATTTAAGCTGTCCAAGAAGCATATACAATGGGCCAACTTTTTTATCCATGTTTCACATTCAAATAGTGCATGTGGAGGGTAAAAAGAATGTTGTGGCCAATGATTGTCCAGGAAACCATAGGTTTCAATAATGTCTATAGCATATCATCATGAGTTAGATGAGATAAAGACACTGTATCTAGAGGATGAGGACTTTGCTAGAGTCTATGATCTATTATCAGGTGGTCACCACCATGAGCACTATACTCTTAGAGAGGGCTTTCTTATGATGCATGGTCGATTATGTGTTACAAAGCAGTTAAGGACCAAGGTTATGGTTGAAATTCATGCATCTCCGCATGCAAGGCATCGTGGCATTGATCCTACAGCGAAAGTGGTTGAGACTTTCTTTTACTAGCCAACTTTGAGACATGGTGTAGATCACTTTGTGCGCACATGTATTGTATGCCAAAAGGTCAACTTTGACTGACAAAAAGCATTAGGTTTGTTGCAGCCCTTGTCTATTCTTGATAGACCCTACGACAACATAGCCATGAATTTTATCTTTAATCTTCCTAGGACACCTACAAGGAATGATGGCATATGGACCATTATTTGCACATTTAGCAAACAGACTCATTTCATTCCGCTGACGAAAAAGATAGGTGTAGATCACATGGCAAGATTGTTCATGCAAAACATCTTTAAATATCATGGCATGCCACAGACTATTATGAGTGACAAGGATCATTGCATGACGAGTCTCTTTTGGAGAGGCATTTTTGAGAATATGGATACCACCCTAAATTTCTCGTCTTCTTTTCATCCAGAGATAGATGGGCAGTCTGAAGAAGCAAATGCTATTGTTTTAGATCTTTTGAAATGCTATGTGCTTGAGTGTAAAACGAAATGGAAACAATTTTGCCTCTTGTGGAATATGCTTACAGCAACACAATGTAGGTTTCCACTCGGAAAGCACCGTTTGAGATTATGAAAGGGGGGAAGAAAGTCCCACCCATTTTGCATATAAAAGATAAGATCTTTGAGGTTGACAAGTATGCTAAGAGTTTGGATGAAGCTTATGCTAAAGTAAAGACAGCTCTCCAAAAGACTAAAGCAAAACAAAAGAAAGCAATTGATCATCACCAAAGAGCTTCGGTATTTCCAGAGGGCAATTGGATCTTGTTATGCTTTGAAAAGGCTAGGTTAAAGAAAATAAAGGATAAAGAGCATCTTTTCCCTAAACTTAGCATGAGATATTATGGGCCTTTCCAAGTGTTGCAAAGGATCAATGATGTGGCTTACAAGTTGAAGCCACATGATCATTAGAAGATTCACAATGCTTTTCACGTGAGTCTTCTTAGGCCTTTCCATGGTGATGTGCTTGACGATATCAGTGATAAGGTGCAGCCAACAGTTGAGAAACTTGATGAAATTTGGGTTCCTAAGCCAAATCTTGGAAAAAAGTCTCCCATCGCTATTCGGTGAAGTTTCAAAACTATGCATCTCTTGATGCAAAATGGATGGAGGATGATCTCATAGAATCATCTCACTTGTTTTACAACTTTACCTTGATGCTTTTCAATTGGATCTAACTTCAAGCAAGCTCAGCAGAGCGTAGAACTGGAGCATTACACGATGCTGAAGAGAACGGTCGTGCTTCTACTTCCTTAGTACAAATATGCTCACGTATCTAGTGGCTGTTCGGAGATCTTTTAGATTCGATACAGGTACTTCTATGGTCATCCTATGAGTAAACACTTGTGTTTCTATAGTTATGTTTGGTTATTTACTAATGTAGTGAGTACCATTTTCATAGCTTTGGATTTATACTGTTGTGCTTGGTTGTATACTAGGGTAGTAACTACTATCTTTCTAAAAAATATACATTGTTAAAACAAGGTGTAATAGCAATGTACTTGGTTACATTGAAATATGTATGGATAATTGCACATTGGCACTACATGGAGTAACAACAGTGTGCTTGGTTACTTGGAAACATGTATGAACAAATGTGCATTGACAATATATGCAGTAACGATAGTATGCTTAGTTGCTGGAAAATATGTATTGGTCATTTAGTATGCCGTGTTGAATCTCAACTGCATGCAATCAGGGTCACTTGCAATGTTTCAAGAGGGAGATATGTTACCAGAGTGAGAAATGAACTTAATGATTTAATTAAACTTCACGAATATTTTTAATTAAAATCAAATTCAATTTCGGTATACCTAGCTCTTGGTATGGTAACCATTGTACTAGCAGTGAAGGATTTTTTAAAAGGACATATGATAGACAAGTATGCAGGCTATGTGGTACATGGTCAAGGGTAAAGGAACAAGGTGCAACATGAAACTTTCATTAAATTGAAAGTTTGCACCTTAGAATTGAGTTACATTGAAAGTTTTGTCTAGTAAGCAACTCAATTCGGGCAATTAAGTTATTAAGCAAGCCTTAAGCTAAAGTACTCGGTGAGCAACTCACTTATGATTAATGAGTAAGCAATTAATTAGCCATTAATCAAAAACGTGATATGATTAAGAAGCACTTGGTTACTCATTTGGAAAGCTTATCTTGGCTATTTGGGGCTTCTTCTCTCTCATATTTGGAGCAACCCAAGTTTGAAGAGCCACTCTTTTTTTTTTGCTACAAAAAATTGTAGATTTCAATCATGGAATGAGCTTATAACATAGATGGAGTGTGGACAGTACCAATTTTTCTCCTCTTGGCATAGGGATTCCATTGGGTAACCTAGTAATTCCATGTACAACAAGGTATACTGTTGTTTTTGGGCTAAATATTTTTAAAAAACAAATTATGATAGCACTATGGTTTGAGAACCTTTCTTTTTCTTCGAGATCTTAAGCCTGGTGCACTTTCTGGGCAATTTTGATTCAAAGAAAGCAATGTTCTTATAGTCTCATCGCCAAAACTCCCTTTTGTTTATGAGAGGAATAGTGTGAAATTGCATGGGGACTATGCTAATGCGTCGCGAAATTGGGTTCAAATGTATGCTATCACTTTTTTGGCAAATTGAAGTATTTGTTCATAGTTTTGAGCAATCTACAGTTGGTTGAAGGCTAGCAATGAAGGTGTCAAGGCCATTGTGCACCCATGGATCAACTATGTTACAAGAATTGTTGAAATACATTCACTTTTAATCAATTTCTAATGAAATACCTAAAGGGATACTATCGCAAGGATATGAAATTTTGTAATGCTCAAATCTTGTTGATAACATTTGATTAAGATATCAATTAAATGTGCAAGGTTGTTTAGCACATATAGTGCATATGGCAGTTATTTCATAGTAACAAGCCAGGGACCCCAAGGGTACAATGCATGTCAAAGGCAAAAGTTGTGATAAGTTATGTCAGTTGGGCTTTGGGGAAAAGTTGGGCTTTGGGACTAGCATTAATCAATTAATTAATATCAGTCTAAGGATCGACACAGGTTGGGGACCACTCCAAGTTGCAAATGGCCTAGCCAATTTAATTATAGATTCACACACTTAATTTTGGGCATGGTCAGAAGGGCTGAAATTAATTTTCAAGATTATTTAATCTTGAAATTTAATTAAATTGCTAGATAATGCTGCAAAATGGGTTTAAAAGGCTACCACTTGGCAAAAATTTCCATGCAAACTAAGGAAACGTTTTTGGAGGCTAGGTCTCAACCATTCAGTTAGTTTATAGCTTGGGGGAGAGAGAGAGGGAGCTGTTGGTCTATTTTTTTATCAAAGAACAGCAATTTGCTACAAAAGACAACAGGGCCTCAACGGGCAGGGAACAGTAGGGAGACACCTTCCAGGGAGTGGCAACAGCATTGTTGATCAAATGACAACATTTTGGAGATGCTTGGTGATAAGTGATTGCATTAATTGTAGGCTAGAGCAAGCATCTCGCAAAGAAAATCAGATTTCTCTCTTATCTTGGCTTTCTCTCACCTTCTCCAACCCCTTCTCAAAAGATCTCAGCATTTCTCAGCCATTTTGAGCAGATCTCAGCCAAAGTTGGTGGATAGTAGAGGGATCTCTACTGCAGACTCGAAATTTCTGCAAAAACTAGGGTTTAGTAGCCACCTTCGACCCATGCCAATAGGAGAAGACATCATACATTGGATTGAGCACTTAAAATTCATGGAATTGACAAGGATCTCAGATGCCAAGCCATCCATTGTGAATTGAGGCAACGTTTAGCCAGTTTATGGTTCCATTTGTGTAAGTCTTGGGTGAAAATTGAGGGGCGATTGGCCTAAATTGCTTGTTGATTGTTTGTACAGCAAGAGGCTTTTGAATAAACAAAGGAGATTGTGGAATCTCAACTTGTACTCAATTCATCAGCAATGAGAGTTAAAGAAATACCAAAAGGGGTACCAATTTTGGGGCCAACCGGGTGTCTATTGTCCAAGATTGATAAGGTAATACGTGCATTTCAGTTTATGCTCATTTGTTAATTGTTGTAATTAAGCGCTTGATCAGGTTTTACCACCCTCTCCAAGAAGAAAGGTTGCTTTCAAGCACTTAGCTTTGGGGCCAACAAGTATCGTGTGGCACAAGAGCACTCTAGCTCCAGTTGTGTGTGGATTTTTCTTGCTGAATTTATGGTCGAGCTGAAAGTGTTTGCTAAATTGTGGTTTACTACCCTTTGGCTTCCAAAGGCTGATTTCAATTACCATCTCATTCTACAATCCTTGTTTCCAAACTTCTCTCTCTTCTCTTCAAGCTTCACTTCTCTTCTCTTTCCTGTAGGCTTCCTATCTCTAGCCCCTTGTCTCTAGATTTCTCTCTCTTCCCTTTTATCTCGAGACTTCTTTCTCTCTCCTCTTTTGTCCAGACTTTTTGCCTCTAGCCCTAGTCTTCGAGACCTCTCTACCTTTATACTTTATGCACTTCTCTCTAGACGTAGACCCCTCTCTCGCTAGACTTCACTTCTCTATCTCAGCTCTTCTCTCAAGATTTCCCACTCTCTCCTCTTCCCAAAACTTCTTTGGCTCCAAACTTCTCTGTCTTCAGATTTAATGCATCCAAACTTCTCTTCTTCCCTAGAGTTTTTTGTCTTCGAACTTCTTGCATCCAAACTTCTTTGTTTGATTTCTTTGCAACATTTTCTCTCTTCCTTCCGAACTCCCCTTCCCCTTCCTATTCCTAGACTTCTCTCCCCTCTTTTGCTCGACCTTCCCCAGTCCTCTTCATATTAACAAGAAACATTAAGGAATTTGGAGGCATTTGCATTGATTGGAGAGTAATCACACTACTCTAATTAACCTCTTGCACTTCGTACACGCATCGATATATAACGAGGAGCCCTAAAAATGTAAGGTAAGAAAAAACCATCACTAATAATGGCCTTGTTTTATTCTAAGAAATCAATATAAATTCAGATTTTTCTATCCTTTTTAGGAACAACTACAATAGGTAAAAGCCATTTCGAGCTTTCAATGGGTGTGATAATCTTTGTGTCAAGCATTTTATATAACTTTTGCTTAACTTCTAATGCATACTTAGGATTAAGCTTATATGCACACCCACATACTAGACAGACATAACCATGGAGTGGAATATGATGTTGGCCAAATTGAGGGGGAATGCTTGGAAGATCCTTGTAGCTCCATGCAAAAATGTCAGAGAAAGAATGGAAGAAGGAGGTTACCTTTTCAAGATGAGAAGGGAATTCCCATAACCATGCTACTAGCAAGATGAGTTTTGGGACTTCCAAACTTCCAATGTTGTATTTCTGCAACTTGTCTTGGAAGCGTTCCAGCTCCAATGGTTGATCTTCTTCCATTGCTTGTATAAGAACTTTTGGATCACAGATAGGGTATCATCAATCTTTTGTGTTGCAAATCACTAAGCCAAGATGCTAGTAACTTATCATATTCAGCATGCATGTCTTTTGTTCTAGGTTTTTGGGGAGAAGGCGCAACTTGTTTAATAGTGATCCTAGTGATGTGATTTTGAGAAGGTGCTCTCCGTCACCCTTGACATGTTTCGAGCAAAGGATGGCATCCTTTGCGTCAATGACCATAAAAGTGAAGAGTATCTAGTCCCCAAGGGTCAATCTACTTGATGTCCAAAGAATTTTTGAGTTGGGATCCTTGATTTACCAAGATTTTCCTCTTGGTAAAAGTTTCCTAAATCAAGGAAGTGGGCACTCTATATTATCTATGTCTATCATTCTCTAAGTGATTGTTTGCCTTATTTGATGGGTTTTCTATACTAGTGGTATCAACCTCTAGGTTTTAGAGACATCTACAAAAGTCGCGAACTTAAGGACTTTTGGGATTTAAAAACTAAGGCTCTATTAGAGTTTTGTATTGGTTGCTCTTTTTCTTTTGGTAGAGCAGCATTCTCACTTATTTGCACCATATTGCATGAGAATGCCCCTCGCCATAGTCTAAGAGAGCGGAGTCATCTAACAATTGGAAGCTAGTTGGTCAAGTAGGTATGGCAACTTCCACAATAGGTACCATGACAAAAGGAGAGTCTAGCCCCTTCTCTAATTATAGTGGTATTAGCCTATTGTCATGCTTAATCCATATCTCATCCATATCCTAATCTTGGCATACCCTGTTGAGATTCAGCAATCACACTCACTGACAGCCTCTTTGTATGGAGCTTCAGGGCCAAGGACATGCAGGCTTACCTATCCCATATGCACAGTGGTGCCTACTGCAGTTTCCTACTTTCCTATAAAGCATTGTACTTGCTTCCTTTTCTTAATGCAATGATAGTACTCTTTTCTTATCAATAAAGTGTCAGTGTCATTGTCCACATACACAAGATTGTGTTTATGAGTCCAAGTCTCAATCTTGGAACCTAATTCACTTGTGTAACAAACAGTGTCTTTGTCTCCTCCATCATGAGTTTACTCTTCTCCTTTCATCCACCATAACTGACTGCCATGTGCTAGATCCCGCTCATTCCGACATAGTATCAGAGCTCAGTCGGGCATGGCCTAGCTCATTTCACTCCTCTCTCAGCTCCTCTTCACTCAGGTCAGCTCAAGTCCAGCTCAGTCCCAGCTAATGAGCTCATTTCTAAACTCTATCTCCACTTGACCTGTGGCAGCCATAGCCAAACCTGCACCCTGCCTCCTTGGAGCTTCTTGATCTCCCTCCACAGTCAATATTTCAACACGCTTTCTTCTGGAGATATGTTCCTTGGCTCAGGGCGCTGCCTCTTGTCACGTCAAACTTCGACATTGCTCATCGTGTACTCCAGCATTGCGTGAATACAAGCTCGCTGTCCAGACTGTGCCGTCTACTGTTCATACGTCGAATGCCGCCTGCACACGTCGCGATGCTGACGAAGATCATAGGGCTTTGATAGGCCTTGGAAATAGCTACATTTCCATTTAAAAAAATTTGGAAATGATCAACCATAGCTCCTGCAATCTGCAAAAAACCAGGCCCCTGTCTGAAGCCCTAAACTGTCAGCCATAGCCAGTTTTATCAAAGCTCAAAAATCTCATCATTTTCTCTCTCCTGTCATCTGGAGCAACCCACTGCCACTCTGATCTACTGTCCTAGCACCAAATCAAGGAGGGGAAGGACCTGAGAAGATTGAAGAAGAATCGACGACCCCGAGCAAGGAAGATTTAAGCTCAACATCAAGTCTCTACACAGTGTGTTTTCACACTACCATTACTTGTGTCTCTTGACACATTGTAATCTGCTCCTTCACCTGTAACATCTGAGAATCTTGGAGCTGATTTGCTGCTGCTTCAGCCATCCAACATGGGAAAAGACTCTCCAAATGCTCGGTTCAAGGGAGTCAGGTTTCACACCTGGCAAATCCGCATCAAGCTCATCTTGATGAAGAAGGATCTCTGGGCCATCACAAATGGCAAAGAGAAGAAACCTCGAGATGCGGACCTTGCAGTTACTTGGCAAAAGAATGATGACAAGGCACAAGCCATCATTAAACTGGAATTGGATGACAGCTACATCCATCATGTGGATGCGTGTGACACGTCCCATGACACTTGGGACAAATTGGATACCTTATTTGGTGCACAGTCAAAGTCATCTAAGTATGGTCTATTAATTGAATTTTTCCAACTTGATATGAAGCCTCATACATCCCTGGCATCCCATCTGAACTACATGGAAAGCCTGCTTACTCAACTTGCAGGGATAAAGCTAAAAATGGATGAAGATGTTTGTATTAGTGTCTTGTTAAAAAGTCTGCCTCCTGCCTATGATAATGTATCAACCACTCTAACCAATATGCTTGATCCTCAACTTGTTGACATTAAAGCCTCTGTGTTAGAGGAAGAAAAGAAACTTAAAAGCAAAGAAGATCCTAGCACTTCAAAGGATGAACAAATGTTATATGTAAACAACAGATATAAAGATAAAAAGGAACTGCTCTTCTGTGACTTCTGCAAAAGGACCGGACACACTGAGAAGTTCTGTCATGCTAGAAAGAGGTCCCAAAAGGCCTATCTTGCAGCTGTCAAAGAAGAAGAAGACCATGGACCAAAAGATGAAGATGAAGATGAAGATGAAGACCACCAGGATCGGAAGGACAAGCCTCAGCAGTCCTTCTACTCTCATTACTCTGATAGACTGTTTTAAAAAGCCTTGTATTTCCTTGCCTTAATGCTTCCTACCATAAGCTTTGTAAACTCCTCATGTAACTTGGCATTACAATCCCTGTACACTTTGTGAGGCCCTTGTTACAGCCTCTGGATGACCATCATGTTTTGGTGCCCACACTTAGCTTTTTCTGCGACAGCCTCTGGTGTCTACCATGTTTGTGGTGTGCCCACACTTTGCAGGTGGTTCTCATTACAGCCTCTACACACTTTGTGCCTTTCTAGTTGTGATTGAGGAGGGGTGTTGAGATTCAGCAATCACACTCACTGACAGCCTCTTTGTATGGAGCTTCAGGGCCAAGGACATGCAGGCTTACCTATTCCATATGCACAGTGGTGCCTACTACAGTTTCCTACTTTCCTATAAAGCATTGTACTTGCTTCCTTTTCTTAATGCAATGATAGTACTCTTTTCTTATCAGTAAAGTGTCAGTGTCATTGTCCACATACACAAGATTGTGTTTATGAGTCCAAGTCTCAATCTTGGAACCTAATTCACTTGTGTAACAAACAGTGTCTTTGTCTCCTCCATCATGAGTTTACTCTTCTCCTTTCATCCACCATAACTGACTGCCATGTCCTAGATCCCGCTCATTCCGACATACCCTTGCTATATGCAACCACAGATAGCCGATAAGCAATGGGTATGATCCTTCCATGGCCAAAATGTTCTACTACAAGGAAGGACATACAACATTGGAGGTCTAAGGTCTTGTATATGCACTAGGACCCCTTCAACCAATCCCATTGGTTGCACTTTCCAAATATATGTTACACGGATGGCAAAAGGAGTGGGTCAAGTAATTGAAAGTGTGGTCTTAGGCATTATGTTAACTCCCAAGCTGCCATCCACTATGGCCCCTTTAATAGTAGCTGAGTCTCATCATGGTTACCAAGTTGTAGGGGTTGTCATGGTGCATCGATACATGTACGAGGTGTGGGGGGTTCCTCAAAGGAATATGTTTTCTCTACAATCAATGCATATGCGGCCAAATTCCTTAATGTTACTCCTTGATGCAAAGAGGACTGGGGAAGGTCTAGCAAAACAGGGGAGAGAAGTCTAGAAAGGGGAAGGGGAGTCGAGAGGAAAGGGAAAATGCTCCAAAGAAATTTGACAAAGAAGTTTGGATGCAAGAAGTCTAGAGCCAAAGAAGTCTCAGGAAGAGGAGAGACTGGGAAGTCTAGAGAGAAGAGCCAAGATAGAGAAGTAAAGTCTAGAGAGAGAGAGAGAGAGGTCTATGCCTAGAGAGAAGTGCTAAGCATTTTAGAGTAAGTATAGAGGCAAAGAGTCTCAAGGACAAGGGCTAGAGGCAAGAAGTTTGGAGGAAATAGGATAGAGAAGGTGAAGTCTGGAGAGAAGAGGGAAAAGGGAGAAGTTTGGAGACAAGGAGCTAGAGTGTTTTTGAGGAAAGAGGAGACAGAAGTGAAATCTAGAGAGAAGAGGGAAGAGAGAGAAGTTTGGAGACAAGGATAGTAGAGTGAGATGGTGGCACATAGAGTGGAGAGAGAAGTACACAAATTCGCAAAGAACACACTTTTATTAGCATAAAATGATTTCTTGATACATTGGTCAATTCCCCTCTCTTTTTATCATTGGAGAGAGGGGAGGATAAAAGATTGCCATACAATATTTGGAGACCTTGCAGTGTGGAGGAGGTTTTGTTTAGCTTGTCGCCCAAACATCTCTTCTTTGGAGCAGCCTTGCAAATCAGGTCCAGTAAACAGTCTGGTGGAAGAATCTTTAGCAGGGCAATTCTTAAGGTTAGTCTAGATCAGGTTTGCCTAGGTCCAAGAAGTCTCCTAAGAAAATCTAGTTTGGAAAAAAATCAAAAAAATCTCTCTAGAGAAAAATTATAATTCACTGGAATGCAACAGTAAAAAGTAACCTATTAAACTACCTTATACATGAGAAAAGATTGTTCCTATGCTATATACAAAGTGAGTACAACTCAAACACTTTCTGCTATATACAACTATGAAATAACAACTCAAAGCTTTTTTATGCTATACAAAGGAGCTCATGTGTGGTGTTCCTATGTATTGTAATCACTCAGCTGATCACAATTTCAGCAAGAACGCACTCCTTTATCTTGCACCCAGGTGCCTCAGGCCCACCTACTAAAGGGAGTTGATGTTTCCCAACAACAGAACCATGAAACCAGCCTTCTTTCTTGGCAAGGGTGGTAATGACCTGATTATTCACTAATTACAGCAAGCAATAAAATTCAAATAAACTGAAAATGCAAATGTTACCATGTAATCTTAGACAATGAAATACCCTATTGGCCCCAAAATTGGTGCTTTAACTTGTATTGCTAAAGGTTGAAGTACACTAAGATCCAACCTGATCTCCTTCAATCTTCAATACATCTTGTTGTCCATAGCAATTAGCAAGCCTTCAAACCAATTTGCCCCTTGGTTTGCTTGGGGATTGGCCTTTAGTTTGTTCCTTGGATGACAAATTCTTCCCTAAACTTAATGTTAGCTGGCTAGCCCCTTGAAATCTTCTAAAATTCCCAAATCTCAGCCAATGTATTTTAAGTACTAGGCCCTAAGTTCTAAGCATGCTTCTTGAGGTGGTTACCAAACTGTAATTTGTACTATAAGTTAAGTTTTACAGCAATGAATCTCCAAATTCTTCTTCTTCAAACTTAATGTTGGTTGGGTAGTCTCTTGAAATCTTCTGCAATAATTCTTCCTCTTAATGTTTACAGTAATGTTTTGTAAATTAAGGTTTATAGCAATGAATCTCTTAACGTATCCAAGCCAAATTCCAATTGGTTGCAAATTTCCTTGATCTCCCTTAGTGACCTGCTCCAACTGTCTCCGCCCTAACTAGTAGGCTTCCAAAATGACTCTATCCTTCTCTGTCGGCCTTCAACCAACCTTCTCTTACTTGCATGGACAAGTTTGCCAAGTGGCAGGGTTTGGATTGCATTTTTCAGCAATTTTCAACCAATTTAAATTTTTTTTAGAATATTCATTCTAAAAATTAATTTAATTACTAATTCTTGCTCAGAAAAATAATATCACTAGCTTGAAATTGGCTAGGCCAATTTGTCACCCAAGTATTCCTAAGCATTTATTAGCCCCTAAACTTGTATGAATTACTTACTTCATGCCTAGGTCCTAGGCCAAAATATGTCACTAGGTACCACCTAGTACCTATCAAGTACAACATTTTCCTTTGGCACCCACTGATATTTTGGTGTCCCTGGCCAAACATTATGAAATGACTAACTTGCACATCACATGTGCAAATGACTCTATCCTTCTCTGTCGGCCTTCAACCAACCTTCTCTTACTTGCATGGACAAGTTTGCCAAGTGGCAGGGTTTGGATTGCATTTTTCAGCAATTTTCAACCAATTTAAATTTTTTTTAGAATATTCATTCTAAAAATTAATTTAATTACTAATTCTTGCTCAGAAAAATAATATCACTAGCTTGAAATTGGCTAGGCCAATTTGTCACCCAAGTATTCCTAAGCATTTATTAGCCCCTAAACTTGTATGAATTACTTACTTCATGCCTAGGTCCTAGGCCAAAATATGTCACTAGGTACCACCTAGTACCTATCAAGTACAACATTTTCCTTTGGCACCCACTGATATTTTGGTGTCCCTGGCCAAACATTATGAAATGACTAACTTGCACATCACATGTGCATCTCACATTTGCATTTTTGATTAACAACTTAATCAAATGCTAAGCAAAGGATCATATTTTCACATTCTCATTCGAGTTTCACTCCCAACTTTAGCATTTTAACCTCAAGTATCTAAGTATTGGGCACATCTAGTTGACTACTATGCAACTTACAATCATGCTTGAAGTATCAATCTCAACCATGAGCTCCAAAGTTCAAAATCATTGAGAGGAATGACTTGACAGTCATCTCAAGAGAGTATCTATGTTTCCTTGTGGAATTCGCCACCACTAGCCTAGATTACAATCAAGTCACTTTGTTCATGAACAAGCTGCAACCCAAATTTTGCAATTTCATGCATTAAGTTATTTCATAGACCTAGTTACCTACCTTCTATGAATTTGAATGCTGACTTATGCGTTTCACAAGGTTTTTTTATCAAGCTCATAAGAATTCCCCTGTTACTTATTCAGAGAGGGGCCTTGCATCCAAAAGGGGAAGCAAGGGGGTGGAAATGACAACACCAAGACCTAGTGCTATACTGAGGAGCAAAGTAAACCCCCCCATCCCCAACCTCCCCAAAAGATTTAAACCGGGTTGGCAAAGTGACCTCAAGGAAAATAGGTGCTACCAACATTGCCAAAGGTCTGTGAATTTTGACAATGAGTTCTTCTCAAAGGCCAAGGGCAGTCCACCCAAATCTTGAATCCTCCACTCCACCTAGGAACTTGAGCACATCAGTAAAGGGCAATGCTAGCCCTCCTCCACAGCTCTAAGAGGGGGTCGTGCTTCAACACCTACAACTTATCCATGGCTGCAAGGTGCTTGCATTGATCAGTCAAGACTCAGTGGTCATTTGGTTTCTGGGTCATTACCTTAGCCAACCTTCACTACACCCAAGGGGTTATTTGATTGGTTCTTCACCCCTCTGTCGGACTATGGTCCTTATGTGCTCCTTGTCTTCCTTGAGGATAGATAGGTTGTGACCTTGACTTCCCCTTATGCGTTTCCATCTATGCCTAGCATAGCCAAAAGCAGCTGAGCCCACACTTCTCAACTAGCATGTAGGGTTTCTCTCTGAAGCCGAGTTACAAGATTCCTTGAGGCTACCATGGAGGCCATTCATTTCAGAGGTTTCCAGCTTGACACATGCTTCACTTGTCTTCATTGGATGCTTCTCTTGGCCCCCTTTTGCATTGATGTGTTGGAGTGAGAGGGGATGCTTACTTCTTCCACCATCCAATAATGAGGGGGGATCCTAATTGTATTTAGTAGCCCAAAAAAGCAGTTAATGCTCAATCATCAAAAAAGAAAAAAGCTAAGTTTTGACAATAGAACAAGCCCCCAATCCTCCATACATATGAGTTTGTGTTAGTGCATCCACAATCCCTCATTACACCTGCCACAGCCCTCAGCAATCTCACCCTCTCACTCCTGCCCACACGCCTTCCGAAGGACATCATCAATTCGTGAAGGATCTTCTGAGTGCTGCCCATCTATCCACAATGTCTTCTCCAGATGGTGACCTGATTGGGAACACTTCTCCTGCATTGTTGTCATCATCTGCACTTCGCCCAGCTGCATCTGACCTCAGTCTACACTAGTGACCTGATCATCTACCTGGACTTAGAGTGGTGATGTCATCATTAAGTCAGGATCTGGCTGCCATCATGTGACATCATCAAACATCTGTGGATTGTTGCTACTGCGTGTCAGGATTTGTCTCAAGTATGACACACTCCAACATCACTTTCAGACACCTCTTCACCAGTGGAGACATGGAGATTCAGGGCCCCCTGATTGTATCCTTTGTCATTTTCACCCATTCATTATCATTCCACATTCTGAAGCTTGTGTTCTATGTTTATCATACACTTTGCATTTTTGTATGTTTGCCATTGTCACTACATTGGGCTGAGCTCAAAACATTGGAGAGCCAGCAGTTTCCATGTACATGCCCTACCTTGTTTGGAAGCTTCACATTCTTGCCAACCGGTTGCTCCAATTGAGATGCACCTTAGAGGTCTGGCAGAAATGATGTTGAGGCAATCATGAGGATGGGATGCGCCTCAAGATGAGTGAATCAAGGGTCCATCATTGTTGAAGGAAATAAAGATAAGGGGTTGGAGAAGTGCTCAACAAGGGAAAGAGAACAAAGGCTTTCAGGGTGATTGCTTAGGAGAAACACACTGAGACATCAATAGTTAGCCTATGTGCTTTGGCAAAACCTAGCACTCATCATATCTTAGTTGTTAAGTGCACCTAGCCCTAAGACCATGTGAAAATACACTCGGCTTTGCAGAGAAAACATAGAATGTATGAATAACACATGAATAACAAGTGAACTTAAGAGACCGAATGAGAATGAAAGATTGAACTCATGAACAAACCTAATACAAGAGGTATGAGATACAACAGATGCTTAAAGAGCAGAGTGTTTTCCATTTAGGTCTCAATCACTCAAGGAGCATGCTAAAAGATGTAGGAGTGTAATCTACTATCATAGAGGACGTGAAATTTTAAGATGCTTTAATCTTGCCGATAAGATTTAATTAAGTTATCAATCAAATGTGCAAGGTTGTTTAGCACGTGTGATGCACATGGCAGATATTTCATGGTAACAAGACAAGGACCCAAAGAATGCAATGGGTATCAAAGAAAAAAGTTGTGATAAGTTATGCTAGCTAGGCTTTGGAGATCAATTGGTGTCAATTTTAACCCTAGCACAATTGTTTAGCCAATAAGCGTCCCTAGTGACACTAGGGACTAACATTAATTAATTAATTAATGCCAGTAGTCTGAGGGTCAACAGAGGTTGGGGACCGCTCTAGGCTACAAATGGCCTAACCAATTTAATTGTGGATGGGCACATTTAATTTTGGGCAAGGTCAAATTGGCTAAAATTAATTTTCAAGATGATTTATTTCTAAAAATTAATTAAATGGTTAGATAATGCTGAAAAATGGATTTAGAAGGCTGCCACTTAGCAAAAAATGCCCGTGTCCATGCAAACTAAGAAAACGTTTTTTAGGGTTGGATCTCAACCATTCAGTTAGTTTACAACTTGGGGGAGAGGGAGAGAGGGAGGGAGGGAGTTATTGGTCCATTTTCTAATCAAAGAACAACAATTTGCTGCAAAAGACAACCATTTGGGAGCCTTACCAGGCAAGGGACAGTAGGGAGACACCTTCCAGGGACTGGCAATAGCATTGTTGATTAGCTAACAGCATTTTGGAGGTGCTTGGCAATAGGCGATTGCACTAAATGCAGGCAACATGTATATTTTAGGGCTTTTCACGAAGAAAATCAGATTTCTCTCTCATCATGGCTTTCACATTCTCTAGTAATTTCTCAAAAGATCTTAGCATTTCTCAGCCATTCTCAGCAGATCTTGGCCAAATTTGCTAGAGACTAGAAGGATTTCTACTGTAAACCCTAAATTTCTACAAAAATTAGGATTTGACAACCACCTTGGGACCCGTGCCAATAGGTATAGCCATCTTACACTGAAATCAGCACCTAAAATTCATGGAATTGACAAGGATTTTAGATGCCAAGTCATCCAATGTAAATCGAGGCAGCATTTGGCCAATTAGTGGTTCCATTTGTGCAATTCCTAGGTGAAAATCAAGGGACAATTGGCCCAACTTGCTTGCTGATTGTATATACAACAAGGGGCTTTTGAATCAACAAAGGAGATTGTGGAATCTCTACTTGTACTGGGATGCATTGCTGCCCGTCACTTCTTATTGCCTCGTATCCCTTCATGAGCAAGTAGAAAAATATGTTTGTAGCTTGCCAAAGAAATCAGTGGTTTTTGCATTAAATCCACTGTGCCTAGCATGTCTTAGCTCATAGAGACTACTGTTATAGCATATACTTTGCTGCATGTGGGAAGGATTCACACTTCCTAAAGAGTAGGGAGAAGCCAAATAAAAAGTTGTTTAAGGCTGAGAAAAGGGGAAGATCTGAATATTGGCCTGAAAGGAGGCCAAAACAGCAAAGAAAGGACTCGAAAACATTGGTGTAACATAGGGAATTGATGGCTACAAATAAATGCTTCATTTGTAAACAAGAGGGTCACATTACAAGAGACTGTTCCAATAGGCAGCAAGCTGGAAAATCAAGAAATCAGGGAGATCTTAAGGGAGAAAAGCCCAAAATATCAGTGGGATTGATACCCGATGTTGTTAGTGATCAGCCCAACGATAATGCTATTGAGTTGTGTAGAGCATGGGTAAAAATAGGGATAAACATGCATTGATTTTCTTTAATAATGGTGCATGAGTCAACTTCATCTCTATTAACATGGCAGCTTGCTGTCTAGGTATCAGAGAAGATGAGATGGGATCCATGGAAAAAGTTTGAATGGCATATAAAGGCCATGCAAAGCCTATCACACCACTCATTGGAAAGCTTCAATTGTATATACAAGGATATGTGGACAATGAAAAGTTCTTCATTGCTCCACTTAATATGCATGCAATGATTGATTATTGTGCAAAACAAATCACTATTCGGCATAAGGAAAAGACATTCACGCTTGATGTAAAATTGAAAGGTAAATTTGTCCCTGTTGTATCTTCAGCTGTTATTTCTGAAGTAATGAAAAATCATATTTTAGCATAGTTGGTTTTTACTAAGGATAAAGATGATAGTGAGAATGTTGGGAATATATCTAAGTTAGAGGAGAATTGCATGTCATTTCTGAAAATATATGCTGATTGCTTCTCTCAGTCACTTCCAGGGCAGCTACCGCTTGAAAGGCTAGAAGATCATGGCATCAATCTTATCCCTGGAAGTAGCCCACCTAATAAGCCACCCTACATAGTCAATGTAACCCAGCAGCAGGAGATTATGCATCAGGTGAATGAACTATTAGAAAAAGAGCTAATTTAGCCCAACTCATCTTCTTTTTGTTCTCCAATGCTTTTGGTGCAGAAAAAGGATGGTTTATGACATATGTGCATTGATTATCATGCTCTGAACAAAGTTACAATAAAAAATCGGTTTCTGATCCCTCAGATCGATGATGTTATGGATAGATTGCAGGGGACATCCATATTCGGCCGTATAAATTTGAAAAGTGGGTATCATTAGCTACGCATTAGACCAAAGGATGTGCCTAAGATAGCGCTTTCAGAATATGTTTTGGGCTATACGAGTTTCTTGTCATGCCTTTTGGACTTACGAATTCTCCTATCTCTTTTATTCAGCCAGTGGACCATCTTCAAGTCACATGTGATGTGCCACAAGATATGTTTGCTGAAATTCAGCCTGAGGTTGAGGAGCTGGATGAGATTTTGGTACTTGAGATGATCTTACACATAAGGAAAGAAAGGTTAGAGATAAAGTTTACAGGAGATATTTGGTGAAGTTTCAGAATTATTCACCAATGGAAGCAAAATGGATGGAAAAGAATGCCTTGGCAGGCCATCCCCAGTTGTTGCAGCTTTACTTAGATGCCTCTCAGTTAGAGATAACTTTAGTTCAGGCTCAATCAAGTTCAGCAAAGCAGGGATCCGGAGTATTACCTGATACTCAAGGGAGAGGTAGCACTTTCACTCCTCTAGTTGTGGACAGCTCTTGTATGTAATGGACCTCGAATGTATTCAGCATGCATCCAAGGTACTGTACTAACAGTATGTCTACCATGGATATGGAGTCACTAATCAGTGTACTAGTCATTGTGAGATGTATGCAGATGAGTATTGTTGTTACCGCGGCTCTAAGACTATACTTTTGCATCAGTTTGGGATTGATTCATGGTTAATTCAATTTTTGATCAGTTTTAGCTCAGTTTTTTATCAGTTTGAGAACTATTTGTAGTCACTTTTGGGATCGATTTTACATCGATTTCTGCATCGATTGCAAATTAGTTTTTGCAATCAGTTTGTGATCAATTCTTAGATCATCAAGTGATCTATCTATGATCAAATTATGCTCAATTTCCAATGGTTTGCAGCTGGTTCTATGGACAGCAGCATGTTAGTAAATGCCATTGACAGTTTTAGGGATGGTTTATGTTGAGAATATGCTTTTCTATGGTTGTGGAGTCAAAACAGTCAAGAAACATAAGTTGTGGATGCATCCAATGAGTTTCTAGCAACAGTTCAAGGCTAATTCTTAGTATTATCTGATATTTATGTTGGCTTAAATTTTCAACAAGGTTTGGGGCATGTGGCATGGTTGAACAACAATGGCTAATATAGTGACTATGATGCCTTATGGAAATTCTAGTGTGGTATGCCTTTTTTTTTGCACAATGCAGTGTAATCAACGACGATTGAATGGATTTCAAGGGGAAAGTTTGTCATAGGGACGTGAAATTTTAAGATACTTTAATCTTGCTAATAACATTTGATTAAGTTATTAATCAAATATGCAAGGTTATTTAGCACATATGATGCACATGGTAGTTATTTCTTGGTAACAGGTCAAGGACCCCAAGAATGCAGTGGATATCAAAGGCAAAAGTTATGATAAGATATACCAAATGAGCTTTTGGGGTCAGTTGGTGTCAACATGGTAGTTATTTCTTGGTAACAGGTCAAGGACCCCAAGAATGCAGTGGATATCAAAGGCAAAAGTTATGATAAGATATACCAAATGAGCTTTTGGGGTCAGTTGGTGTCAATTTTGACCCTAGCACACTTGTTTAGCCAATAAGTGTCAATGGTGACATTAGGAACTAGCATTAGTTAATTAATTAATTCTAGTCTCAGGGTTAACAAAGATTGGGAACCACTCCATGTTGCAAATAGCCTAGCCAATTTAATTATGGATAGACACATTTAATCTTGGGTAAAATCAGAAGGATTGAAATTAATTTTCAGGATGATTTGATTTTGAAAATTAATTAAATAGCTAGATAATGCTGAAAAATGAGTTTAAAATGCTACCACTTGGCAAAAATGCCTATGCAAACTAAGGAAACGTTTTTGGAGGCTAGGTCTCAGCCATTTAGTTGGTTTACAACTTGGGGGAGAGAGAGAGGGAGTTGTTGGTCCATTTTCTAATCAGAGAACAATAATTTGCTGCAGAAGACAGCCATCTGGGGGCCTCAGCACATAGGGGACAGTAGGGAGACACATTCCAGGGGCTATCAATAGCATTGCTGATCAGGCAACAAGATTTTGGAGGTGCCTAGTAATAGGTGATTGCATTAAATGCAGGTTGGAGCAAGTAACAAGCAAATTTTAGAGTCTTCTCGCGAAGAAAATTACATCTCTCTCTCATCTTGGCTTTCTCTCACCTTCTTTAGTAATTTCTCAAAAGATCTCAGCCATTCTCGGTAGATCGTAACCAAATTTGGTGGATAGCAAGAGGATTTATGCTATAAACCCTTAATTTTTGCAAAAATTAGGGATTGGCAGCCACCTTGGGACCCTTGCTAATAGGAATATGCATCGTACACTAAATCAACACCTGAAATTCATGGAATTGATAGGGATTTCAGATGCCACGTCATCCAATGTAAATTGGGGCAGCATTTGGCTAGTTGGTAGTTCCATTTGTGCAATTCCTGGTGAAAATCAAGAGGCAATTGGCCCAACTTGCTTGTTGATTGTATGTACAAAAAGGGGCTTTTGGATCAGCAAAGGAGATTGTGGAATCTCAACTTGTCACTATCCATTAGCAATTAAAGATAAAGAAATACCGACAGGGGCACTAGTTTTGGGGCCAACCGGGTGTCTATTGTCCAAGATTATCAAGGTAATGTGAGCATTTCAGTTTATGCTCAGTTATTAATTGTTGTAACTAAGTGCTTGATCAAGTTTTACCACCCTATCCAAGGAGAAAGGCTGGTTTCATCTACTTTGAAAGATCTCAAATGTGAACAAGAAAAACGCCACCCAATGCCAGATGGATGATGGAAAGTCCATCATCTTTGGGCATGCTGGAACTCCACACTGGGCATCAAAAAGAGTGTGCTTGTTGTATATGTGCAACCACTTAGTGAAATCTCATTCTCTAATGGGGCTAAAGTGTGATAACAGTATTCATTGTACTAGCTGTTATAGGGAAACTACTGTGTCGGAGTGTGCTTGTCTGTGTGCAACCACCAAGTGAAATATCATATTCTAGAGGGGATGAAGTGTGACACCACTCTTCATTGTACTCGCTGTTCTAAGGGACTGCACTTCATTGAGCATGCCCTGTTAGGCGCTGCTGTGCAGATGGCATATGCTCCACAGGGGTGTAATTTATGTACCAAGACTATCACAAGCCCCTTTAGAAAGCTGTGAGGGTTCTGTGATAATTCTGCACAGGCAGCAGGCACTTGGATCTGCACTCAGTGAGAATGTTATTCCTGCAATAGCCTGAATAACAACATACTTCTAACAGGGGTCAGAAAGTATACAACTTGCATAGATGAAGAGATGAGGTGATTGAAAGTCAATTGAGGGGCTGCCATGTGATACCTTGGGAGATGTGAAGGGCTGCATTATATTCATGGTTTATGTGGAAGTGCAGGAGGACAAGGCTTCTGCGGTATGCCCAAAAGAACCTGATTAGAGGTGCAATTTACTTAGAAATGCATATCTTTCCCTTAAATTAGATCTGATATATCTGAATGCATGACCTTGCCATCAAGCACATCATTCCAGGGCAACCATCTTTTCCAAAACAGTTTGAAAGTTGAATATTCTCGATCAATATGGCTCGCAGCTATTTTTCTAAGTTCAGAAACAGATCCATAACATGCATTTACAAGTTGAATCTTTGGATCAGTGGCTGCCTTTTAACATGAGAAGGATCAAAATTACTACGAGTTCTATACTTCTGACATTGTACTTTCAAAAAAAGAGCAGTTCTAGGATTCTTACTGATTACTAAACAGGTGCATCTGTACCAGAACCTTCTTTCTGGATGTGAACCAGTAGAATCGGAGTAAGACTTTGAGGTTTTGGTCCCCCTCCTGTAAATTGGTTAAAGAATTTTATAACCTGTCAGATGTGCTGCGCTTCCAGGCTTCTTCCTTCAATTGCGGAGCATTTAAATGCAGAGATTGTGTTGATGACGGTTTCTGATGTTAGTTTGGCAATCGATTGGTTGAAGTGCTCATTCTTATATGTGCGGATTAAGAAGGTAACATTAAGTGAATTAGATCTTTAACAGTCCTGAATACTGATTTCATGACTATTTGACAGACAAAAATTTTGTGTATTGCAACACAGAATCCTGAACACTACAACATCCACCATGGTGGTTCTGCAGAGCAGCTAGAGAACAAGTTAAAAGGTAACCCAGATCATGACAGATGCTTAATGTTTACGCTTGAGCTACTTACTGCTAAATGACCTAATTCTCTTCAATCTTTAGTAGTCAAGATGAAATCTTGTTAATCTTCCTGTTAACTTTTGTCTGATAGATATTTGTTTGCAAAATGTGAATGAACTATCAAGATTTGGTCTACTTCAAACTGATGAAGATGGCTTCATCTTGAGACCTCTTGGTAAATAACAGCTCACATTTTTCGACATCCGTGCTGTGAAAGGTGCAGCATATTCACCCTTAACTAGACTTTTCTAAGTAGTACATTGTTGATTGCATGGGAAAAAAATGCACAACTTCATTAACAGAACCAGGAAGATTGATGGCAAAATACTACCTGTGTTTTGAGACTATGAAACATGTTGTTCAATCAAAACCTGGGGCTACATTAGAAGACCTCTTACTTGTTCTTTCCTGTGCGCAAGAGCTGACAGGTCTGCAAAAGTTTCTCACTCCTTTAGTTCAGAAAACTGTGCAGTGTTGCTTGAACTTGAAATCATGTCCAACTGGGCTAAATTACCAGGTATCAAGTTGAGGAGAAGTGAGAAAAAACTTTTGAATGACATCAACTCTGATACATCCGGGAGGTTAAGATACCATGTGACAATGCCAAATGGGAAGATCAAGAAAAGAATTCAGACAGTTGAAGAAAAAATATTCATCCTAGCTAATGATGCATTGTCAGGAGAGCCATCAACCTCGGATTTCAGTATGACTCAGGTGAGAGCAAACCCAAATTATGGATTAACTTCTGTTCTGGTCATAAATAACATTGTGGATATTGACCATGTTACTGTCCAGGACATAAATAGAATTTGCTCAAACGGAAAACGGATTGCAAGATGTATGAGTGATTACTTTATTTTTAGTAAGAGATTCAAAGAATCTATAAACTCCTTGTTACTTTCAAAGTGTCTTCATCAAAGACTCTGGGAAGATAGCCTGTACCAGCTCAAACAGCTTGTTGGTGTTGGCATGGCCACAGCAAAGGTCTTATGATGATTCTTGGATGCAATCATTGATCCCCTTATGAATGACATCAACATAAGTAGAAGAACCATTTTAACATGTGAAAAGGAAAAGGGTGCAGGCATTACTGCAAGCAGGAATAAACTCATTCGAAAAACTATCTACAGCAGACCCCCGTCGGCTTGAGAGTCTTACAGGAAGAAAGTATCCTTTTGGAAACCATGTTAAAGAATCACTAGATGCATTGCCACCTAAAGTAGACATGAAATTTGTAGGGGAAAGCTACTCGAAGCAAGGTGCCAAGTTTACACTGCTGCTTACACGCACTTCCAATTCAAGACAGTTGAATAAAAGGCACTTTGCAGATCTGGTAAGATCAATGGTTGCTGACACTTCAGATAAGATCGAGTTTCTGCCAATTTTATTATGTCTAATTAAGGAGCAAATAAGAGAAACCAAACACAATTTTGCAGGTTGTGGGGACTGAATCTGACAACAAACTATTGTTTCATGAAAAAATCAGGTACAATCCCTTTCTGCACCTGTTTGTTCAGAGAGCATTGCAAGTGCCTTTGATTAGTGCTTGTAAATTCTCATGAAGGTCCAGTAACTTTGATCTGAAAAGAAAGCCATGAAACCACTGCACTTATGTAATAAATTTTTCTGCAGGCCGGAACAATTCTCTAGGTAACTCATGACTGTGGTGGTTCCCATACAAGGCAGCTTTCAATTGTATGAGGCTAAGCTGGTTTGCTCACTCTTCAGTCCCTATCAAGTAAACATAACATCCTCAAATGTGCCACAAAAACCAGGGGATGTAATCGCGGCCATCATCTCCGAAGAATATGGTACAAAATTTGTTACTTCACATATTACATGCTTATCAAGGACTCCACATTGAGATCCTCATTTAATTGCAGTGGGTGTGGATGTAACAACAAAACTTACGAGTACTGTAGATGAGGAACAGAAGGTAGTTGGAAAAGGAAGTGGTTTTGAAGGTCTGGCAGGACTGGAATCGTGCAGAGGTGAACCAGTGCAGCTGATAAAGGGCCATGACCATGGAGTAGAAGAAGAATCTGACCGTTTTTACATGGACAGATTATCCACCCAGCCCTTACAAGGCAATGAACCATGGTCAGCTGCATCCTTTAGCAGGTAAGAGTCACCAGGAAGGAGTTAAACTTAATTAGAGCTTGTAATGCAGTTTCATGCTGATTTCCATGCTGTATTCCATATTGCAGACCAAGTTTCAATCTCTTCACGGACCCTGCTCACAATCAAGGTAGATGGCCTTATAAATATCTGAAGCTATTGATGTTCTCATAACCCTTTTGAAGGGAGATTGAAGATCTTAAGACTGACATCTCTTTCACGATAAAGTATAAAGACCAGACTATTTGGATGCAACAGATAAACCAAAGTCGATGTCAAAAAAGCATTTAGATTCAAAGGGCAAGGTAACCACAGGAAATGTATTTGATCACATAAAGAAGAAGTCAAAAAGACTCCCTTCTGCACTGGAAAATCTTCAGCAGCACATCATAGAAGGGAAACAGTACGAATCGCCAGTATTTCCACATTTTGAAACACAAGGGGATCCACAAACCTTCATACCTGCAAAAGAGGTAGCAAATTAAAGTACATTTGAATTAAATCAATCCGAGGGTTTCCTGTGATCTGTTTGCTTCTGTTTTCTTTTCCGCAGGAAAGAAATTGTCTACAAGGGCCATTGAGATCAATAACCTGATATACATCCTATGTAATCACATTTTAATGGGACATCATCTTTGGCATGGTGTATGTCTTGCTTCTAGGGGTCGGCATACCATCCTGACTAGTCATGAGACTCTGAGATGCACCATCAAATAAAATCTCCTGGTTGATCACTTCACAAAGGCCCTTGAGACCTTTTCAAATTCACACTCATGATGGCATAGAATTTCTGGTATTAGGGACTGGTTCGATTGATCTACAAGGCACACCTATTGTAGAGCCTATGTAGGATTTATGCAGAGATCAACCACATGTTCCACAAGTGATGGGAGAGATTACAGGGTGACCTTTCACTGCATGAGGAGAGATGACTTTCTTCATACTTGAGACTCTTAACACCTTTCTTGTAGAGCCACTTATGGTTTGGCATTATAGATTGCTTGTTTGGCTTCACCCAGCCTCTAGGCAACAATGACTTCTGGGATGTCATAATTCAGCCGAGGCCCTAGATTTAGATGTGGTTTGGGGCTAGACTCAAATTGTTAGACCAGAGCCTTGTTTGATTGGTAGAGGTCTTCTTCTCAGTAACGACACGTGAAAGAAGTTATTGAAATGGAGACTAAGGACCATTACACTTGCTCTTATAGGACGAAAAAATCCTAGCATACATTGGATCTTCCAACAAATCAAAGCCAACAATCTTGGGAGGGGATTGGAGTTTAGATTTGCAGCCGCCATTGTACAAGCATGCGGATCTCTATCATTTGGCCTTCCACCAATTAGCCTAGATGTGTCGCATAAGTTATTGTGACATTTATGGGGAAGCATCTTTAGGAGTTGTAACCGTGTGTGTATTAAAGGATATACATGTGGGGTTTTGGGGGCACAACTAATAATGCACGTGTTATGTGTCACTAGGGGCTCACATAGTTGCCAGGAGTTTCGAAAAAAGAAAACAGAAATGCATTTTGAAGTCTTGAAACAGAATGTTGTCCCGAGGCCAAAAAATGAAACGGAAAAATATATTTTGTATTGATTTTTGGGAATATGTTTATACTACACATATACAAAGGGATAATACCATTTATAATTTGAACCTCTGCATCAAAAGCACTTAAATTCTTCAACACTTGAAGAAGAGATTTGATGAGGCCATACTATGAAAGACTATAAAATCACAATACATGTCTCAAAAACTTCCAATATCAGCACATAATATAAAAGACTGCTTGATGTCATTTAGACTCAAAAAAGAGAATTTGAGGCCTGCTGACTCGAGACTCAAGACTCATGAGTACATGCCACATGGTAAATAGTAAACAATGATGTGATAACAAATACATCATCCAAATCTTAATGATCCATGAAATGAATCATGATCAACTACAAATCACAATATAGTATGTACCACCAAAATGATCATGATCTATCTAGTATGATCTAGTGTCATGTAAAAAGAATATCACTGTGCATCATTTAAAGGCATCTCCTCTATTTCATCCTCCTTCGGGCTACTATTGGTAGCACTACCACTACCACTAATAGAGAAAGAGCTGGCGTCATCATCAATCTAAGAAGCCAATGAAGCTGCAAAGGTACTATGTGAACCTAATAGTGAGGTAGAAGTAGTTGCGTGTCAAACTCAAGCTCCTCTCTGTTTAGATGATGAGCAGTGAGATCAGGTCTGATTTGTAGGTGCAAACATCTCCTCAATAAAGCATGTTGTAGATGTCTATCTTCTCCTCTAGAATGGTGGGAAATTGGAATGTCCTTAACCTTCTCTGTGTCAATCTTGTCTATATTCACCTGCTTTGGTTCTAGAGTGTCAACTGAATTCTCAAGCAAACACAAGTTGCAATGACAAAATCTCTCTAGTTGGGCAGCCTTCAACTTGTTTCTCTTCTTTGTGTGAAATAAATCCTGTGTGCTCTAATTTCTCTCAACATGACCACTATCACAATCCTATGAGAGAACACAAATAGCCATTCTTTTCTACTGATAATGTTAGGAAGTATTAGCTAAATTCAAGTACTTAGAAGTTCTAATAAATAAAATTATAACAGAGAATGAACAATAAGCTTACCAAGAGTAAGATTGCTTGGAGTGCAAACCTGTGCGCTGGGAAGCAGTCCCCTTGCTTGAAGTAGGCCCCAACCAAGCACATTTGACAACAGCCACAAGTCAATGTGATGTGATGCTGTATGACTGGCGATGCCTAATGTGAACTACCTGGGCCCTGGCTGCCACATCTGACATGGCTTTAGTCTTCTGAAGTGATGACTGCTGCTTTGCCCACCACCACAATCCATCAACTCAGCCCTGCCTGTCCACCAACTCTCTGCCTGTCACCAACTGCAACAGCTGCTCTGCTGCCACCACAACCCTGCCCTCCACCTCAGACTTGCCTATCCAACAACTCCCTGCCTAACACCACCTGTCTGCTTTGCTAATTCTCTACCCTTTGCCTCACTTCAGCCCAGCATAATCTCCCACTCTTGCCTCTGTCCACCATTCTACCTACTACTTCCACCCACCACTGCGGTCTGCCTCTCCTCCTACCAATTTGTCATACCTATACTAGCCACCCAACAGCTCACCTTTGCCCTCTTTCAGCCATGCATACTTCCTCACCCCACCCAACCACTTCCCCCCTCCAAATAGGTGCTCCCTTCCATCCAACCTGTTAACATGGATGCATCTTTAGCCTCCTCACCCACCCTTGTAGCCTTTGTACGATTCCTTGCCCATGCAGCTTCCATCTCCCCTATTCTCACACAGCCCCAAGAAGCATTACCTCAGCAAAGCCTGGCTCCAATCAACCAAGAAGCATTTGCATCTTAGACACCTGGAGCTAGTGTGTTGCCTGAGATTGCAACCAGTCCACCACCTCCAAGTGGCTCCAATGCAGCCCCTTGCACACGTTCGGCCAATGCCTTCCCATAGATCCATTGCACTCCAAACACATAGTTGGTACTCAAGGATAGATTGATGGCCCTTAAGGTGTTCTTTGGCCTATAGAATGGTTGGAGATCGGGTGCCCATTCACATTCTTAAGGACTCCATCTAGTCACCTCTTAACAATATTCCAACCAAGTTACACGAGTAGTACCCCTATAGAAAGGGGTGCTTCAGGCTGTAGTTCAGCTTACCTAAGCAGATGGAGGCAACACTTGCCACTAGCCCGCTCAATGTCAAATCTTCAATGCGTACTTTGATAAATGGATCAAGGATCAGGACTATTCATTGCTCAAAGATGGCACTACCATCACCATCTCTTTTGCCCAATCTCAATGAGGACTTCAAGCCATACCTTTTTGGATTGGGAGCGCCTTCATCCATGTCATACAAAGAGATAGGACTTCTACCATTGCAGCCTCGAAAGGTGCAAACAAATACTCACAGAGTCCATACCTTTGAGTTATCATATCCACAAAGTTACATTCCCTCCCCCAGACTCTTAGGATTTGTTGCAGATGTATCACTATCTCCCAAACTCTTTACTCACTAGGCGAAGATTCCAAAGGTGATCCCATCTTAGGTACCCAACAACTAGCGACTAGAGGACTCCAATGAGATCCAGGTGAGTAGGAGGTAGAGGACTTCAATGCATATTCTAATGACTTCCCCCCATTACTCACTGAAGTAGAGCTGCACATTGCGAGAGCAGAGATTGATGCTACAAAGGAAACCAAATCAAAGTGTAGGGTTCACATGAGAGCTTTCTTCTAGACTCAGTCTAGTTACAGGGTTAACAAAGACTCTTTGCCAAAACACTCTAGATAGGATGTTTGAAGACTCAAGAGAGATAGAGAGACAATATGGCAAAGTACCAGGAAGGTGATTACAAATAGGATGAGCAGATAACGTATGGCCCATTTTACAGGGGAGGAGTTCGAGAAGGCATTTCAAGCACTACTATCAAGCAAGTGTCTAGGAATGTTGGCATACCATCTGACCATTGACTAATCACTTAGTGGCCATCTTTTGCCCATTTTCAGCCCCTTGAAATTTCATTATTTTGTAGTTGAACTTTTTCTAACAGCTTCTAGGCTCAAGTCTTATTCATCAAAACAGCAAGCTCTCACTCTCTCTATTCTAAACAAGCAAGGGGATAAGGTCTCTCTCTCTTCTTCTTTTTCGTGAAGATAATTGAATTAAGTAGAAAATATGTACGTCAGACCATCTGGTCAGCATTCTCACTAAATCTCTTACATTCTGTTACATCAGACCATCAGGTCATCAAAGAAAGTGACGAAAGACTATCAAGGCTTCACACAAAGAGAAAATCACACAGCTGGAGTAGAGCAAACAATAGCCAGCCAGGGGTCAGCAATGTCAAGAAGACCAAGGTCAGTTGATATCATAGAAGAAATCTGCCATAGCACTAGACCTCGAACACAAGCCACGTGACCATGGATGCCCGAGACCGAATCAAAAATAAAGGCATTCCGAGTACGCCAAATATGCGACAAGGCAGTCCATCTAAGGAACTGGAAAGGCAGGAATAATCTGAATACAAAGAAGGCACAGAGGGCAGCTTTCCCATAATCCATGAATGGGTTGTTATCCGGAGCTGAGTCGCTGAGAGCCACACGTGAGAAATAAAACACCAAATCTATCTTGCAACTGGACAAGAGGCAAAAAGATGAAGCAATGTTTCATCACATGTAGTGCAGAATACACAACAACCAGCAGAGATCTTTCAAGCATGCAGCACCTCTCCAATTGGAAGACCACCAATAAGCAGTCTCCACAAGAAGACTTTACCTTGAAAGGGAATCTTAGACTTCCAAAGCTGAAGAATCTTTCGTGCCACTTCTTTTTGCCATCCCTAATATGCCACAATTTATTCACCTTTGTAGTGACCCATCTCTTGGGCCTCCACCATCTGATGGTATATCTGATTAGGAGACCTCTTCTCGAAATCATCCAGGATCACAAACTTCCAGTCACACCATGGATACAATGGCTATAGCACTAGTAAAGGAGAGAACCTATGAAGTTTGACCTGCATGGATAACCAGATGTCACAATATCCACGGGGTACCCAAAAGTGTTGACGAATACGCTGAAAAGAGTAAAGCCAGGACTGCCCAGGAATAACACCATCAAAAACTGTCTGCAACCCTAAACGAGCCTTTTGATTAAACTTGAGTCTATGCAAATCTTTGTCCGGCCAATCCAACAACCTAGAGAAGACCAAGACTTCTCCTTGCGGCGATTTCACCTCCTTGTGAATCTCAGGGCGGCGACAAACTGAAAAACATAAGATCTCCTGCCATGACACAATCAAATGAGAAAGGAGAAAAGACTAGGTGATCTTAATAGGCCTCGAGGAATTAAGCACATGCCACCAAGAGGCATGAATAACCATGTTACCATGAGAGATGCCAGTCTTTTCAATGAAAAATTTTGCAATGTCTGACCAAGGATGACTCTATACACAACACCTGCAAAAGGGCCAACCTCAAGGCTTTCATATGCAAATTAACATCCAACAAAGCTGCTCCCCCCATTCGTTTAGGCATAGTCACATACTGTCATGAAATCCAGACTTGACCCAAATGATTCCCTTTCTTTTTCCACAACATAAACCTGATAGGCTGAACTCGTTCCAAAAGGGACTTCTTAGTCTAGGGAAGCAGTGGAAAAAAGAACGATATCATACTGATCATAATACTTTGAGCAACTTTAAGTTTGACATGTAAAGGCCAGCCTTGAGATTTCCAGTACATGAACCTGTCCTGAATCCGAGAGACCATCCAATCCAGTAAGGCCCGGGGTGCTACCTCCACACCAATAGGATATCCCAACTATCTGGTTATATTTCCCTTTGAGATCACAATTTCATGCCAACCCAAGGCCTGCAGATCAATCTCCGTACAGGAGAGAAGTGTAGATTTCTGAGTATTAATATAAAGACCAGATGCCAAAGCAAAAAGATTTTACACCACCATTGTCCGATTAAAATTAGTGTGATCAGCCTTAAGAAACATAAAAGAATCATCTTCCAAAGATTGACCCACAAGTTGAGTACCACAGGGAAGAGACAAGCCAACTATCTCGAGAGCCTTGATCAACCAACTTATCCAACAATGAGAGCATTGGGTGAATGACCAAAGCAAACAGCAAAGGGTTGAGAGGGCAACCTTGCCTAAGAGATTGAGATAAGGCAATTTCTTCCGTGATCCCTCCAATAAGAGTAATACGAGCCACAGCTCCCTCACCAATAGTATCAACAAGAGAAACCATGCGAGGGCTAAATCCCATTGTAGACAATAATTGCCGCAAAAAAGACCAGCTAACATGATCAAATGCCTTCCCAATATCGAGCTAAAGCATAACTACTTGCTATCCTGAAGCTTTAGCATAGTCAATTTCCAGTTGAACATTCAAGATGTTATGCATTATATTCCGACCTTTAATGAAACCATATTGACGTGGATGAACCAGGTGCGGAAAAACTTTCTACAATCTGTTGGCAGTGATTTTGGAGAAAATTTTATATAACGAACCCATAACGGAAATAGGTCTCCATTGTTTCAAAGAGGTTGGAGAGGGAACCTTGGGCAACAACCAAATGACAGCAATCTTCCAGTCTAATGGCATGATCCAGAGTTCCACACTTGCTGACACAGGTGAGTCAATGGGTCTTTAAGCTGTTGCACATTAGCTGAAAACAGCTCATTAGGAAGCCCACCTAGCTAGGGCTTTTCCTTCGAGGTAGGTGGAATAGCACTTCTTCCACTTTATCTTCTGAAATATCCGCCTCCATTAAATTCACCCATTCTAGTTTGACCCAGTTGCTAACCAAGTCGCAAATATATCGACAAGCAGAGAGAACAGCATTAGAAAATTCTCTTGCGGACCCAGCAAGGACTTATAAAAGTCAACACGCACACGAATGATGGAGGCCAGATCAATCACCATAACACCCAGTTTATCCATCAAATGCACAATATTTTCTCGGGCATATTTCTGGTGGACGCACAAAGAATTGATGGGATTGACAGTTATTATCGTATAAAGCTTCAGCTCTGGCCAACAGTTTGTATTTTGCATATTCCTCTTCCTCAAGAGAATGAACCCTGCCTTTCAACCATTTAATGCATGTGAGCAAGTCATCATTAGAATCTCCTGATTGACTTAGAGACAAGGAGTGGGCCAATAAAGATTGGGCATTCTACAATTTGGCTCGTAAAAAGGAAGCATACTGAATACCATACTGACAGGATAACTCTCGAGCATTATTCCTAAAAACAGACCATGCGTCCCTCCCTCTAGATAGGACCTTCAAGCTAAAAGAAGCGATCGGTTGCTAAACATATTCCAAAAACTAATTCTGCTGCATAAAAGATTGATAAAAACGAAGTGGCAGCCAAGTAAGAAGAGCCTTAAATACATGAGTAGGTCTATGGGTCATTTCCAAGACCAAAGGGTAGTGATCTGATAAGACATGCTATCATTCCATCCACACATCAATAACTGCAGGAAGAAAGGAATCACTCTGACAAATATATATCCGATCCAGTCTGGCCTAGGTGTTAGCCATAGTTATCAGGTACGAAAGGTACAATACAGTACGGTACGATAAAATACGGTACTAATTGGTACCTTATGATTTTATAAGGTACGGTACGATATTAGTATGAAAAAAAAATTAAGATGACTTTTTAAATAACAAAAATTATAAAATATTAAATGATAGATCATCGAATACATGTTTAAAGTGGAACTAGCCATTTCATTACAAAATAATATGAATACACGAGGGTGACTATCACAGTCGCATGGGCTACGCAAAACCTGCGATACAACTACAGTCTACAGTCTAGTATATCTGATACAAAAAAAAAAAAAGACCTATGTCATATGAATCTATGATGAGGCATCACTATCATTATTATCATCATCATCAGAACCATCTGAATGCTCATCAAGAGAGTCTGAAGATGACTACTCGGCATCCGATGATGAGACACACTCATACTCATCCTCACTGATGAGGTTACCATCATCATCAAATGATGGCTCCCTAGGTAGCGGCTGTGTAGGCAAGGGAGGAATGTCATCATGAGGCACAGGATGTGAGCTACTAGAGCCCCGCCTTATATATGTCTGCAAGCCACTCGAACCACCCCTCCTCGATGATGGAGGGCGTCGAATGACCATGCCCCTACTACCACCTACTCGAACTCCTCGCCTACGAGCACGCTGACTGCGAGTGTCACAAGTATCTACTGCTATAAGCTCTCTATAGAGCTCTGCAAAAATCATCTCCCCCTCCTCCACCTCCTTATGTATACTCGGAAGAGTGTTGCCCGTCAACTTAAATGTATCAACATCCACCTAGACAGTACAGTGATGCATGTAAGATTGATCATTGATCATTGTAAATGCTAAAGTCTAAATTGTAAAGAATAAAGTTTAAACTTCAAAGTTCAAAGTTTAAAAGTTAAAACAAAAAAAAATTAATGTTATGGTTAAGTGTTTAAACTTTACCTGCTTTGGACTACCCATGCTCATCATAGCCCTTAGTGCGGAAATAGACTAGCCGCTCTAACTGTCGTGTGCTAAGCCGATTACGAATCTTTGTGTGAATGAGAGAATAGGCACTCCAATTTCTCTCACATGCACCCGAAGAGCAATCCTGGGCAAGGACCCTCATAGCTAAGGGCTCAAGGGTCTCTAGTGCGTATCCAAAGGTTTACTACCAAAATAAAGGCTTCACAAGTGACTCTCTTCTCCAACAAGTGGGAGAAGCAAAAGCCACATGCCCTCTCTAATCTGCATAGCATCCTAGCTCCTCTAGCACTGCATTGTGGTTATCCACAGGGACCACACGAGTTAAATAAGCAAGCTGGTCTAAACGCAACTCTCTATCATCCATGACCGCCGATGACTTGTAGGCCGGATGTACCAATGCGGCAAAACCATGGATGGGCTTATGCATCCACGCCCATCTCCTCTCTGCTATCTCTAAAAAACGTGCACGTTGTGTCTCTATCATCACTGTACAAGCACGTGCCTCCACCAATGCCGCTCTCAAGAAGTGAACGAGAAGGCCCATGCCTCGCAATCACTCATACGTAACATCCTATAAAAGGGAGTCACGACAATGACAATGGCACGGACTTTTTGCCAAAACTACTCATTAAGGCACAAGCACTGCATGGCTTTGGCCTCCTCTATCTCATGCTCATCCCACTCATTCCATAGAGTGGACACCACTGTCTGGCGCAAGGCGGACTGCACCTCATAAAGGCGCTCCAGCAACAACCACATGTAAGCAAAGCGAGCTGAAGAAGGCTTCTTCAACTCCAATGTGCTATGCTCACGATACATCGCAAGCACCTTTACCTTTACCGTGAAGAATGTGACAATTGATATAGCTTTGTGGACCACCCTCTTCACCCACTTGAGCTTCCCAATGTCCTCCATGAGCAAGTCCAAACAATGACTTGCACATGGAGTCCACACAATCGCAGGGAACTCGGCCTCAAGCAAACTGCCCATGCGCCAACAATTCGATGCATTATCGGTAACAACTTGCACCACATTTGAGGGGTCCACCTACAACCACAATCTACAAATTACAAGTTATGTATAAATCAAATTTCAATCATGAATCGTGATATTATCATAATGAAAGAAAGTGAAACAAATTTAAAACACAAATTGCAATGTATACCTCAATGATAGCTTGTCGAATGTGGTGGCAGATAAATACGCCCGTCGTTTTTCTCCCCCTCTTGCTGGTATCTATGGCCCGCAAAAAGTAAGTGCCAAGTGGACATGAGACGAGTATGTTGATGATGCCCCGTTTCTTACGATCACTCTATCCGTCGGTGAGAATGGAGCAACCATATTTTATCCATGTGGCTCGAATAGGATCAAGGGCTCTATCAATCCTCTCCTTCTCTTCATCAATTTTTCTCGTCCTCATGTCGTTGTATGTGACACCGGTCCATCCTTCCATGGACCCACATTGGCAATGGCTTTTACCATCTTCTTCCATTGCTCTTGCTTTAGGAAATTGAATGCAAGATTGCACTCAATCACCGTGCGTGCAATTTCAATGTCCGCAAGTCGTTGCATTTCTCTAAGAAAGGCAACTGATCCACACACACATGACTGGGTGCTTGAGAGAGAGACGATTGTCTCTCTGCAATCGCATGAGCCTCCACTCTTTGTCTTTTACCGGAGCCGGATGTAGATGTGGAGCCCCCACCACTAATGGTAGAGGCCTCTCCCGCATCGGTTGAAGATACGCCCACATTGGATGCTTCCTCGTTAGTAGGCATAGGAGTTGGTGCCGATAAGCCACTTCCTCCTCCTCTTGTGGATCCCCCTCTCATCTTGGTGAGAATCTCCTCCGCAATGTTTTGAGGGATCTCCTTGCATGGAGCAACTTGCCCGCCCATCTTGGAAAGATGTTGGAGAAGCCGAGTTGCACCACTTGTATAGCGCTTCCTACAATACTTGCATGTCCAATGGTGGGAGTTGGACTTCTTTGTGTCCCTCTCCACATGGATCGCATGCAAATTGAAGGCCTTGTGCTTCTCACGAATCATGGTGCCGATGACGGATAAAGAGGCCTGAGAGAGAGAGAGAGAGAGAGAGAGATGCTTGAGTCTCGACTCTTGAAAGTTTAAAGGGAGACTTGAGAGACCCGAGGGTTGGGGTAAAGTTGAAAGAGCAAGAGTGAGAGAGAGGGGATGGGAGATGAGAATGGCAAATGCTTTGATAGGGTGCACCGTGCAGGATAGAGGGGATGGGAGATGAGATTTGAGAATGGCAAATGCTTCGATAGGGTGCGGAAAAGAGGAGATGGGAGGTGACTCATGAGATTCGAGAATAACAAATCACAGGTCCATTCAAGAATCGAGCAACGAGATCCAAGAGAGGAAGATGAGAATGGTAAGTCACAAGTGCTTGCTGAATTGGTATGGAAGCATGGAGAAGAGGAGCACCTTTTGTAGATGAGAGAAGGGTCAAAGTTCAAACAGTCAAAGAGGGGTTAACAGCAAAGAGAGGCCTGCCCTAGAAGGAATCCAAAGAGGCCTGGGGAGGGGAGTACATGGCTGGAAAAGGGGGTGGGGTGAGGTATCCAAGGCTTCCCACCCCCCAAAAAGTGCCACGCAGGCATGTAGAGAAAAAGTGGAGGCGCAGAAAACGCGGGACGCAGGATCTAGGCGGCGCAAGCAACGTGGCCAAAATAGGCCCAAAATCTCGTACGAATTCGTACGGATACGTACCGTACGGTTCGTATTGTACGAACTAGTCCATACCACGTATGAAGGCAACTATGGTGTTAGGATACGGCAAAGATCGATAGGTATAACTAGATTGTGATGGATACATCCAGGACCACATGTCCTGCTACAAAGATCCAACTACAATGGCATCCCAATCTTGTCGCTCAGGACCATCCATAACTGAGTGCAGAGAAGTAGTCTAATCCCCAGATTTACATGCATTAAAGTCTCCCATGACAAAACCTTGACGAGCCATGGAAAGGCAGTGCAGGTCATTCCAAAGTTGACGACGTTCCCTTGCCATGGAAGGAGCATACACGCCCACCAACCACAAAACCTCTCCCTCATAAAGTATCTCCGGAATCACAAATCAACCTCGAGGATCTTGAGAAACCAGCAATGGTTGTAGGCAGGATTTTACAGCCAACATAACTCCAAATTTATATGGAGCTCGACCACTGAGAAAAACTACGCAATCCTTATAAACATAAGAGGATCTAGCCAAAGCATGTTGTTTATGCTCCACCGCACAAAATACATCCCACCTTCCAGCAAACACTACTTTCCACAACCGATACTACTTGTTGCTCGAAGAGATACCTTTCACATTCCACAAAGCAATTCTCATAATAAGTCAGAAATGAGAAAACTACTGAACCACCACTTTTCCTTTGCCTTTACATCTATAGCTTTAGCTGCCTGGAATCTTTCCATCTCGCTTTAGATTACATCTACAAGGTCTTGCCCTTTACAAACCAGTAATCGAAGCACGAGAAGGAAACTGTTGTTGCTATGAACGAAGAACATCCTTAGGAGGCACAAGCCTCCCCTGCACATCGAAGTGCAAAGTAGAATTGGAATTCCTTTTATCATCCCCCACCGGAGCATGTGAAGATTGAGGGTTCATGTAAAACTCCTTACCTCTGCGTTGAAAGGTTTGAGTGATGGGGTGCGGCGATGTGTGGGTAGGAGCTAAATGAGAAGCTTGTTTTGCATTACGTCTAACCACTGATACCCAAGAATCTTCCCGAGAAGACACATTCCGGTCAACCGGAAGGGAAGTACGCTCAAGACCCACTTGATAAACCTCGTTACCTTTATCAAGATCATGTTGGGGAATCATTTCAGGATCAGCTTGAGGCTGTTGAAGTATGTGGGGAGGATGGTGGTCTTGCATATCCATGTCTGGATCTACAGTTTGCTGCAAAACCTCCGGATTTTTATCACATTCTGAAATAAAATGGCCCAATTTACCACGTCTGAAACAGTGTCCTGCAAAAGTACCCCATTTCAACTCTTAAACCAAGGTTTGCAGTCCTAGAACCTGAAAACGAATTTTAGTCAAGCGAGGTTTTCTTGTATCCCAAAGCATCCATGCCCTATTCCGATTGCGAGAAGCCAGCCGAGGCTCTACCAACACGTCACCTAAGGTTCTCAAAACCAAAGGGAGGAGTCTCCAAAGATGCACAAGGAAATCAACCACCTCCACCCAAATAGGGCATGCTTGCCTCAACACCTCCTAAAAGTCAGCCATGGGCCTCCAAGGGACCATGTGAACAAGCAACCCATCCAAAAACAAAGGGATGCGTTGCATGATGAAAGTCTGCACTTCCGAGGAGCGAAAAAGCAACTCAAAAAACCCTTTCGAACTATCATAAATCTCTTCAACAAGAGGGGCCTACACATGCCTTGAAACATCTTCTTGGCACTGTTGAACATTTACAAGCATAGACAGTAGCCACGTACAAATCCTAGTGATCAAGGGAGTCCTTCCCGTAAAGTAAAAGATGGCTTCCCTCTCATGGAAGGCAGCAATTTGCTATAGAACCAGTTCTATTCCCATGACTGCAACTACATGATCCCGTTCCGGAAAAAAGTTAGCTTTACTCTCATTAACATGGACATAATCGGACATAAGATGATTGGCAGTGGCCAACATGAACTGAAGAGACCCATCAGGTCGTGCCTGAACCCCTGGCTGAGGCAAATTTGGGGGGCATAATAACAGTTATTCAACCGACATCTTCTGACGTTTACCTGTCTTATCCCCTTCTATCAACTACCCCAAATCCTCCACCAATGAATCACTATCTGAATCCGGCATAACTTGGTCATTCTCATTCCCTAAATGCTGGTCAAGAAAGGCCACATCGATACCATTTGTCTCCTACAGATTATCCATTATTGAACTAGATGTTGAGCATGAACTGCTTTGTCTCCCCTATTGCAGGCTTGCAGACCACAAGTGTCTCTCTCTCTCTCTCTCTCTCTCTCTCTCTCTCTCTCTCTCTCTCTCTCTATGCAGGCTGGTGAGCACTCTGATCTATGCAGGGTCGCAATCACGCTTTGCCAGATTATGTCTCTCTCTCGCTCTCGGCACAGCAGCCTGCACACTGTAGGCGCGCAGGGGCAGCAGACGCAAGACTGATGGCTAGCTGGGCAGCGGATGCAGAATACCTGGACATGATTGGTGCGATCAGGCACTCCCTTTCTCTGACGAAGACAGTAGCTAGCTAGGGTTACTGCAGCACGGCGCCTCTCCAAATATGGACGAGCACGATCACGAGGACAGCAGGGCAGCCGAATCTGATGGGTGTCTGCAGCGTGGCGCAACATTACAGGGCAGGAGATCGGCGCGTCAAGTCGCAGCTCTGTCCGACAAGCTGCACAAGTCCACGCGACGGTAGTGACACGCAAGTCAGGCGGGCAGTGCTAGGGCTTGGCGCACAGGCGACGGCATCCTCTCTCTCTCTCTCTCTCTCTCTCTCTCATAATGGGTAATTAAATTGATTACAAAAAAAGTAAAATATATCAAGATTACAAAGAGCAAGTTGGCTCTAGGCCATCATGGATAAACCAAATACAATGGATTCAGCAAGTACAACAAGACGAGAGTGCAAAAAGCACCCCAAGACTAGATAGACACAAAGGATTTAAATTTTTTACAAGATCTAGCCACATGGGCATGGGCCTTAGCTACCAATGTCTCCACTACACCATATTCAAAGAAGTCCCAATATTGCAAAGGGATTAGGCATCTAGTGTTCAGCCCATGAGAAAGAGGGTACATCGGTTAGGTGGGGGGAAGAAACTAGATGCCGACGATCCCATGGAGTGATGACTCTACCAGCAGCATCAAAAGCCAACTAGGCTAGAGGGTCGCAGGCGCACGACGATGATCGGGATGATTCTTGATGTTGTTGTTCTTTGGGGGCAGTGTGGCCTTGGCAAATGGTAGGTGCATCCAAGGATTTATATTGGCAACACGAATAAGTGTGGAGGGGGGCGTGTGAAGAAGGGTCAGCATGTACTATGGGGATAGAGGCCTCCTTTACTTTTCCTTTATTGGGTTTGGCTTCCGTCCACCAGGGGGTATCCAAGTCTACAGAAGGAGCAGGTTGCTTGCCTTATGACTGATTGGGCTGAATAGACAAAGTGAGGGAGCATCTTTAGGTCCCTGTCCATGGGCTGATCCACCAAAGCACTCTTGTGATCTAGCGTTCACCCATGAAATGACCTAGTTGACCACATGAGAAACAATGGCTAGCAAAGTACCCCACTTGAGCCACAGCCAAAGAGGCCACATGTGGGGCCTCTTCAAGTCCCTATCCATGGGCTGATCCACCAAAGCACTTGTTTGATCTGGACATTCGCCCATGAAATGACCTAGTTGACCACACAAGAAACAAAGGCCAACAAAAGTACCCCACTTGAGCTAGAACCAAAGAGGCCACATATCCACACAATTGAGGTGCAACCAGTTGGGTTGCTTCCTTGCAGTATCCCACAGCATGTGCAATATGTTGGTTGCCTTCAAGTGAGGGGGTATCAACACATAGCCTTTGGCAGCCATTGCATCCTTCAAAAGGGAACAGTAAACAGCCAGGCAATTCTCCACGTCCACCCAAACAGGACATTGTTGCTTCACTAAAGATTTGAATTCTGGCAATGGAAACTATGAGACTATGCGCCAACTCTTTCTCAAAGAAGAGGGACTTCTTTTGCAAGAGGAAATCACGGGCTGAAGCTGAGGGAAGAATGATCTCATAAAATCCACGTGGACCAGTGAAGATCTCGTCCACACTGTCAATCTGAAGAATAGATGTCAGCCAATGGCGGATCCTAGCAAGCACAGGAATCTAGCCTATGAAGAAGAGAACGACACCTCACTCGTGAAAAGCTGAAAAGAAGCGAAGGGTCTCATGAGTCGGCACTTCTGTATCAAGAATCTCCTCCTTGCAAGAGATCTTGCGAGCATGCAGCGCATCCCTAGTGGGAAGACCCCCAATAAGCAATCTCCAAGTGAAGACTTTCCTCTAATAAGGAATCTTGGACTTTCGCAATTGAGGAAATCTATCCCCCACTTCCCTCTGCTATCCTAAACATGCCAAACTTTGTTGGCTTTCTCAATGACCCATCTCTTCCCTCTTTTTTTTGTAATGAGTAGTTATATTATATCAAATGATTAAAAGAGTACAAACTCACATGAGTAAAAGAGTACAAAAGTCATAGCAAAGTAGCAGCAAAAATTTCCATACGCCAAGGAACCAAGTCCTCCTTGGAAAGAAGAAGAGTGTTGAATAAGATCCAACTACCAATGTAGGAGATCCTTCAATCTTGCAAGCTGTCTCTAAATACCAAAAGCAGAGTCAAAAACAAAAGCATTCCGAGTGATCCAATTGTGCCAACAACCCCAAAATCGGAGAAAAGGAAACAAAATCTTCATATATAGATATGCCTGAATGGTCGGCAAAGGCCCTATCAAAAGAACGCAGCGATGTGCCAACCAAAACCCTCAAAATATCAAACAAAAGGATCCATATTTTTTGAGCCAAAGGACATGAAAGAAACCGGTGTTGGTGAGAGAATTTTGTATGAGTTAGGCCAAAAAAACTTGCCATTGGAAATCTGGCATTTTGAAAGCACAAAAGCAAGGGGAAGCCCACCAACCATCACACACCAAAGGAAGACTTTACATTTATATGGAGTCTTGTGGAGCCAACCCTCCATGATAGTCATCACAATGAACAAATTATAGTCCTTTATCAAAAGGTAATACACTTGGTTAGCCGAAGCCTTTTCAAGATGGAGTCATCCCGCAAGATCCCAATCCTACCATGGACAATCAAAATAAAGGGCTTACAACAATATCATCAAAAGCTGGTCCCACAAATCCCAGTATTTTCAAGGGATCCAATATTACCTCTCCGCAGTGCAGAAAAACATCAATTATGTCTAGAAAACATCTATTCTTTAGGTCCCCACCTGCATCCCCATCCCGATCTTCCCTTCCCCGTCCCCTATTTTCCACATAAACTTGGCTTCCAATCTTTGAGAAATCCATTGCAACAATTCCTTTGGCTGAACACCGACGACTTGCATTGGCCAAATAAATCGCTGTTCAAAAAGAAGTTGAATAGAATGTCATGATTAGGTCTCATGATGATGGGAGATTTCGCAGTCTATACTTTATTCTTTTTGTTGTCAGCAGCAACAACACTTCCAGATACCTAAAAATCATCAGTTGTTGTGGTCTATGTTGGAGGAGAAAATTGGGCAGCATGTTCCTCTTCCTTTTTTTTCCCCTTTGATCCTCCGCGAGATTGAAGTTTCACTCGCCCCAATGATTTTCTGCAGATTTTGGCACATGCAATGTACCATAAGATACTATAGGATAAAAGATGGGTTAGTAATAAGGCTAATAAGGTGTGGTCATGTAGAGATGGACACACAAAATGGCACAATAGATTGCTACAGCTATGGAAGTCAGAGATCTCATAACCTAGAGAGTCTTTGTTGGAGGCCTCCCTACTGGTGATATGGTGCAGCAACGCAAGATTGTTGGTGGCCATTCTGTATTTTGCACTACAGGTGTGGAAAGTGCATCTCGTCTATTTTTTCTTGCCTGGTTGCTAGACAGATCGGGGATTTTATTTCCAGGGTTTGGACTTCAGTGACACGCCAATGAATTACTAATCATGCATGGGTCTTCAGAGATTACCCTAGATTGACACATTGCAGTTGCAACATTCTCATTCTTTTCATTTCTTGCATTGGATTGGATGTTGGCACATCTGGCATACTGAAATGCTTTTATCTTCAACCCTATCTATGGCTTTCATGCTCATATTAGTCACATAGAGGCTTATTGTTGTGGCAAGTGGCTTCTATGACATCAGCAGGGGTTGTCATTGCAATGTGGCTGCTCCATGGTTAGAGATTATTCACACAGCTTTGATGACTGCTCGTGCGTGATGGTGCAGCATATTGTTATTGTTCAAGGGCTTCAACAACTTTTCTCTTTCCTAGTTCCACACTGTTAACTTTTTGGGGTTTTGTTTTTCCTAGTGGTGAATATGGCTTTCGCATGCTGGCCATGGCTTCTTGTACATCTAATTATTCTTCAATTTCAGCAACCTCTAGGCACACGCGTGTGCACACACACACACACACACACAGAGAGAGAGAGAGAGAGAGAGAGAGAGAGAGAGAGAGAGAGAGAGAGAGAACTTTATTTGGATTTGCATGTAGGCAAAGATTCTGGATGCAGATTCAGAAATGGCTCAAGTTGACATTCCCATGATACACACCCATTCTTCAGTAGGCCATGAGAATGTTCACAGCCCAATTTATGAGACTAATGCCCCAAAACTCTCATCTGATGAAAATCAGCATATTGCGGAAAGTAAGGCTGATAGGAAGGTACACAAGTATTTTGAGGAGTCTTATTTGCTGTTTTGGAAAAAATGTCAGCTGCCATCAAGTCTGAATGTTAACTTTGGATGATTGGATGTAGGAAACAAGCCTGGACTTTGGAATCCAGGAAGCTTACATGCAACCATTTCTAGTAACAACTAAATCTCACTGTCCTGCTACAAAATCACACAAAAAGATTGAGTTTCTCCACGGGTCATCCAATCATGCAAGTTTCATGCAGAGCTGCAGCCAGGGAGACCGGCAAGATGTTTCTGAACTGAAGCTAGCCTCATCACAACCATTGTAAGTTGCTTTCACTTTGAGCAGGCTGCAGTGTTACATAAAACTCTCTTGCTTAATTTGAGTCAATGGCCTTTCTTTATTGTTTTGTATGTTTAGGTTTCCTGATCCTGCGCCAATCGGAACAACTCCTGTTGATTATTCCTGTGTTAGACAAAGCAACTTCATGGGTTGTCAGAGTGTTTTCTCTTTTCTTTGACTTGTCAGTTTTCTCTTAATAATAACTTATTCACAGATACTTCTCAACTGGAGTGTTCTCGAGGTTTGGGTCACTGTTGCATGCAGCAGTCATTGTAGCGACCATTGATAGGGCACCTATAATGAATTCAAGTATATGAAAAGTCATTTAGTTGTGCTAAACTAGGACTTCATTTCAGGCATGTATATTCTCTCTCTTTTTTTTTTAAAATGTACTCTCTCTCTTTTCTTTTTTTTTCGTGAAGATAATTGAATTAAGTAGTAAATATTTACATCAGACCATCAGGTCAGCATTGAAAATAACAGACATGAAGGAAAGTCTACAGTGGCTCTAACACAGAAATATCACACTGAAAGTACAGCTGGTATGTAGCAAACAGTATCCAGTCAGGGAGCATCAATATTGGGAAGAACCAAATCGGAAGACACCATAGAGGTGATTTGCCACAACACTAAACTCTGAATTCGGGCCACATGACCATGAATACCAGATACTGAATCAAAAATGAAGGCATTCCAAGTACGCCAAATATGCCACAAGACTATCCATCTAAGGAAATGGAAAAGGCAGGAATAATCTGAACTCAAAGAGGTCATGGAGGTCATCTTCCCCAAGATCCACGAACGAGCTGATATCCGTTGTCGAGTCAACGAGGACCAAACACGGAAAATAAAACTCCAAATTTGTCTTGCAACAGGGCAAGAGAGACAAAAAGATGAAGCACTGTCTCATCACATGTAGTACCAAATATACATCGCCCAGCAGAGATCTTACGAGCACGTAGCACGTTCCTTTGTCTTACCACTTCTTTTTGCTTTCCTGAGAATGCCATGCTTTATTTGCCTTATCCGTGACCCATATCTTGGCCTCTACCATCTGATGATATATCTGGTTGGCTGACCTTTTCTCGAAATCATCAAGAATCACAAACATCCAATCGTGCCAGGGAGACAAAAGGTGTAATGCAGGCAAAGGATAGTAGCTCATAATTATGTCGTGTATGGCCGTCCAAATAACATGATATCCTCTAGGCACCCGAAAGTGCTGACGAATACACCGAAGGAGTAAAGACGGTCTTGCCCAGGAATGACATCATCCTGGACTATCTGTAGCCCTAGACGAGCCATCCGATTAAACTTCTCTCTCTACAGATCTTTATCAGGCCAATCCAACAACCTAGAGGAGGCTAGTATCTCACCTAGCAGGGAATTCTCCTCTTTGCAAAAATCCGGGGGGGTGCCAAACTGCAAAACGTAACATCGCCTACCAAGATGTGATCTTATGGGAAAGGAGAGAAGAACTCAGAGACCTTAATAGATCTTGTGGAGTTTAGCACATGCCACCAAGAAGCATGAATAACCGTGCTACCATGAGAATGCCAGTCTTTTCTATCAAAAATTTTGCTATATCTATCCAGGGATGAGTCTGTACACAAAGTGCTTGCAAAAGAGCTAACCTCAAAGCAACCATATGAAAATTAACATCCAAGAGAGCAGCTCCCCCCATCCTTTTAGTAGTCACGTGCTACCATGAAATCCATACCTGACCTAGACGATTTCCTTTCTTCTTCCATAACATGAATCGGATAGGTTGAACCAATTCCAATAGGGACTTCTTAGTCCAAGGAAGCAATGGCAAGAAAACGAAATCATGTTATGCATTGAGCAACTTTAAGTCTCACATGGAGAGGCTAGCCTTGAGACTTCCAGTACATAAACTGATCATGAATACAGGATGCCATCCAATCCAACAAGGCATGAGGAGCTACCTCCATACTGATAGGATAACCCAAGTGTCTGGTTATATTCCCCTTAGGGATCGCAATACCATTCCAATCCAAAGACTGCAAATCATTTTCCGTATAAGAGAGCAGAGTGGATTTCTAAGCATTAATATGAAGTCCCAATGCCATAGCAAAATTACATGATTAACATTCGAGTGATCAGCCTTAAGAAAAATAAAGGAATCATCTACCAAAGATTGACCCACAAGTTGGGCCCTGCTAGAAAGAGACAAACCAACGATCTCACCTTGATTAGCCAACGTATCCAACAAAGAAAGCATCGGGTGAGTAACCAAAGCAAAAAAACAAAGGACTGAGAGGGCAGCCTTGTTGGAGAGAGCAAGATAAGGTAATTTCATCAATGATCCCTCCATTAAGTGCAATACGGGCCACTGCCCCCTAACCAATAGTATCTACAAGAGAAACCATCCATGGCCCAAAACCCATGGTGAACATTAGCTGCCACAAAAAAGACCAACTTACATGATCAAATGCCTTTTCAATATCAAGCTGAAGCATAACCACCTGCTGGCCTAAAGCTTTTGCAAAGTCAATCCCCCGTTGAACATTTAAAATGTTATGCATTATACTCCAACCCTTAATAAAACCGTATTGGCGTGGATTAACCAAATGCGGAAATACTTTCTGCAATCTGTTGGCAATGATTTTTTAGAAGATTTTGTATAAAAAGCCCATAACAGAAATGGGTCTCCATTGTTTCAAAGAAGTAGGAGAGGGAACCTTGGGCAATAACCAAATGACTGCAACCTTCCAGTCCGGAGGCATGACACCAGAATTCCAAACTTGCTGACATAGACAAATCAACCGATCCTCAAGTTGTTCAACATTAGTTGAAAACAGCTCGTTAGGAAGCCCATCCCAACCAAGGCTTTTTCTTTTAGGCAAATGGGACAATACCTCTTCCACTTCATCCTCTGAAATATCTGCCTCCATTAAGGCAACCCATTCTGGCTGATGAACCTGATTACTAACCATATCATAAATGTATCTGCGAGCAAAGTGTACAGCGTTAGAAAGAATCTCTTGAGGGCCCAACAATGATTTGTAAAACCTACACACATCTAAATGATGGATGCAGGATCTGTCACAATAGCACCTTGCTCATTCTTCAAATGCACAATATTTTCCTGAGCATATTTCTGATGTAAACGAGCAAAGAATTGATAAGATTGACAGTTGTTATCGTGCAAAGCTGGTACTTTGGACAGCAATTTGTACTTAGCATATTCCTCTTCCTGTAATGATTGAACTCGGCCTTTCAACCATTCAATGCATGTAAGCAAGTCATCATTGGTATCCCCCCCCCCCAACGGACACGGAGACAATGAAGATTGTGCATGTAGCAATTCAATGTGTAAAATGGAAGCATGCCGAATACCATATTGTCAGGATAACATACGCACGTTATCCCTAAAAATAGGCCATGCTTCTGTCCCTTCTGATAGGACCCTAGAACGAAAGGAATCAATTAATTGCTGAATACATTCTAGAAACTGATTTTGCAAGAGAAAGAATTGATTGAAATGAAGAGTTAAATGAGTCAAGAGAGCCTTATAGGCATGAATAGGTCGGTGTGTCATTTCCAAGATCAAAGGATAGTGATCAAACAAGACATGTTGTCACTCTATCCACATATCAATGACTACAAGGAGAAAAGAATCACTTTGACAAATATAGATCCTATCCAGTCTGGCCCATGTATCTAGATGCTGAAGAGAACGATAAGTATATCTTGACTGAGAGGGATGCATTTTAAACCACATGTCATGTTTCAAAGACTCAGCTGCAAGAGCATCCCAAGCCTGTCGCTCAGGACCATCCATAACCGAGTGTTGTGAAGTTGTCTAATCCAAAGATGTACATGAATTAAAATCTCCCACTACAAAGCCTTGATGAGCCATGTCAAGGCAGTGCAAGTCATTCCAAAGCTGACGACGTTCACGAGCAGTAGGAGGAGCATACACGCCTACCAGCCATAAAGCCTCTCCCTCATATTCGATTTCCAAAATCATGAATCTGCCTCAATGGTCCTGAGAAATCAAAGATCTAACGGCCAACATTACTCCAAATTTATGTGGAACAGAACCACTAAAGAAGACAGAATAATCCTTATATACATAAGATGATCCTGCCAAAGCATGTTGTTTATGCTCCATAGCACAAAGAACATCCCAATTGTCGGCTTAAACAACTTTCCACAACGGATATTTCTTACTAGCTGAAGAGATACCTTTAACGTTCCATAACGCAATTCTCATGATGGATTACAAAAAAGAAAACTACCGAATCTCCACTTTTCCTTTCCCTTTAACATCAACTGCTTTGGCTGCTGGAAATCTTTCCATCTCGCTTCAACCAGATCTGCCCTTTGCAAACTAGCAATCAAAGAACGAGAAGGAAACTGTTGTTGCTATGCACGAAAAACATCTCGAGGAGACACCATCCTCCCTCGCGAATCAAAGTGCAGAGCAATATTAGAAACCCTTTTTTCATTCGCACCAATTGTAGATTGAGGTTTCATATAGAACCCTCTACCTCGGCATTGAAACATCTAAGTGATAGTCTGGGGAGTTGGGTGAACAAGAGTAGACCGAGGCTCCTGTCTAGCATTATGGCGAACCACTGTAACCTAGGAATTATTCTGAGGAGACAAGTTCTAACCCATCAAAGGTGATGCATGTTGAATACCACCTTGAGAGCAACCTTCTTTCCAACTACTTGTCCCTGCTGGACAATCTGCTCAGGAACAGCTTCAGGTTGAACCATTTGCTAGGGAAGATGGTCATGCATATCTAAATCACGAACCATAGACAATTGCATTACCTCCTGGCTTCTATCACATTCTGAAATAAAATGTCCCAATTGTCCACACCTAAAACAATGTCCAACAAATGTGCCCCATTTCAGCTTAAAAACAGTTTGCAATCCCGAAACCTCAAAATGAACTTTGGTCAAGTGAGGTTTCCCAATATCCCAAAGCATACATGCCCTATTCCTATTACGGAAAGCCAACCAAGGCTCCACCAACACCTCACCCAGAGATCTTAAAACGAAGGCAAGAAGTCGCCAAAGATGGGCAAGAAAATTAACCACCTCGACCCAAATTGGGCATGCCTGCCTAAGTACCTCCTGAAATTCCGCCATATGCCTCCAAGGAATCATATGGACTAACTAACCATCCATGAACAATGGGATTCGTTGCATAATATGAGCATGTACTTTCAAGGAGTGGAAGAGGACCTACAAACCTACAAATCAATGCAACCCCAGAAAGTTGATACTGGAGCTTGAATGTTTTGCACTGTAGCATAGATCACTCCAGATAAATATATTGTTGCTGGGTCTTAAATGTTTTATACTGTAGCATAGATCAATCCTAGATAAATGTGTCATTATTTGAAATTGAAGCTCTACTATTGATAAGTGCACCTTGGTGAAAAGGACACGATGTGCATGTATGAGAAGCATATGTTTATGAACTATGGATGGAGAAGGTGCCTTTGCCATCATTTTGAAAAGCATGCTTGAAGATTATTCAAAACTAAATCAATTTCCTATTTTCGCACCCTTGGTGATATCTAGATATTTACATTTATAAAGTACTTTGCTCCATGCAACTAATGGAACAGCCTAATTTAGAGGACCTCCTTTGATGTTTATCTAGTGGTTTATGTGTGGCCCCTATCAAGACATCACGATTTTCACAGAGTCTTAGGAAACTTTGAATACATTATTGTTGGCCAAAGATGCAATAGGTAGTATCGGAGTTTCTTCAAGGATGTGAAACATGTCAAAGCATCAAATTACCACCTCTAAATACAAGACATTTGATTGGATTGCTTTTGGATTATAAAGTGTTATCTAAGCTCATGGGGGGAACATCATCCCAAAGTTTTAAGGACATTAGGTGTAGTAGTCATGTCTTGCCAAGGCCCATGGGTAACATCAATTAGTATTGCATTATGTGGTAAATCAATATTTCAACACATGAAGAGCTTGTTAAATATCTTTGAGTTAGTTATTTCTAGTCTAAATGAAGGAATTTTTTGAGCTTGCTTTGATTATCATGAATTTAGACTTGTATTAGGCAAAAGATTTGGTGATTGTATTCAAGCAAGTGTGAAATAACCCTTTTAGGCTAATTTTGAAGAGCAATCATTATCTTAAATTTGTTTCATGCATGCTCTACTTTGCCATCTACATGACTAATCCTTTTTTCCCAAACTTGAAATTCTATCATCTGTCCAGTATGTGTTAATTAAGAAGTTGTGAATCGGGTTCTTTTTACATGTTTCAACATTTCTTTGACATGTCACTTGCCATAATCCCCCATTATTTTTTGGATTCAGAGCACAAATTGATGGCAACATGTGAACACGTATTTGGAATTGGAGGTTTTGCTAGTGTTTCTCAATGTCTATGCAAATGCATTGACTATTATTTACCAATAAAACTTGCAAGGTGATGTATAATCTTAAATGTGTGTGCCAAGGTACATTGTAAAACATAAAGAGATTGATTTGAGAGCATAAGTTGACCATATGTTTGTGCAATACCAATGTATAACCTTGACCATATTATGTGGTTGATTGATGATGAAATTTAAACTTTGGTCGCACTTCGTTGGTCAAAGATTGTATGCATGTGATGTAGCATGTATATCCATATTTCTATTCCCAAGCTTAACATGTGAGTTTATTGAATTTCAATTAATAAATATGTTCTTGGAAACAGTTCACAAGGAAGCACTTTTAAGTCCCAAGGGTAATCTCCATAATTCACATTTTTGAATTCAAATTAGCCAATCATGAATTTCAATTGATAAATATTTTATTAGAAATAGCTCACAAGAAAGGACTTTTGAGTAGTAAGGGCAAGCTCCACAATTTACACTTTTGAATTCAAATTCACCAATCATGAACTAAACTAGATTCAAAAACCTATTTACTCGACATTGCATTGCCATCCAACTTATCAAGGGTGTTATTGTATGTAACACAACTCAATTCAATTAAATCAATGTAACTAGCCTTGAAAAGTGATTATACATGTAAAGGAAAAGACTTAAAACTTCAACTTATTGAGGAACAAGGGTAAATTTAGTTTACGGCTATTTAATACCTTAGACCAACTAGTAGCATGCTAGCACTCTTTAGATTAGCTAAACCCTAGTCAAAATATATAGATTGAATATAGGGATGTAGCCCTTACCATAGAAGCGATGGAGATTATTTAGGAATGGCCCCTTGAGAGTCACATTGGTTGTACATAAAAGTCCATGTAAAGGCACCATGGTTAATATGAGAAGTGTGTGTTTTGGTCAAACCTTTATTGTGTTTAACTAGGGGTCTCTTTAATAACTTTGGATATGGTATCACAGCCAACTTGTTACTCATCTCCTTTAATCCACCATAGCTAGACTTCAATCTTAAGCTTATTCTTATTTGCATAATTAATCATATTAGTTGTACACAAAAGTTTATGTAAATGCACCATGGTTAATATGAGAAGTGTGCTTTGGTCAAATCATTATTGTTTTTCTCCAAGTGTGTTGCTCTACTTCTAAAACTTCATCAACAAGCCACAAATAGGGCACATCAACACTTGTGATTATATTTTGCTATTGGCTTACACTACCCCTATAACCATGATTCATGCAATCTCCCATCATTTGTTAAAAATTAAGTTGTCTCATCTATTTGATCAACATTGTTGGCAAAGTGTTCAGTGTTTACACTATCAACCTTAAAATTTTATGGGTTTTTTTGTTGAGATTTTACTTTGGCATTTTTTTCATAATTATCACTTGTATTTTATAAATAGTATACCTTTTAAGAAAAATAATTCTTGAAAGTAACCAAGCATCATCTCTATCATACCATCATCAAGATCTTTTGTGAGAATGGAGATGCTTAGGAAGTAAGAATCCACAAAAATTGCAAGGGAAAGAGGAAGCTGAGGTGACATCCAAATAAAATTTGAAGGTGCAAAAGAAGGTTATTACAAGAAGCAATCCAAAATAGGCAAACATCATTCATCACTATGGCCAACCTTATTAAATGTAACCTTTGTAATTAGATGTATGAGCCTTCATTAGAAATAGAGTTAGTGTGTTATATTTTGAGTCATCTTGTGTATCCTTTAAAGTTAATTATATTTTATCTTGTTGCTTCCTAAAAAGAGATAATGTTTCCTTGTAGAACAAATAAGACATGTCTATTAGCCACTAGAAGTTTGAATTTAAATGTGAAAATTAAGAAAACCAATGGTAAATTATTCCATGCTCAATCCATAAAAATATTAGTTCTCCCTATGGATAAGAAGCGTTATGGTATTGAATCTTGTGGGATACAAGAATCAAATATCTTGAAATGGAAGTAAAGAGAATAATAAGCCTTATCACTAATAAGACTACACTTAGCTCCTATCCTAATATATCTTAAAGGCACTATCAAAGGAGCTTGGAATGAATTAAATAAAATCTTACGAATTTTAGTTCATGTTAATCGTATGCACCTCTATAAGTTTTTGTTTTTCACTTTTTTGGATTTCTCTTTAAATTTAGATAAATTGACTTGTACATACTTTATGTGTTTTTTGTAAAGCCTAAGGTATTGTTATCACATGGTATAAAAGCCACTAAGAGACTTTGGGTTGCACAAGTGAACCTCATCAACTTATAATATCTTAATCGTTGGGGGAGTCACTCATGAATATATGTGTATATCATGTGGGTTCAACATAAGAGATTTTTTTAATACCATTTTCACACTTTTTTACATATAAAAATGTGTTATATGAAGAGTTTATTTGAATACTGAATAAAAGAGGGTTGTGTTTTATTCAAAGAAAATTCACAAGTAAGGGTATTTTCAAATAGGCCTTGAGGTAATAAACCAATGGTTTCACTTAAAGGATATCCAAGCCAATTCACTTTACTAGCATAACAAAGTAAAACATGAGCACTAGGTCATGAAGTAACCAAAAGGATTATATAATTATCCTTTGAGAAAAATAAAAGTCTAAAAATTCATAGGAAAAATCCTCATCTTGTTGACTCACGTAGCTTCCAAGGAAAAGTTGTGATTCCAAGGTTCCAACTTAGTTTCCACAAATTAGGATATATTTTAACTATTTTCCAATCTATAAAAGTCTAGAAAAACAGTTAAGACTCGTAATAAGATCAAGCAACCAACCTTTAACAAGGGTTATGAGCAAGATTACGAACAAAGACTAATGATAACCAAGGAAAGATCCAATGAAGAAAGACTAATCAAAATTTAGATTTGGAAAAGGGAACTTAAAAAAGAAAAATCCAAAGGGAAACAAGGAGAAATCCAAGAAGCTAAGAAGAAGACCAAGTTTTTTTTAAATCTTGGGGCTATTCCCTTTTTTTAACTACTTGAAGAGTTTCATGCAATCATGGTAAGTCTCTACGCTCATCAAAACCAAAGTTGAAAGTTTGTCTTCAATTGACTCCAAATTGATATTTGTGGTTGTTAGTTCAAGGTAAAGATGTTCAACAACAGGGATACCTCATATGCCTTGCTCTTGGCTTGGGAGATGATATATTGTGCTTCTTTACACATCAATCAAAACAAAGAAGCCAAAGTCACTTGTATGCATTGTGGAAGAACTAGGCACAAAGCAATGGCTTTCTATCAAGAAAACAAGACCAAATGTATAGCATATTAGAATATTGGATATTGGATACAAAAGAAATTAGTGCTAGACTAATCAAGCAAACCTCATGCTCACCTCATGTCGCAATAAAATATTAAACCAAGCACTTCATCAAATTTAAATATCCGTCTATAGAGCTCTTATATACATCAAAAAAAAATTTCAAACAGGGGGGAGGAGGGTTTGTGTGTATGTTAGATGAGGTCATTTTCAACATTTATTGGTTGAAATCTAATCTTAGATAGATTATTATGAAGCACAATGTGATATCAAGCTATGTGGAGAATGCGTCAAATGATGATCATCATATCCTTGCTTTCCCACAAGCATGTTTGAAAACCTGTATGGATGATAAATCCTTGACTCAATTTCTTTGAGATATTAGTCATGTTCATAGTATGCTTGATTATATAGATTATATAGAGTAGCTTAAGTAGCACCTTGCTTTTTAAATTGCATGTGTGCATGTTAGTGTGAATTTAAAATCAAGCCTTGGACACTATTAAGAAACCATGAAGTGAGAAAATTAAGGCAAACGCAAGAATACATCATATTATCAATAATAATATCAATTTTTTTCAAAAGTGTTAGCATTTTTTGTGCAAGGAATAGTACTTTATGGAGATAACCATTCAAGCTAAAAGTGTTTTTTATGTAAGGAATAGTACTTTTAGGAGGTTTCCATTCAAACTAAAAAGCAATGGAAGTTTTCAGTAGAGAGATGGCACCTAATGTTTGCAAAACTAACTACATCACCAATTAAAATTGAGAAACTTGGGTTGCAAGTATTACACCCATTTGTTGTACTACAAATAACCTCACCTTAGAAGGCCCCAAAGTGATCTTAGCAATATGTTCCTTCTTGCACACAACATATAAATTTAAAGTGCCATCCTTCATGCCTTCTTGCATACAAATATGGAAAGACACAATTTGAAATGCTATATTAATTCCTTTTTAGTTGGGATAAAGGCCTCTCTCTTGGGTTACATGACTCTACCATGGGTACAAAAAGACAAATTAAACAAATTTGATGAAACTTTTAATCAACCCACATTGGAGTGGTAGATGATTTAGGTTAGACCAAGTAAAGTCAAGTTAGTATGGGATTTTAATAGAATAGTTGACAAAATTAGTTAAAGACAAAGTTTATGATAGGGACCCCTCAACAAGGGTGAACATGGTGAGTGCTTGCACCATATTAAAGGGAGTGAGCTCAGAGTGGAAGCATGCAAGCAAAAGCAAGAGCTATGGTGGAAGGAGAGAGATGTGTGTGTGTGTGTGTGTGTGTGTGTGTGTGTGTGTGTGTGTGTGTGTGTGTGTGTGTGTGTGTGGAAACTCCAACAACCACAATGTGACTAGCCTTCCCTTTATTCAAATGTTACTAAAAGAATAAAGAATGAAGTGACAGTGATAGGGGCCCACCACTTGTAGTGTACAAGATGTGACTACTATCAATGTAATAATACACAAGTGACAAGGCACAAGCACCATTACCCCCAACAACCTCCCACTTAAAGGAGAATGTGTCCCTAGTGAGAAGAGAACAAGAAAAAAGTGAAAGTATAAATATACATAAGTACAAATGTACATAAGTACAACAGGATGAGGAAAGACATTATCTCCTCCAACGCCCATCAACTTCCTAAGCCAAAATGCTCAGCTAAGAGACTTTTCATGAGCTAATCTACAAGATTTTGGTTAAATAAGATCTTGACAAGGTCAATAATACTATCCTCAACAACCTCCCTAATGAAGTGGTAACGCAACCCAATGTGTTTTGTCTTCGCATGGGAGACCAAATTCTTGGCTAACTAAATAGCACTCATGGAATCCAAATGCAGTGTATGGACCATATCAATAATACCAAGGTCTACCAACTAACTAGAGAGCCTCCTTGCAAGCCTTTAAAGTGGTGGCTGCTCCAACATACTCGACCTCGGTAGTAGAGAGAGTCATGCATTTCTACACCTTGGACATCTAAGAAATAGCACCTCCAACAAAGGTGAAGACATAACCAAAGGTGGAGTTCCTATTGTCTATATGTCCTACATAATCAAAGTCAATGTATCCCACAACTCTTGTATCCTAGCCACCATAACATATGCACATAACTACTATGCCCTTGAGATAGCTCATGATACCCTTGATAGCATCTTGATGCCATCTGCCAAGTATAGCCATATAGCATGCCACAACTCCCACTGCAATAGATGCTATGTCAGGATGAGTGGCTATCATGGCATAGATCAAATTTTCTGCAACAAATGTGGGGATCTTGGCCATCTTCTCATCAAACTACTAACAATTGGTTAAGTAACCTTCACACGACAAGATAGAGGATAGCCAATTGGCTTACCATCCTACATATGAAACCACTCAAGGACTTTCTAGATATACTCATTTTGTGATAGATAAAGGAGCTTCTTAGAGCAATTTCACATGATGCATATCCCTATATGAGGCCTATCCCATCTCCTTCATCTCAAAGCTCTTTTTGAGCTGAGTTTTTAAGGTATCTAGCCCATCATGAGCTTTCCAACAATAAGTACATCATCCACATAGAGTATCAAAATCATAGGGATACCATCTGAGTTTTCTTTGTGTATAAACATGGATCCATAGCACTACGGCTATATCCCTGTGAATGCATAAAAGCATCAAACTTGTGGTATCCATAACACTACGGTTATATCCTTGTGAATGCATAAAAGCATCAAACTTGTAGTATCATTCTCTAGATGCTCACTTAAGGCTATAAAGGCTCTTTCTTAGCTTGCATACTAGGTGTTCCCTTCATTTTTCTTCAAAGCCCTTAGGCTGTTGCATATAGATCTCATCATACAAATCCCCATGTAGAAAAGCCATCTTTACATCCATCTAAGAAACGTCCAACTAAGCAACCAATGCTAGTAGCAAGCATAGGTTCGTCATTTTGACTACAAGAGAAAAGACTTCATTGAAGTCAACACCATATTCTTGCTTGAAACCCTTAGCTACCAATCTAGCCTTATAAGCGAGCTTGGGGCATCCAGGGATACTTTTCAGCTTATATACCCACTTGCATAGTAATGCCTTCTTGCCATTAGGCAAAGGAATCAAATCCCATGTATGGTTAGCCTATAAGGAGTCACACTCCAATTGCATAGTCTTGTCCTATGAGTGACTATCATCTCTATGCATAGCCTCACCACAAGAGAGAGGAATCACCTACATCTGTCACCATAACATAATCCATGGAGGGCATAAAGCGCTCAAGCTAACATCTAGCTCTAGTAGAGCATCTCAAAGAAAAGTTAATATTGCACAACAGGTGGGGCCTGGGTCACTAGAGCATCAGTTGTTGTAGGTTTTCTAGCTGGATATATGGAAGTAGGAAGCTCCTTCTAAAGATCATCCTACATACCTTAACTACTTTCTCGGGATACTTATGCATCTTTTTCTCATAGAAAATGATACCATGGCTGCAAATAACCTTGCGAGTTTACGGATCCCATAGGTGATAGCCCATCTTACCTACATCCCCATGACCAAGAAAGATACATTTCACAAACTTAGGATCCAGCTTATTACACTTGTCCTTGGAAACATGGTAGAATGCCTCACAAGTAAAGACGTGCAAATGAGCATATGATGGAGATTTCCTAGTCCAAGCCTCCTCTACAACCTAACAATCAATCGCAATGCAAGGGGATCGGTTAATCAAGTGTACGGCAATAGTAACTATCTTAGTCCAAAAGTACTGTGGTAAGCCTAGCTGGCTAAGCATACAATAGACCCTCCCTTGAATTGTCATGTTCATGTATTTGATAATACCATTCTGGGGAGGGATGTAGGGGGCAATCAATTGATGCTAATACCTCACTCATTGCAAACTACTCAAAAGCTTTCAAGACATACTCACCCCCATTATTTGACCTTAGGAACTTTAGCCTACATCCAGATTGGTTCTCAACAATAGCAAGTCAACGTTGAAAGATAGACAAGATATCTGATTTCATCTTAGAAGGGTAAGGCCAAACCTTATGTGAGTAATCATTAATGAATGTGACATTCGCACCATTGAGTGATTGATAGGGCATGGGACCACATTCATCCAAATCAACAAGAGCCAAAGGCTCACCCATGCACTTCATGCCAAGCTTCTTACATGTATTATGTGTCTACCTGCCATATAAACAATGATCACAAGACTCAAAACACTTATAGTCTAGGGACAGAAGATACTGCAAACCAATAAGTATTTTCATTCCTTCCAAAGACATGTGCCCAAGGCGATGATACCAAAGAGATACATGTAAAATTGCAACCGTGACCAAAACATTGTCAATTGATCCACATACAAGCAAAGAATAGAGGTACTAGACTTAGCATTATTGCAATAACAAGATTCACACAAGAAATCTTCCATGAGAAATCACCAAAAGAGACAACACAACCTACATCATCCAAGGTGCCAACAAAGAGAAGGCTCTTCATGAGAGTCGGTACATGGCATACATCATGAAGAGTGAATATGCTAATTGAATCAAAACACAGCTAGATATCACCAATACCAACAATCTCCAATGCCAGGTCATTACTCAAACAAATAGATATAGTCATTCTGTGGTATGAGTGAAACCACTCTCTATGAGGGGTCACATGAAAGGGGAGTCCCTAAATCTATCAACCAACATTGAGTATAGCTTGACAAAGCATCCCTTAGTTGTAAAGTATCCAAAGAAGAAGTTGATAATATAGGATCATCGGATACATTAGGCTACACTACATTAATCTCTTCAATCTTGACACTAGACTTGCTAGGCACAATGTTGCGATCATCATTCTTATCTTGCACTTTATCATTTCCCTTTTCCTTGTGCTTGTCTTCACACATTTTATGGCACTGTAGCCAAATATAACTTGCTTTCCTGCAATAATGATAAGTAAGACTGAACTTACAGTCATGGACTTGCTGTAAGACAATAAATATTAAGAGAGCATATACATGTCACAATGAGTCCCACTATCTCACTATAATAAGCTCAATCTCAATTGCACGAACCAAATGCTCTATAGTACATCCAAGTGCCAATGTGTCTCAGTACATAAAGCCAAGTAGCTCCCACTCAAGCACAAGTTGAATCCAAATAAGCAACAAAGCTCAAAACATCATATGAATGACATCTGAGTATCCAAGATCCATAGAGCATACATTCGAAATTATTGAGCCTAAGTAGTTTACAAGACTCTGACTATAGCGTCCAAGGATAAGGATGACACCCAATTTCAAAGCATCTAAGATCCAATCTCAACTTAGAATCATGTCATAAACATATCCATAGGTATACATGACAACCAAAGTGTCGGTACATCTAATATGTGATACCCAAGTAGCTTCAAAGCATAATGAGCACAATTTTTATCAAACAACTACTTGCTATCCACTATGAATAGTAGGTATATGATAGTCAAAACTAAGTGAATGCGAGCTCAATCGAAGCCAAAAAACATTCTAAGACATGTGTGAAGCATCCCTAAGTGTCAAGCTTAGGCATCACTACCAAGACCCCAAAGCATCAAGTGACAAGAAGCTTATGCTTTTTCCAAATAAATGACATTCAACTCTATTATTACAACAATGAAATCTCTAAGAAAAATTAGTGAAATGTGTGCTCAAATTAGTCCAAAAGCATAACCATATTATCTGGCACCAAAATAGCATCAAAGCATCAAACATGCATTATGGAATTCAGTGTTTGCTATCGAAACTAGAACAATTTTGTTTTGTGTGAAACAAAGAATAGAAAACTATATAGAATCAACTCTATGAGTGCCCAAATTTGTAGCTCTCATCATCGTCTTCGTTTCTAGTTATAGAATGCCTAAATCCAATACCATTTGCAAAAGTTATAGCCAAAATACAATAGTATTATCAAGTTGTTATAATTGTCCACGTCTTCTACAACATGCTCTATATCCACTCAAACTGGATAAAATGCCTGCTCCTCAGCTCAATAAGCACTCAACAAGGCCCAGCTAAGCCGCCTTGGTGGGAAGCTCCTCAACAAACGCAAAGCAAGCTAAAACAAGCTAGAAGAAAGAAAGACTCAATGCATACCTCAAGAGAAAGAAACAATGGCTACCGTGAAACCTTGAGTTGAAGCTTGGAATCTTGGCTAAAGCAAAGGATGAAGAAGCTCCTCAAATGGTTGGCTCTAACACCAGTTAAAGAGAGTGAACCCAGAGTGGAAGCACACGAGCAAGAGCAAGAGCTATAGTGGAAGGAGAGAGAGAGAGAGAGAGAGAGAGAGAGAGAGAGATGTGAAAACTCTAGCAGTCACAATGTATGATTGTCCTTCCCTTTATTTAAATGTTACTAAAAAATTAAAGAATGAAGTGACAAAGATGGACACCCACCACCTGTAGTATACAAGTGTGCGAGTACTATCAATGTAGTATTACACAGGCGGCAAGGCATAGGCACCTTTATCCCCAACACATATGTCTCAACTTTGTGAAGAGGATGATGGGCTCTTTTCCTAGTTAGCAAAAAGGTGACAACCTTGGATGCCAACCATCTATATTTAGCTCCTTAGCGGATATCTGGAGAAGATGCACATTATTGGCCTATGAGGAGGTGATACTTCACTTACCATATCAAATCTTAAGTCATTGCACTCCCTTTGCATTTCTTGGTGGTGCAAGATCAATGATGACTTTGATCAACATGTGTGGCAATCTTATTCCTTGAATTTATTTAACCCAAAATTGGCACTTTAATGGGTCAAATGAGAGTTGATAATCGTGGCATCTCATGAAAACTTGACTTAGCTTGTTATCTACTTGCAAAGCTCACTTGAAAGTCAACATTTCACTCACTAGCTTGACATAACATTGCCCTGATAGCAACCTTGGATGCAACAATATGCATGTTGAATATTTTTGTCCCATCTAGGGCCTTTAGGATAAGTGCTTTTAAAAGAACATTTTAAGGATTTATAAAATTTTTAGCACTCCTCAATCTCTATTACATATTAAATATAGCTATACAAGGGGTTTAGCAATGATTTTATAATTTGGTACAAAGCATCAATAATTCCTAATATGTCGTGACTCATAAGGAGCATTCCACTCCCTTTGAATTCCTTGGTGGTGGAAGATCACGATGACCTCAATCAACATTTGTGGCAATACTATTCCTTAAATTTATTTAACCCAAAATTGGCAATTTAGTGGGTCAAATGAGAGTTGATAATCATGGCATCCATGAACACTTGCCTCAACTTGTCAGCTACTTGCAAAGCTCACTTGAAAGTCAACATTTCACTCACCAATTTGGCATAACATTGCCTCGATAGCAATCTTGGATGCATCAATATGCATCTTGAATATCTTTGTTCCATCTAGGGCTCTTAAGATAGTGTATTTATAAGAATATTTTAAGGATTTGTAAATCCTTTGGCATTCATCAATCTTTATATACATATTAACTATGGCTAAGGAGCATTGCCTTTGCATTCCTTGGTGGTGCAAGATCAATGACCTTGACCAAAATTTGTGACAATCCTATTCCTTGAATTTATCCAACCCAAAATTGGTAGTTTAATTGGTCAAATAAGAGTTGATATTTGTGGCATCTCATGAACACTTACCTTAGCTTCTTAAGATATTCATACTGGCCAAAGTTAACACTACACAAAGACTCCCCATTCTATGGCAAAGGTGGTCTTTTACCTATCATTCAAGTGCACTTGCATGTTGTATCCTAAAATTTGTCTAAGAAGTTGTATTCTCCCCCTTGCTTGCAACTCTTTCTAGCATGTGCTCCTTATAAGGCCAAGAATAGTTTTTTTTCTTTATGGATGCATTAACCTTTTTAAAATTGATGCATAATCTAGTCTTACCATTCTTTTTAATAGCAATCATAGTGGGTGATGTCCATTTTGTAAACTCGCTTTCTTGTATGTCTCTTGTGGCTTGCAAAACAAAAACATAGTTTCTCCTCATCTTGGCTAGCAAATGACTAAACAATCATAAATCCTTTGTTATGTAGCTAGCCCATGTCTATATAAGGTCCTATTAGATTTTTAAGATGTTAAAGGTAACCTGGACCATTTTTGTCTAACCTTCATCGAAGGAATTTTGGGATTACTTAACTCATACCTATTTCTAGAAATCTAGTTAGGCATACCATCATTCATTCTTCTCATTGTGGTTATCATAAGTGCTAGACATTAATGTCAAATTCATGTTGATCATTGACATCAAGTATTGTATAGAAGATTCAATCTTTGGTGCTTTGATTTCAATGTGAATGGATGCTTCCTTGAACTGTTGGCCATTTGTGAATGGCTAGGTCTAGAGTTGAGAAGTTTATACATTTAGGATTTCTCATCCTTAACTATAATGTCTCACACACTAAGGAGTTCTTTTTCACATGCATACAATCAAAATCGAGCTTGGTGTGCAAACAAGGTCTAAGAAGTAGGAGATAACACAAAGGTTCATTAACCTCAAAACTTTGAAAATACTAACTCAACTACCATTTTCAATCCATCTTCACAACAAGTTGTCTATAATCCCATCATTGCATTAGGCTGCCATCTTAACAGACTGATCAATGGGCCGATCGAGCAATAGCACCACATCAATTCCATGTGATCATCATCATCATCATTGGCACTACCATGCTAAGAGATAACAAACTAATCATTGCAAGTTGTAACACACTCGTCTAACTTGTCAAGATTGAGGTCCAAACACCACCACCACCAATCAATTAGAGATCAAGACCAAAAAGGGGTAGATCAGTTAGGCAGTCCAAGCAAGAAACTCCTGCTTGGAGGGACGGTGTAGCAGTTGTGTGAATAAGGCTATAGAATGGCCTTAGCCTAATTGGCCAAAGGTATTTGAAAAGTTATCATCAGATTTTTGGGTTCTCTTAATAAATTTTCAAATCATGGTTGAGAGAAGGATAAAAAGATAAAGAGAAATTTGAGAGAGAGAGAGAGCGAGAGAGAGAGAGAGAGAGAGAGAGAGAGAGAGAGAGAGAGAGAGAGAGAGAGAGAGAGAGAGAGAGAGAGAGAGAGAGAGAGAGAGAGAGAGAGAGAGAGAGAGGTTCAAATAGATAGAGAGAGGGAGGGACATGGAGGTTGAGAGGAGAGAGAGGGGGGGTTTGTTAGAAGTATAACATGGGAACCCTGTGTAAGCAAGGCTGCATGAGGGAAGGTGAGGTGTGAATAGACTAGAGGACAGGGGAAACCCTAACTCTAGCTTCCAATGGCTATATAAACAACTCAAAGATCAATCTCAATGTAGATGAGAGAGTGTACTAGTCGTACTTGAGCAACTTACTAAGTAAGATTTTTTTCTTGTACCTGATCCATTGAGCTTCCCACAATCACATCTTGACCTAACTGCACAAGTGACCTTCACTCTCCATCTTAACCTCTCAACCTCCATAGCCAGAACTGGACCAGTAGTCAATGGCGGACCTAACGAGGGCAAAGGAGGCCATTTCAACTCATGGTCTCTTCTGGAGACCTCTTCCCATGCAACATCCTAGCATGACAAACCTCCACATTGCATGTTTTCTAACCTAGCATTGCTCAATTCCTAGAAAAAAGGTGCAGTTCAAATAGCTTAATGCTTAGCAAGGTGTTGTATGCTACATGAGGCACAATGTTGGTAGCTTTCATGGAGCTTTGGTAGTCCCCCCAAGTGGACCTCCCAACCCTAAAAGGGGTTTGGCCTTATTTAATCCTTGCTGCTCACATAGAGAAAAACCCTAATTGTGAGTCCTTGCAACCATGAAAGCGTCATTACAAGCTTTAGGGTTTTCTTAAACCTAATCATCATTTCAGCTCTATTAGTGATTCTAATTAGTGTCAAATAGTCTTATGTTCCCATTGCAAGTCTAAAGCCTCATCCTTGAAGGTCCTTCTCAAGCAATAGGGAGTGCATATAGTTTTACTTAAGCTTCAATCATCGAGTATCTCATAAGCTCGGTTGAGTGGTACTTCTAAGCATCAAGAGTGTGTTTACACTTTGAGCCACTACTAGTTGCTATTCAAATGAGTGCTTTTTAGCACTTGGAAGGAATTCTTAGAGCAGCACAAGTGGACAAGCATTTGTTTCAAATGTATGATCAACATCTAAACCTACATCTTATCATTTATTCTATACCATTGTAAAAGCTATGCAAAAGTATAAGCATAGGGTAATTCACAACATCTCTTACTTGTCGATTATTCAAAAATTTAAAGGTCTTTTTATCCTTAAGCACATTCACTAAGTACTTGATTAAAGCATTATCTCCCTTTTGTAAGTCTATGTGTAAGCTATAACACATAGACCACTTCATCTCTTAAATCACTTTCAGCCTGATATCTGTTGGTTTAAACAACAATTTGCTTCTACTTTTATTGTCTGCCTTGTAAAGGATTAGTCATTGCCATTGTCATGTGCAATTGGTAAGATCTTGTACTTGAGCTCTCTTCTCCCTCTTGTGCACACATTTCCATGTTTCCACTATGATACTTCAACAGGGTGAAAGAAGCATATACCCTCCATCCCTTATCTTGTCATCAATATCAAAGCTCCCTCATCATCATCACATCCCTCAAGGATCCTCCTCTACAAGTCCCTATTTTCTTCTCAAGATAGGAAGTCCTCCTATCATCCCTACTCAATCTTGTGAGGAATCTTGCATCCCCTCTCCCTTAACTCCTCAAGAAATCTACTTTTCATGGATTATGTGACAAGTTGTAAAGCTTGTGTACGATGGCCCCAAACTAGAGAAGTAAGCAAAGAGCACAAGTGTTGGAAACAAGATCACTCACACAAGTGATCTGCCACCTAATCAAACCAAGCCTAGTTTTTGTAACATACTTTAACATCATAGTTAATAAATTCACTACTATATCTTTCAATTAAGAATTGATTCTTGTAAAAAATGATAAAATATATACTCTTCCATGAACCTATTACAAAGTACTATCTTTCAAGTAAGAATCTTCTTGTTTGACCCATAGGAAAATCATAATAATGTTCTCCCTCTAGGAGAGAGATATGACTATTCAAGACCTTACCTCAAGAAGGGAAACGACCGTAGGTTCCCTTGAAAGGATTAAATATAAAACTAGGTTCCTAAATCACTAAGCTAGGAATTTGAAGCATGGGACAAATTACAATAAACCTAGTGATCCCTAAGTTAAATATTAGGAAAAAATATAAATGCCTTGTTATGTAGCAAGAAAGTTATCGTGCATGATAAAGTGTTATATCTTTTGGAGGAAAACTTATTACACATGAGAAGGACTCTGAATATGTGTTAACTTGACTTGCAACCTAAGTAATTAAAGGGATTTGGTAAACATTACTTCTCAAGTAGCTGCACTACTTGAAAGAGTATGTTGAATAAAGTTTGTTGTCCCTTGTGGAATCGTTAAAGGGATTGTTTGATTGATGCTATTATGAAAAAGGATTGATTTCCTTTGATTTCCTAGTTTGAGTCAGGCTTGGTTGCCTTTAGTTGCTTTCATTTAAAAAATGTCTAATCTATGTGGACTAGTGTCATAGAGAGGTGAGTTGAATATCACATAAGAGTCAACCAACTTATCTTGGCAAAGAAAAACTCTTTCTAAACCATCAGCCTTTTCTTAAAAAGACAAATTCAAAAAACCAAAATAATATGCTATGGATACTTTCCAAAAGTGGATGTGGTTCAAAACAACTTGTTCTTGTTATGTGAAGTGCAACAACAACTAGCATTAAGGATAAATCATTTGTTCCCAAATATGCAAGTGTACTTTCTTTAACTTGCATCATTTCAAGATACTAGTCCTTATAACACATTAGGTGATGAGTAGTTTAGGTATTCAAGGTTCTTTTTCTATAAACTTGTAGATTGTCCCTTATGTTCATCGTCATAAGATCTCTTGGGAAACTCATTTCCGCTATTGAGGTCAAATCATAAATATAATATAATACTACTTGTATGGAAGGATACCCTTTAGTCATAGACCCTCTTTAATTCTTAGGAGGGTCTCAAGAGCAAATTTTTGCTTTAGTAATGATATTTTTGATGCAAAATAACTCTTTTTAAGGTTTAATGAAGAGCTAAATACCAAAGTGTATATATATGGGAAGAGATATATCTCTTATTATCATGTCAAGTTTATCATTCCAATGGATCGGATTCATAACTCTACCTTAGCTTCTTATAGAGTGGTCCTTAGGTACTTCTTCTGGGGCTACTACAAGTCACATGGCTTGAGTTTAGCTTACTATCTCTGTAATAAAATTTCTCTAATTTAAGAATCTAAAACAATTCTTTTATCCCAAATAGTTCAAGTAATTTCCATTTAAAATCTATAATAGTATATGCCTTCTACATCAAACAACCCTCTCCATACAAGAGATATCCATATGCTTTGGAAGGAACTTGGTAGACTTGAATTGTGAATGGTGCAATTGGACTCATAACAATATCATGTTTCCAATTTTAAGTGCTACAAAGCTTCTCTCCCCCTTGTGATGGTAGGCATAAAGAACTAGCCTTGGCACTAGCATTCCTCATGCGATGATAAATTTTTGTCTTTTTCTCCCCTCTATCTCACTCTCCTTTTATCTCTCTCTCTCTCTCTCTCTCTCTCTCTCTCTCTCTCTCTCTCTCTCTCTCTCTCTCTCTCTCTCTCTCTCTCTCTCTCTCTCTCTCTCTCTCTCTCTCTCTCTCTCTCTCTCTCTCTCTCTCTCTCTCTCTCTCTCTCTCTCTCTCTCTCTCTCTCTCTCTCTCTCTCTCTCTCTCTCTCTCTCTCTCTAAATATAAATATAATACTAATTGTGTCTCAACCCAACAATGTAGGGAAAATCCCAATGCCTTGAGGCATTAAAGTTTGTATAACCTTAAGGAGGGGTACTATCCCCTCTCCTCTCATGTAACAACAAATGCTTCTTCATTTTTTTGCACCTAGTAGTTGTGTGTGACCACATGGCATAACAAGAGTTGGTTTGATCTGCATGATGGAGGAGTCAACAAAACCTACAAGGTATGGTAGTGAAGCTAGGATGATAGCAATTCGCATGGCAATAGTTTGATCAATGTGGCAATGCTTTTTGGTGGTAAGGAGTGGCACGATCAGTTCAGCTAAGGTTTTACAACAACAAAAGACCTAAAGGTCAACTAAACGTAGGTGACAAAGTCCCCCCATTCACATGGCGAGGGTGGGGACTTTACATCCTCTCCTCTTTAGAGGAATTGAGATGTCCTCATCTCAAGAAAACTTAGGGTTTATGATCTTTTAGGGGAAGTCATTATTGTATCGTAGAGCTTGTAGATTAAGACCTATCATGCTTTTGTTACACTACTATGATTATGATTGCACGAGTACCCAAACTCCAAGATAACTTCATGAAATCAAGGAAAATTTTATTGCAACATATTATAACTAAACTCTTATTATAATAGTAGGGGGTGACTATATATATAGGGCTTATTACATCTCATGAAGATTTTTCTAGGAATTCTATTCATCCTCAAAGATTCTAGTGGGCTCTAGATCTTCATAACTATTCAACTCTTGAGGAAGCCAAATGTTCAACTTGTGCAGCTTTACTATCTTGCTAGGTCCTCCTCTTCTTGATCCAATTCAAAGCGTTAACAATGGGCAATTTTTTTGGGACTTGAACCACCTATCATCACACCATTATATATGCATATGCTCTAAAGGGTAATGATAATATATAGAACACGAGTATAGGGGCAATGGAAAGGTTTAAAGAGGATTTACTTGGAATCCTCTTTCCATTTATGTCATGTATATATAAATTACATCTCATTCTTGTTCTAAAGTTGACTCTCAATACTTAATTTTTACATCCTACAATCACATGCATCTTCATCTCATCACACTTTACTGTAACAAACTAGGGTGATACTCTGATATAGGACGTAAAATCATTAAATGAATCTAGATCTCAAAGGGATTATGGATGCATTGTGTGTCTATGACAATTACATCATTGTAGTTTAAGAAGAAGGAAGAACTAACACACAATGCTAATGTGTGGTGGCAATCACAAGGACTTCACTAACAAGGTTCTAGTCTAGGTATCTATGGCTATGAACTTGTGCCTTTAAATAAAACTTCATTGTTATAGATTATCATTCATAACATTTGTATTCTACATTTTGAGGATATATGAGAATCCATAGAAAATTAGGTCAAAAATTCACAATCACAATTTATCATAGCTTAACAGCCCTCACTAACATTGAACAACAAGGGAGCCATACCATCCACTAGCAATTTAGATTGCATGGGATAGCTTACCAATATCCTAGAGCATGCATGCACAATTATGGTTATAAAGGCCTTCCATGTAACTATGTAAGGCTAGTGGCAAACGTGTCTTAGTAGTGGAATGGACAACCCATCACTATAGATAGGACATACTTGACAATCCACTAGACTCTGCGATACTACATATAGAAGTCGCCCTTCCAAAAACAAGGGTTGTCATTGAAAAACTACCTCTCCAATCTCTTTTGTTTGAGATGGAATCTCAAAGAACCCATAAGGGCCCTCAAAATCTTGAATAGCACCTCTCCAAAACCACAGTATTCATTGGGCAATATTGAATGTGGTTTTCCAGAAGGGTTCTTCCTATTAGGAAAACTACTACACCCTATAATTAGAGGTAATCTACACCACCACTTGATGAGTACCAATTTTGCCTCCATTTTCTTGGAAGAATAAGATGCCATATTCTCATGGACATAACTACTCGTTGAGTGCATTTTTTTTATGCAAGCATAGGAGAAGAGTTTTCTTACTCCCTTCCTATAGTATGATTGACAACCATGTCCTCAATAAGAATATACTCAACTATTAGAATGACTATTCATCCATCAATTTTCTATGATCTAGGTGAATTTGCTCACTTCCTTGAATAGAAACATAGCAATGAGTTTAAATTCAAAGGGCTTGTTGCAATCATACTACTTTCCATGGAGTAACCTTCCTTTCAAAAAGATCACTAAACCAATTTTTGGCATTTGGGATCATCATCCCCTTCCTAGATCTGGCCAATTTGACATACTTCTTATCCCTAACCCAACCCTCCAATCTAGGTGAATTTGCTACTTTCTTGAATAAACACATAGTAGCAAGTTGCAATTCAAAGGACTTGTTGCAATCGCACTCCTTCCCATGGAGCAAGCTTCCTTCCTAGGGAGATAACTAAAATGACCTCTAGTGTATCCAAGTCTAGAAGTCATTGTTTTTCTATGTTACTAAAGCAAAGGGATAAGACAATGACAAATATTATGCCTCTACTCCTCGATTGGTAATATTCTCTAGCTCCTTCCTTGAAGCATCAGTTAGAATTTTAGGCTATAAAACTAGAAAAGAGATTCCATTTTCAACTCCTCTGCTTTTATGTCCATCATTACACTTCTATGTTACTAAAGCAAAGGGATAAGACAATGATAAATATTATCCCTCTGCTCCTGGATTGGTACATATTCTCTGGCTCTTTCCTTCAAGCATCAATTAGAATTGTAGGCCACAAAACTAGAAAAGATATTCCATTTTCAACTCCTCCATTTTATGTCCATCATTACACTTCTCCACACCCTTAGTATACCATTGCACACCCTCATGAACAAGGATGTTGGACATTAAAAGATAAGCCAAGGCTTTTTTATCATTACCATCAATTACCAACTCAAATGCCTTCTTACTGAGGTCTAGGCTATCCAAATCTCTATGTGCAATTAGTATACTATTCTAGGACGCTTGATCAGGTTGGAGATGCATCTTATCTAGCATAGTAAGAGCTACACTGAGTTGTCCCAAATAGCCAAAGAGGTCAACCATGCAACTTTAGTGCTTAACAATTGGACAACTCCTTATCCATAGATGCAATTTACAATAGGCCTTTCTCTATAAGGCCTACATGACTATAGGTGGTGAGAACACTAGCAAAATCGATACTATCTGGTTGAATATCTTCATTGATCATCCATTCAAATAAGTCAAAAACGACTTTAGTGTTTCCATGATGAGCATATCTTTCAATCAATGAATTCCAAGTAACGAGGCTCTTTGTTGGCAATTTATTGAACACTTGTTGGTCATCAACCATGGCTCCACATTTTCCATGCATGTCAATAAGAGAAGCTTCCAAAACTACATCAACAATCTCTTTGTTAAAGTGGACCTAAGAATGGACTCTTTTTCCAACTTCTAGGGTTGATAGGATGCAACATGCTTTTAAAATGCTTGCAAAAGTAAACCCATTTGCTGCTAATAGACCTTGCTCATACATTTTTTGGAAACGTCTAAAAATTTTCTCACTTTGTCTTTGTTCAGCTCGAGAGAAGTGCATTCCATGAGACCAAGTTTAACTAAACAACCTCCAATTCCATCAGTTGAGTAGCATGTTCCATCAATTGAGCAGTATGTTCCATGATTCAACATATCCTGCAATTAGCATATTCCATGAAATACTGCCATCATCTTTCATGTTTCCAAACACTTTGTGTGACTCTTTGAGAAAGCCACATTTAGGCTACATGTGTATTAAAGCATTGCTAACAAATGGTTCTTGCTCAAACCTTTGTAATACCAACATGTGTCTCTAGGCCCATGCAAATAGCACTAGTTCTACCATTTCTCCCTTTAAGCCTTATTTGCTTCCAAATCCACATTTCTTCATCCTAGTTTATCTGATCATCCAATAAGGGCTCATTGGATTCATGGGTCTTTGTATCCTCACCCTTTGGTTCACTTATGGTGGCAAGTGGCTTGACTACTTTCTTCTTCTCCATCAAGATACTTCCCTTTTGATCCTTGCCATGCTTCACACTTGTTTGGGATTTACACCTGCGTGTAGATCCATTTTCAACCCTACTTGGACTTGCTTCATTAACACACAAGATTGTGCTTTCATCTACTTTGGACCACGTCCACATTTGAATCATCATCAAAAGAGAAGTTGAGTTCAAACTCCTTTGCCTTTCGTAGCATCAAGAGTGCATGCCTCAAAAACTTCGCTCTTTGATCTCCTTGGATTGTATCCACAAATTACTATATTCCATGCGACAACATCCTGAACAGGCAACTCAACAAATACATCCCATGCTTCTTCATATAAACCACATTTTGCATAAATATGCACCAATGTAATGCCAATAAAAGTATCCCTCAACTACAAGATTAGAGTGAGCACATTGACCACTATCTAAATCCCCTAGGGCAACACCAGCTTTCAAACCATATGTGAATGCAAAAGCTTTTGGGATCGCACCATCATACAGCATTGGTCACGAATAGTTCAATGCTTTCTCACTAAACCCCAATTCTAAATACCCTTGTTACTAAATTGATTGCTTATTACACATTCTCTATTTAGTAAATTTATGTCAATAAATTAATGACTCGCTTTTCTTTAAGTGTTGACGATGATCTAGCATGGCCATGAGACCATTTAGAGACCAATATTCCTAATGCATCACTTAATGGGGTGATTAAAGCACTATGACATGGATATCCGGTATAGGAAATACAAGTTATAAAGGGGAAAGGAAGTGTCTGCCAAGTGTAAGAGTGTACAAAAGAACCAAGAAGTTACACATAAATGGAGATGGATCGAGTTTTAAGAAGAGGAACTACATTAGCATTGTGTATATGTATTTATGTGTGCATCCTGGGACGCCTGGGAATGTTTACTTGTGTGGAATGAGCATTGCATTCATTTGGGGACATATTCTCCCTTACAAGTCAAGGTTTAAGGTCTTTTCTCTCTTAATGAATTAAGGAAAGAAGTAATTCTTTCACTAAGAAAGACAAGAGAGGTAATTCTCTCACTAAGAAAGACGAAAGGCATGATCCTCTAGAAGTGGAGAGAATTGATTTTCCCTTTCTAAGGTCTAAGATTACACAAGCTTTTGTGTGAAAGTCAATCTTAAGGTTGAGGCCCAAGGCAATCTAATGAACTCTCCTTATCTATAGCTCAAAGTGGTTGCATGGACCATAAGTTAAGAATAGAGTTAAAAAAGCTGCTTTTCTTAAAATATACATGGTGAATCCATTTTTAAAATATCTCGCAATAGAAAGTTGATCTCTAAAAACGGTCCACGAAGCTTATCAAAAAACGGTGAGATCTACAACTTTTGTTTTGGATGTTTTTCCATCCGAGCAATGCACAGAGAGATATTCCAAAATTGGTGATGTAGAGTAGGTCCTGGAACAGTCACATCTTACATGAAGATCAACCTTTCCAATCTTGGCACTCAAGTTTCTCTCCAAGAAGAGAAGCTCTTGGAGCCTATAAAAGGGAGGTTCTCCTTGGGTGTGGACGAGGTGAAGGAAGCATACATGCAAGAGGAGGGGAGAAGGCGGTTCGAGTCTCACAAAGTACTGCGAAAGCTCTGTTGAAATCAAGTTCCAAGAGGAGATCCCTACACATATTGTGTAGGAGAGAAGGTGCAAGTGTTGTGGAAGCTCTACTAAAATCAAGCTCCAAGAGGAGATCCCTACACATATTGTGTAGGAGAGAAGGAGAAACTCAAGAAGGATCAAAAGATGCCAACTTCCAAGTTGTGCAAGCATTAGCCGGTTGTATACCGTGCAAGGAACCGTGATCTTGTTTCCAAGATCTACAAGTTAAGAATTGGTTTATGTGTAACGAAGGAGCTTTCTCCTTGCCAATAATATAATTCCATTGGGAGGGGGGGACTGGCCCATCTTCCAATCCCTAGTGTGTTGTCAATCTCTCTATCTCTCTCTCTTTCTCTCTACATCTTTCTTTTCTCTCATCTGTTCTCTCTCTGCGCCAACATAATATTCACCATATATATTTTAAAGTATATAAGAGGGTCGAGCATGTATCTCAGATCTTATAACAATGGTATCAAAGCATGTCTCTTTGCTTTTCTCAAAGTAAAGGGGATCCTTGCAAGAAGAAGGTAAAGATGGCAATTGATGAAGTTCCTACAAGTGAGCAATTATAGGCTCAATTAACATAGTATCATAGCTTGTTGGAGATTCGTGAGGTATGTCAATTGATTGACAGCTTAAGGGCAAGGGAAGAAACTACTTATGAAGGGTTGGACCCTCCAAAAGATGGTGATACTAGAGGAAACACCATTGCACCATTTTATGGTGAAGGTGCAAAGCATCCAATTGCTGAGAAGCTTCCTAGAAGAAAGGACTTTCAAGTCAAGAAGAGTAAAAAGACCTCACCTCAAGTGAGGCGAATAAGGAGGAAGTCATCTCCCTCAACAACCAACTACTCCCCTAATTACTCAAGTTCCTCCTCCTCCTCCTCCTCATCTTCTAGTTCCTACTCTCTTGGTTCTAAGTCTCGTGCAAACCGCAAATGGACAAAGAGGGACCATAAGAGGAGCAAGCTTAAGAAGACTAAGACTTTCAAGTATGGGGATAAGGATATGAAGTTTGACTTTTACTCCAATAAGAGAGATCGTGCTAAGGTGTTAGCCTTTGTCACACAATTTGAAGTTGCTTTTTCTTATGGTAATTTCTCAAAAAAGTCCAAGCTCAAGCATGTAGGCATGCACTCGAAAGACACCGCTAGCAATTGGTGGTTGACTCTCATTTTGGAGGGAAGGAAACCTACAACTTGGGAAAAGTTCAAAAATAAGTTTTATGCTCAGTTCTTGCCTCCTAATTTTGAGAATGATGTCTCTCTCTCTCTCTCTCTCTCTCTCTCTCTCTCTCTCTCTCTCTCTCTCTCCCCTTCACAAATCGGCAGCAGCAAGGGGGAAAAAAATAGCATCCATCCTTTCTTTAAGGAGGGGGATTTTATAGGGGAGGGGAGATGGGTATTATTGGGAGGGAGAGCACTATCATAAGGAGCTTTAACTGATTTGGGTGGCCAGCAAGCTTAAGAAGACTAAGACTTTAAGGATATGAAGTTTGACTTTTACTCCAATAAGAGAGATCCTGCTAAGGTGTTAGCCTTTGTCACACAATTTGAAGTTGCTTTTTCTTATGGTAATTTCTCAAAAAAGTCCAAGCTCAAGCATGTAGGCATGCACTCGAAAGACACCGCTAGCAATTGGTGGTTGACTCTCATTTTGGAGGGAAGGAAACCTACAACTTGGGAAAAGTTCAAAAATAAGTTTTATGCTCAGTTCTTGCCTCCTAATTTTGAGAATGATGTCTCTCTCTCTCTCTCTCTCTCTCTCTCTCTCTCTCTCTCTCTCTCTCTCTCTCTCTCCCCCCTTCACAAATCGGCAGCAGCAAGGGGGAAAAAAATAGCATCCATCTTTTCTTTAAGGAGGGGGATTTTATAGGGGAGGGGACATGGGTATTATTGGGAGGGAGAGCACTATCATAAGGAGCTTTAACTGATTTGGGTGGCCAGATTTGGCCATCACATGCATGCTTGTTAAGGGGGCAGAAGGGATAGTTGGGGGGAGGGGGGGGGGGGGGGGGAAAGGGGGGTGTTTCTTCTTGGAGGTGGCACATGTGTGCCCCTCCCCCCCATCGATTCCATCGTCACGATCATCACCTGCTTCAATAGCTTCGCCATCGACCACGTCATCTTCCCCTTGTCTCCTTGATTCATCGTCATGCTCATCTCTTCACTGTAGCTCCCCCTCCGTCCGTCAACTGTGGCGTAGACAGTGGCATTAAAAAATTTTCGATTAAGTTTAATTATTAAGGGGGGGTTCTTATGCGCCACGAGGATATTACACAAGAGCAGCTATATGATCAACCAAGAGATAGGACTAATCGAAGAAGACCTACCTCTACCCATGCCCAATATTCAAATCTAGAGGATAACAAGAAGATGCGCAAGTATCTCTCACCCTTTGAGATACAAAAATACAAAGAGGAAGGAAGGTGCTTTCTTTGTGGTGGTGAGTTAGAGCATATGAAGCCTAATTGTCCTCACAAAAGTGAAGGGGAGCTACAAGCTCTACTCCGAGACCTACGGACCACTTATTGCTCAAGTGTATCGAACCGAGCGGCCATGGCTACCTCTCACATAGCCGACGTGCAATGCCTACCTTATGGGTGTAGTGAGCTTACCTTGATGCTCGATCGAGTACCCTCCTCTTTCTTGCACACCGGTAGCTCCACGATCCTTGAGGCAAGCTCAAGCAACCTCAATCCCTCTCCCATGAGCTTCATCCTCCATAGCCATGTGCGAGACAAGAGAAGAGAAGAGAGGAGGGGAAGATGAAGAGAGAAGATGGAGAACTTCTTCTCCAAGATCCCTCACTCTCACACAATCACTCCCTCACTCCCTCACACTCTCTCAATCCCTCTCTCAAGCACAAGCAAGAAGGCAAGAAACAAGAGAAGAAGAAGAAAAAGCTTCGGCCACACACAAGAATGATCTTCTCATTCACTTTTTGAACTTTATATACATGCCCTACTTTTCATGGGTGGTCATCCCCTTTTTTACATGGCCGGCCATTAGCCTAGGCCCATTTCTCATTTCCCACCGTTCTAATCTATCCTATTCCCAACTAATGCATACAATTTGCACAGGAGTGAGCCTGGCGCTCTTTTACAAGAATTCGGAAGCGCTTTCACACTTAATGGTGCGCTTTTTACTCTTTTACTTTCCTTGGGCGACTCTAAGACTTGCTGAGGGTTGTGCCCGTGCTTTTAATTTTTTCAGGGTCTAGTTATCGATTAAGGCGCCTTTTTCTTCCTTTTGTCCTGCACCTTTTGCTATTTCCTTTTTTCCATTTTCCGCTCCTCTGTGCTGCGGTAAACATTAGGTAAACATTACCCCCCTCCTAGCCAAGTGCCAGTCCCATGGCACTGTGGTGGGAAGTAGTGGGATAGATGATGATATTGCTAGGTGGAACTGGTGGGTACATGACACTGATGCTTGCGAATGAGAGGTGATGGAGTTTGATGACGATGACTAGGAGAGATTTCGGCGTGCTTTAGACTTCATGAAAATGCTCGGGATTTCACACACAGTTGTGGCTCCCATTCTGCGAGACGGCTGATAGAGGTTCCAATTGGCTGGTGGAAAATAGGTAGCCGGTTATCCTTTGGTCAACAGAAACGCTTGATCAATAAGCAATCCCTTAGGAAAATGGTGTTGGAGGGATTTATCCTGGAGAAACCCCCCTGAACTCTATCTTGACAAAGGTTTGCTTTGTCTTCGCATGGAAGATGTTTGTCTTTGTTTTGAAGATCTTGTTATCCTGAGGATCCTTGTCTTCGATTTGAAGATCTTCAGCTTTGATTTCAAGATCTTCATGTTTGATTTCAAGATCTTCAGTGCTGAGTTGAAGATCTTGAACCTTGCATTGAAAATCCTCAGGCTTGTGGAATCAATAAGCGATCCGTAGATCTTGAGGCGGTAAGCATACATCTTTGGAAGATGAGGTTCCAAAATCTAAGCCAATGGCAGATCCATCACTGGGTTATCCTTCTGCTTGATTTGGTTCAGTCATGGCACCATCAGTAGGCGGATGATTGGCAACATGAAATCTGTTGAGCCATTTAAACCTTCGCAGCGAAGCTCCTAAAGTTGCAGTAATGGAGTCATGTCCGACTCATGGAAAAATTCCTTATCATTGGAGGATGTAGTGGATGATCTTCTTCAACCAAGCAGCCAGTTCTTGAAACACGAACATAACCTGCAAGAAAAGTTGTGCACTTCCTAGGGGGTGTGTCTGTCTCACTATGTAGTGCATGATGCCCGTGCCAGTGGAACTGGGAGATGGGTCTAACCTTGGGCAAGCCCTTGGTAATGTCCCACACTTGAGAACCCAGTTCATGCATCGTTGGAGGTGTGGTGCAAAACTTAGGGTGACAGGTCTGAAAGTCCTGCCCTTGATGTGCCCTAAGTGTGAAGTGGGGAAGGGGCTAGGGAGAACCCTAGATGCAGTGAGTGTGGTGCACAATAACAATGAAGGGAGACTGCAACCACGTGTGAAGTGTTCTCCTTGTTAACTTGCTTAGTAGTAGATTCATCTTTCAGCTTTGCTATTTTTTGCTCTTGTCTTTCTCTCCAGTCACCTTGTCTTTGTTTCCTTGTGGCTTTTTCTCTCTTTGCTTTCTTTTCTTTTCTTTTCTTTTCTTTTCTTTTCTTTTCTTTTCTTTTTTTTTTTTGAAAATGAGAGAGGGAGTACAATTGTCAAGGCATATCACACCCATTTAATCACGGGGCGGTCGCAAGCATTGAGATAAGAATGCACGACTTTGTAGGTATTCTTTAATATCGGCCTTAGCTCTCAGAGGAGTGGTTGACAAGAAAGGGTGATTACACCTTGTGAAGCGGGTGTCACTCATATTTTCTAAGAGCTCTAGATAGAAGGAAGGAAGGAGAGTAGCCCGCATCATTAACCTAGTCATAGCTCTACTATCTATTCCTAGGTTGATATCAAAGAAGAGTGGGGGGAGATGGACTTCCTCTGCTGTGGGTTTTTGGAGTAGCAGGAATTTGATAAGTCCGAGGTAATTACAAGTGGTTAAAAACGCTGGATCTGGGCAGGAAGAGAAGTCTGCAAGGAAACGATTTATAGAAGGAAGTATATCTTCTAACCTAAACACTAAGCATTCCTCAGGGCTCCTAACATTTACATTATATATTTTTGGGAAGTCGTAATCCCCATGCAAGTCTCTATCATAGTCCACTCCATGCCTACGAGGGTAGGGCATGTAGATAGGATCATTGTGCTCTTCGGGGAGTGAACTGCAAAAGGCGGTCCATGCATCAAAATTGGTGTCCCAAATCCTCCTCTGCCATTTCGGTTGTGCCTCGTAGCCTTGGACGGTTTTGGGAACCAGATTGACCTTATCTTCCCAGTAATCCTGTGGTTCTTGTCGCCACCTAGTTATTATCAGGCTCCTCTCTTCAATCCACATGTTTGCAAGTTCATTAGCCAGATCCTTGATCTTGGCTAAGACTCCTAGAGGCAGGGTCCGATCCAAAGAGCGTGGGAAAGCAAATGAGAGCTCAAACGGCCTTTTCTGGAACTCTTGCTGACGCCAGATGACCAACTCCTGGGGCCACTCTACAGGATGTGCATCACCTCTCAGTGGCATGGGCTCTTCAGGAAGTTGTCTTGGAATTGTGTGTGCTCGGTGTTGGGCCTCCTCATCTAATTCTTGTTTTCTCCTCCTTGCTGCAACTATACGCTCAGGCAGATGGGCATCTGCAGGTTCTTCCTATGGGAGATCGGGTTGAGGCGGACTCGGCATTCTTTGTTGCTCTTCTTCATCACCTTGCTCGAAATCCGGACCCTCTTCGACATGTCACTCAACCACAGATGGGATGACTGGCGGTGGTGGTGGTGGCTGTTCATGCTCCTCAAAACCTAGCTCCTTGAGCTCAGCAGTGGAAAGGCCCGTACAGAGTAAGTAGTGGAATTGTTGCTCCTTAGTGATCCCTGTACTCGTTGGGAGCTCCTGCTCTTGAAGACCATATCTTAGAGCTCGGGTGGTCAGCTCCAACTTTCTTTTCACCTTTTCCACTGGATCATCGCCCTCAGCTTGTGTGACATGGAGTACCGTGTTGAGAAAGGCCTGCTGCTCTATTTTAGTAGTTATTTCGGTAGCTTGAACCCTGGCTTCTGCAAGCACCCTTTTGCATTCTGCCACTGCCAAGTGTTCGGTCAAGTCTCTCACCCTGTCAAAATTATTCATTTTCCAATCCATAGCTCTTTCTTTCATCCTTTTTCTCTCTTCCTCCAGTTGGCTCGCCAGGGTGGTCACTACTTGTTGCTGCTCATTTGTTAAAAACCACAACTGGTTCCTTTCTCATGACTTCTGAGCCAGCTGCTCTTCAGCAATCCCTTTGGCTTGATCTGCAATGCTGAGCCTTTGTTGCACCTCGGCCAGTACTTCTGATTTTTCCTACACCAACTGCTCTTGGCTTTGGATCTCAGCAAGGAATAGCCTTTTTTGATTGAAAGCTATGGCCATGAGGGCCTCTACATCTTCATGGGAGGTCTCCAACGCATCTTGTAATCTTTGTGCTTCATCTTGTAGCCATTTTGCTTCTGCTGCTGAGACTCCTGGCCCTTCACTCTTCAGAAACTCGATTTCACTTATTAATATGTTTTGTTCTTCTAGCTCCTGCCACAAACAAAGCTCCATGGTATGTTCTTGTGGTGTACTGGCTTCGCCTTCCTGAACCTCCTATCTTAGCGTTTCCACTTGAGCAACCTTTTGCTGTAGATCATTGTATTGCTGCACTAGTAGCTTTAGACTCCTTTGCTCTGCCACCAGGTTCTACTCTTCGTCTTCCAGCCTTTGTCTAAGGCGGCTTTCGTTGTCCTGGGCTTCCTTTGCTTTTGCTGCTAGCTGGTCTTGCAGGGCCTTCATTTCTCTTCGTCGGTCGGCTCCCTGCCTTGAGACTTCTAGCCTAAGAGCATCTGACGTTTCTTTTTCTTTTTCTAGCTCCATCAAGGCCACTTTCTTCTCTTCCTTCGCCTTGTCTAGTTATGTAGTAGCTCAGCCACATATGCATCATAGTCAGTGTCGGCAGGCATGGGAGTATGGGGTGTGGTGGTTGATGGCTCCAGCCTTTGTCTTTTAGGGTCTTGCCGTGACTCTGCATCTACGGCAGCGGGCCTTTTCAATCCGGTTTCTGGCACGATCTTGGCCACTTTGCTCACTAGCATTTGCATCATGTTCATTAGCTATGCCGTGTCGAGGGGAGGTGTGGGTTGTGTGGTGGTTGTAGTCGTGGTTTCAGTCGTTGCAGGCACAAAAGAGGAAGGAAGTGGATGTAGTAGGGACTTGCCCTTGCCTACAACACTGGAGCTGCTTCCACACTTGAACTAGCTTCGGCTTTATGATGGGGGCTCACAGGTTCGAGCTCTCCACCCCCATGGGTCTCTTGCACAAATCTTCGTGTAGCCTCTGCCAACTCAGCCAGCTCCTTCAGTCTCTGCTCTTCAACTTCTTCTTTCGCCCTTCTTTTCCTGTCCACTTCTGCCTTCTTTGATTATTCTCTTATCTTTGCAAGCTTTTCCTCATCTTTCCTCCTTCTTTCTTCCTCAGCCCTCCTAGACTCTCTTTGAGCCCTCTTGATTTCAGCTCGTTCTTCTTTGCTTAATTCCTCTTTCCTTTCCTTCTGTCTCCTGTCCCCTTTCTTTTGTCCTTCTGGTTTGCTTACTTGTGTAGGCAGCACCTCTTGTTCTCCCTTGTCACTTATCGTTCTTTCACTTGATTCTTCTCCTTCGTGGTGAGGTAGGCTTTGATGTGAAGCTTGCTCTTCCATGACTCCAGCATCCTTCATTACTTCATTTATGATGGCTGTCAAAACACCACCATATCTAATTGTAACCGCCTTTGAGGCAGGTTTCTTCCTTGTGGAGAGTGTTGTTGAGGCAGGGGATTCTCCTCCTGCTGGTGCTTCCGCTGGAGTAAGAAGGGTAGCTGAGCTTTGAATGGTTTTCTGCACGAACCCATTCCAGTCTACCTCCTCAAAAACTCCTACTGCGATGCTTTCTAACAACGAGACCTCGATCCTATTCATCAATGTGTTGTACCTTTGGCCCGAGAAGAGTGTGTGGATTATCTTCGCTTGCACCTTCACTGCTAGATCCGGGATGTCAGCCAAGCTGATTCCATCCACTGTGTGCACCTCTTCTTTCTTTACCCCCAGCATGGCGTAAACATCCCTTCTCGGCCGCCTCTCTTTCTTGGGTACGAGCCCCAATGCCTTCTCTACGATTGCCACATTGAGGGGCACTTCAACTCTTCTTTCCTGCTCCCCTGTCCTCACTATGACAGTGCCTCAGTTCTTGCCCTTGTCAAAGTTCCTCAGAAATTCAGCACACATGCCATAATCCACGGCCTGCCCCACCTTTTTCACATACTTGTGGAGGTGGCATTTGTCCACCAATTCTTTGACTGCAGGTTCCTCCAAGATGGCCTCATCTAGGTTCATCAGCGTGTGCTTGAAGGTGAATTGATTGAATCCTCGTGTCTCAACGCTGATGCTGAACTTGGTCATCTCTTCTTCAGAAAATGGGAGTTTGCCCCCTTTGTCTTGTCCTGCCATGATGGTTACCTGTCAACACACCATGCCGACATTAATGCTTAAAAATCGGCTTGTTTCTAACAAAACTCAATTTTGAGAGAAAAATGTATGTGTCAAAAATTGGTATTCTTGCTTAGAGGCTTGAATTTTAGAGACAGGCTCACAGCAGCAATTGCTATTGTTTTCCCTTTGCAGTATCTTCCATTGAAACTCAATTAATTATAACATTATGCTAGATAGCATGACTCTCATTTTGCTGACTCTCATTTTGCTCTGCTCTTGCTCACATTGCTTCCCCCCCCGTCTTGGATCTTTCAAGGAATTTTTCCTAGGATTAGCACAGGAAGTACGAGGCAAATGCTGTTTTTCGTGGATTGACTTACTTAGCCAATAACCAATCATAGAAGCTTGGATTGTATTCGAGTTGGGCATGACAATCAAGAGCAGATGGTTGGATGGAGACTTGGGAGATGTAGGTCAAGACATCGTGAAAGAGATCTCTAGTATTAAGGCGGCTTGCAACATGTAATTCCTCTTCCGTAAGGAATTGGTCAATGTAAGGGTAAACGAGCACATGGTCATCTAAATGCTGGTTGCGGGTGATGGCCAAAACCCTAAACGAGATAGGTGCCACATAAGTAGGGTCATATTCGATGGTTTTAACTGCCCTGCGTTGCTCAGCATTGGTCATTATCCGGCAACCTTTTTTCTCCCATTGGATTCTCAGAGCAAACCACTGCTGCAAGAACGTGGAAGGCGAGCTTGCCATCTGCGTGAGCTCTTGCAACTCATGCTCAGGAACAGAACGAGGAGGCTTACGATATGAAGTGATTAGTCTTCTGAGGGCAACTTGCTCCTCTGAGATTTCGTCGTTTGCTATCAGTTCAGTAGCAATTTTGGGGAATTTACCGGTCATAAGTTCGTATTCTTCCCAAGTGCACGGTAATGCACGAATATCTGAAGCAAGTGTTTTGTTAAGAAGACCTAGGTCTAGCCTCTCATAACTTCTAGCGAATGTAGTGAAAGTTTTATCCAACATCTTGATGCAGATTACTAAGTCATCCCGAGAAGTCGCGGCGAGGTCTTTAGCCAAGGAAAGGAAAGGTCGTGCCGCGTAGGAAGGTTTAAGACCTGTTGGTGGGAATGGTGCAAATGGACTGGATAGTGGTGACTCCATCATTGGTGTCACAGGTGTGGCTTTGCACTCCGAAGCACTTTGAGGTGCGATACGAAGCTCTGGGGGCATGGGAGTTGTGCTGGGTTCTGAGTGAGCAGTCATGGGGGTATTTAAGTTCTCTAGATTAGGTAAGTCTAAGGCTTGTGGCAGTTGCTTTGGTCGATAGATGAGCTGGGGCTTACTAGCCACAGCGGGCAATGGTTTGCTGACTATGCCCTGGGCACCATGTATGCAGCCTCCCTCACCGGGGTGAGATTGCTTGTAGATGAGCTTTTAAACTTGCCATTTTTAGGCACCCAAATCAGGGGTTGCCTTCGTAGTATCCTTGTACTCGCAAGAGATCTTTGGGGATCCATCACGGAGTGGTTGTGTGTCTGCGTCGATAGCATCTAGACTGCCCCTTAGGCCGTAATGGCCGATTATTTTGACGTTTAGAATCACGTTTGGGTGGTCTACTCGGATGTGGTCTTTGTCGTTTTGGCACCCATATAAGCTTGGACTCCTTGGTCTTGTGAGCACTCTTGGTGAGTTTGGGCCTAGGGTCGAGAGCCTGGCATGAGGCCTTAGTTTTCTTTTGTTTAGACTTGAGCTGAAGCGTGGTCGTAGGGGTTTCTACCGATGGCTTCGTAATGGTGGAGGAGTCAGGACAACCCTTGCTAAAAGTCGTCACTATACGCACATTGCTTGTAGCAAGATGAATGCGGTTTAGGTTGTAATCCACATTATAGTTCGTTTGCTTCTTGAAAGTACGACCTAATAGTGACATATTACCAGCTCCTTTAGTGTCAGGTAACACATGGAAGAAAGCTGGTAAACTTTCAGACTCCATAGAAACGACTACCTTGCACTTCCCTACGAGTGAATAAGCATTACCCCCAAACGGGATGAGTTTGGCATTAGTGGGCTGTAGTTTCGGTTGACCAATGAGTGTCCAATGGTCATGCTTCAAGATGTTGTAGTCGGCGCCTTTATCAATCAAGGCATTGAAAGAATACGTTGCTCCTACTGTGACTATGATTTGTAGATACGCCGGTGCCATTGCTTCTTCGTCCTGATCTGTAAGGTCGGTTATAGTAGCCATGCAGACGTTCATTGGGGGTTCTAGCATGGGTGGCTCATGTAATGGATGGGAAGGAGGATAGTACTTCTTTATGCGGCTGCCATTAAAAAAGCCTATTCCTTCGCCTTCAAGTGTCTCTAACTCAACATTCCCTGTTCTACCAATCATGCGTACTCTGAAAGGCCCTAGCCCCCGAAACTTCATCTTCTGTTTATGTCCTTTTACAAAGTATAGCAAAACAAGGTCCCCTTGTTCAAAGTCTCGATGTTTGACATGCTTGTCAAACCACATCTTTCGTCGAGCCTTCTCACAAATCAGAGAGTGAGTGGCAAGGAGTCGGGTCTCCCTTAGGCGCTCTAACTCCACTAAGCGATTAACTAAGATTTTATTCGTGGATTCCTTTTTCAACTCCTCATATGCGCGCTGGCATTCCTCAGTCCACTCGAACACTATCAACAACTTGTACAATGGTCTAGCAATTAGTGCGTAATTTAGTACAAAGCGTTGATAATATCCAGTGTGTCCTAAGAAGCACTAAACTCCCTTGTAGTTATCGGGTGGCGGTAAGTCAACAATGACTCTGACTTTAGAAAAGTCAATGGCAATGTCGTTCCTTGACACTACGTGCTCTAAGATGCATCCGTGTTTCACCCAGAATTGGCACTTTAAGGGGTTCAACGAGAGGTGGTACAACCTACACCTTTCAAAGACAGCTCTCAATTTCTCTAAGTGTTTGGCCCAACTAGAGTGTACGCATAAGTCATCTACAAACACTTCCAGTTCGCGCCTAAGCATGTCCTTAAAGATAGTGCACATTAGGCGTTGAAAAGTCGCATGTGCATTCCTCAACCCAAAAGGCATGACAATGTAGGCGAATACACCCCATTCTGTGGCAAAGGCAATCTTGTGCCTGTCGTCGGGTGCACTTGCACTTGATTATAGCCCGAGAAACCATCCAAAAAACTGTAGGCTTCTTTACCTGCTACCCTCTCAAGCATGTGCTCGGTGTAAGGTAAAGGATAGTTATCCCTCTTTGTAGCGGCATTCACTTTCTTGTAGTTCACGCACACTCAGATTTTTCCATTTTTCTTCATGATAATCACGATAGGTGATACCCAGTCCGTGTGCTCGATCTCATATATGAATCCTGCCCTCATGAGTTTATCAATCTCCTCTTTTACTGCATGGGCGCGTTTGGGATTCATGGGGTAAGGTCGTTGTTTCATTGGCACTGCATCAGGGACCATTGGGATATTATGAGTCACAACCCTAGGGTCGACTCCCTTAAGTTCATCCAATGTCTAGGCAAATACATCAATGTACTCTTGCAAGAGTGCAATAAGTTTGGTCTCCTCATCCTCCATCAAGTCATCTGCAATGAATACAGGCCTTGGCTTCCTTTTTAAATTTTGTAAACCGTTTGGGTAGATCCTGCGGTTTCTTTTGCCTTTCTGCTTCTGAGTCCTTTGCTTGCTTCCTGGCCTCCTCCTTTAGCCTCCTGCGCCTTAGGTGGACTGGCAAGTCTCCCTTGGTGCGTTTGACTTTAGAAGGTTGTGGTATCTCGGGATCACTCTCAGTGCTGACTTCCGACTCTGAGTTAAACTCTCATCCCTCACTTGAGGAAGGTGTTTCCCCAGGGGGTCGTAGTTCAATAAGGTGCATCCGTCTTGAGCACTGGGATTACCCATGGTCGTGCCACTCCGGCTTGCTCTAATCTACGACTCCTATATGTTCTAGCCAGGATCTGTCACACTCCATTCGCATGACTCCTTTTTCGTTCTGATTGGTCCTTCCTCTCCTAGGCCTCGAGTCTGCCCTGATTTGTTCTATCACTTTTCCTTCCGTGTCATACTCTATTGTATCTATCTCTTTTTCACTCTCCTCTCCCGTAGAGCGATAGTCCTCATACTCCTCGTCATCAGAGTCCTGTCCTTCTGACTGCTCATCATCACCTAAGCTTTTCTCTCCAGTCTCCTTGTCATCAGTAACTAAAGCCCAGTTATATAACAAATTCAGGTTGTGGACCTTGGTCCATGTCCATTCTGGCTTAGCTAATAGATCACGTAGAGGTTTTAAGTTAGCAGCCAAGTTGCCTTCTAGTTTATTGGTTAGATACTCTACGATTTCCTGAAGCTCTAGTTTGTTGTTGGGGATATGGAACGAGGCCGGTTTGCATGGGTTGAGTGAGCTTCCTGCCATCATGCAGAGTGGCACAATTGGCTCCTCAATTGGCATGGTTGCAGCTTTAGCAGCCTGTCGATATAGTTCTTTCTCATCCAAGAATGGTAGGTCAATGGTTGGCAAAACATGCATCCAATCCCTCTCATCCTCAGGGCAAGGAATATATTTAGTGAGTGATCCATAGGGTTTGGTTGTTTGAGTATCGCCTTTCAGCATAGCTGAGATGGCATCTAGGTCAACAGGGGTCGTCTTCCAAGTGTCCATCTCTACCCTTACTGCACTAGTTCTGTTCCCTAGGAAAACCAAACCATTGCCCCAGTCCTCAATGACACGTGCATTCCTCATCCAAGGTCGGCCTAATAGTATGTCGTAATCCACTCCCTTCATGACAATGAAGTTTACGGAAAACTGCACACTGGTAATCTTTACTAGCCAATTCTTTAAGACTCCGAATGGTCTTACCTTCATTCAGTTTGCTAACGTGACGTTAAACCTGGCAATCTCTACAGGAGGGTTTCCCCATGCCTCTAAGACTGCATGGCTTAGTACACTAACACTTGCGCCTGTGTCTACAATTCCTTTTCGCTTCATATCTCCTAAGGCTAGGACGGGTAAAACTACATGCATTTCAGTGCCTTCCCAAAAAGCATTGATGTGCAAAGACTTAGGAGTTGAGTGTAGAGTTAGACTTGGGATTTGTGTAACCGCATCATGATCTTGCGGATCAGCACCCGCAAGTCCTGTGTGTCCCTCCATCAAGTCTTTTAACTCCTGCCATAAGGAATGATTCTGCCTAAGCAAGTCTTCCAAGCTTAGAGTTACTGGAGTAGACAACAAGGTTGTGAGGAGGCTACTAGGCTCTTGTCTTCCCCTAAGGCTAGCATTTCTAGGCCATGCGTTCTGTCTGCCCTGGCAAGTTTCCCCTTGGCCTTACTGCTGAGTTGCCCCTAGTGGTGCAGGTATGCTCGCAACTTGTGGTTTTGAAGGTGAGACTGGTGTGCTCACACTGGAGAAATCATCAATAGGATCTTCTAATATGGGTTCAGCATCCTTGAGGTGCTTTTGGGCGTCCTTGACCCACTCCTTGACCTTAGCTATAGCCTCGAGCTACCGTTTGGGATGGGGATATTCCCCTACCTTGGCATTCCCTAGCTCGGCTGTCTTAGGAGCTGAGGTCTCCGCCTCTGCGTCTATGACCCTCTTTCCCGTTACTAACGTAGTCGCTTCCTCGGTTTTAAGAGTTATCTTTGCATCGGTTCTCTTTTTTCGTCTCCTCCGGCTTTTCTTTTCTATTGAGGTTGCGTCAAGGTTACTTGGCCCTGGCAAAGAGATGCCTTCCTGTTTTGTTTGAGCTCGCGCCATAACATGTAGTGGGATGGGTGTATCCTCACTGTCAAAGGTTTCCACTCCAAAAATCCCCAAAGGCATCGATGGCATGTTGGCAGAGCTAGTTGATGGCTTCCGCCTAGGACAGTCAGGAAATAGATGTGTGATTCCACACTCTGTGCATCGGAGATCCACTTTGTCCTTGTTAGCTTGTTCTCATTCTTGGCAGCATGATAAAATGTGGCCTGGATGGCCGCAAGTCCAACATGTGACTGGATCTTGGCTTGGCCCTCCAAAGCCTCTGCCTCTTCCTCTTCCTAAAGCCATCACTGGCGCCAACCGATAGTCCATCAGGACTAGGTTGCCCTCCTCGTCATAGGATATGTACGGGTTGACATATGTTTCTTCCTCATTAGGCTTCTCCACAAAGTAAACAGGAGCATCGCTAGATGGGTGGGTTACAAAAGGCCCTGGTGGTTTAGGTATACCAGTTGGGTTCATCTCCAGCCTAGGTACGGCAGGTCTTGAGTCAATCAGTGCTGGGAGAGCTAACTAGGCTCCCCTCCCAAAAAAATTGGGTGGCCTATTACCTAAGTATGGAGGGTTGTACTGCTGCGCGTATGGGAATCTCCTCGGCATTTTGCAATGCACTGCATCATGCCCGAATCTACCGCAATTTGAGCATGGCCGAGATCTAGGATCTTGGCACTCAATTGGGAGGTGATTGCCGCCGCAGTATATACATTGTACATGCGATCTCATAGTCTTCCTTACCAGCTCTTGCAACCGTACAATCTCCATTCTCATTTTTGCCATCCCTTGGTCGTGGTCTACACTCTTTCCCTTATCCTGCACACTAGCAGTTGCTTTTTCCCCCGAAGTAGTTGATCTCTCAGGGTCCCTCTGGCTTGCACTCTCTCGGTTGGTAGTCCTCATGTTGTGTTCCCTGAGTTGATCATCTACGCGTATTGCCTCCTCGAAAACTCTAGCTAGCACATCTCGTTGCAAGGTGGAGTTACTGGCCAAAGCCTTGTAACCGTCTTCCTTACCAGCTCTTGCAACCGTGCAATCTCCATTCTCATTTCTGCCATCCCTTGGTCGTGGTCTACACTCTTTCCCTTATCCTGCACACTAGCAGTTGCTTTTTCCCCCGAAGTAGTTGATCTCTCAGGGTCCCTCTGGCTTGCACTCTCTCGGTTGGTAGTCCTCATGTTGTGTTCCCTGAGTTGATCATCTACACGTATTGCCTCCTCGAAAACTCTAGCTAGCACATCTCGTTGCAAGGTGGAGTTACTGGCCAAAGCCTTGTAGAGCTCCTCACTCCGAATCCCGTTCATGAACACTGTAGACACTGCCCTCTTGGTAGGTTGCTCATTGACAGGGATTCTCTTGTAGAGGCTACGCACCTAAGTGACGTAATCCCTAACGTCTTCCTTCTCCCTTTGACTGATATTCATCAACCTAATGATGAGGTTATCCGAATAACCTACCTCCGAAAACCTCTTGATGAAGAGGCCCTTAAGTTCGTACGCTCTGCGTCATCTAGACTAGAATACCAGGTCCTCCCCTTATCGCCTAAGCATAGGCCGAAGGCTTGAGCTCGCAGCGCAGGGTCAGTAAGACTATTTGCCTCACATACTTGCTCGAACTGCTCCATGAAGCTGTACGGGTCACTGCTAGGTTCGTATCTAGCTAGTTGTTTTTCTACGATGGGGATTCTAGCCTGCCCTTTAGCCCCTTGCGTGACTCCCAATCCCAATAGTAGCGCGGTGGCTAGGGCAGTAGCACTCTGTTCCACAGACGTATTGTCCAAGAGTCGCTTTGCTACCAGTTCGCTCAATGTCATGTCAGCCTCTGCTGCCCGTTCCCTCTCTACATTCGGTCCAGATTTGGCCGCTCCAACTAGGTATAGCACTCGTCTAGCCTCGTACATACCTACGTCTTGCTGTAGCCTTCTAGCCCTTTGCTCATGGTTGTAGGCAATTATGCCTTCTAGCGTTCTCTTGATTGCTCTTCTCTCTTCTTCTAGGTTTGCTACCACTTCCTCTACAGGTCTACCCTGGATCACGGTCCTAGTGAGTAGATCGTAGTTATGGACTAGTTCCTGGACTGAGGTTGGAAATTCTCCTAAGTCTAATTGGTCCTCTCCTCGTTCGCCTCTTGATCCCGACATTGTTTCTGCTTCCAGCTCCACGAGGTTGTCAATAAATCCAAGCAGCTCCTGCAACGTCCAATCCTCTATATTGTTGCTTTTCGTGTCTTCGTGTCTTCTCCAAGTCCTACTAGTAGGGCACTCAGGCACCTGTCTAAGTCTTGGGGTCTTCTCCTACTAGTGGGTTCCTTAATGTTATTAGATATCATGATGTGTTCCTTGTTATTTAAAAGTAGCTGCAATCCTTATTCACACGTTATGCTTAGTGCTTTCGTGGTGCTTGGTGCGAAAACAGGCTTTTCTCTTTTCTTGCAGTGCAAACTTAGTGGAACACAAGAGTGAAGTGCTGATGCAGAAAGCGTTTAATGCGAACTCCACTCTATTTCTCTCCACATTCTTAGCCCGATTTGACTTCTAAGCTCGGTTCCCGGCTATTCTATGGTCTTTCTGAAGGTCTGTGCTACGTTTTCTATTCTGCTCTAAGTTCGATTGGTCTCTGAGGTTCTAATGGTCAAACTGGGTCTTGGGGGTGTTCAGGGTTGTGTCCTGGG